>NC_138758.1:9945653-11166442 GCF_965113315.1 Podarcis vaucheri | reverse complement strand
GGGGTGCAAGTTGCCCACTTCTGTTTTAAAGTGTCATGTAGGCACTGATGATACTACAGAATTTGGCCCCCCAAGGAGGAGTGGTGGGAAGCAGCTTAGGCTGGTTGTTGCAACGATTAGAAAAATTCATGGACGATAAAGCTTTCAGTGGTTACTAGCTGCAAGGGCCGTGTTCTACCTCCATTGTCGGAGGCAATACATCTCTGAATATATTGCCTCCGACGATGTATCCAGAGCACTGTTGTTCTCAGATTCTGCTTGCAGGCTTCCCAGAGGCATTTAGCTTGCTTCTGTGAAAAGAGGATGCTGCTCTAGATGGGGCCTGATCCAGCAGGCTTTTCTTTCCCCTCTGAATGTATATATTGCTCAGTTGAACAGAAGAAGTTTGGATAACTGGGTCCATAGCTCCATCGGTAGAGCATGAAACTCTTAATCTAAGGATCATGGATTTGAGCCCCACACTTTGAGCACTGCAGGTTGTTGGAGTGGATGATCCTTGTGGCCCCTTCCAACTCTATGCCAAGGATCCCGTGCAACAGTGACACTACGGCCTGGCCAACAGTCCCCCCAGTTCCCCAAAATAATTAATAAAGCCTTGACCCTTAAGAAAGAAGGACATTTTCGCTGGCCAGGTTTAATTCAAATCCATCAAACCTCCTTTAGGGAAGTTTCTCTGGTAGGGTGGAAGGAGAAAGAACTTGCCCATGTGAAGACCACCTGGTGGAAACCCTCACACATATGGTTTTCAATTGTAAACTATATGCTGATCTCCACCAGCAATTTCTAAATCAACTCTGTATCCCCATATGGAAACCAGAGTCAGAGGTCATACATTTTCTATTACTGGCGAATGATCAGGAGCTCACCAAGTTAGTGGCTAAATATCTCTATTTGGTTTTTGTCATTGAAATACACTGCAGACGTCTGATCTCCCTGGAGATGTGAGGATAGACTGCTCTGCCTCCTTTCTTTTAGCAAATGTTTTGTGCCACTGGGGAAGTGGTAATTCTGTATTGATTTGTCTTGTATGTTTGTATGTGATGCCAATAAAGGTTTAACGATACGATACAATATGATAAAGGCCTTGAGTGGAGTTACACAGTTTAGGGATACTTCCCTGCTGCTGCTGCTTCTTCAACAAACTTCAAGTCTCTTTTACTTTCATTGTATGCAGCACATTGCCAACTGCAATTATTCTTTAAGCAAACAAGCAAGCACACGTGCACACACGCACGCAAGCAAGCAAGCAAACAAACAAACTGAATTTCATTCCTGACAAATTTCCCTGTTTTTCAGCTAAAGGTCATTTGAAAGGCTACAACACCTTTCCCCACCTGTTTTTCTATGCTGCCTGTAGAGCGGGTTGTGAGCAAATCTCTCACAAACCCTTAGAAATAATTAGTGAGATGAATCAGCACTCTTTCAGAAAGGGCTTTTTCACATCTATAGGAGCAGCTATTTTAAAAACGTTTCAATGAATCACGCAAAAGGGCTTATCCAACGAGGATAATGCTATCTTTATGTGTAAAACTTAAAGAAAAAATAACAACAATCTAATAGCTGCTTCTAATACACAGGCGAAAAAATATTTACAGCCACATTATCAGAAGGGTGACGTTGCAATACATGTGATTACAAAACAGAAGCAACTTCTTTTTGATGGTGTTTCTTGTGTGGTTCTCCTAATGTCTTCAAGCCCCAATAATTTAATCAGAAAGGGTTCAGTCCTGAATTTTCAGAACACTCCTTTTCTCCAGGTCATTCATCTCCTTCAGGATCAGAGCAACATTGTACCTTAATTCTTGGAATTTTCCAGCTGGCACCTGGAACATAAAAATACCCAGAAAGGTCAGGGCACAACATCTCCTTCTGAGAATATATAATAGGCTTGTAGGAGGCCCCTGAATCCTGAACCTATTTAGAGGACAAATCACCAGAGGAGAAATCTGACAGATCACCTGAACATTATGTCCCCCAAATTGAAATGATCTAATTAATTGCATTTTTGCAGATCTTAACTAGCCCACAAAAATTTCCTGCCCAACATGACTACAAAGGGAGACAGCAACTTTCATTTCCTAGCCACTTTGAGCCTCCTTCAATTCCGTACCCATGCATCTGGGAGAAAGCGCTTCGGAACTCAGTGGATTTACTCCCAAGTATTTATTTACAAATTGCAAAGCTTTCTTATCTGCCCTGTAATATCTGAGGGCTAGTTTTGACAATATGCAATTACAGAAAATGAAATTATAAGAACAAGTCAACAGCATTACAATGATAAAACACATAAATCCATTCCAAACACAACAGAACAGTATAAATTCAGCAAAAGGGGCGGGTCCCACAAAACGCACTACTTTAATTGTCAAAAGCCAGGGACAAAAGGTGAGACGTCAGCATCTGTCAGAAACTACATAACGACGGTGCCAGATAGGAAGGCAGTTGTACAATTTAGAGGCTGCCACAGAGAATGCCTTTTCCCAGGCTGTCATCCCCTGCAATTCTGAGGATGCAGGATCTACCTAGAGAGTTCTCTCCTCTGCAGATAATAATAACGTTCAACCAGTACGCATGTACAGGATTTTGCCATTAAGTCTGTCATCAAAACTGATTATCAACAGCAGATCTAACTGTTAGATTTATTAGCAGCAGCCTTGCACTTGTTACTCAGGAACTCAAAAGATACCAAAATATCGGGGCAGTTTTGAAGTCAGCGGTTAAAATCAGTTTTGAAATATTTAGCTTGCCATCTTGATTGAAAATGGCATCCTGCTATATCCAAACATAGGTGAAAACCTGCTCCTCGGGAATAATCACCCAAAATGTGCTAATGATATCTTAAAAGGTGTCCGAATGCACAACTTTCCAAAATACTTTTTAAAAAACAAACAAACCCAAATGCATTGAAAAACATTGGGGGGAAACTTCTTTCATGTTGCTTTGATGGAACAACCTCCTGAAAACACCCAGAACAAAACAAACAAGCTGGTTGCATAACTTTGTATAAAGAAAAGCCGCAGTTTCAGCAACTTCTGTGTTTTCCCCACCTCCTGGAGAGTACAGGATCTGACCTGGCCACTTAGCACAGGAGTATGCTGACTTAGAAAAATGTGATAGCTCAGGATCAATTTCTCTTTCAGCCTGCCAACACCACTAAGGATTTTCCTTATCTATTTGCCAAATCCCTTCATTAGATTCATGAACTAAATGAGAGATAATCTGTGGAAATGGCTGCTTATCTCCCTGCTGCCAAACATACAGCTCAGTAGGTAGAGCATGTGATTCTTAATGTAAGGGCTGTGAGTTTGAGCCCCACACTGGGCAAGAGTCCTGCGCTGCAGGGGGCTGGACTAGATGACCCTCGGGGTCCCTTCCAACTCTACAATTCTATGATTCTATACCAGGGTCTCCCAAGCTTGCATCTCCAGCTGTTTTAGGACTACAGTCCCCACCATCCTTGACCACTGGTCCAGCTAGCTAAGGATGATGGGAGTGGTAGTCCAAAAAACAGCTGGAGACCCAGGTTTAAGACACACTGTTTGATACCAGTTCACATCTCACATCACACACTTCGTACTCCAGATTAAGCTTTGTAGGATCTACATCAGTGCTGGGAAACCTGTGGTCCTCCAGATGTTGCTAGACTTCAACTCCCATCACCCCTGAATGCTGGGGTGTGTGTGTGTGCTGCTGATAGGGGCTGCATTCCAACAACATCTGGAAGGCCACAGGCTACCCAGCCCTGACCTACATTATGGATTTTCAAATGAAATGCAGGCAAAAAGGAGAACTTGCTCTCTGGAGAATTATTTCTTGTCCGCACCACAACAACTGCATTCCACATTAATTTCTACAGAGCTACAATACTGCCCACTCAGTTCCATGTTGCCCCCACCTCCCAAAAAGGAATGGGG
The DNA here is from genome assembly GCF_965113315.1 of Podarcis vaucheri. NCBI lineage: Eukaryota > Metazoa > Chordata > Lepidosauria > Squamata > Lacertidae > Podarcis > Podarcis vaucheri. The sequence goes on along the minus strand of NC_138758.1, from coordinate 11,162,528 downwards.
GAGAACTTAAGAGCCCTAATGGATCAGGCTAAAAGCCCACCCAGTTCAGTATCCAGCTCTCACGATGGCCACCAGAAGCCTCGGAGTCCACCAGCAGGATATGGGGGCAACCCAATGTTCTCTGCTTGCAATTTCCAGCAACTGGTATACATGGGCTTGCTAAAACTTGTTGCTTAAACACGAAGGCAGCCTTGCAGGAACCACTCTGAGAAAGAGGGCCCCCCTTTCAAGAAGGCACCATTTGTGTGGGCAAGCACCTCTCCATGGCCGCTGCACTTTACAACCCTGCAATTCTCTGTAAAAGCAGAACGGCGGCCCTAGAAAGGTTTGAAGACCAAAGCTTAGTGTGAATTTACAAGGCCGTGCACCATAGCTCACTGGGCAGAGCATCTGCTTTGCATCTAGAAGGCTTCAGGTTCCATCCCTGACATCTCCAGGTAAGGCTAGGAGACAACTCTGGAGAGCTGTTGTCAGCCAGCATGCAGGGCTAGATGTACCAGTGGTCTGACTTGGAATAAGCGAGCTTCCTACACTCCTAACTATATCTTGCATCTCCAATGTTCATTAGTTACCATATTTTTCGCTCTATAGGATACACCGGACCATAGGAGGGGGAGAACAGGAAAAAAAGAAATTCTCCCCCTCTCTGCTCAGCGCCCCTTTAGCGAAGCGGCAGGAGAAACGGAGCCCCTTCCATTTCTCCTCCTGCTTCACTGAAGGGGTGCTGCGCAGAGAGGGAAAACTGGGCAGCGCCTCTCCAGCGAAGTGAAGCCTGGAGAACAAGAGGGATTGGTGTGCACCGACCCCTTTCACTCTCCAGGCTTCAGGCGGCTATCCGCAAGCCTCCAGAGTGCAGCAGGAGTTCTAGCTGCACTCCGAAGACCTGCAGATAGCTGCCTGAAGCCCCCGGAGAGCAGCAGGAGTTCCCACTGCACTCCGGGGGCTTCAGGCAGCTTCAGCGAAAGCAGCACGAAGCCTCTGGAGCGCGGGGGGAGCTCTCCCTCTGCGCTTCGGAGGCTTCGTGTTGCTATTGCTGAAGCCAACGAGCCTGCATTCGCTCCATAGGACGCACACACATTTCCCCTTAATTTTTGGAGGGGGAAAAGTGCGTCCTATAGAGCGAAAAATACGGTATTTGCATATTTAGACGGCTGAGCTGATTAAAGTCTGTGGCCAACAAGAACTGCTCTTGGCATCAGTCTGTCTCAAGAGGCAATGGAGCGAGCCTCCTCTCTGGGATGCAAGCCTGGACAGTGTGTAGGGAGGTCCTGGGAAACCCAGACAACAAGACTCTCTTATCAGCCTTGTTGGTGTGCCCCAAAGGAAATCTGAGCAATACATTTGGCACCACCTTGGCTGCAGCAGTTGCCGGAAGGAGGAGTACAAGGCGCCATCCAACCATTTTAGGGACTCCATTCTGGATTTGTGTTGGGTTTACTCCTGAGTCTTTTCTTCTCCCAAAGATGTCCCACAAAGCAGCAGGGATGGATTTTCCCTTGGGGTTTACTCCCGAAGCCTTTCTCATGAATGAGTATAGCAGAGGTTTAGGACCAGAGTTTTCCTTCTCCTAGATGAGCTACCTTCCCAGGCTGACAAACCCCATCTGCCCCTCACTTCCTTCAACAGCTTATTCAGAAACCACCATCTTGACCATTAGACCCACTACTGGTCTCGTCATCTCAATCGGCTAGAGCCTGTCTTCACATGCAGGGGAATTCCCTAATTCACTAAAGGTTTGAGACCCTTTGGCTACCCTCACTTAGTTTAGCCAGCTAGTTGAAGCAGTTCTCTGAGTTGTGACTGTTGTCACATGCTGACAGTTTCTAGGAGCCACAGGTGAGAGCTGAGTGCAGGGTGGGGACCAAAGGTGGACAAGCTATCGCAGAAGGAGCATGATGTGTCCCCCGCCAGGGGTGCTACTTTCCCCCTAATACCCCATACACTCCTCAGAAATGGTTGATCAACAACATATGGAGGACCCACACTGACACTTTGTGCTGAATTTCTTCTGAGATGATGAGCTGTGGCTTTTGTTTTTATTAAACAACGCCTGACACACTACAAATCAATTATTTCCTATTATATAGGAATATAATTCTGGTATATTCTGCATTTCCTTTTTGGATGAAATGACCAGGAGATGGTCATAACAACAAATACACTTTGTTTGATTGACTGACTGACTGACGGATGTTCGTAAGTGGCAGGCTTAAGTGTAGTTTCAAGGGAATCTTAAAGATTTTAATTTATTTTTAAAATGCAATTAAATGTAAGCTGGATAAACCATTAAGGTGAATGCATAAGAAGTGAACTGCTATGAAGATCTGCTCAGAAGGAAGTACCTTAAGCTCAATGGGACTTACTCCCAGGTAAGTATGTATAGGATTGCAACCTAAATGTATGGGAAACAGTAAACACATGAAGCTGCCTTATATGAAGTCAGACCAGTGGTCTATCTAGTTCAGTATTGTCTACACTGACTGGCAGCAGCTCTCCAAGGTGTCAGATGGATGACATTCCCAGCCCTATCTGGAACTGGACCGGAGACAACTGGCATGCTCTATCACTGAGCCAGAGTCCATTCAGTTGGATATTTCAGACTTGTTTGCTTTTCATGTTTCTCTCTGAATCCAGAAGAGATGTATATTTCCATTTTTTCACCCATCAAGCTCAGCCCTTGTTAGGGTCTCCTTCTTGGAGTTTTCCTAAAGCACACAACCCTTATGCCTTGGCACGGTTGTTTTAACCTCTTAAACCACAGCACTCAGTGAATATTTGAAACAGAGATAATGCAATGCACTCTGAGAGCTTTAATTTATTTTGCAGCCCAGGTCACCCTGTGCCTGATTCTTAAGAGCAGTCTTTCAGAGAACTCCATACAAATCCATGAATATAAATTGCTTCCAAAGGCTTTCTAAAATTCCTAGTAAACAGCTATTCACTGTCGTACGAAGAATGTAAAGCGAGCCCACTCTTATTTAGCAATGGCAGAATACTTACTTCAAAGCGATGAGCTGACCCGTCAGAGAGCTTTAGTTGCATTAAAATGGATGGCTGCAAAGCCCGAGCCAATGAGCTGAAATCAACCACATTATTACCATTAGAGTTGCTAGGGGAACAAGGAAGACATGGACATGAGTCCTTTACATGAAGTGCAAAACAACAACAACAACAACAACAACAAAAAAAAAACCCCACAGGCAGTATCTGCTACATTCCAGGGGAATGTGTGCCTTTAAGCTGGACAGGAAACCAGATCCAATTAATGGCCACAAAAGCTGGACTCTACATGTAAGCAAATGTGGGTATATGGATAAAAAATACAATGCAAATTTTCTTAAGATATAACCACTATATGAAAAACACAGGTGTTAGGGCTGTCTTAAGCATATGCAGCACTGAGGTGCAAAGATCCGCCCGGCGCGCGTGCCCCAGCCCAGCGCAACAAACGAGCCCGAGGCGTTGGCAACTGAGCGAAGCCAGGCGCCTCATGGTATGAGCAGCATGCGCTGGGCAGGCCTCTCCACAGCCCTACATCAATCTCAGGTGCGCAGGAGGGTGGAGCCAGCCAGCCGCCTCAGTGCCTCGCTGGCTCGCTCACCCCCGAACTCATGATGCAGAGCTGCCCACAGCAGAAGAGCCTGCGGTGCTGCTCCCATGGGTGGCTTCTACCCCAGACTCCAACTCTCGGGCCCCAGACTCTCGGCCTGGTGCCCCTGAGAGCCTGGCTCCCGGGTGCCCCACACCCTTGGCACCTATGGGTAAGATGGCCCTGACAGGTGTTCTTCCAACCATGCGCTCGTGGAGGAAACTGATTTTATAGAACCATTTCAATGAAGGTCTAGGCCCATTTTGGCACAGAAACTGCATTTTTCATAGGCCTTTGGCTAATTAAACACTCTCCAGCCTTATAAACCGTGTGTGTGTGTGTGTGTGTGTTATTGTTTTGTTTATTGTTAGGCTATGTATTGTTGTGTTTTTATACTGCAAACAGCCTTGCGATACTCTGAGGAAGAGCAGCATATAAGATTTAATAAATAAATAAAATACCGTATTTTTCGCTCTATAACACGCACCCGACCATAACATGCACATAGTTTTTAGAGGAGGAAAATCCGTAGGCATGCCACCCGTAGGCATTCCCTCCATAACACGCACAGACATTTCCCCTTACTTTTTAGGAGGAAAAAAGTGAGTGTTATGGTGCAAAAAATACGGTAATTGACGAGCTCTCCACAGTTTAAAGCATGGAACAAGATGTATTCCTGGAGACTATGGTTACGTGCTTAAATAATCATTATTGCTGGTATTGTTTTATTGTTTCTTATGACTTCATCATTTATATACTTCTCCCCCCACCCCCCAATGAAAGAAAAACTGCTGGGGCTGCCCTATCAAAGGCTCAAACAGCTGGACCACTAACACATTATTACCTACTGTGACAAGTAACTGCTCTCTTAAGATTTCAGGAGCAAGCCTTTTCTTCTTCCTACCAGAGAAGTTTTTCACTGGAGGTGCAAAGGACTGATCTAAGGTCCTTCCACCAAGCCAAAAAAGGTTCCATAACATTATAATCTATCCTATAGTATGATGTCAGCTGCTTTCAACCTGGTATTCCACCCCCCTCTAAATTCCTTAATTTCCCTAATGCTGGTCCCAGCTAAGTCCCACTCAGAGCAGACCCACTGAAATTAATGTGCATGACTAATTTTGCCCCATTAATTTCAATGGGCCCAGGTTTGGTTGAATGCAACTTACTGCTCTCTCTCTCTCCTAGCAGTAGGATTCATTTCTGAAAGTGTTATGAGCATCCCTCAGTAGGGATGCACTCTCAGCAAACTAGCACACAGGAAGTCAACAGGGTGGCAGGGGAGAGTAGTTTTCCACTACAGTGGTACCACGGGTTAAGTACTTAATTCGTTCCGGAGGTCCGTACTTAACCTGAAACTGTTCTTAACCTGAAGCACCACTTTAGCTAATGGAGCCTCCTGCTGCTGCTGCGCTGCCGGAGCACGATTTCTGTTCTCATCCTGAAGCAAAGTTCTTAACTATTTCTGGGTTAGCAGAGTCTGTAACCTGAAGAGTATGTAACCTGAAGCGTATGTAACCTGAGGTACCACTGCGTTTCTCATTTGTGAAAATTTTTCCATTCCTGAAAATACACTGTTTCATTAAAGCTAATTAGAAACAGGATGACTGCATGATGATATCACTCAAACTGGGCAGTTTCAAAAACAGTAATTCACTCTCTGCTACCCTGCAAAGCAGCTGAAGGCCACCATCCCCTTACCTAATACACGACCTTGGAAGCAACCTTGAGTCATTATTGTTTGTTCAAGGTTTTCTAGCTGGATGAGAACATCTCTGGCTTAGGTGTTCCTGCTGCTTTGTTTTTAAATTAATCTTTAGTTGTTTTGATGGCTATGCTTGGAAACCACCTTGAGCCAGATATGGAAGGCAATCTGTAAAACAAATTAATGAATTTGTATTTGCAAAAGGGGGCAGCGGGTGAGTTGAAAGGTGTTAAAACTGAAGGAGTTTAAATTGGATTTGATTTGATACCAAAAGCACACATAATTCAAACATGGAAAATTAGATCTAAATAGAGTTAGGGCACGTGGGGAAACGTTCTGATTGAAAGCTATCAAAACAACAATGACAACCCCACATCTGCTGAGAAAGAAACCCATCTCTCTGAAAACTGGACAAGTACATTATAGGAACCAAACTGAGGGGAGGGCCTTTCTGGAGCCAGCCTTGTTGAACTCCTATACTCCCCCCAGAAGTGGAAAATGAATCACTGTGTGTGCCATTCTGCCAGCCAGTTGGCCTCTGCCAAAATTAGAAAAGAAATCAGCAGATGCCAAGAGCTCTATGGCCAAGAATGAACTCTCCCCGTGCCTGTAGGTGAGGCTGTTGCCTGAGGATAAACAGGAAGTTTCTGGGGGAGCTGGCAAAGGGATGGAAACCAAGAAGGAAGAAACCCAAAAATGGAACCCACGTTCTCCAAGGAAGGACTGTTTACACCTCCCAAAACAACTAAGGTGAAGAATATTTAGCTATGTGTTCTCCAGTCTTTCATTGGTGCACAATATATAATAAAACCCACTGTGATGATAGTACTGTTGACTCCAAATAAATAGAGGGATCCAGATCCCTCAACAGCTCCTGTCAGGTCAGGTTTCTCTACCTAAAGCATGTTCAGCAGATTACCTTGAGACACTGACTTTCCTGCAACTACGTAGAGCCTTTGTTGAACCAAGGTCCCAAAAGATGCCTTCAGCATACTTAGAAGGGAGACACCCAGGAATTCCCATTATGGAACGCAAATGCATTTGTGTATGCAATCAGGTGGAGGGTATCATGAAAACCTGCTGATTTGCCCCTTATATACAATGCACGGACAACTTTTTTTTATCTCTTCTTAGGCTGATTCCCCTCAGGAAGTGACAGTCGAACGCTTAGGCTTAACTGATAAAAGATCTACAAATTACAAACCTGGTAGCCAAATTTGCTCTGTTCCAGTTATGTTAGTAAAGGTAAAGGGACCCCTGAGCATTAGGTCCAGTTGTGACTGACTCTGGGGTGCAGCGCTCATCTCGCTTTATTGGCCGAGGGAGCCGGCGTACAGCTTCCGGGTCATGTGGCCAGCATGACTAAGCCGCTTCTGGTGAACCAGAGCAGCGCACAGAAACGCCGTTTACCTTCACGCCGGAGTGGTATCTATTTATCTACTTGCACTTTGACATGCTTTTGAACTGCTAGGTTGGCAGGAGCAGGGACCGGGCAATGGGAGCTCACTCCGTCGTGGGGATTTGAACCACCGACCTTCCGATCAGCAAGTCCTAGGTTCTGTGGTTTAACCCACAGCGCCACCCGTGTCCCTCCAGTTATGTTAATGCTTCCTAATTTTAAGTATTTATGCTGTAAACTTTTTATGCTGTGAACTTTTATACGTTATGTCATGTGATTTCAGAAGAAAGAAAGTCTTGCTTCTGCCTTTTTAAAGGCCTTTGGCTATACACTATAAATGTATTGATTGATTGATTGATTGACTGACTGACTTTCAGCAGACCAGCTCCCTACTTCCCTGTCTGCTACGGCCTGGAAAACTACCAACTATGAGAATGGCAGACTGTCAGTTGGCAACAAGAACACGATCAGGGTCCCTCTGGGTTTACACCTGTCCTGGTGGTTAGGCTTTTCCTAAATGTGCTTGAGAAGGTGCTTATTTTTTAAGTATGTAGCAGCTCTGCTGGATGAAACCAAAGGCCTGTCCAGTCCAGCATTCTGTTCTCACAAAGGCCACCCTGAGGCCTACGGGAAGCCTGCAAGAAGGACACTCTCTTTCTCATGACCCCCAGCCACTGGAGGTAACACATAATCTTCATGCTCATGTTTTCCTAACCAGGTGGGACCTGGCTGAGGGGAGATTTGGCGGGGAACTTTCCCATCTGCCCAAACTGGGCCAGCCTCCACAGACACCCACTGAAAATTCAGGCATGGGCTTCATATATCCAGTACCTGGTAGAAATGGCCACATCTACCCTCCACTTGAAGTCTTCAATTCTAGGCAGCTTACTAGCTTGCTTCTGAATGGCCTCTTCAAGTGCAGGTTGCCTGTTGGTGAGGAAAAAAGAAACGGCACTCAAGAAAGCAGGAGCGAGACTCTTCAGAGCAGTGGCGCAATGGAACCTTTGTACCCCAAGGGCCACCTTCCCTTCTGGACAATTTTCCAGGGGGCCACACCCAGCAGTGGGCAAGATCAGAGGCAAAAGCAGCTCGAGAGGCAAAAGCAAATTTTACCTTTGTATACCAAGCTAGTTTTCTGCACACACTCACTTAGTTCTCTGCCCCCTTCATTCAGGCAAGCAAGCAAGAGAAATAGCCAAAGTTTAAGGGCAAATTCCAGCCAGGCAAAAACACTCAAGGAGGGTATGCAGCAAGACACTGGTGTGGCATAGGGAGGGAGGGTGGCATAAGGCAGGTGTGTGGCCTGGAGAGAATCCCGAGGGCCAGACAGAGAGGTTGGGGGGGCCACATCTGGCCCCAGGGCCAATGTTCACCAACATTGCTCCAGAGGCAATGAACTGGGAAAACTGGAGTATGACTTCAGTGAATAATCAAAAGAGTAAGGTATACTGCCATGACTAAGGAACACAGGCCAGTATCAGTGTCTGGGATATGAAGGGGATCCTCTTGGTACGCCCACCACCCACAAGAGAGGGCATTCTCTGTGGTAACCCCCTAATTCCCCCTCCTTAATTAGGGGGAACCAATAAACTTTCTGATGAATTGCTTGTTCAGAAATATATTAAATGAAAGAATAAGACCTTGTGGAGAGAGATATAGGTTAGGGAATGATGCAAATCTCAAGAAAGGGAAAGGGAAAAACTGAAAATCTGCAAACTTACCTGTTTCCAAAGACTACAGTGGTGAAGTCCACAATGAAATCTTCTGGAATCCTTAAAATAAAAGAGCAAATTGAGGCAAACGGCACACGAACCCCATTATGAAGTATGTCCTTCTCCCAATTATTAAAGGAAGAAAAGATAGTAGCTTACTGGATGTGGAATTGCGCTTTAAGAAGCCCCCCATAAGGAAAGTCAGCACAACAACCTTGTGGTCAAACTATACAGAATCAAGTTTTTAAAGAGAGATTTTGGTTACAGGTGTGTATTTCAGCCTAAGGGTCTTGGACAGCTGATTTTGTTATCACAAATGCTTCTCCGATGTTTTAATCCTCTAATGTTCAATTTCTGTTTTGAATTCTGTCTATTGTATTTTGTAAGTTGGTTTGGGCCCCAGGTGGTGAAAAGTGGGGTATAGATTTTTTAAAAAAGATGAGTAAATGGAACAGAAAAGTTTCCCTAGCTGAGTGAAAACCTCACCCAGAACTTCATGGTAGAAGAGAAGGCGAGAGGTGAAGGGGTTGGGGAGCCAACAGTTCACCAACATCGCTAGTGATGGAGGCAGGAAGAAGAGTCTGTGCCTCAGTCTCCACTATATGTTTAAAGTGGTATCATACCAATTTAAACAGCATAGTTTCCCCCAACGCGGGTGGCGCTGTGGGTTAAACCACTGAGCCTAGGACTTGCCGATCAGAAGGTCGATGGTTCGAATCCCTGCGACAGGGTGAGCTCCCATTGCTCGGTCCCTGCTCCTGCCAACCTAGAAAGCACGAAGTGCAAGTAGATAAATAGGTACTGCTCCGGCGGGAAGGTAAACGGCGTTTCTGTGAGCTGCTATGGTTGCCAGAAGTGGCTTAGTCATGCTGGCCACATGACCCGGAAGCTGTACGCCAGCTCCCTTGGCCAGTAAAGTGAGATGAGCACCACAACCCCAGAGTTGGTCACGACTTGACCTAATGGTCAGGGGTCCCTTTACTCTTTACTTTAGTTTCCCCCAAAGAATCATGGGAACTGGCATTTAGGAAACCCCTATCCCGCACAAAGAGCTACAACTTCCAGAGTGGTTTAAAAATCTATCCCTCTTGCCAAGGAACTCTGAGTATTGTAGCCCTAGGCAGGTTAAGGGGTGGGTGTGTCTCTGAACATCATTCAGCACCCTTAACAAACTACAGTATCCAGGATTCTTTGGGGGAAAGCCATGGTTGTTTAAAGTGGTATGATACAGCATTAATGCAACAGCACCGATGCATTTTTAAACCCCAGCCAAACCTTTGCCAGCAGGTCTTGAGTTCACTCTCATTTTCTCTCTCTTGCTATGTCCAATGACAGGTTGTTTCTAATGCAGCCTCTGCAGCACTTTAGTGCTTATGCAAAGCATCTGCTCTACACCACCCGGCAGAGATTTTGACTAAGTCCACGTAACAAATGGCATATTTTGCTTGCTAATTAGAACAAGCGATCACACCCAGACAATACAGGCGGATTCTGCTTGTTATATCACCGTCCTTTGAAAACAGAAGGAAATGTTTTAAAAGTAGAACAGGGCGTCTCATTCAGAAATACCAACTGTCTTGCTATTAACAACAACAATAAAAAGTTTGTGTGTGTATTAGTGGGTAATTACATGCAAGTAATTACAAAAGTTTGTGTGTGTATTAGTGGGTAATTACATGCAAGCGAGAAAGATATAATTTAGAAGAACAGATAGAGGCCCATCTCTTCTATATAACATGCACTCAGCACCACATCAAAAAAAAGGGACATGTTATACAACATCAGGGTGATTCTCCTGGCTTCCAATGAGCTCATTAGTAAACTATTACATGCAAAATTCCATCTGAGTGGGATGACAGGGCAATGCTTCTCTCCTAAGCACCAACAATCTCTTTTGTGATAGTTGGGGGTGGGGAGAAGAAGCTGCCAGCCATATTTCATCAGCCGATTTGTAATATTAACAGGCTACTGAATTAGCCTGCCTGAAAACTGAGATGAAGCAGAGACCAAGCCCACTTCTACACTATACAGCCAAAGCGTTACGATACCATTTTAACCAGGCATGGCTTTACCCAAAGCATCGTGGGAACTGTAACTTAGTTAAGAATGCTGCTAGGATGCCCCTATTTCCCTCACACAACTAAACTTCACAGAGTTCCCTGGGATAAGGGATTGATTAAAGCACTCTGGGAATTGTGGCTATGTGAGGGGAGTGTGCGTGTGTTTGGGGGGGGGGTGTTTCCTGACCCTCTGTACCCTTATAGCAAACTACAGTTACCAGGATGCTTGTTTAAAATGATATCATGGTGATTTAAGTATACATTGTGGATGGGGCCCACGCTTAAAGTTTTATTTGTTTATTGTATTTTATATACTGCCTTTATCTTCCAGGGATCTCAAAGGTGGTGCATATGGTTCTCCTCCCCCCACCCATTTATTCCTCACAATGACCCTGTGAGGTGGGTTAGGCAAAGAGATGGTGACTGGTCCAAAGTCACCCAGTGAGCTTCATGGCTGAGTGGGGATTCGAACCCTGCTCTCCCAGGTCCTACTCTTGACCATTGCGCTTTGTGTTTCAGCTGGCTGGAGTAACCCTGGCAGCCTACAACTGAAACCTGAAATCTGTCAAGTTCTTCGACTGCCATAGAATCATAGAGTTGGAATCATAGAGTTGGAAGAGACCACAAGGGCCATCGAGTCCAACCCCCTGCCAAGCAGGAAACACCATCAGAGCACTCCTGACATATGGTTGTCAAGCCTCTGCTTAAAGACCTCCAAAGGAGACTCCACCACAGTCTCCACTTCCTGTGTGTGCTGCTCCACAGGAACCACTTCCTGTGTGTGCTGCTCTCGCCCTCTTTCTCTGTGCGTACGTCTAACTGTGGCCTAACGATATGTCTTCCTTAGCTCCCACTAACACTGAGTGACCAACTGTTTGTGTCATTTTAAGAAAACCTGCCCCATTTCCAAGCCCTCACTGTTCTCTCTTTGCAGAGGGCAGTGGAGCAGAAAAGTCTTATCTCCCCTCCATGTGCTCTGGAATGTAGGTGCTGCCTGTTGACATCACACACACTTGACTAGCCCCGCTCACGATATCCATGTGTTGAGAATGGGCATCCGTAGTTTAGGTTCCCATGAGCTGACTGCGGTCCAAAATGCCTTGAGGATGCTGGAGGCAGGGCCAACAGGGCGTCCCCCAGCCACTGCTCCCATCAACGTGTGGAGCCCCACTTCATCCAAGTAACACATGAAGGGGATCTATGGCAGGGGTGAGGAGCTTCAAGCCTGCAGGTATAACGTGGCCCTCCAAACCTCTCCATCTGCCCCCCCAGGAGTCTTTCCAGGTCACTGTCCCTGCGCTGTGCTACCCTCAGGTATGCATTCCTAGCTGGAAAGTATTTCTTAACTGTAATAATGCTTCTTGCTTTCCTGGTGGGAGAGAGGGAGGTGGAAGTATTTGTGTGTGCCACATGGAGAAAGAGAGAATAGAAATTCAGTCTACCGGACAAAAGGTACGAGTCACACCTGTTGCTCCAACCACTTTTGCACCTGGTATCACCCACCACGGGGATGCAGTCCCCCTCCCCCCAGAAGTCTAGTTCTTCTTGGGCTGGGGAAAAAAGTTCCCCACTCTTTGCTTTTCAGCAACCACTTATCCATCGTGTTTGACACAAGCAACTGGCAGATTGACCAAAAACAGGCATACCTGAGCTCCTGTAGGTCTTCTTTAAAAACCTGCAAAACAAAAAGACAAGGAGAGTTCAAGGAGAGTTTCTGCAAGAACAAGGGTGGGTGCCCCTCAGACGTCTGGGAAACTGGAAAGGGATCTAGAAGACAGTGAAACCGCGCGCCCCCAACAATTGATGCATCCAAACCTCAGGGTGAGTGTATGCCAAGTCTGGGTGACCCAAGATAGGGAGCTTTCATGGGTGGCTGACACCACACACCTGGCCAGTTGAAACCATTCCCAGGGTGTGGCCTCTGTTGCATGCTGACAGCGTCTGGGAGCCAGAGGTCAGAGCTGAGTGCAGGGTGGGGAGCAAAGGTGGACAAACTGCCCCAGAAAAAGGAGTATGTGTCCCCTGCCAGAGCTAGCTCAGTACTGTCTACACTGGCGGGCAGCAGCTCTCTAGGATTTTAGGCAGAGTAATTCCCCTGCCCTAACCTGGGAAATGGGACATGGGTGGCACTGTGGGTTAAACCACAGAGCCTAGGACTTGCCGATCAGAAGGTCGGCGGTTCGAATCCCTGTGACGGGGTGAGCTCCTGTTGCTCGGTTCCAGCTCCTGCCAACCTAGCAGTTCGAAAGCACATCAAATTGCAAGTAGATAATTAGGTAAACGGCGTTTCCGTGTGCTGCTCTGGTTCGCCAGAAGCGGCTTAGTCATGCCGGAAGCTGTACGCCGGCTCCCTTGGCCAATAAAGCGAGATGAGCACCGCAACCCCAGAGTCGGCCACAACTGGATCTAATGGTCTTTACCTTTAACCTGGGAAATGGGAGTACAGTCATACCTCTGGTTACGTCCACTTCATGTTACATTCTTTCAGGACACGTCCCACAGCGACCTGGAAGTACTGGAAATGGTTACTTCCAGGTTTCACTGCTCGCGCATGTGCAGACTCGCAAAATGGCGTCACGTGCATGCGCAGAAGCGGTGAAACGCAACCCGCGCAGACGCGGGCTGTGTTCTGATCATGTTGTGAACGGGGGTCCAGAATGGATCCGGAATGGATACTGTTACCACTGTAATTGAACCTGAGACCTCCTGCACGCGAAGCAATTGCTTTACGACTGAGCTAAAACATCTGGAAGGTCACAGGTTCCCCATCCCTTTTTTGGAGCTACTATCTTGCTTATCTCACAGTTTAGCACATACATAGTTTTAATTGAGGAATGTGAATGCCTTCTACTCACTTCTTGCTTCAGAGACGCTGTGGGCAGCCTCAAGGCCTCTCGTAGGAGAGTATACATTCCAGAGATGAGGACAGCAAGCTGTTCATCTGATAGTTTTGCATTCTCGGCAATCACTTTTACCAGTTCTTTGCAGTCTTTTCCTTCTAAGGCGCTGACAGTGACTGTTTGGCAAAATAACGATAAAGGTTAAGTTATCAACTTTGGCAGAGTCCCGCAAGTGCAAGCACATAATTTCAGCATGATCAAATGCCCCTGGGAAAACACTAGCGACTTTGCAACAGCAGCAGCATCTAGGGATCTGACACCATCTAGTCGTGCTTCAAAGGAGGAGGTTTGTACACAAAACAGGGGAGGGGAATTTAAATGGGAAAGAACAGCATACAAACTTCAGAAGAGCCCTCGTGAATCTGGCCAATGGCCAATCTAGTCCAGCATCCTGTTCTCACAGTGGCCATCACCAGAGGCCCGCCAACTGGACCTGAGCGCAACACCATATTCCCACTTGTCACTCGCAGAAACTGACATTCAGAGGCAAACTACCTTGAACAATGGAGGCAGAACATAACCATGCGGTTTAGCTGTAAAGAAATTTCGGAAGAGTCCCATTCAGTGTTGTTGTTTTTTCTTAAAAAAATGTTTAGGGCTACAGTGGTACCTCGGGTAAAGAACTTAATTTGTTCTGGAAGTATGTTCTTAACCTGAAGCACCACTTTAGCTAATGGGGCCTCCCGCTGCCGCCGCACGATTTCTGTTCTCATCCTGAAGCAAAGTTCTTAACCCAAGGTACTATTTCTATGTTAGCAGAGTCTGTAACCTGAAGTGTATGTAACCTGAAGCGTATGTAACCCAAGGTACAACTGTACTCTCATTTTGACTCAAGAAAATCACAATTTTAATGGAAGCGTTGAACAGAGTCTGTACCTGACCGATATGATTTTTGGAATCCCACACAGAGATACCAGTTTTTAATCTGCTTGTGAAAATCATCAGAGATCGCAAAGAAAGGAATATACGATAACAACAAGAAGAGAAAGGAAGTAACAAAGGACTATCCGGATCAAGCTGGATAGATCTGACTAATTAAAGCAGGAAGATAAGTGATGCCTGTTTTGGACTCGTGCGGAGCTTGATGTATGGATACCCTCAACAAAATTTAAAATCTGGCTGTATAATTTGGAATTAATGTGATATGGACAATGTGATGTGATTGGCCTGTTAATAAAAATTATTTTAAAAAGAAGAAGAGAAAATCACCATTTTACAGTCATACCTCGGGTTACAGACGCTTCAGGTTACGTTTTTTCCTGTTGCGGACCGCCGAAACCTGGAAGTACCGGAAAGGGTTACTTCCGGTTTCAGCGGTTGTGCATGCGCAAAAGCTCTAAATCACGCTTTGTGCATGTGCAGACGTGCCGAATCGCAACCTGTGCATGCACAGATGCGCCGCTGCGGGTTGCGGATGCTGCGGGTTGCGAACGTGCATCCTGCATGGATCATGTTCGCAACCCAAGCCTCCACTGCATAGTTCAAATTGGGGAAAATAAATACAGCAAATGGACAAAAGTACAAAGATTCACAAAATGTTTAGGGGCATGTGTACCCCTGCGCCACCCCAGAAAAAAAAGCACTGGTCCCATTTATTCCCACTACTGTGGATAACTGCTCCCTCTAACAGCAAATGCAGCTGCTGAGCGCCAACAGGATTAAAACCCAAACCTGGAAACTGAGAAACAAGAGAGGTATCCGTATACTCAGGGAAACACCAAGGTTTATAATGTACAAAAGAAAAAGGGTGGAAAATCCTAAACACACTTCAGTGAGGGGGCAACCATTTTACCCCCCCCCAAAAAAAAATTCAGCCTAATGAGGACTCAGCATACTTTATGGCCATAGAATATTAAGGGTGTGCAGGGGCGGGGAATGGAATCAGTGTTCGAAATTAGCCAGGCGCCAGGCACATTTTGCACCTGACTTTTGACCACTTGTGACCAAGTGAAGATTCCTGGGCGCCAGTATGGCACCTGACAGCTCCACCACCATGGAGGTGCATGTCTGGGAATCATTGGATCTGGACTGTTTTCACACACTAATACTCGATCCTGTAGAATTCTGTGTTATATTTTATTTACACCAGTGGTTTCAACCAGTGTGCTGTGAAACCCTTGAAGGATGGTCGTGGGTGATGCAAGCAACACTGGCCTCTGTCCCTCTTTCCCTCCCTCCCTCCTCTGATGCCCTCTTGCATCTCTGCCCCCCCCCCCCGGCTTGCACAGCTGTTTGTTGCAGCAGCCCAGCTACAAGCTCCCCAGGTGAATGGTGCCTCTGGGGCTGGCCAGGGGGTGCTGGTTGACAGGAGATGAATAAGCAAGCAAGTGGGTAAGAGAGCCCAGCCAGCTAGTCCTCCAGCCCTTGCTGTTGGGAATGGACAGACAAGTGGGAGGCCAGGCAGGCAGGCACTGTGCTGGCCTTTCTTATGTTTGCTGTGTGGAAGGCCTGCCTGGGAGCTGAGTGCCTGGTGCTGAAGGGGAGACAGTCTGCCATGCAGGGTCAGCAGTGCCCACTGCTGCCTCCCAAAGTAAGGTGCTGGCCTCTCGTTCACCTCTGGCCAGTCTCTGTTGGGCCACTAAGGCTGGGGGCATCTTCTGCCAGGCCCCTGTGGGGGAGTGTGAGGAGGCACCTCTCTTTGGGGTGGGGTGGGGGCAGGAAGCTCAGAGATCGGGGCAACAGCAGCGGCTGCCCAGAGGACTCCCAAGGAGAAGGGAGGGGAGGCTGGGGGAACTCTACAAGGGAGGGTGAGAGGCTGCCAGCTCTGCAGGCAAAGGGTGACATAACTAGGCTCCTGAGCCCCACAGGTGTAGGGCGGAAAGAATGCAGTTGGTCAAGGGAGCCATAGAAAACCTCTGCTTTACACAATCAGAATGAATATCTGCAGCAGCCTGGGCAGTATACAATATGCAGTAAAAAGAAAAATTACAACTCAATAGTTCCCCCCCACCCCAACAAAAAACAGCAACACATTTTAAAAGGGCGTAGTATGTAAATTGATCAACCAATGGCCTGGTTAAAAAGGAACGCTTTTGCCTGGTGCCTAAAGGCGTATAATGAAGGCGCCAGGCAAAATTCCCTGGGGAGAGCATTCCACAGACGGGGAGCCACTGCAGAGAAGGCCCGTTCTTGTGTTGCAACCCTCTGGACCTCTCAAGGGGGAGGGACACAAAGGAGGGTCTCAGAAGATGATATCAGGGTGTGGGTATAGGATTGAGTCCTGCAAAACCCCACAATGAAGGTCCACAAGGCTGAAAAGCATTCCCCAAGTAATTAATTCCTCCGTGGTGAACATTTGTGCAAGCACTCCTCCTTATGGTTAAAAATGGAACTAGAATTGCAACAATAATTTTAAGATTCTACTATTTTTAAGCACATCAAAGTGCAAGTAGATAAATGGGTACCACTCCGGCGGGAAGGTAAACAGTGTTTCCGTCCGCTGCTCTGGTTCACCAGGAGTGGCTTCGTCATGCTGGCCACATAACCTGGAAAAACTGTCTGCAGACAAACGCCAACTCCCTCGGCCCATAGAGCGAGATGAGTGCCGCAACCCCAGAGTCATCTGGACTTAACTGTCAGGGGTCCTATACCTTTTTTATTTTTCACACTATTTCATGGCTTTTACACAGGCCGAGTAAAGGGACTGTCTGAATACAGATTTTAGAATTCTTCTAAATTGTGAACATAGTTACTTTTATTCTTGGTGTGACAAAATAAACGTGTGGCTATAGCTCTGTCTTTCACTATGTGAAGCACAGTTATAGTCAGGATTTTTTTGGGGGGGGCAGCCAAAGTTCCTGAATTTTTTTTAGGATGTCAATGTTGTTGAGCTTGGAGATCACAGGGGGAAATACCTGTGAAGAGGACATTACAGATGGCATTATTATATAGTTTCATTATCATTTATATTTATATATTTAATTGCACCTTTTCCCCTGACGGAACTCAAGCAAAGAAAAAGCTATTGTTAAAATGGAATGAAATATTAATAGAATTAAAACTATATACATATGTAAAATCTGTTTTGTATTTTGTTCCTGGAACAACCTGGCCACCAAATTCTGTACCAGTGGAAGTTTCCAAACTATCCTCAGAGGCAGGTTAAGAACGGACCTCCATAACAAATTAAATTTTTAACCTGGGGTACCACTGTAATTACCAGTGATTTTTCCATGGTGAACATTTGTGAGAGCACTCCCCCTTATGGTAAAAAATGGAACTAGAATTGCAACAATAATTTTAAGACTCAACTATTTTTAAGCACATCAAAGTACAGTGGTACCTCGGGTTACATACGCTTCAGGTTACAGTCTCGGCAAACTCAGAAATAGTACCTCGGGTTAAGAACTTTGCTTCAGGAAATCGCGTTCCGGAGCCCCTTTCGCAACCGGAGCAGAACGCAACCCGCGTCTGTGCGTCTCTGGGTCGCGATTCACCGCTTCTGTGCATGATGTCATTTATCAGCACATGCACAAATGGCTAAACCTGGAAATAACCCGTTCTGGTACTTCCGTGTCGCCGCAGAACGCAACCTGAAAAGATTTAACCCGAAGTGTCTTTAACCCAAGGGATGACTGTAATTAATTCTCCTATGGTGAACATTTGTGCAAGCACTCCCCCTTATGGTTAAAAATGGAAACAGAATTGCCACAATAATTTTAAGACTCAACTATTTTTAAGCACATCAAAGTACTAGTAGATAAATAGGTACTGGTCCAGCGGGAAGGTAAATGGCGGTTCCATGCACTGCTCTGGTTTCGTCAGAAGCACCTTAGTCATGCTGGCCACATGACCCGGAAACACTGTCTGAGGACAAACGCCAGCTCCCTCGGCCAGTAAAGCGAGATGAGTGCCGCAACCCCAGAGTCGTCTGCAACTGCACTTAACCGTCAGGGGTCCTTTGCCTTTCCCCCCCCTTTCACACTATTTCATGGCATTTACACAGGCCGAGTAAAGGGACTGTCTGAATACGGATTTTAGAATTCTTCTAAAGTGTTAACCTTTATTCTTGGTGTGACAAAATAAAACATGTGGCTATTGCTCTGTCTTTCACTATGTGAAGCATGGATATAGCCAGGATTATTTTTTTTTGGGGGGGGGGGATGGCAGCCAAAGTTGCTGAATGTTTTTTAGGATGTCAAAGTTGTTGAGCTTGGAGATCACAGGGGAAAATACCTGAGAAAAGCACATTACAGGGGGCATTATTATATAGTTTCATTATCTTTTATATTTATTTATTAATACTGCTGACAAGGTACTCCAAACCTCCAGATAACCCCACCCAGCGGTTTCATGTAGAGGTTAAACAACATGGGGGATAGGATTGAGCCCTGTGGAACCCCATATTGAAAGTTCCACGGGGTTGAAAAGCATTCCCCAAGCTGACAGTGGTACCTCTGGTTGCGAACGGGATCCGTTCTGGAGCCCCATTCACAACCGGAGCAGAACGCAACCCACGTGCGCATCTTCTGTGCATGCACGTGACGTCATTTTCAGCATCTGCGCATGCGCGAACGGCGAAACCCGGAAGTAACCTGTTCCGGTACTACCGGGTCACCGTGTGACGCAACCTAAAAAGATTTAGCCCGAAGTGTCTTTAACACGAGGTATGACTGTAATTAATTCTTCCATGGTGAACATTTGTGCAAGCACTCCCCCTTATGGTAAAAAATAGAAATAGAATTGCCACAATAATTTTAAGACTCATCTATTTTTAAGCAAATAAAAGTAGATAAATCGGTACTGCTCCGGCAGGAAGGTAAATGGCGTTTCTGTAAGCTGCTTTGGTTTCATCAGAAGCGGCTTAGTCCGGCTGGCCACATGACCCGGGAAAACTGTCTGAGGACAAACGCCGGCTCCCTCAGCCAGTAAAGCGAGATGAGCACCACAACCCCAGAGTTGTCTGCAACTGCACTTAACTGTCAGCGGTTCTTTACCTTTTTTATTTTTCACACTATTTCATGGCATTTGCACAGGCCGAGTAAAGGGACTGTCCTAATATGGATTTTAGAATTCTTCTAAAGTGTTAAGCTTTATTCTTGGTGTGACAAAATAAACATGTGGCTATAGCTCTGTCTTTCACTATGTGAAGCATGGGCATAACCAGGATTTTTTTGGGGGGGCAGCCAAAGATGCTAATTTTTTTTTTAGGATGTCAAAGTTGTTGAGCTTGGAGATCACAGGGAAAAATACCTGTGAAGAGGACATTACAGGGAATATTATTATATAGGTTTATTATATTTTATATCTATTTATTAAATTGCACCTTTTCCGCTGATGGAACTCAAGCATAGAAAAAGCCGTCATTAAAAAGCAATGAAATATTAACAGAATTAAAATTATATATATATATGCTTTCGTAGATTTTCACGGGTACAGGAATGCAGGTTTTGGTGTCTTCGGGTGTCTTCCCGTGTAAGAGTCGGGGTGTCTGTGCGACGTTTCGACGAGGTCTCACTCGTCATCTTCAGGCTGGTGCTTTCGGCTTCTTGTTACTGGAACAGAGCAGAGTCTGGTGTTTGAGTTCCTATAAATACTGTTGAGGGGTGTGGTGTATAGCCTCCAACGTTCTGGGCAGAGAGGAAGTTCCTAGATTAGTGTGCCTTTTCTTCTTTTGTTCCTTAATTACTTGAGGGATATCTTGAGTGATTTCATGAGTGATATTCTGAATACCACTGGGTGGGTCATTAAGTGTAGATTAGTTGCTAAAGCTTTCGTGTCTTGACCTCTTGAGCTTGTGAAGAGTTTTTCTGAGAAGATGGCTGTGCTGCATTTAGTTGTGCTCTGGCTTGGCTTCGTGTATAGGGGCGAGCTGTGGTTTTGTGCTTTGTGCCAGCCAGATCTGTGTAGGGATTGCAGGGGGGTGCAGCATCCGGAGGTGCCACTATAGTTTGGCTACTGGATGGAGTCTGTAATATGTCTGTGGAGAGGGTCTGGGTTTGGGTCTGGTGTGGTTGATTGGTGACGGCGTTCTGTGTGCCTCTGGTTCTGGTGTCGGTTTTTGTGGGGAGGGCTAATTTCCAGATGTCTGGCAGGCGGGACGTGTCGTCACGCTTGTTCATGTTGTGAGGGTGTTTCTCTATCTCGATGGCTTCCATGATTATTCTCTTGTGGTGATGTTCCATGTTAAAGAGCAATTTGGAATCTGCAAAATTAATTTCGTGTCCTGTTTCTTTCATGTGTTGGAAAAGAGAGGAAGTTTTTTCTTCTTTTTTGACGGCATTCTTGTGTTCTGCGATACGTGCATTTATTCGTCTGTTTGTTTGTCCAATGTACGTGGCTGGGCAGACTTTGCAGGGTATTTCATAGACCCCTTGGTTTTCCAGCTGGATTTTGTCTTTTGGGTTTCTGAGGATATTGGCTATTTTTTGGTTGGTGCAGAAGGCTGTTTTGATATTGTGTTTATGGAGGATTTTGCTGATTTTGTCTGTAGTGCCCTTGATATAAGGAAGGAGGGCCATGCCATTGTTTTCTTCTGTGTCTTGGTTTTTGGGGGGGTGTTTCTTTTTGGATTAGCTTCGTAACCCTGTTTTTCTGGTATCCATTGGCGATTAACACATTTGAGAGATTCTGTAACTCAGTTGTCAAGTGGTCTTTGTCAGCCAGGCGTTTGGTTCTGGAGATGAGAGTCTTGGCTACGGAGTTTATTTGTGCAGGGTGGTGGTGTGATTGTGCATGTAAGTAGCGGTTGGTGTGTGTTTTTTTCCGGTAGATAGTGTGTCCTAGGGAGCCATCAGGTTTTTTGTAGATTAGGACGTCAAGAAAGGGGAGTTGGTTGTTGTCTTCTATTTCCATAGTGAATTGTATTTTGGGGTGTAGGCTGTTGAGATGTGTGAGGAAGCTATCTAGTTTTTCTTTCCCGTGTGGCCAAATTACAAAGGTGTCATCAACATATCTGAGCCAAAGTTTGGGTTTGTGTTCTGACTTGTCTAAAGCATTGGTTTCAAAGTGTTCCATGTACAAATTTGCGATGACCGGTGAGAGGGGTGATAGCCAATATCCTCAGAAACCCAAAAGACAAAATCCAGCTGGAAAACCAAGGGGTCTATGAAATACCCTGCAAAGTCTGCCCAGCCACGTACATTGGACAAACAAACAGACGAATAAATGCACGTATCGCAGAACACAAGAATGCCGTCAAAAAAGAAGAAAAAACTTCCTCTCTTTTCCAACACATGAAAGAAACAGGACACGAAATTAATTTTGCAGATTCCAAATTGCTCTTTAACATGGAACATCACCACAAGAGAATAATCATGGAAGCCATCGAGATAGAGAAACACCCTCACAACATGAACAAGCGTGACGACACGTCCCGCCTGCCAGACATCTGGAAATTAGCCCTCCCCACAAAAACCGACACCAGAACCAGAGGCACACAGAATGCCGTCACCAATCAACCACACCAGACCCAAACCCAGACCCTCTCCACAGACATATTACAGACTCCATCCAGTAGCCAAACTATAGTGGCACCTCCGGATGCTGCACCCCCCTGCAATCCCTACACAGATCTGGCTGGCACAAAGCACAAAACCACAGCTCGCCCCTATACACGAAGCCAAGCCAGAGCACAACTAAATGCAGCACAGCCATCTTCTCAGAAAAACTCTTCACAAGCTCAAGAGGTCAAGACACGAAAGCTTTAGCAACTAATCTACACTTAATGACCCACCCAGTGGTATTCAGAATATCACTCATGAAATCACTCAAGATATCCCTCAAGTAATTAAGGAACAAAAGAAGAAAAGGCACACTAATCTAGGAACTTCCTCTCTGCCCAGAACGTTGGAGGCTATACACCACACCCCTCAACAGTATTTATAGGAACTCAAACACCAGATTCTGCTCTGTTCCAGTAACAAGAAGCCGAAAGCACCAGCCTGAAGATGACGAGTGAGACCTCGTCGAAACGTCGCACAGACACCCCGACTCTTACACGGGAAGACACCTGAAGACACCAAAACCTGCATTCCTGTACCCGTGAAAATCTACGAAAGCATATATATATATATATATATATATATATATATATATATATATATATAAAATAAAAAATCTATTTTGTATTTTGGTCCCCGAACAACCTGGCCACCAAATTCTTCACCAGCTGAAGTTTCCAAACCACCCTCAAGGGCAGCTTCACCTCTAACACATTGCAGTAATCTAGCCAAGAGGTTACCAGAGCACAGACAACAGTAGTTAGGCCATTCCTGCCCAGACAGGGGCGTAGCTGGGTAAGTAACACCCTCTGGGAACAACCATCCATGTAGGACTGGAACCACCGCAACGCGGTGCCACCCACCCCCAGTTTAGAGTCACTCAAGAAGGATACCATGGTTGATGGTATTGAAAGCGGCTGAGAGGTCGAGAGCAATTAACAGGGACATGTTTCCCTTCTCTCTCTCTCGACAAAGGCCATCATACAGAGCGACTAAAGCAGTTTCTGTGCGAAAACCAGGCCAAACCCTGTTCCAGGAAATCCATTTCTTCCAAAAGAACCTGGATCTGGTGTGCGACCACTCGCTCCAGATCCTTGCCCAGGAAAGGGGGCTAAGCAACTGGCCGGCACATTGCAACAAATGGAAATATGCAAGTAAAATTATACCACCCAGTTTATAAGAAGCGCAATCAACTGTTTTAATGGCAAAACTGATTAACAATATTTCCTGTGGCCATCACATTAACTAGTCAGTTCCCTGTCGCAGCGTTGGAAGCAATCCACAAGAAACAAAAGCAGTTAAGTTAGAATAAAGGTGAAAGGCTTGCAGCTGTGCAGGCAAGGGGTGACATAGCTGGGCTTCTGAGCCCCACAGTGGTGATGCAAAAACAATGCAGTTGGTCAAGGGAGCTGTGGACTCAAAGAGGTTGAAAACACCTGCTTTACGCAATCTGAATGAATTTCTGCAGCCAAATTGCCTTTTTTGTGCCACCTGGGCAGGAGCGCTCACCATAAAGAAAAAGAGATCAGAACAGGCCAATATATATGTGGACTGTCCCTGGATCCACTGACTTTTCCTCCTTAAATTCTCAAAGCTCTTAACTTGGCTTAAGACTGTCCTATGACCTAGCCAGATGTTCAACTGAGAATCAATCACAGTCAGTCCATCGAATATGAGAGGCACCTGTGTTTAGGCTCATTATTCCAGGACTTCTAACAAGTTCCCACGCAACCCACAAGCCAATCCTAAAGAGACTATATCACACCACCACGGGAAAAAGCCAACTTCAAATCAGGAACCAGCATAGTAACCAGGCAAGAAAGGACTTGCCAGTTATGGTTTCTCAGTTTCTCAGTTTTCCAATCTTAAATGCAGTCCTCCACATTTTGCAGGAAATTTCATTAAAACAAAACTCATGAAAATGCATCAGTACTTTAGTGTGAAGTTTCCCTTATAAACACATTTTTACAGGCAGTGTTGTCTGATGTACACATGTTTGCAAGCAACTTCCCCAAATGTAATGCAGTTTTGTATATTATTTTTACCAATATATCCATTTTGATGCACACTTCTTCAATGGAAAGAAGTGCAACTCACTGTTTTAATTGCAAAACAGATATCATTTCATTTCATTTCATTTCATTTCATTTATTTATTTATTGAATGAATTTATATACTGCCCTATACCTGGGGGTCCCAGGGCAGTTCAAGGAATAAATTAAAGATATAAAAGCTCAAAATATATAATAAAAAGAAAAACAACAACTCAATAGCGTCCCCCCCACAAAAAACACATTTTAAAAGGGCACAGTATGTAAATCAGATCAACGAAAGGCCTAGTTAAAAAGGAATGTTTTTGCCTGGCACCTAAAGGTGTATAATGAAGGTGCCAGGCGAACTTCCCTGGGGACAGGGAGCCACTGCAGATAAGGCCCCGTTCTTGTGTTGCCACCCTCTGGACCTCTCAAGGGGGAGGCACACAAAGGAGGACCTCAGAAGATGATATCAGGGTGTGTGTAGGTTCATATGGAAAGGGGCAGTCCTTGAGGTATTGTGGTCCTGAGCCGTTGAAGGCTTTATAGGTCAAAACCAGCACTTTGACTTGGGCCCGGAAACTGACTGGTAGCCAGTGCAGTCGGACCACGATCGGAGTAATATATTCAAGCCGTCTTGCTTAGTGAACAACCTAGCCACTGTATTCTGCACCAGCTGAGGTTTCCAAACCATCTTCAGAGGCAGCTTCACCTCTTACACATTGCAGTAATCTAACCGAGAGGCTACCAGAGCATAGACAACAGTAGTTAGGCCATCCCTGTCCAGATAGGGGCGTAGCTGGGCCACCAGCCCAAGCTGATGGAAGGAACTCCAGGCCACTGAGGCCACCTGAGCCTCAAGTGACAGCAAAAGACCCAGGAGGACCCCCAAGCTGTGAACCTGCTCCTTCAGAGGAAGTGTAACCCCATCAAGAGCAGGCGACCTCCCAACCATCTGGTCTAGGGAGCCACCCACTAACAGTGCCCCAGTCTTACAGGGATTGAGCTTCAGTTTCTTGGCTCTCACCCAGTCCATTACCAAGACAAGACACTTCCACTGGCAAGACATTACCAAGGTCCAGCACTTGCACTGTCTCACCTGGAGATGTAAAGGAGAAATAGAGC
Source organism: Podarcis vaucheri (assembly GCF_965113315.1). Classification (NCBI taxonomy): domain Eukaryota; kingdom Metazoa; phylum Chordata; class Lepidosauria; order Squamata; family Lacertidae; genus Podarcis; species Podarcis vaucheri. The sequence continues at coordinate 11,137,564 of NC_138758.1, read as the reverse complement.
GGAGTGTCATCAGCATACTGCTGACAACGTACTCCAAACCTCTGGATAAAACCACCCAGTGGTTTCATGTAGAGGTTAAACAATGTGGGGGATAGGATTGAGTCCTGCGAAACCCCACATTGAAGGTTCCACAGGGCTGAAAAGCATTCCCCAGGTACAGTGGTACCTCGGGTTAAGTAATTAATTCGTTCTGGAGATCTGTTCTTAACCTGAAGCACCACTTTAGCTAATGGGGCCTCCTGCTGCTGCCGCGCCGCTGGAGCATGATTTCTGTTCTCATCCTGAAGCAAAGTTCTTAACCCGAGGTACTATTTCTGGGTTAGCGGAGTCTGTAACCTGAAGCGTATGTAACCTAAAGCCTATGTACAGGTACCACTGTAATTAATTCTTCCGTGGTGAACATTTGTGCAATCTCTCCCCTTTATGGTAAAAAATGGAACTAGAATTGCAACAATAATTTTAAGACTCAACTATTTCTAAGCACATCAGAGTACAGTGGTACCTCGGATTACAGACGCTTCAGGTTACAGACTCCGCTAACCCAGAAATAGTACCTTGGGTTAAGAACTTTGCTTCAGGATGAGACCAGAAATTGTGCGATGGCGGCCGCGGCAGCAGCAGGAGGCCCCATTAGCTAAAGTGGTGCTTCAGGTTAAGAAGAGTTTCAGGTTAAGAACGGACCTCCAGAATGAATTAAGTTCTTAACGTCAGGTACCACTGTACTAGCAGATAAATAAGTACTGCTCGGGTGGGAAGGTAAATGGCGTTTCTGTGCACTGTTTTGGTTTCGCCAGAAGCGGCTGAATTTTTTTTAGGATGTCAAAGTTGTTGAGCCTGGAGATCACAGGGAAAAATACCTGTGAAGAGGACATTACAGGGGGCATTATTATATAGTGGTGTGCGACCACTCGCTCCAGAACCTTGCCCAGGAGAGTGGGCTAAGCAACTGGCCGGCACATTGCAACAAACAGAAATATGCAAGTAATATTATACCACCCAGTTTATAAGAAGCACAATGAACTGTTTTAATGGCAAAACTGCTTAACATTATTTCCTGTGGCCATCACATTAACTAGTCAGTAGTTAGGCCTTCCCTGTCCAGATAGGGGCGTAGCTCAGCAAGTAACAGCCTCTGGGAACAACCATCCATGTAGGACTGGAACCGCTGTGGCAAAGCGGTGCCACCAACCCCCAGTTCAGACTCACTCAAGAAGGATACCATGGTTGATGGTATCAAAAGCTGCTGAGAGGTCGAGAGCAATTAACAGAGACATGTTTCCCTTCTCTCTCTCTCTCTCTCTCTCTCTCTCTCTCTCTCTCTCCAAAGGTCATCATACAAGGGGACCAAAGCAGCTTCTGTGCCAAAACCAGGCCTAAACCCTGTTCCAGGAAATCAATTTCTTCCAAAAGCGCCTCGATCTGGTACACTACCACTCGCTCCAGATCCCTGCCCAGGAAAGGGGGCTAAGAAACTGGGCGGCAGATTGCAACAAATGGAAATATGCAAGTAAAATTATACCACCCTGTTTATAAGAAGCGCAATTAACTGTTTTAATGGCAAAACTGATTAACAATATTTCCTGTGGCTCTCATCCAGTCCATTACCAAGGCAAGACACTGGTTCAGCACTTCCACTCTCTCGCCTGCAGGTGTAAAGGAAAACTAGAGCGGAGTGTCATCAGCAGACTGCTGACAACGTACTCCAAACCTGCAGATAACCCCACCCAGTGGTTTCATGTAGACGTTAAGCAACATGGGGGATAGGATTGAGCCCTGCGGAACCCCACATTGAAGGTTCCATGGGGTTGAAAAGCATTCCCCAAGTAATTAATTCTTCCGTGGAGAACATTTGTGCAAGAACTCCCCCTTATGGTAAAAAATAGAACTAGAATTGCAACAATAATTTTAAGACTCAACTATTTTTAAGCACATCAAAGTACTAGTAGATAAATAAGTACCCCTCCAGCGGGAAGGTAAATGGTGGTTCCGTGCACTGCTCTGGTTTCGTCAGAAGCGGCTTAGTCATGCTGGCCAAATCACCTGGAAAAACTGTCTGAGGACAAACGCCGGCTCCTGGGCCTGTAAAGCGAGTTGTGTGCCGCAATCCCAGAGCCGTTCGCGACTGGACTTAACTGTCAGGGGTCCTCTACCTTTTTTATTTTTCACACTATTTCATGGCATTTACACGGTCCTAGTAAAGGGACTGTCCTATTTCGGATTTTAGAATTCTTCTAAAGTGTTAACCTTTATTCTTGTTGTGAGAAAATAAACATGTGGCTATAGCGCTGTCTTTCACTATGTGAAGCATGGATATAGCCAGGATTTGGGAGAGGGGGGGCAGCCAAAGTTGCTGAATTTTTTTTAGGATGTCAAAGTTGTTGAGCTTTACACATTCAGAATGATTTTCCGTAGCCAATTTCCTTTTTTTGGTGCAGCCTGGGCAGGAGCACTCACCATACAGAAAAAGAGGTTGGAATAGGCCAATATATATGTATATATATAAATTCTTAAAGCTCTTAACTTGGCTTAAGACTGTCCTATGACCTAGCCAGATGTTCAACTGAGAATCAATCACAGTCAGTCCATCGAATATGAGAGGCACCTGTGTTTAGGCTCATTATTCCAGGACTTCTAACAAGTTCCCACGCAACCCACAAGCCAATCCTAAAGAGACTATATCACACCACCACGGGAAAAAGCCAACTTCAAATCAGGAACCAGCATAGTAACCAGGCAAGAAAGGACTTGCCAGTTATGGTTTCTCAGTTTCTCAGTTTTCCAATCTTAAATGCAGTCCTCCACATTTTGCAGGAAATTTCATTAAAACAAAACTCATGAAAATGCATCAGTACTTTAGTGTGAAGTTTCCCTAATAAGCACATTTTTACAGGCAGTGTTGTCTGATGTACACATGTTTGCAAGCAACTTCCCCAAATGTAATGCAGTTTTGTATATTATTTTTACCAATATATCCATTTTGATGCACACTTCTTCAATGGAAAGAAGTGTAACTCACTGTTTTAATTGCAAAGCTGATTTAATTTCATTTATTTATTTATTTATTGAATGAATTTATATACCTCCCTATACCTGGGGGTCCCAGGGCAGTTCAAGGAATAAATTCAAGATATAAAAGCTCAAAATATATAATAAAAAGAAAAACAACAACTCAATAGCGCCCCCCACAAAAAAAAACATTTTAAAAGGGCACAGTATGTAAATCAGATCAACGAAAGGCCTAGTTAAAAAGGAATGTTTTTGCCTGGCACCTAAAGGTGTATAATGAAGGTGCCAGGCAAACTTCCCTGGGGAGAGCATTCCACAGATGGGGAGCCACTGCAAAGGAGGCCCGTTCTTGTGTTGCCACCTTGGGGACCTCTCAAGGGGGAGGCACACAAAGGAGGACCTCAGAAGATGATCTCAGGGTGTGGGTGGGTTCATATGGAAAGGGGCGGTCCTTCAGCTATTGTGGTCCTGAACCGTTGAAGGCTTTATAGGTCAAAACCGGCACTTTGAATTTGACCTGGAAACTCATTGGTAGTCAGTGCAATTGGACCACGATGGGTGTAATATATTCAAACCGTCTTGCTTAGTGAACAACCTAGCCGCTGTATTCTGCACCAGCAGAGGTTTCCAAACCATCTTCAGAGGCAGCTTCACCTCTAACACATTGCAGTAATCTAGCCAAGAGGTTACCAGAGCACAGACAGTAGTTAGGCCATCCCTGTCCAGATAGGGGCGTAGCTGGGCCACCAGTCCAAGCTGATGGAAGGTGCTCTGGGCCACTGAGACCACCTGAGCCTCAAGTGACAGCAAAGGATCCAGGAGGACCCCCAAGCTGTGAACCTGCTGCTTCATGGGAAGTATAACCCCATCAAGAGCAGGCGACCTCCCACCCACCTGGTCTAGGGAACCACCCACTAACAGTGTCCCAGTCTTACAGGGATTGAGCTTCAGTTTCTTGGCTCTCATCCAGTCCATTACCAAGGCAAGACACTTCCACTGGCAAGACATTACCAAGGTCCAGCACTTGCACTGTCTCACCTGGAGATGTAAAGGAGAACTAGAGCGGAGTGTCATCAGCATACTGCTGACAACATACTCCAAACCTCTGGATAAAACCACCCAGTGGTTTCATGTAGAGGTTAAACAATGTGGGGGATAGGACTGAGCCCTGCGGAACCCCAACCTGTAGTTCCACGGGGTTGAAAAGCATTCCCCAAGTACAGTGGTACCTCTGGTTGCATACGGGATCCGTTCCGGAGCCCTGTTCGTAACCGGGGCAGAACGCAACCTGCTTCTGCACGTCTCTGGGTCGCGATTCACCACTTCTAAGCATGTGCGTGATGTCATTTTGAGCATCTGCGCATGCGCGAACGGTGAAACACGGAAGTAACCCGTTCCGGTACTTCTGGGTCACCGAGGGACGCAACCTGAAAAGATTTAACACAAAGTGTCTTTAATCTGAGGTATGACTGTAATTAATTCTCCCATGGTGAACATTTGTGCAAGGACTCCCCCCTATGGAAAAAAATGGAAATAAAATTGCCACAATAATTTTAAGACTCAACTATTTTTAAGCACATCAAAGTACAGTGGTACCTCGGATTACAGACGCTTCAGGTTACAGCCTCCGCTAACCCAGAAATAGTACCTTGGGTTAAGAACTTTGCTTCAGGATGAGAACAGAAATCACACAGTGGTGGTGTGGCAGCCACAGGAGGCACCATTAGCTAAAGTGGTGCTTCAGGTTAAGAACAGTTTCATGTTAAGAACAGACCTCCAGAACGAATTAAGTACTTAACCCAAGGTACCACTGTACTAGCAGATAAATAAGTACTGCTCTGGTGGGAAGGTAAACGGTGTTCCCGTGCGCTGCTCTGGTTTCGTCAGAAGTGGCTTAGTCATGCTGGCCACATGACCCGGAAAAACTGTCTGAGGACAAACGCTGGCTTCCTCAGCCCATGGAGCATGATGAGCGAGGCAACCCCAGAGTTGTTCGCGACTGGACTTAACTGTCAGGGGTCCTCTACCTTTTTTCTTTTTCACACTATTTCATGGCATTTACACAGGCCGAGTAAAGGCACTGTCCGAATACGGATTTTAGAATTCTTCTAAAGTGTGACAAAATAAAACATGTGGCTATAGCTCTTTCTTTCACTTTCCTAGGTATAGCCAGGATTTGGGGGGGGCGGCGGCGGCCAAAGTTCCTGAATTCTTTTTAGGATGTCAAAGTTGTTGCGCTTGGAGATCAGAGGGGAAAATACCTGTGAAGAGGACATTACAGGGGGCATTATTATATAGTTTCATTATCATTTATATTTATTTACTAAATTCCACCTTTTCCCCTGAGGGAACTCAAGCATGGAAAAAGCTATGATAAAAAAGCAATTAAATATTAATAGAATTAAAACTATATACATATGTAAAATCTGTTTTGTATTTTGGTTCTGGAACAACCTGGCCACCAAATTCTGGACCAGTTGAAGTTTCCAAAACGGCCTCAAGGGCAGCTTAACCTCTGACACATTGCAGTAATCTAGCCAAGAGGTTACCAGAGCACAGACAACAGTAGTTAGGCCATCCCTGTCCAGACAGGGGCGTAGCTGGGCCACCAGCCCAAGCTGATGGAAGGTGTTCTGGGCCACTGAGGCCACCTGAGCCTCGCAAAGGATCCAGGGGGACCCCCAAGCTGTGAACCTGCTCCTTCAGAGGAAGTGTAACCCCATCAAGAGCAGGCGATCTCCCACCCATCTGGTCTAGGGAGCCACCCACTAACAGTGCCCCAGTCTAATCTGGATTGAGCTTCAGTTTGTTGGCTCTCATCCAGTCCATTACTGAGGCAGGACACTGGTCCAGCACTTCCACTGTCTCACCTGCAGATGTAAAGGAGAACTAGAGCGGAGTGTCATCAGCATACTGCTGACAACGTACTCCAAACCTCCAGATAACCCCACCCAGCGGTTTCATGTAGAGGTTAAACAACATGGGGGATAGGATTGAGCCCTGTGGAACCCCATATTGAAAGTTCCACAGGGCTGAAAAGCATTCCCCAAGCTGACAGTGGTACCTCTGGTTGCGAACGGGATCCGTTCTGGAGCCCCATTCACAACCAGAGCAGAACGCAACCCACGTCTGCGCATCTCTGGGTCGCGATTCACTGCTTCTGTGCATGTGTGTGATGTCATTTTCAGCATCTGCGCATGCATGAATGGCAAAACCTGGAAATAACCCGTTCCTGTACTTCTGGGTTACCGCAGCACGCAACCTGAAAAGATTTAACCTGAAGTGTCTTTAACCCAAGGGATGACTGTAATTAATTCTCCCATGGTGAACATTTGTGCAAGCACTCCCCCTTATGGTTAAAAATGGAAATAGAATTGCCACAATAATTTTAAAACTCAACTATTTTTAAGCACATCCAAGTACTAGTAGATAAATAGGTACTGCTCCAGCGGGAAGGTAAATGGCGGTTCCATGCACTGCTCTGGTTTCGTCAGAAGCACCTTAGTCATGCTGGCCACATGACCCGGAAACACTGTCTGAAGACAAACACCAGCTCCCTCGGCCAGTAAAGCGAGATGAGCGCCGCAACCCCAGAGTCGTCTGCAACTGCACTTAACCGTCAGGGGTCCTTTGCCTTTTTTTTTCTTTCACACTATTTCATGGCATTTACACAGGCCGAGTATAGGGACTGTCTGAATACGGATTTTAGAATTCTTCTAAAGTGTTAACCTTTATTCTTGGTGTGACAAAATAAAGGTTTGGCTATAGCTCTGTCTTTCACTATGTGAAGCATGGATATAGCCAGGATTTTTTTTGGGGGGGGGGGGATGGCAGCCAAAGTTGCTGAATTTTTTTTAGGATGTCAAAGTTGTTGAGCTTCGAGATCACAGGGAAAAATACCTGAGAAGAGGACATTACGGATGGCATTATTATATAGTTTCATTATCTTTTATATTTATTTAGTAAATTGCACCTTTTCCCCTGACGGAGCTCAAGCACAGAAAAAGCTATCATTAAAAAGCAATTAAAATATTAATAAAATTAAAACTATATACATATGTAAAATCTGTTTTGTATTTCAGTCCTGGAACTACCTGGCCACCAGATTCTGCACGGGGTTGAAAAGCATTCCCCAAGTAACGCCCTCTGGGAACAACCACCCAATTAGGACTGGAACCACTGCAAAGCGGTGCCACCAACCCCCAGTTCAGAGTCACTCAAGGAGGATACCATGGCTGATGGTATTGAAAGCGCTAAGTGGTCGAGAACAATTAACAGGGACATGTTTCCTTTCTCTCTCTCTCCAAAGGTGACCAAAGCAGTTTCTGTGCCAAATCCAGGCCTAAACCCTGATCCAGGAAATCAGTCTTTTCCAAAAGCGCCTGGATCTGGTGTGCAAACACTCGCTCCAGATCCTTGCCCAGGAAAGGGGCTAAGCAACTGGCCGGCACATTGCAACAAACGGAAATATGCAAGTAAAATTATACCACCCAGTTTATAAGAAGCGCAATTACGATAACTGTTTTAATGGCCAGTGGCGTAGCGTGGGTTGCCAGCACCCGGGGCAAGGCAAGTAACTTGCATCCCCTAACCTGTGGATTTGCGCCCCATGACCCGTGGATTTGTGCCCCCTAACCCTAACCCCCAGATGTCGCGCCCGGTGCGGCCGACCCCCGTGCACCCCCCACGCTATGCCACTGTTAATGGCAAAACTGATTAACAATATTTCCTGTGGCCATCACATTAACTAGTCAGTTTCACATTGCAGCGTTGGAAGCAATCCGCAAGAAACTTAAGCAGTTAAGACAGAAGCACAAAAGCAGTAACAGCAAGATGTCCTGCTGTCAAGAGCAACTGATGGGAGCGTGAGGAAAGGGCCACGCAGAACCAACGATCAAGCACACTTCAGGAACGCTGGAAGGAGGTTAAGCTAACCAGCGCCTAAGCAGGATAAGCTCTCAAAGGCAATAACTCGTTCCCTGCGGGCACTGATTCCCACCCCTCTACCTGTCCTGCCGGCAAAGCGTTTGTTTACCTTTGAGGAGTTTGCGAAAGGTTTCCTTGTCCAGCTCCCGAACACTCCTGGCCATCGCTTCCACCTCTGCGGGTATCCGAGCCCCCAGAAAGCTGACCCTGCCGAGGTTAGTCTCGAGTCCCGAGTGCTGGTAATGGGGTAACAGGGCCTTCGCAATCGCAGCCATGGCAGCAGGAACTCCAAGGATTTGCAAAAACGGGGAAGAAAAAAAAATGCAGGCCCGGCTGTCAAGTCACGTGACTCTCCTCTTCCCGGGGAACGTTCTATTTCATTCGAGCGCCCCCTAATGGCCCAAAGTCCGAAATGAAGGATGGGAGAAAGCTTGTTCTGGAGCGCAGAATTCGAACCAATGGCAGATTCCGACGAAACATCAGGAATAACTTTCTGTCAGTAAGAGCTGTTTGACGGTGCAACAGACTCCCAAGAGAGGTGGTGGCCTCTGCTTCCTTGTAGGTTAGATGCCATCTGTCCTGGATGCTTTAGTTGAGATCCCTGCATTGCAGGGGGTTAGACTAGAGGACCTTTGGTGTCCCTTCCGACTTTATGATTCTGTGATTCTATGAATTTGTCTGTCTTCGGGAAGTAAAGGGTAAAAGCTCCCGCCCCGACAAAGAGCGTCCGTCTGCATACTTGTAAATCCATCGTTTGATGACTGCAACGGGAATAGCGTCCTGTGAGGCAGGAATAGGACACTCCGCAAATAATGCGCAGATATAACATGTTTACCCAACCTGGTGCCCTCCATATATTTTAAATTTGTTTGCATCAATTTGCTTAAAATGCTGCCAATTTATCACAGCCATTTTTTGTCATTTTCTTTTTAAAAAACCCTAAGATTGCTAAAAATAAAGTACCAATTCTTACATTATAGTGTGAGATAAGGGTTACCTAATGTTCAGGTGGAAAGGGTGCTTCTAGTGTGGTCCATTCAGCTAGCTGCTTGTTAGAGGAATCAAGAAATGTGTGAACCCGGATCCGTCTATGTATGTAAACAGTTATCAGCATTAGCTCAAACTGAACAGTTACCATTCTAGGCACACGTAACAGTACTTTGCATCTGCACCTATGAATTGAATAAAGTTAGGACGACAAATAAGAATACCGTAGTAATCATCATTCATAATTATATGATTTGGCTATAATGGCTAGGTTTGCAAATTATGTCCAGTCACAGCAACATACTTTTATAATAAATTGCTCTGCGCCATTAACTTTTATAGACAAGAAATCAAGGAGGAAGAGGTAAAAGCAGTTATGGTCCATTGGGCCCAGGATATTGGACTATATATATATATATATATATATATATATACTGTATATGAAAGGCTTTGGAGAGAAAACATAATGAAAATGCTGTACCGATGGTATCTGACCCCGGCCGAAGTGGCCAAGATGTAGAAGAAAAGCTCCGACGTTTGCTGGAGATGCAAAAAAAGCGGTTGCAAATGTGATGGGGACTGTGTGAAGATAAGAACATTTTGGGACATAAAATATAATGAACTCAAAAAGATATTTAAATTTTCGTTTAAAAAAAACACCCTGAAGCCTTTTTGTTAGGCATTATGTTCATTGATATACAATCTCCCCCCGAACCCTCCTTATGTACGCAACCACAGCGGCGAGGATTTTAATAGCAAAAAAATTGGCAATGTGATGTAATCCCCGCAATAGCTGATTGGCAAACAAAGAAGATAGAATATTCAGAACTTGCAAGGATGACTGGGAGAATAAGGGGAAACTCTAACCAGAAATTTAGTAAAGATTGGATAAGGTTCAAAGAATATCTTTAAAAGTACTGTAGTAACACAAATCTCCTGACAGATTCGGATTGAATCTTGAAGTTCAAGGAAATTATAGAGTAAAATCCCCCCCCCCGATAATTAACTGAGAAGAATAATAAATACGAAGTGCGTATACACTAGTAAGGTATAAAAAGCACAATGAGGTGAATCGGAAGTTAAAGGGTATGTACTGTAATGTCAGATGAGGTGTTCTGTGTAAATTGTTTTGTAATAAAGAATCTTCCTAAAACGAAAAAAAAAAAACTTTTATAGATACAAGCCACACTCATCTAATAATGTTATACGCCTGCACTTATTTATTTTTAATTTGCTGGTAAAGCCTGCAGTCCAGATCCACTTAACTGCAAACAAGTTCACTTGAAAGATAGAGGTCTTACTTCTGAGCAGGCATATATAGGATCGCAGTGAAAGATAAATGCATATTTGTATGCACGGGTGAGTCGTAGCGGGAATTTACGCCAGCAACGCACGCTGTGTTCACGTTACCGCTTACTGTGGCTCCAGTGCGCTCCCGCTGCTGTTGTTTAAAGTCTAATGCACACGGCATTAGCCACAATCCATAAGTATACTGTAGTTTATTTCAAAATACTCCTCTTTGATACGCTTCCCTCAAACCATTTTCCATCAGATCCCATCAGTTTTTAAGCTGCGATGTGTACCTTCGAGACCGGCTTTGCCACACGCGATGGAGAAAGTTTCGTTGAATGGGAGTTTGATGCAGGAAAACAATTCCAGTAATGTACACTGGGTGAAGACACCCCCGCTCCCCCTTTGGTGTGTCCACTGGGGTTGCCGCCGGATACATGGTCGCCCTGTAGTTAAATGTGAAATGCTACGTCCCTTATTGATACAGTTTTGCCCTGCATTTCTGGTCTCCTCTATGTTTCTCTTTCTCTCTCTGCCAAGTTAGGGACGTGTGTTTGAAAGGACATGTCTTTAAGCTCTGGGTACCCAGGGACAGGCAGATGTACAAATTCAGGTGTAAGTGTGCGCCCAGGTGTGCAGCGAGTTCCAGGGGGGCTTTCCTGCTGGGCGGCAAATAGGTTGTAACGGATTTCTTCAGCACCAGATGAAAATGAAAACGAAAATCGCCCCCCACTTCGCCCCGTATCATGCCAGAAGGTTGCACCCCTAGTACAGCGTTGTTTAAAAACAAAACAAAAACCCCATATGAAACGCAGTGTGTGGAACCTTGCAGCATTTTAAGTCGCTAACGAGCGTGTAGCTTTATTTATTCTCTTATTTGTATATAGAATTATGTTCCTCTTTGTACCAGCCTGGGCAATGGCGGAAATGTAAATCCTCCTCGGTTTAATTAATTTATTATTCTCAACCTGTTTGCTCACAATGTAGCTCCTCTAGACGACCCCAGGTTCAGTCGCTGGGAATCTGCGGGTAGAATTGGGCGAGGCACTGCCATTCCCCTCCCCACCCCACCCGCCCTTCAAAAATGGCGCCGAACGCCAAGGAAAGTGGTGAGGCGGGAGGCGCGCAAAGCAGGGAAGTCTGCTCTCGAGTAGACTCTGAGAAAGGTCTTCTTTCTCCCTCTTCACGCCGCGCCTCTTGCAAAGTTTCTTGTTGTGTCTGGAGGCCGGTTGAATCAGGCACGACCCCTTTCTATTAGTAACCAATTTAGCCGGGACCAGCCTGGTTCCCCCCGCACCCCAGTCCACTGTATACTGATGCTAAGCCGCCCGGGCACCCGCTCCCGCAAGGCTTGCAATTTACCCTTAACCTGTAATCGGGATGTATGGCATTTCTACATAGCCAAGAAAATGCTTAAGAGTTTACAAAGCGACAAGTGGGGAAGGAAACTTAATTGCAATTTGTGCTCGGTAGTGGAATTGTCCCCTGCTTGCAACTAGCTATCGGAAATGGACAGTAAAGGAATGCAAAATCTAACACGCATTGTTTCTTGCATTTAAATGATAGTTGCAAGGACCTGCATCTGCTTAAAGTACGTTGGAATGCAGGTCGCTAAACCTTCCATTCCCGGGGAACGTTCTATTACAAAAACTATTACAAAAACAGGTTGCCCATCTTGGGTCCGGAAGACCCAAAATGGGCAACCTGTTGTCTCATTAGTTTTTTTAATTAAAATACGTAGTTAATTAAAATACATAGCATTCTAGTTTACTAAGCAGATAATTGTAAAGAAGTGAATTAGTCATAGTTAGGTGAACCAATATTTTTTTTTATTTTTTTCCCATCAATGCAGTTGCACCCAGTGCAAAATAGTAATAGATATCCAAGATATGCAACAACCCCAAACTCCAAAGTCAAACCCCAAAGTCATTAACTCTGCAGATAATAAACTCTCCCTTTTTTCTCCTGTAGGTGAGCACCAATTGTGCTAACAATGCAGTAAGCCGAACATTCAAAGCTCAAAGAATTTGTCAGCAGGAATTATAGTAATGTCACTGCATATGTCCTCTTGCTTCATGTCAATAGCTCGCATATTTGCAAGCTCCAACAAACAGTAGAATGTTCCTCCTACTTCCTTGCATCCCATATTATATGTTAGTTCAAAAAAGCTGATGGTTTTATTTCCAGTCGTGGCAACTTTCTGCTGAAGAACACGGAGCAATTGCTGAGGGGTCTTGTTCCATTCGCGTTCCTCTTCTCCTTCATCCTCGGTTGGTTGAATTTCCCCCATTTCACTTAAGAGCTGCGGCTCTGGAGTTGTCTGCAATGGCACCAAAGTCTTCATCCTCGCTTCTACAGCAGCAACTGCTTGCTCCACATTGTACGGAGGTGAGGCTTTGGAAGGGGCTTCCTGGTAGCTACAGGAGGGCTGCTCCTCATCTGGCACTTCTTGATTTGTCTTTCTCACTTTCTTTTTCGGTTCGGAGGATGGAAGCATTTCGGTACTCTTGAAACCCTTTGTCACACTCGGCTCCCCTCCTGCCCTCTTTTTGGTAGCTGCCGCCGCTGCCGCCGCTGCCGCCTCCTCCTCTGGAGCCACAGTTGGTTTATCCGCAGGTGACGGAGGGAGGTCCACCATGGCCGCTTCACTTTCCAAAGGAGCAGCTCCTTCGGCACCCAACATGCTTCCTTCGTCGTCGTCAAAAAGCCCTGCAAAGGGGATCAAGCCATGGTCGCCCTCTCCGAAAATGTCACTCAAGTCGTCCTCACAGTCCATGAGGGAACTTTCATCTCTCGGGTTGACGATAAAGCACTCTATGATGCTGTCGTCTCTCATTAACTCGTTGATAGTTCCCATATCAACACCAAATATATTTCCCTCATACACAGGAATGTTATCCGTGTTCTCTTCCATCGTAACGCTGCTTTGGTGCCAGCAACAGCGCCTCAAATTTGGAGATTTCTGATAAGGTGGTAGCGTTGTATCTTTGTCCCAAGGCTACCCAGCGCGTTATGAGCCTCTTCAACAAAGCACGTAGCCTTTTTATTGCAAACCTGAGCAGCACCCAGCAACAGCTGTGCTGAAGCCTCCAAACCAGGAGAGAGATAATTTGTTTCCCACGCCTCTCCTGTTTGCAATCGCCTGCAGCCAGCCAGACCGAGGCTAGTGCCCTCTTATTTTTTACAATAAATTGAGCATCGGTGGCTCTAAATTTGCAGCCGTCTAGTCCTTCAAATACTCTCGCGGAAACCATGCTCCCCACAATTTCGCTCTATTTTTTAAAACTCTAGTTTCAACGCCCACTTGAGCTCGCTGCACCCCTTGCTATTGCCCGCCTCCACGGCAGGGGGCGCTGCAGGGAGAGAGAGAGAGGGGGGGGGGAGACGGGCTTTCTTCTTTCTCCCCCTCTCCCCCCTCCTAGGCAGGCGCGCGGCTCAGCATACAGACTTGCCTCTCGGAGGAAGCTGGCGATAGAGGCTTCCGGTCCGAGCGGCCGCTGGATCTCTGACAGGAGGCTCCGTTTGGAAGCCGGCAGTGATCGCGGAGGAGAATCGCTTTCTTTCCCGTTATGGCGGCTCGGCTGAGCCTCCCCGTCGCGGGGCCCGCGGGCGCCTGAGGGACGCGTAAGCCCCGCCGCCTCCCCGCCATGGCCGGCGAGGAGCCGCAGAAGTTCCTGGCCCCCGACGAGCCCAGCGCCCTCCTCTTCTCCGCGCCGCCCCGCGCGCATGGCGCCGGCGGCGGCCTCGGCTTGTGCGATGAGGGGTCCGCCTGCCTGGACGTCAGCGACTTCGGCTGCCACCTCTCCTCCTGCCACCGCACGGACCCTCTGCGCCGCCTCCACGCCCACAGGCGAGAACGGGTTGGGGGGGCGAAGAGTGTGGGGGGGAGCGTGTCTCAGGTGGTCTTGTGGGCCCCCGATGGAGCGGCGGCCCCGTCCCCCGCCTACCTCGCAGGGGAGTCTGGGAAGAAAGGGAAGGGGAGAGCCGTGGGAGTTCGAAGGGACCCCAAAAGGGCCGTCGACATGGGTGTGAGGTGCTGCGGATCATGCTCGCCCCGAATAGTTTCTCTCTCTCTCTCTCCCCCCACCCCCAGCTTTAAAAGCCTCTTAACTGCGTGGGAAGCTGTGGGGGGAAAGTTAGACGTTTCCTTGTGGGAAGCCCGAATTCCTATTGTAACACCTTTCCTATCTGGAAGAATGAATCGAGGGGGTTATCTTTTCATATCTTCTTCTGCTTCAACATCTAAAGGGCCTCAATAATAATAATAATAATAATAATAATAATAATAATAATAATAATAATAATATTCTGTAGTATTTAATAATGCAACATTTTCAGTAGAAGCCCCTATTTCTGTTTTTATTGATTTCCCATTGGGAAGAATGCAGGTAGGAGAATTCTCTCCACGGGATATTTAAATCCTGCACCCCAAAAGTCTCAGAACAACACAAATTAATGGCGAGAGGCGGTGGGGGGGGATTGGTACCAGTCGCATCCGCACTGTGCATTGAAAAGCACATGGTGTTTGGGTACAAGGAGGCTAAGAAGTCTGCTGGGGGTGAGGGGACTGTATGGGTTTTTTAAAAAAAATTTCTTAATAAAACTAAGGAGAGACGGGACTAAACACTTAACATATTGGCTTCAATACATTGATGTGGTTGAGGCTGAGTAGAAGCTAGGTAGGTTTGCCACTTCTTTTTTTAATAACCTGCTTGGCACGCAGAAAATTAATAGGCAGAGCTGTTCCCATTGCTGATATATCTGTGCAAGGGAAGGTGTCACTTGTTCAGTTTTTTTATTTGCAGTACTGCTGTTCAGGGCAGAGGAGCAGGGCCAGAAGAGAAGGTGGCAACCCTTGCAGTGGGTAGAGATGGCAGCTTCTTTTCTAGCAGGGCTCCTGTGCCCTTAACGTATTTCCATGGAAGCCTTTCACACTGTTAATATTTGCACACTAAGCAAATTTCTGTGCCATTAATGTTTCCTGACAAGCAGAAATTCAAGAAGTTCATTTCTTTCTTTTTTTGTAGCAGAGAGAAGCCTGCCCTGTCTTGTATCTGCCTGTCATATACAGGTGAAACTCGAAAAATTAGAATATCATGGAAAAGTTCATTTATTTCAGTAATTCAACTTAAAAGGTGAAACTAATATATGAGATAGACTCATGACATGCAAGTGAGATATGTCAAGCTTTTATTTGTTATAATTGTGATGATCATGGCGTACAGCTGATGAAAACCCCAAAGTAACAATCTCAGAAAATTAGAATATTAAATGAAATCAGCAAAACAAGGATTGCAAATAGAGCAATATTGGAATTCTGAGAAGCAGAAGCGTGCATATACAGTGGTGCCCCGCAAGACGAAATTAATTCGTTCCGCAAGTTTTGTCGTCTAGCGAATTTTTCGTCTTGCGAATCACGAAATCCCATAGGAATGCATTGAAAATCAATTAATGCGTTCCTATGGTCAAAAAAAGTCCAAACAAAGCCAAATTTGGTACAACAACAGTTTATTAACTGCTCTTTAAAGTCACACATACTGTAAAGAGCAGTTCAAAAATTGAAGGGAAAATAAATTAACTTTATAAACAAAACATGTCTTTGTTTTTAGACAAAGGAAACAAAGTCGCGAGACGTTTTCGTCTTGCGAAAAAAGGCCATAGGGAGATTCGTCTTGCGAGGCAAATCGAAAACGGAAAAACCTTTCGTCTAGCGAGTTTTTTGTCTTGCGAGGCATTCGTCTTGCGAGGTACCACTGTATACCGAGTACTTGGTTTGGGCCCCTTTTGCATCCATTACTGCCTCAATGCGGCGTGGCATGGATGCTATCAGTCTGTATCACTGCTGAGGTGTTATGGAAGACCAGGATGCTTCAATGACAGCCTTCAACTCTTCTGCATTGCTTGGTCTCATGTCTCTCATCTTTCTCTTGGCAATGCCCCATAGATTCTCTATGGGGTTCAGGTCAGGCAAGTTTGCTGGCCAATCAAGCACAGTAATCCCATGGGCACTGAACCAGGTTTTGGTACTTTTGGCAGTGTGGGCAGGTGCCAAAGTCCTGCTGGAAAATAAAGTTGGCATCCCCATTAAGCTCATCTGCAGAAGAAAGCATGAAGTGCTCCAAAATCTCCTGGCAAAAGTACCAAAACCTGGTTCAGTGCCCATGGGATTACTGTGCTTGATTGGCCAGCAAACTTGCCTGACCTGAACCCCATAGAGAATCTATGGGGCATTGCCAAGAGGAAAATGAGAGACATGAGACCGAGCAATGCAGAAGAGCTGAAGGCTGCTATTGAAGCATCCTGGTCTTCCATAACACCTCAGCAGTGATACAGGCTGATAGCATCCATGCCACGCCGCATTGAGGCAGTAATGGATGCAAAAGGGGCCCAAACCAAGTACTGAGTACATATGCACGCTTCTGCTTCTCAGAAGTCCAATATTGCTCTATTTGCAATCCTTGTTTTGCTGATTTCATTTAATAGTCTAATTTTTTGAGATTGTTAATTTGGGGTTTTCATCAGCTGTATGCCATGATCATCACAATTATAACAAATAAAGGCTTGACATATCTTGCTTTGCATGTCATGAGTCTATCTCCTATATTAGTTTCACCTTTTAAGTTGAAATACTGAAATAAATGAACTTTTCCATGATATTCTAATTTTTTGAGTTCCACCTGTAGGTACAGAACCCCTGATAGAGAAAATAAACAATGGTAAACTTCAGAAGGGTTCATGGCGGTCATAGAAATCAGTGGGACATTATTCCTTCTTTTTTGCTTGTTGGATCCCTGAAGCAGTTTGAAACACATAAATTGCAAGATAAATACTTATAACAATAAAGCATTATGCAATACTCGGGAATTTGCTTGGAGGGGGGTTGTTCTTTTTTTTTGGTATCTTTATTTTAGGTCTGATTATGATTTATGTGGAAATTTTTCAATTTGGTCATGTAATTTTGATGTTTTATTGCTTATGACTACTTTTCTTTGTAGTTGAGCATCCCCCCCCCCATTTTGCAAGCCACCATGAGCATGGTTTGAATTATGGAAAGGCTGCATACATATAAAATGGTGTATGAATGTAAACAATTTCAATTTACACTTATTAACACATCTGGATGCAGCAGCATATTGAAACCTAAAGTTTTGTCTGTGAAGTTCATTTGAAAAAGAGGTGCATTTACTTCTTTTCTGAAGCCAACAAAGCTGCTAAGCTTGTGGACTTCTGATGGGATAATGAAGTTTATAGATGGGGTACCATTGCTTAAGAAATATTAACTAGGGGTCTAACTTAGGGCTTATTTTGTCATCCTTCGAGGCCATTGTCTGGCTCACTGTGAGCTGAACATGAACAATCCCTAATCTGCCATGTACCCTTTGTTGCCCCATAACTGGTGCATATTTTGAATGGCTGCTTTGAAGCTCAATGCAAGACATGGGGGGACACAACTTGCTTACTGCATGTTATTGTGCACTCAAGATCTTAAGCAGATACCTGTCAACAGCTGTTCATCCTGGTGCTTATGTTAGTTGGCTTTTAATTCCAAGTAAGCTAGCAACATTGAACGTTACTGAAATACTAAGGTCAAACGTGACTGCCATTCTGTTTTACAGGTGGCACTTGACTTCATGTGGCACGAGTGTAGCCAGCTCTGAATGCAGTGAAGAACTGTTTTCGTCTGTCTCTGTCGGTGACCAGGATGACTGCTTCTCACTTTTGGATGATCAGGACCTGACATCTTTTGATTTGTTCCCGGAGGGTAGTGTCTGCAGCGATGTCTCTTCTTCCATTAGTACATATTGGGACTGGTCAGACAGTGAATTTGAATGGCAGGTAAAAATGCTTTTATAGGCTGTCCCATGCATTAATAAACTGCCGTGGTCTGTATAACAACATTGAAAGCACTGTGTTTCCAGCTAGACAGTAGCCATAAGTCAATCCTACTTTTCCTAACACAGTTGGCTCCCATGTAGGTGTGTTTAGGATTGAAGCCTTAATTTTCCGTATTTAATTCTAGTGTTTTAGTTTCTTGCTGAATGTTGGACTGCATTGCTTCATTCTGAAATTGATCGGATATATGTATTTTTTTGTCTATAAGTTGCCTGGCAGTGACATTGCAAGTGGAAGTGATGTGCTTTCTGACATCATACCCAGTATATCAAGCTCTCCCTGCATGCTCCCAAAAAAGAAAAACAAGCACAGGAATCTTGATGAGCTTCCATGGAGCGCAATGACTAACGATGAACAGGTAAAACCTTTTTGCATTTGGAGACTGCATGCTTGTAAACAATTTTTTAAGGGCTAAATTATTCATAGCAGATAAAACTCTGGTTTGTAACAGTAAGTGCTAATTCTCTTAATTATATAGAGGAGGTTAATTTCTCAAGTTTTATTTTTCTGTGGTGTTATTCAAGGTATCTTGAATTGTGAAAGAGCTGACATTTATACCCTGCCTCCATCTAATAAAAATGTTTTAAAAGCCCCCCAAAGGCCATCCATAATAGACTAAATAGAGGATAAAGCATAACTAGCAGATAGCAACTGGTAGGAAAGAATTGGGGAGGATAGACAGTAAGGCTTGGCTTGTTGTCTAAAGAGAGCAGAGATGATGCTACCCAAATTTCTCTGAGGAGGGCAATCCAAAGGGAGGAGGCTTCAGCCAAGAAATCCCTGTCCTTCTCTCACAGCACATCTCCCCTTGAATGTGGGATTCTCAGTGAACATTATTGGTAACTAACTACCTGTTCCATTGTTTTCTTAGGTGGAATATATTGAATATCTGAGTCGTAAAGTCAGCATGGAGATGGGGCTTCGAGAGCAGCTTGACATCATTAAAATTATTGATCCCACAGCTCAGATTTCTCCTACAGACAATGAGTTTATTATCGAACTAAATTGCCTCACTGATGAAAAGCTGAAACAGGTACGTGAAACCGAGCTTGAGATTCTTTTTAAACCAACTGTTTGTCTTATTCTGGTATGCATAATCTTGCTGCATACTTCTATAAACAGTAACAATTAGTTGTTAATTTAAGGGCAACTGAAAGACTTAATGCATTTTATTTTGGAATGAGCTGTCATAAGGTAGAACCCTCTTTGTTGGGCCCCTCAAGAGTAAGAATACATACTTCTACAATTGTGTCAGGGTTGTTCCATCCCTTTCGTTCTCCATCAGATTTTTTTTGTTACTCATATGTGTTTCATATGTGTTAACTTGAAAACATTTCCACCATACCTTACTTAATAAAGAGATACTTATGGAAGGTAGTGGCCTGTGGATATCCTCGTCTATCAGCACACTCTCTGCAGATGGGGATCCTTGAATATCCTGGTCCCAGGCTACTTAGGGCATTAAAGTATATTGAAAAGGAGGGAAAGTCATTGGTGTTGGTGGGTGAGCATCTACTCTTGGGTTTCCCTTTCTTTCTGCAGCAGAGTTCCTTTTACAGAAAACCTTTCCTGCATCTTTTACTTCTTTACAGCAGCAGCATTGCAGCTCCTAGTGAAATTCCCATTACAGGAATAAACACCGTTTGGTTCTGTTTCTCAGAGCCTTTATTGTTTACAAAACTTTACACTGGTCATTTAATAGAGAAAACAAATAAAGCAACATAATCTTTTTCTCTTTTAGCCAGAGACCTAATGCTGACTCCTTCACATACTCATTTACACTGACCCGGACTTAGGTGAACACCTGTTGCTGGGGAAATTTTCTGTTGCCTAGCAACCTGTTCAAGACCATTTTCAAAAGTTTCTTCTAGAATATTCCAGCAATTGGACCTGGTAAAGCACCTGTGTGTCTAGTAGGGTTCCCCCAGTAGTTGCTTTTAAAACCAACTGAAGTTTCTGAACAGTCTTCATATAGCATCATGTGGACCATACAGCACTAATTCAGGCCCCCATCTGCAGTATCATACCACTTTAAACAGTCATTACTTCTTCCCAAAGAATCCTGGGAACTCTGGGGTGTTGTTTTTTAATGGTGCCGAGAATTATTTGGGGATTCCTGTTCCCCTCATAGAGCTGCAATTCCCAGACTTTCTTGGGGAGAGAGATTGATTGCTTAACCACCTAGGAATTTTAGTTCTGTGAGGGGAACAGTAGTTTTCCTAATAATACTCAGCATCGTTAACTAACCACAGTGCTCAGGATTTTTTGGCCAGAAGCCATGATTAAATTGGTATAATAGTGCTTTGGATCGAAACAAAATAAAATAAAAAATCCTTTCAGTAGCACCATAAAGGTAAAGGTACCCCTGCCCATACGGGCCAGTCTTGACAGACTCTAAGGTTGTGCGCTCATCTCACTTAAGAGGCCGGGGGCCAGCGCTGTCCGGAGACACTTCCGGGTCATGTGGCCAGCGTGATGAAGTTGCTCTGGCGAACCGGCACCAGAGCAGCACACAGAAACGCCGTTTACCTTCCCGCTATAAAGCAGTACCTATTTATCTACTTGCACTTAAGGGTGCTTTCGAACTGCTAGGTGGGCAGGAGCTGGGACCGAACGACAGGAGCTCACCCTGCCGCGGGGATTCAAACCGCCGACCATGCGATCGGCAAGTCCTAGGCGCTGAGGTTTTACCCACAGCGCCACCCGCGTCCCATCAGTAGCACCATAGAGACCAACTAAGTTTGTTATTGGTATGAGCTTTCGTGTGCATGCACACTGCAGCCCATACCAATAATAAACTTAGTTGGTCTCTAAGGTGCTACTGGAAGGAATTTTTTTATTTTGTTTCGACTATGGCAGACCAACACAGCTACCTACCTGTAACTTTGTGCTTTGGATGTTTCTGTGTAGATGTGTCCCTAGTCTTTTGAAGGTCAGGTGTATCCAAGCGCTTGCCACTTCGACTCTTGCCTTGACTTCTTTCTTTGTACGTTTAGGTCAGAAATTATATCAAGGAGCATGGCCCCCGGCAGCGGTCTGCAAGGGAGAACTGGAAGCGAAGCAGCTACAGTTGTGGCAGTGCCAGTGGAGTGAGCGGTGCCAGCGCCAGCAGCAGCAGCGCCAGCATGGTCAGCTCAGCGAGCAGCAGCGGTTCCAGCATTGGCAACTCTGGTTCAAACTCCAGCGCCAACATGAGCCGGGCTCACAGCGACAGCAACTTATCTGCAAGTGCTGCAGAGCGAATCAGGGATTCAAAAGTAAAGCTTCAGATTCAGATGGACTTTAAAAAAAACCTTATTAGTATACTTTGAATCATTACAGTTAAAATGTAAATGCATTTACATGTTGCAAAAGCTCGATGAATGTTATTTTTTGAGGATTCCGGAGAAAAGGGTAGCCCACCTTTCCTGTAGGTAACTTGCAGCTTAATGAGCTCTAACGCTCTTTTATTTTCCCATCAGATTTGAAAGTATGGAATAAGAGCTAAAACAGCTTAAACAAACAAGTTCAGTATTTGTTAGCACTGTGGACAATTGAACTTTGAAAGATTAGCACTTTCAGTATAGCACCATCAATTTCAATTACTCTTATTTCTTCATGAAAGCCATAGGATACTTCTGACCCCAAAGGGAAACTAGCTGTTAACTTTGGATTGTGGTCAAATAAAATGTCATTAAGATTTCTCTTTTTTGTTTTCTTTTTTAATTTTTATATCTATACAATCAAAGGTGAAGGAAAGCAGCCATTACCAAGTCGAGTCACGTTTTGAACCAAAGAAAGCAATGAATATGGTCTTATGTTGTTAAATTTATAGCTCCAAAAAAGAAATTGTTGGTTTTTTGGATTTATATACTACCCTTCTTCCTCAAGATGCCCAGGGCAGGAAACAGATATGCAAGTTAAAAAAAGAAAACAAAGCAAAAACATTCTAAAACAGTTTAAAACATTAGGAAACCAGTTACAGTTACATTATTCCATCCCATCATTACCGGATTGCCAGAAACAAATATTCTTCAGCCACCAAATGTCTGGGCAAACAGGAATGTTTTCAAATTCCTCCTGAAAATTAATAACGGTAGAGACAAATGTGCCTCACTAGGGAGGCGTTCCAAAGCCAGGGAGCCACCACTGAAAAGGTCCTGTCACCCATCTTGCTATAAATCTGCTTTCATGCAGATTTCTGTAAAGAGTCCTTTCTCATTGAACTTTGTGTAGGGAGGATAGAGTTGGCATATCTTTGTGGGTGGACCCTTCCAGATTATCACCAGATTATTGCCATATGTAACTGGATATTACGAGGCATGTAGAAGAGGGTTCCTTTCTTCCTCTTCCATCCCAGTATCTTCGTTAAAAGATGCTTACCTGAAAATACTGAATTAGTTTTTGGCTGTATACACAACATCTGTTTAAAGCACATCTCCCCACCCTAGTTGGAACTGTGGTTTAGAGCTGTGATGCTCAGTATCCTTAACAAACTACAGTTCCCATAATTCTTGGGGGAGGGGTGCTTTAAAAGTATTGTGTGTACAAAGTCCTAGTTAAATATGTGTCTTGTTTTACAGTGGTGTGTACAGTTTTGTGTAGAGACTGGGATTGACTTTGGCCATTTCCTTTATTTTGACAGAAACGTTCTAAACAGCGCAAGCTTCAGCAAAAGGCTCTGCGCAAGAGACAACTGAAAGAGAAACGGCAGGCTCGAAAGGAGAGACTGAGTGGTTTGTTCCTTAATGAAGAGGTTCTTTCTTTAAAAGTCACTGAGGACGACCATGAAAGAGATGTGGATGTCTTGATGTGACAGGAGCGATTTTTTATTTTATTTTAAATCAGTGTTCTTTCTAAGCCTTAAGCCTATTATATTGTTTACATATACTTTTACCAAAATTTTGATTGGAGCTGGGGCTAGTTAGCCTGTGTCCCTCATCTATAGTTTAAAAGCAAAAATAGGCATGTGGTAAGAGATTAAGAGGATACTTAAAAAAAAGAAAAAGAAACTAAGGCTAATTTATTTTGCTTGCAAATATCTGTGAGTACTTTACTGAAAAGTTTGCATTTCGTTTGTAATTCCGCCTTAACCAGATAGATATAATAGTTGTTCTTTGGATAAGAGTATTTCCCCCTCTACCTGCTTTTTGGCCTGAATGGCTTAATGTTATTTTCTTTAAAAAACAAAACAAAAAACTGCAACTCCATTAATAGTTACTGGGTGACATGTTCTCCCAGTGGACGTGGCAGGATTGCTCTTCCTTCTCTTCCTCCCGTGCCCTCCCCATCTGCTCTGAAGGATCCCTCAGTTTTTGCAGAGCAGATTTTGGGAATGTTGGGGAGGGCTACAAGGGTAAGTCCTGTTTGCACAAGCAAGACACTACAGTTTGACGTCGCACATTTTTGTTCCTACTGCAATCATATCAAGGCTTTAAGGCTACACAAAATCATTTTTAGATTTATTGAAATAATTATTATTTAATTTTTATTTTGCCCTATGCCCATAGAACTCAGGGCGGTTCG
The DNA here is from genome assembly GCF_965113315.1 of Podarcis vaucheri. Lineage (NCBI taxonomy): Eukaryota > Metazoa > Chordata > Lepidosauria > Squamata > Lacertidae > Podarcis > Podarcis vaucheri. Next base: position 11,113,957 of record NC_138758.1, on the reverse strand, counting down.
CAACATAAAATTACAATAAAAAAGGAATACATAATAAAAACAGAAACAAAGAAACCCCAATAATCCTCCCATGGCTTCATTTACTGCAGGGACTGGGGAACCTTTTAAGCCAAATGCACCCCATGACTAACGTATATGTGGCCCACAAGGGACTATTGAACCTGCGTTTCTGCTTGCCAGGGAATTCAAAACCAGGTAGGCAGAAAGTGCTTGCAAGTGCCTGTCAGGCCATGAAATATGGCTACATATAGCCGAGTGGGTCATTCATGGTGTGAAGGCCTGATGTGGTGTTACAAAGCAATAGGACAATCTGGTGAAGGAAACTTCTAGAAACAAATTCACATTTCCTCCCTCTAGATGCATGTGTGTATATGTTCCAAATCACTGTAGTGTCATGTGCCTTAAAATTTATTTGAGACCTTTTCTTTAAAGTGAAGGTTTTGAGGAGAACATTGCAAAATTGAAATTAAGCAGATAACATTTTCCTGGTGTTTCAAAAAGATGATAATGTTTATTTCTCAAAGCCCTGTTCAGCTTTTTGGGGGGAAAAGGCAGCGGTTGAGAGATTTCCATCCTGACCTTATGTTTTTGCATAAAACCACATATTTCTTTATTCAGTTTCATGGTTAAAGTGATCTCATTTGGTTAATATTTATGAGTGGTTTCATGACATTATTTGCTATAACAGAGTTAACCAGGTGTGTTTAAAAGACCCATTGCACATCTTCATTACTGCTGCCTCTACATTGTTTAGCTTTCATAGTGTGAATCTGTGGGAGATGCACTAAATTTAGCGTTATGTGCATCCTCCGATACCAACTAGGAAGCACCTTCTTCCATTTCAGACTAACCTCTGTTTATTTCACTTGAAGTGTTACAAACTGGTTAGTGTAAGCTACTATTTGTCTAAAGAAGCTAACTCAAAGGTTGGTTTCTCATCTTGGCTCTTTTGCATAAACCATGATTAAAAGCAACCGTAGTTCCCAACTCAGGTGAAAGTGGCAAACTCTGGTTAGCTTAAAACTGAAGTGGGTGTTGCTGATTTCTGTATGGCCACACAGGATAAAGAGATAGAAATGGGGAGCAGGTTCATGCATGTAATGCTAAGCTGTAGTTTAATGTTTCTGAATCACATCTAACTTTTAGGAACTGATGATACTGTGGGTGAATTTCAAGTAGTTACAAGTGTTGGACATTCACTAGATAAAGGGATTTCTGCTTTAAAAGTGGTTCTTAATGATGTGATACTCCTGGCTCTAATTCTAAAAAGTTTCTACTAAAATCTTGTTTCATTAGGCAATCACACATAACACACACACATACCCCTCCCCCAAAGCAGGAAACATTTGAAGTAGCTCATAGCTCACAGGTAAAATACTTTGGAGTAAATAGGATAAGACCACAGCCAAAACTCATCATTATGACAATTTTTTTGAGTGTTTGATCTATTTTGCCTCCGTCCTAGATCTTGATTTTTGTAGCTGAATGGTTGCATAACACTTTATAGTTTCCCTTTAAACCCCCACCCCCATTAATCTCCATTTTATTGAGCACATAATGTACTGTGTTTAAGGTGTTTCTCTGTCTAAACTGAACACATTGGTCACTCAGTGAACATTCATTTTGAATTAAACTAGCATTGTAAGTGAAAATGAAACTATAGCTGAGCCCCCCCCCTTTCATACACACTTGTTATAGAATGGAAGCAAGTTGGGGGGTCTGCTTGGTAGACTTTTGTCTGGGTCCTATTTATCTTGAATGCTTCACAAGATGCATAAATAATTTAACTAGTGCAAGTGAGCAAATACACAATTCACCTTCTTTGGAATTGCTGATCTCACAAAGCTTAGAAGGAGCACTGAAAACTTGATTGGAAAAAAGTTGTTCTCTTAGCCTAATAAGATCTGTTTTACATCTTGTTCTTGCATCTGCATTGGTTTCATTTTCCGATAGAAATGTTTTGACTGAAATAAAGCAGTGACATTTGTGTAAGGCAGGATATAGGATGCTATACCCTGGTTCTGTTCAAAATGCTCGCTGAAGTTGGCGATCTCAACATTTAAGATGATCTTGTGGTTCACAATAAGTTTTTCCCCCCCCTGTATGTTGGTCAAAGAAAACCATAGATAATTTCTCACACAAATATTACATCAGATTGTATATATGACTTAAAAACCCCTTAAGGCTGGTGTACAGCACTTGTAGAAAATCTTATAGGACATTAGCCAAATTTCTTACTAATGCTGAAATAAAAGGACCTGTTAGTGCTCATATTTTCCCCACCCGCTTGGCATACCTGCCTTCTAAATATTAGCATGCTGTTGACTTTCTTCCTTTTTGCAAACAGGTTTTCCCAGTAGGTCAGATTCTCATCACTTATCTTGAAACCTTAACTTGTGGGTGACTAGCCTGTGGCCCTCCATATGCTGTTGGGCTGCAACTCCGCTGATCCCTCAGGCTGATGGGAGGTGAAGTCCAGCCACATCTGGTGGATGCACAGTTTAGCCACTTCAACATGTTCCATCTTGGATCAGTAGTATTATACTCCCTGTGTCTTGCAGATTATTTTGGATTATTATTTGTCATGTTGGCCAAAATCAGTGCAGCAGGGGGGCAGCTAACATTATAACCTGAGCTGTTATCAGATCATGTGCATCATACTGGATCAGAATGCATTGGGTGTGTGTGTGATGGTTTGTGACCGGGGGGTGGGGGGAGATTAGAAATATGTTCAGAAACATGGTTGAGAGTTGCTTTGTAAGGGCCAATGGCATTGGCATTCTGAGGATGTGTGCTTCATAACCAAAGCAAAGAAGATGTTTACCTTTGGCAATATACTTCAGATGGTCTTAAATACAAATAGATATATTAAATCTGGACTATTTTCCAGGTTCTCTGCAAAAGTGTATTGTATGCTGAAATGCACATGTACATACAACTGTTTGCTGTACATTCTGTATCTGCTCACTATGATGTTTGTGGAAAACTGTTCTTTCTTTATTTTTTGATGTTGTGAAGGTTTTTCCCAATAGGATATTGTTTTACTTTTCTCCCCCTTAAGCCCTTAATTGTACTTTAAATTAGTGGATATGATAGTTTGGAATAATATTAAAAAGAAACATAATAATGCAACTACATGTGTTCAGTGCCATACTTGGATTGCTCCTACAGATAAATGGATTATACAGTCATTGCATATGGTGCTTTGCAGAGTGAGTCAGGCAACACAGATAGATCCCTGTTCTCAAGAAGCTTACAACCTGATTCCTATCAAGTCAGACCACTGACTTACCAAATTCAGTATCATCATAGACTGGTAGCAGTTTTACAGTGTTTCTGCAGCACTCTTTCTATTATCTTTAATTGCAACACCTTTTCCCAGGGACAGGGACTGGTGGAAATGACAGAATTGGTGTGTCAGCATGGGCCCCTCCTCAGCCTTGACATCTACCCAACAGCACCAACTACTTAATACTGCCAGAAGGAATTTTTAAAAATGTACTGTTTTCATCTTAATTAGCTTGCAAGCACCTTTGGTTTCCACTAGAGGGCATGCTGCAACCACACAAATAGTAAGCCCTTGATTTAAAAAGCAAAAGTTATTGCTTATGTATCAAGTAGGTGCAGAATGCAAAACCACTCAGAGCAGAATTTTAGACACATATAAAGGTGCCTGCCTGCTTGCTTTCTCCATGAGAATGTCGAAGGTAAAGTAAATCAGTTTATATTAACAGATGATAAAATGTATATGTGATGGCTTTTGCACGGGTGCACCCCCCCCACCCCCCTGGACATACTTGTGTGGACCATCCTTTAGATATCAAATGGTATGTGTATTAGCATAAGGATCCTTAGAAGATGATACTGGGCAGCTTCTGTGTAAGTAAAGGTTAAACGGTGTTTTAAAATATGTTCTAGCAAAATGAGATCATGCTCATCTAATTAACATGCCAAATGTGAAGTCTGAAAGACAACTAGATCTGGAGACCATTTAGGTCAGCACTCTGCCAGATATTGTCCAGTAGCTCCTGTCATAAGACCAGTTCCTAAACTCACCGCACCTGCTGGACCACTTACAAATTGGTTACTGATTTTATTATTATCATTATCGTTGCCTTTTGTAGCAATTGTAATGCACTGTGCTCAATGGCTCATGGTTTTAAATTGTATTTTTATTGAGTATTACTTTTTTATTGTATTGCAATTTGAACGCCACAGAAAAAAAATTGTAATACGGAGCAATACGTCTTATACAATGTATAAGATAAAAAGAGGCAATACAAATATAATTAAGAATCAATATGGATGTTTAATGTGGACATGTTGTGGATCACCTGAATGAAGCTTTTGGGCCACAGATCACAGTTTAGGAACCCCTTTCTAAAGATAGAGCACCATCTTAGTTTCCTGATACTTTCCAAAATACAGGTACGATAGCCTAAAAGAGGCACAGTGAAACATTAGAGAAGGGGGCAAGGGAAGACTATGTCATCATTTCAATTACACATGTTTAGGCTGAGTTGCAATAAGAGCCAAGGATTAGGTACTAGGTTAGCATCTCCCAAATTATTGACCCCCTTGGGGTTGATGGGACACTGCAGGAGTTGAATAAGGACATGAGGCAGTTACTCTGTCACTGAGATGCAGCCGTTCAAAGGAAACCTATTTTAAACGACGAGGGAGAATGATCAGTGGATATAGGAAGCTGTCACAAACCAGGTCTCCACCTGTCTCAGTACTGTCTACTCTGGGGCTGTTTTTAAGCACATAGCTTCCTGCAGAGAATCCTGGAAACCGTAGTTTGCACTGAACACAGCTATAATTCCCAGCATCCACAACAAACTACAGTTCCCAGAATTCTTTGGGGGTGAGCCATGTGCTTTAACTGTGCATGCAGCCTGGGAGAGCCTGGGAGTAGCTTTCCAGGGTTTCGGGCAGAGCTCTTTCCTGCCACTTGCCTCATCCTAAGTGGAGATGCCAGGGACTGAATCCGATGCCTATTTTCCATTCAAAGCATGTGCACGAATACGGGCTCTCTCAGTTGGACAAACCCATGTTTAGGTGTGTATGCCCACCCACCTTAATGGCTTAAAAGAATTGGTGCCGGTTGCATCTTGGGAAGAGAGAGAGAATTATGTAGCCAGGGTGCCACTATCACCAAGAAGACCCACTGCCACATGGTGAATTTCAGCTGCCCACGGTAGAGCTGCAAGGACCTCCCCCCAAGATCTCATGGACAGATCTTTAAGGGAGAAGACACACTCCTTTAGGTATCCAAACCTTGTGTTGTTTAAGGACTTTATAAGCCAACGTAAGAACCCTGAATTTGGCTCAGTAGTGGATTGGCAGTCAGCATGCTCCTTTCAAAACGGATGTTCTGTGTAATTCTTAGGACAAATCCACTTCCTTCTTTCCAAACCAGTAGATCTGGGGAAAAGGGAAAAAAAACAACCAGTTGAAAGGAACCAGCTGCGTTTCGTCCAGCTGCAAAACAGTCGATCATAATGCCCTAGAACAAATCCACTCACTGACCGATAAAACTATTTGCAGACTGATAAAATGAGTAATTTATGGTGCTGAATACCTTGTTGGTGAATGTATTAAAATTCTGAAATATATCTGTCTGCCTGGAAATTACAGTTAATGCAATTCCATATAATGCTTGAATTCATTTATATATTTGCACAGCATGCTACCAGATAAAAAGTGCCAAAATGTGTATAAGGAGGTCATCACTTGAGCTTAATTGCACACAAATTTCCGGCAGACTCTGATGTTTAAGACCAACAACAACAGCCCGAGAGCGAGAATTAATGCATTAGCCCATAAATGGAGAGCTTATACTTGCATGACAAGGGCCACATCGTCTCTAAAGGAGCTTAGTAACATTGATTTGTGATTAATCATTTTACTTAATGACTCATCTGTGATCACAGTGCAAGGAAAATGTCATGTTTGCTTAGTTGCATTAAGTCCATTTATCTTACGTTCATCTAGCCTATGTTGGGCTGTGAATATGCTTCGGCTATACAGTTGTGAAAGATGGATGTTGGGGTGTTTGTTAACGTGGATTTTGGACACCCTACCTCTTCTTCCAATGTGCCTTCCATTGTCCAACTGTAATCACATGGTACACACCAATGTAACGCTGCTGGTCTCTTCTCTATAGATAACTGAATGGGAATGGGTTATAAGCTTGTATCTGTTTAATGCCAGTCCTACCATTTGGCAGAGAGAAGCAAGCAATTCTTTCTGCAGATGCTGGGGGACAGTGGTGGTGGGTAATCCCTCTGGCTGTTCCTCCTGAGGTTTTTTTAGTCATCCCCTTCTGTTGCAGGGCAGTTCACTCCTAAACTAGCTTGCTGCTTCAGGTGCAGAAGAGGATGCTGCCCCACCACTTGTGTTGATGTAAGATTCAAATGCCCATCCAAATGGTTTTTGTACATGGAAGGGGGAGGAGGCACCACCTTGTCCTTCACCTTAGGAAGCAAAATGTCCTGGGCTGGCCCCATGTGCATCCCTTTCCTTCATCATGGTTTAGTATGAATGTGTGTACCAATCCAACCATGGTTAAGATCAACCAGAGAAGGGGCAGGGCATGCATGCTAGAGAAGAAGGAGGGAGAAGTCTGCAGGCCTCTCTTGAGGAGCACTTAATTGTTACTAAGAGTGAGTTCTTCCGTCTGCTCTTAAGTATGCACATTCCTCAGAGATTCTGTAGCAGCTTCCTACAGAGCTTGGCATAGAACTGGACTCGGTTTGCATCTCTATCGAATGATTTCATGCACAGAAATTTATCCTTTTATGATCTAATACTGTGGTTCCCAATTAGGGATCCGGGGACTCCTGGGGGTCCGTGGAATGCACCCTGGGGGTCCGTGGCACCATCCCCTGCTGGGGAACTCACTTATCTTGTTAATTGCACAGTGAAAGCCTTCCATGGACCACCCCAGCCTCTGCTTGTGACCAATGCCTGCCTGCTTGCATATGCAGTTATTTTTACATACAGAAGTGTGTTGGCTGTCAAGGATGAAAATACTGAAGCGATTCTTTGAGTTACGTGATGAAGTATGACTTTTTCTGAAAATTTCCATGTGATCAGTTGAACCACTTTGTGTGGTTGTGTATGGTAGCCTACTTAGCAGATGTTTTCACATACTTGAAGACTTTCAACACAAGCCTTCAAGGTAGTGATGTGAATATTTTCTATGCTGAAGATAAGATTGAGGCAGTGATTTAAAAAATAAGGTTATGGGCAAGCTGAGTAGAAGGTGGAAGCCTCATTAACATCCCAACACTGGAGACCACTGACAAAGAATTGATAACAGAAGATTACTTCTCTGCACCAAATCCTGAAAACTCACGGATAAGGAATCCTTTTGAATGTGGTGATGTACAACTAACAGCTCTGTCTGCGGAAGAGCAATAGGCACTTGTTGACGTAACTTGTGACGGTTCATTGAAATCATTTTTCAAAGAATGTGGACCTGACCAATTCTGGGTGAAGGTTTTCGCTGATTATAAGAAGTTAGGTGAGAAAGCTTTGAAATGTCTAGTTCCCTTTTGTTCCACATATCCAGGAACCCTATTTTAGGAAGGTACCGTACAAGGAGAGGAAGTGCCCCTGTGGCTCAGGGCAACTAGAAACTACTGAACATGTCTTCTTCCACTGCGAGTATTATAGAGACATACAAGTCAGGTTCATCCTGCCAATAGTACACAAATTCCCTGGACGGACAGAGCAACTCTATACCTCCTTGCTACTTCAAGATGCAAACCCAGACATAATATACTCAGCCAGATTTTCCACTGCTGTGATGGTTTGGGTCACACACTAGACCAAAATGCAAGGCTCAGTCGCAAGACCCGTTCCCTCTCTTGCACCCTCCCTTCTATAGTTGCTTTTGCATCTGCTTGCTCTTAACCCTCTAGCTGATTTTAAGTCTCTCTCACGCATTCCCCCTTCTTTGAGTTATCCCATTCACCCGTTTTATCTGTTCTGTTTCCTAAATTATTGTGTGTTTCTGTTTTAACTTATGCTGGTCTGTGACCGTAATAAAGATGATGATGATGAAGCTCAACAACTTTGGCTGCTCCCCCTACAAAGAGCTCAACAACTTTGGGTGGGTGCTCCCATAAAAAAAAGCTCAGCAAGTTGCACCACCTCTTTTTCTAGAAAAAAGAGAGCTCTGGATCTAGATCTAGATCTGTTATTAAGGTTTAGTAGCTGCTTCACATGTCATCATTTTTTCGCTTGTACTATATGTTAATAAAATTCAATTTATTTCTGCTACCCCAACTAAATCTTCGTCATTTTTGTGCAGTAATATCAAAAATTTCATGGTTTGTTTTTTTTAATACAGTGGTACCTCTGTTTTTGAATGTCTCGGAAGTCTAATGTTTCAGTTTTTGAACACCAAAAATCTGGAAGTAAATGCTTCAGTTTTCGAACATTTCGGAAGTCGAATGGTCTTCCAGAACGGCTTATGTTTGAAAACCAAGGTACCACTGTATACCTAAAATCCTTTGCTTATTAGGGGCTACCCCACATTCCCCCCTCCCCGAATTGCTTTGCACAATTTAGAGTTATCAACATCAGCAAAAGTACAGGGGTCCATGGCTTGGCTTTTGAAAAATAGAGGGTCATCAGTAATTAGTCAATTGGGAACCACTGAAATGCATTTGGGCAGGACTGCATCTGAGTAAGATGGAAATATTGGTTGGAAAGCATGCAAGAACAGAGATAGCTAAGACCAAGTGGCAGAGCATCTGTTTTGCATGCAGAAGGTCCCGGGTTCAATCCCTGGCATCTCCAGGTAATGTGGGGAAAACCTCTGCCTGAAATGCTGGGAAGCCACTGTTAGTGTGTATACTATGCTGAACTAAATGGACCCAGCAATCTGGCTCAATATAAGGTGACTTCCTACGTTCTGCTTCCTGTCTTCCTGTTGATAGAACCCATTCCCAAGATTGCAAGTTGTTGCTTTCATGAAGAAAAGGGCAAAGAGTTTATTGCACTCTGCTTTCCAGATGGCAGGACAAGCTTGTTGAAGCAAAGGTCTGGGTTTGAGTCCGGTCAGTGATGTCTCAATGTGTGACTGACCGCCTAGGAAATTCATGTATGCTGCCTTGGGTTCTGTGAGAACTTGGGGCCATCTGATGAAGCCCAATGTTGGAAGATCGTGAAATTCCAAAAAAAGTACTTCTTCACAGAAGGAAATAGTTATATTCCACTTTTCAGTAGAGTTTCAAGGGTGGGTGACGCAGTTACAACTACAGTGGTAGCTTGGTTCTCAAACAACTTGGCTCCTGAACAAGTCAGCTCCTGAATGCCACAAACCCAGAAGTGAGTGTTCTGGTTTGCAAATGTTTTTTGGAAGCCGAACGTCCGATGGGGCTGCCACAGCTTCCAATTGAGTACAGGAAGCTCCTGCAGGCAATCGGAAGCTGTGCCTTGGTTTTTGAATGGTTTTGGGAGTCGAACGGACTCCTGGAATGGATCAAGTTTGAGAACCAAGGTACCACTGTACACAAAATAAAATAAACTGGGAACTAAGTCATTCCCATTGAAACAAATGGATTTAAGTTCTGTACATCCTTTGTTCTCAATGGGTCTTTTTATTTAGTTATGAGATTTCTTACATACCCTTCACCATAAGGCTCCAGGGCTGGTTAAAACAACTTAAAAGAAAACTCTGTATGGCAAACACTGGATATCTCCCTATAAATATGTAATTTTCTCCCTTAAAAAAGGCAAAAATCCTTAGTGGCAGCGTATAAAAAAGATCAAATGGAGTATAAAAAGATTTTTGCCAGATTCTGAAATGACACTGGGCATGGAACTCTTTAAGTGTCCTTAAAGAGGACACTTCACAATCATGGCACGGCCACTGCTCCCAGGTGCCTTGGATGGTGGAGAAATCTATGGAAGGGCCTTTACTGACTGATCTTTTGGATGTCCTTGTCACAAACTGTGCTTTGATTTAAAAAACAAACAAAACCAGAATATTCTACTGAGCCTGGAAACAGACGTGGACCTGGGGCAGTTGACAAAGTGTTAACTGATTATAAGTGTCTCAACAGCAATCAAACAGCTGTATTCTAAATCAACTGCTGTTTCCAAACCAGCCTTGGCCAACATGATGCTATCCAGATGTTTTGGGCTACTACTCCAATCTGGCAGGGACTCATGCTAGTTGCAGTCCAAAAAACTGGGGAGCAGGCGGATGTTGAAGACTGGTCCAAACAATATTCAAAGGCAGCCCCATGCACAACTTATTACAGCAGTCTAATAATCACTGGGCAACATTTTTTTACTTTTTAATGTTGTCTAGATTTCTACAACTGCTTTAGGGTATTTTTGCGCTGCTGAATCAGGAAATGGCATCCGTTTCTCTCCATCAGGTCAGGTTTTTGTGCTATGTTGATTTGAAAAAAATCAGATCTTGTGACAAAATCGATTACATTTTTGTGGCATTATCAGCTGATTTTTGTCAACACATATCATCCTAAATATGTTTTTAAGAGAAAATAATGTTTTTCCAACAACATATATTGATTACCTGATAGAAACATCGATTACTGTAAACTGAATGGTGGGCATTGATAAAGGTAAGTACACGTAAATTGCATGTTGCTTCACCATTTTTCAAACTTCAGGGGTTGAACTTCCATTTCTTGGAACACCTGGAATGCTCAGCGGCAGGGAGGTCTCTCTTCAGAGTCCAACAGTAGTCAGCCATCATGACTGCGTCCCAGCGACCCTGATACCTGGTCTCCATCTCTTTCATGTCCTGATGGAATCTCTCCCCCTGCTCGTCACTCATTGAACCCCAGGTTCTCAGGAAACTGGTCCATATGTGAAAATAGGTAGTGCATCTTGACGCTCATGTTGCAGCCCAGGTTTCTGAAAGCAGTCAGCATGTTGTTGACAAGTTCTGCGTAGTTTCTGGCCTTATTGTTGCCAAGAAAGTTCTTCACTACCAGAACAAATGCCTTCCACGCTTCCAGTTCCACTTTGTTCATTGAGTTTCCGAACTCTGGATCTCTGATGAGCTGATGGATCTGAGGACCGTCAAAGATGCCAGCTTTCAACTTCTCCATGGTCAATCCTGGAAAAGCCTGGCACAAGTAGGTGAAGAGGTGAAGGTCCAGAGCCTTGGTGAACTGCTTGATTAAGCCAAGCTTGATGTGCAGCGATGGGAAGAGTATTCTGTCTCTGTCCACCAGAGGGTCGTTGATGACGTTCCTTTCTTTGCAAGGCACCAATTCCTCCCGCACAGGCCAGTCCTTCTTCGTGTAATGCTGAACACGGTCCCTACTATCCCATATGCACAGAAAACATGGGTACTTGGTGAAGCCAGACTGTTGTCCCAACAAAAAGTTCACCATCTTCAGGTCAACACAAATAAACCACTTATGCTGATCATAACCAATTTTCTCCAGCACATACTTCATCGTTTCATAGTTCTCCTTCAGTGTACTCGAGTGAGCCAGGGGTATAGAGGCAAACTGGTTGCCGTTGTGTAGCAGAACACATTTCATTGATCGCTTGCTGCTGTCAATGAACAGTCTCCAATCTTTGGGTTCGTACTGTGGCACTCCAAGCTTGAGCAGAAGCTGCACAATATCTGCACAGTACACCAAGTCCTTCTGTTCCGAGAAAAAACGGAGGTACTCTTGATCTCTGTTGCGGAAGAAGCTGATGCGAGCACTGTCAGAGAGGAGGTTTTTCCCCCTTCAATCTGGATGCCAATAATAATAATAATAATAATAATTTATATCCCGCCCTCCCCAGCCGAAGCCGGGCTCAGGGCGGCTAACAATAATCAAATAATCCCACATTCTAAAAACATTCCATTGTAAAAATTAATTAAAATCAAATTGATGGCAACCGTTAAGCAAAATTCTGTGCAGATTGCCAGAGGAGGGAGTCAGGCTGCGCCCTGACCAAAGGCCTGGTGGAACAGCTCTGTCTTGCAGGCCCTGCGGAAAGATGTCAGGTCCCGCAGGGCCCTAGTATCTTGTGACAGAGCGTTCCACCAGATTGGAGCCGCAGCTGAGAAAGCCCTGGCTCTAGTTGAGGCCAGCCTAACATCTCTGTGGCCTGGGACCTTCAGGATGTTTTTATTTGCAGACCATAGGTTCCTCTGTGGGACATACCAGGAGAGGCAGTACCGTCGGTACGAGGGTCCTAGGCCGTATAGAGCTTTAAATGTTAAAACCAGCACCTTAAACCTGATCCTGTACTCCACTGGGAGCCAGTGCAGCTGGTATAGTACCGGATGAATGTGATCTCGCAGCGAAGACCCCATAAGGAGTCTCACCGCGGCATTCTGCACCCCTTGGAGTTTCTGGGTCAGTCTCAAGGGCAGCCCCACGTAGAGCGAGTTACAATAATCCAGTCTGGAGGTGACCATCATGTGGATCACAGTGGCTAGGTCAGGGCGAGAGAGATAAGGAGCCAACTGCTTAGCTTGGCGGAGATGAAAAAATGCCACCTTTGTTATAGCTGTAATCTGCGCCTCCATAGAGAGGGAGGTATCGAAGATTACACCCAAATTCTTAACGGACGATGCTGGCACTAATTGCACCCCCGCAAGAGATGGGAGTTGCCCCCTCAATCCCATATCATCCAACAGTTCGGCAGAGTCCTTTGACAAGCTGAGGTCGCGAACTAGATCATTCAACTCCTTTCGGGAAAATGGATGTGGAGCATCATCTTCAAGAACCACTTCTTCTTCAACACTGGAGGCATCTTCGTCACTAATGTCAGGAAGTTCTCCGAAGATAGGCACTGGAATTTCATCACAATGAGCTACAGGATGATGTGCTGATTGAAGATCAGGATACTTGAGGCTGCTCCGGTTCTTTCTGTTGATCCCAGTCACATCAACAGCGCAGAAGTAGCAGTCATGGTTTGTCGGCTCCCTCCAAAGCATGGGAATTCCAAAGTTCAGACTCCTCTTGCCATTGGTCACCCATGTAAAGTCTCGGTGCATGCCTTGCACACCATGTGTGGCACCCAAGCTTTATCCTGGTCACCAAGTTTAATACCAAAATAAGCATGGTAAGCAACTTTATGCTTTACCGCACCAATTTATGGAAGAATTTGAGGTTTTATGACTTCAAACTGATCCCTTTTCGACATAATCACCCAGAACTATCGGACCTGAATACTTCTTGTCATTAAAATAATCATTTCCAATCAAAACAATTATTCGACATGGCATTTTACCCCCACCAACTTCTTCTAAAATGCTCCACACAAGCGTACATGTGAACAAAAACGTAAAAAACCGACATGTGGCCATAGCTCAAAAACTTGACCTGACTGAGCAAAACCAATGTGATTTTTGGATTAAGTGCATCAGATTCATCCTAAATCAACTGAAAAAATGCAGACAACAAATTTGTTGTTGACCAGTGTAATGCATGCATGGTTTCAATACACATTCCTCATCTAACTTGTCCCTTTGCTCTAGATTAGAATGTCTTTAATTGAGCAACAGCTCCTGTTTTAAGCCATTAACAATTATACTTTTTAAAAAAAGTTTGGTATTCTTCTTTCTGGCTATTTTGGCTTTGGCAGATACTTAAAAAAACAAAACAAAACAATGAACAGTTCAGTTCTCCATGTCCGTCTGAAGCTTTTTCTTGGGAACAAAATTCTAAATATTTTGTTTTTCCTTCCTGAGTGGATGCTGATCCAAGGAATTTTGAACAACGGTAATCTCTTAACAATTCAAACCAATAACATGAGACTTTACAGTTGCTTACAGCAACGTATGTAGCGAACATGATTGCAGCAATTTAGAAGACAATGTAGTAATCTGAAATTCCTTGAGTTGTTAGATACTAATGCTTTTTTTTTTGCTATAGCATCAGTTTGGCTTCTAGCTAGGAGGTGAAGGACAAAGAGACTTTGCGGTTTTTATTTGCTTTCCCCTAAATGGAAGGTTTTCAGGGGGTGGGAAATGACAATCTGTAATTTTAACTTTGTTTAAGTTAGTAAAATCTGTATTGTAAATGTCTAGTTCCCAATACATATCTTCAAGGGGTTTCTTTGAAGATTAAGCATTACTGTTTATATTTCACCTTATATCATAAGCATCAGCTTAGCATGGAACATTGTTCTTCTGAGAGAAGGAATGTCAGGAAAAAGAAACAGTGGTCAGGAGTGTCCTGCGATATTTTGCTCTCTGTGGTGAGAACTCCCATCCCACATACTGAATCTTCCCTAACTATCAGTTGAACCTTATTTGAACGCACAGCACCCACTACTGAATATGAAACAGGGATATTAGATACTTCTGTTGTAAATAGAAGGAGAAATTACCAAAATTTGCATGTTTGTTTGAGGTTAGGAACAGAAATCATGCAAGCAGATATGAATGGTATTTGTTATCACTGCCTCCCCCCAGTGTGCAACTGTTATGCAAATAATTACATTGTTTTTTGAATTGTTTTTGGCATTTCCTTTCCATTGAAATGCATCAAGTAATTAATTATGATTGATTATGATAATTAAAGCATAGTGAGATAAATAGGATAGGTTTCAGCATAAACTGAACTGTAGCATAATGGAAACAGAGATTGCAATGGACACAGCATGGGGTGGAAATTGTTGCCTTATATCCCTAATTTGAAGGCAGCAGGCTAGCTTAGTAGGTGTAGAGCAGGATAGCCTAGGGTATTCAGGTGGGATGGTGAAGGACTGCAGACACTCATTGCAGAATCTGGTTCAAGGTAACCTTAATATACTGGAAAACTGGGCCCAAACTAACAAAATGAATTTCAATAGTAGTACAGGTGAAAAGGATCTGTGGGTCTTAGTAGACCACAAGCTTAACATGAGTCAACAGTGTATTTGCAGCAGCAAAAAAAGGTGATGCTATTCTAGGCTGCAGAGAAGCATAGTGTCCTGATCAAGGGAAGTGATAGTTCTGCTCTATTCTGCTTTGATCATACCCCACCTGGAGTCCTGTGTCCTGCGGGACCTGCATATATTGTCAAAATACTGTACAAAATACAGGAACTTTCACCTAACATATGCCAGGCACATATATGCATGGCATAGTCCCAACTCTACTAACATGTGATGAAGAGAATGCTTGCAGCGAAGGGGCAGTTTCCTGCCTGTTGATATCCTGTCCTCCAAAAGCCCCCTTCCAGTCCTATCTGCTTTGCTCAGCCAAGCTCCTTTCAACCTGGAGAGGAAAACATAAGCAGTAAGATTCATTGGTGAACAGAAAGAGCAACCTAAGTAATTCCAGATACTAACCCAACCACAGAGCCGCCCCTAAAAAGGTAAAGGTAAAGGACTCCTGAGAGTTAAGTCCAGTCTCAGATGACTCTGGGGTTGTGGCACTCATCTGCTTTACAGGCCGAGGGAGCCAGCGTTTGTCCGCAGACAGTTTTTCCAGCTCATGTGGCCAGCATGAGTAAGCCTCTTCTAGTGAAACCAGAGCAGCGCACAGAAAAGCCGTTTACCTTCCCGCCTATTGATCTACTTGCACTGGCATGCTTTCGAACTGCTAGGTTGGCAAGAGCTGGGACAGAGCCACGGGAGCTCACCCTGTCGTGGGGATTCAAACTGCTGACCTTCTGATTGGCAAGCCCAAGAGGCTCAGTGGTTTAGACCACAGCGCCACCCGTGTCCCTTACCATTAGTCAAAGTAAGGCATCTGCCTAAATTGGCAGATTTTCATTGGCTGTTCCTCCTAAGCCCTCCTTGCTGTACCCCTCTGTTGACTGGATAGAGTTGTATATGCTACATGACATTTCCTGCCCGCTGAAAAAACTTCTTACAAGTTCCATGGATCTCGGAAGCCTGCTCCATAGTGACTCAGAGCAGGGCTTTTAGTGTGGTGGCTCCTGTTTTGTGGAAGAGAATTTCCATAAGTTACAACTATCTCTATTTTCTGGAAACAATCGAAGACATTTTTTTGTTCCGAAAAACTTTAGCTCCACCTTGAAAGCTATTCTGAATTGTTTTTAGATCTGCTACTGCTTCCTGTGTTGTTTCTAAACCATTTTAGCAGTTTTTACTGCATGTTGTACAGCCCCTGTGGGTGATGAATAAACAAACAAACTACTGCCACCAATAATATTTTTTAAAATATTTTTTATTGAATTTTCAAATTTTACATTTCAAATTAAACATCTTTTATTATACCAAACATTCATTGACTTCCATCTCTCCCCTTCCAAGGTTTGTTTGACCTATCCAGCATTCCTGCATATTTTAATATATCCATCTAATTCAATTTACCTTTCTTACAACACTTCAAAATATGTTATACTGTTGAATTACTTTAATACTGCCAACATTTTAACTGTGCACAATTATTTTCAGTACAGTGGTACCTCGGGTTAAGAACTTAATTCGTTCCAGAGGCCGTTCTTAACCTGAAACCACTGTACCTCAACAAAGATTTTCCACTCCTCTTTAAAGATCTGTTCTGCTTGTTCTCTTATTCTACTTGTTAGACCTGCTAACTCTGCATTTTCTATTATTTTAAGTTTCCAATCCTTGTTACTAGCAACCTCTCTCATTTTCCATTTTTGGGCTAACAAAATCTGAGCTGCTGTTATTGCATACATAAATAATTTTTTCCTGACTCCTTGGAATCTCTGTCTGAACAATTCCTAGCAGAAATGCCTCTTTCTGGGGGTGGGGAGTTGTTTTAAACATTTTTTTTTTCATTTCATGATATATATAGTCTTTAACATTTTTGCATGCCCACCACATATGAAAAAAGGTTCCTTTTACTTCTTTACATTTTCAACAGAAATCCGATTCCACATTATGCATCTTAGCCAATCTACTCAGGGTTAAATACCATTTCTGAACAATTTTCATATAGTTCTCTTTCAATGTGTACCATGCAGTGAATTTCAAATCATTCTCACAAAATTTCTCCCAGAGGGATTAATGCTATATTGCAATGCGCTCTACATGGGGCTACCTTTGAAGGTGACCCGGAAACTACAACTAATCCAGAATGCGGCAGCTAGACGGGTGACTGGGGGTGGCCGCAGAGACCATATAACACCAGTCTTGAAATACCTACATTGGCTCCCAGTACGTTTCCGAGCACAATTCAAATTGTTGGTGCTGAACTTTAAAGCCCTAAACGGCCTTGGTCCAGTATATCTGAAGGAGGGTCTCCACCTCCATCGTTCTACCTGGACACTGAGATGCAGTGCCGAGGGCCTTTTGGCGGTTCCCTCACTGCGAGAAGCCAAGTTACAGGGAACCAGGCAGAGGGCCTTCTCGGTAGTGGCGCCCGCCCTGTGGAACGCCCTCCCACCAGATGTCAAAGAGAACAACAACTACCAGGCTTTCAGAAGACATCTGAAGGCAGCCCTGTTTCGGGAAGCTTTTAATGTTTGATGTATTACAGTATTCTAATATTTTTTTGGGAAGCCGCCCGGAGTGGCTGGGGAAGCCCAGCCAAATGGACGGGTTATAAATAACAACAACAACAACAACAACAACAACTATTATTATTATTGTTGTTGTTGTTGTTGTTGTTGTTGTTGTTGTTGTTGTTGTTGTTGTTGTTGTTGTTGTATTTTTCCAATATGTTGTTATTAGTATACTTCAGTGATCGCTGCTGCATTTACAACTGTTTCTAGGATCCTACTTCCATCATTCTTGCCTATTGGGCAAGCTTTTATATATGGTGGTTAAAAGTGGTAATTAGGCTAAAGATGTTCCTGGCACTGGGGTGAAATCTGAATCCTGGCTGCAGAGTGCTACATAAAAGCTAAGTTGTAGAAACTGTCTTCAAATTACCGCTGTTTTTTATCCTCATTAATTTGCTTTGTCAGAATAAAATGGACTTGACAGCACGATTGTCTGACAAGAGCTGAAAAGCAGCATTTGCTGTAAGTAATTTAAATTGAACTCTATTACCATTTACGGATTTATTCTGTTTAGAATCAATAAGGGGATGGGGGGGGGAATCACTAGCTTTAAAGCTAATGCCAATCATTTTTGGTTCAGTAGCTCTTTATATCCTATTTGCCCGCCCCCCCTCCACCTAAATTTAGTAATTTGTCATCCGGGGAGAGAGACAAGACTGAAGTTCCATCTAACAGATTCTGATGGAAGTCTCTTTATATTTTCAATTAAAAACAAAGGCTGGAATTGAAAGGGCCACTGTGTGACTTGATCTGCAATGTGCCCAAGGGGACTTTATGGCCATGATCCGTGAACAGCACAGCAGCTCCCCATGTTACACGGGAACCCACTTTTTGAAGTGTGTAGAACTCTTGAAAGCAATTTGGAAGTTGGCAGCAGGGTCAAAGAGGACAAGTCGAAGATACCACTGGGTCTGCCTAAGCCTCCAGGTTGTGTGCCTCATCTAGCTCTTTTTTGACCCCCCCCCCACCTATGAAGGCACTGGATCAAAGTAACTTGGAAAGGTGATCAAAGTAACTTGGAAAGAAAGGCGTCCTGAGCAGACTGGGGACTCAGCTACATTAGTAAGGAGACAGTGATTTGAACGTGCTATAAACATCCAACACCAGATGGTGCCAGAGAGCAGGAAATTTTAAAACATGATTTTCCATAGAGATTTCCCCCCCTTTTGTTACAAACAGGATTGCTGTACATCTGGAATTTCTTGGACTTAGCCAGGGTTTGGCCATCTGAAACAGTGTCCAGTTGGAAACTGATGAAATGTCCGGGAAAATCTGGATGTATGGCAGCCCATGTCAGAAGTGTAGAAACTGGCAGTAATTGTCATTAAGAATACGGTAGCTCAAAACTTAAAAAAAGAAAAAGAAATTGTAAAAAAAATTCAAAAACTTTGGCAAAAAAGGTTTTCTTTCCAGATTTCCACTTTTTTATATTTCAACCCTAGTTAAAAGGATCTAATTTCTGACTTATTTATAGCGATCCCCCCCCCCCGTTTCTAGATCCACCCTGGGCAACAAAGGTGGGAAAGGGAAAGATGGAAACAGACAAGTAGGTGTTTAGAACTTCTTATGTTCTTATGAAAGATGCTGTTATTAGGTGATGCAAATATTGGAGTTATTCCCAATAACAGTTAAATCTGTGCTTAGCTTCTGTACTGGGTATCCAAAAGTATTCTGATGGAAATTATATGCTGTGGTTATAAGCAGATACTTAAATGCTAAGCCAATGGGCTTCTTACTGACCACAGCATGATTAGCAATAGCTCAACAATGGAATATCCCTGAACATATGGGGAAATAATATCTGGGATACAGCAATGTCTGAGTGTCCCCACCAGACACAGGAGGGCAATTGAAGGCATAACAAAGAGAGATACCATCCAA
Organism: Podarcis vaucheri; assembly: GCF_965113315.1. Classification (NCBI taxonomy): domain Eukaryota; kingdom Metazoa; phylum Chordata; class Lepidosauria; order Squamata; family Lacertidae; genus Podarcis; species Podarcis vaucheri. The sequence goes on along the minus strand of NC_138758.1, from coordinate 11,094,644 downwards.
GAAATATGGACCCCTTCTTTTAACCATGTTAATGGCCAAAACCAAGACCTTGTTATACCAGCCGCTCACACTTCTCAGTGGAGAGGTTACGTTAACTGATAGGTTTGATCACTGAATGTGTGAGCTTGTGTCTAAAGTCAATGGATAGAACAAACACCATTTAGATGTACTGCTGGATAAGTGTTTAATGGTTCTTGCATTTGTATTTGCTTAAAAAACAGTAAATATTTGTGGGTTTTTGTTTTTTTAAAAAAGTTTGGTGAGAGCTATTCAAAAAAAGGAAAAGCGAAAGGGGGAAAAAGGGAAAAAAGAAACCCTGGCAGGGAGATAGGACAGAGCAAATAAATTAATCCCTAGGGCCAGCTGTGAGGAATATTTGGCCTTCTGGAAGTTGCTGGATTGCAACTCTTAGACTCATAGAATTGTACAGTTGGGAGGGACCAGGGCTTTTTTTCAGCTTCCAGAACTCAGTTCTGGCACCTCTCACTATTCCCATTCTAAGAGAATGAGGGAGGTGCTCATGGTGAGTTCCAGCAACTCTTTTTCTAGAAAAAATAGTACTGAGTACAACTCCCTGCAATGAAGGTATCTTGTGCCCAACATGGGGCTCCAACCCACAACCTTCAGATAAAGAGTCTCATGCTCTGTCGACCCATCATCCCTGGTCATTGGCCATGCTTGCCAGTGCTGATCGGAGTTTTAGTCCAGCAACATCTGTAGGACCTAAGGTATTATTCAGGGGCCTCATGGGTAGCACAGAGTCATCATAGTAGCCATTGGTTGCCTTTCCCACTATGGAGTTAGAGAATCCCCTCTTTAAAGCCATCTAAGCGGGTGGCGCTGTGGGTTAAACCACAGAGCCTAGGACTTGCCAATCAGAAGGTCGGCGGTTTGAATCCCCGCAACGGGGTGAGCTCCTGTTGCTCGGTTCCTGCTCCTGCCAACCTAGCAGTTCGAAAGCACGTCAAAGTGCAAGTAGATAAATAGGTACCGCTCCGGTGGGAAGGTAAACGGCGTTTCCATGCACTGCTCTGGTTCGCCAGAAGCGGCTTATTCATGCTGGCCACATGACCCGGAAGCTGTATGCCGGCTCCCTTGGCCAATAAAGCGAGATGAGCACCACAACCCCAGAGTTGGCCACGACTGGACCTAATGGTCAGGGGTCCCTTTACCCTTTACCTTTAAGCTTGTGGTGATGGCCACATTCTGCGGCAGTCAGTTTAATGGTTTAATTAAACTGTTCCTCAGGGGGCACTTGAGGCCCAGTTCAGATGTAGTGAGAAAGCAAGGGCCACTTCTAATTCATAAGAAATTATGAAGCCTGAAGCATGAGACCAATGGCATCCTGTTCTCAGTGGCCAACCAGATGCCTATGATATATCCACATACAGGACCTGAACGCAACAGCTCTCTCACCACCAGTGATCCCCAGAAACTGGCATTGAGAGGTACAACATAGCCCCCAGGGAAAGTAGCCATTGATCATGTTGTCCTCTGTGATTTTGTCTAAACCTCTTTTAAAGCAATGCAAGCAGCTGGTCATCTGCTTCTTATAGGATTCTCCCCATACCTGCCTATTGGATTGGGGCAGCCTTGCCACAACAACCATCCATTATACTCCTAAATCCATAGTAGGCCATACTACTAACTGGGTTGGTTCCACCTTTGTACATCAATCATCCATTATAAGCAAGAATCCAGGACAGGCCTTTCTGCCTATTGCCTCAAGTAGCTGGTTTTGGTTGTCATGAAAGGGCATCAAAATTGAATGATTATTGCAGTTTTACTGCCAGGGAGAGATGGAAGCACTTGTGAGATGTCTGGTCCTGAGTGCTACTCACTCCGACGTGAGTAAGGGCAGTTATGGGGTGCCATTTGCTGCTCCACCTCAGGCAGCAAAATGTCTAGGGCTGGGAATGTATACCGTATTTTTCGTCCTATAGGGCACACCGGCCCATAGGACGCACCTCGTTTTTTTGGGGGAAATGAATTAAAAAAAATATCCCCCCCCGCCCTGGCTGCCGCCCCAAGCCTTGCGCTCACCTGCCCGAAGCATGGGGCACCCTCCGGAGGGCTCCCCGTGCTTCGGGCGACAGGCTGCCACCCCAAGCCTCGCGCACCGGGTGGGACCTCCTGCCGGGCGCGCAAGGCTTGCGGACACTCGCGGGGGCTGCAGGCTGCTGCCCGCAATCCTTGTGAGCCCGCGGGAACTCCCGCAGGCTCCCAAGGCTTGCGGATAGCTTCCTGAAGCCTGGAGAGCGAGAGGGGTTGGTGCGCACCGACCTCTCTCGCTCTCCAGGTTTCAGCGAAAGCTTGCATTTGCCCCATAGGACGCACACAGATTTCCCCTTCATTTTTGGAGGGGGAAAAGTGCATCCTATGGGGCGAAAAATACGGTAATTTGTTTAGTTTTCCATGAAACAAGTTGGGTCCTCCTTTTTAACTCCCAGCCGTCTTCTGTCTAAATGCCACAAGCACAGCATGCATTCAAAGTGCTAATATGCTTCTTGAAAACAGTAATAGCTTCCACCAAAGAATCCTGGGAAATATAATTTGTTGAGGGTGCTGAGAGTTCGCAGACGGCCCCTCACAGAGCTACGTTTCCCAGCACCTTTAACAAACTACAGTTCCTGGGATTCATTGGGTGAAACTATGACTGTTGAAGTGGTCTAAGAGTCTTTTAAACGTATGGTGCAGAGAGGTGACCTAAAATTTCCTTCGGTGGTTAACTTTTCCAAGCAAGTCCTTTAAAACACACACCAAAACACACACACAGCATGTGGATTAAACTTTCCTTCTATTTCAAATGGGCTCTAAGAGCGAATATAATATTTTTTTCCTTGTGTGTGCTGTGAACAACTATAAAAAAAAACCACACATCAAAGGTTTGAATAACGGGTAGCTGTATATTTTGTAATGCATGCCTATTGAATTTCCATTTTGTTACTCTATTTAAAGGGGGGTATTATCATGCCCCATTTCCTGCCAGCCACTTCTATTTGTCTGCACGGCAGGGAGGCAGGACACTTTTAGGTCCAAAAGAAATTATCTCTCAGTAAATTACTCCTAACTCCATTACGGAATACTAAATGCTGTTCCTCCTGTTTGCTGTACCTGAGCAGCGCAAAGAGATAACATTGCAATTTATTTATTTGGTTTGTCATCTCTGCCTAGGTGACACGATGGGCCCATTTGAGCAGGCGAAGGTGATAAACTAACAGCTGCATTAGATCTGCAATGGAGAGTAAAGTTTACTTTGATTATGTAGTAAGTGTCAAGATGTACAGTGGTCCATGTCACTTTGACGGCTCTCCTAACGTATAATGGCTTGCCTTTTTCACAGTTGATTGGACACTAATTTTTGTCTAATAAGAGGGCTATCAATCGAAAGTGACTTCAAAAGTAGCCAGAGTTCTTTATCCTCCCCAAAGGGAAACCATTCGTGAAATTATTTTAAAATTTGTTTAGATTGCTGCTTGTATTTATTTACCCCCTCACCCTTAAAGCCTCTGGTTTGTTCAAAACAGCCTTTGTGTTTTCCAGCTATCTCCACTGGATTTGCAGCACTGTGTGAGGCCTTCCTGTGTCAAAATAGCTTTCTGAAGGCTGTCTCTATCGATGTGTCAGGGGCTGTGGAACCTTAGGCCTGTGGGGGGCAATTTCTGTCTGGCCTCTGGATTCTCTTCAAGTGCATGATCACTGACCACCCTCTTCAAATGCTTTCCCCTGGCTGGAATCTGTCTCAATGGAATCGTGACAATGCCTCTGGCTTGTGTAGATGAAGAAGCTTCTGACTTCTGCTTGTCTGGAATGTAGCCTACTGTACAAAGGTAATATTTGTTGCTTTGTTCAGTTGTTGCTTCTTTATAACAATCCTGTGAGGAAGGTTAGGCTGAGAGATTGCACTTGGCTCAAGGCGACAGATGTAGATTATTATATGACATCTATGTTTGTGGCGAGATCAAACGTGGGAGAAGCTTCCCCACGTCCCTATTTTCATCAGAGAAATGTTGGAGGGTATGCAACTGGAGCAATACAATCTTTCAGGTTTATTGGGCCCAAGCTTTATCAGGCTTTAGATACCACAACCAGACTTTTGAACTTGGCTGAAAATGACTTCTTACAAACTCCTCCTCTAAATGAGTACAGTGTTACCTCGGGTTAAGAACTTAATCCGTTCCGGAGGTCCATTCTTAACCTGAAACTGTTCTTAACCTGAAGCCTCACTTTAGCTAATGGGGCCTCCCGCTGCCGCTGCACCGCCTCCGCACGATTTCTGTTCTCATCCTGAAGCAAAGTTCTTAACCCAAGGTACTGTTTCTGGGTTAGCGGAGTCTGTAACCTGAAGCGTCTGTAACCTGAAGCATCTGTAACCCAAGGTACCACTGTAATTAAGTTTTTTTTTAAAGTAATTTTACATATTTACCCAACTTGTCTGCTAATAGAACACTCAAAGTAGTTAGCAATACAGAGTGCAGCACAGTTAAAAACAAATGAGCATTAAAACAAAAACACCAATTTATGAAAAACACAATCAAAAGGAAGCAGCTCAAGAATAAAATAGTTTTATGAACATAGGAAGCTGCTACATAACTGAATCTGACCGTTGATCCATCTAGCTCAGTATTGTCTGCATTGACTGCACTGGCTCTCCTGGGCTTCAGGCAGGAGACATTCTGAACCTGACATGGATAGCTCAATTAGCATTGGCGTAGCTAAGGGGTGTGTGGTGGCACCACCGCCGTGGCTCACAACCTGCTCTGGCTCAGGCATTGCTTCCTTGCCAGTGGACCAAGAAGCCACCAAGCTCTTCCTCCAGCTTGCATAATCTGGGCCATGCGATAAACCTCCAACTACAACCTTAGTAAGCCTCCTCTCCCCGCCCCAGTCTACAGGGAAAAATAGATGAATCAGAGAGAGAAAGAGAGAGAGAGAGAGAGTTGTACTTGGATATGGAAAGCAAGTACCTACCCCACTAGTTCCTCCAAGCTCCGCCTGCCATTTATTGATGCACTTTGGATTGGCCCAGCGGGGCTATCTGAGGTTGCCTTGCAAAAAGCTTGTTAGCTTGGAGGAAAAGTCTTGAGCTTGATCGGGAGCAGGAGGGATGGGGGTGTCCCTGGGGGTTTCGCTTCCAGGATGAATCTATCTAGCACACCCAAGCAAAAAACAAAAACAAAATGCAGAGTTCGGAGGAGGAAGAAGAAAGAGGCTTGTTTGATGGTCCTTTGTCAATAACACATTCTGCTTCCTAGCAAAGCCAGGGACTTTAGACCGAAAGCTAGGAAGGAGAGGAGCAGGAAAGGGGTGGGCAGGTGTGTCGTGCTTTTGCTCTGTATTGATCCAGAGCAGGCCTCAACGTATAGCTTGCAGAGTAAAAAGCTTAAACACGTTGCAGGGTTCCGAAAAAATAACTCTGAGGCAATCAGCTTAATTCAGCAGAGCTTTTTACTACTGATTGCAAATGAGCATAACAGTCACAAATCCATACATCTTCAGGATTGGCACAGTCCTTAAGAATCCAGTTGCAGCAGACTTAACTTAAACTTACAACAGGACTAAAATCTTAGCACTTAAACATACTACAGTTGTATATTGGTTCTCGAACACCTTGGTTCTTGTACATTTTTGCTCCCAAACGCCAAAAACCCAGAAGCAAGTGTTCTGGTTTTCAAACATTTTTTGGAAGCCAAACATCCGACACGGCTTCCGCTTGAGTGCAGGAAGCTCCTACAGCCAATCGGAAGCCGTGCCTTGGTTTTTGAATAGTTTCAGGAGTTGAACGGACTTCCTGAACAGATTATGTTCGAGAACCAAGGTATGGCTTTATGTACAAAACACCACACCAGAAGGAAAGAGAGACAGAAGAAAAGAGGTCCTTCTGACCTTTTATTACAGGATACAATGACCTTGACAGAAAGAGGTAACAGAATCAGTTTGAACCAGCTGTTCATCTTTTCTGAAGGAATAACTCAAACATCAGGAACCTTCTGCTTGTTTCCAGGCAGAATAGGAACTTACTAATCAGCTTGAAACTTCCAGCTTGCACCAGCTTGGCATCAGCCAGAGAAGCTTCCAGAACCTTATTGAACTAATTAGAATTGGTTTACTTTCTGTACCAAATAATGCAAACCTGACAAGGTGAGCAAGGCGAGTAGCCTCTTTAATAATGCAGATGCAGGTGAATTGGGAATTGGCAGGGATGTAGCATCTTTCCCAGTGCTTCCCTTGAAATGTGGGCTAAGGAGCAGGACTTGGAAGGTTGTGTCCTTCCATAGCACGTGCACAAATTGGGGAGAAATGCTCTGCATAGTTTAAATCTTTTCCAGGAACTCTGTTCCTCTAAGGAGCCTGCTGTACTTAGTGAATCATATGAAAGAAATGATGAGCATGTTTTTGTGACATAGACATAATATACAGTCATTCACAAGAAGACTAGCAATTATACCCAAATACTTACTGAAGTTATTTAGTCTTTTGCAACAAATATTCTTGATACTGGCACTTTGGTTGGTAAACAAGTGTTGTCATCCAGATGTGAGGACTGGCGATGGACACCTCTCTCTGCTATTCTCGTGTCAAAAGTGTCAGATTCACTCTGAAACATATATGTCCCATGTTCTGTGATGGTTGTGTGCTTTGGATGCCCATGTGCACATGGGAGATGAGCAAACTGGAGGCATATATGATTTTGTCCGTCCCCCATTAGTACTGTTTAAGCTTTGCTTTTCAAAAAGAAATCAGTGAGACATGGTGGGGTAGACCTAGAAAGGAGGCTTCATTTGGTCACAGCGAACACCCAATGCAAGCGTATTAAATCGCCACACCAGCACAATATGTGCGTGTCAAGATGTGCAGTAGGGAAGCAGGGGCGTGTTTTGAAAAAGTATGACCAGGCCAAGCTGGGATAGATCAGTTGGAATTAAAGTTTTACTTCAAAAAATAAGCATAGTGTTTTATTTCCTTATACAGTGGTACCTTGGATTACAGATGCTTCAGGTTACAGACTCCGCTAACCCAGAAATAGAACCTCGGGTTAAGAACTTTGCTTCAATGAGAACAGAAATCATGTGGCAGTGGCGTGGCAGCAGCGGGAGGCCCCATTAGCTAAAGTGGTACCTCAGTTTAAGAACAGTTTCATGTTAAAAATGGACCTCTAGAATGAATTAAGTTCTTAACCCGAGGTACAACTGTACATCGTGTCGAGTTTGTAGTATTTGTCTGTGTAGAAGCAAGAGAAAAAAAGTCCGTTCGACTTCCAAAATGTTCAGAAACCAAAGCGCGGCTTCTGATTGGCTGCAGGAACTTCCTGCAGCCTATCAGAAGCCGCGGCAGCCGCCCTTGGATGTGCAGCTTCCGAAAATTGTTTGAAAACTGGAACACTCACTTCCGGGTTTTGATCGTTCGGGAGCCGAAACGTATGAGTTCCAAGGCATTCAGCAACGAAGGTGCTACTGTACAAGTAGAGTGAAGAAGAGCAGGAGTCTGAGGTGAAAAAGAACAGAGTTCCTTCCCAGCCCTTGAAAAGCAGGGGAAAAGAAGCGCAGGTGGAGAGGAGGGGAAGTTCGTGGCCAACTGGTGGGCCTCCTGGATGAGGAACAGCGAGACGGGCAGCTAAGTCAGTGACCGCCCTGAGTGGTGAAAGCCGTAGGTACATCACTGGTTAGAGCATGGTGCTGATAACACCAAGGTGGCAGGTTTGATCCCCATATGGGACAGCTGCATATTCCTGTATTGCAGGGGGCTGGACTAGATGACCCCCAGATGATCCCCAGAGTCCCTTCCAACTCTGTGATTCTGTGAAGTGTTGGCAATTGGACCTGATATCTTTTGTGTGCTGCTTAGTTACTGCTCTTCCCTGAGCCTAGAAGCAGAATAAAAGCCTACCAGTATTAAAATGTTTTCAACCTCAGTATAAAAAATTGCCCCAAGGGGAAGAGGGACTGACAAATTTTATCTGGGACGATATTTCAGAGTAATGGAGCAGCCACTTAAAGGGTCCTGGCTCTCATATTAACTTGCTTAGCAACTTGGGATGACAGCACTGAGACCAAGGCGTCTGAGGGAGACACAGGTGTTAATGAAGACATTCTTCTATGATGCTACAGCATAGCAAGTGTAGGACAAAGGGGTAGGGAGAAATTTGACTCAGGTTGCATTTAAAGTGAAATGTATCAAATTCATTCACTACAAAACAATATGAGGACCAATCCACAGACATCCTTCGAAATTTGCACATCTGAATTTTACGATGCAGTTCTCGAACCAAATATTATTTACGAAAGCAATATATTGGGGGAGGGGAATTTGCATAAAATATGAACCTGTCAGTGAACATATCATACCAAAAATGCACTATATTAGGAGAAATTATTGGCAAAAATATGTACATTAGTCAAAACTGCATATAAAAGGGAAAAATTCATACTAAAATGCTGGAGAATTTCCATGAGTTTTTTTTTTTAATTGCAGATTGCTGCAGAAATGTGGAGAAGTGAATTTCAGATAGAAAAGATTAGAAACTGAGAGAACTGAAAGTGACAGGTCTTTCCATCCCTAATAGGTCATCCAAGATGGACCCAGGCAGTCATCATCATCATCATATCATCATCATATCGTCATCATATCATTATCACCATCTTACTTTCCTCTCCACAAATCTTCTTTCTGGGAAGACAATGTCAAAATGGTGGTAATATTTTTTATAAAAATGGGTTGTTTTAAAAACGCATCCCATCATAACATTTTTGTTTGTTTACATTTTTATTTAATTCTTAGAATGTAACAACAAAAGTTAACAATAAATAAACAAAACGAAAAACCACGTCCATTTGGAGCCAACGATAGCTTCAAGCCCCTTCACGTCGTCCTTTGGGGCAGACAGTTTTGATAATGTTCTTTTTATAAAAATGTGGTGTCATTTTAAAAATACGTTCCAACAAAGCAAATGAGTATTTGGGGCATTGGCTCTGCTTGCATGTATCCCCATCCATGGCTTAGGACAAGCACACAATTTCCTGATGGGAGTTTATTTATTTATTTCATTTATACCCCACCAATGGGATGCGGGTGACGCTGTGGGTTAAATCACAGAGCCTAGGACTTGCCGATCAGAAGGTCGGCAGTTTAAATCCCCGCAATGGGGTGAGCTCCCCTTGCTCGGTCCCTGCTTCTGCCAACCTAGCAGTTCGAAAGCACGTCAAAGTGCAAGTAGATAAATAGGTACCACTCCAGCAGGAAGGTAAACGGTGTTTCCGTGTGCTGCTCTGGTTTCGCCAGAAGTGGCTTAGTCATGCTGGCCACATGCTGACCCGGAAGCTGTACGCCGGCTCCCTCGGCCAATAAAGTGAGATGAGCGCCGCAACTCCAGAGTCGGCCACGGCTGGACCTAATGGTCAGGGGTCCCTTTACCTTTACCTTTATACCCCACCAATGGGGACTAAATGCAACTCACTCATCCTGGATGCAGCCCCTGGAGTGTTTCTACCTTGCCTAACAGCAGAAGTTCTTGAGGCAGCTTATAATACGTATTAAATACAATAAAGCAACACACTATTGTGGAAGGGGAGAGCATCTGCTTTGCATGTAGAAAGTCCCAGGTTCAATCCCCAGTATGTCCTAGTAAAGCTCAGGATGTCCTGCATCCTGAGAGCTGCTGCCAGTCAGTGTCAACAGTACTGAGCTAGATAAATGATGATAAGGAAGCTTCCTATGTTTCCAAGGGGAAGCAAGCTGCATAACAGCTTTCTCCAAAGCCACACTCACACCATGCATTTAAATGAGGCCACTTTAAATGTGACTTTCCCAAAAGAAGTCTGGGAGTTGTAGTTTGTTATGGGTGCTGTTGGGAGGCCCCTATTCCCCCCCCCCCGCCACAGAGGTACAGTTCCCAGAGGGGATTGGTTGTTAAAGAGTGTTGCCACCTGAAGGAATAGACAAGATGTTCCCTCCCAAGTTCACATACAGAAGTCAGTTTGATGGGCAACCTGAAACCTTGCAGACAGCCACCTGGCTGCAAAGGTGGCTGTGCCTCAGAAACATAGGGTCATAGGTAGTTGCAGAGTCAGATCATTGGTCCATCTAGCTCAGCATCGTCTACACTGAGTGGCAGAAGCTGTCAAGGATATCAGACAGGGATCTCTATCCGCCCTGCCTGGAGTGGTTGGTGTTCAAACAAGGAAACTTCTGCAGATAAAGCACAAGTTCTGTCCCGGAGCTATGGCCCACCCAGTATCAATGCAAATTGATTGATGCACAGGGCACAAACCCCTTGCTTCTTCAGTTTCAAGTAGGGGACAGAAAAGGTAAGGAAGATTTTTCTCTGACCACTTCTTGGCCGCTTGGCTTTGGGTGCAGTTTTCCACCTGGAGTCCTGCGCTTCCACAGCCCCACTCCTCATGCCTTCCTTTTTCTTGAAAATAAGGCTAGAATAATGCCACCCTTTCTTGACTTCTGCCACAAACATTAATCCTGTGATTTTGATCAGCACCAAATAGGACCACAGATAAGGCACTGTCTGGATTGGCTTCTGTGAAACTAGAAAACTGAAATTATTTGGTTTAATTGTGTGTGAAAGTCAACTTTTGTCAAAAGTCTCTCGCGGCAACTGGATGCTTACAAAAATGCAATATATTACTTTTCTTTAGAAGATTACCTAAATACATTTTACCAACAAGCCTTTTTTAAAACTAGATGAAACTGTAATTCAAGCTGTCTCACAGTCTTCTGCTTTAGTTCACAATAATGCCACCAGGCTGCTCATTCCAAACACTGTTAAGTTGTGTGTGTGTTTTGTCCCCCCAACCCCAACCCTTATTTTTATCGGCTATATCAAGTACTTTTGTCCTCATTTTCTAAAGATCGTGACTGTTAAGACAACGTTTTTCAAAAAATGGATTTTTCTTCCTTACATTCAGTGTACGTTTCTAATGCCAGTATTTTGATGTTTGGTTCATCGCTGAGCAGACTTGTGATTTTGACCCCACCACTTTTCATTATATTGATTTTTTTGCTCACATCTTTACATGAAAGTAAGGATTGAATAAGCGGGATTTTCTTTGGTGAGATGGATGTGTTGAAAGTTGGTTGGAAAGGGGGGTAAAATTGTTGTCAGAAAAGCTCAATTTTTCATTGAAGTTTATTTAGCTTCCCTTTTTTTTAAACAACAACAACAAGGGCCATCTTTACCCGGGGGTGAAAGGGGTGTGGGGCACCCAGGTGCTGAATTCTGCGGGCGCCAGGCGCCTGCTGCTGAAGCCACCTAAGCTCTTAACTATCTACCTGTTATGAAATAATAAATAATTTTCAAAGCCAGCTGCTGCTGCCTCCTCCACCCTGGCCGCTTTCTCCTCCCCGGAGTCCCACCCTGCATGGAGAGGCGTTGCTCTCTCGCCCACCATCGGCGTGGCTGCTGTGTCCCTCTTCTTCTCCTTCCTCCTCCTGGGGAGCTTTTAAAAGCACCTGGATGTGAAGCTGCATGCCTTTGCGGAGCTCAGGTGCCCAGTTCTTGAGGGGAAACAGCAGTGAGACTCAGAAGAGCAGGCTGCTGCCGCCGCCATATCCTCGCCTGCAACTGCGGAGAAGTATATCTTGGGTGTAGACATGGGCAGCACTAAATCTGGGGGCGCTGGGCGGATCTTTGCACGCTGGCGGTGCATATGCTAAAGACGGCCCTGACGACAACACTATTTTTTATTCCAGGGGTTCCCAAACTGTGGTATGCAGACCAGCAGTGATCCTCAAGCACCATTCATGTGGTCTGTGTGTCTGTGCATTTATTCATCATCATCAATAATATTTATATACCACTTAATTTGCAAAATCCCTAAACACAGTAAGATAATGGAAAAATAAAAACATACAATATATGCAACATTTAAAACCAAAAATACACAGAAATACATCAGTAAAACAGAGAAGCCATAAAAAACAATCAATTAAATATAAATAAACAATAGAGTGGTGTGATGAATTTTATGAGCCAGGGAATGCCTGCTGAAATGGATGGGTATTTTAGGAGGTTTTTAAAGCTTGCTGCTGTTTCTTCCTCATGAGCAGCATGGGAAAGGGCATTCCAGAGACTGCACGGAACTCTGGCCATGGGCCATGTTGACTGGGGCAGGCCGGAGCCCAAATGCAGGTGTAATGCCAAGGGTTCCCCATCCCTGGTTTAAAGATAAACTCTGCATCAGGATTTGTGACTGAAGACTGGAGATGGTCCGTCCATTGCATTAAATATTCGTACTGGTTTTAGCTGTGTGCAATTATTTGGAATTCAAATTGCAGTTCAAAAAAGCATGGTATGCAATAAATTAGGGAACGTTGGTAGGTTTTGTATCACTGCTCATCTGTCACAAGTGCTTTAGTTGAGATTCCTGCGTTGCAGGGGGTTGGACTAGATGACCCTTGGGGTCCCTTCAAACTCCACAATTTTTTTAAGACAATCTTTTTTTCAAGAGCTATCAAGGGATAGTCCTCTTTTTATTTGAAGGGGTGTATAGTCCATACCTCAGGTTACAGACACTTCGGGCTGAGTGATTTTGGGTTGCGCACTGCGCTGAACCCGGAAGTACTGGAACGGGTTACTTCCCGGTCTCGGCACTTGCGCATGCGCAGAAGCGCAGAATCACGACTCACAGGTGTGGCGCTGTGGGTTGCCAACGCTGCGGATTGCGAACGTGCTTCCCATATGGATCACATTCGCAAACCGAGCGTCCACTGTATACTTAAATATATGAATCACGAGGGGGGGGGGAGAGCAGGACCTTGAAGTGGCCCATCAGCTGTTTGCATCTTGACAGGCACACTGTTTCCTCTATTTTGAGCAGATGTACCGTATACCTGGACTTGCTGATCAGAAGGTTGGCGGTTTGAATCCCCGCGATGGGGTGAGCTCCCTTTGTTCGGTCCCTATTCCTGCCAACCTAGCAGCTCGAAAGCACATCAAAGTGCAAGTAGATAAATAGGTACCGCTCCGGTGGAAAGGTAAACGGCATTTCCGTGCGCTGCTCTGGTTCACCAGAAGCGGCTTAGTCATGCTGGCCACATGACCCGGAAGCTGTACGCCGGCTCCCTCGGCCAATAAAGCGAGATAAGCACTGCAACCCCAGAGTCGTCCGTGACAGGACCTAATGGTCAGGGGTCCATTTACCTTTACCTTTTTACCGTATACCTATTTAAATTCTATACATTGGATTGTATCCAACTGTTATTCATATTTGGAGTAGACCCATTAAATTTAATGAACATCACCAATTCAGGCCTATTAATTTGAATGGGTCTGTGGTGAGCATGGCTAACACGGGACACAACCCCATTATTTCTATTTTTCATAAATATCAGGATACAGTCATACCTTGGGTTGCGAACGCTGCGGGGTGCGTGTTTTCAGGTTACGGACCGCGCCAAACGTGGAAGTACTGGAACAGGTTACTTCCAGGTTTTGGCACTCGCGCATGCACAGAAGCGCTAAATCACGCTTTGCGCATGCGCAGGTGCTGCAGGTTGCAAATGCTGTGGGTTGCGAATGTTCCTCCCGCACGGATGATGTTCGTAACCCAAGATATGACTGTATTGGATTTCTATGGAAATCTCTGTCCTTTTTCTGGGCAAACATCTGCGCGCCTCTCTCTCTCTCTCTCTCTCTCTCTCTCTCTCTCTCTCTCAATGTGCAAATAGCCTGCCAGTCGAAATGCTAGGCTGAGCCCTTTTCCCTGGTATGCCTTCTAACTCTTTGGGGTGGAGCATTCATACAACAGTATCCCTTCCTGCTCACCTGTAGCAAGAAATGATGCAGTGCAGGAAAAGTTACACCTTTTGATCCTGTGGGTTGGAGAAAACCAATGGCAGGAGGAGTGGAGGTCTGGTTGCTGCTGTTGTATGGTTTAAGTCAATTCTTTTTCTTGGAGGTGGCACACCTTCTATGGAACTCTCTTCTAAGGGACATAGGCTAAGCCCCCCACCCATCAAAAAGCAGTATAGACTGTCCTTTTCTACCAAGCTTTAGAGAGAGAGAGTGGCTAGACAAGATTGACCTCTTCTAAATTGGTCTGCGGCCTTTGTTTTTCAACTGCATTTTCCAGAGTAATCTAATCATGCTTTAATTGATGTTCAGCCCAGAGACTTTTAAATGCTAAAATTAATGAATAAATAGATTTGATTCCATATATTTAGGGGGAAAGGAAACTCAGAAATTACAAGAAAGCCCGCTAATCACACAGTTTTCATTGGTAACATTTTTTTAAAAGAAGGATTAGGAGAAAATTTAAACCAGTAACACCTAAGTATTCTGTAAAAGTTGCCTGCAAATCGTTATACTAGGGGGATACAAACTTAGCAACATATTCAGGGCTTGTCCACACTTTGCTTGTCCTGCATTTAGGAAGCACAAGTCGAAGCAGTTTTCTATGTGACCTGGCACTTTCCCTGGGAAAACCTGCTCTTTACTGCTGAACTGGAGCCAATGTCAATCCATTGAAAACCCAATTTGTGTTTGTTCCGGTTCAGTGGTAAGCAGGTTTCATGGACTGCTGGCCGTAGAAACATGGTGGGAGGTACCAGCTGGGGAACCCCGAAGGAATGAAGGTTGGGGATTGGGAGTGCGATGACAATGAGTAGTCAGAAGGAGAAGAGGGAGAGGACTGGGAGGAGGAGGTGTCAGAAGCTAAAGAGGCAACAGGGTTTAGGGAGCAGGGTGAGTCCAGAATCAGAATCAGAGGCAGAAGCAGGAGAGGAGGGAAGCCCAGAGGCAGAGATGAGCCAGGATGGTGAAGAAGCCAGGATGTATCCCCCTCTTGCTGCAACAAGCTCCGCTCCCCCTTGATCTTCGAGGACCAGAAGAGGTATGAGGAAGGGACAGGTGTGTTGGCAGGGACAGGTGTATTGGCTTGAGACGGACCCAGGGGAGGAGGAGATTTGGGCAGCTGTGGGGAGACAGGGCTCTTTTGCCTACTCAACCGCCTCATAGGGGCAAGACCTACCAGTACAAGTTGCTGTGCTCACTAGCCTGGCCTCCTGAGCAGACCTTGTTTAATCTAAAAAAGAGTTAACTTATTCTGTGTGATTTATTGCTGGATGGCTCGCTGACAGTGGATTTTCCTGGGGGAAAGTAGTGAGACAAATGTAACTGTGGATGACCTATAAAGTCTTGTGCACCCCAAACCAGAAAAGCTATACCACTGTAAAGATTTGTTGAAGTGTTCTACATTTATTTGAGATGCTGGAGTTGCAGCCAATAGTGCTCCTACTCAGAGTAGACCCACTGAAGTTAATAGGCATGACTAACTAAGGTCCATCAATGTCATTGGGTCTCCTGTGTGCAGGACTTAGGACTATACAGCTACAAATAAAACATTTTAAAGGTGTTGCAAAGTGCAATATAGGCGACACTAGATGGCAACAGGGAGCTATGCCAAATTCAATGTATTTTTCAAAACATTTTTTAAGCATTTACACAGCATTTTTTAAAAAATGTGTGTAGAATTCTGTTATGTGCGAAATCACTGAGTGAAATCACTGGACAGAACCAATTCAGAGCTGACTGTTCTGGCTAGAGCACTGTGTTCCATCCATCGCCCTTCACGCTGGCATTGGAATCATGGCTTCACTTGTGCCTCTACCGCCATTTGCGCCAGCCTCTGAATCATGGGACTCCTACCTCGCTCGGTTCGATTGCTACCTCCAAGCCAATGAGCTGACAGCAGTATCAAATGAATGGAAGCGGGGCCTATTCCTCAGCCTCTGTGGGCCTGAGGTGTTTGAGACGGCCCGAGCATTGGTTGCGCCTGAAGCAGTCCAGGCAACACCATGGGACACGATCCAAGAGAAGCTCTGCTACCACTACGCGCCAAAGCTGTCCAAGATTGCTGCCCGTCATGCGTTTTACCACCGGAACCAGGCAGAGGGGGAGTCAATCAGCAACTACACCACTGCCCTCAGACAGGCTGCAATGCACTGCGAGTTCCGAGACTTAGACGATGCCCTGATGGATCGAATTGTCTGCGGGGTCCGGGACATCCATCTGCAACAGCGTCTCCTTGCCAAGCCAGACCTCACGCTACAGAAAGCCATTGAGGAGGCTGTGGCCTCGGAAGCTGGCCAGGAGATCCGCAAGTCCAGCAGCCCGCGCATTGCTAGGAAGCCAGTTCCAGTGCATCATGAAGAGGCCAGCAGTGATGAGGCATCCTCCAGTGAAGACGATGACGTGCACCAGACAAAGCGGAAGCGCAGGAAGTTCCAACAGAAGTCCAAGGGCCAACCGGAATGTGCCGGCTGCAGAGGCAACCATTCCCGTGCCAAGTGTCGATTCAGAGACGCCATCTGTAGGAAGTGTTTCAGAAGGGGTCACATCGCTAAGGTCTGCCGATCGGCTCCGTCTGACACACACCCCCTTCACCAACTCACAAGTCCAAGTCTTCACTCCAGTCTGCCAAGGAAAGCTGTTTCGCTCTCACCAACTGCCGCTGCCTGTCTGGAATCACGATTGGCCAAACCGACTTGCCTACGCGACGCAAGCTGAACGTCATGGTGCTCATTGAAGGAGCTCCATGTGACATGGAGATTGACACCGGGTCTGCCCTGTCCATCGTGTCTTGCAGCACCATCAAAAGACTGGTACCCAGAGTGTCCAAAAGGCAACTCGACTCTCACCGCGTACACCTGAGAGACTACCAGGGAAATGATATTCCCGTGGTAGGCGTTGGCCGGTTCCGGATCGCCTTCAAGGATTTTTTGGGCCTGCTCTGGTTGGTGGTGGTCGAAGGTCAGCAGCCAAGCCTCCTAGGGCTAGACTGGTTTGATGCCCTCGGCCTGGAAGTCACCGGCATCAACTGCATCTCTAACGCAGAGACTGAGGGTCTGGTCAATGGTTTTTGATGGCACTTTGGGGCAATATACAGGTACGCTCATCTCCTTTAGCCTTGATCCACAAGTCGCCCCCATCAAGCTAAAGCCACACCGGGTTCCCTTTGCTCTCAAGGCTAAGGTGGACAAACAACTGGACAAGCTGATCGCCCAAGGAGTTTTGGAGCCGGTTGACCACGCCAAGTGGGAAACCCCCATTGTCACGCCTGTCAAGCCAGACGGGTGGGTGAGAATCTATGCTGACTACAAGTGCACGATCAACAAGGCACTTCAGCAGCACGCTTATCCGGTTGCTGTTGTCCAACACCTGCTGCATTCCCTGGGTGAGGGTAAGGTCTTCGCTAAACTGGACCTTACCCAAGCCTATCAACAACTGCCCATCGATGATGCCACTGCTGAAGCCCAGACGATCGTCACCCACCGAGGGGCATTCTGTTGCCGCTGGTTGCAGTTTGGGGTGAGTGTGGCTCCTGGCATCTTCCAAAGCCTTATGGAGCGTCTCCTGCAAGGGCTTCCGGGCGTGGTACCATATTTTTATGACGTCTTGGTGTCCGCAGACTCACACCAGCAGCTGTTCAAGCGCCTCCGTGCCATGCTGACCAGGTTCCAAGAGGCCGGGCTCAAGGTAAAGAGGGAGAAGTGCCAGATCGCCGTTCCACAGGTAGAGTTCCTGGGCTATCTTATCGACGCCTCCGGCCTTCACCCGACCACATCCAAGATCCGCGCTATCCAGCAGGCCCCCATCCCAAAGAACAAGACGGAGTTGCAGGCGTTCCTGGGACTGCTGAACTTTTATAACATGTTCCTGCCCCACAAAGCCACGGTGGCTGAGCCTCTTCACCAACTCCTCAGCACAAAGACGCCTTGGTCCTGGGGTCATCAGGAGATGGCGGCCTTCAACGCGGTCAAGGCTCTCCTTTCATCGGACCGTGTGCCAGCTCGACAAGGAGGCACTGGCACTTGTGGCTGGAGTGAAGAGGTTCCATGAATACCTCTATGGCAGGACTTTTGACCTCATCACTGACCATAAGCCACACCTGGGCCTCCTCGCCGGTGATTGTCCAACTCCACGGTCCTCTCGCCACGCATGCTGCGATGGACTGTTTTCCTGGCTGCTCTACCACTGGCCACTACCAGCTTGTCCATCGCCCGGGGAAATCGATGGGCCATGCCAACGCCCTCAGCCGTTCCCCTCTTCCAGCATTTGTGGAAGACCCGGCTCCAGCTTCATCGCTCCTCCTGATTGAGGATCTTCCGGCAGCGCCTGTATCGGCTGCCACTGTGGCCTCCGCATCTGCCCAGGATCGCACCATCAGCCGTGTGCTCAACTGGGTGTGGAGGGGGTGGCCACAAGGGCCTTTTGCATCAGAGTTCCAGCCCTTCGCAACCAGGCAACATGAACTCTTGGCTCATCGCGGCTGTCTGCTGTGGGGAGACCGCGTCGCGATTCCCCAAAGACTCCGTCAACGCATCCTGGAGGCTCTGCACGTTGGCCACCCGGGAATTGTCAAAATGAAGGCGTTGGTTCGGTGTTACGTCTGGTGGCCTAACATGGACGATGCCATCACTGCCTGGGTGCCCGCCTGTCAAGCGTGCCAAGAATCGAGGCCTGCACCACCGGCAGCTAAGGGACACACCTGGGAGATGCCCAAGACACCCTGGTCGAGGGTACACATCGATCTGGCTGGCCCCTTTCACGGCCGGACCTTTATGGTAGTGGTGGACCCCTATTCCAAATGGCTGGAGGTGGCCCTGATGCCCTCCACCACTACTGAGGCCGTCATCCGGGTGTTGCGAGGCCTGTTTGCGACGCGTGGGTGTCCTGATGTCCTTGTCTCCGACAACGGACCACAGTTCATGCCAGGCACTTTTGAGCGGTATCTTTTGGGACTGGGCATCCACCATGCCCTAACGGCACCCTTTCATCCATCCAGCAACGGGCAAGCGGAGAGAATGGTGCGCTCGGCAAAAGTGGCACTGGCACGCCTGGACCGGGGAGACTGGCATGAGCGGGTCGCCGTATACTTGTTTGTGCAACACATCACCCCTCATGCGACCACAGGGCGGAGTCCTGCAGAACTGCTTATGGGCTGCCGCCTCAGGTCACCGCTCGTCCGGCTGCACCCGGACTTTGCCGTGGCCGAACCCCCAGGCTGTGCCAACGCGCCACGGTCAATTGTTCCAGGAAACCAGGTATTTGCCCGGAACTATGTGGGGGACATTCCTTGGGTGCCAGCCACAGTAGTGGGAGTCACTGGACCTCGCTCGTACCAGGTGGCACTCGAAGACGGCCGTTTGTGGCACCAGCACATAGATCAGCTTAGGCACAGGGTTGGGGACTTGGACACTACCATGGTGCCCCCAACTGCGCTTGTGGCTCCAGAAGAGACACTTACAGATGGCGAGGCTCCACCTACACCTCCCTCGCAAACTGCCAGCGTGGAGCCGAACCAAGCCACTTCAGAGGGTCTGCCAGACTTACCACAGACTCAGACCACTCCACTTGCGGAGGCTCCACCCACAGCAGCGGATCCAGGGGATTTGGTTTCAACGCCACCTAGGGTCGCACCACAGACTCAGCAAGAATTGTGTGGCCCCCCCCCCGGACTTGGCTACCAGTCCCCGGCGGTCTGGCAGAGTTTCCAAGCGCCCAACTTATTTAAAGGACTATGTTGTTGGACATGTATCACTGTTGGTCTAAGTATGGGAAATGTAACCGATAAGCTTTTGTGCCTAATTGAACCATTACGTGTAGTGCTGTATATAAGGAAACCATTACGATTGTAACTAACACCTTATCTCGGTGGGGAGGGGTGTTATGTACTGAAGTTCTCACCCTGGGCCAGCAGGGGGATACTGTAGATAGTTTTTACTCAGGTCCACGTCAGTTATTTTAGGCGGGAAACCCTGGGTTGTTGTTGCTACAATGTTGACAGCCGGCTGCCTATAAAAGCAGGCCGGCTGAGCTGTTTGCTGTTCAGTTCTGTTCCAGCTTACAAAATAAAGAGCTACTTTGGAGAAATCTCTGTGTCGTCTGCCATGTCTACCCAAATTCCACTTTAGTTGAGCAAAGCCCTTTGTTTCTCAATTGTAGAGTTCTGATGATGCGCTATTAAATAACTAAAAGAATGTTAGCCCTCCTACTGAAATGTAGGAGACATAAATGTAAAAATGAAATAAAAGTTGCTTTGCAATCCAAATACAGCTAGCAGACTAGCAATTGGCAATCCTTTCAACAGGTTGGACTAGGACACATACAGTGGTACCTTGGGTTACAGACGCTTCAGGTTACAGACTCTGCTAACCCAGAAATAGTACCTCGGGTTAAGAACTTTGCTTAAGGATCAGAACAGAAATTGCGTGGAGGCGGCAGTGGAAGGCTCCATTAGCTAAAATGGTACCTCAGGTTAAGAACAGTTTCAGGTTAAGAACGGACCTCTGGAACGAATTAAGTTCTTAACCCAAGGTAACACTGTAAATTAAAGGCCCATATATCCTTTGGGGGGGGGGGGTTGAATGTGAAAGAAAGGGAAACCACACCCACCCAAAATTCATTTTGGGTAGACCACTTTGCAAGGTGGTCACTTACATGTAACAGCAACCCGCATTGAAAGGATTCCTCGTGCATTCCTTAGCAAAACAATTATGGCAACTTTAAGTGAATTAAGTAATTTTGTATGCTGTTGTGGCTCAGTCTGCCCCTGCCCCTATTCAGTGTCCTCCTTCAGCACTTTGGTCCCTCGGATTGTTAAAGGCAGGTGCATCCCTGCAGCTCACAAAACGAAGACAAAAAGCCCTTGGTGGAAAGTCTTTTATCTCCATCTGTATCTGAATCTTAAGAGTCCCTTTTCCAATTACTGCACTAATTGTTTAAGAGATTGCTAGAATAAAAAAAGAAGAAGTTTGAATTGCTAATCTGTTTTTTAAAGGGACTTAACGGGCTCAGAACCTGAGCTACATACTTCTTAAATTAATTTTCTTCATGAATACTTCCTTTCTCAGTGCAGATTTGTGCGTTTGAACACCCTACTGTGCTACTGCTTTTGTCTCCTCTTCAAACACCTGGCTTATTATTCACACATTCTCTCCTTCTCCCTCTTCCATCTCTCTTTCTCTCCCTTCCACCTCTCTTTGCCAGGCACCTCCCTCTCTCCTTACATGCAATGATTTCATAATTTACCTTTTGGAAATAATATGTGTTCAGGGATATGGGGGTGATTGGTTTCTGGGAAAGGATCAAGCACGTGCATTCTGCAGTCGCCCATTTCTCCAGCTGAACCTAAAGGGTTGCTGTGCAAGCACAGTCACAAACCATAATGTCATGCCAGTGTTTCACATGGTTAGGAATGGAGTAGGGATGAGTGGGAAATCCAGTTCCATTCACATTTAAAGCCAAATCTATAAAATCTGCACTTTGTGGAATAATGTGAGAATGGAAACACAACCATCTGAAATTTGCACTTGTGCAAATTTTGCAATGCAGTTCTGCAACAAATTTTTGCAAAAAAAGAAGAAGAATCATATATTATTGGAACGTGTACATTAAAATGAATATATAAGTGCATAATATTAGGATAAAATGCCTGCAGAATGTATATATTAGTCGAGACTGCATACAAGAAATTGGCACTAAAATGTAGAATAATTTTCATAGAATCATAGAACTGAAGAGGGACTCCAAGTGTCATCTAGTCCCTCTGCAATGCAAGAGGATGATGATGATTTGCTGGGGGTACTCAAGGGTATGCAATACCGGCATTTCTTTCCCCCCAAATGTTTCCCCAAAAGTGTGGCATTTACTGTAACAACTTCATGGTGAGTACATACCCCCCCTTAAAAAACTCTTCTTCTTCTTCTTCTTCTTCTTCTTCTTCTTCCTCTTCCTCTTCCTCTTCCTCCTCCTCCTCCTCCTCCTCCTCCTCCTCCTCCTCCTCCTCCTCCTCCTCTGTAAATTGCTGCAGAAATTTTGAGAATTTAAGAGTGGAATTTAAACTGAATTTAAGACTAGAAAAATGAGAAACTTAGAGAACGGAAATGGACAGATTCATCAATCCCTTTATATAGTTAAGAGTGCCAAACATTTAGGCCCAGAACAGGTGCGGTCACAGGTGCAGAGCAGGTGTTTGCCTGTGGATCCATCAGTTTTAATTCTCTCACTTTCTAATTTCTCCTGTCTTAAATTCATCTATCCATATTTCTGCAGCAATTTGTGAAGTCATGAAAAGTCTTTAGCACTTTAGTGTGAATTTCTCCCAATTAAGCATATTTTAATATGCAGTTTTTACTATTGTACGCCTTGTTTCAAGCAACATCCCCAAATATAATACCTTTTTGTATGTTATTTTCACAAGGCTGTTCATTCTTATGCACACTAACCCTTAATGTATATGCATTTCTCTGAACATTGGCTGAAGAACTGAACTGTAAAGTTTAGATTAGTGCAAATTTTGAAGGATGGCTATGTTATGGTTCTCATATCATTTCATAAAGTGCAAATCTGATAAATTCAGCTTTAAATGCAAACAGAATCTGATTTCTCCTCCATGCCTAACCCTCTGCTATTTGGATTGGGGTGTGTGTGTGTGTTTGCACTCTGGTGCATGTGAGACTGTGGGGTGACTGTGACTGGGAAGGATTGCAACATGGCAATGGGCTCTTTGAACCAGAACCAGAAAAGCTTAGTCATCCCATCAGTATGACCTTTTGTCACAGTCTCCGGGTTAAACCACAGAGCCTAGGATTTGCCGATCAGAAGGTCGGCGGTTCGAATCCCCGCGACAGGGTGAGCTCCTGTTGCTCAGTCCCTGTTCCTGCCAACCTAGCAGTTCAAATGCATGTCAAAGTGCAAGTAGATAAATAGGTACCGCTCCAGCGGGAAGATAAATGGCGTTCCCATGCGCTGCTCTGGTTCACCAGAAGTGGCTTAGTCATGCTGGCCACATGACCCGGAAGCTGTACGCCGGCTCCCTTGGCCTATAGAGCGAGATGAGTGCTGCAACTCCAGAGTCAGCCACGACTGGACCTAAAGGTCAGGGGTCCCTTTACCTTTACCTAAATCACTGGTAGCTGACATGATACTCTCCAGATGTTGCTTGACTACAACTCCCATCAGGCCAGCCAGCACTGGCAGTGGTCAGGGGTGATAGGAGCTGCAGTTGAACTACATCAAAATGTCAGTATAAATGTCTTCAGCACATGGTGGAAGCAACTCAATGACGATGCTGGACAAATCTGTGTGTGGAGGGAATTTCTGTCAGAAATGACCTTCATTCCCCACAATTCTGAGGATGGTGGGACTATCAAGAGTGACCCACCTGCTGATCTTAACACTTGAGAGGTACGCTATGGCCCTGTACCTGACCCATCTGCCAACTTGGGTTACTCATTGTGGGCACTTTGGTTTTTATTATTTTTAATCAAACAGAAGTCATTTGAGGATTTGTATAGCACAGGCCTAGGAAACTCCTGACCTTTCTGATGTTGCTGAACTACAACTCCCATTATCCCTATTGACAGTGTTGGTGGCCCAGTGGGAACTGTAGTCCAGCAACAGTTGGAAGGCACCATTCACAGGAAGGCTGGCATAGCACTTTTTGAAGCCTGCAGTTCTCAGTAAAGTTCATGGGGTTCAAATTCTATTGAGTTCCTTGGCATTAACGAATACACAGGTCTGGGATTCAGCTATGGCTGTTTGTTTATTCATTATATCTTATATCTTAGCTTTCATCCAGTGTGGCATGCATTATTTTCCTCCCCCCATCTTATCCTCACAAGCCTGTGAAGTAGGTGAGGCTGAAAAATAGCACCTGGCCCATCTAGTGAGTGTCCTCGCCCCCCAGTTGTAGCTTCTTTAAGAATGTAGTTATGGACCTGAGGCTTACAGGGCAAACCTTTTTCCTTTGGCTTCTTTCTTCTTTGGACTCTGAGAAAAATAAAAGCCTTCTGCATAAGGCATCAGCTATCCTGTCAGACTTTCCACCCCACCATTGGTACTTCCCCACTGACCAAGCTTTGGTAAGCTTGAAGGAGCATGTGATGGTTAGACTTTGGGTGGGAAGCTTTTCCTTTGCCCTGCTTATTCTTTTTGGGCTGGGTAAATGACTCTGAGCTCCTAGCAGCCTAAAACCCAAGATGATAGGTTGACTAGGGCTGATTTTCTCTGAGATGTGTCACAGGGTACCCCAACCATGTAAACTGTGTCTTCAACAAGTTAAAAGTGATAACAGGATGTTCTGGGCAATTGTATCATCTATGGCTTTGATTATCAATTCCAAAGCATTAGTAGTGAAAAGGTTTTCCTCCTAAAAGGTCTAGAAATATGGTCAAATTTGAAATTGTCAATGCTAGGCCGAATTGCAGTTATTAAGATGAATGTATTGCCCAGAATGCTATTTTTGTTTCAGACATTGCAAATTCTTGACAAGATGGATTGTTTCAAGAGGTGGCAGAAGGATATCTCGAAATTCGTCTGGCAGGGCAAAAAGCCCAGAATAAAATTTAAAATACTGACGGATGCAAAAGAAAGAGGGGGATTTGCCCTGCCGGACTTAAAATTGTACTATGAAGCACCAGCGTTTTGCTGGCTGAAAGAGTGGATGCTCCTCGAGAATACAGATATCTTGGATTTGGAAGGTTTTAATAATGCATTTGGTTGGCATGCATATCTATGGTATGATAAAATTAAGGCGCATAGTTTTCCTCCTAAAAGGCATTGGGAACAGAGAATGAATCCTTGAAAAGCAAAGTTGAAAATCTGCAATGGGGAAAGACAGAGCAGTATGTGCCTTGGTTTTTTTTAAGAAAGGTCTTCAAATCGGTTGCAGCTACGTCGGTGCCTGCTAGAGGATTTCACCCCAAACTGCTGCTTTGTGTGGCTATTCCCGCCCCCTCCCACAGATGGAGTAAATAAAGACACCGGACACCAGAATTTAGGTTAATGGGCGAAAAATGGCCACAACTTTATTGATTACAGGTAAGAGCGGTATTGGCTTTAGGCATTGGCCCTAACAGACTATCCGGTCTAACCGGGAAGGGTTAAGCACCAACAGGGGGAGCCCCCAAGATGCACATCCCTAGGCGCTCCCCAAGGGGTTACCGCTCAGGAGTGCGCTTTAGGCCCTAGCCTCCGTAGGCTTCGGACGAGGTGACGCCCCTCGGAGTCCTTTAACGAACTACCCTTCAAGAATTGGGGGAGGTGATCGCGTTCCTCCCCCCTGATCTCATTTGCATAACAATACCCCTGCCAATGCCTAACTGCCACCCGAGCCAGGCTCACCGCCAATACCCTCAGGCCTGTAACCAATCCCTGATACCCTGACAAATGTCGGCCAGCCAAATATCATTACCCGCATCAGAGAGATGCACGCCATCCCTGCGGTAGAGTGCTTCCTTGCTAAACTGGATGCATGGGTGTTCGATGACCCGCCCACCCATCGCAGCCACTCTACGCGCCACCGAACGCTCAAGGATCCTCCTGGCTCTATTCACAGCCACAGGATTTGTGGCGTCCCGCCAGCAGCGCCTCTCAAGCAAACATGACCAGATTATTGTTAGATTTGAATAGGAAGCCCGCAACTCCTCCAGGTCATTGAAAATATTCCACATCGTCCACTCCTTTTCTATAAGCCAGGTCGTTCTCGCCCAGTTGGATGACCAGCGCGTCAGGTGGGCCTTCGGCTGCAATTCTTTTCATTATTGCCAGGAAGAACTCCTCCCAGCGCATTGCCCGCCGTGCAATCCAGGACACTTCGACATTGTTAGGGAATTACAGGTCACCGCACCAGCCCCTGGTAACCGCCCACAGTCTTGTCCAGTGGACAATACTGTGGCCAATGATCCAGAGATGCACCGCCCCAACACCTGAAATAAGAGAATAAGAGAGCTGGGTCAGGGGGATCGATGGGGGAAGGGGGAGTTAACGTGGTTTGCGGATGTATCCCTTGTACACGTTCGACTTCCACCGTCCCATGTCCATTATCCTCTCCGCTGGTAAGCCCATGTGGATCGCGGTGGTCGCAGCCCCAATGCGGAAAGAGTGCGCAGCATACTCCTCAGGTGGAAGTCCAATGGCCGCCATCGCCTTGCGCATAACCCTCGTAAACTGGTGTTTTGACAAGCGAGAGCCATCTGCGTGTATGAAGAAAAGGCCGCTTGCTTTTGGTCTTAAGCAAAGAAACTTCCTAGCGTCCTTTACTGGGCAGGGGCCAGCCTTCTGAGTTGCCTGCAGGTGGATTAGAGCTCCTCTACCAAGCTGATCGGTCTTTGAGCTACGGATCTTTAAGATTACATCTGAGCTTGACAAGGACACGTCCTCTAACATGAGCCCCCTATTGTTGCTAACCGGTTGGTCCTCACAGACCACCTCGCCTATGCGTAAGGCCCCAAAGAAGGCGAAGGAAAATGCCGTGGAAAATAACCTGGCCTCATACCTGGACCAGCAGATGACCCTGAGCTTCTTACGTATCTGCATAAGTATGTCATAAGTTATGGGTCTTCTGCTGTCAGAGCTAGGAGGCCGAGACCTACACCATCCCTCCAGCATCTTCCGCACCACGAAATGTGCACAGGGGTCGATTGAGAACAGAGCTTTGGAGAAGAATGATATTGCTGTGGAGTGAATGTTGAGGGTTTTGGGGGCCTGACCTAGGTCACGGAGGCACACAAGATATTCAATGACCTCTGACTTAGACGGGGGCCTGCCTGGTTTAAACAGCCCTTTTTTCTGGTGAAATGATGTGAAATCTAACCACGCCTTGTTATAGGATCTTAGGGTTGAGGGTGCCACTGCTGACAATACTCCCTTTATCACTTCTCGTTGCCAATACTCCAGAGGTGCTCCGGAAATGGCTGCGGCAGCTACTGTGCATGTGGCACCAGTGAGCAAAAGCGATCCATCTGGAAACGAGATAGAGCATCCGCAATGTTGTTATCAATACCCGGAACAAATCTGGCAGAGGCATATAGGTTTAGCCGGAGGCAGGGAAGGACAAAATACCGCAACAGCGACGCTACTCTAGGGGAATGAGAAGATTGTTTGTTTAAGACAGACACCACTGCTTGGTTGTCTGTCCAAAAGCAAACCCTATGGTCCTTAAATTGCTCAGCCCATATGTGAATTGCAACTACGATAGGGAAGAATTCTAAGAATGTTAAATCACGTAGTATGGGCCTACCTTGCCAGAAAGAGGGCCATCGTTGTGCACACCACTGACCTCCGAAGTAGACACTGAACCCCAAGGAACCTGCCGCGTCTGAATGCACCTGGAAATCAGCTTGCAGGGCCATGTTATCTTGCCAAAGTGAAATACCATTATAGCCATCTATGAATTGCAACCCCCCCCCCCGGAGATCTGATGTTACTGCCTTCGAGAGGCACACCCTATGATGAGGTGACCGTAGGCCTGCTGACAGTTTTGCCAACCGTCCACAGAAGGGGCGACTGGGGGAGACTACCCGGCACGCGAAGTTGAGATGACTTAAGAGTGATTGAATTTGCTTCAGGGTAACTTTCCTTAGGGGCAATATCTGTGAAATAAGCTCTTTTAGGGCCAGCAATTTCTCATTAGGTAGGCGAGACGTTTGGGCAACCATGTCGAGTTCGATGCCCAAGTAAGTCAACGTGGTGACCGGGCCCTCCGTCTTCTCGTTTGCTAGAGGAATGCCCAGCTCCTCGGCCAAGGACTTGAAGGCCTGTAGCAAGGCCCTGCAGTCATTTGCATTACTTGCGACCAAAATAAAGTCATCCAGGTAATGCCCCACCCCTTCAGAACCAGTTTTAAATTTAAGCACCCATTCCAGGAAGGTGCTGAAAGTCTCGAAAGCGGCGCAGGCAATCGAGCACCCCATAGGCATCGCTTTATCGATGAAGTAAGCGCCCTGGAATTTAAAACCTAACCAACGATAGTCCTCTGGGTGAACTGGAAGAAGGAGAAATGTGGATTTGATGTCGCATTTGGCCAGAAAAGCGCCCTTACCGTATCTCCAGACCAACTTCACTGCTTGTTGAAAGATGCATACTTCACCGTGCATAGTTCTTGGGGGATAGCATCATTAACTGAAGCACCCTTGGGGTAAGAAAGGTTGTGAATCATCCGAAATTCCCCAGGGGCCTTTTTCGGGACAATACCGAGCGGTGAAATATGCAGCTGATCAATGGGAGGTTCAGTGAACGGACCAGCCACCCTCCCGGCTAGGATTTCTTTATGGATCTTTTTCATCGCAATGTCAGGTCTTTCTAAAACTGACTTCTGATTGTTGGCACCCGGTATTCCCAGGCAGTCTCCCATCCAAGTACTAACCAGGCCTGACCCTGCTTAGCTTCCGAGATCCGACAAGATCGGGCGTGTTCAGGGTAGTATGGCCGTAGACAAAAAATAAAGTAAAAAGATAAAATAAAATAAAAAATAGATATTCTACGAAAGCAATATATATATATATATATATATATATATATATATATATATATATATATATTCATAATCAGAAGTAATCCTTAGATAGATACTCAAATCCCTTACACACAAACATACACTCATACATATTTCGGTGGTTAACATGGAAAACAGGGGCAATGCTCAAACACCCCAGTCAAGCGGTGCTCTAGTGCCTGTTGGGCCCTGTAACCCTCAAGCCCTAGCCCAATTGTTCTCGGCTCTTCAATCATTTTATGCGCAATGTGGCCCTCCGGTCGCCTCAATGGCTGCCATAGTGGAGGTATCTCAAGATTGTATACCCGACCCCCCCCCCCAGCCAGCAGGGCCAGGCAGACTGCTGCTTTCTAGGGGGCTTGCCTTATCTGACACTCAAAACGCTTCTCCTCCATTACCCAGTTATCCTTACCACACCCCTATAAAGTATGCCCCTATTGCAGATGGGGAGCTAAGCCCAAGAAGGAATGGCTTTCGTGGTGTGTTTGTGGCATTTGTGGTCGTGTTTATGAAAGACAACCTTACTCGGCTACAAGTGATTGTTAAAGAGAATGTGGGATCTGACCTTCCAGAATCATAGTGCACACTTGCAACCAATCCTATTAATGAATAGTCTTAAATCTTGGAGGTTCTCTGCCAAGGTGTGGGGCGCAAGGATTTGGCAGTTAGCATTGGATGATAAGTTAACTCAAGAATGCAGATGGACCAGAGGTGAAACCTGAAAATACATTTTTCCTGGAAGTTTGGTTTTGGTTTATTTCCCATGCCAAAATGAGGGGAAGACACGTCAGCTGCCACTGGGTCATCTTTCTTTCTGGACTGACTCCACAAAGTCACTTAGGTCCTTGGACAAACTCATGTAGCTAATTAATTTTTTCTCTCCTTCTGGCTCAGTGCTTCCTTTGGTATCTGAGATGGTAACCTGAGATGGTTCAAGCTATGTGGTATTTTGCTACTGTTCTGTTTTTTTGTTTCTATTACAGTGGTACCTCAGGTTACATACGCTTCAGGTTACATATGCTTCAGGTTACAGACTCTGCTAACCCAGAAATAGTGATTCAGGTTAAGAACTTAGCTTCAGGATGAGAACAGAAATCGTGCTCCAGTGGCACGACAGCGGCAGCAGACCCCATTAGCTAAAGTGGTGCTTCAGGTTAAGAACAGTTTCAGGTTAAGTACGGATCTCCGGAATGTATAACTAAAAAAAAAGTTCAGCAGAAATCTATTTGCAAAACAACAGAGTGGGGAAGGAAACCCACAGTGCAACCCTGTGAATGAAGTGATTCCTAATTGTATACCTTGGTGCTTACTCCCAGCTAAGCGTGCACAGAGCTGCAGCCTTATTTACTAGTACAGGGGTAGCCTTTGGAAAAAGGGTGCCTTTTGGAAACCATTGAATTACGGCTCCCACCATTCCTGACCATTTGCCCTGCTGGCTGGGGCCAATGTGATTCTAAGAACATCTAAAGGGCAGTAAGCAGGCATAGAATTGCATTCCTTAGCCCCTGCACATTTCCCAGTCCAATGACCTCCAGCGGTTGTTGGGCTTCATCAGCTCCAACCAGCATGGCTAACTTTAAGAGATGATGGGAGCTGTAGCCTAATACCTAGAGGGCAGAGAAGGCTCCCCTGTGCTATGGGTGCATGCATGCATGATTCCCTATGAACTCTGAAACAAAGGACCCACAGTTAAAAAATAAATAAATCCAAACTACATCCATTCTACTTTTAGGATTTTATTATAATTGTTCATTGTATGTAACAAGTCAATGTTATATCTAAGGATTTATTTTTTTTAATGCCGCAGCTGCGACAATAGATGCAACGTATTAAGTTATCATAACATATCAACATTCTGATTTGCTACAAGCAGGAAAATGCATTATTTTGACAGCAAATATCATCTATCATGAGGTGTGCCCTGCAGGTGGATCCCTTTAGGCTCAGAACAGAGTGCAAGTCCGCCAAATGAAGGCGGTTAACGAAGATTCCCATTGGCACTAGCAAAAGTGGGCCCAGGGATTTTTTGGGCGTGTTCTTCTGCTTTAAGTCTCAGATCTGCAATGCTTGAATCTCTCCTTTCAGCTGGGGTGGGCCCAGCAACGGCCGTTGCAACGGACTCTGCTGGGGGTTCAGGTGCGTTCATTGAAGCCAAAGCAGTTGTCCGAAAGGGGGTTAACCCACCAAACCCACCAAAATAGCTATATTCATTGGGGAAGAAAGAGAAGGTCAATATCAATTACTTTAAGGGACAACATGTTGCTACAAAGAAGAACAGAAGGGCACCAGACAAAAGATAGATTTGCTCCAAATCTCTTTTCTTTTAAGAGTGTTCCGTCCTGCTTTGCCTATAGTCTGGGGTGGCTTATTATGAGCAAATAATTTGATATATATGTCAAACTCCAAAATCTGCAATACCTTTGTCATGATCAACCAAAGTGTCGTGAAATAATGAGTAAGCTTTAGAGTCTTTCATAACTCCTTGTCAAGCAAGATGTTACACATATTGAGCAGACAAGGAACAATAATAACTGCCCCCCACCCAAAGTACTAAACTCTTTGTGGCTGTTAGGCTCATTTTCCAGGTGGAGGTTGTGGGCCAAGTTAAGTCCATGGTGCTACAGATGATGGGGATGATGATTTAATAAAAAGTTTATTTTAAAAGCTAGCATAAACAGTGGTGGTGCCATAAAAATAGGGGTTCATTGAAGAAACAAGGAACTTTTTCGTGTGTGGTTTGGGAGAAGTTTGTCTCACATGCTAGGAGTTTTGGAAGAGGAATAACAGTGTATTTTGCTCCCAAGCTCCAACTTTACATATGCTTATATCTGAATTAAATCCTATTGATTTTGATGGAGTTAACTTTTCAGGTAGCAAGCTTTGAACTACAGCCTTATTTTAATTTCCAGTTTGTGACCCAGTTATAATTTGTATGAGGAAAGTGTATTTTCTTCGAATAACCACATGGACCATAGCTGAGGGAGGGGAGTTACAGGTCTGGGGGGTGTGCTTGGTTCCCTGCCCACCCCCACCCCCTCTGGTCCTGCTGAGGAACATAAGGCCCTTTAAAACAGATCAGTTGCATGAATGGTGCCTCACCTTGCTGGGCACTGATATGTTGGCAATTGCATGAACGGCTTTTGAAAAAGTAAAATGTAGGCAAGAGAGGGCCTGGTCTGGGTTGGGATCCTGGTGTGGGTGCTAAGGAAATTTAACCCATTGCTGTCTGCTGTGACCCCAATCTGGACTGGGCTTCCCAAGCTACACTATTTGCAAAAAACAAAACAAAACCCCCTTCAATTTGCTCTCTCTTTTTTGGAACAAATACCAGGGATAGAGGGGTGACTTCAACAGGGTAAGGAAGAGTTAAAGCCCAATATTCCCCATGCTATTTTCCCGGTCTGGATTTCCCCTATCCTTGACATTTATGTCTAGCATTTGCAGCTACTGCCACTGTCTCTTCACTCGATCTCTCCCGTTTGGCTCCAGTTTGCAGAGCCACCTAGTGGGAAAAGAGGCATGATGAACGTAATGAAAACTGCTCCTTCCTTCCCCTTGTTCCTGCCTGACATGGCTCATTGGCTACGAGGGGACAGAAACAGCAGCAAATAGCCAATGTGGAGGAAGAGCAGAATGGGGGGGGGTGGGGGGCTCTTTGAGCTGGTAGTAGCTCCTTGGCTGGGATGTGAGTCTTGGCTGCTGCCCAGTGATGTTGATCCTTGGTGCCAGCCTGGCTTATTACTTCCTTGGGTACCAAGCCTACTTTTGTGTCCTCCATGTCACTTGACTCCTTCCTGAAAAGAGCTTCGAACATTCTCCCATGGTGGGAACATACGCGCCTCCACGTATTTATTTGATGGGGAAGTCCAGTTCAATCTGATGGGGATTACTTCTGAGATATAGGATTACACTGTTAATCTTATGTTTTTTATTTGGGAAAAACTACTTTAAATACTGTTAGAATCTTTTATTGATGCTCTAAGGATTATAGAATCTTTGCAGAAGCAGCTCAAAAAACGCACTGCCATTGTCCAAGGATGTCTGCTGTAAAAGGACCATCCAAAACAGTATTTTTTTATGTTGTTAATCTATAACGATTAGTGTTATATATATTGTTGGTGTTACATATTAGTGCCATGCTCGGTCCCCGCTTCCCTCCCTCATGTTTGTCCTGACAGGAGTTTCAGATCTGCTACCAATTTGTGATTGTAGATACTTGTACATCCTGTTTCCTAATGGCCATTGTACCACTGACAAATGAAACGAGTCAAAGGATACTACTATAAGCTGTCTGGCATGATTGGCAAGTAAATAAATAAAATGACCTGTTGAGTTAGGCTCTTGATCTAAAGAACTTCAAAAAAATAAATAAAAGTCCAGGAAGCCAAATGGGGCTCTTTTTCCAAAAGCAATGCTTTTCTCCGCCTGCTTTTGAAACAGGGTGGTTTGGAGGCAACCTTCAAGCTGTTCAAAGAATCAGGGAGCCATATTCCAGTGGACTAATAAAAGTACCTTCACAAGTTTACACCGCTACCCTCTGGAGCTCAGCATAGGGCAGGGCACCCAATTTTGAAGAACTTTGTTGCCTAAGATGGCAACCGGAGCCCATGAAAGCTTATGCCACAATAAATTTATTAGGTCTTTACGATACCACAACACTTTTTTTTACTTATACTTCTGGTTCTTATTTCGACTTATGGCATTATCTTGCTGGGTTTTTAATGTTTAACATTAGTTGTAAGTAACTGAACTTTCTTTCTCTTTTTACCGAACTGATAACAATTAATGTACTTCTTATGGACATAGAAAGCTGCCTTAGACAGAATAGGACCATTGGTCCATCAAGCTCCGTATGGCTTGCACTGAATGCCTGCATTTCTCCAATGTTTCAGACAGGAAATCTTTACCAGCCCTACCTGGGGATTGCAAGGATTGAACCTGTGACCTTCTGCATGCATAACAGCCTGACCCTCTAAAGCAGAGGTTTTCAACCTTTTTGTGTCCATGGCTCCCTTGACCAACTACATTCCTTCTGCCTCACCCCTGTGGGACTCTGGAGCCTAGTTATATCACCCCTTGCCTGCAGAGCTGGCAGCCTCCCACCCACCCTTTTAGAGTTCCCCCAGCCTCCTCTCCCCTCTCCTTGGGAGTCCTCTAGGCAACCGCTGCCACCACCCCTGCCCCAAAGAGAGGTGCCTCCTCACACTGCCCCACAGCAGCCTGGGAAGAAAATGCCCCCAGCCTTAGTGGCCCAACAGAGACTGGCCAAAGGTGAGTGTTAGGCCAGCGCCTTACCTTGGGAGGCAGCAGTGGGCACTGCTGACCCTGCATGGCAGACTGGCTCCCCTTCAGCACCAGGCACTCAGCTCCCAGGCAGGCCTTCCACACAGCAAACATAAGAAAAGCCAGCGCAGTGCCTGCCTGCCTGGCCTCCCACTTGTCTGTCCATTCCCAACAGCAAGGGCTGGAGGACTAGCTGGCTGGGCTCCCTCCTCTGCTTGCTTGCTTACTCATCTCCTGTCAACCAGCACCCCCTGGCCAGCCGCAGAGGCATCATTCGCCTGGGGAGCTTATAGCTGGTGCTGCTGTAACAGCTGTTCAAGCCTTTGGGAGGCAGAGACACGAGAGGGCATCAGAAGACGGAGAGATGGAAAGACGGACAGAGGCCAGTGTTGCCTGCAGTACCCATGACTATCATTCAAGGCACCCCAGGGTGCCATGGCACACTGGGTAAAAACCACTACTGAAGGAGGTTAAGACCAGTAAGGTTGCTTAGTCCTTATAGGCAGGGTATGGGCCTAGGACACATATGCTAATCTAAACATATAGTTGCAAATCTAGACTGACTTTGAAAAGTATAAAAAATAATTATTGTCTTATCTATTTGATATTAACAATTTTTTTAAAAAAAAAACAAGGGTAGAAGTGGGAGAACGAGGGCTCTATGCAAAAGGCTCCTTTCCAGTGCCTCTGTTTAAGACACAGCAAAGCCCACTGAAATCACTCTGTGCAGGATCCGGCAGTCAGATGTGCATTCTCCCATTTTAATCTCAATATGCAACCTTCAAATTGATTGGATTCTTACCTTCCAAACTGGGGGCTCATGACTGGATTCTGGAATACGGATGCCCAGGTGAGGCCAAAGGGAGTGAAGCCTGGTGGGCAGAAAGGTGGGGCCAACGCTGGCATAACCATGGGTGGGAATGGCACTGATCTCCTCCATATGGAGTCGAGGATGGGTGTTTCACCGAATGGCATGTCCAAGTACACACCCAAGGGGTGTGTCGCGGCCAGGTTCGGATTTCTCCTTAAAATTTGAGATTTCTCTCGTTTCCTCCACTTTGCCCGTCGATTCTGAAACCAAACCTTCAGAGAGAGAGAGAGAGAGAGAGAGAGAGATTGATTTGCAGTGCATTGGCAATGGTTACCACTTCTATTTACACTTGAATTATTGTCCCATCATTATTATTGACTCAGTGCAATCCTTGAGATATCTGTTAAGAGTGAACTCTCATTTGAGTCCAGTGGGACTTGTTGCCAGGCAAGTGTGTACAGGATTGCAGCCTAAAGCCCAGAAATATTATAATGGACCAATGGTTTTCTACCCGTCACCAAGGGCTGCGACCCACTTTATTTCCTGTTTTTGCCATTTCCTGTATATCTGTCAAGGACAGAGATGGGGAACCTCTGGCCCTCCAGATGTTGCTGGACTCCAACTTCCATCAGCCCCAGCCAGCAAATGGTTAGGGATGATAGGAACTGGAGTCCAAGAACATTTGGAGGTTTCTCATCCTTGCTCTAGAGCAATCCCCTTCTTCTTACCTTCTGTTCCCTGAAGACTGCAATAATGCCAGCGATGAGAGCCATGTTAGGGCTGTGTACATGCCATACATTTTTTTTTTATTCAGGATTTTCTTGTTTTACAGAAGTGTAGTGCCTTGTATTCCCCCCCCCATGTAACATTTTTACAAATCCGTTTCATTTGTTGAGGCATTAGGGGGTGAAGAAAAGAAAAAAGAAAAAAGAAATGGGGGGTGGAGAGAGGGAAGATGGATAGGGGTGGGGTCGGGTGGCGGTGTTTCTATTATGTTTAATGTATGTAGAGTTTGGTGTCCGTGTTGCTTGTGTTGTTCACTTGTGTTCCTTTGGTGTTGAGAGAGGTTGGGGTTGGCCTAGGGTGTGATTGTTTGCTTGTGATTGGCTGTGGTGATCTTTGTTTTCGTGTGTGGGTGAGGTGGGTGGGTGTTTTGGATCAGGTTAGCCATATTGATTTGTATGCTGTTGGTGGATTATTGTCACTGTCCTGTTGGGCTGTGTATTTGAATCACATTCAGACCACACAGCTTCCCCCCACCCCAAAGAATCCAAGGAACTGCCTATGAATGCTGTTAATGCAAATGCACCACTCTTTGGGAATCAATAACAAAACCAGAGCCTATGACCCTAGGAGCAAAGAAACATGT
Organism: Podarcis vaucheri; assembly: GCF_965113315.1. Taxonomy (NCBI): domain Eukaryota; kingdom Metazoa; phylum Chordata; class Lepidosauria; order Squamata; family Lacertidae; genus Podarcis; species Podarcis vaucheri. Next base: position 11,058,895 of record NC_138758.1, on the reverse strand, counting down.
ACACATGGAAAAGATGTGAAGGGCAGAACAGAGACAAAGCACAGTTGAATGGCTTGGGGATTGTTATTTCTTTAGTGTCACTGATGAATATTGTTGCACCTGGTTTTTTTACAGGGAGCTGGAACTAGAGGAAAGAGGGCAATCCAGTCAGATGGGTGGGGTCTTATTCTTATTCTTATTCTTATCGCCTAAAGCCATGCTATCTAAAGTACTAGCATTAAAGGAGAACCTTCAGTAGACAGGGAATCATAATCATAATGATAATAGTAGGTTTCCCATATTCCCCAAAGTGAAAATCCAGACAGAGTTGTTGAGTTTTTTTTGGGTGGGGAGGGGGACATCTTTTTTGGGAACACCCCCCCCCCCGTTTGGAGGCTTTTTTATTTTTATTCTTTCTTTTTTAAAAAAACAAAACGCTCAACTTGCCATACAACCTGGGCATTTTTCAGCAATTCCTGGACATAATAAATAATAATAATAATTCTCCCTGATAGGGACTCAAGGACTCTTACACAGAAATATGAGAACCCCTAAAATCAGAGAAATAAGAGAAAGTTCAATTTAAAGTGATCAAGATTTGGCTTCAGTTGAGTTTCGGTTCTGACCAAAAAATGTCAGTTTTGAAGTGTAAACTACCAAAGTGTTTATTAAATCTAAATCAGGGATCTGGTATTTCAGGCCTGGGTGGCTGAATGTGGCCCTCAACACCCTGTGACCAGCCCTCAGAACTATCTCCAGATCACAGCTTCTCCTGGCTGCATACTCCTTCTGCAAGTTATTCCCAGAGTGCTTTAACAATCAATCCCTGTTCCAAGGGAACTCTGCAAATTGTAGCTCTGTGAGGGGAATTGGGATGTCCTAACAATTCTCAGCACACCTTTGACAAACTACAGCTCCCAGGATTCTTTGGGGGAAGCCATGACTGTTTAAAGGGGTAGTATACTACACTGAGAGATTTTACTTTCTTGGGCTCCATGCTCACTGCAGATGGTGACAGCAGTCATGAAATTAAAAGATGCCTGCATCTTGGGAGAAAAGCAATGACAAACCTAGACAGCAGCTTAAAAAGCAGAGACATCACCTTGCCAACAAAGGTCTGCATAGTTAAAACTATGGTTTTCCCAGTAGTGATGTATGGAAGTGGACCATAAAGAAGGCTGATCGCTGAAGAATTGATGCCTTTGAATTATGGTGCCTGAGGAGACTCTTGAGAGTCCCATGGACTGCAAGAAGATCAAACCTGTCCATTCTTAAGGAAATCAGCCCTGAGTGCTCACTGGAAGGACAAATCCTGAAGCTGAGGCTCCAATACTTTGGCCACCTCATGAGAAGAGAAGATTCTGATGTTGGGAAAGATTGAGGGCACAAGGAGAAGGGGACGGCAGAGGACGAGATGGTTGGACAGTGTTCTTGAAGCTACCAACATGAGTTTGACCAAACTGTGGGAGGCAGTGGAAGACAGGAGTGGCTGTCGTGCTCTGGTCCATGGGGTCACGAAGAGTCGGACACGACTAAACAGCTAAACAACAACAGATACCACTTCAAGCAGGGGTCAGCAAACTTTTTCAGCAGGGGGCTGGTCCACTGTCTCTCAGATCTTGTGAGTGGCTGGACTATGCCCCCAAAATAACCCAGAGATGCATTTTAAATAAAAGCACACATTCTACTCATGTAAAAACACCAGGCAATTGGGCTGGATCCGGCCCCCAGGCCTTAGTTTGCCTACCCTTGGCTTTAAGTGAACAGTGAAGATGGGGCCTTAGTTGAACTAATAATAACTTTTTTGTAACGGAGTCATTGATGTGTCAGCAAAGGAAACAGTAGGTATGGGGAATGGGGGGCTGAGCATAAGCCAATGCTGTGATGAGGGATCGAGGTAAGCAGTGCTATTTCTCTAGAAAAAGAGGTGCCAGAACTCGCCATGAACATCCCCACTTTGTTCTCTTACGATATGATACGATATGATAATCTTTATTGTCCTTGTCCCATACAGAACAACAAAACTGAAAAAAAAATCTACATAAGCCATTCAAAACCAACAAGCCTGCTATCCCAGCTAACCTAACCTGGTTAGCCCCCTAAAAACTCTGATACCCCATTTTAAAAATACAATATACTCCCATAGAGACTCCTTACACTGTGTTTAAAACGAAACCAAATCTTATAATGGCAGTGGTGGTCAGTTCCGGCGAGTTCCGGCTGGGGGGGGGGGAGCAGAAAAAGCCCTGGAGATAAGGCTGGTTTGTACCTGTGAGACATTTCTACAGTTCCCACCCCCATTCCATTCTGAAGACAAGCAAAAAAGTAGTAACATCTGGATTTGGCATAGTGATTGATTCACTTTTCTATTTCTCACATTCAAAGTCAGACTTTGATTTACCTAGCACTATAAAATATGCATATGTAATAAGGTAAAAGGTAAAGGACCCCTGGACAGTTAAGTCCAGTCAAAGGCGACTATGGGGTTGCGGCGCTCATCTTGCTTTCAGGCTGAGGGAGCCGGTGTTTGTCCACAGACAGCTTTCTGGGTCATGTGGCCAGCAGGACTAAGTCGCTTCTGGTGCAACGGGATATTGTGACGAGTGCCAGAGCGCACGGAAACATAACAATAACAATACATTTATTATTTGTATCCTGCCCACTTGACTGGGTTGCTCCAGCGACTCTGGGCAGCTTACCTGAAGTAGCTGTACCTTACCTGAACTCTGGATTCCTTAAGGTCCAGACTCTTTGCAAGTGCCTCCCTACCAATGGAGAAAAAAATGCATTTTGAACATGATTATTGCAGCATTCTGTATACAGTGCTACCAGTGGGCCTGCTTTATATGAGGGCAATGTCTCAGCCCCAAGGAGCTTACAATCTACAGGGGAAGAACCGAGGGAAGGGATACAGGTGGAGGAAGGCATTTAAAGCACACCAGATCCCCCTCAAGAATCAGCAGAAGCATAGTTTGCCAAGGACGCTGGGAACTGCAGCTCTGTGGGAGTTAAACTACAGTTCTCAGGATTCTTTTGGAGAAGTCACATGCTTTAAATGTGTGGTGTGTTCATGAATACAAGATCTGCTAAAGCAGAGGCTGGAGTTCCATCACAACTGAAATTGGATGGCGGGGGGCAAGGTCCATTGCCTTGTGGTAGACCCTCTGCAGGCGGTGCCTGGTTTGATCCCTCGCTAGGGAAAGTAAAGATCCTTGCCTAAAACCACTACCAGTCAGAGATGACAAAACAGAGCAAGATAGACCAATGGGCTCAAATAATAACAACAACAATCATTTTATTTATACACTGCTTATTAGGCTGGGTTGCTGCAGCTACTCTGGGCAGCTTCCAACACATATAAAAAATAATAAAATGTCAAACATCCAAAGATTCCCAACACAGGACTGCCTTCTAGTGTCCTCTAAAAGTTGTACAGTTCTTTATCTGGTGGGAGGGCATGTCACAGTGTGCCACTACCGAGAAGGCCATCTGCCTTGTTCCCTGTAACTCCACTTCTTGGAATGAAGGAACTGCCAGAAGGCCATCATTGTCTGAGCTGAATGATGTGGGAGGAGATTACCCTTCAGGTATACTGAGCCAAGGCCGTTTATGGCTTTAAAGGTCAACAACAACACTTTGAATTGTGCTCGGAAACATACACTGAAGCTCTGTGAAGGTCCTTTAGGACTGGTGTTATATGGTTTTGGCGGCCACTCCCAGTCACCAGGCTAGCTGCCGCTTTCAGGATTACCGTATTTTTTTGCTCTATAAGACACACCTTTTCCCTTCCAAAAATTAAGGGGAAATGTGTGTGTGTCTTATGGAGTGAATGCAGGCTCCATGGCTTCAGCGAAAGCAACGCGAAGCCGCCGAAGTGCAGAGGGTGCACTCCCTCTGTGCTCTGGAGGATTCACGTTGCTTTCGCTGAAGCCAGGAGAGCGAGAGAGGTCGGTGCGTACCGATCCCTCTTGCGCTCCAGGCTTCGCTTTGCTGGAGAGGCGCTGCACAGCTTTCCCTCTTTGCGCAGTGCCCCTTCAGGGAAGCGGGAGGAGAAATGGAAGGGGCTCCATTTCTCCTGCCGCTTCGCTGAAGGGGCGCTGAGCAGAGAGGGAGAGAATTTTTCTTCTTCTTGTTCTCCCCCTCTAAAACTAGGTGCGTCCTATAGAGCGAAAAATGCTGGGAGCAGGCGTGGGCGGGGCTGGTGCGCGTCCTGGTGGTGTGGCATGCTGCCTGTGGTGGCGTGGGACCCAGCACAGGTGGGAGGGCAGCCATGATGGCACCCCATCAGGATCGATCTGCAGGGGGGGCAGGCGGTGCGCTGCCCCCGCACTCCTCTTCCTCCACCAGTGGCCCCATGTAAAGTGTGTTGCAGTAGTCCAAGTGGGAGATTACCAGAGCATGCACCACTCACCCCCCAATATCACTTTCTGGACACAGCCTAGGAGGAAGGAGCAGAACCACTGCATAACAGTACCCCCAGCTCCCAACTCCTCTAGGTGATCCAGAAGGATACCATGGCCAGTGGTATCAAAAGCTGCTGAGAGATCCAGCAGAACCAGGAAACAGCTTCTAGCAGGCTGCGTGTCTCCAGGAGAACATCTACTGCAACCTGAAGCAGCCTGGGCAGGGAAACATGCACTCAGAAAACTGGGTCTGGTGCAAGCTAATGACTTCTTAAAACCACTGCTGTGTGTGAGAGAAACCTGAGGATCACTGTGTAATTTTTTGGGCGGGCTGACTCCCTCTTTGAAAATATTGGGGGTCCATGGTCCATCCCTCCCTCCACCTCCAGATGGCACCTCTAGTTATGCTTTATATAATTGTTTGTTTCATTGCTCGTTTTAGTTATGGGTTTTTAAGGCCACAGTGTCAGCATCTGTGTGTCTGGATAGGCTCACCTAAACATAAATGTTTTAAGCAGGTGCTGAAAGAAAAAGCATACAGCAAAGGCAGCTGGTTGCCTGACATCAATAGACAGGGAGTTCCAAAGTGTAGGTGCTACCACACTAAAAGACCAATTTGTTACAGGTGTGGAATGAGTGACATGCACCAACTATAATGGTTGGCTGGCTTGCACCTGATAAGCAATTGCTGAACAAGGTACACTGTGAGGTGGAGTGGAGAGCAACAGAGAGGCAGTAGCAAGATGAGCTGGGGAACGAGTGATGCAATAAACAACCTTGACATATAAAAACATAGGGAACTGTCCTGTACTGTTTATCCACCTTGCCTACTATTTTTGGCTCTAACCAGTTCTAACTGGCATCCCCATCACATCTCTAAATCCTTTTACAGTGGTACCTCAGGTTAAGAACTTAATAATAATAAAAAGAATGGACCTCCAGAATCAATTTTTATTATTGATACAGAAAAAAAAAAGAAAAAAAAAACACAAATATCAAATTTGCACACAGGAATAACCATAGACACATTTTCTTAACCAATAAAACATAAATTGGTCTTAACACTAAAGACCCAAACTCCTGTCTATTCTATATTTTGATTTCATATTACTTATTGCCAATACACACTTTTACCATAATTAAACTTTCCCTTGAAATATCTAACTGGCATCCCCATCACATCTCTAAATCCTTTTACAGTGGTACCTCGGGTTAAGAACTTAATTCATTCTGGAGGTCCGTTCTTAACCTGAAACTGTTCTTAAATTGAGGTACCACTTTAGCTAATGGGGCCTTCCGCTGCCGCCACGCCACCACCACATGATTTTTGTTCTCATCCTGAAGCAAAGTTCTTAACTCGAGGTACTATTTCTGGGTTAGTGGAGTCTGTAACCTGAAGTGTCTTTAACCTGAAGTGTCTGTAACCAGAGGTACCACAGTAACTGGAAGTGCCAGGAATTGAACCTGGAACCTTTGCATTTTCACAACAATTTCGTTTTGTAGAGTTTTTTTTATTTTAAAAATTGGATCTTCTCAGTAGGTACCGGTATAGATACAGTGGTACCTTGGGTTACATACGCTTCAGGTTACAGACTCCACTAACCCAGAAATAGTACCTCGGGTTAAGAACTTTGCTTCAGGATGAGAACAGAAATCGTGCAGTGGCAGCAGGAGGCCCCATTAGCTAAAGTGGTGCTTCAGGTTAAGAACAGTTTCAGGTTAAGAACGGACCTCTGGAACGAATTAAGTTCTTAACCCGAGGTACCACTGTATAGGCATTGTTGTTGTTGTTGTTGTTGTTGTTTTGTTTGCATGCCCTCTCCACTCTTCACCCTGTGCAAGGGAACCACCCATACCGCCCTAAATCCGGCGCTGCCCCAGCGTCTCCGAGTAGGAGATGGGAACGTTCCGCCTGAAACCCTGGCGAGAGGCTGTTAGCGCCGACAATATAGCCCGCAAAGCCAGACTTAGAGCAGACCCGCAGCATACTTTTGAAGCACGTGGCTCTCCTCCCCCAATCTTGGGCACTTTCGTTTAAGGATGAAACTACAGTCCCAACGCGGTATTTAGACGGATAGTGCAGATGGGGACACACCTGTCCTTCCCGCTACCGAAGGCGCACCTAGCCTACCTGGTGCCCACGTCGGGGTAGTGGGACGTGCGGAAGGCGCGCTCCAGTTCATCCAGCTGGGAGTCGCTGAAGGTTGTCCGGTAGCGGCGCTTCCTCGGTGGCGCGGGCCCAGGAGCCTCGACGGCGTTGCGGGCTGCGTTCTGCGCCGGGATGTTTGGAGCGCGTCTCCTTCTAGCTTCCTCTCCTCCCTTCCCCTGGCCCGCGCCGCTCCCCGCCGGGAGTTCTGGGGCCATTTTTTCCGCCATCGGATGGGCCTGGGGAGGGTTCGGCGGCTCGACGGAGTCTCCGGCTTGCAGGAGGGGAAAAGGAGAACTATTGTGAGTGGTGGGGTAGAGGCGAGGGAAGGATCGCGTCCGTGCCTGCCCTCGGAGAGTCACTACGGAGAGTGAAACGGGCGTCAGGATCGCGTCCTGGAAAAGCGCACGCCGCAACCCCCCCCTCCCGCCGCAGCCCCGTTTACTTGGAAGTAAAGCCTCGGGGAGTTCCGCGGGATAGAAGAAAGGCTAGTTAACCCCCCACGGCAAATAGGCAAGTAAAGTAAAATTTAGGCTTGGAACTAAAAATGACGTATGCCAGTCAGGGCAGGATATAGGACAGTTTTTGGTGTGTTTAAAGTCTGCGCAAACCCCGACAACACCGAATAAAGTAAGGCTGAAGCCTCACTTGCGCTTACGCAAGGTATGGGGGACGCGGGGGTAAAGTTCTGTTTTGATGGAGTAACTTGGCTGCAAAGATGTTTAGGATTTGCGTTTAGGGCTGCGGCGATAACGGCTGAGCCTAAACAGGTGCAGGTGGAGACGAGCGAATAGGTTTTGCCCCCCCCCCCGATCAGAATTCTAGCAACTTTTCCACCCTGGAATTTTCTGCCTGCAACGCTGGACATACCCCCCCCCCCCACCGACTCAGTCCCCCTGGGCCCAATGGCATTCCTGGGGTCTCCCGAAAAACCCCTCTTCTCCATCTTGATGGACGGGGCAAGTTAGAAGAAGGGTGCCCCCGTCACAGATCACCCCGGTACCGTATCCTTTTCCTTCTCCGCCGCCGCTCACCGTGGTGTCCCGCGTCGGGGCTCCGTCTGCCTAGGATGCTGTCGATGAAGTAAGAGGTGAGCGAATGTCGGGCGGGGGCAGCGGAGGAGCAGGCGCTCTCCATAGTTACTAGCCGCCCATCGCACGACGCCGACTTTTATTGGAGCGGACAACGCCCGTATTATATTTCATGGGCGGGCGCGGCAATGCCCCTGGGCAGGTACTTGGCCTCTGGGGGTGGGGTGGGGGTGCGAGGCGGCCCCTGGGAAGAAGAACGCGAATAGCAACCGCTTCCGGATAATGTAGCATCCCGCCCGAGGTCTAGTCTACCAGCCAGATGAGTTGAGTTGCTTTTTATCCCAAGGGTGGCTTGACAGATTCGAAAGTTCTGTCGGAGAAACTATTACTGTAAAGGGTGCCTACTTTCCAGGCGGTCCGATTCTAGAATCTCGACCATCTTTCTCTGAAGACGATGGATGGGGTGCACCTGAGGAGGGATAAAAACAGGGAATTTCCGACCCCTCTATCCCTATTCTCCATGAATTTGGCAGGTGTCCTATCTTTTTCTTAAGGGGTTAAAAAGTATCTTGATATGGCTACGGTTACAGAAGACGCTGCTTTACGGAGAGTCAAGGCGGCTCGGTGTTGCCCCACAGAAGGGCATCAGCTGTGTGGGATTTTAGACAAGGTTATCTCCCAGACCCACCTGGGACTTTCTGCGTATAGATGAGCACCTGTACTGCATTTCATGCAATGTACAATTAAGTCGAAACACCCATTTTGTTGACTTTTACTTGTTATTTTATTCTACTCCTCTCTACCGAAATAATAATCTCGTACAGTAACGCAATGTAGTTCTAGCAATAGCATAAACATGGTGTTCCAAATCATTCATTCATATATATATATATATATATAGAGAGAGAGAAAGTTTAATATTATTATTTTGTATAATATTATTTCATATTTAAAACTTTCTCCATTACTGCTTCAGGTTTTCATTTTGTAAACTGCTTTGAGAAGGTTTTTTCTTTTTCTTTTTTTATAACCCCCCCAGATGGTATTTAAACAATACTTTAAATAAATAAATGAGCGCCCTGCAATTTCTGAAATTCATTACCAGACTTTGCAAAATTGCAAGACAGCAAGGATGCTAGTACTTTAATTAAAATTAAATCTAATGAAATGGATATAAGTGTGAAATATTTTTCATTCTTTATGATGGTTTCTTACAGCCTTTGCCCTCTAACCTTTCACTCTGTTGCAAGGGTGCTAACTTGAATAAAAATTTTTTTGGGGGGCAGGTAACCCCACCCTGCATAACTAATCACAAGACACAGTGCACACAGACCATTTGAATGACAATGCCCCTAAACTTTGGGGGACCATGGCCCCTTCAAATATTTTATGGGGGGAGGGCAAAGGGACCTCAGCCCCTAGGACTTAGCTCCTATGCTCTGTTGGATATGCTCCCACTCTCTACGCCCACACACATCTGCATTCCTGGGCTTGATGCTACAGAGAGCACTTCCTATTGCTCAAATTCTGCCCCAGTTTCAACATGAAAAGCTGATACAGGCAATCCTATGCACAGCTACACAGGTGGTGTCTCAGCCCATTTGATTTCAGTGGGGTTTGTTGTTGTTTAGTTGTTTAGTCGTGTCCGATTCTTCGTGACCCCATGGACCAGAGCACGCCAGGCACTCCTGTCTTCCACTGCCTCCCGCAGTTTGGTCAAACTCATGTTGGTAGCTTCGAGAACACTGTCCAACCATCTTGTCCTCTGCCGTCCCCTTCTCCTTGTGCCCTCCATCTTTCCCAACATCAGGGTCTTTTCCAGGGAGTCTTCTCTTCTCATGAGGTGTCCAAAGTATTGGAGCCTCAGCTTCAGGATCTGTCCTTCCAGTGAGCACTCAGGGCTGATTTCCTTCAGAATGGAGAGGTTTGATCTTCTTGCAGTCCATGGGACTCTCAAGAGTCTCCTCAAGCACCAGAATTCAGGCTACACTCCTAGTAGTGCAGGCAGAAGCCCAGGACCCCACTCCAACATGAGTAGAAGGGTCCCTATACACAGCAAGGCGGGTGAACCACATTTTTGGCAAGTGTATCCAGAAACATGTTTCCTGCGCTGCATGATACCTGCATTTCAGGGGGTTTCCAGCTTTACAATTCTACGATTCTATCATCCTTTTCAGAAGTGGCACTAACTTTGTGGCACCTTCTGGAAGAAATGTGGAAAGTCCTTTTACTGGACTCCTTTCAGGTCTTCCAGAATTCTTTGGCTAACGTTCTCTGGTTATTTTTCAGCTGTCTTTGGATCCTGACTTTACAGTGGTGCCTTGGGTTAAGAACTTAATTTGTTCCAGAGGTCAGTTCTTAACCTTAAACTGTTCTTAACCTGAGGTACCACTTTAGCTAATGGGGCCTCCTGCTGCCGCTAGAGCACGATTTCTGTTCTCCTCCTGAAGCAAAGTTCTTAACCTGAGGTACTATTTCTGGGTTAGCGGAGTCTGTAACCTGAAGCGTATTTAACCTGAAGCATATGTAACCCGAGGTACCACTATAAAGTAATTTAGTATATGAGTTATTCTACTGTTGTATGTAGTTTCCAGCCAGCCATTACCTTTTGCAGCTTTTATATTTTAATTTTTTTATTGGTGTTTTATTAGTGAACTTGGTTTGATACTTTTATCAGATTTTTGTGTGTGTGTAAAACTTTGGGTCTACCTTTGAGGGAGAAAGGGAGGATAAATATTCAGAATTTATATCCCCCCCTCCATTTTTCATTAAGGCATCATGGTGTTAGATGTGTACACAATTTTTCAAAGTGCCAAAGTCCAGGAAAGAGACAAGAGAAGACAGTGAACCAGCTGCCCAGGAAATAGGTCCATCCACCACACCTGCTTTACCACAAATGTATGCCCAGGTGGCTGAAGAAAGTACCTGATGAAGAAGCCAAACTGAGGAAATATGAATCTGGGAAGTTCACCTTTAAATGCAACCTGAATCCGGATTCTCTCCAAGTCCTGAAAGAGTAGCACTAATGAAGATTAGGTTTACAAGCCTGATCCAGAGCTTTGGATTTCCCTGAAGCACATTTCTAAAGAAAGAAAATTCTAGAGAAAGTGATTTCCTGCAGTTAATCAGGCAGTGGCATTTTCCACCTGCCTTGCCCCACCCTCCAGTCCTAGGAGCTTTCCCCAGACTATGATTTTGAGAACAGCAGTTTTTTTTGTTGTTGTTTTTTAAACAAAGTTGTGAGTCCTTATTTCTCAATTTGATCCTTTTACATAGCATTCCATGTTTGTGGTGTTTTATGCTTCATGACTTGCTGTTATTTTTTATTGATTTTAGTTTGTTTTTGTTGTTTAGTCGTTTAGTTGTGTCCAACTCTTCATGACCCCTGGTCAGACTCATGTTGGTAGCCTTGAGAACACCGTCCAACCATCTCATCCTCTGTCGTCCCCTTCTCCTTGTACCCTCCATCTTTCCCAACATCAGGGTCTTTTCCAGGAAGTCTTCTCTTCTCATGAAGTGGCCAAAATATTGGAGTCTTAGCTTCAGGATCTGTCCTTCCATAGTAGTTCTTTATTTTAACTGAAAAGTGTAAACTGTTTAATTATATTTTGCTGATACTTTATTTTACTGTTTACTATTATATTCTAATGGATTATTGAATATTGCTTTATTTGATATAAGTTGTTCATTTTACAGTTATTGTAACTTTTTTGTATTGGTACTAACTGTTATTATGTGTGTGATCTCTGCTGTCTGTTTTGTTGTTTCTTCAGCTTGTAAACCACCTTGTGTATAGCAATATAGAAAGGCGGTATACAAATTAAAAGTGAAATGAAATGAGTAACTATCCATAAACAACTAAAAACGGCAGATAAGCCTTAACTTGTTTCCTGAAGCTTTCAAAGGTCAATAGTTTCCCATGTGAGATGTTCAGAGAAGACTAGAAAAGAGTTGCCAGATATATAAACAAACACATTTAATAAGTGCACATTTATTAGGAGTCATACTGCCAGTGAAGACTTAGTTTCAGGTTAAGGAGTTCAAGTTTTCAGCCTGATTCTAAAAATGTTCACTCTGAAGTGAGATTCTAGTGCCAGTTCCTCAGAGGCAGTAGAGCTGCAGTTAAGAGTCTTTTCAGAAATCCTTTTTATTACTCATTCATGATGATTTGTGCACTCTGTGGTATTGGAGTGGTTATACACTATCCCACTTTCAATAGCATTTACCCTTGCATACGTTTTGGCTTTTGGCTTTTGCTGCTTCATTTCCAATCAGTGTGTGTCCTGTAACTTCCTGCTGAGATCTTTGCAAAATTTTATATCACAAATGTTCCCATTTATTCCCCCCCCTCCTCACTTTTGTTGCGCTATAATGCAAGGGGGCCTCTCCAAATGGTAATACAGTGGTACTTCGGGTTACATACGCTTCAGGTTACCGACTCCCCTAAGCCAGAAATAGTACCTTTGGTTAAGAACCCAAGTTCCAACCTTTTCTTTCCTTTAATTTTTTTATTATTACTATGTTGTAACTTTTCCTCATAGGTGAGTTGTTCCAGCAAGTTGATTATTATTATTTTTTTAAATAAATATTTATTAACGTTTCAGAAAAGGGAATTGCATTAAAGCAAAAAATACAAGAATAAAAGAATAAAAGACAAAAATAAAAATACAAGAAAAATACAGAATAAGTACACAAAAAATAATAATAAAAAATCAACCTTTCCATATCTTGCATTCATATCCTTGTTTCCCTGACCTCCTCATACCTCCCTTTTTTGTATTCCAATTCAGTTAATTAATTCAGCAATTTCTTTCCCTCCTTATTTGTTCCAGCAAGTTGATTATTTGGGTTGTTCTTTTCAGAAACATTCCCTACAGTATCCTTTTTTAAGGTACAATAATCACAACAGACGCGGGTGGCACTGTGGTCTAAACCACTGAGCCTCTGGGGCTTGCCGATCAGAAGGTCGGTGGTTCAAATCCCAGCGACGGGGTGAGCTCCTGTTGCTCGGTCCCTGCTCCTGCCAACCTAGCAGTTCAAAAGTACACCAAAAAGTGCAAGTAGATAAATAGGTACTGCTCCAGCGGGAAGATAAAGTGTGTTTCCATGCGCTGCTCTGGTTTCAGTGTTCCACTTAGTCATGCTGGCCACATGACCCGGAAAAACTGTCTGTGGACAAATGCCAGCTCCCTTGGCCTGTAAAGCGAGATGAGCGCCGCAACTCCAGAGTCGTCTGCTACTGGACTTAACAGTCAGGAGTCCTTTACCTTTTTAATCACAACAGAATGATTCAGAATGTGATTGCACCATAGATGTGTATAACAGAATTATAATACTGTTTGCGTTTTTATTTTCAACCTCTTTCCTAATTATCCCTAACATGGAATTTGCCTTTTTGACAGGTACCACATACTGAGTTGACACTTTCTTTGAGCTATCCACTGCGACTCCAAACTCTGCTTTCTGGACAGTTGTGGTAAGTTCAGACCCCATAATTATATCAGTTTAAGTGTACCGGTTGTTGAAATTAAAAAAAAAAAATAATGTTAGGGGAATCCAGCCAGAGCTTAGACCAGTTCTAGGGTGGACTTTACCGAAGAATCAAGAGTCGATGTTACACACCAGACAAGGAAAATGTGAACAAATTAACTTTTATTTTATTTTTATTCCAGCAATGTGACAAGAGGCATAAAACAGGACTCAACAAGTTATATAACTCCTTCCCAACTACCACGTTCGCAACCCGCAGCGTCTGCGCATGTGTGGGTTGTGATTTGGCACTTCTGCGCATGCATAAAGCACGATTTAGCGCTCTTGCGCATGCGCGACCGCCAAAACCTGGAAGTAACCTGTTCCGGTACTTCCAGGTTTCGGCGGTCCATAACCCGGAAAAACGCAATCTTAAGCGTCTGTAACCCGAGGTATGACTGTATTCACCACACAAAGAAACACAAAAAATCAAGTCATAGTGTTTAGCGGCCTCTGGAAATTTCAAGAGGTTACATGCTTTTAGCCATGGGTAGGTAAACTAAGGCCCAGGGCCTGGATCTGGCCCAATCACCTTCTAAATCTGGCCCAGAGACGGTCCGGGAATCAGCGTGTTTTTACATGAGTAGAATTTGTGCTTTCATTTAAAATGCATCTCTGGGTTATCTGTGGGGCATAGGAATTTGTTCATACCCCTCCCAATATAGTCCAGCCCCCAACAAGGTCTGAGGGACAGTGGACCGGCCCCCTGCTGAAAAAGTTTGCTGACCCCTTCTAGCCTTCCTATTTCAATACTGGAAATAATCATTATGTGAGCTCTTTGCTGTCCCTGCCTTCCCAACGCACATACTAATATACTCAGATATCAGGCTCAAATTACAGCTGACCTGTAGAGCTCACATGGTCACCTTGAGCCAATTACAATTGCTTAGCCTAACCTACCTCACACAATTGTTTTGAGGAAGAAATGTGTGAGGGAAGGGATTTTGTACATCACCTTTGACAGATAAATGGAATGAAATAAAAGTTTAGCTGGTGGAACACTCTGTCACAAGAGACCAGGGCCCTGCTGGACTTGACATCTTTCCACAGGACCTGCAAGACAGAGCTGTTCCACCAGGCCTTTGGCCAGGGCACAGCCTGACTCCCTCCCTCGGCAATCTTCGCGGAGTTCTGGTCCAATGGTTGCCAGTGGCTTGAATTAATTAATTTTATAATGAATGATTTTAGAGTGTTGTTTATGCTGTACTTTTGTACTGTTTTATTGTTGTTAGCCGCCCTGAGCCCGGCTTCGGCTGGGGAGGGCGGGATATAAATTAAATTTATTATTGTTATTATCAGCTGTAACCTGCATTGATTCCCTGTCAGGGGAAAGATGGACAACAACAACAAGTCCTATTGACCTCAATGGGATTTAATTCTGAGTAAAAATGCTTAGGATTGCAGTGTGTAGGAATGCAGCCTTTACCCAGTTACCTGGGAGTAAGCTGCATTGAGTTAAATGGGACTTACTTCTGAGTAGACATGCAGAGGCTTGCAGTGTAAGGCTCATAAAATTGTTGGAAGTTGGAAGGGAACACAGAGGTAATCTAGTTCAACTCCCTACAATGCAGGAATCTTTTTGCCTAACATGGGCAAAATACATATATACATAGCACAGCATGCTTTCCTTTTCAGCATAAATAATTATCCATGGAATTTGTGTTTTCATTTGGGATGAATTGCTGCAGGATTAGTCATAGAATCATCAAACAGTAGAACTGGAAGGGACTCCAAGTATTGCCATTTTTCAAAAAGTGAAAATCCGGACACAAAAGTTGAGCAAACTTTTTGGCAAAGTTTAGCTTTTTGGGGGGGGGGGCTGGGGGGCAAAAATAAAATAAAAATAGAGCTATTTTTAAGGAAATTCACCAAAAAAACACTTCCAACATGGGTTACCATACACCTGGATTTCCCCAGACATTTTTACCAATTTTCAGAAATTCTGCCCAGACGCTATTTCCAACGGACGAAGCCCAGGTATGTCTGGGAAAACACACACAGTCCTGGGGCCTAGTTATGGCTGTGTGGGTGCAGCTTTCAAGAAAACAGCTCTTAACATGTTCAGATTGCACTTGGGGGATCTGTACTAGTTGCAGACTGAGGCTGCAATTGGCCCCATAGCAGCAGAAGGGATGGGGGAACCTTTACAACCTGGGCTAAGAAGTAGCAAGTCCTCCTGCAAATCAGATGTCAGCCACGTGGTTTTTCTACCCATAGACCAGTGTTTTCCAACATGGGGACAATATTCCAAGAGGGCCACAGGCGAAAATTGCATAAATGGGGGACCATGGCATGGGACCGGGGGACCACAGAGGAAAGTGAAAAGTGAAGAAAATAGAGAAGAGACTGAGAAAAAAAAACAAAACAAAAAAGAGAAGCAAATTAAATAGAAAACAGAGACCTAGAGGGAACAGAGAAGTGACCGTGCTTCCCAGTAGATGCATCGCCATGTGCACTCTGCACCAATGTTTAATAATAATAATAATAATAATAATAATAATAATAATAATAAATATTATTTATACCCCGCCCATCTGGCTGGGCTTCCCCAGCCACTCTGGGCGGCTTCCAAAAGAATATTAAAATACTATAATACATCAAACATTAAAAACTTCCCTGAAGAGGGTTGCCTTCAGATGTCTTCTAAAAGCCTGGTAGTTGTTGTTCTCTTTGACATCTGGTGGGAGGGAGTTCCACAGGGAGGGCGCCACTACCGAGAAGGCCCTCTGCCTGGTTCCCTGTAACTTGGCTTCTCGCAGTGAGGGAACTGCCAGAAGGCCCTCGGTGCCGGACCTCAGTGTCCGGGTAGAACGATGGGGGTGGAGACGCTCCTTCAGATATATATTATATCCTTCAGATATAATGTTGCTTCTGTTTCCTTTTCCCACTGCGTGCACCAAGTCTCATTTGCATCTCATTTGTCATGGACAAGGTATGTGGCTGCAGCAGTGTTAGTGTGGGGGGTGCTGTTCTGTTTACAAACAAAAAAATTAAATAGCTACCTTTTGGTAGGACAAGGATGCCACAGGATGGAATCAAGGTCAGAAAGGGGGCCACAGTTGGGAAAAAAGGTTGAGAAACCCTGCCACAGACACATGGGAGGGACCTTTTTCATACCCTCCCAACATTTCTCCAATGAAAATAGGGACATCCTAAGGAAAAGTTGGAAATCAGAAACCGAAGGTGGCTTCTCTAAATCAGGGACGTCCCTGGAAAATTGGGACACTTGGAGGCTCTGTGCTGACCTCCAGGGATGTGTGCATTTATCAAACCAAAACCAACCCGGGCTCACCCGGCCGCTTAAACATCTTGGAGGTCCCAGGCCACAGGGAGGTTAGGCTGGCCTCAACCAGAGCCAGGGCTTTTTTGACTGTAGCTCCGATCTGGTGGAACGCTCTGTCACAAGAGACTAGGGCCCTGCGGGACTTGACATCTTTCCACAGGACCTGCAAGACAGAGCTGTTCCACCAGGCCTTTGGTCAGGGCGCAGCCTGACTCCCTCCTTTGGCAATCCTCACAGAACCTCTAGCCCAATGGTTGCCATTAATTTGATTGGAATTAATTTTAAAATGAAATGATTTTAGAATGTTTTATCGTTTTACTGTTGTTAGCTGCTCTGAACCCGGCTTCGGCTGGGGAGGGCGGGATATAAATAAAATTTATTATTATTATTTGCCATAGCTATACTTGGGATTAGGGTTGACTGAGTGGTGCAGAAACCTGGCTGGCCAGAGAAAAGGATATTGATAGAAATGTCTCCATGAACCTCTGGAAGTTCACAGAAGCACAAAATGACCGTGAGAAATGAAAGAATGTGTAACTTTAAGGTGTAGATGCTTTTCTTATCTTTTTAAGAAAATTGCTTGACATTTGGAAGGCATCTTTGAGGCCACGGTGGACCAGCATTAAGTCCGGTTAAATCTGGTGGGATGTTCACTTCTCCCAACCGGATGACCGTGCTGGGAGTTAGAATCTAAAATATTTGGAGGGCACCAGGTCTGGGAATGCTGGCTAGTTAACCAGTATTTTTATCTCACTTATTTGTCCACTAAAAATGCTTCAAGGGCAGAGAAGTATTATTCGACAGATGCTTCTCTTCAAAACAATTCTCTCTCAGATTTCCAGTGGTGTTTAGTCAGAATAGTTGGGGGGGAGAGACAATTCATCCCTCCCTTGTTTGTGTTTGGAAAATATTTTATATGTGTTATAAAGCGTGGGGAACATTTGGCCTTCCAGATGCTGCTGCTGAACTACAACTCCCATCTCTGGCCACTGGCTATTCTCACTGGGACTGAAGGGAGCTGTAGTTTATAGCAACATATGGAGGACACATCTGGTTTATTTGTACAGTACTAGCCCATTCTTGCCGAGACTTTCAGCATGTTTCTAATTCAAAGCATTGGGCCTAGTGACCTGATTTTAGGGTGCTGTTGAGTCTAGTTAAGGGGTCAGAAAACTTTTTCAGCTGGGGTCCCGTCCACTGTCCCTCAGACATCGTTGGGGGCTGGACAATATTTTGGGGGGCAATGATGCAAGAACACCACGAGCCCAGGTGGCTGCTTACCTGTGTCTTGCGAGCATCAGGGGCTAGCGGCGGCGGCAGCAGGACGATGAGCAGAGCGCAAAAGGGCTCCAGAGAAGGGCTGCTTAAAATGGTGGCCACTTGAGCACTGCTGCTGCTGGCACCAACAAAGCCCAGCCCCCTTCCTCCTCTAGGCAGGACGGAGGGGAAGCCAGGAGGAGGGAGGAAGGAGATGCCGCTGCTGCCGCCGCCATGGGAGGGAGAGGGAGGGAGAGGGAAAGAATGTGCACGCTGGTGATCCATGCGGCAATTCCCAGACCATCCGCAGGCTGGATCCAGAAGGCAATTGGGCCTGATCCGGCCCACGGCCCTTAGTTTGCCTACCCATGGTCTAGTTGTTTATATGGCTGTGGAAGTGGTGTTTTTGTGTGTTTTGAGTAGGAGCGATTGTCAATGTTGTTATGAAATTGTCATGATGTTTATGAGAACAGAAACTGCCAGGAAAGTGAACCCACACTCCCTCTTGTGGAAAACATGGATAGTGGAGCATGATTTGGGAACAGAGGATACAAAATCCAAACATTGGTCTGTTTATCTCACTGGTGTCTATGCTCACTGGCAATGGCTCTCCAGAGTTTCAGACTGGCTGTCCTTCACGTCTTACGTGGAGATGTTGAACGTCAGACCTACTGTATGAAAACCATGTTCTCTAGCACAAAGCTATGGTCCTTTCCCTTAACTTAAATAAGTGACTTGGCCAGGCTGGTAATACAGAAGTTGGGACCCTCTGGTCCTCCTGTTGTTGTTAGTTGACCCATTGCAGAGCTGCAGTGATCCTCCACAAACTACAGTTCCCAGGATTCTGTGTGTAGAAACTCATGTGTTTTAAAAGTGTGGGTGAACACAACCGTGCTCTTGTGCCTTTTCTAGTAGCTTGTTGTGGAGATACGTCCATGTAAAGCTTTTCACAGCATGGAGATGGGATTGTCCAGGAGGCAGCCAAGGGACGAACTGTATGTTGCATGTAAATGCTCTGGCACTTTAGTGCTTATTTCTCCTGACATACTCATTTTTGAAATGCAGTTTCCCATAATATAGTTTACTTTTGTATGTTCCTTTTACTAATCTATGCATATTTATGCACACTCTACTCCCCCATATATGGACTTGGACTTGGCTGGAGAACTGCATTGCAAAACTCAGGGAAGTATTAATTTTGAGGGATATCTTGTGTTTTGGAAAGAGAAGCACAGACCTCCCGCCTGTACACAGCTTTAATGTGTTATCTGAGAAATTTTGTGGAAGTAACTCTCAGATAATCATTGTCCTTCAAGTCAGCCAGAAGCATTCCTTTTGGGTCAACATGGCACCACACCAGCTGCAACCACACTAGCTGCCCTCACAAGAATGGTCACGGTGAAATAATTAAAACTGCTAAGCCATTTGCATCAGTAAAACACATGAGCTTTTTTCAGCTAATCAAAATAAAACTAGCTAAAACAAATCACGGAGCATTTTAGCCTTCTCCCTATCTGTGTTTCAGGCTGTTTATTATTATTTTTTGCTCTTTTGTCCCCCCCCCCAATTTTTTATTAGTTTTCACATTTATCACATAAAAAAGAAACAAGAAAAGGAAAAACATTACAATACACAAAAACAAAGAAAAACACATGAAAAAGAATTTTTACTTCCAAATCCTAATTTCATTACATTGATAACTGACTTCCTCGAATCCCCTCTAACTGAATTTCAGTTCTCCAAATTCATATTTCTAATAATATTAACTTCTTTCATTTTCTAACTTCTTCTCCTTTATTAATATTCTCATCCTTAATATTTATTAACAACATATTCTTATTCTACCCCTAAGCCTAATTATTACTTCCAATAAATTTCTCTCTATCTTATGTTAAAATATTTAGCCAAATATTCTTTAAAATTCTTCCATTCCTCTTGTGTCTCCTCTTCTTTCTGGTCGCAGAATCTTCCAGTCAGGTCGGCCAGCTCCAAAAAGTCCACCATCTTCATCTGCCATTCTTCTATTGTTGTTATCTCTTGCGATTTCTAATTTTTAGCTAATAAAAGTCTTGCCACTGTAGTGGCATGCAAAAACAGTCTTAACATCTTTTTTGGGCAATTCCAATCCTATTATTCCCAGTAGAAAGGCTTCTGGTTTTTTAATAAATGTATTTTTCAACATTTTTTTCAACTCATTATATATCTTTCCCTAGAAGTTTTTCACCTTAGGACACGTCCACCACATATGATAGAAAGTACCTTCTTTGTGTTTGCATTTCCAACATAAATTATCACTTGTAGTTTCAGGCTGTTTATTGCTTTGTAAAGTGTGACTTACGGAGTTTTCCTTTAAATGCAAACTGAATTGAATTCCCATTCCCATTTGTTTAATTATTGTAGTGAAAAGCAGCTTTAGGTAATGGCGTGTGTGTGCCGAGTCTCATTTACTTTATTTTCTCACATGACTATCACTCTGCTTTATATTTTTAAAGGGGGGGGGTGTCTCAAAGTGGTTTACAACTTAACTTAAAGCATCAAATAGAATATTACAAAACGAAGGTCAAATGCACAATTAAGGGACCATAATTAACAGAAAAACAAATGGTAGTGAACATAGGCTAGGAAACTGTTGGATATTCTGGGAGCAGGGTGGGGGGGTAGACGGATCTTCCTTGTTTGGCTCTTCTGGACCAAGGCTGCGGGGTCTTTGAGAACTATAACAAATTATGCAAGCTTGAACTTAGCTGCTTTATGCTGAACAATGCATTCAAACAAGTGGAAGATTTCATCCTATCTATTCCATTCTTCATTCCCTGTCCCCCTGTTTGTCCCAAGTTTTCATTTTGTTCCACTACAGTCAGCATTCCATGGTCACTGAGCATGCTTAGTTCTCATTGTGCTATTTTGGGGGTCCCTCATATGGTTTCGGTACTTCTGAAAACTTTGGGGTTACTTCGAGCATGCTGATACAGCCATGTTGTGCATAGGTCCTGCTGTTTTGGTTACACAAGCTACTCACAGCTCTTGTTGGCAGTAGAGGGGAAAATTCCAAGTTGAAATACGACATGGCTCCCAACTCCCATAAGCTGTTGATTGTGTAGTATTATTGAGCATTAGCCATTCTTGAAGTCTGCAGTGTTGAAGTGGGAAAAATCTGAAAGCATCTTGGTTTGTGATCTGCCTTTCTTTAAAAAGCACAATCCAGTAGGATCTGGAATATTTCATCTGGAACAGAAGAACACAACCTTGAAAGAAAAGTGAAATGTATGTATACCTCACTTTTCTCTCTGTGCAGCACCCAAGGCAGTATAAACTAAAGCAGATACAACAAAGTGCAATAAATATAGATATGAAAAAGTATTATATAAGCAACCCTATGGGGAAAAAAGCACTGAAAACACTTAAAGCCATTTAAAAGTGTGTGCATGCACACACAGAGAAGTACAACACCCACCCTCACAAGACCCTGCTGCAACAGAGTGGCCAAAGGTCTCTTGGGATACAAAAAGTACCTGCTGGTGAAACAAAAGCAGAAGGGGAACAGAAAGCAGACACTCCTGTGGATGGGATGGGAGTTTCACTGTTTGGGAGCAGCCACCGAGAAGGCCCTTGTCAAACGTGTCTGTGGTGGGTGCTAGGAAAAGGCCTCCTCAGAATAGGTCATTCAGATATATATATATATATATATATATATATATATATATATATATATATATATATATATGCAGGTTTTGGTGTCTTCGGGTGTCTTCCCGTGTAAGAGTCGGGGTGTCTGTGCGACGTTTCGACGAGGTCTCACTCGTCATCTTCAGGCTGGTGCTTTCGGCTTCTTGTTACTGGAACAGAGCAGAATCTGGTGTTTGAGTTCCTATAAATACTGTTGAGGGGTGTGGTGTATAGCCTCCAACGTTCTGGGCAGAGAGGAAGTTCCTAGATTAGTGTGCCTTTTCTTCTTTTGTTCCTTAATTACTTGAGGGATATCTTGAGTGATTTCATGAGTGATATTCTGAATACCACTGGGTGGGTCATTAAGTGTAGATTAGTTGCTAAAGCTTTCGTGTCTTGACCTCATGAGCTTGTGAAGAGTTTTTCTGAGAAGATGGCTGTGCTGCATTTAGTTGTGCTCTGGCTTGGCTTCGTGTATAGGGGCGAGCTGTGGTTTTGTGCTTTGTGCCAGCCAGATCTGTGTAGGGATTGCAGGGGGGTGCAGCATCCGGAGGTGCCACTATAGTTTGGCTACTGGATGGAGTCTGTAATATGTCTGTGGAGAGGGTCTGGGTTTATCACTCATGAAATCACTCAAGATATCCCTCAAGTAATTAAGGAACAAAAGAAGAAAAGGCACACTAATCTAGGAACTTCCTCTCTGCCCAGAACGTTGGAGGCTATACACCACACCCCTCAACAGTATTTATAGGAACTCAAACACCAGATTCTGCTCTGTTCCAGTAACAAGAAGCCGAAAGCACCAGCCTGAAGATGACGAGTGAGACCTCGTCGAAACGTCGCACAGACACCCCGACTCTTACACGGGAAGACACCCGAAGACACCAAAACCTTCATTCATATATATATATATATATATATATATATATATATATATATATATATATTGTGTGTTACACTAGGCTTGCTGTTTACAAGCTGTTATAAATTAGTTGGCTCCCCAGAATGATCTTCCAAAAGAAGAATATTGTAGATCATAGTTTTCAGCAAAGGAATGCTTTGATTTGTATGTTAAACCCCTCCCATACTCTCGTGGTCTGCTGACTTGTGTGGAAGGTCCAAGCTGACAAGCATCTGAGCTGACAAATGTTGCAATTACTCTGAAATGGGAAGAAGAGGTGCAAAGTCTTCTTTTTAATTAGAGCCTAAAAGTGTGTCCAGAAACATCTCTTTGGAGATTAATTAGATTTTTTGGGGGTTGGTGGGTTACTTGGTGTCTGTCTTCTCTATAACTCTGCATGTATTCTGATCTGCAATGCAGTCTTAACCATATCTATTTAAAAGTCCTGTTGACCAATGTAGGGCTTGTTTCCAGGTAAATTGGGTTAAAACTTCAAACATGTTTTTAGCTAGGAGCAGTGCTTCCCCCCCTCCCGGGGGTACTCAAGGGTACGCAGTACCGACACTTCTTTTTGTTGTTGTTAAAAAGTGTGACACTTACTGTAACAACCTATTTTTCTAGAAATAGAAAAATAATCTGGACTAAATATTAATGTAACTAGTTCAATTTATGTGGCATCCTCCAAAGAACATAGGGATGTCCCATTCCATAATGATAATTTTATTATTCATACTATTTTACTATTTATGGCTTTGAGTACAGTGGTACCTTGTCTCTCAAACTTAATCTGTTCCGGAATACCGTTCCAAAACCAAAGCGTTCCAAAACTAAGGTGCTCTTTCCCATAGAAAGTAATGCAAAATGGATTAATTCGTTCCAGACTTTTAAAAACAACCCCTAAAACAGCCATTTAACATGAATTTTACTATCTAACAAGACCATTGATTCATAAAATGAAAGCAGTAAGCAGTGTACTACAGTCATGATCAATCAATCAATCAATCAATCAGTAGATGAACTTGGTTCCACACAGTCACAAAAACAAAACCAAAAAGAGCCACAAACACAAAATCGCAAAATAAATAGCAAAAACAGACAGACCTCAGTGTAACACTCAAAGTGGAAATGTGGCACTCAAATCGGAAGCGTAACGCTCAAAATGGAGCACATTTGGCTTCTGAAAAACATTCACAAACTGGAACACTTACTTCCAAGTTTGCAGTGTTTGGGTTCCAATCTGTTTGAGTACCAAGGCGTTTGAGAACCAGGGTACCACTGTACTGGCAATCTGGCACTTTTTTAAACATCCCCAACAGGTTAGAGAGTTTGCATGTCACACTTTATCTTTTACAATAATGTGTGTTCACTTTCTCCTCTTTAACTTCTTCGTAGTCTAAAGAGATCCCATTGGAGAGTTGAGACAGAAGGGAAGATATTTAATCGCATTTCAGAAGCCTGCAGCCTTTCATCTGGAAAAAAGTGTCAAAGAAAAGTAAATACGTTTCCTTCTAATTACTGCATGTGTTACTTTAGACCGTTCCCCCCCCTAGGTTAACTCCTTCCTCAAAAAGTTGAGACAAGATTCCTCCCCCCCCTCAAGTTCTCTCAGCATGGAGAACCATGTTGCTGTCTCTCCCTTTCATCTCTAATCATTTTGTAAATTAGGGTTGCCATATTTCAAAAAAGGAAAGCTTTTCTTTTGGCAAAGTTGTTGGCAAGATCTCAAAAAAGAATAGGTTTTCAAGCTGTTTTTAAGGAAATTCTCCAAAATCTACACTTCCGACATGGGTTGCCATATGTCCAGATTTTCCAGGACATTTAAGCAATTCTGCCTGGACGCTGTTTCCGATGGCTGAATCCAGGCTATGGTAAGGTAAAGGGAAACAGACCCCTGACTGTTAGGTCCAGTAATGGACGACTCTGGGGTTGCGGCGCTCATCTCGCTTTTCTGGCCGAGGGAGCTGGCATACAGCTTCTGGGTCATGTGGCCAGCATGACTAAGCCGCTTCTGGCGAACCAGAGCAGCTGCCCTGTGTAAATAGTTCCTGCCAAGACAAATCTGCTCCTGCATGAATGAAGCCTTTGAATTCCAGAAATTGTAAATTAATTATGATTCCATCCTAACTCACCCAAACCGCAAGCTGTCCTAACAGAAAGTCTCCTAAATTCTTCATAAGAGCTGTGCAGGACAGTGGTTGAAAAACTCTGGCCCAACAGTCGTTGCTGGACTACAATACCCATCAACCTCAGCCAACATAGCCTACAGTCAGGGATAACGGGAGTTGTAGTTCACCAACTATTGGCACTGAGGGATATTTCTTGCTTAATGAGTTTTTAGAGACTGTGTGACATCAGCAGCCATCATACAAATCCTTACCCTTACCCTAAGTCAATTTGCTGGTTCCCTAGCAACCAACATACCTTGAGAAAACCCAAGGGCTGCTTGGTTTATAAACCTAGAATCAAAAAGGGCTGAAATGAATGTATCTACTGTCCAACATTTCTCCAATGAAAATAGGGACATCCCATTCCATAATGATAATTTTGCTATTTATACCCTACACATCTGACTGGTTTGCCACAGCCACACCGGGCAGCTTGCAACATATATAAAAACAGAATAAAACATTAAACCTAAAAAAAAATTGGACAGCTCAGTGGTTGGATAACTTCATACTCTCCAACATACCCTCCAACATTCATACCCTTCAACATTTCTCCAATGAAAATAGGAACATCCTAAGGAAAAGGGACGTGAGTGGTAGGACATGGGTGGTGCTGTGGTTTAAACCACAGAGCCTAGGACTTGTCGATCAGAAGGTCGGCGGTTTGAATCCCTGTGATGGGGTGAGCTCCCGTTGCTCAGTCCCTGCTCCTGTCAACCTAGCAGTTCAAAAGCACGTAAAGGTGCAAGTAGATAAATAGGTACCGCTCCAGTGGGAAGCTAAACATCGTTTCTGTGTGCTGCTCTGGTTCGCCAGAAGCGACTTAGTCATGCTGGCCACATGACCCTGAAGCTGTACGCCGGCTCCCTCGGCCAATAAAGCGAGATGAGCGCCGCAACCCCAGAGTCGGCCAAGACTGGAACTAATGGTCAGGGGTCCCTTTACCTTTACCTTTTTAGGGAAAAGCGGGACATTCTGGGATCAAATAAAAAACTAGGATGGCTTCTCTAAATCAGGGACTTCCCTGGAAAACAGGGACACTTGGAAGGTCTGTGTATGTGGACATAGGCAGGTGAGCAGAAATCTGCTTGATTGCTCAACGCACACTTAGCTATCATTTAGGTGGTGGCATAACTGCTACTTTGCAGCGCCTTTGCTCATATAGGAAGTTTGTTGCCCTGTTCTGTATTTATGGGAAAACAAGCTGCCTTGAAGCATTTTGGATGTGACTTCTGCAATTTCTAAGTGCGTTAAGGCTTCTCTTGTTATTCCACATTTTTTTTTTAAATAAAAGCTTCTTTGAATGCAGCAGAATGTCATTTAACAGCTTGTAGACACTATAAATCCTTGACCACAACTGCCTCCTGGGCTCGCCAAGTGACTTGTCAGGCTGCTTTGGTGGTTATGTTGCTTCAAACAGAAAGAAGCGGAAAGATGGTCAATCTCCAATGAAAGCCAATTGAGCTTCAAATGAATTGTGGGTAGTGCTAAGGAGCAGGCAGGGGGAGTAGTCGGTTGTTTCCTTGTGACTAACAAGGTTGGCTAACAAGGTTGGTTTCTCAATGGCCAGAAGCAATTCCGTCTTGTGTGTGTATGCACATACAGTTCTAGGCCTTGTTTGTCTTGGCTTTAAAACTATCATGTTTATGTGTGCTATTGTTTTAAACTGTTTTTATATTCATAATTTATAAAAATATGTATCAGTGTTCTTTTATATGCAGTTTTATGTTAACTGTTTTATGTGTTGCAAATTGCTTTGATTGCCACATGGGAATTAAATGATAATTATAACAGCAAATAAATAACAACATAATGGTCATAGTGAACTGTTTTAAAAATTTGGCACAAAGACCATTCCTGCTAGCCCTGATGAATGGGCAATTTTGCAAGGCTAGTAGGATGTATAAATCCTCTTCATAACTGCCATGCGAGACATGTAAGGGAGTTGCTGTGATGCAGTCAAAACATGTGTGACTTGTACATACCCTCCAACATTTCTCCGATGAAAATAGGGACGTCCCATTCCATAATGATAATTTTATTATTTATACCACACTAGGTTATACTAGGTTGCCCCAGCCACTCTGGGCAGCTTCCTACATACAGTGGTACCTCAGGTTACATACGCTTCAGGTTACAGACTCCGCTAACCCAGAAATAGTGCTTCAGGTTAAGAACTTTGCTTCAGGATGAGAACAGAAATCGTGCTCTGGTGGCGCGGCAGCAGGAGGCCCCATTAGCTAAAGTGGTGCTTCAGGTACAGAACAGTTTCAGGTTAAGTACGGACCTCTGGAACAAATTAAGTACTTAACCCGAGGTACCACTGTATATAAAAACATACTAAAACATTAAGCATTTAAGAAACCTTCCCTATACAGTGGTACCTCGGGTTAAGAACTTAATTTGTTCTGGAGGTCCGTTCTTAACCTGAAACTGTTCTTAACCTGAGGTATCACTTTAGCTAATGGGGCCTCCCGCTGCTGCCGTGACTCTGCTGCATGATTTCTATTCTCATCCTGAAGCAAAGTTCTTAACCCGAGGTACTATTTCAGGGTTAGCGGAGTCTGTAACCTGAAGCGTCTGTAACCTGAGGTACCACTGTACAGGATTGCAGCTCCGACAGCTCAGGGGTCGGATAACTCCATACCCTCCAACATTTCTCTATTGAAAATAGGGACATCCTAAGGCAGGGGTCTGCAACCTTTAAGACAAAAAGAGCCACTTGGACCCGTTTTCGAAGAAAAAAAAACTGGGAGCCGCAAAACCATTGCGACATTTAAAACAAATATATCTCTGGAGCCGCAATCTGACAGCGGGCGGGAAGGTGCCGTTGGGACGGTGTGTGACTAACGCACACACCGCCCCCATGCGACGTCACAGCCAGTACAGCGCCCGCCACAGTGGGGAGTGTCGGGGCGCACAATGCGCCTCCTCCCCTCGCTAGTATCCGCCCCGGAGCCGCGGCAAAGGTGTAAAAGAGCCGCATGCGGCTCCGGGTTGCAGACCCCTGTCCTAAGGAAACGTGGGACATTCTGGGATCAAATCAGAAACTGGGATGGCTTCTCTAAATAGGAGATGTCCCTGGAAAATAGGAACACTTGGAGGGTCTGGAGATATGCTCAGTTCAAGTTCCTTCAGATTGAGAACCACATTCCCTCATGGGCTATCAGCTGGTGGGGCAACCCTTCTCTTTCATTGGAAAGAAACAATGAGCCTGGGTTTGGATATAAGGCTATGCTGAACCATATATTATTTCCTGCAGCAGCAGGGATGAGGAGGAAAAACAAATGTAGATTTTTACTTTTGTACAATAGGCAAGTCTGTCTCTACACACACACTTCTCTCTGTCTAGGCAGGCAAAAAAAGGTGTGTCCAAGGACACATTCCAGCATCAAAAATACTTGGGGGAGGGACAGCAAAGGGGGGGCTATTGAGGAGAGACCCCAAGGGTGAGGTGGATAGGCTTGGAGAACTGTGTGCTCCCAGGCCTGAGATTGCACAATGATGTGAAAACAAGGCTTCTGTTTCTCTTCCGACCCTTATTAATAGAACTGGGTTGCTTGATAAATTGCGAATTTAGTTTCCCACTGCAGATGTTTATGAGGGTTGGAGACATAACAATAATATTTTAGGATAATTTGAAAGTGGTTCTCTTCACAGGAATCACTGCTAAGCGCACAAATAGCTGATCTATCTGGATGGGTCGTTCTGCCCCCCCCCGCTCCGATGTGTTTTTTTGACCAAAGATAATTCCAAGACATAAAAAACATGTTTAATCTTCGGGTGGGAGGTAGTGGACTTGGCGTTCTCTGTGTGTTTCTCTATGCTGCTCTGAAAAACATTTTCCTAGAAAGGAATTAAAATAAAAGTGGATGGGAACCATCAATAAACAAGAGCATATGAAGAGCACATGCACACTACCTATATGATACCACTTTAAACTGTCATGTTTACCCTCAAAGAATCCTGGGAGTTGTGGCTTGTTAAGGGTGCCAAGAAGGGTGCTGAGAGCTACAATTTCCTGAGTTTTAATCTTTAAAAATGGCGACCCAAAAGAACCAAAGAATTACAGACCGATAAGCTTACTATCAGTGATAGGGAAAATCTACGCTAAGCACCTCCTATCTAAACTCCTTATATGGATGAAAAATTTAAATTTACCAGGGAAAGAACAAATAGGTTTCTCTAAAGGTTGCTCTACATTAGACCACTGCCTTATACTTATGCATTTGGTTGAAAAATATAGATCCCAAAGGCAATCTAAGATATATGCTGCTTTTGTAGATTTTCGTGGTGCATTCGACTCAATTGACCGCCCAAAGCTGTGGAGGAAACTCGCAGAACTAAAAATTGATCAGCGCTTATTGATTCTAATACAAAATCTATACTCTTCCAATGTCTGTCAAGTCAAACTTAACACCATAGGTCATCTTTCATCAGACATCCCAATCTCGAAAGGGGTAAAACAAGGATGTATTCTTGCCCCCTTTCTATTTAACTTATTCTTATCAGACTTGCCAGATCACCTTCAAAAAATAGAATCACATGCCCCTAAACTTAATCAGAAACCAGTTCCTCTCTTATTATACGCAGACGATGCAGTCCTACTATCATTAAAGAGCTTGGGTCTGAAACGTCTTATATCTTCTCTGACCCTTTACTGCGAATGTAATAAACTCTCTATAAATTACGAGAAGACAAAAATTTTGGTCTTCTCAAATGGTTGGAAACTAGAGAAATGGAAAATAAGAGGGCAAGAAATCCAACAAGTAAAAATCTATAGGTATCTGGGAATCTTATTCCAGAGCAATCTAGGGTGGGCAAGTCATCGCACAAATGCCATAAAACAGGCAAAGTGCACCTCATCAGCAGTTGCCCGTTTTTATTATCAGAAAGGTAATCAATTTATTCCTGCGGCCAATCAGATTTTTCAAACAAAAGTGCAAGCCCAGATATTCTATGGAATCCCGCTATGGATTCAAGCATATAACAGTGATTTAAATAAGATTCACTCCAGCTTTCTGAGACGTATTCTTGGACTCCCAGCTGCGATCAAATATGAAACAATGTGTGCAGAAATAGGCATACACACAATGGAATACTGGGCCTGGTCCACCTCAATAAAGTACTGGTTACGCTGCCATTTTCGCTGCTCTCCATCAAGCCTGCTCGCTGATCTGCTCAAAGACCCCTATAAATCAAGATGGTATCAGTACCTCGAAAAAAAGATTGAATCTTTAGGCATCGAGCTGGAGCCCCTGTATAATTCTAATGAGCAATACATTTTCCATAATATCCTAGCTAGACTAAAGGATGTGGAGAGACAAAATATTATGGCAGCTGTAAATAAAATTTGCTCCCCCATATTCTATGATTTAAATATCTTAGATAGCAGAGTCAATTACGTCACTAAATTAATAATCCCAGCCCAACGTAGGGCTTTTATGCTGGCCCGGTTGAATGTCTTTCCCTCAGCACTTGTCTGGGGAAGATATCAAAACATCCCTAGAAACAAGAGATTCTGCAGATGCTCTATGAATGTCCCGGACACTGTAGAGCATATTCTCTTTCATTGCCCATTGTACAGTACGCTCCGTCAACGCGTGCTGTCCCCTCTTTTGGGTGGTCTGGAACCCCAGCAAGGTGAATGTGCGGGATTCTGCCTATCCGACGTTGACCAAAGGGTAACGGCGGGGGTAGCCGAGTTTTTGGCTGCAGTCCTCCAAGGAGCAGGATAACAAGGAAAACCACTGATTTTATATGTATATATATATATATATGATTGTAGCCAACTGCTGCCTTTTTATATATATTTC
The DNA here is from genome assembly GCF_965113315.1 of Podarcis vaucheri. Classification (NCBI taxonomy): domain Eukaryota; kingdom Metazoa; phylum Chordata; class Lepidosauria; order Squamata; family Lacertidae; genus Podarcis; species Podarcis vaucheri. Next base: position 11,028,719 of record NC_138758.1, on the reverse strand, counting down.
AAGGCTTTTACATGTTATTTTCCTTCTTACGGTTTTTATTTGCATAATGCCTAATAAAGGTTTGATTTCACATTTCCTGAGTTTCCTATGAAGGTGGATAGATTGTTAAGTCAATATGAGAACTGTAGCTCTGGGAGGGCAATAAGGGTCTCTTGACGACCCTCAGCACACTTGTCAAATTACAGCTCCCCAAATTATTTGGGGGAAGCCAAGACTGTTTAAAGTGGTATCACAGTGCTTTAAATGGATGCTGTGACATGTATGGCCAGAGAGAGACACATTCTCTAGAGCAAAGCTTTCCAAATTTTTGGTGACATGACACACTTTTTAGACATGCATCATTTCATGACACGGTGATTCAGCTTTACTAGCAATCTGGAGGTTAAACTAACCCCTTTCCAGCCCTGGGAGAAGAGCAGGGAGCATTCGCACAACACACCTACACACTGCAGCAGATACACACCTTGGAAAGCTCTGCTCTAGAGAGCCAGCATATTCAATTGCCTTTCACCAAATCATGAGATAACAGAACTGTTTATTTAGAACAGTGGTTCCCAAAGTGGTTGTTACTGCCACCTGAGAGGGATTACCTAGGGGGCACTAAAAGACGAAGGGGCAGCAGGGGGTGGGCACAGGTGGGGTAAATGACTACCAGGCTTTGAAAAGCTGGCAGCAGTGGATCAAGTTCGTCAATTTTGTTGAATCAATTAAACGTAATACAGTTGTACCTTGGATCTCGAATGCCTTGCGACTCGACAGCGGCGTAGCATGGGGGGTGCAGGGGGGGCTGGCTGCACCGGGCACAACATCCGGGGGTTAGGGTTAGGGGGCGCAAATCCACGGGCTAGGGGGCGCAAATTACTTGCCTTGCCCCGGGTGCTGACAACCCACGCTACGCCACTGCGACTCGAACGTTTTGGCTCCTGAATGCTGCAAACCCGGAAGTGAGTATTCTGGTTTGCAAGCATTCTTTGGAACCCGAACTTCCGACCAAGCTTCCGATTGAGTGTAGGAAGCTCCTGCAGTCAATTGGAAGCCACGCCTTGGTTGTTGAACGTTTTCGGAAGTCAAACAGACTTCTGGAATGGATTCCGTTCGACAACCAAGGTATGACTGTAGTTTTAACTGGATTTTTAATAAATGCAATTAATTGTTGCTATTTTGAATTTTATTGTGTTATTATCTTTCTTAGTGGGTTGTGCAAGCTGCTATTCTGAATGCTTTTTATAGGGTAGGGATGAATTCATGGAACCAAGGTGTCACTGGGCTGCAGAGATTTGGGAACTACTGATTTAGAACATGTTTGGGCTGTTTCTCCGATATGTTCAAAGCAGCTTACAAGTACATAGGTATAAAAAGCCATGCTTAAGAGCTCATGAATAACTGTGAAATACATGACTGTTACAAAGGGAGATTTAATAACTTCCCTCCAAAGAGAGGCTGTGGAAGATATTGTCAGACTGAATAAGCATATTCTTGATTAATCGGGTCATTTGCAGGGCTGGCAGAGAATCAGGGGTGCAATAAATCAAAGACAATATTTTTTAACAGCTCTCTGCAATTTGAAGCCTTAATTGTATAACTCTCTTGTCGGAGCTAATCTGGGGACTGTTTTTCTCCCCTTAACCAATGTGACATTCTTTGAGAAACCTTGAGAGGGCTGGGTGGGTGAAATTAATGAGGATGTGTGTGGGGAATGTTGTGAGTAGTAGTATGTTTCTGTGTGTGAGAAGCAGCATTTTCTAGGCTTCCGACAGCAGACCCACTCACTTTTTTACTCAGTTAAATTTAGAGGCACAGCTTTAATCTTATGTCACATCTTTACTGTACTTTTGTGGGATAACCAGGTTCATGTAGCCAATATGCTTAAGCCTAATTAATGCACGAAGGAGTTGATGTCATAGAGAAAGCTGTTCTGCCAGGCTTATCTCACATTGTGAAGGACACTAGGTAATCAAGCCTTTGTTCAGAGAAGCTCAGTGTCTGAAGGTTTTGAGCTGGTTGCTGCAGCTCAGACCGCATGGCTTGGAGGAGGACCTGGAAAGAGAGCTTAGCATGTGTGGCCTTGCATTCTCGCTCTCTCTCTCTTACACACACAGTTGTAATTCTATGCACATTTAAAGCACACAGCTTTCCCCAAATAATCCTGGGAACTGAACTGCAGCTTTTTGAGGGGTTAAAATACAGCTCACAGTATTCATTTGGGGAAGCCATGTTGTTTACATGTACAGTGTGGCACCTCAAAAGGGTTGCATTTGCAAATACACATATCCTACAGTTATGCTTGTTAGGAAAGCAGAAATGGCTGCAGAACCCTGTGAAGCATATCCTCAGAGGAAAACCTGGATGTGCTATGCAACGTGTGAAATGGACGTAGAAGGGACATGGAATATCATAACATTTGGAGGCCCTGTGCTATAATCCAAAATCAAGAATTTCCTCATTCACCTCTCTCTCTCTCTCTCTCTCTCTCTCTCTCTCTCTCTGTGTGTGTGTGTGTGTCTGCCTGCCTGTCTGTCTCACAGAATGCTCAGGTGTGCTCCTCTTTGATCTGACTGTGTGTGAAAAGGCTGCATGATGCTGATCCAAGCCTTAATTTTGTGCCAGTTATTTAAATGCTGAAGTCAAACTGCCTTGCCTTTACACTGCATCTTGCCTAAAAGAAATGTGTTAACAGAACAACTATGGTGAGCTTTTTCCATAAATACTGGGGGCTGCCACAAGATGTCACTGCCTTTCTGCAGCTTGTGTTGCTCTAGAGAAAGTGCTGATATGTAAAGATGGACCTACCACAGTGCAATGTATAGACATATTTCCCCCCCTCCCTCTTCCCTACCTGCTTGGGGAATGCCTGAGAATGTTGGCTTTATCACTGCGGGCAGGAGAGTGGCCTTCCCTTTCTGTGCTGATAAATCACCCTGCTGGGCTAGACAGTTTTTTGGTGGCAGACTCAATAGGTGGGCTGCCACCGGTCCCAGTTAAAGGCTTGCTGGAACTAATATTGCTAGTTTATAACCCATATTTTTTAAAAATCTGAACCAGTTTTTTAAAATCTGGGTTCTTGGGTGCAGACATGTGCCTGGAATGGGCTCAGTTTTTTGTGTTTTGTTTTGTTGTGTGTGTGTGTGCATAGGCGCCGACTCCATGGGGCCTGAGGGGGCTCGAGCCCCCTCAAAATTTTTTTTTGGGGGGCTCAGCCCCCCCAATAATCTCGGGCGCCCTTCCAGCAGAGCGCCGCCGCCGTCCCCCGCCTCCTCCCCACCTGCTCCCTCGCCAGCCAGCCGCGCGCCCTAGTCGGAGAGCCCCGGCCGTCCCCCGCGAGATTAGGGAATCCCCGGGGGCGGGGGCTCCTGCCTCGCTGCTTCGCAGCACCACCGCCACTGCCAAGGCACTGCCGGGGGGAATTTCCTTCCTCCTGGCGGTTTCAGCGGTTTAGGGCCGGAGCGGAGGGGGCCCGCCCTCTCTTCTCCGGCTAGCCCCACGTTTCCCGCATATCAGCTGTTCCGGAGCTGATTAATAGGCGCAGCACGCTCTCCCCTATTCGCTCACGAGGAGGCGGCGCCACTTTATTTACATATTCATGAGCTTATTTATTATTCATGAGCTTTCCCGGGCCCCCCCAATATTTTTTATAAGTCCGCGTCCCTGTGTGTGTGTGTGTGTGTGTGTGTGTGTGGAGCAATGATATAGGTTAAGGGGAGGGATGGTGTCAGAGGAGGGGCAAGGCAGGTAGGGGTCATGGCACAGACATGCGGTAGCTGTGCTGGGTATCAACCCCTTCTCTAGCCAGAAGAATTGGGCTGCTCTTGTAGTTAGCCCTTAGCCCTACAGGTGTTGCTTTTCTTTAAAAAAAATTCTTTTAATTAACAGTTTCAAAACAAATATTTTGTAAACACATTAACAGAAAAACAAATTGGAATGCATAGGGCATTTTCTGTACAGCAGTTTAAAAGCCGATTGTGCTTTTTCTTTTCTTTTGTTAACAAATACATAATTACTGATTACTGCCTGCCATTTTTAAAGAGTAGATGGGGGTGGTGGTGTTGGGAGAGGGAGGACATGAGATAAAAAAAGAAGACCTGAGACCACTTTCACTTGAATTGCTGAGATTCTGCCAGGCGTGGTAGCTTTTTTCATTCTAGGAGCCATTTTTTAAATTTGATTGATTAAAGGAATGTAGTTTAGTTTAAATAATTTAGATTTTTAAAAATAAAAAAATAGGAATCCAGACTCTCAGGCAGGGAAAAGATTTGTAGCAAATTAGAATTCCTGCCATTTTACTGGTCCGAAGGACCAATATTGAGAAACATCAGCAGGTATTTGTCAAAATTAATCCCTAGGTTTGCCACTTGTTCAAAGTGCTTGAGCTCTGTCTGTCCTTGCAGGATGGCTGTTTTTGGTTTGGTTATCATCATTATAATGACAACTGCATAAAGATTTAACAGATATACACTCTGTTGTCGTTGCCACTTCCAGAACATGTGTACAGTGGTGCCCCGCAAGACGAATGCCTCGCAAGACGGAAAACTCGCTAGACGAAAGAGTTTTCCGTTTTGGAGGTGCTTCGCAAAACGAATTTCCTATGGGCTTGCTTCACAAGACGACAATGTCTTGCGAGTTCCTGCTGTTTTTTTTCCCTCCCCCCTTTTTCCAAGCCACTAAGCCGCTTATCAGCTGATCCGATCAGCAGATAAGCCACTAAAAGCCGCTAATAGCGCTAATAGCGCTAATCCGTCAATGGGCTTGCTTCGCAAGACGAAAAAACCGCTAGACGAAGAGAATCACAGAACGGATTCTTTTCGTCTTGCGAGGCACCACTGTATTAGATTATTATTACGAGGGAGAGGGCAAAGAGTAGAGGAGAAAGTAGAAAACCTTGTATAATAATAATAATAATAATAATAATAATAATAATAATAATAATAATTTATTTGTACCCCGTCCATCTGGCTGGGCTTCCCCAGCCATTCTGGGTGGCTTCCAACAAAGATTTAAAATACATTAAAATGTCACACATTAAAAACTTCCCTGAAGAGGGTTGCCTTCAGATGTCTTCTAAAAGTCTTGTAGTTGTTGTTCTCTTTGACATCTGGTGGGAGGGCGTTCCACAGGGAGGGAGCCACTACCGAGAAGGCCCTCTGCCTGGTTCCCTGTAACTTGCCTTCTCGCAGTGAGGGAGCCGCCAGAAGGCCCTCGGTGCTGGACCTCAGTGTCTGGGTAGAATGTTGGGGGTGGAGACGTTCCTTCAGATATACTGGATTGAGGCCGTTTAGGGCTTTAAAGCTCAGCACCAACACTTTGAATTGTGCTCGGAAACGTACTGGGAGCCAATGTAGGTCTTTCAAGACCGGTGTTATATGGTCTCAGCGGCCGCTCCCAGTCACCAGTCTAGCTACCGCGTTCTGTATTAGTTGTAGTTTCCGGGTCACCTTCAAAGGTAGCCCCACGTAGAGCGAATTGCAGTAGTCCAAGCGGGAGATAACTGGAGCATGCACCACTCTGGCGAGACAGTCCGCAGGCAGGTAGGGTCTTAGCCTGTATACCAGCTGGAGCTGGTAAACAGCTGCCCTGGACACATAATTTACCTGCGCCTCCATAGACAGCTGTGAGTCCAAAATGACTCCCAGGCTTAGTTTAGTACCACGTTGAATTTCCATAGGTATTGATTCAAATTGTGCAAACAATAGCAGTGTTTTTGCTGTAGAGTTGAGCAATGTCCTTAAGTAAATCTAGAACCTAATTTGAGTACAGTGGTACCTCTGGATACAGACGGGATCCATTCTGGAGCCCCGTTCGCATCCTGAAAGGAATAAAAGAAGTGTCTGCGCATGCGCGGGTCGCGTTTCGCCGCTTCTGCGCATGCACGTGACACCATTTTGAGCATCTGCGCATGTGCAAGTGGCGAAAACCAGGAAGTAACACGTTCCATTACTTCTGGGTTGCTGCGGAGCACAACCCAAAATGTTCAACCTGAACCGTATTCATCCCGAGGTATGACTGTATCTCCATAACTTTTAATAAAAAGGGTCATTCCAAATAGTCGAATGCTTTGTAAGCATCTAGAGACAAAACAGCCAAAGGAGATTTAGAATGTGTGGCCAAATAAACCACAGCTAATTTTCGGACCGGGTCTGAAATATTTATTTTGGGCAGGGCTTTTTGTCAGCCTGAACTCACTGGAACTCAGTTCTGGCACCTCTCAGGTGGGCGCCCTTGCCATTATAAGAAAATGAGGGAGACGTTTACGGTGAGTTCCAGCACCTCTTCTTCTAGAAAAATAGCATAGCTTTTGGGTATGAATCCTGTTTGATCGGGGTCTACAATTTGAGCAATAATACAATAATACAATTTAGTCAGCATTCCAATATGGATGTAAATAATTTCTGATCTTGGTTCAGGAGGGAGTTGGGATGGTACAACCCTCCTACTCACATGCTCCCCAGGCTGCTCCCTCACTATTCTGGGTGGCCAAGCAATACACACAGGTTCCTCTGGGCACCCTGTTGGAGGAGCACAAGAGAAAGGGTGGTGGCCCCGATACTGCTCCTTGGCAAGGATGCAAGAGAGCCTAGGTATGTCTCTGCATTCTCATCTGTGGAGTATCAGAGCAAGCTTGAGAGTTGGGTAGAGGGAGCTGCTGTAATTATAGGCATCCCCATCCCCCCTACCAAGCATCTGACCATGATGAGTGGGAAATTCTGCTGGTTTACTGCTGCCCTCACTTCCCAGTAGTCTCTCTGCCTTCAGCGGCCATGTCCCTGTGACGGCCCATGATTGGTCCAATATCGTGGGTGGGAAATCTGAATCCCCAAGGCTGCTGGCTAGGTAAATACACTTCCCAATGGCTGCCAGAGCCGGCACATGCTGTGGCACAGAAGATGGTGGTAGAGAGGACACTGGGCTGCACTCACCATTGGAGGGGTGAGTGGATGTTATGCATAGACAGACCATTGGACCATATTGCAACTGAAATCACCAGCGTATTTCCTTGACAGGGGTTGGTGGAAAAGCGAGAGAAGAAAAAGCATAGTGATAACTAAAACAGCAATGCTTTAGTGTTTGGCTAGGTCAAAAAGAAGTACAGCACAGTGCTACCTGCTTAATGCGAAATAGGGAACTGCTCGTATATCACCAGATACTGCTTGGTGCTGATTGTGGCTTGGCCCTGCTTAAGGAATCTCGCATTCAGTTTTGGAGCGCATGCAGAGCTGTTTTCTTCTGTCACCTGGGATTTGGGTTCTCTAGTCCAAGGAGCTATATTTGGCGAGTGTTTTTTGCAGTCTTAGCTGCTTCAGCGAAGCATTGCTTCCAGGGCCGTCAGTGGTGTCTTAATGCTGTTCCTTTCCAGCAGGCTGCACTTGGCTTTTTGCAAGACCTTATTGGGAAAGCACTACAGTGGCAAAGAAGAGTCTGCTGAGCAGAGACAGTGTATTAAGAAATATTTAGCACCCATATATGCTATGTCTTGCCTTCACAATGGTTGATGGGCGTTACTCAAATCAGCTGTTGGTAAGGATGGACAAATCGGTCAGTTTCAGATTTTCTCACTTTCTCATTTTTTCCAATTTTGCTTTGAGTTTTGTGATTCCTGCCCCCCTTGAAGAGGTAGTCACACCTTGAAGAGGTAATCACACCCATGGCTTGCATGGCTGCAGGGTTGACCAAGGCTGAATTCAACCCCTGGACAAAGAGAGAGAGAGAGAGAGAGAGAGAGAGAGAGAGAAGAGGTTAACTTCCTTGCTCTAAATCACCAACTCTTTGAAGTGTGGCTGGAAACAAATGGCTGCCTTCCATGTTTGGTCCAGCTTTTGCTTGTAAAGCTGACAGCTAGGAATCTTGATTCTCGTGGCATCATCCTGAGTGGAAATGCTCTCCTCTGATGCCTGCTTGATTGCCATTTGCATTGACCACATGACAGGGTTTTTGCTGGCCCGCATGCCTGAATCTCTGTCAGAACCGCTCTCTTGTACCATGCTGGGAAGGCGGTGATCTGTCATTTTCTGTCAGTTCCCTTTTTTCTTCTTCTTTTTCCCCTGTGGTCCCTTTGGGAGCGTCAAGGCGAGTAATTCATTTAGCTTGTTTTAGGAAATGTCATTTTGCTATGCCGATAAATTAGCTTGGCTGCAGTATCTCACTGAGCCTCGCAGCTTGCTTTTCCTACAGCAAACTCCTACATGTTCAGGACTTGAATTTTTTATTATTATTTGCTTGAACATGTTGCATCATATTTTATGCATATATATTTTTTTCTGTTAGTCCTTTTAGCTTTGCGTTCCTGTTTGCAGCCAGGGCTTCTCATGGGTGATGCTTCCTGCCTCCCGTGTCCTCCTTGTTGCTTCCTCGATGCCCTGCCTCTTTTAATGCCCCACTTCTTCTTCTTTTTTGCATAGTTTTGCTTATTGCATAGTTCCCTTTCCTTCTTGCCAGAATAAATTCTCAGAAATAACACAGATTACTCCAAAGTTGAATATACATCCTGTTTCACACTCTGCACTTAGGCCCACTAAATCATCACGCTTCTTCATTCAGTGTGCAAAGTAATGAATGACATTTGCTGGTTAGCTTTAAAATTCATGAAGGAAAAAGCAATTGGTGTAGTGGCTAAGTTCTACCTCTGCTGTCAGAGGCAGAATGCTGAGGAATACCAGTTCAGGAGAATTACAAGTGAGGAGAGGAGAGCTATTGTTTTCAGGTCTTGCTTTTGGGGCTTCCCTGAAGAGGCATCTGATTGACCACTGTGAGTTATAGGATGCTGGACTAGATATGCCCTTGACCCAGCAAGCTCTTATGTTGCCTCGTGTGATGGATGCTAGTTAAATGAGGCACCAACATGGCTCCTGCCAAATGTTTTGTTGGTTGAAGGAGCTAGGTATGTTTAGCCTGGAAAAGAGGACAGTGATAGGAGATATGATAGGTAAAGGTAAAGGGACCCCTGACCATTAGGTCCGGTCGTGACCAACTCTGGGGTCGCGGCACTCATCTCGCTTTACTGGCCGAGGGAGCCAGCATACAGCTTCCAGGTCATGTGGCCAGCATGACTAAGCCGCTTCTGGTGAACAAGAGCAGCGCACGGAAACGCCGTTTACCTTCCCGCCGGAACGGTACCAATTTATCTACTTGCACTTTGATGTGCTTTCAAACTGCTAGGTTGGCAGGAACAGGGACTGAGCAATGGGAGCTCACCCCGTCGCGGGGATTCGAACCGCTGACCTTCTGATTGGCAAGTACTAGGCTCTGTGGTTTAACCCACAGCACCACCCACGCCCAGGAGATATGATATCTGAAGGGCTGTACTATGGAAGGTGGAGCAAACTTGTTTTCTCCTGCTGTGGAGGGTAAGGCCTGAACCAATGGCTCCAAGTTACAAGAAAGCAGATTCTGACTAAACATCAGGAATAACTTTCTGACAGTAAGAGCTGTTGGTCATTGGAATGGTCTCTCTCTGGAGGTTGTGGACTCTCTTTCCTTGGAGGTTTTCTCACAGTTGTTGGATAGCCGTCTGCTATGGATGCTTTAGTTGAGAGTCCTGGAATCCTGGGGGTTGGACTAGATTACCCTTGGGGTCCCTTCCAACTCCACAATTCTGTGATGTTTTGACTCCAGCTCCCATTTTTGGCTATGCTGGCTGATCGAGCTACATCTGAAGGGAACTATGTTGGCTACCTGCGGATTAGACAAATTTTTGGAAAAAGGTATTGATAGCTATTATCCATCATTAATAACTTGCTGTCATCAATATTAGTGGGGTCTTGGAGCAAAAGCATTTGTTCTTAGTGGCTGGGCTACCCTGCTCTAAACAAAGTAAGCCCCCCCATCTGTGCTATACATTGAAAACAGTATCACATTGCATTAAACGGGCATGGCTTCTCCCCCCCCCCCAATAATACTTGGGAACAGCTGTGTGTTAAGGGTGGTGAGAGCTGTTAGGAGACCCTTCATCCTCTCACAGAGCTACAATTTCCATAGTGGTTTAACAGTCAAAACCCTCTTCCCAGGGAATTCTAGGATTGTAGCTCTGGGAGGGGAATGCAATCTTTAATGCAATCCTGTGCCATATTAATTTGTCAGTAGTTTATTGCCCTCCACTGTAGTAACTTTTGTCCAAGGGTGGTCTATCAGTAGTAGCAACTAGGAAGGAAGTCCCACTTTAAGTGAAACAAACCATACCCAAATACCTCTTAGATGTCCAGCCTATAAGCTTATAAGTGCCACAATCACAGGTTGATTTTTTTTGGGGTCCTGTGGGAAGAGGGACAGGCTGTGGACTGCCCCTCCACTGTGAAAGAAAACCCAATTCTAGATCCAGAATGTGATATGTTTTGTTCATTCGGGCCTTAAAAATACTTGACAAAACATTTGTCCTTGTTCTAGAGAAAAACGAACAAAGCTGAACAGAAGCCAAGAGGCAACAGGTGGATGGGACAGACAGGGTGAGCAAGAGCAAAAAAATAACAACACATGAGACAATGTGGGTCCATTTGATACACCAACTGCCTGGCCGTATGTTGGAAAGCAGAAGATGAGATGAATGCTCTGAAGCATTTTGAGAGATAATGGAAAGCAGCACCCTGTGAATACAGTGGCATGAGGAAACATGTTTCAGCAGCCTACATAAGGTTTCTTGTTGGGTGGACTCCATCCTTTGGTGGACCCCTGGTTGCAGCTGTCTAGAACCTGGAGCTACTTGATGGCTAGCCAAGGCCTTGTCCCTAGGTCTTTTGGCAGTGTTGGATTTCAGGCGGATTATGTACCTGTGAGCCTGCTTTTTTTTTGTTCATGGTGGTGAATGATTGACAACAAAGTGACAAACTAATCATGCACAGGACTGTGTGGTAAACTCCTTAGGTGGATCATTGGGTACTGCAACGTGCAGGGCTGTGCAGAGAACGTGCTTGCAAATTGTCAATATCCACAACTGCCATTTCGTCGGGCTGTTGGGGATAGATGGTAAGGCCTAGGGTGCTTTGTCTTGGATCTTAGGCAAGTCAATCAAGAAAGCGCCTTTTGAGGGGACGCGGGTGGCGCTGTGGGTTAAAGCCTCAGCGCCTAGGGCTTGCCGATCGAAAGGTCGGCAGTTCGAATCCCCACGGCGGGGTGCACTCCTGTCGTTCGGTCCCAGCGCCTGCCAACCTAGCAGTTCGAAAGCACCCCCGGGTGCAAGTAGATAAATAGGTACCGCTTACCAGCGGGAAGGTAAACGGCGTTTCCGTGTGCGGCTCTGGCTCGCCAGATGCAGCTTTGTCACGCTGGCCACGTGACCCGGAAGTGTCTCCGGACAGCGCTGGCCCCCGGCCTATAGATGTGAGATGGGCGCACAAACCCCAGAGTCTGTCAAGACTGGCCCGCTCGGGCAGGGGTACCTTTACCTTTACCTTTTGTAAAAGAATAGCTCAACAATTTTTGGGGTGTCCTGGTGTTTACTTTTTGAAATATGGCAACCCTAGTAAAGACTCCCCATCTCCTCTCCAGAAAGGCCAACAACTTTTGGCTGCCCTTCCTCCTCCTTGAAAACTTTCAGCTCTCCTTACAAGAACTTTGTAACTAAGAAGTAATGCCTGAGTTTTATTCCCTCCTGCCCTTCTACCCCCTCTTCCGTTTGTGTCTTGCCCTTTTTAGTTCATAAGACTGAAGGAAGGGACCTTCTTGCTTGTCGTGATCTGTAAGCTTCTCTGGGAGAGCAAGCTAAAAATTCTTTAAATAGCAACATTGACAATGAATGGAGCAGGCAAGCTGTGTAGTGGTGGCACCATTCCACATGTGACTCTTCTGTGCATGGCTTGTATAAAGACTTGGGCTAGGCTGGGATGTTGTCATGAAGTAGGGAAAGTGTATGCAGAAGAGGTGTGCGTGTCTGCATTTCATACTTCCTGGAGGACCACTGAAATGGAAAGTCATGCTTCTTTCCCACAGTGAAATGTACCGGTGTATCAATGGAAGGATGACATGCCATGGGGAAAACATATACCTTTCTTCTTTAGTTGTTACACCAAACAGGGGTCCCATTGTTCCTATGAGTAATTTTGTTTCTACCCCCTGTTTTACACTCCTTTGAACCTTCCTTCGCAAAATCAGTTTCTTTTACTATATCCCTATATCAGTTTCTTTTACTATATTCTTTTACTATATACAGACAGTACCGTTATTAGGACCAACCAAAATATCACAAAATGGTGGGCAAGCTCTTGAGACCTTTTGAGTCTGGGTGTTAGGCAAAATGGAGTGGTGATGAGGAAGACATAGGATCATGGTGGGTCACTGGTCTGTCAAGTTCTGCCTTATATATACTGACTGCAGAGGCTTTCTGAATGTTTCAAACAGGGGTATTGAACCTGGCAACTTCTGTGTGCAGAGCACGTGCTCTACCATAGAGCTACAGGGCAAGGAAAAAGCCAGCATGATGTGAAAGGCATGAAGTCTGCAGTTGTAACAGCTTAAGATGGAATCCTGGAGGAGTTTTGCAGATTTAATGGGATTAGTTGCTGCTAGTTGTTAACAGGTTTCAGGTTGCACCTGCGGCTACTGGGACAAAGAAACAATCATAGCTAATCCTCATTTTCTCTAAAACAAATAAAATAAAAATTAATGGCTAGAAGAAAATGAAAGCATGTTTCCTTATAAAAAAGTATTTTTATATTTTTGCTCTTCCCCCATTCCATGGATTAACATAACCATCTGAGGGCCACATGTGGAGAACCACCATAGTGGTGGTTTTGCAGCTAAATTTTGTGGCATGCAATTGGTGCAGTAATAGTGCACTGGTGATGGATTCATACTGGGCCATCTACACATCATTTTGATTTGATTGTATGATATAATATCATATGATATAATTGAATGGTATATGATATGATTGTTTGGTTTTATTTTGATTTCATTTGTAGGAGTCCCTGAAAGCAAAGATCATGTATAACTGTCCTCATACTATCATTTCATCTGCAAATTTCATGAGCATCCTCTTAATACCTTCATCCAAGTCATTTATAAAGATCTTGAACAACAATTGGCCCAGGACAGAACCCTGTGCCAACCTGTGTATCACATTTCCCCAGAATGACGAGGAACTATTAGTGAGCACTTTTTGGTTGGGCCAGTCAACCAGCTACAAATCTACCGTACAAGTTACCTTGTCCAGTCCACATTTTACCAGCTTCTCCTCAAGCATATCATGGGGGACTTTGTCAAAAGCCTTACTTAAATCTAGAAACATTATGTCCACAGCATTCCCCTGATCCACCAAGCTTGTAGTTCCATAAAAAAAGGAAGAAATGAGATTCGTTTGGCATTACTTATTTTTGAGTAATTACCCCATCCTTTTCTAAGTGCTTGCTGACTCAAAGATAATAGACAAAGGCTCTGAAATTACACCCACAAGCTCCTTTAATACTCTTGGATGCAGCTCATCAGGGCCTGGAGATTTGAATTCATTTAATGTAGCTAGGTCTTCCCTTACTGCCTCTTTCCCCATCTTGGGCTGCAGATCCTTCCTTACATCATTTATTCTGTTACCACCAGGTTGGGCATTGCTTTCCTTTTGGGTAAAGACAGAGCCAAAGTAGGTGTTGAGTAGTTCCACCTTTTCTCTGTCACCCAATAGCATTTCTCCACCTTCTCCATGCAGAGGACCTACCACTTGCTTGTTCTTCCTCTTGCTTTGAACCTATAAAAAGGACATCTGGAAATACCCATTAAATAGGTCTTTAAATTGATAGTGATGAGGGATTCTCCTGATTTTCCTCAGGGCTCTAGCAGGGAACAAAAAGATTAAATTCCCTCTTCCACACCCTGATCTCATTAATTATCAGCCCCTCCAGCTGATGCCAGTCTGCATTTAAAGACAGACAAACCTGCATGTTAAATGGAAAGATGCATCTGATGGTTTAGTTTGGCAGCATTTTTATTTCGCTTGTGTTTCGCTTGTTGCAAGGAACTGCGTGGCTGTTCTACCTGAGAACAAGATTGTGGTCACTGTTGTGCTGACATTTGTCATATAAATGTATCAAAAATAATGAATTGAAGACTGGAGCTTTTGTGTCACGCAGCAGCGAAAAGCGTTCCTTTAACCATTTATTGAGTGCACCACAAACTTCAGCTATGGCCTTGCTGTTGAATGTCTGGAAACTTCAGCTGGCACAAAATCAGTGGCCAGGTTGCTCACTGGGGTAGGGTGGTTTGAACAATTCTGGCCCAATTGAGCTGGCTGCCAATCAGTTTCTGGGCACAATTCAAAGTGCTGGTTTTGACCTATAAAGCTTTAAATGGCTCAGGACTGCAATACCTCAAGGACCGCCTCTCCCCATATGAGCCAAGCCAGACCCTGCAATCATCCTCTGAGGCCCTTCTTCACGTGCCTCCTTCATGAGAGACCTAGGGGGCAGTGGCGTAGCGTGGGGGGTGCAGGGGGGGCCGGCCGCACCAGGCGCAACATCTGGGGGTTAGGGTTGGGGGCGCAAATCCATGGGTTAGGGGGCGCAAATTACTTGCCTTGCCCCGGGTGCTGACAACCCATGCTACGCCACTGCTAGGGGGTGGAGACACGAGAATGGGGCCTCTCGGTGGTGGCTTCCCACTTGTGGAATGTTTCCCCTAGAGAGGCCCTCCTGGTGCCATCATTATATATCTTTAGGTGCCAGGCAAAAGCTTTCTTCTGTAACCAGGCCTGTGGCCTTTCAGAAGTAGGAAGGGTGTATTTAATGTATTTCTATTTCCTCTTGGTTTTTACTGTTTCTATGTGGGGTTTTTTGGCAGTTTGTTTGGTTGCAAGCCACGATGGGTTGCCCTAGGCAAGATAACGTGACTAACAAATCATCATCAGGAGAAGCAGCGCTTAGCATAAAGTTGCCTTCTTCAACCCATTTCCGCCCTCATACTTCCAATTTCCACCAGCCCCATGTGGCATAGCCATGCTGGCTGAGACTGATGGAAGCTGGAGCCCCAAATGTCTGGGTGCCACCAGGTTGGAGAAGGCTGGCACAGAGCAACGTTTCAGCTTGTCTGTATAATAGGATTTCCATAAATTTCTTTTCGTAATGTAGACTTCAAAAAGTGCTCTCTTTAGCTAAACATATCACATTTGCCTGGTTGGTTATTGAAGAAGATAGCCCTCAGGCAGGGCAAACAGTTTGTGGTGGTAATTAGGAAATGAACAGACTGTAATAAAGATGTCGAGTGTGAACATGACGGCTCTTCTCCTGTTATTTTTGTGGCAGAAGGGAGGTGAAAGGGCTGGTAAGGCTGCAGTAACGTGCAGAGTGGGCTGTGGATCCTCTGTCTGCTTTCTTATGTGCATTTGGGCTGCTTATTTGGAATAGGATGTGCACCCAAGTATGCCTAATTCATGCCAAGTCTGCATCAAACCCATTGACCACCTGCATTATTCCAGACACTATTCCTCAGTGTTTCGGGCTTAGCACTCTTCCTAGATTTGTACCCATGGAATCCATGTTCATAGGTAGAATACCACATTAATGGTGGCTGGGGAACAGCAGCAGAAGCTTAACTGGTATAGGACGTAGGATGCTGGACCAGGTGAGCTCTTGGTCTGGTGCAGTAGGGCTCTTCTTATGTCCTTGGGGGTTCATATTCCACAGAATAAAAGCATCCCCTCCAACATTATTGGGACCAAAATTACGGTGCTCCTTTTTTGGTCCTGAGCTCAGTGGCGTAGCGTGGGTTGTCAGCACCCGGGGCAAGGCAAGTAATTTGCGCCCCCTAACCCGTGGATTTGCGCCCCCTAACCCGTGGATTTGCGCCCCCTAACCCTAACCCCCAGATGTTGCGCCCGGTGCGGCCGCCCCCCCTGCACCCCCCATGCTACGCCACTGCCTGAGCTCTCTTGCATGCACAAAAGCATGAGACCAAAAGGCACTCATTTTTTTGGTCTTGCAAGACCAAAAAAACAAGTGACTTTCATTCCGGGGCTCTGGCACAACCCAACTGACATGTGTCAGAGTGCTCGGATGAAAAGCAAGCATCTTCCAGTCTGGTTTTCATACGACCCAGCTGCTGTTTCGCCACAGTGAGCTCTTTTGGTCCAGCGTCTCTGGTGCGAGGACTCATGCCAGAAAATGGGACATTCCGGAATCCAATCAGAAGCTGGGATTGGCTTATGTGATTCCGGGATGTCCCACTTAAAATGGGACAGTTGAGGATTTTGTAATAGATAGGCCAATGGCCCACCTGAATGTAAGACATCTTCATATAAAATGATGTATACAGGATTTTCAGGGTCTTACAGATTAGGCTCCTCTTCTTTAGATGGTAATATGCTTTACCTCACTTGCTTAGAAATGTGAAAAGCCAGTCCAGCTGCATTGGGGGACACTCCTCCTCATTCTGTTGAGTGGGACCCATGATGTCTGCCCCCACAATTGGACAGGTGAGGCCATTGCAAAGACAGCATGGTGGGCATGGCCCAAGCAAGGAAGGAAACCTCTCTCTTGCCTTTTAACTTTTTCAGGAGTTGTTACTTTCGTACTTACTGTAGCACTTAAAGCTAAGTGGGCACTTGGGAATTTCATGCACAGATGGTGCCTTTAAGAGGTATGCACACACATTGGAGGGGGAACAATAGGGGCAGAGATGTTTTTCTGCTGCTTGTAACATTTTTATAGGATTGGGATATAACTGGTGAATGCTTGTCAGCCATGTGGTTGTCCGTAATGAGGCAGGTCAGTGCTGTGATGTAGAGGATTGCAAGCTGACTTGCATGCTTTCTGCAGAGGATCAGCATGAAGTTGGAAAGGGTCAAGCAAATCGGGCAAGCGCTGCTTTGCCAGGCTTATCCAACATATGCCAACCCACCCGGTTGACCAAGAGTATTGTTCTGTGCTCAGAATCTTCACAATCAAGATTGAGCCTGTTAAACAGCAGGCGCCTTAAATAAACAAACAAGCAAATGTGCCAAGCTTTTGTCATCTTCTTTCACTTCATGATATTAACTCCTTCATTAACTGATTGATGGCACAAAAGCAGAACTGTTGCTTCGACTTTCAAAGATGTAGCTGCACTCATGAGGACTAGAAGAAAATTTTTTGAAAAAGTGAAAGTAGAATGACACAGAATTCTACCATGATGTAATTCTACATCCTTTATGTAGTGTAATTCTACATCCTTTATGTAGTGGATCCTGCCAACTTAGCAGTTTGAAAGCACACCAGTGCAAGTAGATAAATCGGTACCACTGCAGTGGGAAGGAAAACTGCATTTCCATGTGCTCTGGTTTCCGTCACAGTGTCCCGTTGCACCAGAAGCGGTTTAGTTCTGATGGCCACATGACCCAGAAAGCTGTCTGTGGACAAATGCTGGCTCCCTCAGCCTGAAAGCGAGCAGAGCACCACAACCCATTAGTTGCCTTTGACTGGACTTAACCGTCCAGGGGTCCTTTGCCTTTGCTTCTAGATATTGAGGATGTGTAGCCATTGAAAGATAGGTTGTAATACAATACTTTTTCTTTATTTCTACAACTTAAGTACTGTTCATAAGACAAAATCACATTGGAATCACATTGACGCGATGAAGGATGTTCTACAAATTGGGGGAACTGGAGGAATAAAAATGAAGATGTTCATTTCCTCAGGCTTATGCCCGAATCTAGCAAAAGTCTGCGATAGCTCAGCTGGTAAAGCATAAGACTCTTAAACTCAGGGTTGTGGGTTTGAGCCCCACATTGGGCAAAAGATACCTGTATTGTAGGGGGTTGGACTAGATGACCCTTGTGGTACCTTCCAACTCTACAATTCTATTATTTCACTGAAAGCAATGGGACATGAGTTTCTTTTGTTCTATTGATTCCAGTGGGATTTACACTGCAGTCCTATGCATATTTATTCAGATCGATGTCCCACTACACAGTGGTACCTCCGGTTGCAGATGGGACCCGTTCCAGAGCTCCGGTCGGATCCTGAGGTTTCTGCAACCAGAGGGACTACTTCTGCACACATGTGTGGCATGATAGAGTGCTTCTGCGCCTGCGCGCATGGCGAAAACCCAGAAGTATACTTACAGGTTTGCCGTTTATGCATCCCGAAGTTTACGTAACTGGAGGGATATGTAAGCAGAGGTGCGACTGTATTCAATAGGGCTGATTCCCTGATAAGTTTGCATAGGTTTGCAACCTTATTCACAACTGGCTTTAGATGAATTGGGGCCAGAGATAGAGGTCCCTTCCAGATGGCCTGTTTGCTGAGCCTTCATCACAATTCATTTACACAACATTTGCTTAGAGTCATACACCAGCCCACTATTAATGAGCATTTATTTTGATTTGTTTCTGGGGAAGTTATATGAGGTTGCCTTGAGCGGGTGTTACCCAGTGCTTATCCAGTGCATTTCCCAATCTCTTTCCTTACAGCAAAAAGTCTGATTTTTTTTAATGGGGGGAGGGTAGCTTTGTTGCGCAAGAGCCCAAATCCACTTTAACTGCACAACTTGAATTTGCTCTTATGTTGTTGAATGCCACCAGCAGGAGACGGACAGTCTGAAAATGCACAGGGGAAGTGAAGCATCGGGCAAGTTAGAGTAGGGTGATCATTTTGTGAATGACGGAATAAGAGGTGAGTTTTTGACAGGCATTTGGACACAGAATGAAGTTCTCTTGGGGAAGCAAGCCCATTTCTGTGTTCTGTCCTGTGGCTTATGAATGGGGGTCAGGCTGATCTTCCCCCGCTGGAACTTTCTGGTTGGGAGGGAGCAATGAGGCAACTGAACCCATCCTTTAAGAAAGCTCTGAGGAAATACTACAATATCTTATTGAAAACTGCTGAAGTGTTATTGCAGCCTGTGACCTTCACCCCATTCCCTCTACAACCCCCTTGAGGCAGATGCTCCAAGGACATCCTAGGTGGTTATAAAGCAATGGTTTTAATAGCCTGCTTGAGCTGGCTTCTGTAATGGGGTGTTGTTGTTTTTATATATAAAAAAACCCCGGACTAGCATAGCATGGCTTACCATAACCATGCAATTTATAAATGAGGAGCCTGGGATCGCAGTGAAACACAATCCATCCTTGGGGGAAAATTAATATTTTTAAAATGATTTCTCTTGCATATGCAAACATGTTCAATGCACGCTTAGGAACGCGGGCGCTTTTCTGCCAATTGCTCATTCCGGAATTCCAATGGCATCTTTGCATTAATGAGAGCTCTGTAGTTCTGCAAAGACAGGATGGGATGTGCTCCATAGCTATTTCTACTCCCTCTTTGATGGCTATAAGGAATGAATGGATATAGGCCAGACTGTTAGAAATGCTCTAGCTTATCACTATGCCTTCTAATAATATCCTATCAATCATTACTAACAAATGCCAATGAGGTGTCCAGCCACCTTAATGAGTGGGTGACGTCTGCCAGCTCTTTATTACCTAGGTTAAATGTGACACAGTCGTTTGTTGAGCTATTTCTGCTGGAGAAAATAGTTTTTGGGCAACCATAAAGGATGGGAAAATGGAGACAGGCAGCAGTGGAGGCCTGGCAGAGTTATGCAGACTGCGAGTGCACAAGCCATTAATTCTGCACTACTTTACATAAAAGCATTGGAAATGAAGTTTAATTAATACACAGAAAGTGAACATTCTGAATTATTTTTGTTGGGGTGGGGAAGCAGAAAAAGCTTTGTTCTAGAGTTCAGCTCTAGCATCTGTCAGCCAATTGTTCAAAATGCTGCACAATCCATTTTTTTAAAAAAAATATTTTAAAATGAAAATTAGGTTCAAAGGCTGGGGATTTTTTTTGAGCGCTGCAGAAAGAGTAACACAGAACTCAGTCTAATAAAGTGTCTCAGGTGTCATGACCTGGGAACCTTGCAGTGTGCTTCAGAGACCTTTGCTGAGGATAAGCTTCAGGTTGCCTCCTTAGTAAGGTTATCAGATATTTTTCAATGAATCCAGGGACACTTTTCAACTTCAATGGATTTTTTATGGGGACTGATTTGTAAATACAGGGACTGTCCCTGGAAAATGGGGATGTCTGGTAACCTTACTTAGGGTGAGGAGAACCATTAGTACCCCCCCACCCCGGATCCATTTCAATCAGGGTTTCATTACAGAAACTGCTTTGGTCTCTCCCTATGATGATGTCTCTTGGGAGAGAGACAGAGGGAATGGGTCCCTGTTAATTTTCTTCTACCTCTCAGTGGCTTTCAATACCACCAACCATGGTACAGTGGAACCTCGGGTTGTGAACGTGATCTGTGTGGGAGGTACATTCACAACCTGCAGCCCCGAGTTTGCGCATGCTCGTGATGTGATTCAGCACTTATGCACAAAGCGCGATTTAGTTCTTCTGCACATGCCAGAGCGCTGAAACCCAGAAGTGACCCGTTCCGGTACTTCCGGGTTTCAGCGCATCCGTAACCTGAAAATGCATAACCCGAAACGTCTGTAACCCGAGGTACCACTGTATCTTTCTGGGGTGGCTGGCTGAGTTAGGGATTGGTGGCACTGCTCTGTGGTGGTTCCAGTCCTGCTTGGATGGTCGTTTTCAGAGAATAATGCTTGGGGAGTGCTCTTTGGCCCCATGAAGCATTCAATGTGGGGTTCCTCAGGGTTCAATTTTATCCCCTATGCAGTTTAACATCTACATGAAACTGCTGAGTGGGGTCATCCAGAGTTTTGCAGTACAGTGGTATCTCTGGTTAAGAACTCAATTTGTTTTGGAGGTCCGTTCTTAACCTGAAACTGTTCTTAACCTGAGGTACCACTTTAGCTAATGGGGCCTCCCACTGCCACCACACGATTTCTGTTCTTATCCTGAAGCAAAGTTCTTAACCTGAGGTACTATTTCTGGGTTAGCGGAGTCTGTAACCTGAAGCGTCTGTAACCTGAGGTACCACTGTATGTGGTCAGCAATATGCGGATGACACATAGCTCTACATCTCCTTTACATCTGCTGATGTGGCGGTGGATGTGCTGGACCAATGTCTTGCCTTGGTAATGGACTGGATGAGAGCCAACAAACCAATGCTCAATCCCGATAAGGCTGAGGCACTGTTAGTGGGTGGTTTTCTGGACAGGATGGCTGGGAGATCACCTGCTCTTGATGGGGTTACACTTCCTCTGAAGGAGCAGGTTCGTAGCTTGGGGGCACTCCTAGATCCTTTGCTGTTTCTTGATGCTCAGGTGGCATCAGTGGCATGGAATGCCTTCCATCAGCTTTGGCTGGTGGCCCAGCTATGCCTCTATCTGGACAGGGATAGCCTAATTCTGTTGTTGTTGTTGATGATGATGTTGTTGATGAATGATGATTTTATTTTTACCCTGCCCATCTGGCTGGGTTGCCCCAGCTACTCTTGGCAGCTTCCAACAGATATAAAAACACAATGAAACACCAACTATTAAAAACTTCTCTATACAGGGCTGCTTTCAGTAACCTTTAGGTTAGATTACTGCAATGTGTTATATGTAGGGCTGTCTCTGAAGATGGTTCACAGATCCTGCATCCTATCCCTATGGCTGCATGATGAGAAAGAGTCTGCTTCTTGGGTTGGAGGAAGTGATAAGGATTTTCTTCCTATTGTTAGCCTTCCTGCCTGGACAAGCAGAGGATCTCACAGGCAGACCTCACAGGGAACTCACCTTGCAAACATGGAATTTCATATTTTGACTCGAGCATCGTTTCCCCACAATACTTACTCAGGCAACACTCTCATGGGATCAGACAAACACCAGCCATACTAGGGCGTCAGTCACTAACATGATGTAAGCTGTCATCTTCTAACAATGCCTGTCTGCCATTTAGGCATGCTAAAAATAGATCAATCTCTATGACAGAGAATAAATGGATGCAAATCATACATAAGAAATGATAACAGAGAGAAACCAATGGAGGAGCATTTCATTTTCCCAGGATGTTCTGTTGCAGACATTAAAGTGGCTGTACTCTTAAAAAAGCATTTGAAAGGGGAATGCTTAACATAAAGCTGCCAGATTGGAATTCATTGCCACATTTTACAATGTGGAACTTGGTATCAAGTCTTGGGAGCTGCTAGTTTTTGCTGTAGAAAGTAATTGTTCTTAGGTGTTTGTTTACACAATTAATATTGCTACTGTTATTAATTGCCAATGGCTGCTAGTCCCTAGTAGATCACATCGATGCTAATCATATCTAACATTCATATAAGGCAGGGATGGGGAACAGGATCCTCCGGATGATATTGGGTTCCCCACTCCCAATGGCCTAGGGGTGATAGAAGTTGCTGCCGAATAACATCTGGATAGGTTCCTTATCCCTGTGCTAAGCAGCTTCTGTATTAGTTTGAGTTCTGCATAGGACTATGACACATTGTCTTCCACCTTCTGAATTGTTTGACCTTTTACACAGGTCAGCATGAAAGACGCAGGGCTCCATTGCGAGTGAAGTGAACTCTTTATTCAAAGAAATGGCATATAGCTCAGCAACCCTTTCCAGTAGGTCTTGCCCCTACTGGGACTGAAGGTCCATGCCTTCCACCCCTTCTAAGGTTCCTTCTCTCCTGTATGTTTTCCAACTGGTCTCAAACTCTACCTGCACACCTCTGCCCTCTGTTCTGCCCTCCTTGTTATCTTGTGCGTTCTTGAAGATGGGGGGGGGGCACGGGAGCTGGTTGGAGCCAGAGAGGGAGACTCCCTGGATTCTTCAGCTGCCCTCTGCCCCCTCTCCTCTGTTTCAGCCTCGGAGTCTAAACTGCTGCCACCGGCTCTTCTTGCTCACTAAACCCTGCTGCCCCTTCGGCATCCAGGCCCTCCTCCCAATCTTCTTCCTCTGACCTCTCCTTGGTGTCCCAACATCAATCCCCAGGGAGCCTTCCTCCTCTGGGGGTTCCCCGGCTGATGCCTCCCACCACTCCTCTTCGTCCAGCCAGTCCCTGACAAATACTGAACTAGATTGTCCAAATGCCTTGTGCTTGGTATAAGGCAACTTCTTATGTTCCTATTGCTCTTATTTCTACTCCATGTTCTGTAGATCACACATTGAGACAGGAGGCTATCCTTTTTATGCACTGTGTCTGCACTGTCTAGGTTGCCCTGTCATCATTAGTCAAAGTGATGGGTTGGGGTTTATTTTTTGTGGGGGATGCTCAATTTAAAGACCTCAAATTATAGCCTAAAGTTAAATTAAAATCTCCATGTGAAATGGTTAGCATGTGTCTCTGCGCGGGTTAGCTTCTCAGGGTTACTCAAATTCCTTTATTTTGGAAACAGGTTGGCATACATATTAATGTGACCCAGGTGTTAATGCCATGCTGTTTTCTTTCTTCTTTTTAAAAAAACCTTTACATTAAAATCAGTGGTTTGCTGCTAGAAATATTTCTTTGGGTAATTATACAGCTTTGCTTCCAGGCACTGCAGTATCAGATCCATCCAGTGTTGCCCTTCTCCCAAGTCTTGGGCAGGCAACGTAAATCTTATTCAGAGGAGTGTCCCAAGGGAACCCAATGGCTCCCCAGCAATATCTGGGTACCTTAGGGCCATTTTACTGCTTCCAATGCACGCAACTTCAGAAGGGGGCATGGGGTGTTTACAGGGTGACCAATGGCCTCCTGGCCACACTTGGCAGGGGTGGGGGAGGGTACAAAAATCTAGAGAATGGAAGATCACACTGGTAGCCTGAAACATTTGTACCTGTCTTACAATATTATTACTTAGGGCTGGCCCAAGACATTTTGAAACCTGAGGTGAACCAAAGCATGTCTCCCCCAACACTGGCCAACCATGAAGATGTTGACACCAGGAATAAGGGAGGGCATCAAGTCAACCTTACCCAATGGCTTAAATGGGAATCAAAGGCCATTGTGTGTGTTTGTGGGGAAAGGTCCCTGCTCTGAATCACACCAGGTGAATGCAGATCCCTGGAGACCTCCCTAGAGGACAGCCTCTGCTGTTTCCTCCCTATGGGTGGAAGGAGACCAGCAGCACCTCCTATTTGCTAAGAGGCCTCTGTGGGGGGCGGCTGTTGTGAAGGTGGGAGATTTGGCCTCTGAGGAGTGTGCAGCAGCTTGGAGGCTGGATCTGCTGCTCCTGTGGATTCCGCCGCCCAAGGCAGTTGCCTCACCTTGCCTCATGGATGAGCTGGCCCAGCTATGACTCCTCCTCCTCAATAGAGGCTCATCAGACAGGGGAATTAGGGCATTGCCCCACCAACCTCAGTCTGCCCTTATTCCATGGCCCACTGTCAGTTTCCTCTTTCTGTAGGATAAAGGTAAAGGTAAAGGTACCCCTACCCGAAGGCCAGTCGTGACCGACTCTGGGGTTGCGTGCTCATCTCGCTCTAGAGGCCGGGAGCCGGCGCTGTCCGAAGACACTTCCGGGTCACGTGGCCAGCGTGACGAAGCTGCTCTGGCGAGCCGGCACCAGCGCTGCACATGGAAACGCCATTACCTTCCCGCTTATAAAGCGGTCCCTATTTATCTACTTGCACTTAAGGGTGCTTTCGAACTGCTAGGTTGGCAGGAGCCGGGACCGAACGACGGGAGCTCACCCCACCGCGGGGATTTGAACCGCCGACCTTACAATCGGCAAGTCCTAGGCACTGAGGTTTTACCCACAGCGCCACCCGTGTCCCACCTATTCCTGCAGGATAGGTGTCACCTAACAACTTTCAGCACCCATTAACAAACTACGGCTCCCAGGATTCTTTGGCAAAAATCATGATTTTTTGAAGTGGTATGATACTGCTTTAAAGGCACAGTGCATATTGGGCCAATATTACTAATACAGGTAAAACATATGCTGAATTAAAGCCACGCTATTGTTGTAAAGTGGAATTCTTCTGATAATGCATTTTCCCTGCTGAAGGCTCCTCAAATACCACAAATAAATCTTTTGTACATATCAGTGCTCTGAGGGTTAATGGAAAACTGTGTTTTTGCAAACCAACAGGATGTCCTTTGTCTTTTGGTGGCAGCCTTGGGTTGTCACAATTGTGTTGCCCTCCAATAAGTCTGAGGGCATTTTTAAATTTTTGATGTTCTGTGTCATTTGAGTTAAACACAAAGGTTACAGAAGACATGGAAACAGCCAGTTCTCTACCAGAAACACCACAGAAAACCTTGCCTTGCTACTTTCCCCTTTTCTGTCTTTGATTTTTTTTTATATAAAAAAAATACATTGCTTCATAAAGTAAGATGAGAACTTTATGACCTATGCTAGAAGGCAAGCTTTTATTTACTTAGCTTATTTAGATATCTAGAAAAACATAAAAGGGGATGAAAAATAGTGGTTAAATACTGCAGAAGTGTACACAGACACACAACAACTGCAAGGACCGGTAAATTCCTTAGGAAAAAATATTCCTCTAGAGGAATTGCATGTGAATATTTTGGAATGTTGAGTCTGTAGTCAGTGAAAAACCTGCCATGGTCCCATAATATCTTGTAGCACAGACTAGGGTAGAGTTTTCATTTGGAAGGCTTCGCCAAATGACTATTATGAAACATGGAACAAGAACTATCTGCAACAAAATGTTGCAGTGTATCTTCATTCCTCATCTTGCAACTGCAGTGCTCCTATACATTGTTATAGCTAGCTGTTCCTGCAGTGCAGTGAATCCCTCCCCCTGTTTTATTGTATGTGTTTTCCAACTGACACACAACTTTTTCTCACTGAGTGTTTTGAGTCTTCCTCCCCATTAGGCTGTTCTTATGGTTCTTCTATAATTTTAGTTCTTTAAAACTCTGCTTCTGCAGACCTTCTTCCTGCTTCTCAGATGGCATTATTATTATTCATTGTTTGTTTATTTGTTTGTTTATACCCCACCTTTTCTCTGATGGGACTCCAGGTGGCTTACAGATAAAAACAAGAACTGCTAAAAACATAGGAAAGAAATACAAAAAAACCCAATTAAACATTAATAGAATTTAAAATATATAATATAAACATATCTGTTTAACACATACCACTAATTACAATAAAAACAGCATGACACTAGCCCTTTAATTAAAAGCAGTCAGTTCCCAAAAGCTTGTTGGGACAAGAAGGTATTCACCTGCTGACAGCAGGACAACAAGGAGGGAGCCAGTCTAGATTCTCCAGGGAGGGAGTTCCAGAGTCTGGGAGCAGCCACCGAGAAGGCCCAGCAGCCCTGTTTTGTTTCCATTTCTTCTGACACAAACCTGCTGAGTTCAAAACTTGTTGAAGGACAAACCTCAAGACTGATGCACAGAGCATTTGGATTGCTGATACAAACCCAGAAAACTGCACACGTTTTCTGAGCCCTTCTCTCAGTCAATTTACATTACGCTATCTTCTAGATCTCTGTATTTTCTGCATCTAGCTTGGTCACCTACATCATAGATCCCTGGGAATAAGAGCCAAGCTAACCCCAATAAATACAGAGCATGAACAGTTTTGTTAGGTTGATAGATTCAAGCAAAGCAATAGGTTCGGTTGACTGAATTTACATAAGGGGTGAAAGCTAAGGCATGTATATTTATGCGCAAAGCTTTTGATTTTTCACTCTGGAATTGCCCAGAGTGCTCTGCACAAAGCACCCTAAGGGAAAGACTCGGGCGGTTGTAAAAATAGCTTGCATTCTCCTCCACCACCTCTAAAGTCTACTTGTCACAGAAATATTATGTGTTTTTTTTACTCCAGAAAAAATTACTTCATCTACAGATTTTAAGGATGAACAAATGAGCCAAATGTCGTGTTAGTTCCTACTTAGCGAGGTCCCTTTGTGAGTGACAGGGAAGGGTTAGGCAGCTGAGATAATTGCCCATAAGTCTTAAATGATTGCCAGAAACAAATGTTCACATAGTTTGCCAGTGGGTGAGTTAAAGACATCCATGCGTTACCCTTCATTCTGCTAGGGATATTTTGCATGTGGTGCTCCCCCTCCCAGTAAACAAGGGTAATTATAATTTTATTTGTCTTTCATATTGTTTTTGTAAGCCACTCTGGTTCAGCTTTACTAAAGGGTGGCACCGAAATATTTAAAATCAATAAAAATAAGAAGCTGCCTGATAGCAAGTCACATTATTTGTCTGTGAAGCTCAGTATAGCCTATTCTGTCTTGGCTGGTAATGGCTCTCTAGCCAGTGTGGTGCTGTAGTCATATTGTTAGACTAGGACCTGGAAGACCAGGGTTCAGATCCCATGGGCAAGTCACTGCCTTGCAGTCTAACATACCCCATAGGTAATGTATGTTTTATTGGTTTCATGCAAAAGCAAATACAACAACAATAATAAACAAATAGCACTCAGGTCCCTTTTAAGTCAAAGTTCATTAGTCATGAGTCATTTGTTTCCAGTATAAAAGTTAACATTTATATAACATATTTGTTGGCCAAGCGTGTCTTTCCAGAGTGATCCATGTGTAAGCGGGTGGTTGGCAATTCTGTCCCACCATTGCAGGAAACATTATCAGTCTATACCAGTACACATGAAAACTATCAGTTTGATTAGTATCATACATGCCTTCCTTTATCCAGCCTGTCATTCCATCAAAGCAACAGACCATAGCTGTTGTAACAAATTTCAAATATATTAGAAATGAGGGCTTTCCAAAATCTTGCAGTAATGAATTTTTCAGCAGTCAGAATAAATATAAGCGAACCCTTAAACAATAGAACAAGATTTTCCTCACTGAATATGGAAAGTAGAGCTAATAATCATGGAATTGTAGAGTTGGGACCACAAGGGTCCAATCCCCTGCAATTCAGGGATCTTTCACTTGACATAGGACTTGAACCTACAACTCTGAGCTAGCCATTTGAGGGCTTGGTATAATCTGTTAATTTGTTATTGCATGAACTTCCTCAGAAAGCTTCTTCCCAAATGCTTTGATGCTTAGGCAATCCCACCACCTATGGAAGTATATTCCTGCCTCCCCACACAACCTCCAACACAAAGCAGAGTTTGACCTGGGGGAAAACAGGTACCAGTGACAAATGTACAAAGTAGATCTGTTGCACTAGGATCACAGAGCATTTCCCCCCACTTTAACTGAACAAGCCTAAATTTCCAGTACAGTATGTGCCCAGAGCCCTTCTGACAGTATGGGAGGCAACCTCATGCATGGCCCTGTGAGGATGCGCCAGAAGTAAGAAAACAAAATCCCATCTCAGTTGAAATGGCTTGTTGCATTGATCTGTTTTCTTGGGAATATTTTGCAATGAAAATTTCTTTGCAGGCTGCATGGCAAGGAAGTAACAGATGGAGCAGACACACGGTAGCAGGGACATTGTAAAAGTGTTAAGAGAAATTAAAACAAAAACAACAACAACAACCAAAATGCCTGTTGCAAAGTGAAAACTTTGGAATAGTGTCTCTCTCTTCTCTAAACCCCCCCCCATTTCAGTTGTTGGGCAAGTCTTTGAAGGTCAGTTAATCTAATGGTCATGCATTTAATTAATATTTTACAGCAAACTGTTATAATACAATCATGGTACGTGCATGGATATGCATACAGTTGCTAAACTTCTTGGAGTCACAAAGTTCTGGAGGATATAGATCTAGATATTGATATAGACGGGACGTGGGTGACGCTGTGGGATAAACCACAGAGCCTAGGGCTTGCTGATCAGAAGGTTGGCAGTTCGAATCCCCACGACGGGGTGAGCTCCCGTTACTCAGTCCCAGCTCCTGCCAACCTAGCAGTTTGAAAGCATGTCAAAGTGCAAAAAGATAAATAGGTACCGCTCCGACGGGAAGGTAAACGGTGTTTCCGTGCACTGTTCTGGTTCGCCAGAAGCAGCTTAGTCATGGCGACCACATGACCTGGAAGCTCCCTCGGCCAATAAAGCGAGATGAGTGCCACAACCCCAGAGTCGGTCACGACGGGACCTAATGGTCAGGGATCCCTTTACCTTTATTGATATAGATATAAATTTGGATAATGGTATCATGATGTAGAATAGACTGGTTTATACATGTAAAGATTTTCTAGGCATAGATACGGGAACAGAGCTCAAGGCTCAGTGGTGGAGCATCTGCTTTGCATGTATAAGGTCCCAGGTACAATCCCCGGCAACTCCAGATAAAGCATGAGGCTCTTAATCTCATGGTCAAGGGTTCGAGCCCCATATTGGGCAATGGATTCCTGCATTGCAGAAGGTTGGACTAAATGACCCTCATGGTCCCTTCAAACTCTGCAGTTCTGTGATTTGAACTCTACTGTAGCTCATAAGCTCAAAAAGGGTATGGAAGATGAGAGAGGGGTGGAGTGGAGCATTTAAGGCATTTAAGGCCTTATGTTCTTATACTCCCTCCGCAATAAATATAAATAAAATAAAAGAGGATCAGAGATAAAAAAATCACATTTGATTTAAATATCTTTGTTTATGCTACAATACAGGTTGTTCTCGAAGCTACCAGCATGAGTTTGACCAAACTGCGGGAGGCAGTGGAAGACAGGAGTGCCTGGCGTGCTCTGGTCCATGGGGTCACGAAGAGTCAGACATTACTAAACAACAACAACAACAACAACAACAACAACACAGGTAAGGAGAAAGAATTCACTTTGCAACTTCCTTTTATATTGCAATGTAGATCAGATCATCAGAAGACATTAGTATTAATAAAAAAGTAGTTAAACTTACTATTTACTTTTTAAAAATAGACTTTCTGGCTTTTTTGTGAAAATTTTTGAATCACTGCATGGAAATTAATTGTTCTGGAATGTTTGCTTCAACACTTAGCCTGGCCAAATCCACAAGATGTTCCTGAGACGTTGTAGACTTTAAATAATTCTTAATTAGCTAAAATTTGTTAAATGACCTCTCTCCAGGAGCAACTATTGCTGGAATAGTATTTTTAAATTAACACAAGCATTTGAAAACAGGTCAGCATGTCTGTACTTTGTTAACAAGTTCAACAGATGTAATGGCTTTAACTGTGCACTTGCAAAATTTGATTTATGTACAGAAGGTAGATGTTGCATTTCTGTTCCAAAACCATCACCATTAAGGGCAGCTGGATATTGCTGTGATAAAGATAAAACCTTTTCTCTCCACATCACTTTCAGACATGGTATGTTTCCACATGAAATCCTCCCCTCCCCCCGCCAACTGCTTAACAACATTGAAGTGGACATTTAATTATGCTATAACATTGGCTACCATAACATAAAACACAGTTTCTGAAGTAGGCCTCTTCTGGAGTATTAGATCTGTGCCAGCTAATTTTTTTTATCACACAGCTGACATTAACACACAGGCAAAAGATGTCACATATAATAAAACTCCATGGAATTCATTTCTAGTTTTGGTCAAATTTAGTTCTAGGAGGTCTTCCAGTGCTAATTTAATGTCAGTCAAGTGAGCTGCAATGGCTGTACACATTCAACACGTTACACATTTGATCATCTGGATTCAGACAATGAACTTGAAGCTGCCCTCTCCTTTTCTGAGACTCCTGGACACCTAGCACATGTTCCTGAAGGATGGGATCCCACCTGGAGAGCAGTTCAATGAGTCCTAAAAAGCTTCCGTTGTTTGAATAATGAATTTGATGGGATGAACTAGTAAAATGCTAGGTCACATTCTTCCAAGTGTGTACCACATTGCTGGTGCTCTTTAAAAGATTGTACCGTTTCACAGCTGCAGTTTTGATTGACACTTCTAAGATCATGTCAGCTCCTGTCACACACAGCAGGTGCCTTCCTAAGTTCTCACCATTCTATGTGACTATTGCCTTTTTCATGTTTTGGGATCCTGTGGAAAAGTTCCTGCCACTTCCCATTAGATTCCCAGCATTCAGCAGATACCAATGCAGACTTTGAAGCCCAAGTGCTAGTCTTGACTGTCTTGTGCCAAAACAATTGACATGGAAAGCAATATAAAACTTGTTTCTGTCGACTCCAGACAAGCCACTCTCATACATTAGTGCTTTGAAATGTTAGCATGCTTTCTGGGAAAACTTGATTGCAGATGTCTTTTGGGAATGTTTTAGAGAGAAGGAAGTCACCATTTGCAATATACTTTTTGAGATGGAAACTTGGTTGTGGTACATCCAGTGTCCAGCCCTACATTATGATTACTCCTCTTATCTTCCAAATTCACTTCCACATGTGTTTGTATGCCTGCTTCTTTTTGTTTCCTTTTTCCATTTTCTGCATCTGACCCTTCACCAAAATATTGTGCATGATTACCCAAATAAACCGCTACTTGTTTGCGGATGAGGTTTCTAATAGTTTCTTCTTGCTCCAATTCTAAAGGGGAGTTCAATGAAAAAAAATTTTTTTTTGAAGCTGCACTTAATCCAAATGGAAAAAGCATTTGTTGACTCTTTCCTTCATTTTTCTTGTCTTTTTCCTCTCTTGGGCTCATGCTTTATGATAATACATTTTGGAGAGATGATTTATAAAATAATATTTTTAAATCTGAAGAAAGGAAAAATGACGCTAAGATAAAAAATATATATTATATACTAATAATTTAGTGGTAGTAGAAGTAGTGGTAACAATGGTAGTACACAAGTCATCATATTTCCATACTTTAGGGGTCAAAATAATACCAAATCCAGTACATTAGTACCAAATATGGCAACATTGCTGAAGTGGTTGCCATGGTGATATAGAAAAAAATGGGAAAGAGGTGGAGTAAATATGACCCCACTTATCCATTTAAGGGTTAAATCATGCTGATGCAATGATGCAGAGATGAAAGTAAATAATTGTTCATTATACCTCTACACTATATAATATAGACCACAACTACTATGAATTATGATAAAACTATGTAGCCCTACACAAAATGAACACCCTAGTATTCAAAACCTGCAGTCAACAATGCAGTGGTGTGTTTGGGAATACTTCTAAGTTTAGAAGAGCCAACTACATGATAATTTGCTCCTAAACCAGGAGTGGAAACTCCTGAGTGGTTTGGGGTTTCTTTTGCCCACTATTTCCAACTGCAGTTTATTTAAGTAAAGGTAAAGGGACCCCTGATCATTAGGTCCAGTTGCGGACGACTCTGGGGTTGCGGTGCTCATCTTGCTTTACTGGCCAAGGGAGCCGGCCTACAGCTTCCGGGTCATGTGGCCAGCATGACTAAGCCGCTTCTGGCAAACCAGAGCAGCGCACAGAAAGGCCGTTTACCTTCCCGCCGGAGTGGTACCTATTTACCGTATTTTTCGCCCTATAGGGCGCACCGGCCCATAGGACGCACTTATTTTTTTTTTTGGGGGGGGAAATAAAGGGGAAAAATCTTATTTTCCCCCCCCCCAGCCCCAAAGAGCAAAGAAGCCATGACAGCGAACGGGATGGATCCCGCTCGCTGTCCTGGCTTCATTTTTAGCCTCGGGGCTGGGGGTCCGGAAGTGAAGGCAAGGTTGCACAACCTTGCCATTGCTTTCGGAGCTTGCGGGGCTGGGGAAGCTGGAGCTTCCCCTGACCCCAGCCCCCAGAAAGGATCCGAGAGCGATGGCGAAGCTGCACGCACCTTCGCCATCGCTCTCGGAGCTTGCGGGGCTGGGGGTGGGGGAAGCCGGAGCTTCCCCTGACCCCAGCCCCCAGATCGGGTCCGAGAGCGATGGCGAGGTTGAGCGCAACCTCGCCATCACTCCAGGAGCTTTCCGGGCTGGGGGGATAGCTTCCTGAAGCCTGGAGAGCAAGAGGGGTCGGTGCGCTCCAGGCCTCAGCGAAAGCCTGCATTCGCCCCATAGGACGCACACACATTTCCCCTTCATTTTTGGAGGGGAAAAAGTGCGTCCTATAGGGCGAAAAATACGGTATCTACTTGCACTTGATGTGCTTTCAAACTGCTAGGTTGGCAGGAGCAGGGACCGAGCAACGAGAGCTCACCCCGTCGCGGGGATTTGAACCACCAACCTTCAGATTGGCAAGCCCTAGGCTCTGTGGTTTAACCCACAGCGCCACCCGTGTCCCTCACAGTTTATTTATACGAGACAAAATTGAGGGGCTGTATTTGCAGTGACACTGCTGGGATGGGACTAAGGAGCAGTCACCTCTTGCCCTTTGCTCTCTTGTTGATGGGAGGTGCTGTAGTAGATTGCTTCTCCCTCCACCCACACCCAATCAAAGGGACTGTGGCGAGGAGGAGGAGGAGGAAGAGGAGGAGGGTGCACTCCAGGAGGAAGGACCACTGCGAGCATCTTGGTCAAGGGGGCAGCGCATCAAACCCTAGAATTGGCACTGCTCATGGAAATGTGGACTTTTTCTTTTGCTAAAGAAAGCCTAGAGATTGATAGGGAGTGCCCCAAGGATCAATGCAATATCCAGGCAGAGGAAAATTGAAAATGATTGCTTGTCACAAGTGTCCAAGGAATCAATTATGTGTCTAGGTCACTTGCTCAAAGGACAAGAAGAGCACTTTTTCTTTCATTTTGTTAAAATAGGATAGCCCACTAGATAGATTACTGCGTTTTTATTCTTCAGGAGGAGGGCAAGAAGTGAAAGCTGAATCAGACTTCCTGCCCTCTCCACTTCCCAGGAAAGGGAAGGTCTCAGTGGCTTGTGAGACTAGAAGATAAAGGAAGCAATTTTTCGTACTGGTCCCATAAACAGATGGCCCAGTAAGCAGCAAATGGGGAGTAGTGCATACACATATCAGCACGATGGTGTCACAAGAGGTTCTAGGCTGAATTTAGCCGGAAGCAGGGAATGATAGGTCAGAGACCAAGATGAGAGCTCCAAGCCAAAGTGGTTGCAGCAAGGATGCAAGAAAAGGAAGGCTCCTCTAGGCCACCTGTTCATTTATCCTGATTTGTTTGCACAAGCTTGTGTGGAGGTACAGTGGTGCCTCGCAAGACGAAAAGAATCCGTTCTGTGATTCTCTTCGTCTAGCGGTTTTTCCGTCTTGCGAAGTAAGCCCATTGACGGCTTTTAGCGCTTTTAGCGTCTTTTAGCGGCTTATTTGCTGATCGGATCAGCTGATAAGCGGCTTAGCGGCTTGGAAA
Organism: Podarcis vaucheri; assembly: GCF_965113315.1. Classification (NCBI taxonomy): domain Eukaryota; kingdom Metazoa; phylum Chordata; class Lepidosauria; order Squamata; family Lacertidae; genus Podarcis; species Podarcis vaucheri. Next base: position 10,994,893 of record NC_138758.1, on the reverse strand, counting down.
AAGGGGGGGAGGGGGAAAAACAGCAGGAACTCGCAAGACATTGTCGTCTTGCGAAGCAAGCCCAGAGGAAATTCGTTTTGCGAAGCACCTCCAAAACGGAAAACTCTTTCGTCTAGCAAGTTTTCCGTCTTGTGAGGCATTCGTCTTGCGGGGCACCACTGTATATTAATTGTAACAAAGCCATCCATACATACTTATCATTAACTTTGCCATGAAACAATCACTGCCCACCTTATGCTCTTGACTGGTGAGAACAATTAAGAAGGGCTTCAAACATGGGCATGGGGGCAGGCTTCAAGCTGGGGAGAGGGTAGAACCTCAGTTAAGTATTTTTATGGCCCTCCCACTTCCCCTTGACTGTACCCATGGTTTCATATCTTCCATCACAGGCTCCATCATGCCATGCTTGACAGGTGTCTTCCGACAATTCTCCAAGGTAGATAGCACAGAGCAGGTGGTCCTGAGGAAGTCATCTTTTGACACCCATCTTGCAGACAAAGAATTCAGGGTGGAAGCTTAGGCTTGACTTCTCTGCATATAAAATGCAAGATAGTCATTGTCTACCCTGCAGTATTGTTACACAGATGACTTGGAATGAGCTTGTGAAGCACTTGTGCTGTGGAATTGTGATTGGTGCTTTAATCCCACCCCAGACAGTGGTGGTGGTGGTGGTGGTAATCTTCTCGCTCAAAATAAAAATAAAAATGGAACCCTTTTGACCTTATTCTGAGATAAATGTTTGGCAGTGATGCTTTGATGGCAGGCTCGAATAGTTTTGGCTGCCTCTTTCCCAGAGATCAAAGACCGTCACATGATGACCATAATAAGTTTCACACTGAGATTTAAGTTGCGGCTTTTAATAAATCTGCCAGAAGAGATAGCAAGCAGGTTTCACCTGAAAAAAGAAGAATGGGTGTGGGGGGTATGGGAAAAAAGGGTTTTCTCAGTGTTTCTTCTCTGCCACAATGATTAGTTTGCAACACCTGATAATAATCAGATGAGTCACTTTAGAACCCTTCAGTTCTCCCCCTTCTTTCTTCTAGGAGAGGAAATGAAATAAAGAGTGGTAATTGTTAATGCACGTACCTCTCATGTCTAAGGGAGAGGAAGAGAGATTCTCAAGCTCCCATCTGTTCCTGGAGATATTCTCAGTAACAATTTCACTTAAGCCCTAATGCAGGGGAAAATATTCAGTGCAATTGTCAGATGGCATATCTGTGAATGGACTTTGAGCAGCCCGTGTTCTTTTTTGGGGGTATCTGTGTGTGAGCGATGTGTCTTCATTATCCACAGAACAAAAAGAGCCATGATGCTAAAATGTAGGATGCTGCTTTATACCATTGATCCATTTAATTCAGTATTACCTACACCAACCAGCAGTGGCTGTCCAGGATTTCAGACAGAAATCTTTCCCAGGTCTACCTGGAGATGCTGGGTGTTGAACCTAAGACCTTCTGCATGCAAAGCAGATGTTCTATCACTGACATTCCAAAAGAAGCAAGGCTGTATTCCCAATAAGCCTCCAGATATACCACTGTAGGGATTACTCAAGTTTTTAGGGCTTCCTGTTTGAAGTAGGACTGTATAACCTAAAAGAGGCTGGTGCAACTGTTGAAGGCATCGCAATGCCCAGGAGTTGAAAGAGACGCTAAGACCTATGAAGGCATCTAAGGCAGCTTTGCTGAGAGGAAGAAGGCCAAGAACCTTGAATATTGTCAGTGATGGTAGGTGTGATAGACCTGTCCCCATTTAGGCAGCCAAGCTGCTTGCCCAACTAGCCTCTCCACCCCCAACTTTCCTGTTTACCTTGATGAACTCAATGAAGGAGGCAAGTGGATTTCTATGGGAAGGGCCATCTATAATATTGGAGCTGGAAAGACTTTGTCTCTCGTTCTCACATGCCACACATATCAGTTGGCAGAGAACCTGGAGAAGAATCTTGTATGCTGACTAAAGCTCAAGGGAGCAGTTTGGTGAATGGCTGATAATCTCAGCCATTCTTCTCCTTCCTCCAGAAATAAAATTATTAAGTAAGTGTTGCCTACTTAATCATCACCCCACCACCAATCCTTTGGCTCTGAGGCTTCTTCCTCTGGGGGTTACCTAGGGAGTTCCCCGGCTAGTGCCTCCCACCACTCCTCAGCATCCAGCCAGCCCATGACAGCTGCAGACACAGTGCTCAGCAGTCATGATTCAGGAGTTCAGGAGCAAAGCAAGAAGTTCAGAGTTGGTTGGATTCAACAAAGTTGTCCCAAGAAGTCCCCACCCCGCACCGCACAGCTTTCAAATATGAGATGTGGTGTGTTCACTTGGAAGACTTGGAAGGCGACTGCAAGTCTGCTCCCTCTCTTGTTTAGGCTCCTATCTGGTCATTGGTGCCCCCTGTTCAGCCGCCCACCTCAGCTGATCAAAGTCATCTTCAGCCTTCATTGAGGCTCTCTGCTTCATAGGAAGGTTGGAGGGGAAAGCCAGCATTCCCTGTTACCCCTTCATAAGTGGCTGAAGTTGGAGTGGAAAGGGGAGACTCTCCCACACTCCTCCAATTCAAGTTCTTCCAACTCAGGACTCACTCTGGTTCCTCTTTGTCTCCTTCCTCCTTCTGTGTAAGAAGGACCTGATCCCGCTAGTGCTGTGTGGCTCATGACACTTTGGCCCGATCCAGCAGGCTGTTCTGTATAAGCCATGTTCATAGACATATGTATTTGGAGAGGGCCCAAGGCATCAAGAGAACAAGATGGGTAAAGCATCTCAGATACCTTTGCCTAAGATCTGGGAGACCTATTGCCTGCCAAAGCTGGCAAAACTGGTTGGGCAAGAAACTTTGACTGACAGTCTGATTCAGTCTCAGGCAGTTTCATATGCTAATTTCACTGCAATAGTCTGTGGAAATTGATGAGATGGAGAAAAGGAAACTGTTCAAGCTTCATTTTATTTTTTTATTTGGGGAGAAAATCACTTTAGATTAGAAGGCGATGTTGTCAGCTTTAAAGAGGTCAGCTAACAAAATTGATTTTTTTTTTCTTTTTGGGGAAAAAAGATGGTTCTCTAATCTTTCATATTTAGAAGGCAATGAAATCCTGCCTTGTGGTTGTAATGTGCTTCTTCTTTCTTTGTCAGAAGGAAAAGAGAGAAAACATTTGCCTGCTGGTGCTTCCTTTGAACTTCTGCACTTATTAGCCCTCTGAATAAATATGCAGCATGCTTTCATTACCAGTCAAGAGAGTTTGGACTCCCCCCCACCTCTCCCCGCTTCTCCATCAAATGTGATTATTTCCCACCCTCTAGCTGTTAGGGAGATGTTGCTTAAGTGCTCTTTTGCCTGGTGATCAAAACATGAGCCAAGCCTTGTGATGTTTGGACATGCTAGTCAGCACCCAATTCATTTATCTTTTGGGTTTCTGACAGATGCTAAGTAATAGCAGCTGTACAGTGAGATTTTTCTTTAGCGATCCACACGTAACAGTGCTTAGGGGCGTGGAGGGTTGATGCAGAATATATTGCATTATGTGCTGTGAATTTGTTATAGAAACAGAAAAAAGTAACTCCAAAACTGAATGTCTAAGGCAGGAGTCAGTAGAATAGGGGAGGAGAGGAGTGTTCCAGAACTTTTTTTCCAGGGCAAGAGCAATGACATAATCTGCTAGAGCACTAAGATAATTAACCAACAAAGAGTGAATGAGGTAAAAGCAAGGCTTTCATATTTTAGGACTGTTTGTGATAGATTATGGGCACTTTCAGGGTGGGAGTTATACTAGCTAATGAAAGCTGCACAGTTATAGTTGTCTGGGAGGTCTTGGCAACCAACCTGCTTCCCCAAAAGGTCAGATGTTTTGAGATGATAAAAGTGATGAGAAAATGAACTGGAAAAGCGTGGGATGACACTTGTTTTGATGCACCACCGTCTTATCTCCCTACTGCGCATGTCAGGACGAATGTGCAATAAACAGGTCCTCTTGAAACAATCTAGGAAAGAGGAAGTTGGAGAATAAGGTCAGATACAACTGATCTTGTATCAACTATTCATTAGATACAACTATTCATTAGATTGTATCCAACTAAGGCTGGATCTAGACACATCAACAAAAGTGTTTCAGAAAATTGCATTGTAAACCTCAAAGTGGGAAATCACATTGGTGAAAGACAGAACTCCACATTGTGCTAGTATTGGACTGCACTGGGTTTGTGTGGTCAGAGATAATCTATGCCCTATAGGTTGGCAGTGCAGTGGTGCTTACCTGACCTGTTACCAGCGCTGCTGCAAATTACTGAGAGGGTGAGGTTGGCACATTGCAGATTCACTGCTGAAGGAACCAGATTAGCTCCGCTGGTGTGTTTGCACTGCCATGACCCCACCACCACCTCACCCTCTCCTTTCTCGTTCTCAGTAATTTTCAGTGACAATGGAGGCAGGAGGTCCGGTAAGTGCTGCCCCCCACTTCTGAAACCAGTCATGTCTAGTACCCATTGGGTTTGGTAGGGCAGAAGGCAGGGAGCCCAAAAGTAGGTGGAGACAGAGCCAATGACAGGCAGAGCTAACAAATTCTATGCTTGTCATGGCAGACAGAGGCAATGAAGCTGACAGACAGTGCAGCCCCCTGGACTAGCTGTAAGTAAGCAGGTAGGGAGTTGACTAAGAGCAGGCTGAGTTAAGGGGGCAGTGCTCCATTTGGGATAGAGCTGCAAGGTTCTAGTATTATCTTTCAACTTGCAGTTTTCCCTTCACCCCTTCTCTCCAGCATCTTTAACCACCAGCTTTTCCCCTGCCTGCTTTCTTCCCACTTTTTCTCCAGCTGGATTCTGAGACCTGTAGAAAGCTCAGAAAATGCTTTTTAAGAATTGGAAAGGAAGATGTATGCCCCTTTTCTTCTGCCCACCATTTACTCCACCCCCCCGCCCACAAATTGGCCTAAAATCGATGCAAAAACATATCCAGAGACTCGCTGAGCTGGCTTCTCCTGCCTTGCAGTATTCTTTCCTGAACGCTCAGCTTTCCCTTAAAAGAAAAACCTAAGTCTCTAGTTCTCATAGTTACAGAGGTAGAAGGGAAGATGTGAATACCATGTTCCTCCAAATTGAGAATACCATGTTCTCAAATGTGGTATTCACATCTTCCCTTCTACCTCTGTAACTATTCTCAATTTGGAGAAATGAGTGCAAATGACACTACTTTTTCATTTCATTAAATTAATAAAACATATTTTTAAATGACAACTTTATTAATATTATTTAATAAATTACACAACGTCATAACATTAGATTAATTGTATTTGGACTGTTTCACATTGATTTAGGACGCCTGTTTGCAGATTTCCCAACTGCTAAATTGCTGGCTGTGGGCTTTGATTTCTCTTTAGTTAATGCATTTGAAGATTATTTAATAGTTCAATTTTCTTAATGATGCTGAAGGCGAATTAACATTATCTGGCATAAAAGTCCTTGCAAATCTCAAATACCTACTATGCATGAGTTTAATAGTCTGTCCCTGAGGATATGAACCTAAGAAATTTAATATCTAAGGCTGGAATCCAGTTGTTAAAAAAACACCCTCTTTCAGTAGAAATATTTTATACACCTAAAACAACTGATATTTCCAGAATTTTTTTTGGGGGGGGAAGGTGGCAATGCAGTTTGTGGCCAGATCACAGAGCTGTCATTTTAAACCCTCAACCAAGCACATTAATTATACTAATCTATGCTATTAAGTAGTCCTGAGGAATTGTGATTAGGTTTTAAGTCATGATCATTGGAGGTCTATATAAGACAATGAGTCTTTATTGTTTTATGAGGAAAGTGAGCATAAAAGGGAATGATCTGCTGTGATGATGTATATGGTATGAAATGGCTCATTAAAAGTTAAGTTGCCCAACGCTTATTCATACTGGGAAACTATTCAATTGATGGTTGCCGCTTGGAAGGGGTGTGCTGCAGTAGGTGTAAGACATGGGCTGGAAACTGCAGTCCTTCAAATAATGTTGGACGTCATCAGTCCCGGCTAGTAAGGCCAATGGTCAGGGCCAGTGGGAATTGCAGTTACAAGTGGGCACACAGTCAGCCCCTCTGATGTAGATCCAGCATTGTTGTGGCAGATTCAGAAGTGCAAGGTCTTTCATAATAGTCATAACCATTCTAAAGTAATACAGTTCTTCTAAGATTATGCAATAATTTTATAATTATACAATGATTATATTAATTAGGGATGCCTTTTTGGTGTTGGCATCTGTCTTGGGAGACAATGGAGGAATGCACCTTTGGGGGTGAAGCCAAACAGTTGGAAGATTATAGTGCCTGCAGTGGCTGTAGAGACCGATGCAGGAGAGACATGTTTTGTTGCAGCTGGGGCAGGTGAAGGCCAACCAAGCTTGCATGTTGAGCATATTGCTTTATGGAAGTGAGTCATGTGCAACTTACAACTATTAGGGGTGCATTGCAACGATTAATGCAGATCTCCATGTGCTGCCTTTCAGCTAGATCTATTATTTTCCATGCACGTGCATAGATAAGTGGTTCGGAGTACTCCAGTATCTTCTTCCAGAGTGACTTAAGTTGTGCTTTCCTCAAAATTCCATTGTACGTAACAGAACTTGCACACCATTCTCTTGAAACAGAAGCACCTTGTGTTTTCACTCTTTCTAAAAGCTGAGCTTCGGGGCACATAGTAGCTAAAGAAGCTCCCCTTTCATGCCAGTTGGGTGTCTCTAGTACTCTGGAGACACTGACCTTGCAGGGACCCTGCTGCAGGAAAAGCAATGGGTCTTTGACCCCCTGTGACCTTGGACTACTACAACGCTGTGTGGTAAGGGTAAGTTAGTATGAGTTGGAAGACAGTCTTCCAAACAACCTGATTCCAGACAACAGGAAGCTGAAGACAATCCTGGTGCCCTGATCATTGTCCCTTTGTAGGACGGATTGGCGAACTCTTGCTTGGGGGCCAAATGTGACCAGACCTAAGGTTTCCTGCCCCTGGTCTACTGTGCTTGGAAATGGTTCTCCAGGTCTCAGGTAGAGATCTTGCCTATCACCTACTACTGAATCCATTTAGCTGGAAATGCCTGAAGTAGAACCTTGACATCTTCTTCAAACAAAGCTTGTGGTCCATTCTGTTGTTTTCTTTTAAATGCTTTATTGAAGTTAAAGAAAAACAATGAACAGAAGTTCACCCAGAAAGAAAACAGTAATAAATGTTACAACAAATCACAATAAATGCTTCTTACAACTATAACAACTCCCGTCACCCCATCATGCATCTACTACTTATTTTTTCTAACAACTATCCATTTTCCTTTATTAATTTCCATTAAAGACTTATTATCCTATAAGTATCCACAACATCACAGAAGTCATTCAAGGCCTGCCATTGATGTCATGTTATTACAATGTTCCTTAAGGTATATTTTTGTACATACGATATGATAATCTTTATTGTCATTGTCCCATACAGAACAACGAAATTGAAAAAAATCTACATCAGGCATTCAAAAACCAACAAGCCTGCTATCCCAGCCTCGTCAACCCCCTAAAAACTCTGATACCCCATAATTAAATACAATATACTCCCACAGAGACTACCTTACATTGTGTTTAAAACCAAAATCACATTTGGATAAAAACTGTTTCTCAGGTGGCTAGTCCTATTCTTTAAAGAATGTCCCATTCTTTAATAAATGTCTGTTCACTATGACCTCTCAGTTTCCCTGTCATTTTTGCCAACTTGGCGTATTCTAACGGTTTACTTTGCCACTCCAGTTTAGTCAGGATCTTTTCGCCTTTCCAGTTTGTAGTGATTAATATTCTTGCAGCTACCATGGCGAACAAGAATATTCCCCTTGCTTTTTTAGGTATATCTGTGCCTAGTATCCCCAGGAGGAAGACTTCTGGTTTGTTCGTTTCTTTAAAGGAGATCTTAAACATCCTTCATGGATCACTGCCTTGCCGTGGCGAAGGGGCTTGAATAACTCAGAGAAGCTATGAGCTATGCCGTGCAGGGCCACCCAAGATGGACAGGTCATAGTGGAGAGTTTTGACCAAACGTGATCCACCTGGAGCAGGAACTGGCAAGCCACTCCAGTATCCCTGCCAAGAAAACTCCATGGACAAAGGCAACAGGCATATAAAAGTTATGACGCTGGAATATGAGCCCCTCAGGTCGGAAGGCGTCCAACATGCTACTGAGGAAGAGCGGAGGACAAGTACAAGTAGATCCAGAGCTGATGAAGCGGCTGGGCTAAAGCCGAAAGGACGCTCAGTTGCGGATATGGCTGGAAGCGAAAGGAAAGTCCAATGCTGTAAAGAAAAATATTGCATAGGAACCTGGAATGTAAGAACCATGAACCTTGGTAAGCTGGATGTGGTCAAAAATGAGATGGCAAGAATAAATATTGACATCCTGGGCATCAGTGAACTAAAATGGACGGGAATGGGTGAATTCAGTTCGGATGACCATCACATCTACTACTGTGGGCAAGAATCCCGTAAAAGAAATGGAGTGGCCCTCATAGTCAACAAAAGAGTGGCGAAAGCTGTACTGGGATGCAATCTCAAAAATGATAGAATGATCTCGATACAAATCCAAGGCAGACCTTTTAACATCACAGTAATCCAAGTTTATGCACCAACCGCTGGTGCTGAAGAAACTGAAATTGACCAATTCTATGAAGACTTACAACACCTTCTAGAAATGACACCAAAGAAGGATGTCCTTCTCACTATAGGGGATTGGAATGCTAAAGTAGGGAGTCAAGCGATAAAAGGAACAACTGGCAAGTTTGGCCTTGGAGTTCAAAACGAAGCAGGTCAAAGGCTAATAGAGTTCTGCCAAGAGAACAAGCTGGTCATCACAAACACTCTTTTCCAACAACACAAGAGACAACTCTACACATGGACATCACCAGATGGGCAGCATCGAAATCAGATTGATTATATCCTCTGCAGCCAAAGATGGAGAAGCTCTATACAGTCAGCAAAACCAAGACCTGGAGCTGACTGTGGCTCAGATCATCAGCTTCTTATAGCAAAATTCGAGCTTAAACTGAAGAAAGTAGGAAAAACCACTGGGCCGGTAAGATACAATCTAAGTCAAATCCCTTATGTATACACAATGGAAGTGAGGAACAGGTTTAAGGATTTAGGTTTGGTGGACAGAGTGCCTGAAGAACTATGGATGGAGGCTCGCAACATTATACAGGAGGCAGCAACTAAAACCATCCCAATGAAAAGGAAATGCAAGAAAGCAAAGTGGCTGTCCAACGAGGCCTTACAAATAGTGGGGGAGAGAAGGCAAGCAAAATGCGAGGGAGATAGTGAAAGATACAAAAAATTGAATGCAGATTTCCAAAAAATAGCAAGGAGAGACAAGAAGGCCTTCTTAAACGAGCAATGCAAAGAAATAGAGGAAAACAATAGAATGGGAAAAACCAGAGATCTGTTCAAGAAAATTGGAGATATGAAAGGAACATTTCGTACAAAGATTTCCATAATAAAAGATAAAAGTGGAAAGGACCTAACAGAAGCAGAAGACATCAAGAAGAGTGGCAAGAATACACAGAGGAACTATACCAGAAAGAAATGGATGTCTCGTATACCCCAGGTAGTGTGGTTGCTGACCTTGAGCCAGACATCCTGGAGAGTGAAGTCAAATGGGCCTTAGAAAGCATTGCTAATAACAAGGCCAGTGGAAGTGATGATATCCCAGCTGAACTATTAAAAATTTTAAAAGATGATGCTGTTAAGGTGCTACACTCAATATGCCAGCAAATTTGGAAAACTCAGCAGTGGCCAGAGGATTGGAGAAGATCAGTCTACATCCCAATCCCAAAGAAGGGCAGTGCCAAAGAATGCTCCAACTACTGCACAATTGCACTCATTTCACATGCTAGCAAGGTTATACTTAGAATTCTACAAGGCAGGCTTAAGCAGTATGTGGACCGAGAACTCCCAGAAGTGCAAGCTGGATTTAGAAGAGGCAGAGGAACCAGAGACCAAATTGCAAACATGCGCTGGATTATGGAGAAAGCTAGAGAGTTCCAGGAAAAACATCTACTTCTGCTTCATTGAGTATGCAAAAGCCTTTGACTGTGTCGACCAAAGCAAACTATGGCAAGTTCTTCAAGAAATGGGAGTGCCTGATCATCTTAGAAATATCATTGCTTAGAAATACACAATCGCTTTGAGGTCCTCTCCCCTAGCATAGAAGACGAAGAGCAGACTCCATTTGAGGATCTCTCCCTCATTACAGTCGATCAGGTATATGAAGACGAGCAGCAAAGTCAGTCCTCAGGGAATGTGCAGGCGACCTTGGAACAGACAGCTCACGGAAGAACCCCGACCAAACCCAAGAGGAGGCGTGTAGTGGTGATAGGGGATTCCCTACTGAGGGGAACAGAAGCAGTGATCTGTGGGCCTGACAAGATGTCTCGGGAAGTGTGCTGTCTCCCCGGGGCTAAGATCCAAGATGTAACTGAACGACTGCAAGGAATCATAAAACCCACTGACAAATACCCCTTCCTCTTGGTTCATGTGGGAACCAATGACACTGCAAGCAATAGCCTCCAGAAGATCAAAAGAGACTACGAGGCTCTCGGCAGGAAATTGAAGCAACTAAATGCACAAATTGTCATCTCATCTGTCCTCCCAGTTGAACGACGTGGCCCAGGGAGAGAGGGGAAAATAGTGGAACTGAACAGCTGGCTTCGCAAATGGTGTAAACAGGAACGGTTTGGATTCTTAGATCACGGACTGCAGTTTCTTGAAGATGGACTTCTGGCAAGTGATGGGCTGCACCTCACAACGGTTGGGAGAAATGTTTTTGCCAAAAATCTCAGAAACCTCATCAAGAGGGCTTTAAACTGACTAATGTGGGGGAGGGAGACAGTGCTCCTGAAGGTAGGAGTCTATCAATTAATGAAGATGATCATCCAAATGTCATAGACCAAATGGAGCAAACAGCACGCGGACCTAGTGGTGGGAGGAAAAAAATCCTTAAATAAGAGACACGGGGGAATGATTAATGGACTTCAATGTCTGTACACTAATGCGCAAAGCATGGGAAATAAACAAGATGAGCTTGAGCTCTTGGTACAGCAAACTAAATATGACATAATAGGCATCACTGAAACCTGGTGGGATAAGTCCCACGATTGGAATGTAATAATGGGGGGATACAATCTATTTCAGAGAAACAGACCAGACAAGAAAGGAGGAGGAGTGGTGTTATATGTCAGGGATGTGTATACCTGTGAAGAGATCCAAGATTTAGATCCTCAAAGCCAAAGTGAGAGCATTTGGGTCAAAATTAAGGGAGAGAAGAATAACAGAGACCTCATTGTGGGAGTTTACTATAGATCCCCAAGCCAAACGGAGGACATAGATGATGCCTTCCTGGAACAGATGGCCAAGCATGCAAAAGGAAGGGAGATAGTAGTAATGGGGGACTTCAATTACCCGGATATTTGTTGGACGTCAAACTCAGCCAAGAGCATAAGGTCAAACAGATTCCTCACTGGCCTTGCAGACAACTTCATTGTCCAGAAAGTGGGAGAAGCAACAAGAGGAACAGCCATTTTAGATCTGGTCCTAACCAATGTTGATGACCTGGTTAGTGGGGTAGAAGTGGAAGGATCATTAGGCGCGAGTGATCATGCTCTTCTGAAGTTTACTATACAGCGGAAAGGAGCAGCCAAGCATACTAGGACTCAATTTCTTGACTTTAAGAAAGCCGACTTCATAAAACTTAGGGAAGTGCTGGGTGAGATCCCATGGACAACAATACTAAAAGGAAAGGGAGTTCATGATGGCTGGGAGTTTGTTAAGAGGGAGATACTAAAAGCACAACGTCAGGCAATACCAATGAGACGGAAACATGGAAGGTGCCTAAAGAAGCCAGGGTGGCTATCTAAAGAACTTTTAACTGAATTAAGATTAAAAAAGGATGTGTACAAAAAATGGAAAAGGGGGGAAACCACCAAAGAGGAATTCAAACAAATAGCCAGCACGTGTAGACACAAAGTCAGAAAAGCTAAAGCACAGAATGAACTCAGGCTTGCTAGAGAGGTTAAAAGCAACAAAAAAGGCTTTTATGGGTATGTTCGTAGCAAAAGGAAGAACAAAGAAACAATGGGGTCACTCAGAGGAGAAGATGGTGAAATGCAAACAGGGGACACAGAAAGGGCTGAACTACTCAATGCCTTCTTTGCCTCAGTCTTCTCCGATAAAGAAAACAATGCCCGACCTGAAGAATTTGGAGCAAATGATTCAGCAAAGGAAACACAGCCCAGAATAACTAAGGAGATAGTACAAGAATATTTGGCTAGTTTAGATGTATTCAAGTCTCCAGGGCCAGATGAACTGCATCCAAGAGTATTAAAAGAACTGGCAGATGTGATCTCAGAACCACTGGCAGTCATCTTTGAGAATTCCTGGAGAACAGGGGAAGTCCCGGCAGACTGGAGGAGGGCAAATGTTGTCCCTATTTTCAAAAAGGGGAAAAGAGAGGACCCAAATAATTACCGCCCAGTCAGTCTGACATCAATAGCAGGGAAGATTCTGGAGCAGATCATTAAGCAAACAGTCTGTGAGCACCTAGAAAGGAATGCTGTGATCACCAATAGTCAGCATGGATTTCTGAAAAATAAGTCATGTCAGACTAACCTGATCTCGTTTTTTGACAGAATTACAAGCCTGGTAGATGAAGGGAACGCAGTGGATGTAGCCTACCTTGATTTCAGCAAGGCATTTGACAAGGTGCCCCATGATATTCTTGTAAAGAAGCTGGTAAAATGCGGTCTTGACTATGCTACCACTCAGTGGATTTGTAACTGGCTGACTGACCGAACCCAAAGGGTGCTCATCAATGGTTCCTCTTCATCCTGGAGAAGAGTGACTAGTGGGGTGCCACAGGGTTCTGTCTTGGGCCCGGTCTTATTCAACATCTTTATCAACGACTTGGATGATGGACTCAAGGGCATCCTGATCAAATTTGCAGATGACACCAAACTGGGAGGGGTGGCTAACACCCTAGAGGACAGGATCACACTTCAAAACGACCTTGACAGATTAGAGAACTGGGCAAAAATAAACAAGATGAACTTTAACAGGGAGAAATGTAAAGTATTGCACTTGGGCAAAAAAAATGAGAGGCATAAATACAAGGTGGGGGACACCTGGCTTGAGAGCAGTACATGTGAAAAGGATCTAGGAGTCTTGGTTGACCACAAACTTGACATGAGCCAACAGTGTGACGCGGCAGCTAAAAAAGCCAATGCAATTCTGGGCTGCATCAATAGGAGTATAGCATCTAGATCAAGGGAAGTAATAGTGCCACTGTATTCTGCTCTGGTCAGACCACACCTGGAGTACTGTGTCCAGTTCTGGGCACCACAATTCAAGAAGGACACTGACAAACTGGAACGTGTCCAGAGGAGGGCAACCAAAATGGTCAAAGGCCTGGAAACGATGCCTTATGAGGAACGGCTAAGGGAGCTGGGCATGTTTAGCCTGGAGAAGAGGAGGTTAAGGGGTGATATGATAGCCATGTTCAAATATATAAAAGGATGTCACATAGAGGAGGGAGAAAGGTTGTTTTCTGCTGCTCCGGAGAAGTGGACACGGAGCAATGGATCCAAACTACAAGAAAGAAGATTCCACCTAAACATTAGGAAGAACTTCCTGACAGTAAGAGCTGTTCGACAGTGGAATTTGCTGCCCAGGAGTGTGGTGGAGTCTCCTTCTTTGGAGGTCTTTAAGCAGAGGCTTGACAACCATATGTCAGGAGTGCTCTGATGGTGTTTCCTGCTTGGCAGGGGGTTGGACTCGATGGCCCTTGTGGTCTCTTCCAACTCTATGATTCTATGATTCTATGATTCAATCTCATCTGTCTCCTGAGAAATCTCTATGTGGGACAAGAAGCTACAGTTAGAACTGGATATGGAACAACTGATTGGTTCAAAATTTGGAAAGGAGTACGGCAAGGCTGTATATTGTCTCCCTGCTTATTTAACCTATATGCAGAATTCATCATGCGAAAGGCTGGGCTGGATGAATCCCAAGTCGGAATTAAGATCGCCGGAAGAAATATCAATAAACTCAGATATGCAGATGACACAACCTTGATGGCAGAAAGTGAGGAGGAATTAAAGAACCTTTTAATGAGGGTGAAAGAAGAGAGTGCAAAATATGGTCTGAAGCTCAACATCAAAAAAACGAAGATCATGGCCACTGGTCCCATCACCTCCTGGCAAATAGAAGGGGAAGAAATGGAGGCAGTGAGAGATTTTACTTTCTTGGGCTCCATGATCACTGCAGATGGTGACAGCAGTCACGAAATTAAAAGACGCCTGCTCCTTGGGAGAAAGGCGATGGCAAACCTAGACAGCATCTTAAAAAGCAGAGACACCACCTTACCAACAAAGGTCCGTATAGTTAAAGCCATGGTTTTCCCAGTTGTGATGTATGGAAGTGAGAGCTGGACCATCAAGAAGGCTGATCGCCGAATAATTGATGCTTTTGAATTATGGTGCTGGAGGAGACTCTTGAGAGTCCCATGGACGGCAAGAAGATCAAGCACATCCATTCTTAAGGAAATCAGCCCTGAGTGCTCACTGGAAGGACAGATCGTGAAGCTGAGGCTCCAATACTTTGGCCACCTCATGAGAAGAGAAGACTCCCTGGAAAAGACCCTGATGCTGGGAAAGATGGAGGGCACAAGGAGAAGGGGACAACAGAGGACGAGATGGTTGGACAGTGTTCTCGAAGCTACAAACATGAGTTTGACCAAACTGCGGGAGGCGGTGGAAGACAGGAGTGCCTGGCGTGCTTTGGTCCATGGGGTCACGAAGAGTCAGACACAACTAAATGACTAAACAACAACAAAACACCCTTTTGAGCTCGTTATAAATTACATCGCAAAATTCCTTTATTTTCTTACAGGTCCACCACATATGTAAGCTTGTGGTCCATTCTGAGCTGTGGACACTGTAGTCTGTGGCTTCAGTAGTCTGTGGCTTGTCAGATTGTGTGGAGCCTCTCCTTTTTAATGCATTTATTTAACAAGTAGCCCAGTGACAAAGGTTGCAAAATCCCATGACCTCCCCCATTAGCTTCTGTTTAACCCCTCTCTTCATCTGCTGCTCACCTTTGTGAAAAGCATCCTGCCTTCTGACTCTGCCTATTGATGAAAGGCATCATAGATATAGAGCATGTGGTTATCAAATGTTAGTAAAGGTGGTGCTGTGAAGCTTTGGAGATGAAACTGTTTACCTGGGTGAGATGGCACAGCAGTGGGCCAAAGGTACTAGGAGATCAAACCTGCAACCACTGTGAAGCCCACAATGTTTCCTGACAATATCTGACAATATCTTTCTCTGCTTGCAGCATATGTGAGGGATGAATTCTGAAGTTGCTCTAAGAGGATGGTGACAGCAATCCTGTTTTATGCTTTAAGCACAGATCAAAGGGCCACTGGGTCTACTTTCAACTGCCTTTAGAAAAAATCCTCCTGCTGGTTCTGAGTTCTAGTTTAACCCCCAGCAGTTGTAAAAGCAAACACACGGTGGCTGGACAATTACTATAGCTTCACACACATAATGACACGACTCTCCATACCGGAGGGAAATGTGCCTGCTCTTGAGAAGAAGTGCTTTAAATATACATTTTACTCTGACAATAGGCTGGAGGAATCCTTTAATGCTTTTGTGGCTGCCGTTGATCTTTTCACTGCTGTCAGAAGCTGCTGAAGACATACAGGGTTGCTTTTTTGGCACCAGATGTTCCATATGAGATACTCACCATGTGCCTTTCCTGCACTTTGGGGGAAAGAACATTTGTTGAATACTAAAATAGTTTGAACTATGATTTGTATAATCTAATCTGGTCTTCAGAAATTGTCAAGTCCTGAGAGGGTCTCCTTCTCCTTTTCCTTCTTAACATCCAGGTTTGAAACTGATTAAACAGTCACAATTACTTGGAAAAGCAGCTGCCTCCTATTTTGAATGGAGACAGGTATGTGCCATCTACTGAGATTGTGCAAACAGAATCCCCCACTCCCATAGAAGTCCATGCTTACAAGCACAGCCTTCTCATTTGGGATGAGAGGCATGGAAATGACTGGTCCTATCCTGCTTATTTGAGGATAGAGTGAAGGGTGTGTGCATCTGGTGTTAGGACAACATCTTAGCCACTCCTTACATGTGAGGATCCCTGCTGTAGTGTACCCTGAACTCTGGGCTATTGTCTGCTGACTTCTAATATAAAGCTTTCAGGTTTCCTTTAGTGAAGAAGTTTCCCTGTGTCCAAGGATGGGAGGAACATAGAAGGATGACTTATGATGCATTTTATTATTTATAATCAGAGCATATTGCAAAATACAGTTACTGACTCACACTTGTGTACATGAAAGAGTTAACCTGAGCCCCGAGCTCATTACCAGAGTGGGTGTGGCTTAGCAGGCCTCAGCAGTGCTGCCATGGCAAGTGAACCGAATCTCTCTAAAAGGAGATTTTATAGCCTGCATCTTTGCTAACCCAAAGAGTGCACGGTCATTTTTGTAAGGAAACCATGTTCTTTTCTTTTAAAGTCATTTGGGGCCTTTTCCCTCTTTGTTTTAATGCCAGTGGGTGGTGACTTCTAGAAAATATGTGAATCAAACCTTCACTTATTTGCAAAATTATGTGCCTGTGATTTATTCTAGCCTAAGATTTTTTGTGGGAAATGTTTGTTTAAAGGTGGATGAGGGCAGGTGGAAAGTCTAACTAAGGTCCAATGTGCTTGATAGCAATCACTATTGTGCTAACTTAGCTGCAAGAGAGCAAAGGAGTTCTTCTCCAAACCTCTCTCTCCCCAACAGATCATTGGTGCATCTCACTCAGTATTGTCTGCTCTGACTGGTAGTGGCTCCTGAGGAGTTCAGACAGGGAGTCTCTCTTAGTCCTATCTGGAGTTGCGGGGGATTGAACCTGGGACCTTCTGCAAGCAAGGCATATGCCCTACCACTGAGCCATGCCCTTTTCGCTAAAGGAGCTAGGTCAACATCAGGGCTGGAGAAACTGAGGTAACAGGTCCCTCTAGTTAGCCCTTGAAACTCTTCCTAAGCCATACCCTCTCCACATTCATGCTGCTTACCAGTCCTGCTCAAATATGTTATGTTAACCTGGCTGGAATGTATCCCTGAACTCCGGCAAAAGTGCTTCTTGCTTGCTTGCTTGGAGGATAGAGAAAGATGTGCAAGTGGAGTTTTACTTTACAAAGATGCAATTCACACTTGTTACTCTGCCTACTTTTGCCTCTGGCTTCACCCATCACTACCATTTGGCCCCCTGGAAGGTTTTTCAGAATGGAATGTGTCCCTCAGGCTGAAAAGGGTTCCTTGCCCTGTGATACATCAATCACACTGACTCCCAACTTTTTACACAGATGAGACATGGAAAAAGGATTGACCCTTCCAGTATCCCAGTGTTTCTCAAACTTGGTTCTCTGGCTGTTTTTGGACTACAACTCCCATCATCCCTTGCTAGCAAGACCAGTAGTCAGGGAAGATGGTAGTCCAAAAACAGCTGGAAATCCAAGTTTTGGAGACATTCCTGTACCCAATCAGTCAACTTTTGTAGCCATTAATACGACACAAGTGGAACCATGACACCCCCCTCCACCCACAGTTTTGCTTCCCTTCACCAACAGTCAGGCAGCATTCCATAATCTCAAAGCAAACTTGGACTTTACTGGGCTAGTTTTGGGGTTCTCTCCAAATTTTTGTTTCCTCGCTAAAGATTCCAGCCCCCCCCTACTTCTGCAAACCTTGCTGCTCCCCTGATCCTCCTGATACCACTTTCTTGTGTAGTGATGATGCTGTTTGACTCCAAATGGATTCACTCTCACCTCTGAAATTCAGAAATAGAAAGGACAATATCAGATCATGATTCAATAGATGTCTGTGCGCTGGCAGCTGTGGGTCTCAAGGAGATCTTAATTCTCAGCTGCAATGAATTTCTCTCTTTTACCAGGCCAATTCATTGTGTCAGTCTCTTTTCAAGTGGGAAGTCAACTGCAAAGTGCACCTTTAAACAGTAATGCTTGCGATGCAACTGCTGGAGAACAAACACCTTCATGAAATAGATCACTAACTTTAACCACCTGACTAATTAAGCAGATAGTTGCAAAATGGGAGCTGAGTTGAATGGAGAAATGACACACAGAGGTTTCCGAATTGGGGTGTGTGTGTGTGTAGGAGTGAGAGTGTCAATGCACAAGTTTGTATTTCTGCAATCTCCCAAGGGCCTCCTTGGCTTACACACTTGATAGGATCTCTCATTTTTAATTGGTCCCGTTCAATAGTGTTTAATTGCGGGATCAATAATACGCCTGATGTAACAGCACACCTTGTCAATACTCATCCACTGCAATCCCACTGATCTATGGGAAATCAATGGGGATAACCAGGAGTTCTATGATGGGGGGGGGGGATACAATGGCCTATGGTCATCATGGGGTAAGTACTATAATGGCAGTTAGATTATCTTTCTTTAAAGGCTTGCTTGCTTGCTAATGGTAAGTAATGATCAATTGATACTTCCTCTGTGGTCATTAATAGCTAGGAGGTCTTTCATCAACAGCCCATGACAGTTGGTGGCTACCACATGCCAGCCAGGATGGGATGCTCACACAAAACCCTACGTGGACACAATAGCAATAGAATGGAAGAACATTGGGGTCTGGATAGCTCAGTTGGTTAGAGCATGGTGCTGAGAACACCAAGGTTTCAGGTTCGATCTCCCTATGGGACAATGGCATATTTCTTTATTGCAGGGGGTTAGATGATGCTCAAGGTCCCTTTGAACCCTACAGTTCTGTGATTCTATGATTACTCTTGTCTTTCTCTCAGCTCTTCCACCCCAGCTACAAGATGTCTGTGACCGTAGTCTCTCATACTGAACATAAACAAAAGGTGGAAAAAGAGTCTTATGAATCAAAGATGAAGACGCTATATGTAAAACCTAATAAAAACAAAAAGCAAAGAGGAAGGTAGGACTGAATTTTCCAGCTAAGGAAGAAGGAGCCTGAACCAGACAGTTCCAAGTGGGTGTGACTTGCTTTTGGGTGGAAGTGATTATCACGAGGAGCAATGAGGACTGGGGTGGGGAAACTGATTCAATCTATGTCACCTGAATCACCAGCAGATAAGCACGATTTAGTGCCTTGTCCAAGACTCCTGAACCAGGACCCCAGAGGAAGTTCCTCCTAAGCCCAACTCTAAGTAGAGTCCAGATCTCCCAGTGCCATGTGCTCCCCAGGACCCCAGAGGAAGTTCCTCCTAAGCCCATGTGCTCCCCAGGACCCCAGAGGAAGTTCCTCCTAAGCCCACCTCTACTTAGAGTCCAGATCTCCCAGTGCCATGTGCTCCCCATCCAGTGTCTGCTCATTGACCAGGCTTGAGCAGGAGCGAACGAAGGTGTTGTTATACCCAGGGCAGCACATCGCTACTTAGGGCGCATGTGCGGTGTTGCTGCGTATGACATATGCACTGTACGTAGCGTGCCGCACATGCGCTGTACATAGCAGTTTGCCACCGCCGCCGCTCCAGCGCTGTATGGACGGTGCCGGGATCCCTCCATCGCTGCTACAGCCGCGAACGTAGGATCCTCCACATGCAGCTGTGGTGGCACGATGGCTGCTTGTGCTGCTGTGAGCCCCCGTGGGTGCCTTCTTGTCACCCGCCTAGACATGTCACCCAGGGCGCACCCCCCTGCCCCTGTTTCGATACCGCTGGGCATGAGGTCAGTGGCAAAGCTGCATGCTCCACTACCGGGGCGGAGAGCAAGTGGGGGCGTGACACGCATCCTGGGGTCATGATACGCCACACACTGTAATAGTGGTGCTAGGGGCGGTCCGCACCCCCGCATCCCCATTCCTCCGCCAGTGCATGAGGTAGCAGAGAGTGACTCATGCTCCAGACAAAGGTCTGACCTTTTAATGATTCAGCAAGGGACCAGAGACTGGAGAGGGATAAGGCAGAGATAACCCCCAGATGTTTTGGAATACAACTCCCACTATCCCGCACCATTGGCAATGCTGTCTGGGGCTGATGGGAGTTAGAGCTGACATCTAGAGGGCTATCCATAGAATAACACATCAGCTGTAGATGGGACTTTGTTGGAGCAAATTGCTTGCTCGCCATGATCTGCCTGAAGCCATTTTTTTTACATGTGAATCCTTCACAACCCTAGCCATCCAAAATTACCTCCAATATACTGTAGGGTTGCCATATGTCTGGAATTTCCTGGACCTATCCAGAATATTGCTGTCTCCGGACATTGCTCAAAAAGAACTTTTAAAATTTTTTTCTCAACAACTTTTCTGTCTGGATTTTTTCACTGTTTGAAATATGGCAACCCTAATATACTGGAATGCCATCCTCCTTGATCCAGCTTCTCTCTAGCAAACTGGACTATCAATATGATTTCCCTGGTTATCTGTACCTTGGTGTATAAGCCTGTCCCACTACCCTCTGCACAACACATATAAAACACAAAATAAAAGTTTTTACTTGCTAATGTAAAAACCTAATTTCAGTCGAACGATTGGGTGGGGAGGTCTTTCAGGAAGATTCCACTTGCTCAGCATGTGGTGGTCTTTGAAATAAGAGATTAAAAAACAATGCAAGAAAGGACAGAAAAAAGGAAGCACTGTTCCATGCATTTTCTATATTATGGAGACTTCAGCTCCTGAGTGGCACCAGAAATTTCTTACACTGTCTCAGTTGTTTATTTATGTCTTTTGTGGTATCCTTTAGAGTAGCACATTAGTCAGAGCTGTTGTGCCACAGCTAGAGTGAAGTCCCACTATATAAAGCTGTAGGGAATCCATCTGCATTGTTTTCGTTTTCATAAATGACACTGATGCCTCAATTAGGCCCATGAGACTGATTTCTTGAAGCCATGCCCACCTCTCTCACATCTGATATGTGATTTCAGGTGTAGAGCAGATATAGGGATGGCAGGATTTGTCTGTTTCCATTCCCTCCTAACATGAATCAGCCCCTCCCCCAATTCCACATTTTGTAGCAATTTGCCTTTTTATTTTAATCGTTGTGAAAATTCACCAGCACTTTAGTACGAGTTTCTTTCCTAAATACATTTTTATGTGCTGTTTTGACAAATGTACAGATTTCTGCAAGAAATTTCTGTGAACAAACTACTTTTTTGTATGTTATTTTCACTAATGCCTTCATTTTTATGCATGTCTTCACCCAATATATGCAAGTACTCCACAAAATTCATTGAAGTCCAGTTTTTGAAGGAGAGTTATGTTTTGGTTCACATATTGTTTTGGGAAATGCAAATTTGATAGGTTTAGCCAGCAGTTTTCTTCTAGAAAAAAAGGTGCCGGTACTCACCATGAAGTTGTTATAGTAACTGCCACACTTTTAACCAGTGCTTTTCTTCTTCTTCTTCTTCTTCTTCTTCTTCTTCTTCTTCTTCTTCTTCTTCTTCGGGTGCTGGTACTGCGTCTCCTTGAGTACCCCCAGAGAAAAGCACTGGATTTAGCTTTAAATGCAAACTGAATCAAATTTCTCCCTCATCCCAAGGCAGGTAAAAGACCTGACTGCTTAGGAAGAATTGGGAGCTTAGAATGAGTTCCTAATCGTTCCTTTTCAAGTGAAGAGGAGGACAGTCACAGCCACACTTGCCAGGGCATTGGGTTTTCCAAGCCCCTGACCATTGTCTGCTCACTGGTGCTTGTGCGTGAAGTGGTTTGATCCCAAACTACACATGGTATTGAAAATGGGCTACCTGATTG
The DNA here is from genome assembly GCF_965113315.1 of Podarcis vaucheri. NCBI lineage: Eukaryota > Metazoa > Chordata > Lepidosauria > Squamata > Lacertidae > Podarcis > Podarcis vaucheri. The sequence goes on along the minus strand of NC_138758.1, from coordinate 10,973,113 downwards.
CTGGGTGGGCCACTCCACTCACCTGGTGAAGTTGACCTATGGGTGGGTGAATGGATAAGATAACAATCCAGTCCAACATCTGGATGTGGTTCCCCTCTCCTGTCATACCAAATAGCAACATGTAGCTCTACAGAACAATTTAAGGAGCAAAACCATTTTGAGAATACTGAATGAGGCTTGAGTTGGATGGCCCCTTTCCCTGGTTTGGCTTTAGTTTTCTGTAATACAAGCACAACCAATCTCCGTATTATAGGTGAAGCAGAGAAGAAGTACAGATAATCCATAAATGGCTTGCAAAATGCTGTGTGGCAGCGCTGCTGCTACCATGCCACCATTAGGGGATCTGATAACGACACGCCAAATTCTGTAATTAAGCGACTATAGTGTCTTGTAATGCTGTTATGTTTCGTCTTAGTCATTCCAAATAGAATTAATTATGAGCTAATTAAAAAGCCCTCCTGCCTCCCTTTCAAAAATAACTCCGCTGTTTTAGCTATTCGCAGATAGCCATAAATCTTAGCTCTATTTAAAGAGGGGGAATTGATTGCTGTTCTAATACTTATTGAACACCTATAACAGATGTTTAAATCTCTCCAAGCCTAGCATAATTAAAATCGTAAATCCACACTCGTTTGACAAGAATGTTAGCAGGAATCAAAGGTGTAAATAAGCAAGTGGAGTGAGGAGGCATTATTTTGCTTGGTGTGGTGATCAAAGTGTCAATGATATTCCCCATTCAGCTGGATGTCCTGTGGATCCTCATCCTTAGGAATGGAGGGGTTCTCCGGTCACCTGTGTGGAAGAGAAACTTGTCTCATCACCTCAGATCATTCTGGCCTAGTTGAGGTAACCCTCAAATGTTTCTGTAAAAGTGTGTGTGTTTCACTAGAGTGAGGGGGAAGCCAGTGAGGGAGGGTGAAGATCTCTTACTGGGGTGGGTGTTTCTACCCCTGCTTCTTCTCCCCTGATTATTTCAGCTGACACAGGATACAGTTTCCTCAGGATGAATGGGAAAAGAAAAGGCAATAAAAAACAAACAAAACCCATGCATTATAAAATAAAGGGGTGAAGGATGCAGCAGTGATGGGGTTAATTCTGTTTGTGTCTGGGAGGAGGGAGGGTGAAGAAGTGAATGGGAAATCAGGAATGCCACAAAAGATGCCTCTAGCTTGTGAGTCCATCCAGCTGGTCAATAGGAAGCAGGCTGGTGAGCGCTGCAGGAATTGCAGCGCAGGTTTCCCCACCCAGTATTCTGGCCCAGTATTCTAGCCCAGCAAGCTAGTAGCAAGCAGGCAATTATGCTGCTGATGCATTGTCCAGAAAAAGGAAAGCAGGCTGGAGCTGAGGAGAAGGTCCCACCAAGAATAATTCTTGATAAAGGTAAAAGTACAGTTAAAGCAACCCTGGATGGTTAAGTCCAATTGAATTTGACTATGGGGTGCGGTGCTCATCTCCGATTTCAGGTTAAGGGAGCCAACGTTTGTCTGCAGACAGATTTTCTAGGTCATGTGGCCAGCATGACTAAACTGCTTGTAGTCACATAACAAGCGATAGTTGATCTGATTGTTCATGAGATAGCTCCTCTGACCAGCTTTGGACAATGTTACCAATGTTGTTTGGATAACATACTAAGCCATAGTTAGCTATGGCTTAGAAATAGAAATACTTTATTGTCACTGTACCACTTGTTCACAGTGAGATTAAATGAGTCCCCTCCCCCAATCTCTCAGTCCTTGTTACACTCTGTGTGCTGTCATAGGACCACCAACCCTGAACGTCAGCTGCAATGTTGCTGTCTTCCATTCAGCAGCTTAGCGTATTATCAAAACAAGGATATTGAGTCAATGGTCAATGACCATCAGTCTCAATACTGAATACAATGATTGGCAGTGACTCCCCATGTAGGTGTAGGAGTCTCTCCAGCCCATCCTGGATATACCAGGAATTGAACCTGGGACCTTCTATATGCAAGGCAGATGCTCTACCACTAAGCTACGGTCCTTTCCAGACTTCCCCCTGGTGTTCTCTCTCTTGCAACTCTTGTGATTCCCAGCTTGACTTCATTGTTGAGATTCTTGCCATTGCTGTCTTTGCTTTTCTTCATTTTTGTGGATTTCAGGCACTTTTTAGTACTCCCTTTTCTTTAACTAACAAGGGCCTGTCCCTGTACTAATGAAGGGAATCTGCAAGCTCTCCCTGGCCCCCCTCTGCCCAAATGCCCGTGGTGTGTTCTCTTTCAAAGTATGTCTTCCTGTCAAGGGAATTCAGCCAACAATCTCCTTTGTGAATAATTGCCTCTTGCCTGTCAACGTGGGGTTACAGATATGTTCATTTTGGGAAAACACTGCCGAGAGTTCTTTCTTCCCCACTAGGCATGCATTATTATACAGATGTTCCAAAGATAATTCAGCAGAAACTTATCCTTGATGAAGAACCTGACATAAATGCTTGGGGAAGGGATGTAAAACATCTGCTTTGCATACAGAATGTCCCAGGTTCAGCCCTCAGTATCTCCAGGTAGGAATGGGAAATACTCACTACCTGAAACCTAGGGGAACTGCTTCCAAGCAGTGTAGGATCTACTGCACTAGGTAGACCAATGGTTTGGTTCATTTTAAGGCATCTTTTTATGTTGCATTAGTTTGAGAGCAGGGTATCTCTACATAGTAACTTATGTTGGTTTTATACCACCTTGACATGCCATGGCTTCTCATGCTGCTTGGAACTAATTGGCCGTGCACCCCCAAATACCTGGAGGGTAACAGGCCGGGGAATGCTGATGAAAAGGTGCTCTATTCTCATAATTAATCCAAAGGAGCAGGTGAGAATTCTCAGTTCGAGATTGTTAGACTTCCCCAGCTCCACTCCCAAAGGTGCTCTTGTGAAGGCAAATGTTACAGCGGTGTTAATCTGTAGAGCAGGGGTCCCCAAACTAAGGCCCACAGGCTGTATAAGGCCTGAGGGACTCGTTTATCCAGCCTGCGGTGACCCCCGCTGCCTGCTGCCCACTCTTACTGGTGCTATGCTGCACGGCTGCCCAATTCTGGGTTGTAGGAGCACTGGAAATAGCTTGTGCGCATGTGCAAGCTATTTTCGGTGCACATCCAGGTCAGAGGAGGCCCGTGCACATGCGCACAAGCTATTTCCAGTGCTCCTACAACATGGAAGTGCACTGGAAATAGCACGTGCGCACGCGCTCCCCCGCCCTCCAGCCCACAGCGCAATCGGCACTGGACACACTGACTCGAGGAGCGGTAAGTTTGCTGAGAGTCTGTGTGATGCAACGGTTAGAGCAGGGATAGCCAACATAGTAATCTCTGAATGTTTTGGACTTCAACTCCCATCAACCCTACCCAGCATGACCCAGTCATCCAGGATGATGGGAGTTTTAGCCTGCAACATCTGGAGGACACCCCTGGGTTAGAATGTCAGAGCTGGACAGAGTTAAAATCCTCACTTAGCCATGAAGTTCACTGGGTGACCTTGGGCCAGTCAATGTTGCCCATCTTAACCTACTTCCAAGGGTCATTGTGAAGATAAAATGGTGAGCACCACCTTCAGCTCTCAGGAGAAAAGGTGGGTTTTTAAATGTAATAAATAACATGACTGAGTAGAGTTATCTACATTTACCCTAGATCACTAGCCACATCTTATTTATTTATTAGCACCTCTTTAGCCATGGCTGTCAGAGCAGCTTACAAGTAGAAGCACATGAATATAGCAAATTTCAACGAAATAACAAACCGCAGTGGTCATCAAAGCACACAAACAAGTCTAAGATGCCTGTGCAAATGAAGAGTTGTTCATTTGGAACTGGCAGAAAAATAAGATTGATGCCAGTCAAACTATTCTAGGAAGGAAGCCACAAAAGCAGGGGGCCACCACTGAGAAGGCTTTATTTGGTGAAAATGCTTTGGAGTAGTGATGGAGGAGAAATGCATTTTAACCCTACCTTAAAGCTGGATATATCCAGTTCACACTTTCCAAAACCAATATGGAAACTGTAACCTTTGAATTTTGCACTTATCCAAATTTTGTGATGCCGTTCTCCAGCCAAACTGTGTTTACCAAAAAAATCATATATTACGGGAAAGTGTGCATAAAAATGGAGATATTAATGAAAATACTGTACAAAAACTCATTCTGACAGGGAACAATTCTTCCAAAAATGTGCACTTTACTCAAAACAACATATAAAAATGTGTTTTTTTAAAAATAGAAATTTTAGGAAAATTCTCATAAGGAATCCTGCGTTGCTCCTTCCCAATAGGAGACACACAGTTTTATCTTGTAGAAGCTGAAACATCTGAACAATGCACTTTGAGGACACATCCCCAATTAAAGGGGGATATGCTTTAAAAGTGTGCATTTTAAAGAGCTTCATTTGGGCTTATTACTTCAAGGTGACCTTACTGCATCATTATTTGGAATGTAGCTCCAGAAGACCTTTATTAAGATTTTCATTTTGGAAAATGAAAATTTCATGTGCTGTACAAAGGTTTGAAGAAATAGCATGCCTTATTCTGGCTACAAGAAAAATACACTGGGTGATGTAATTTAATGAATCTGAAATATAATGACTCCTCTGATATGAGCATAGGAATAATGATGTTGGAATTAGGAAAGCTTCAGCGACTTCCAACGCATAACCAGTTTTTGCCGCAGATGAGGAAAACTGATTTTAATTTTTGTCTTAAACTAACATTTTTCTGTGATAAATGGGTAATGGGATCGATCTAATGGGGAATGAACTTCTCTTCTTGCCCTAATTCTTCATCTTGGCTTTGCCAACCACCCACTGATTACTCTTACAGCTCCTTTTGCTCAAAGAGCAAACTCAGTCTTGGGTTCTTCAAGATTAACTACAGTTCCAAAAGATAGAGCCAATTTTAAAAGTTTATGGCTCGTTTCATAATGTCTTGTAAATCAGACTTTGCTTCTCTCCCTTTTTTTAATTATGCCAACTGGAAACTAGCAGCCAAGGCCAAGCATTGGAATAACTTTATAGTAGGATAATTGTTTTAAAGCCTATTATGGCCTCTCCATTATTAAACATGATGTGGTTATGAACACGAACTTAACTGCCCATTTATGGAATTGCATTAGGACTCTGTTCAGTTATTTCAGATGCATTAATGCGACTCTTGGACGGCAGGGCGGGAACATGGAAGGGTCCAAACCACTGTGAGAGATCAAAGTGAACTGGGGCAGAAGGGAAGAGTTGCAAAACTGGCTTGAGTGGGAGGCAAAACAGCTGTGCCTTTTATTTGGACCCAACAGCAGCTAGAACAACAACAACAAAAAGAACAGAGAAGAATATGAGGCAGATTGGGGGTGGGTGGGGGGAAAGCAAAGTGTTAGGCGGCTAGCAACATTAAATAACATCTATGGCCCAACTGGGGAATGGGTGAACATGTCAATTTCAGTTTCTCTGAATTTCTCATTTTTCCAATCTTCAGCTCAGTTCTCTACATGTCCAAACGAGTTGGTGGATGATGATGATTAAAAGGCCTTGTGAAAAGTTTTGCCTAATACATACAGTTTGAAAAGCATTTAATAAAAAATAATGTATGGCATTTTCAGTAATATACTCATGCTTATATACACTTTACACTAGTGAATACTTTTTTTTGTACACATTGCTTGGCTGGAGAATTCCATTGCAGAATTAAGAGAGGTATTTCCATTCGTGTGTTGTTTCAGAACATGTGAATTAGGTAGGTTTCCCTTTAAATGTGAACTGAATCAAATTTCTCTCCTCTCAGAGGAGAGGCCCAGGCACCCATTGTACCATGCCCTTACGATTTCTGTCCAGCAGGGAGATAGCTATACATATGAGAATCTGTACAATACACTGGATATGTCCCTGCTGGCCCTCTACTTGCTTACCTGTTGTTGATATTTATCAAGTTTCTTGAGAGGTTGGGTTTTCTTATATCAGAAAAGGGCAGGGGAAATAATCTGCCATGGTCTGATCTGGACACCTGACTTACCTGTTACCTTGACACTGTTGCTGGGGGTGGGGCTGAGATGCTTCATCAACTGGGTCCCTCCACTTGCTTGTGGAGTTGGTTTCCTTGCTAAGTTGCCTGAAGCAACCTTCCCCCCACTCTCAAAGAAAACTCCAATGATGACTGAACATGCTTAGTGTCACAGTGTCCTGCAAGAGGGTTTGGCTGGCTGACTGGACGGCTGAACAGGAGTACTCCATGCTGTGACAATCTGCTGTAGTCCCAACTTTCGTAATACTGACTGAATTTCTATGTTATTTAAGACACGTCTTATATACCACTTAATCACCAATATTTCTAAGCAGTGTACAGTGGTACTCTGGTTTATGAACTTAATCTGTTCCAGAAGTCCGGTCTTAAACCAAAGCGGTCTTAAACCAAGGTGCGCTTTCCCATAGAAAGTAATGGGAAATGGATTAATCCGTTCCAGACGATGAAATACAACCCCTAAAACAGCAATTTAACATGAATTTTATTATCTAACGAGACTATTGATCCAAAAAATGAAAGCAACAGACCAGGCCGCAATCTACTACCCAGTATAAAGACCCTTATCCTGCCCACTCTGTCCTGCGCCCTGTGAGGGAATGCCATGGCAGTCACTTCTGGAGCCAAGCTGTCTCTTGCTCTGCAGGGGAAGCACAACAATAAGAGTGTCTCTCTGTCTTCCCCGCACACAGAGGAGTCCCCAGAAACCAGATGCGTTTTCACACTTACAGCCCAGCGCTTATTACCACTCAAGCAATATGGGTTTACTCTGTCACACACATAACTGCAGCATCAAGGACCCCTTCTCTGCTTCTGGGTGATGCTGCTGCAGCCGGCCCCGAGCAAGGGAAGGCTGTGCCAACAAAACGGAACTGTGCCCTCAAATGGAGTATGTTTGCAATCTGAAAACAAAATGCAAACTGGAACACTCATATCTGCTTTTGAAGTGTTCGTAACCCAAAAAGTTCATTGGCTAGGCTGCTTGTAACCTGAGGTACTACTGTACATTAGAAACAAATCATAAAAGAAAATGAAGCAATAGAACAACAAAACTTTATAATAAAACCACACACTATCTAAACATGCCTGCTGGAATAAGAAAGTCTTAGTCATGTGCCTGAAGTTCAGCAAGGTTTCCTGGGCCCAAGTTAAGTATAAATTAATGCAGCAGTCTTGAACTTATCACAGTAACATATGGGTAGCCAGTTCAAGCTTTTAAGCAATGGAATTATGTGCTGATGTGTATGCTCATTGAATTCTGGTATATGCAAATTATATATATAATTTTTATTATTTGTATCCCGCCCTTCCCAGCCGAAGCCGGGCTCAGGGCGGCTAACAACAATAAAACAGTACAAACAGTACAACACAACACAACACTCTAAAATCATTCCTTATAAAATTAATTCAAATTAAACCACTGGCAACCATTGGGCCAAAGCTCCGCGAAGCTTGCCGAGGGAGGGAGTCAGGCTGGAACAGCTCTGTCTTGCAGGCCCTGCGGAAGGATGTCAAGTCCCACAGGGCCCTAGTCTCTTGTGACAGAGTGTTCCACCAGATTGGAGCCACAGCCGAAAAAGCCCTGGCTCTAGTTGAGGCCAGCCTAACCTCTCTGTGGCCTGGGACCTTCAAGATGTTTTTATTTGAAGACCGTAAGTTTCTCTGTGGGACATACCAGGAGAGGCGGTCCTGTAGGTACGAGGGTCGTAGGCCGTATAGGGCTTTAAAGGTTAAAACCAGCACCTTAAACCTGATCCTGTACTCCACCGGGAGCCAGTGCAGCTGGCATAGCACCGGGTGAATGTGATCTCCCGTAAGGAGTCTCGCTGCAGCATTCTGCACCCGCTGGAGTTTCTGGGTCAGTCTCAAGGGCAGCCCCACATAGAGCGAGTTACAATAATCCAGTCTGGAGGTGACCGCTGCGTGGATCACAGTGGCTAGGTCAGGGCGAGAGAGGTAAGGAGCCAACTGCTTAGTTTGGCGGAGATGGAAAAATGCCGCCTTTGTTATAGCTGCAATCTGCGCCTCCATGGAAAGGGAGGCGTCGAAGATTACACCCAAACTCTTAACGGACGGTGCTGGCACTAATTGCACCCCCGCAAGAGATGGGAGTTGCTCCCCCCATCCCATATCGTCCCGTCCCAGCCACAGGACCTCTGTCTTCGAAGGATTTAGCTTCAACCGGCTCCCACGTAACCATCCAGCCACAGCTTCCAAACATCTGGTCAGTGTGTCTGGGGCCGAGTCAGGATGGCCATCCATCAACAGATAGAGTTGGGTGTCATCAGCATATTGATGGCAACCCAGCCCAAAACTCCGGACAAGCTGGGCGAGGGGGTGCATAAAGATGTTGAAAAGCATCGGGGAGAGTATCACACCCTGAGGTACTCCACACACCAAGGAGTGGCGCGATGACAATTCCCCCCCCCAAGCACCACCCTCTGTCCCCGACCAGAATGAAACGAGCGCAGACATTGAAGGACTGTGCCCTGGATCCCCATGTCGGCAAGGCGGTGGTCCAGGAGTTCGTGATCGACCATGTTGAAAGCTGCTGACAGATCTAGAAGAATCAGCAGCCCCGACTCGCCTCGATCCAGCTTTCTACGAAGATCATCTGATAGGGCAACCAGAGCCGTCTCGGTCCCATGACCAGCGCGGAAGCCGGACTGGAATGGATCCAGAGCCGATGTTTCATCCAGAAACCCACTAAGCTGTTCAGCAACCACTCTCTCAATCACCTTACCCAGGAACGGAAGATTCGAAACTGGGCGGTAATTGGATAGATCTAAAGGATCTAATGATGTTTTCTTTAAGAGCGGCCGCACCACTGTCTCCTTCAGTTCCCCTGGGAATGTCCCCGTGCCAAGGGACAAATTGATGATATCCCCCAGGAGGGCCCGCACCTCGTCTGGACATGCTCTAATCAACCAAGATGGGCACGGGTCGAGAGGACAGGTGGTGGGCTTTCCAGCTTGGAGGAGTCTGTCCACATTGGCTGGGGATATCCAGTCGAAGTGGTCCAATACTGGACCCGAGGACAGTCGAGGGGCCTCCAGTTCCTTTATTGTATCCAAATTGGCAGGGAGGTCATGGCGGAGCAACAAGACCTTCTCTGCAAAAAAGCTCGCAAATGCCTCACAGCTGTGTGTCAAATTGTTATTTAAATTTGGCTGTCCCTCAAGGGACATTAAAGACCTAATTATACTAAATAATTGTGCCGGGCGAGAGCTAGCGGATACAATGGAGGCCAAGAAGTAAGACTTCTTAGCAGCCTTCACTGCCATCTCGTAGGTTTTCATAAAAGCCCTATAAGATGCCATACTCACTCTAGCCGTCTGAGGTGCCGCTTCATTTTCTGGAGCTCCTCGGTAAACCAGGGAGCCCGGTTTCTGCGGGTTCGCAGAGGGCGCTTAGGTGCGATCTCATTGATGGCTGCCAGGAGCTGGGTATTCCAGCCCTCAACAAGCTCAGTCAATGAGCCGCCAGGGGGAGCAAGGTCCCGCAAGGCTTGGCGGAATTTATCAGGGTCCATCAGCCTCTGCGGGCGAGCCCAAATCGGCTTGCCACCTAAGCAGGGTGGGGGTGGAAAATCAATCCTGGCTTTCAGAGCGTAGTGATCAGACCATGGCACCTTCATCAAAGGTACCTACGCCAAAGATCAAATCCAGCGTGTGGCCTGCTTGATGTGTTTTTCCAGGAGACTTTCAGAATCTTACAGTGCCTTCTACACTGAGGTCAGAAAAAGATTTCCTGTATTGACAGAAATCAACGTGGAATGGCATGACAATGAATTATCGTGAATCATTAAAGAAGCACTTAGGAATGTGGCTGAAAGTCACATTCTAAAGCAAATCAAAGCAAAAACAACAACAACAAAAAAACTGATGGGGTGGCCTTGGGTGTCAGGAAGACCTCGGATAAGGCATTAAGGAAGTTAAACCAAAAGGTCTCCATGTTCGAAGGCATTTAATGGAGTATGACTTGCTAAGCAGAGAGGCTGGGGAGACCTTGGAATAAGATACAGCAGCATACATTAAGGGAATCTGTAGGACAAAGGTTTAAAGATAACTACAGGCTTTATAAAACAGAAAAATCACTTCTGCTGATCATAAAAAATGGTTGCAGCCTCCCTCCAAAGCAAAAGCGATGGTCTTGGCAAGAGACAAACAGCCGATTATTATTATGAAAAACATTATGTTGGCGCAGCAAAATGCATTAATGGCCAAATGTCAACATGAAGCTGGCTATAGCTTAGTGCCCCTTTCCACAGAGTAAAAAAATGGAATTGTTCTTCATTTGTTGGATGAAAAATGGAGAGACCGTTGGTGCAAACCATGTAAACTCTGGAAAGCAACAAATGGTGGTTTCAAAAGCGTAAGAAGCGCTTGCATTAAAAAACAGTGGGAATGTTCTGGGTTTGACACAAGAGGTGGGGGTGGGTGGGTTGAAGATTAACAATGCACAAACCATTTTGCTAAAAAAAGAGAGCACCTTTCTAAAGTTTTAAGGAAAAGTAGGTTTATGCAGTTAAGGTGGATTAAAGTGCTCTGCAACAAATCAATTAAAAAACAAACAGCAGACATGCTTTGGAAAGTGTGGAATGAATGACTGGTTAACAGGAAGCCATATTGACACCTTGAAAACAAATAAGAACAAATGCTAAATAAAGACCAGATACAGTCTAAACTCCACATAAGCTTTGTGTAAGCAAATCAGGATGAATGTTAAATAAACAGGTGCTGTAAGTCAGTGATCTTCTGGAGAATGGAGTACTAGCAGCATGAGGAGCACTGATCTTGGCCAGAGGCATCAACTTCTCAGAAAGATTGTGGGGTCCTGACACCACGTGCACAAGGGAAAGATGGGGGGAAGGCCATTGATGCTGCACTGTGCCTAGCTCTGCATTTGCCCTTCTCTATCCTCTGAACAATGTCCTCCCCCAGCTCCCTTAAAAAACACACATTGTGGGGCTCAAAGTGGCTCTGCCCCCAGAGTTGTTATTTATGATCTTGGCTGGATTAGGAGAATGGCTAGAAGGAGGTTAAAGGTAATAGTAGCATAGGGAGCAGCAAAGTCCTGCTGATTGGGGGCAGGCTAGGGAAGGCTGAATCCATCAGCTGAGCATTTGGAAATATATCACTGACCTGGTATAAAGTAGCTCCCTTTGGCCATTACAGCATCTTGTGATAATGAATTCCATAATTATGCAATGAGTTAAAAATAATTTCTTGGGAAGAAGCCAGCCTTATCATTCATGCAGTTAAATCAGACTAACACCACAATGTACAAAAAGCAAAACAAAAGCACGGTGGAGAAGAATTTGTGGTTGAATAAACGTCGCGCTGGAAGACACAGGAAAATGAAGAATTCAAGCTAAGTATATTGTCCGATATGAATTGAAACTAATGGAGAAAAATAAGTATGGAGCTGTGAATATAAATGTAAACATGTGAAATTAGATGAAAACAAATGCACGGAATATTGTAGCCCAAATTCAAATATTGCTAACCTCCCCCCCCCCCCGCCCCAACATACGCAGTTTATTTTTATGGTGAGATATTGGAGCTTTCAAACCTCAGCTGTGCAGTGTAAACTCTACACTGAAATTTGGGGAAATCATGTTTGAATTTGGGAAAATAATTAGTTCTCTTCAGGCATTTCTTCCTGAATGAATGATAAGGGGCTGTGTGAATGTATGCTACAAGCTCCTCCTTCATGTTGATTTCACAGGTGTGGCCAATTAGGGTTCCTGTTTCCATATTGGAAAATATTTGCACTATGGAGGTTCCCCTTCAGTCTCAGCTGATTGTGTGTTGGTTGGAAGAGTCGGTGGCATGTGCACCACCACCAAGTGGTCAGAGTGAGCCCTGTGAGTTCCTGCAGGCCCTTTCATATGTTCAGAAGCAAATGCCTAAGGAGGGTTCTTATTGAATCTACGAAAGTGTGTTTTTCTCTCTCTCTTGTGAGTATTAAAAGGAACAGTGTTGAGAAGTCAGTTTTCCTTTGTTCATGAAATATGCAGAAGCTTTCGACTGCATTGGTCATAAAGTGACGAGTGTTGGGAACTGCTTCAAAAAGGGATTTTCAGGACACATCACAGAACTGATTTGACATCCGCTGTGATTATTCAGTGGCCGTAAGAACGTTTGGCATCATGCTGCAGCAAAATAGATTCAGAGGATCCAGGCCAAGATATCTGAGCAGGAATTATCTTGCTGTCTAACAATGGTGCACAGATGAAAGCGTGGGGGTGGCAGTGCAAATTTGGAAAGACTTCTTGGTTGATACTGCATTTCATACTTCTTACAGTGTGGGGATCCTGCTGTGCTGTTTTGTAAGGCCAGAGAATATGCTCCTATATAAAGCAGGGATGGGGAATCTCTGGCCCTCCAGAGTGACTGGCTCCAACTCCTATCAGCACTAGCCAACACAGCCGCTGTCTAAGGATGATAGGAGCAGTAGTCCAGCCACTTTTTATGGAGCTTCCTTTCAGATGAGGTCAGACAAGCTCCCTCCCCACAGAATTCCCAGTACCTACTGAATACTTCGTTTTTATTCCAGCATGCATTTTAATTATAGTTTTAGTTGTGGCTTTTTGGCATTATATCTTTGTAAGCCACTTAGAGATAATTGTGGACAAGTGCTATATAAATTGTTGACGCAAATAACAAATAAATAAAAGCATCCGATGGACCACATGTTCCCCATTACTGGTAGAGAGGTGTGAAAGGCCTCTGCTGTATCAGGAAGAGCTTTTGCAGGCATTAGGCTTTAAAACAATGCACAGCAGGACTGGGGAACCTTCTAATTTATTTATTTATTAAGCTCAAGGGTCACATTCCCTTCTGTGCAACCCTTTGGGGGGGACATGCAGTGACAAAAATGACCAGAGCAATAAATGTGAGTTTTACCTTTGTACAATAGTGTCAGGGACTGATTGGAGGAACCAGCTGGAGAAAAGGGAAGAAGTTTCAGAGAATGGGGACTGGTGGTGGGGTGACAATGAGTGGTCAGAGGGAGAAGACTGGGAAGAAAAGGTGTTGGAAGCTGAAGAAGTAACAGAGCTTAGTTAGCCAGGATAGTCTGTGGCAGAGAGAAGTCCAGAATCAGAGGCAGAAACTGAAGCAGGAGAGCAGGGGAGCCAAAAGGCAGAGAGGACACAGGCTGGAGTCATGGGTGTGTCTCCCTCCTGCTGTGACAAGCTCCCCTCTCCCCTTGTCTCCCAGAACCAAGAGAGGCATGAAGAGAGTGGAGGAGAAGTTGGCTTCATTCTGGCACAGTCTGAGATTGCTTGGGGAAAGCCCTGGGGAGGAGGGGACTTGGACAGCTGTGGGGAGGGGGAACCTTCAGTCTCTGCAACTGCTTCATAAGGGCAAGACCTACTGAAGAAGAGTTGCTGTGCTCGTTAGGCCTGGCACTCCTGTGCAGATCGTTTCTTCTAATAAAGAGTTAACTCCACTTACTTTGTGTGATTTACTGCTGGCTTGCTCTTGACAAATAGTGCCCCTCTCCATAACAGCAAGTGAGAAGCATTATCAGCCAGGCAAAAATACCCAAGGAGAGTACAAAGTAGGGGCCGTGAGAGGTGTGACCTAGGGAGAGCCATAAGGACCTGACAGAGAAGTCTGGAGAGCTGCATTTCGCCCCTGGGCCTGAGGGTCCTCCACCCCATGCTATAAACACTTATTTGAGAGCATTGAACTCAGTGGGACTTACTTCTGTGTAGACATAGATTGAATCAAGTATTTGGATGCCTTTGTTTTTAGTCATTATATTATTTATTTATTGCATTTTATATTTCACATTTCCTCCAAAAGAGCTAATGATGGCACACATGGTTCTCACCCTCCCCGTTTATTCCCACAACAACCCTGTGAGTTAGGTTAGGTTGAGAGGTAATGACTGGCCCAAGGCCCCCCTGTGAGCTTTGTGACTGCGTGGGGATTTGAACCCTGCTTTCCCAGCTCCTAGTCCAACACTCTAACCATCACACCACATGGGCTCTCACATATGTCACACATGTCACCAAGACCATAGGATGCTTCCAGACTGAGGCAGCCGTCTTAACTCCACTTACCTGTGACTAAGCCCTACTGAATTTAACAGGAGTTACTTCTGAGTAGACATGGTTTTAAATTACACTGTAAATTGTTTGTACTTGAAATCAATGCAATTTAAATTAGCCATAGCTAACTATTCACATTGATTGCAATGGGGACATAAATGCCAGCTATGTATCCCTTCAGATGTGCTGGGATTCTCAATCGTAGAATAAATTCTCTGTTGCACTTTCCTTGATTTGTACTGAGCAACATCGTCCTGTTTCGCTCCATTAAAAAAGATGTCAAGAGGTAATTGTGTGGTGTTGGATGTGAGCAAGATCAATATAAGGGAGTTAAAATGAATGGAGAAGTTGGATAACAGGTTAAGGACTAAACCCCAAATAAATTTACTAATGAGCAAATCCTGCTGAACACTTTGGTTCTTACTTCAGAGTAAAATGTATAGTCAGGTTGCAACCTTACCCAGAGTTACTTCGTTTAACTCCACAGGACTTAACTTTGGTGTTAACATGCTTGGATTTGTGCTGTGTGCTTGAATATTGGGTTCGATGGCTGGTTTTGAAGCAGTGTATATGCTTTGGATGTGCTGATAACATTAAGCTCTGAGGGGAAGGGGTCAGTGGATGCTAAGGGGGAGGGTGACTGAAAAACATCAGTATGGTTTTCAGTATTGTTTTATTTTCTCTCTCTCTCTCTCTCTCTCTCTCTCTCTCTCTCTCTGTGTGTGTGTATGTTTGCCCCTTAAACTCAGTAAAATTGTCCAGAACTCAACTGGATGACAAGATCTTTGATTTGGAGAGAGTGATATTTCATAGAATCATAGAATTGTAGACTTGGAAATGACCCTGAGGATCATATTGTTCAGTGTTTCCCAAACCTGGGTCTCCAACTGTTTTGGTACTACAATCACCATCACCCCTGACCACTGGCCCTGCTAGTTAGGAGTGATGGGAGTTGTAGTCAAACAACACTTGGGAGACCCAAGTTTGGGAAAACCCTTATCTAGTCCAACCCCCTGCAATGTAGGAATATGGGGGGGGGGGTCGAGCCTGCAATCTTGGCATTACCAGCACCATGTTCTAACCAACTGAGATATCCAGGCTTGGGGTCTTATTTTATTTTAATAATCAGCTTTAGTGTTTTGTTTTGTTTTTTTAAAAAATATAAATTCTCTTTTTTATAGTTTTTTTATTCAAAATTATAACAAGACATATTATCCCAAAACATATCATCCTTGTCGTCCCCCCCAATTTTCCTCCCTCCCCCTTCCCACACAAAACCCCCACCCCCCGACTTCCCTCAGTTTCAGTCTTTGGTTTCTCTAAGAATGCTGTTTTCTGCATGTTACAAAGTTGTATAGATCCTCAAACTATTTAGCTGATTATTATCAATAAAAAGTTTGTGAATGTTTATTCAAAAACTGCCCAGGAGTCCAGTTCGCTTTGTTGCGTCTTCAGATACTTTGTAAAGGGTTCCCATTCATCCTTAAAGTCACAGTTATCATTGTCCCGTAGCTTATATGTCAATTTTGCCAGTTCTGCATAGTCCATCAATCTTTGTTGCCATGATTCTTTAGTTGGGGTTTCTTCAGTTCTTCCATCCTTGTGCTACCAGAACTCTCGCGGCCGTTGTCGCATGCATGAAGACGTTTTTCAACTTTTTTGGCAGGTCTTTCCTCAGCATAGAAAAGAAACAGTGATGAGTTTTGTTTTGTTTTGTAGTGGGCATATTGTTCAGTGGGAGATGGCATGTTTTGCAGGCAAGATACGGCTGTAGATGGTGGAGCATGTGGTGTGGACCTCCACACCTGCAGTGGTAGAGTGCATATGTTCAATTCCAGGATGCTCAGCGTCCAGCTGCTCCAAGGTATCAGCCAACATAGCTAAGGATGGCACCCATCCAAGACCCTGAAGAACTGCTACCAATCAGAGTAGACAATTTGGGTTAGATCTATTGCTGTCTAATCAATGGTGGCTGGCTACTAATGGACCTGGTGGGGCTGGCAAGGGAAGTAACTGGAAATGGAGTCATTTTGCCCTAGTTTTCTCCCTGTCCTACGCCCTTGCAGAGGTACTGTGGGTACTTAATAAAAGCAGCAATAAAACTACAGTGGTACCTCGGGTTACATACGCTTCAGGTTACAGACTCCGCTAACCCAGAAATAGTGCTTTAGGTTAAGAACTTTGCTTCAGGATGAGAACAGAAATCGTGCTCTGGCAGCATGGTGGCAGCAGGAGGCCCCATTAGCTAAAGTGGTGCTTCAGGTTAAGAACAGTTTCAGGTTAAGTACGGACCTCTGGAACGAATTAAGTACTTAACCCGAGGTACCACTGTACAAGTAGAGCTCTGCCCCACCTTTCCTCTGTGGATGGGCAAATCTGTCAATTTTGGTTTCTCTCAGTTTCATATTTTCCCAGTCTTTTTTAAAAAAAAATCCTTTAGACTTTATTATGAAGTTAAATATAACTCCCAATAAGAAATATGAAATAAGATATATGAAAAAGAAGAGGAAAACCCCCAGTACACACACAAAACCAGCCATTACCTCATAAAATAAAGTATGTTCTCAAGAGACTACACAGTGAATTAGATGTTACAGCAAAAACTGACCTGGTACAGAAAGAATACAAAGCAAATGTTATAAATACCAAAAAAAGAGAGGCATAATTCATTGGTATTTCCCACCCCTGTGTTTGGCTTGTCATACAAGTAACAAATAGCTGCCAAATGGAGACAAAATCCAAAGGTTGAGCTACACTCTGAAATATGTACCCTTAATTTATAATTCAATTTCTTAGTAATGAGAATAAACATTCCTTTATTGAATCAAATATTTAAAGAAATATTTAAATCAAATATTTAAAGAAAAACCCGAGGACTCCTTCCAGCTCTTTGATATGGTCTAATGAGCAGCTATAATAGAATTTTTAGAAGTGGTTTACACATTAAGTCTGTATTGGACTCATTAGAATTGATAAAAGATACAGTTTGGGGTTTAAAGGCAGCAGCACATTTATTATTTCAGAAATCTTAAGCCTAAACTACCTCACAGTGTTGTTGTGAAGATAAAACAGGGAGCGGGAAAACCATGTATGCTACCTTGAACTCCCTGGAGGAAAGGTAGGATTAAAAAAACACCAAGTAACTAAGTTATGGATGTGTGCAATTTACCAGAATTAGATGACAATGCAATGGAGCCCAGGCTCAAATAAGCTTGAAGGAAATTTGCCACTTTATTTATTTATTTTTGTACAAAATCTGAATTCTTCTCTCTGCCAAATAACAAAGTTGACATTGAAGCAGATTTGACAAAGGCACAATTCTTTAAGCACAAACAAAACGAAACAAGACACTGGGGCACATCTGATGTGTACTATCTTTGCAATATCTCTTTGTTATCTTTGGTGTTAGTGTAAGGGGAGGAAAAATGATTGTAGATTTAACTTTGCCTTTTAATATAGCTATTTCCAACACTGATTAAATCTTCTCCCATGCTTGACATCATCTTTTGGGATTTCACCCATGCATAACATTTAGTCTGTAATCCTACAGCATTGTGTCATACTTGACAGCTCAAAAAGCCTGTGAGAATTGGATAGTATAAGTGTTTAATGTGACAAAATAATGGAAGATCCAAATGATATATAGCAATATAAAAGCAATTTAACTACCAAAGGAAAATAGATATGGCTTTTCTTTCGTGGTTTCATTTTTAATACAACGTGGGCTACACTCTGAGTTCAGTTACTCTGATGTAAATCCCTCCCATTAGAAATACTGCATATTTTAATATGAAGCAGAAGTCCCCTAAGACCAACAGACAGAGAAATGTTTGCACTGTTATGAGGGGGCCCACTATCAAGATCCTTATGTCTTGTCTTTGTAGGATCAGCCTCTCATAAGACCTAACGTTTTGGTTAGGTTACAGCAAGAATGGCTGACTTTAAATAAAACACATTTATGGGATGCGGGTGGCACTGTGGGTTAAACCACAGAGCCTAGGGCTTGCCGACCAGAAGGTCGGCGCTTCGAATCCCCGCGACGGGGTGAGCTCCCGTTGCTCGGTCCCAGCTCCTGCCAACCTAACAGTTCAAAAGCACGTCAAAGTGCAAGTAGATAAATAGGTATCGCTCCGGTGGGAAGGTAAATGGTGTTTCCGTGCGCTGCTCTGGTTTCGCCAGAAGCGGCTTAGTCATGCTGGCCACATGACCCGGAAGCTGTACGCCGGCTCCCTTGGTCAGTAAAGCGAGATGAGCACCACAACCCCAGAGTCGGCCACGACTGGACCTAATGGTCAGGGGTCCCTTTACATTTTTATGAAACAGGGTCTATAATCCAGGACTTTGAGATCTGTTTAAGTTTAGCTTTGCACTGCTTATCTTTGTGGCTGCTTTCTTCCCATCTACTCAACCTATATGTTTGTCAAGAAACAAATACTGCAATAAACACCCCACAAACCTCCAGTACTGCATCCTGAACAGGAAGTGACCCTGTAAGATGTTCCTGAAACTTTGGATCAACTGGTGAAGTGGAAAGTACAAAAGCATATTAATCTTTGCTTACTGTACCTCATCTTGATTTCAGAGTGAAACCCACTATCATTAAGATCATAAACAGAATAGTTAGCTGTACTCTAGACAGATGGGTACTTGCAATATAGGCAGAAGGAAGTGATATAATTATGTGGAGGTGCTTCAGGTAAACATTACTTGCAGATGGCTGAAAAATACCAAGTGGTTCTCATCTGCTGAAAATAGTGCTAGTCTTTTTCGCTCTGGGCAACTCATTTTATATTTAAACTTATAACTTTACTTTCATGGTGGTGTTTTTGAATATATATGTTTGAAAATAGGGCTTAGGATGAGGTAAAATTGAGGGAGGGAACCTCAGGCCCAGGAGCCAAATGTGGCCCTCTAGACCGTTCTGTATGGCCCTCAAAACTGTCCCCAGGCCATGTTCCTCCCTGACCAATATTTGCACTCCAAGAGGTTTTACCTGGCCGGAATGAGTCATTGAAGTCAGACAATGTCTCCCATTTGTCTGGATGGACGATAGGGAAGGCTTTGTGCGGGTGTGTATAAATTTTGCAAAAAGGGGAAATTTTCATTTTCTGCCTTGCGTACCCTTTTGCCTCTGCTTTCATCCACCATTGGCATGTGGCTCTCAGAAGATTACCCAGAAGGGAATATGGCCCTTGGGCTGGGAAAGGTTCTTCATTCTTGCTCAAAAAGAACACCGTTCTCTCTTTATGTCCCCACCCCTCCTTCCTCATATGACATCCTTAGAAGAATGAGAGCATCTGTGACTGGTAGGGTGGAAGGCAAGGAGGCCAACGGTAGGTGGAACCAGAGTTAATGTCAGGTGGAGCTAGAGGCAATGATAGTTCTCAGTTTGCCCCTATGCTCCTCCCTGCTGAGTTCTACAAGGTAAGCGCTGAGACTAAGGAAGAGGAAGCTGATAGGCAGTACAATGTGAATTGTAGACTGGCTGTAAGCGGAAAGTCAGCCAGGTGTGGGCTGCCTGAGGGGAGACTGGGGTTGGTGGGGCAGTGCCCCATTATATGTACAGCAGCCTCTGAAGGCAGTTCAGAAAATTCAGCTGGTGCAGAATTCAGTGGCCAGGTTGATTATTGCGGCAAGACGGGTTGAGCATACTGGCTGCCGATTAGTTTCTGGGCCCAGTTCAATAGGTTATGACCAAGGGTAGGCAACCTAAGGCCCATGGTCTGGATCTGGCCCAATCACCTTCTCAATCCAGCCCGCAGATGGTCCGGGAATCAGTGTGTTTTTACATGAGTAGAATGTGTCCTTTTATTTAAAATGCATCTCTGGGTTATTTGTGGGGCATAAGAATGCGTTCATATTTTTTTCCAAAATATAGTCCGGCCCACCACATGGTCTGAGGGACGGTGGACCGGCTCATGGCTGAAAAAGGTTGCTGACCCCTGGTTATGACCTACAAAGCCTTAAATGGCTCAGGTCTGCAATACCTCAAGGACTGCCTCTTTCCATATGAACCTACTCAGATCCTGACATCATCCTCTGGCATCCTTCTTCATGTGTCTCCTCCATGAGAGGTCTGGAGGGTGGCAACATGAGAACTGGCCTTTTCTGCAGTGGCTCGCCATCTATGGAATGCTCTCCCTAGGGAAGTTTGCCTGGCACCTTCCTTATACACCTTTAAGTGCCAGGTGAAAACAGTTCTCTTCTACCAGACTTTTGGCTGATTGACACTCAATGCCCTTTTAAATGTGTGTGGGAGTGGGGATTTTTGTTTTGTGGTTTTTTTTCTTATTTGATTATGTATTTTGTGATTTTTATATTGTCATTTTATGTTGCGAACCGTCCTGACATCTATGGATAAAGGATGGTACACATATTTAATTAATAATAAATAATAAAAATTCACCTTAATGGCTTAGCCTCCACTGGCTGCTAGTCTTACAGCAATGGGAGTTTACCCTATCCACCCTTTAAATAGCACTGCTGAGGATGAACCTGGGAACTGCTCAACCTGCAAAACATTTACCGCTCAGCTACAGCCTCCTACCCATAGCGTGATCACTTTAAGAACCCACTTATCAGCTGTTCTTTCATTTTAATAGGACTACTCAGAAGTAAATGGATTCTTAATTGCAGGCTCTTAGTCGCAAGCAATTTTGTCAATAATGAAGCCATCAGTCCATAGAGCCAAAACACTCCACATATTGTGCGTTAATCACTTTTATGGTACACTGAGGGATTGGATAACATTGCAGAATTTGAAAAAGGTGGACACAGTCAATAGTCATAAGCATTTGAGAAATCAATAAGAATGAAAAAAAATACAACCAAAGGCTATCCCTGCTCACCCCTGCATTTTGGCAAAACAAGATGCTTATGCAGTGAATGGGCTCCTGTTTTTTGTTTGACACCCACGCCCCTGCTCTTGAATTGTTCCTCAGATTTCAGTAAGTATGAGTTGGAAATGATGGCAATCTTCAAGAGGGGGAGGGGTGTAGTTACAAGATCAAGACCAGGCTTCCTCAACCTCGGCCCTCCAGATGTTTTTGGCCTACAACTCCCATGATCCCTAGTTAGCAGGACCAGTGGTCAGGGATGATGGGAATTGTAGTTTCAAAACATCTGGAGGGCTGAGGATGAGGAAGCCTGATCAAGACCAACAGTGTCTGGTTTTTTAAAAAAAGTAAAATAAAGAACTTATTCCAGTAGGTAAACTCAGAACTGTGCTTGCTGCAGTGAGCCTGGAATACAACATGGGTAAAAGACAGGAAAAGCAATAGCTGCATACACTTCCACAGCTTCAGAACTTTTAAGTGGGCAGGGCAGGATTTCTGGGTAGTGACCTGGCAGCCACATGGGCCATTTGCATACAGAGTCAAGCCTTTCCCCATGCTAGCCTAGCTAGGTCTTGGCAGGGAACACCACTGCAAATAACATCCCTGTGACTGTTTCTGCACTGTTTCTGTTAACATCTAAGTCCTCCAGATGTTGTTAGATTTCAACTACCACCATCCCTGATCATTGACCATGCTGGCTATATGGCATAACCAGCTTCATATAACCAACATGCTTAATTAGTGCACGAGGGAGTTAAGACAATAGAGTAAGCTGTCCTGCTAGGCTTAGCTCACTCTGGGATGGATTAGGCAATCAAACCTTTGTCTCCCTGCTCCAGTCTACCTGACAAACTCAGCATGTTAGGAAGTCTCAGCTGCTTGCTCCAAGCTCAAACTACATGGCTCTCAGAAGCCGCTCTTGAGTTCCTATGCCAATAAGTAAGGCACTTCGGAACAAAATTAAGTTTTACTGCCTGTGCTGCCTTTCTGATTGATGTATGGAAAAACACAGGAACCTGACTTTTGGAGAGTTTGCTAAGTAAATCATTTTTAACTTACTAAATCTCTGATCTTTTGCTATGTTGGGGGAAGAGGGGACTATTTTGGAACTCACTTGGAAATACATTTTTCAATGGTCTAACAGCCTATATTTCCATGCTTCACTTTGCCGCATATTATGGCGAGTTTAAATATCTGCTGGGGTTCTGTCATCAATGTATACTTGACCCAAACGTGGATCTGGTCATCCAGTGAATTCTCCTTTCTATACCTACTTTTAACTTACCACCAGCAGGCTGGTGAGGGTTTGAGTCCAGATTCCCCGTCCCTGGTCTTGGAGAATTACTGATCATGCAACATCATCATCATGTGTTTCTTAGCAAAATCTCTTAAATAAGACAGATGGAGTTCAGACAGAAAATGAATCCTGATAACTTTTCACTTAGGAAACTGAATAAAAACAGTGCATAATTAGAGGAGAAAGAAATGGAGAGGCTTTGTGTTTCTTACTTTATTTATAAGCAGAGAGACATTCAACAGAAACATACTGAGGAAAAACTTCACCCAAACTGCACGACACATGCTACTTCACTTAACTAACTTCACTGTCTGGTTCCTAAGCAATAACTCCACCCCTCTGATCCTTTGGCTAGTTGACTTTACCACTAACAAAACTAACCTGTAAGTGGTACATTGAATTATCTCTGCACTGTACTTCCAACAGTGTTTCTCAGTCTCTGCCACTCCACATTGGCTGTTATTACTGGGGAGACAAACTCACAGTAAGACAATGTTATGTGCCGAGTTTAAAAACAGCCATGGCATCTGGGAACTGTAGTTAGCTAAGAATGCTGAATGTTTTTAGGTGGCCTCTTTCCTTCCACAACTCCAGTTCTCAGAGTGGCTTAATAATCACTTCGTCTTCCCAGTAAATTTTGGAAATTGTAGTTTTCTTTGAGGGGAATAAGGGTCTCCTAACAACTCTCAGCACCCTTAACAAACTACATTTCCCAGGCTTCTTTGGGGGGAAGCCATGCCTGTTTAAAGTGGTATAAGACTGCTTGAAATCTATGCAGATGGGGGCCTAAGTTTTGCTTCTTTTCATTGGCTGGGTAAAAGGTATTTATATAACACAGTGTATGGGCTTTAACCCATAATGAATATTTTGTCAATATAGCTGTTTATTGAAAAAAGAAAAGAAAAGCAGACTAGAGCTTATTTACAGGAGAGTATTAAAGATGTCCATGTCAGCAACTCTCAATGTTTTGCATGCCACAATACCCATGAGATTTAACTAATGAACTTCCTATGAACTACTGGCAATTATTATACCTGACAACTACCACCTTGGTATGCACCAAATTCCTCCTAGTCAGCATTCAGTTTCAAGGTTCCTAACATGACAGTAGGAAAAGAAAATGTACAGAAATCTATGGTTGGGGTGTGGAGGTGGAATTTCTGTTATAAAAATCTGCTCTGAATTATCCAGGTCATTGGTTCTTCTCAAAGGGTTTTAATCTTACCAGACTCAAAAGTTGTTACATATAAAGGACGATCTGTGCCACAGATCTGAACTGGTTTAACAGCCACTGTTTTCTCAGCTTCAGCTCCCCAACTGCAATGTGAATGATACTGACCTTCCATTCAGGCATGCTGCAATAATTTCTGTGATACTGTGCATCATGAAGCATGGCGAACAATGCATATGCCTCACACCATTCCCTATGTTACTTAAGTTGGGTGTTCTGAGCATCGATAGCTTGGTGTTCCCTTTTTGCCATTCTGCTAAGTGGCTCAAATTCTTCCTTATTAGGAGCTGTCCAGCAAGTCTAAGATCTCGCAGTTGATGATACTAGGGGAGCTGTCCAACAGGAAGCACAACATGATCAAATGTTGCTTCAACACTGGTTAGGTTTCATCTGAGCAGCATTATAATGAATACTGCTGCACCACAAACTTCTGTCCTGTCATTCAGGTCCTGATTCAAAGCACATGAGGAGAGGAATCAACAGTCCTCCTCATGACCATGACTCAGGGAAAGTTCACCTTATTCTTCCAGAACTGCTGGATTTATGCAGAACCCAAGTAAGCTGCATTTAGGGCCCCAGCTTAGGAGGGCCCTCTAAATTTCTAATTTTCAAGGTGATGAGTTTGCCTTGAGAGTTTGTCACATTTTAAACAATACATTTTGTTTAACAAATATATACCCCCACAGTTCTCACTTTTTCCTCAAAGCAGCTTACAAAGAAAAAATAAAGAGTACAGTGTACAAGATTTGAAACATAGATTAAAACATCAGAAAATAAATCTCCTATGAAACTTCTTTGGAACTCCTGGTGCCTGATAAAAGCATTTTTGTTTAGGAAAGTCTATCCGGATGTGTAGAATACCGACATATGTTTTAATCTGATTTTTTGTTTATTGCTGATTTTAATTAATTTTTGAATGGTTTAAATTGTTATTTTTTAACTTTTTATGGATTCTATTGTTCTGTTGTTTTTGTAAAACACTTTGAGGCTTTTTAAAATTATCAGGCAGTATATGAATCTTGTGAAATAAATAAATATTTATAAAAAGAAAGAGGTATTTATATTTTCAGAGAGCGAGGGTGAGATACCATCAGGAATGCAAAAGGTTTATACAGTGTAAATGAAGGGAAAGCTGTATAAGTATGCGGTAAAAATAGAGGAGATGAATCTATATGCAGTTCTGCTAAAGAAAGAGGAAAGAATAGCAAGTGACAGAGGGGGAAAAACATGCCCCTTCCCTTCACCAGGCACTAAAAACAGGTCAAAGACGAGTGACATAGACATTTGGGCAAATAAATCAACTGAGGAGAAAATGGAAGATTGGAAATAGGAAAGTAGAAGAAAAAGTCAACTGTATTGGCATACAAACAATCAAAATAAATAACCATGTAGAAACTTTTTGCTCAGGATAAACTGAGGCCCTGTTTGCACAATGCATTGAAAGCAGTATCATTCCACTTTAAACAGCCATAGCTGTTCCCAAAGAATTCTGGGAACTGTGCAAAGCTGTAGAGTGGTTTAACAATCAATTCCTCTTCCCTGGGCTTGCTGGGAAATGTAGTTCTTAGAGGGGGATCGGGGATTTCCTAACAACTCTCAGCACCCTTAACAAACCACAGTGGGAAGCCATAATTATTTGAAGTGGCATGGTGCTGCTTTCAATGTGTAGTGCAGATGGGGCCTGGAAGAATTAAAATGGCTTTGATCCAGGAAGCTGAGCAGGAAAATACCAAATGTCCCAAGAACGTATGTGGGCTGGCACACCTGAATGAACAAAGCAGAATAGGGGAAGTCTTTGTGAAAGAAATAAAAGATTTTGGAAAACAATTTTTTTAAAAATATAAAGGGGGGAGGGGAGCTGAACAGATACGTGTTCCATTGAGCAGAATGTAAGAAACAACAAAACAGAAAATAGCAGTGTGACAGAGGTCGTTGAGAATGCTGTCAGAATGTGCCTCTCTGTGTTAACATGAATAATGAGAAGAAACGAAGTTCTTCAGAGAGCAAAGCACACCATCCACTTTGATAGAGGAAATTTGATGTATTTCTCTCACTCTTACTCAATAAAACACTTCAAGAACTAGAAAAGAGTGGTGACCTTTGCACAACATGTTGTCAAAGTGGGAAACTCATTTGAGTGCAAAACCTCTGAACTGGTGAACGTTTTCTTTAACAGCATTTTTTAAGATCAGGGCAGAAGTGTGGGGACCCATTCCAGTCCAAGGG
Organism: Podarcis vaucheri; assembly: GCF_965113315.1. Lineage (NCBI taxonomy): Eukaryota > Metazoa > Chordata > Lepidosauria > Squamata > Lacertidae > Podarcis > Podarcis vaucheri. The sequence continues at coordinate 10,947,459 of NC_138758.1, read as the reverse complement.
CCACATTTCCTTTGGGTACACCCATCAGCATCAGCAAAATGCAGGTGAAGCAACAGGTGTGATATTTTACCTGTCTACAGTAGAATCATAGAACCACAGAAGTGTCGAGCTGGAAGATACCCACAAGGAGAATCTAGTCCAACCCCCTGCAGTGCAAGAATATCAACTAAAGCATCCAATCTCTGCTTAAAAACCTGAATGGAATATGGCAATATGAGATGGGAGGAGAGTTACAGAAACCTTTCGCATAGTTGGAATGTAACCTGCATTCAATAGGGACAAACAGTGCCAGATTTACATGTAAGCTAAACAAGCTAGAGCTTAGGGCCCCACTCACTTGGGGGCCCCCAAAAAAATTAAAGGAAAAAAAACAACTGGATGTACATTTCCACAATATAAGATAAAAAAACCAAATAAAATAAAACCTACATACAGCAACAGTGTTTTGTGTTGTGTAGGCTCTTATGATGTAAGTAATGAACCGCACCTGCTAGCCTGCTCCCTAAAATATCACTGGTTTGCTCATTTCTATATATATTGTGCCTATATTCTGCATGACCTGTTTGCATGGCAACATGTGCAAATGGCTTTAAATACCTATGAGGTCCATAAATTACCATATAGCATATATTCAACACAAAAACCAGCAGCAATTTATTGTTGACAAAGGACAGCTGGATGTATAATGTGCCCCATTACCTTTAGTAGCTTAGGGCCTCATCAAACCTAAATCCGGTCCTGGGGACAAATGTAAGGTTCTGCACTTAGGAAGAACCAAATGCACAAATATAGGATGGGGTATGCTTGGCTTGGCAGTAGTACACATGAAAAGGTTCTAGGGGTCTTAGTGGACAACAAATTTAATGTGAGTCAGCAGTGTGATGCAGCAGCAAAAAAGCTAGGTCTACAGACATATGGTGTCCAGATCAAAGGAAGTAATAGTACCACTCTATTCTGCCTTAGTCAGACCCCACCTGGAGTTCTGTGTCAAGTTCTGGGTGCCACAATTTAAGAAGGAAATTGAAAAGCTAGATTGTGTGCAGAGGAGGGCAACCAAGATTATCATGGGTCTGGAAACCAAGCCTGATGAGGAACGGTTGAAGGAGCTGGGTATGTTCAGCCTGGAAAAGAGGAGACTGAGAGGAGATATGATAGCTATCTTCAAATATCTGAAAGGCTGTCACATGGAAGATGGAGCAGGTTTGTTTTCTCCTGCTCCGGAGGGTAGGACTTGAACCAATGGCTTCAAGTTACCACAAGAAAGGATACAACCTGAAGCGACAAAGTATGTTTACCAATGGGTCACGACCAAACCCATTGATGGGGAATACTTAGCTTGAACTACTGAAGCTTTCTTGGTTTCCTCTTCCAGTGGTGCCACACTTTTGTTCAGATCAAAGCCAAAATACACACATATTTTTAGGGCATGTGCAAAGTTCCAGCAGAACTGAGCTTCTCAGTAATGACTCCTCATCCTAATATTTCCACATTTACTCTGACTCATTCAGTAAAGAAATTAATGAACATGACTAATTTACATCCATTAATTTCAGTGGGTTGCTTGTATTCAACTAAGTTCTACTCCTGATAAACCCATTGAAGTTAATGGATCAAAGCCAGCCATATCTATTAATTTCCATAAGTCTATTCGGAATAGAACTAACATTGGATACAATCCATTGGGTCTACTCTGAGAAAATTGTAGCTGTATGCAACCCTTCATCGTGAAATGAAGCAAAGGTGAGGACTTAATACAGAGGGTTTTTATTTTTTAAAAAAAGAATAATCCATTTTTGGTAGTGAGTCTCTCATTTCATGCATAATGTAGCTGTCTCTTACGGCAAAGTATAATCACAGAGGTATTTCTGATTTATTAGAAAAAGCTTAAAGTTTGCCTAATGATAGTGCTTTATCAGGTCATTTAAAATTAAAATATAAATCAAAGGTATCATTAAGTATAATTTCACTTTGCTGTATATTTTTGAACTTCCAGGGGATGTTCTATGCTGGTACCTCTAATAGCTTAATTCAGCTAAAAAGTGGCTTTTCGCAAGCGACTTGATACATAATTTAAAGCAAGCCACTTCTATGCCATAATCGTGCCAGGAGAAATGAACAGCCAGCTCCAGTGTCAAATATTATACATGGTTACTAAAACTGCCAGTATTCTGGTATAAAGAGAGAGAGAGAGAGAGAGAGAGAGAAAAAACCCCTGATCATATGAAGACAGCCACCTCCGAAGGCCTTTCTAATTAGTTGAAAGATTTATACAGATACTAAACATTGGCTGTTTTATTGATTTTCTTCTGACTCACGCTGGTTCTACAATATTTTTTGCTCATTTGTTGTATACAAGAGAATCTTTCTGTGATCACCAATGTGACACTCCTGGAATTGCTAAAGTGCTCTTTTAAAAAAAGATCTATATTTTTCATGTTATTCAACTTGTCTGAATTTAAAAGGCTCCCTGTTACATGCAGGGCTGGACTCACACATTGCGGCTTGTACCTCAACTGACAGCAGACCCATTGAAATTAATAGGCATGACTAACTTAGGTCCATTAATTTCAGATTGAGTAAAAATAGACCTGCTTTTATTTTTCAAATTGTTTCTATTTAGAATAGTCACATATTCACAGGAGAAGAGGGCAACAGTTAATTAACAGATCTCAGTTCTAAAATTTCTACCAGAGTTTCATCCGCACTTCTATCTTTTTTCCATTGTTTTGGCTCAGGGAGAATTTATGAAACACAAGACTCAGTTACATTAGTCAAGAAACAGCATTTTGAATGTGTTATAAATATGCAACACTAGATGGCGAAAGAGAACACAAAAAAATTCTAAAAGATTTTTCCATAGTGCCTCCCCCTTTATAATAACGATTTAATTTCTGGCTTATTTATAGAACCCCCCCCCCCCGTAGATCCACCCACAGACTTCAGGGACTCTTGATTCGCGAGTGGTCTCTTTTACTGGATTAAATGCATATTTACTTGGGAATACATGCCACCAGCAGATCCTTACTTTCAAATACATATGCATAAGGACTACTTTGTAATGCTGCAGTGTAATTGTGCACTGGATTCAGCTGAGGTCAGAGTGCTGTACCAAAGAACTGAGAGGATTTAGTCATTGCTCGAGCTGGGTTCAGTCACCCCTGGATTGCTGCAGGCTGGTTGGATGGGACAAAGGGATCTGGGGCTGATGGGTGGTGGTGGTGGTGGTGGGGAGGAGATGAAGGCTTCAGATACTTTGGATCCCAGTACGTTTCCAAGCACAATTCAAAGTGTTGGTGCTGACCTTTAAAGCCCTAAACGGCTTCGGCCCAGTATACCTGAAGGAGTGTCTCCACCCCCGTTGTTCAGCCCACTGAGATTCAGCACGGAGGGCCTTCTGGCGGTTCCCTCCCTGTGAGAAGTGAGGTTACAGGTAACCAGACACAGGGCCTTCTCGGTAGTAGCGCCTACCCTGTGGAACACCCTCCCTTCAGATGTCAAGGAAATAAGCAGCTGTCTGACTTTCAGAAGACATCTGAAGGCAGCCCTGTTTAGGGAAGCTTTTAATATTTGATGAATTATTGTATTTTAATATTTTGCTGGAAGCCGCCCAGAGTGGCTAGGAAACCCAGTCAGATGGGCGGAGTATAAATAATAAATTATTATTATTATTATTATTATTATTATTATTATTATTATTATTATTAATGTGAACAGACTGAAAGTGATCTACCTGAGTGGCTGTGATTTCCTGGGACAAGGTAGAAGTTCCCACCTGCCTGCTTCCTGCTGGACCTCTCATTCCTGCCTGATGCCCCAAGCCCCGAAGCAGCACCATGCAGAGTGGAATGCTTGGCTTTCCACAAGGGGCTTCCTTGCAGGGAACTGTTGAATGAGTAGCATCCTGCAGAATTAAACCCTACAGCTCTCATCGCAAGGGGTACAAGTGCCAGGCTATTTTGCACCCTAGGCTACTTGTACCCCCGGCCCCAAATGACTAGCTTCGATTTTCAAACATAGATATATTGGGGGGTGTGTGTGTGAAAAGCACAAAACTTGAAACTGCAAAATTTATTTTAAATAGCAATAATAAGTAATCGAACAATCTTTGGTTATCCCCCCCAATACAAAATAAAAAACTGAAAAAGAAATATTCAAATCATTTTGAATAGTCTTGTGAACTGTGATATTTAAAATCAAATCTCTTAAAAATTTCAGTTTCAGGCACATCATGCCTCTTCCTATGCAAATTCTTGTCACACCTGCAGCCTGCAAGGTAATTCTTGGTCACTTGTAGATGAATTTAAATCAGCTTCCTTAGTCTCTGGTAGCTTGCTTGCAAGACTGACTTAAAAAATATGTTGTTTAATATGACTAACATTAGGTGCCCAGTCCAGAATAATTTAGTTGTATTTGGCTGAGTTTGCATGTGCTAAAAATGTCTATTTTATAGCAGAATCTGTGTAAATTCATTTGGCTAGAAACTGTATAAGCTCATTTTTGGATATCTTTTCCTAGGTAGTGAACCAGTGTTCCTTGATCTTTAAATTTGTGCAAATGTTCAGTGTAGTATAGTGGTTAAGAGCGGTGGACTCGTAATCTGGTGAACCAGATTCGCTTCCCCACTCCTCCACATGCAGCTGCTGGGTGACCTTGGGCCAGTCACACTTCTCTGAAGTCTCTCAGCCCCACTCACCTCACAGAGTGTTTGTTGTGGGGGAGGAAGGGAAAGGAGAATGTTGGCCGCTTTGAGACTCCTTTGGGTAGTGATAAGGCAGGATATCAAATCCAAACTCTTCTCTTCTTCTTCTTCATTCATGATAGGATAAAAAGGGGCAATAATATTCTACAAACTTAAAAAAAAAGTTCCATTACTAGCACTGTACGATTTTTCAGTTGTACCTGGAATGCCAAGCTTTGCATGCCAAGAACTCTGACCAAAGCAAACAAGTCTTCCAAGATTTGTCATCAGCATTGTTCCTTAGATAAGCACAATTCAAGTTCTTTCCAGGTCTGATAGTTTTCTAAATGATCAGTATTCCTCTCATTTGAATACAGAATTGTTCCAATGTTCTTCCAGACTTTTGAACCTGTTTCTTGTAGGGATCATGCATTATTTTTATTTTTTAGTGAACATCTTGCCACACAAAGAAAACATCTTTTGAAGTTTAATATATCAACCACTGACAGCACACTTCTTCACCATTTGCTAGTCTCCTCTTGTAATGTACAGGAGAATTTATTTATTTATTTAGTCTCTGGGGAAGCCACGCGATACATCCTGCTGTGGTCCATGTTGCATTACAAGCTATTGCAATCATTGCAATAGTTCGGCTAGTTAGCAGAGTCACTGTAATTCAAGTCAGGCACAATGCCATCTTCTTTTGCAAGACTTTACGGTGCTCTCTGTTTTCTTGATATCCTCTTTTTTCCTCTCTGTGTTTTCTAGAAACGTCTCCGGTTTGTGAAACTTCTGTCTTTGAGTTTATATCATTTTTAGTAGGAGCACCATGTTCAGCTCCCTCATTGCTAGTTTCAGCAAGAGTCTAGCCCTAGTCTTGTTCTTCAGTTGTTTTCTGTGTACAAAGGTATTTCAGGAAGAACCCCTCTGGCTTTGCTTGCTCCTTAGCTTTTTTCTGCCTTTCGTTTGTGGTACTGAGCTCCAGATGGTCATTTTTTTTAATCAGCCATAGCTCACTAGTAAAATGAATACCATTTTCTAAATAAGAGTAAGATGTGATCATAAGATTTAAAATTAGGTGCATTTTCACTGTGTGTGTGTGTGTGTGTGTGTAAAATGTAACTTCCAAAAAACTCAACAATCTATTTTATACATACATAAAAACAATTCTAATGTGTGAATTACTTCAAAAATGATGGAATTCTTCAAAATATAAAAGGTATGCATTATCGAAATGTGTAAAGGTAAAGGTAATGGGCCCCCTGACTATTAGGTCCAGTCGCGGATGACTCTGGGGTTGCAGCGCTCATCTTGCTTTATTGGCCAAGGGAGCCGGCGTACAGCTTTCAGGTCATGTGGCCAGCATGACGAAGCCACTTCTGGCGAACCAGAGCAGCACCCGGAAATGCCGTTTACCTTCCCGCCGGAGTGGTACCTATTTATCTAATTGCACTTGTGACGTGCTTTCGAACTGCTAGGTTGGCAGGAGCAGGGACTGAGCAACAGGAGCTCACCCCATCACTGGGATTCGAACCACCGACCTTCTGATCGGCAAGTCCTAGGCTCTGTGGTTTAACCCACAGCACCACCCGCGTCCCTTTCTCTAGATATATAAAGTAAAGGTAAAGGGACCCCTGACCATTAAGTCCAGTCATGACCGACTCTGGGGTTGTGGCGCTTATCTCGCTTTATTGGCCGAGGGAGCCGGTGTACAGCTTCCGGGTGATGTGGCCAGCATGACTGAGCCGCTTCTGGTGAACCAGAGCAGCACCCGGAAACGCCGTTTACCTTCCCACCAGAGTGGTACCTATTTATCTACTTGCACTTTGACGTGCTTTCTAACTGCTAGGTTGGCAGGAGCAGGGACCAAGCAATGGGAGCTCACCCCATCGCGGGGATTCGAACCGCCGACCTTCTAATCAGCAAGTCCTAGGCTCTGTGGTTTAACCCACAGCGCCACCCACATCCTATCAGAAATGTATAAGACGTAACAAAAACTAATGTGTATGAAGCTGTGCCTTTCAAAGGGCAGTTCTCTGCCCCTCTGAGGTCTGTGCCCTAATTGACTTGGTAAGTGGATGGGGTGGGAGATGAAGAAGTTTCAACATCTCTCAGGACTACATCCTGAAAAATGAAACATTAGTCCAGCCCCCCCCCCCAATTGATACATGGTTGGATACAGGGGAGGGTAGCTCCCACTGGCACAGAGCAAATCTGCCCTGTTCAGGGTCCTTGGTTCAGGGCTATGGTGTGGATCAAGGCATCTCTGCACAGTCCTAATATTTGCTTGGTAGTAAATCTCACTGTATTCAATGGAGCTAAATCAAATATAGTTTTGGGCTTGGTGGGCATGGCAAGCACAGCACAAGAACACAATAGACCAATGGCCCTGGAGGAGGGGGTAGGGTGGATCCACTTAAACGTGGCATGGTTAAGGAGAATCTAGAGAAACCGAGAAGCCTGCATCCAATTGGCCTTAGTGCCTGAGGTTCCTGGCCCTTGTGCTCTAGTCTTAACAAAGCTTTGTGGTTCGAGGACCCGAACCCCGTGCAGTGGAATGAAACAGAAGGACACGTGATATAAGGTTAATGGGCAAGAAAAGGCCACAACTTGATTACAGCAAGTGAAAAGGTATTGGTTTAGGCATTGGATTACGTCAGCTGACTCCACCCCACTCGGAGAGGGGTGAGTCTAAAAAACAAAGGGGGTTTATTCAACAGTAGGTGGAGCCTGTTGATGCTAATCCAACTATAGGCTCTCCCCTGATGTCACCGAGGGTCGTGCCATGGCCTCCCGCCAAGCAGGCATCGGACAGAATACACGGCCGCCAGATTCCTTTAACGGAAAACCCAAAAATTGAAGGCGCAGGTGATGGCCACACCTAGCCCTTCGACACACCACAGCACATTATTTCAATGCCTAACCTACCCACCAATACCACGAAAGTTGTGACGATTGCTACGAGGTAGGCGAAAAAACCAAAAAGCCTAATGCCAAATGGAAAAATTCCTACCAGGCCCCCCAGACAACCAGGGCAGCCAACCTAAGGTCCATAGCAAGGCCAAAAGAAAACTGGAAACCCTGCTCTAAGGGAGTGGAGGGTGGGTGACTCGCGACGGGACGACAAAAAGTGAGGGCTGGAGGCTGGCGCCACAGCAATTTAGGCTGCAGTACACGCCCCCCTTGAAGGCACCTGGTTGGGTGCCTGGCCAAGGGCGTGGGCGCCAGCCAGGTGGGTGGGAGGCAGGGGGCAAACGCCCCCTGCTTGAGGCGGAGTCCGGCTCCTGGCCACAACCACTCCCCTCTCTTGCAGGGAGGAGAGTCTTTACCAACTGAATGTGCTGATGATATAAGCTGGAGCTTGGCCACAGCTCTGTAGGGGGAAATAAGTAAAAACGTTATGGTCCCAGGTGGTGTTCCAGTAAATGGAAACTTTAAAAAATGCCTCTTTAGAACACTGGGCTCTCCGAGGGCTGGAAATCAACTAAAGAAGAAGTAAAGCAGCAGCAGCAGGAGGAGTAGGAGTAGGAAGAAATACCACTTCACCTTAACTTTCACCCACTTGAACAATACAAAGGGGTGCAGCAGTATCCATTGCATGTTTAATGGTAAAGGGACCCCTGACCATTAGGTCCATTCGTGGCCGACTCTGGGGTTGCGGCGCTCATCTCGCTTTATTGGCTGAGGGAGCCAGCGTACAGCTTCCAGGTCATGTGGCCAGCATGACTAAGCCGCTTCTAGCAAACCAGAGCAGCGCATGGAAACATTGTTTACCTTCCTGCCTATTTATCTACTTGCACTTTGACATGCTTTCGAACTGCTAGGTTGGCAGGAGCAGGGACCGAGCACTGGGAGCTCACCCCGTCACGGGGATTTGAACCACATACCTTCTAATTGGCAAGTCCTAGGCTCTGTGGTTTAACCCACAGCACCTCCTGCGTCCCTTGCATGTTTACTTGGAAGTAAAAAGGTAAAGGACCCCTGGACAATTGAGTCCAGTCAAAGGCAACTATGAGGTGCAGCGCTCGTCTTGCTTTTCAGGCTGAGGGAGCCAGTGTTTGTCCACAGACAGCTTTTCCAGGTCATGTGGCCAGCATGACTAAACCAGAGGACCGGGCCAAGTGCCAGACTGCATGGAAATGCCATTTACGTACCTTCCAGCCACAGTGGTACCTATTTATCCACTTGCACTGGCATGCTTTCGAACTGCTAGGTTGGCAGGAGCTGGGACAGAGCAATGGGACCTCATCCCATTGCGGGGATTCAAACCACTGACCTTCTGATTGGCAAGCCCAAGAGGCTCAGTGGTTTAGACCACAGCACCACCCATGTCCCTAGACTTGTAAGTACATGCCAATGAACTCAGTGGATCCTTACTTCCAAGTATGTATGCTTAGGATTGGTCTGCAAAGCTGCATACCCAGACATGTTTACTTGGGAGTGCAGCAAATTTCATTCAAAGGACCTAACTTCGGTTTAAATCAGCATAGGGTTTGGGGTGGCTACAGGGGTGGCCATAGCTGGTTCCCCACTGTGCCTGGAAGGGTAGAATGGAAGGAAAGTCATCAGTAGATGGAGCCAAAGCCAGAGACAGGCAGGCCCAACGAATTCTAGTTTTGATCTCTTCCTCCTCTCTGATGGGTCCTACAAAGGTCAACACTAAGGAGGTGGAAGCTGACAGGCAATGCTTGGTCTGTATGTAAGGGAGAAGGTAGGCAGGTGGGGAGACTTCCGGAGGCGGCGCGAAACGGGCAATGGCGGTCCTCTTCAGTCTCTGAAGAGGGGCTCCGCAGGAAAGGATCGTTCGCTACGGCACAGCGACGATCCACCAAGAAAAACCACGAGCAGAGTGAGCTCGTGGCCGTGGGACTCGGCGGGCACCTGGAGCGACCCCCAAAACGAAGAAGGGACCCCGTAAGGGGCTCCGGAAGCGCGGAGGGGAAGCGGTGCTGAGAGTACATCGCTCTTTCTGCGGGAGCGAAGCCGCGCGGCTGTTGCTGATGAGCGCCGACCTTTCTTCCTTAAGCATTGGACTCTAAATCATCTACTCGTGAGTAAGAAGGGTTTTAATTCGGAACTGCAAATTGGAAATTTGGCTGAAAGCGGGAGACGAGAAAAAGGAAGTCCGTCTCCCGGTAGCGCTTAGAGATCAAAGGCAAAGGAACAGACAAGCTGGAAACAATAGAAAGGGATTTTAAAACGGGAAGTATCATGCGTCTGGCGGAGCTAGCAACTGAAAGGAAAGGCAAGCCTTTTTGTCTTCTTTATGTTACTGTGTTGATTTAACTTGGAGACCTTCTCCTCTTGTGAATTTTAAAAACTTTAAAAAACCCAGTCCCGGACTGGCAGGGGGGAAAGGGTTTTTGCGGATACATTTATAAAGTTGAAATGGATACATAGAGGCATCACTGGAAGATACAATTAAGCAACTGTATCTTGCACCTTCAGATGGGACTATCGTGGTAACATTGAAAGGGCTCTGCAAGTGGAAAACAGTTTTTAAGGATTATTGTTAACTTATCCAGCTGCAGGAACTTTAATGGCGATTAAAACTTTATTCCTTCTTTCCTGAACTGTAACAATACTCCCTCTAGTGGAGTTTGGGATTTACAATTTCCTGAGAACTAACTTTATTTTGGCTCTCTGCGGTTTGGTTATCTACTTTGAGGCCTGTCTTTCCCATGGAACATTTGACAGTTTGACCTTGAATCCAAAGACAGGTGTGGAATGAGTGGCCCTCCAAAAACAAGAGCTGCGTCGAAAGCAGGGAAAGGCCAACTTGTACAAACAACTTTGATTTCCCAGGCTCGCAGATCCTCAGTCCCTGCTGTTTTACAGGGAGCTGTACCTTCAACAACAGCTCCATCCAAGGAAGTTGAACAGCCAACAACTGAGGATATGGCAGCAGGGGGATCTGGCACCCTTCTAGATGAAATGCTACAACAATTTGCAATTTTAAATAAGAAGGTTGATGACCAAACAGCAAAAATTGACTTAGCCACATCTTCAATCACCAAACTATCTGAACAAGTGGCTAAGCATTCACAAGAAATCGGGAATTTAAAGGACGCTACATCTGAGAATCGGAAACTGGCCGAGGCTGCAAACGAAAAAGCGGATCAAGCAATCCAGAAAGTGGACGAATTGAAAGGAGAGGTAAGGCCACTACATAAACATATTAGTGACCAGCAGGCCTATCTGTCTATGGTGGAACTGAAAAACAGGGAAAATAATTTAAGATTACGCTCCATCCCAGAGATTGAGAAAGAGGATCTGACCGGCTTTTTGACAACAGAATTCTCCAAATTCTGGGGCATAAAGGAAGATACAGACTTTAAAATAATAACTGCATTTAGATTGGGAAGAGTTGCCAGGAAAGACAGGCCCAGAGACTGTTTGATCATCTTAAGGACCAAGCAGGAGAGAGACAAATTACTTGACCTACACTTCAATAAAGCACTCGAGATCCAGGACAGAAGAGCGGAAATTTACAAGGATATCCCTAAACAATTACTGGATCTCAGATCTAACTACACTGATCTAGCTGGACTTCTGAGAAGTAACGGGATACCTTACAGGTGGGAGTTTCCACAAGGCCTATCATTCAACTACAAAGGAAAGAAGGTTAAAATCAAAACGAAAGAGGACAGCCAGAAGTTTCTACACGACCACGGAGAAGACCTGCAGAAGGGAGTAGCAGTTCCTTGGCCTCCACCAGAATTTGGAAAAGAACCAGCACCCTCGGATTTGGACAAAAAAGAAGACGCCCCATAAAGAGCAACAACAGATTGATACAGGATGTCTCTGCAGCTGTATAGTTGGAATATTAATGGCGCAAATTCCCCGGAAAAACGTAAAAGGATTTTTCATATTTTGAAGAAAGAACATTTGGATATAATCTGTCTGCAAGAAACTCATGTGACTAGGCTCCATAGGAAAGAGGAAAGTGTTAATAAACAAAAGATTAGGCCAAGAATTTATTTCATCAGACAGAGTCAAAAAGAGAGGCGTGGTGATCTACGCAAAGGAGAACTTATTACCAAAATTTTTGTTTAAAGACGAACAAGGGAGAATCCTGGCAATTGAAATACAAACCCAAGGAGAAAAAGTTTTGATACTAGGAATCTACGCACCAAATGAGGGGAAATCAGAATTTTACAAGAAGCTACATGAGACATTACTGGACTATCTGGACTACTCTAACATCATTATGATGGGAGACATGAATGGGGTGGTCTCTACCTATATGGATAAGTCACAGAACCAGAACTTGACCAAGGATGGAAGACTACCAAAAACTTTTTTTGAACTAACTGACAATATGGATTTGATTGATCTATGGAGGACGAGAAACCCCTTAGGTAAAGAAGGAACTCTCTTTTCTGAGGCTCACCTGTCATGGACAAGAATCGACCAAATTTGGACAACTAGAGGGCTGGCACCTAAGACTACAAGAGTGGAAATCTGCCCAAAGACCTGCTCCGACCACAACGCTCTGAAAATGGAAATGAGATTTACTACTGCCGACTCCTTCAGATGGAAAATGAATGACAACCTGTTAAGAGATCAAGAGATTGTAAAGAAGGCCCAAAAAGCTTTAAAGGACTATTTTGAAATTAACCTGAACACCTCGGTGGAAAAAAGAATAATCTGGGACGCGAGTAAAGCTGTTATGAGAGGGTTTCTGATACAACAGAACACGATTAAGAAAAAACTTTGGAACGGGAAAAAGGACAAGATATTAGAGAAGATAACAGATGGAGAGAAAAAATTAAGATTGAATCCAAAATCAAAAGAGACTTTAAGAGAAATTAAATTCCACCAGTCACAATATACGAAATTGATTAACCAAGAAGTGGAATGGAAAATTAAACAAATGAAACAAAGATCCTTTGAATCTGCGAATAAATGTGGGAAACTGCTAGCTTGGCAGTTGAAAAAGAGACAAAAATTAAATTATGTTACCAACCTAGAAGTTGAAGGGAAAAATATTCAGAAACCGGGAGAAATTAGAAAGTGTTTCCAGAAATACTTCAAAAAATTGTACACCCAAGGGTCTGAGGAAGTGACTGAGATAGAACAATTTTTGAAAGACAATGGCCTACCAGAACTATCCCAAGAGAAGAGATCAATCTTGAATTGTAAAATAACACAACAGGAAATTGAGGATGCCATTCAGAATATGCAGCTAGGCAAATCTCCAGGCCCTGATGGACTCACCTCCAAGTATTATAGGACGTTAAAAGACTATTTGATACAACCATTAATGGAGGTTTGCAACCAGATCATGGGGGGAGGGAGGGCACCAGAAACGTGGAAAGAAGCATTCATCACACTGATACCTAAAGTGGAAACTGAAAAGACTCAACTTAAGAACTACCGCCCCATCTCACTCCTAAACGTGGATTACAAAATATTTGCAGACATTTTGGCAAATAGATTTAAAAAAGTACTAAATGAAGTAATTCATAAGGACCAAGCAGGCTTTCTCCCAGGTAGACATTTGTTTGATAACACTAGGAATATTATCGATATTCTGGAACTTTTACAAACAAATATTAACACTAAAGCAGTGCTAATTTTTATTGATGCGGAGAAGGCCTTTGACAACATTTCTTGGAAATTTATGAAGAAAAACTTGGAAGGGATGGGAGTGGGACGGGGGTTTGAGAATGGAATAGAAGCAATCTATTCAGAACAAAAGGCTAAGTTGATAGTGAACAATGTGGTGACAGAGGGGTTTAATATTGAAAAAGGAACACGACAGGGGTGCCCCCTATCCCCTCTATTATTTATTTCGGTCCTGGAGGTGTTGCTGAACATGATAAGGAAGGATCGGCAGGTACAAGGAATACGGGTCGGAGCGAAACAATATAAACTGAAAGCATTTGCAGATGACTTGGTCTTAACATTACAGGAGCCAGAATCTAGTACAAAAAGAGTTTTGGAATTGATTCAGAAATTTAGTCGGGTGGCGGGTTTTAAGCTGAACAAACAAAAAACTAAGGTGTTAGGGAAAACCTGACAGCTACTGAAACAGAGGGGTTTCAGAAGGAAACAGAACTAAACATTGTTAAAAAAGTGAAATACCTGGGGGTCAATCTGTCTTCTAAGAATTTGAATTTATTTAAAGATAATTATGAGAAATGTTGGTCAGAAGTTAAAAAAGATCTAGAAATTTGGTCAAGACTGAAACTATCCTTGTTAGGCCGAATCGCAGCTATAAAAATGAATGTTTTGCCAAAAATGTTGTTTTTGTTTCAAGCCTTGCAGATTGTGGACAGAGTGGAATGTTTTGGAAAGTGGCAGAAGGATATTTCTAAATTTGTCTGGCAGGGCAAAAAGCCCCGAATAAAGTTTAAAATACTAACTGATGCAAAGGAGAGAGGGGGGTTTGCCCTGCCGGACTTAAGGTTATACTATGAAGCTGCAGCCTTCTGCTGGATGAAAGATTGGATTCTGTTAGAAAACACTGATGTCCTAGATCTGGAAGGCTTTAATAATTCGTTAGGTTGGCATGCGTATTTGTGGTATGACAAGGCAAAAACATACGGAATGTTTAAAAACCATATTGTCAGAAAAGCAATATTTATGGTCTGGAAAAAATACAAAGACTTATTGGAAAGCAAAACTCCGAGGTGGGTATCACCAATAGAGGCCAAGGCTCGGAAAAAACCTAATATGGAGGCCGGCTGGCCGAAATATTGGGAAATAATAGAAAACATTGGAGATAATTGGAGGTTGCAGAGCTTTGAAAAACTAAAAGGTAAGGTGCAAAATTGGCTACATTATGCCCAAATTAATGAGGTCTTTAAGCTAGACAAAAAAATAGGATTCCAGGTGGAAAAATCGAAACTTGAGACAGAGTTGTTAGAACCAAAGACCAAGTTATTGTCGAGAATGTACAACTTGCTGCTTAAATGGAACACTCAGGACGAGACAGTTAAATCAGCCATGATAAAATGGGCTCAGGACATTGGTTATAATATCATGTCTGAAGACTGGGAGAGGTTATGGACCACCGGTATGAAGTTTACCGCATGTAATGCTCTGAAAGAAAACATTATGAAAATGGTATACAGGTGGTACATGACCCCGGTCAAGCTGGCTAAGATATACCATTTGTCCAATAATAAATGTTGGAAATGTAAGGAGGCTGAGGGGACATTCTTTCACCTTTGGTGGACTTGTCCAAGAGTGAAGGCCTTCTGGGAAATGATTTATAACGAGTTAAAAAAGGTGTTTAAGTACACCTTCCCTAAGAAACCGGAGGCCTTCCTTCTGGGCATTGTCGGCCAGAAGGTGTTAAAGAAGGATAGAACTTTTTTCATGTATGCTACCACAGCAGCAAGAATCCTCATCGCTAAGCATTGGAAGACTCAAGATTTGCCCACACTGGAAGATTGGCAGACGCAATTGATGAACTACATGGAACTAGCCGAGATGACTGCCAGGATCCGAGATATGGGAGAAGAAGCAATGGAGGAGGACTGGAAAAAATTTAAGGACTATTTGCAAAAGTATTATAAGTTATATGAACTTTAAGATGCCGCATGACTTGGAAGGTTAGCCCCAGCAACGAGAGTGGATTATATATGAAATTGGATAATATTTTTGAAAGAATCAAAGTTTAAATGGGTAAAAACGACAATATGTTATATTTTTAGAGTAAATGGAAAATAAGGGATTTAAACTTAAACTGTAATTGAAAGTACAAAGAAACAAATGAAACAAGGGTATAATTTGCTGATAATTTTATTGTTAAGAACGCACTATGCGGGAGATGTGGGGAAGTTCGATAGAAATTTGAAATAAGCTGCTGAAATGGTTTGATTTTCTTCTTTTTCTTTTTTTATCTTCTATGCTCTTTCTTTTTTCTGTTCTATCTGTAATTGGAAAAAATGTAATAAAAATTATATAAAAAATTATTAAAAAAAAAAGAGAAGGTAGGCAGGTGGGGGCTGGCTGGGGGGCAGTGGGCCATTTGCTTTAACGGACCTGTCTTCACCAGCCAACTGTGTATCAAAAGCAGAACTTACAGAACCAAAATACTTGGACATATGCAAAGGTGGACAGGGCTTTTGCGTTTTTTATAGGTGTGTGGAAGAGGAAAGTTCAACAGGCATGACAAACCACACCTGCCAAAACGTCCCTCTTCTACACATCTATTAAAAGTGCAAAAGCATATTCCTCTTTTGCATCTGGTTGCCCCACTTTGACATTCAGCCTAAATGTTACTGTCTGATAGTCGCTCTTACCAAAAAAAGGGGGGGGGAGGGAAAAGGGTGGTTGCATTGGGGAAGAGAGCAGGGGAATTTTCCTTTTTGATTGCTATCCAAGCTCGGGATTTGCGCAAGCTACAGTACTAAGGCAACGCGGCGGCAAAACGCTTAGGTGTACGAAATCTTGGAAGCGGAATATCTCTACTCTGCCCACCAGGCGGCGGTGCAGCGACGCAGCTCTTTTGCTGATCCCTCCGAAAGGTAAGTAAGCGAAATGACATTTTGCCTTGTGAATGGAGGGGGCGGGTGGAGAGCGGGTTTTCCTTAAAAAGAAACAAACAAAATTAAAAAAGCCAGAACCTCTAGGAGGGACGATTTCCTCCCCCACCCCTCGGTCTCTCTAATGAAAAGGGGACAGACTTGCTCGCAGCTATTTCGTTTCTCCATCTCCCCTACAAAACCCTTGTCTGGGGAGAGGTAGTTCAAGAGTTTGCGGGAGCAGTTGGATAGGATTTTTGGGAGCACTTCTGAATAGGAATCTGATATGCCCAGTAGCACTTGGGACAGATAGAGAGAGCGAGAGAGAGAGCGAGAGAGAGAGAGAGAGAGAGAACGCGAACTGAACTCTTTATTAAATTCTGCGCCTACTAATAGGATTTTTCTAAAGCTCCCTTCTTTCTTGGGGGCAACTTTCCCCCTCTAGGTGTCTTCGTCGTTTGCCAAAAAATAAAACACAAAAAGCAAACAAACAAAAGCAAAAACCCAAATAAACCTGAGGACCTAAACGTGTAGACAGCAAACCTTCCTATTTCGATTCTGCGAAGCGCGGCGGGGGGCGGCGGCGGGGGCAGGGGAGGGGGTTGGAGAGAAGAGACGGATCCAGGGCTCCTGAGTCCTGCTGGATTGACAGATGCCCAGGGAAGGTGAAACAAGTTTCCTTCCACCCGTGGATGTGTCGTCAAGCCAATCGCGTGACCAGAGCCTGTTCAGGTGAAGGGAGAAGACAAGGCAAAGAAGGGAGGACTCCGCGTGGTTTCAGAGGCACTTCTGGGGTTCGCTGAGTCCGGAGGTGTCTCCTTTCCTTTCCACGGCTAGCTCGAGCCGCTGAAGAAGGGGGAACAACAACAACACGCTGCTTCAACCCAGCCTCCAGAGAGGACTCCTCTCTCTCTCTCTCTCTCTCCTGGCATGCTAGGGATGTGAGCCTGTGCTTCCTTAGGGAGCGGGGACATCCGGATACTACTTCTAGTGGATTGTTGCAAAGAGTACGGGGATGGAGCGCCACTACCTGTGAGGTCCCCGCTGTGTGGGTTGTAGGTAAGATGCGTTGCATGGCTTTCCTCTCTCTCTCTCTCTCTCTCTCTCTCTCTCTCTCTGTGTGTGTGTGTGTGTGTGTGTGTTTTATGGGCTTTTCTGCATGTGGCTCATTCTCTCTGGGCTTCCCAAACTCTTCTTCAGACACAAGGCGCAAAGGTGGAACTAAGCCCCCTGGGAACTGTGAGCTTTGCCTCCCTTCCCGGCCCCCTTTTTCCACCCTAGGGCTCAGCCTGTGTGGAAAAAAATCACAAACCTCAGCACCCCTGAGGATGCGCAGAGTGTTTTCCTTTTACTCCCGAGTCTTCCAGACCTGCCTCTTACACCTGACAGCAAGAGTATATGTGGTTACAAAGCAGGCTAGATACTGCCTGTCACATTCTCTCTCTCTCTCTTTTTTGTAGGGACGTTATTAACTGCACCCTCATCTGTTGTTGGGATGTAGATTGAATCACTGCACGACCAAATGCCATATACTTTTGCTCTTGCCTCCGTTGGTCAGTTTTAGCGTTAAATGGCCCAAACGTGCTTTGGTTTCCGGCTGCCTGGCAGCAGGGGTTCGTGGTGGTGGTCCTGTGCTTTGGACAGCTGTGTCACAAGCAGATGGTTAATTATTGGAGCTTGTTCCAGGACCATACTCGAATGCTGTGGAGAGCTTCACCTGCTGAATTTCTGCTTGATACACAGGTGTTGAAAAGGAGCAGGAACCCTGTTGCAGGGGCTGGGGGGGGGGAGACTTGGCAGTCCTAGTGGCGGTGAATGATCACCTGGAAAGCCCCCTGATGTTTACCACCATATATTTAAGTAGTTCACTTTGGGAGTGTGACCCTCTGTCTCGCTTAGCAATTTCCTTCCACTGCGCTCTTCTGTGTTGCATGGACTAAATGCAGGGTGAATTTTTAAAAAGCATGCCACATGTGTTTTGTGCAGCCTCAGCTCACCCTTAATATTACTGGAAGTCTGTTGAATGTTTCCTAGATTCCAAAGTGCATATATATATTCCTCTCTATTCCCCGAATCACCACTTGAAATTTTGAACTTGCTAAGACAGATTTTCTGTACATGCTCAAGCTCCCCTGGGGATGGATTTTATGGGTTTATCCTACTGCTTAAGGGAATGGAGAGTGGTGAGTGTGACCTCTGTGGACATATAGTTCACTCCTTTTGATCAGACTTAGCCTGTATTGTCTTGGACAACATTCTCCCAGCTGATTTCATAGATCCTACCAGTGTCCCCCCCCCCCGCCCCACAGAGATAAATAGATGCTGCTCATGAAATAATAATCTAATTCTACACACACACACACACACACACACACACCTCAACATTTATCCAAACATGGCTTCCAGGATACTGTAAATAATAATTCCAGACATTAATGCAATATTAAAATAATAATGATCAAAATGAGATCAATACCAGATCTATCCAGCCTATTAAAACATTGCAGGGAATCTGAAAACATGGGCGTTTTAGACCTATTGAGCCCTAAAATGCTTATGTTTCTGGTTTTTTTGTTTTGTTTTTTGTTTGCAGGGCAGGGTGGGTGGGGGAATAAATGGCTTTTATATTGATCTGTGATTCTTTGGCTCCAGTAGGATGGTTGCAGACAAATTGTATTGTAGTGGGGTAGTAGTCTGGGTCCATTCCGATAGACCCAGAAACTCCCTCCCTGTAAAAAAGAAGAAGGAGAGTTTGTCAACAGAGAAGTTAAGTAAACCAGCAACTGGCACTGTCAATGAGTCTCTTGCCCAGGGGATGGCAGGCTGGTGCGAGAACATTGATTTCTGCCTTGCGATAACTTCTTTGATTAGGAGCCTGCCTGGCTGCAGACTCTGGTGTTTGAAAAAACCAGTTCTAACTTTTGCTGCTGGCTGATCCATCTGAGAGGTAAGTGGAGGTAGGAAGCAATACTTGGGAAAGAATCTGTAGAGAGTGTGAATCTCCCGGCGGAAGAGGAGGGGAAGAACTTGTCAATTTCTGATCCGTATCAAAGCCAGGTGAAGGAATTGGAAGTGTATGTAGTTGTGAGGGTGGCATAGTTGTGAAGAGAGCAGGGCTGGGGAACCTGTGGCCGTTCACTGGGGCTCCCAACTCTCACCAACCTATCATCTAATTGCTAGTGGTCCATCTGGGGTGCTGGGAGTTGAACTACAACATATGGATGGTCAAAGGTTCCCCATCCATGAGTGTCAGGGTTTGGACTGGGGAGACTTCAGCTGCATTCAGACCCCCATTTTCTGTGCCCACACCATGTTCCCAATGCTGGATTTTTAACCCATGTTAATCCAGCACTTTTTTAAAAAAAAAATAAAGTGCTACTGTTTGATGTGTTGTTGCTCAAACTAGCTTAGATTCGGTTGGAATCCTTAAGCCATTCTTAATTCACATCTAGCCAAGTTGCAGACACACTTTGCACAGGGTAAAGACATCCCCAATGTGTCAACGCCCCTGGTGTGTCTGCAAACAGAAAAGGACTCTGACTTCAATGAAGCTGTGCTGATGTGAACAGCTTTATGTGTGTGTGTGGGAAGAGTTGCGAAGTGTACTGGGGAAAGAAGCCTTCAGCTTCACTGCCCTCTAAGGTGGTGATGTGAACACAAACCCTTTGCTTCAAAATTCCTGAAGCTGATGAGAGCCTTGTTCTACCTTGCAGACTTGGTTATGAATAAATTGGGTGGCGGGGAGAGGCGCATATGCCACATTGAGTAAGGATGGGATAAAATGAAGTGTGCTGTGATGTGTTGAAAGGCAGGTTTGTGTGAAAAGTGAAACTAAAGACTGCAATGCAATTAGCCCGAAAGAACTGGTTAGTGTAGTGGTAAGAGAGAAAACTGCTAGTTCAAGATTACACCTCCTCATTCATGAGGTGACTTCAAGCAATCCTTTCTTACTGGGCTGTGGTGCATTACTGTAATATCATTGCTGTAATAAATGATGTGAAGTGCTTGGAAACAGTATATGGGCTTCTGCTATATAAATACAAGTGTGCCTATATAGCACAAATGCTTGCAAAAGTACTCGTTACAGTTTTAGTCCTTTCCACTGTCTATAAGATTTGCAGAAGATCTTCACACTTCAATATGGAGATATCATTATAATTTCTGTAAACTGCTAAGCATAACCAGTGCCTGACCACTTCAGCCGGATCTGTCTAATGGTTTGGAAGCTGAATTACGGTATTCTTATGGCATGAACTAAAATAAGGTTACTAGATTTTTTTCAATGAATCCAGGGACACTTTTCAACTTCAATTAATTTTGTATGTGGATTGATTTGTAAATCTGGGGACTGTCCCCGGGAAACGGGGACGTCTGGTAACCTTAAACTAAAAATGGCTGGAGGGATATAATCCTCCTCCTTTGTTTCCCCTTCTAACTGAAGCTGCTTCCCAAGTCAGGGGTGGCACCTTCCAGATGTTGTTGATGACAACTCTGATCATACTTGACCATTGGCCATACTGACTAGGGCTGATGGGAGTCCACAATATTTGGAGAAAACCACACTGACTGCCTCTCTCTTTCATAGGTATCCTTTCAAATCCCATCAGCTCTTTGAATTGTACAGTGCAACTCTATACATGTCCAATCAGATGTAAGTCCTACTGAGTTCAATGAGATGTACTCCCAGGTAACTGCAGATGGGATTGCAGCTGTAATCTTTTAAATCCAAAGCTATAAATGGAATGAAGCTTAATTTCATGTAACCATAGAATATAAAACTCCCCGGGAGCAGGGATATTTCTTTTGCCTGCAGTACTCTGCAAATTGCTAGGAGCAGTGATAGGTCTGTGTAGAGGACATTGTATTTGTGTCTCCTTTTGAATTCTATATTATTGCATCCCTTTCAATCACCGACACCCCATTTTGAAGCTGAAAGTGTATCAATCTTTCCACCTTGGACTACTACTTAGAGCCACAGAGGGTCATGTGAAGGGGCATTTTGCTAAAATGGTCTCTCTTCCTTCAGTCAAAGGCTTTCCTTTAGAAGGAAAATATTAAAAATCCTATGTGCAAAACATGTCACTAGCTCAGTGCTTGGCGGGGGGTGGGGGGTGGGTTAGTATGAAAATGGCATTAATCATATATAGGGTTTTTCCCCCTTCAGTGGAATATATTTGGGCTTTGAGTAACGTCCCCAAAGTTTTTATGTTTTAAAATGTCATGGGATGCTAAATCTTTAATGTTTGCTAAACTCCCTTTTAAAAGCAGTAATGGAAAGCCATGCCTGGTACCCTTAGCGGGGTGTGGGTGTGGGTGGGCAGATCTGTAGTGACACAGGGATTCCTTTTTTCTCTTCCACATCAGTTTGCATTCTTTCCTTGGGGGCGGGGGGAGATCAGTATGAAAACCCACCAGCAATTTCTCCTAACAGACATGCTTGTCTGTAATTTTGTTTAATATTCACATTTTGGACCAGCTGCTTAATGTAATGCATTTTTTTCTATGTTTTCAGTAATATGTGTACCTCTTTACACACTTTGTCCTAGGCTGTATTTTTTGTACATGTTTTGTATATGCTGCTCGGCTGGAGAATAGCGTCACAGAAGGATGGCCGTGTTTCAGTTTTCGGAGCATTTTGGAAAGTGTGAATTGTTTTCATCTATTCAATTTCTATACTTCATTTGAGGATCACAGAGAGGTTTACAATATAAAAACACATAATACTACAAAACATAGGAACAATCAAAATGACACCTGTCAGCTGGGGGGGGGGAGAGGGCGGCTGTGGTGTGGCGTAGGCTGTGGTGGTGGGTACCCATCCAGCTTTGGCCTGTCTAGGGGAGGAGAAGAAGAAGAAGAAGAAGGGTTTGGATTTGATATCCTGCTTTATCACTACCCTAAGGAGTCTCAAAGCGGCTAACATTCTCCTTTCCCTTCCTCCCCCACAACAAACACTGTGAGGTGAGTGTGGCTGAGAGACTTCAGAGAAGTGTGACTGGCCCAAGGTCACCCAGCAGCTGCATGTGGAGGAGCGGGGAAGCGAACCCGGTTCCCCAGATTACGAGTCCACTGCTCTTAACCACTACACCACACTGGCTCCATCTGGGGTTCTTGCCTACCTCGAAGCAACCATCACAACTTGGTGGTGATGGGGTGGATCCTTATAGTTTAGTTGGATGGTGGAATTGGAATCTCCACCAGTCCAATGAATTAGAGTATCCTCTTAAAGGGATCCAAGCTGCAGGTGCTTCTGTCCACCAAGCTGGTCTCAGGCATGGTTGCCCTGCTTTAGTGTGTGTCACAGGGTTATCTGTAACCTTGGTTAACCCCGACAAGATAGTGAACCAGCAGGCGGCTTGGTTGATTGAGGATACACACGCAGTATCCTGTGCCAAGACTTGCTGACATCTGTAATCAATAAAGTTGTGGCCTGTTCAAATCCCAACTGGTTGTTCTGTGTTTATTGCAGTATTTGTCACTGTTTCACTGAAAAATGGTGTCACAAGACCAGCCATGTGCTGCTTTCTTGGATACTGTCTTCCCCCATTCACCCCTGCAGGTCAACTTTGACCTGTAGGCAGACCCACCCACCTGTCAGTCACCTGATGTCATGGTGTGGTGTGTGGGGAGATATAAAGATCTGAACCACTGGGCCAAAAATATCCCCTGCACCTTGATCTGGAAGGCTGTCATTTCTCCACCCCTTGATCTAGGCTATCTTATCTTGATTGGCACCAGCATTCCAAAGTATTTGCGAACCTTAAAACAAAGCTGAGGATAACTTGGGACTGTTCTTTCTGGGTGCATGTGCAAAGCATGTGCTCTTTTTCTGAGCTACAATCCTGTGATATTGCTTGCAGCTATCTCAATTTTCTGTGAGCAGCTGAGGTGTCTGTTCGATGAGGTGGCTGAGAATACAAGGACGACAGCTTGCTTCTTCTTCTATTTTTTTTGTTTTTTGTTAATAGTGGAACAGACTAGTCTCTTATGTTTTCCTGTAATAAATCTGTGTGTGTGTTTTCAAGAAGAAGCCAGACAGCTGGTGTGTTGGGATTCACACTGACAAGGCTTGCTTGAGGAGGGTGGGGGGAGGTGCTGGGTGACGAAAGCCACGTGGTCCCGGGAAAGATCACAGATCAACACTCTTGAGGCTGAACCGTATTTTTGTTGACGTACATGAGCAAAAGGCAAGAAGCCTGCATCTCCAACTGTACATTCCTCCGTGAATTCATATATCACTCTTTCTTTCTTTCTTTCTTTCTTTCTTTCTTTCTTTCTTTCTTTCTTATTTGATGGGGGGAAGTATGTATGTAATAAGCAAGTGGGTTCTTTCTTGCTCTCTGCATCACACTGAGATTAACAGGCTAGACACATAGCAACTGTGGGGGCCAGGTGAAAACTTGTCCTCTGAATAGGACTACTGTGCAGGAATAATCTTACAATTAACACAGATAAATGTTCACACACATTTGTAGCTTTTGACCTGATCTTGTAAGGTTCTGAGAGTATTTTCTTCTAATTTAAAGAACCACTATTTATTATCACTCTAACAACATAAGACGCGGGTGGCGTCTGTGGGACGCGGGTGGCGCTGTGGGTTAAAGCCTCAGCGCCTAGGGCTTGCCGATTGAAAGGTCGGCAGTTCGAATCCCCGCGGCGGGGTGCGCTCCCGTCGTTCGGTCCCAGCGCCTGCCAACCTAGCAGTTCGAAAGCACCCCCGGGTGCAAGTAGATAAATAGGTACCGCTTACCAGCGGGAAGGTAAACGGCGTTCCGTGTGCTGCGCTGGCTCGCCAGATGCAGCTTTGTCACGCTAGCCACGTGACCCGGAAGTGTCTCCGGACAGCGCTGGCCCCCGGCCAATAGATGTGAGATGGGCGCACAAACCCCAGAGTCTGTCAAGACTGGCCCGTTCGGGCAGGGGTACCTTTACCTTTTTAACAACATAAGAGCAAAATGACAGTGGATTTGAGCATCACATGATGAGGTTGATGTATACCGTGGATAGAACGTCTTCCCCCCACATCTATGGGCCTTGTTCTAGGTCTCAGAGCTGCTGCCTCTCTTACTCTCTCTCTGGCCCACCCCATTTAAAAAACCTTTATTTCAAAGCTGCCGGCTATGTTACTAAGTGCATTATTGGTGAGACCCTAGCGACACACCATCTTAATTTGCTTAAAGGCGTACACATAAATTAGCATGTGCACATTTACATAATTTTATTTATTTAGACAATTTATACACCACTTAATTTTTCAAAGAAAATCTCTAAGCAGTTTTACAACCTCCTAAAAATACCGCAATAATAATAAAAACTGCAGTAAACATTCCACATTTTCGAGAATTGCGGGCAACCATTAGCCAAGAGAACCTCTTAAACATCAGATATAAACCACAATAGCTAACATAATACCCACAAGCCGATCCAAAATATGTATAGCAGAGACCAACCAAACATGCAAATATACAAGCATGCATGTAACAGCAGCTCTCTCACATTTGCAGCTATCAGGAACCTGAGCTCTTGAGATAATGCTTGAGTGTCCAGCAATGCCATTGGCCAGAGCAGGAAAACAGTGTCCTGCAGTTGCCCCATGTGGCGAACTGTTGGAACTGAAGCTTGGAACTTGAAACTTTTCCAGCTCTGTCTCCTTTTCTTTTGCTCCCAGCTCACCTCCTGTCATCTGTTTGCTGTCAAGCCTTGGAGTTGGGTTTCCTTTCTCAGGGGTTTTCCAGGCTGCAGCTCCAATTCCACACAAGTGAATGGAGAAATGGGAAGAGGGGCTGCAATGAAGGCAACCATGGGCTTTTACTAGGGCTTTTACGATTGAAAATAAAGTATAGTCTTATTTTTTAAAATAATAATCTGTATATGAATGAAACATTCTAAAGAACCATAGAGTTGGAAGGGAACCAAAGGGTCCTCTAGTCTAACCCTCTGCATGAATCTCAACTAGATCATCCATGAAAGATGGCCATCCAACCTCTGCTTACAAACCTCCAAGAAAGGCGAGTCCACCACCTCTCGTGGGAGTCTGTTCCACTGCCAAACAGCTCTGACTGTCAGAAAATTTTTCCTTTTCTTTTTTAGTGATGCACAAGTTGAAGCTGGCACCAGCTGTTGGGAACTGCTGGCCACAACCTCATGTGGCAAGCAGTGTTACTACAGATTCTCAGGCAAGAATTTTATGGACTGGGTCCACCCAGGCTGCCCAGTGGCTCCTCTTGGGCAGGAAGGAGTATAAGAAGACTTCGTGTCCCAGGGGTACTTTGCTCTAGTTCCCCTTTGCATGTTCACACCCAGAGACCTCCCTCCTAAATAAATTCACATTTGATTCAAATTTTAGTTTTGGTTTTTGGCAGAATTTAGGCCACAACTTTATCGTTTACAGAAAAGTGAGTAGTTGCATAGGCTCTGGTTTGATTAGCTCCCTGCACCCTTGCAGATAGCGCTGACCCAGAGCTCTATCATAGGTCAGCCAAGGGTGAACACCTGAGGCAGGTGAAAAGCCTGGGAACAGACTCTGTTCACTCCCCAGATGCCCCCCTGGACTCAGGCATGGGCACAACCCCCTTTTGGGGGTTGACTAAACCAAGCTGAGTCCCTGGATTCCTTTAACGGAATACCCTTCACATAGGGATGGCAAGACCGTTTTCCCATCCCAGTGCCTATCTGCAACCTGCAATGCGGCAGGTGAAACCCAAATGGCTACAGCCAATCAGCCAAGTGGGGAAAATTCCTGCTGTACCCCTGTCCCAACGACAGACGACACACGACGGCATAGCAAGGTCAAGCACAAAATGCCCTAAAAGTAGGGAGAGGTGGGCAGTTGTTCCGAATGCACACGCCGAAAGAGGAAGCTCTAGGTTATGTGCATGGGCATAAATAGGTCCCTCGAACTGTTTGGACTACGTCCCATTGGCCAGATTGCACCCAGCTACGAGGGACCTACCAATCTGGTGTTGTGGTTATCCAATAGTCCCACCCACAACCAGGAGGTCAGTCTCCAGGTCTCACCATAACACATGCCCTCTTTTAGGGAGGACACAATTTGCTTGCTTTCCCTCTGATCCTAGTTTTCCTTCAGTACTGACTTTTCATACGCCTCTTAGCTCCCGGCTCCTGACTCACCTTCAACCTCTGCCCATGGCCCAACTCTACCACCAACCTGGAAGAAGCATGCCTTCCTGTGGCAGGAGGGAAAAGTGCTTTTTCTAAGACTGCCTTTGCCACTTGTGGTTTTTGGCAGTTCATTTTCAGTCAAAAGGGTTTTCATTGGTTAATTTTTTTAAATAAATCGCTTGGACACCTTCTGTTGAGTAAGCAGCATATAAATCATTAACTTAAAATTTAAAATGGATTATTCTGTTGGAACTGCATTCATGCATAAGAGCTGCATTGTTAATTAAGAGCATGGACTGTTCTGAATAAATATATACAGAATTGTGCGGTAAATATGGCAGTTTGTGGGAGGAAAACAACAACCCTATTTCATCAGAGCTTATGGGTCATTGGGGTTTAGGGATGGGGGCAGAAATTTGATTCAGTCAGCACTTAAAGTGAGAGCTGCCTAATCCACACTTTCAGAAACAATATGTGAACCAAAGTACAGCCATTCTTCAAAATTTGCCCTCCACGGAATTCTACAGTGCAGTTCTCTAGCCAAATAATGTATACAAAAATGCATATACTAGAGTAAAGCATGCATAAAAATGGATTTGTTGGTGAAAATAGCAATGCTTAGGAAAATTGCTTCATGGAAATGTGCATGTTGGGTGAAACTGAATACAAAAATGCATATATTTGAGTAAATCAACATTAAAATTCTGCTGAATTTCCCAGACTTAAAATCACAAACTGGTGTGAGGTTGTGCTAAGGTTGAAAAAATCAGATCCCAAATGGGAGACCAAATGTTTGGTCTCTGCTACATTTATTGAACTATGAGCAGCAGAAATAATTAGGGATTGTTGTATTATGGTTATGTTATAACAGAGTGAAGATAGGATGCAGCAATGAGATAGAATTTAAACAAAACACTGCAGAAAATGAGATGGGAAGTCGATAAAACGAAATAAAAATTTATTATGCATTGGAATTTTATGTGAAAATTGTGGAAATTTAATAAAATAGATTTATTTTTTTAAGAAAATAAGGTTGGAAAAATGAGAAACTGGGAGAAACTGAAATTGACACAACCACCCATTCCTAATGAAGTCAGAGACAGAGAAGGTGGGGGCTACCAAAGGGAATAAATGAGTGGGGGAGAGAAGAGGGTGGGCAGTGACTTTGCTGAAAATGTTTGTCTAATTACCTTGGTGACCCAAAGTCGCACAGCGAATTAATCCAAAATAAATTCTTACTTGCCAAGGTGCAAAGAAAGTGCCATGTCTCTTGGAGGAAGCCAAGCTCGATGCTCTGCTGGTGAAAGGCACAGACGTTCTTTTCCTTTGATCTTTTGGGTTGCTTTTTATGCTGTCAAGCTTCAGGTGTTTGTTAAACAGGGCCTGTGATCTGTAAGTCTGTAACGTGACATTTCAGAAGCGTGTGTGTGACACTAGAAACACAGCTGCCGGGGGGGGGAGGGGGATGGCGTTGGGATTTATTTTAAAAAAATGGTGTCTTGGTGCACCTGAGATGTCTGTGGAGCAGAGGAGCTGATGAAAGGGAGATCCTCGTTAAATAGCAGAGTTAGTGTGCTAAGAATAAACAGAACAGAAATTGCTATCTATGGTATTTGCAAACTGTTGAAAGCATTTGGGGGGAAAGACCCTCAATTTAGAAAAAATAAATAAATAGCACTGTCTTCCCCCTACAGTTCAAGGAGGCAAGACCACCTCCCCCTGCCCCCAAGACTGGTTGTAAGTAAGATGGCAGGCAGGTGAGGGACAGCATACAGGGGATGGTGGAGCAGTGTCCCAGTGGATCAGCTGCCACTGGGTCTACTTTGAATATGACTTGGTCCAATGCAACCCATTAGAATTGCTTTGCTATAACAGAGCAAGGTATATGTTTGCCCAGCATCTTGCGTTACTGGATTAGAGTGTCTGTGGTCCAGCATTCTTCTTCAGAGGCCAACTGGAAACCTCTTGCAAGCAGGGTATGAAAGCCATGCCCATATTTTTAGTTTGCTATATCTGCTGTTTGCCCAGTAACTTAGGACTCCAGTTCTCTGGATGCTGTGTAACAAAAAATAGTCTAAAACAGAAGATTAATCTTATGCCATCAAAGACACACTGAAATCCCATAAAACAAAGACAAGGAAGGAAAGCAATTCCGTGAGTTGAGAATGGAGAATTAAAGCAACCTTGTCAGACCAGACATGGGGCTGTAGCTCAGGGCTAACACAACTGCTTTGCATGCAGATTCCCAGCAGCATCTCTAGGTAGGGCTGGGAATGACTCCTGGCTGAACCCCTAGGGATCCACAGCCAGTCAGGGTAGACAATACTACTGAGCTAGATGGACCAATTGCCTGACTCAGTAAAAGCCAGCTCCCTATCCTGACTGCCATAAAAGCAGTTATTAAAATGCTGGCTTTAGTATTTAAATATTGTTTGCTAAAAGGCGTAGGAGAACAAAGAATAGAATTTACCAGGCACTGGAAAAGCATTCATGTGGCTGTAAGCATTTGGAATAAAGGCTGTACAGAGGGGTATTCAGTGCTAGGCCTATTCAGAGTAGACACATTGCAGCCCATGGACATGTAATGTAAGTTTCTTAATTTCAGTCAGGCTACTCTGAGTAGGACTTGGATGAATATTACCCACAACCTCTGGACATGGAGGTTCAATGTGACAATCATATCTAATAGACATTGATAGAACATCTGTTCCATGAACTTGTGGAAAACGTAAACCAGTGCTGTTGCTGCAGTGTGCGCACTTGTAGTGTAATGGCTAATGCCATTTTACAGCCTAAGGCATAAGTCCCACTGAGCCATTGGTAGTGTGGGAAGCAGGGTTGGCTCAAGCTGACTTGGAGCTGAGATTGTGGGTAAGGCTAGCATGGAGCAGAAGGGTGATAATCTGCTAGGTCCAGCCCCTGAGTCAGATTTCTCAGCTGTGACACTCTTTCGGGCGGCTCTTATGTTTCTGTGGGAAATTACAGTCAAGCATAA
Source organism: Podarcis vaucheri (assembly GCF_965113315.1). Taxonomy (NCBI): domain Eukaryota; kingdom Metazoa; phylum Chordata; class Lepidosauria; order Squamata; family Lacertidae; genus Podarcis; species Podarcis vaucheri. The sequence goes on along the minus strand of NC_138758.1, from coordinate 10,918,184 downwards.
CTAGCAAGCACAGGGATAGTTAATGCATGATAATGGACTCAGCTAGGTCACGCCCCTCACCTGGAAGAAAATGAGTTTCCTTCTTTTTGTTCTCTTTCACAATGTAAACTCATGGAAATAGGACATGCAGTTTCACGGGAGCCTGCTACGGCCTTTCCCAGCCTGCTGGGTCCCATAGCTGTCAACATTTTCCCTTTTTTAAAAGGGAAATTCCCTTATTCCGAATAGGATTCCTTGCAAGAAAAGGGAAAAGTTGACAGCTTTGCTGGGTCCATGCCTGGGATTTTCAGCCAGCAACTCTTTCACCTCCTTCCACTCCTCATCCTAATCCAACCAAACTCTTCTAGGCATCTCCTCAGAGCTCATGACTTGGCTAAGTATTGTAAGACTTGGCTAAGTGTTTTGAGAGCTTCTTAAGCTGCACTTTGCAGAGCCAGGCCAGTGGCTAATCTTGTTCTCACAGTGGCCAACCAGAGGCCCATGGGAAAGTTGAGAGTAAGGTCCAAGCAAGAGTGCACTCTCCCTCCTGTGGTTTCCAGCCACTGGTGTTCAGAGGCATGACTGTGTTTGACTGTAGCTAATAGTCACTGATAGACTTTACTTCCATTACTTTGCCTAATTCTCTTTGAAAGCCACCTGAGCTGGTAGCCATCACTGCCTTCTGCGGGAGGGAGTTCCAACGTTGAACTATGTGCTTTCTTTTGTCTCTCCTGAGCTTCATTGGATGTCCCTGAGTTCTCTGTCCACTTCCTTCATGCCATGCATAAGCTTATAAACTCCTATCACATTATCATTTGCCTTTTCCTTAAATTAAAATGTCCCAAATGTTGTAACCTTTCCTGATAGGGGGATTGCTCCTTCCCCTTGATCATTTGGGTTGCTCTTCTCTGAACTCTACAATTTCCAACTCTACAATATCCTGTTTAAGTTAATTGGCTGAAGAACTGTATTGCAAAATCTGGAGAATTATGAATTTCCTAGGATGGTTGTGTTTCAGTTGGCGTGTTCAAGAAATTGTGAATTAGGTAGGTTTGCCTATAAATGCAAATTGAATCAAATTTCCCCTCTGCCCCTACCCACTGATGTTCCATACAGTTGCATGGAAGGAAGGCTACTGTGGTTTACACATTTCTGTGGCTAATACCTTCACTAATTGGAGCAACTTTCTGACATCTCACACTTCCAGTCGGTATCGGGTTTATGAATGCATGAAGTTAAAATAATTGAAAATTGTGTAGGGGCTTGTACTGCTATTTTTTTAAAAAAATATTAATATCATACAGCACTGTGACTTAAATGGTTTCTCTCTCCCTCTCTTCCAATTTGTAAATGCACTAAAAATGGGCCCATAACTGTTCTCTGTCCAACATTACATAGAAATATCTAGGATAAAACCAGACTTTGCATTTTTGCAATGATATTAAATGTGCTGTTAACATCAGGAACAAGACTGTCAAAAATAGCAATAATTTTAATGGGATTTAAAAAAATTATTTTAAGGAACACTTGAAATGTTCCCTAATAAGGCTTGAACAGGGCTTTACCCTGATAAAAGAAATTCTGTCGTACTGTTGTACTATAGCACCGTTCCATATATGTACCATTTTTTATATTGAGGTTTCACATTATTTTTTGAGGTGGAACTGTAATTGGATTTAGCAATGAAATACGGATCTCTTTGCCATTTCCAGGAGTGAAGAACCTGTGCCCCCCCCAAGATGTTGTTTGGCTCCAACTCCCTTCATCCCTGACCATAGGAGCTAATTTCAAGGGGCCATAACATAATTGTGGGAGCTGGACACCCATAATGTCAATCAGCAAAGCCAGAGAGAGCCAGCCGGCCTCTGTAGCGCTGCCTCTGAGAGAGATGCAGTTCAGCTCCACCCTCTGTCTCTCTGCCTCCGTGTCTGAGCCCCTCCCCACAGAAAAGGGTGCCTTGCTGGCTGTGGAGAGGAGGAGGAAGAAGAGCTGGCAGCGCCAGCCACCGCACACAACACGGACGTGATACATCACACACACAAGCCTGCATGTAGTGTGTGTGACATCCCAAGCACAATATGCAACATCACATCACATTTTGGGGGGAGTCCCAAAACGTGATGTTGTGTGTTGTGCATGTGGCATCATACGCACAACGTCCAGGTGTGTGCATGTGATGTTGCATGTCTGCATTATGGAGGTGGGTACCCACAATCCTGAAGGCAAGATGATGCCCCTGCCCCTGACTATTGACTCTGCTTGTTGGGAGTGATGGGAGTGCAGGGTCATTTGGAAGACCACAGGATCAGGGAATCAAATGTTCTTTTTTATAGCAATTTTTGTTAAATTTTCTGTTTTACAATTTCAGATAAACATTTTACAAACTTTAAAATATCCAATAACTTCCCTTCTTCTCTTTCCACGGTTCATTTTACATATCCTACATCCCTGTATTTTCTACTATAACCATTCAAATCAATTTTCCACTTTTACACCCAAAAATTATTTACTCTCTTGAATTTATCTTAACGCTGCCAGCATTTTCAACTGTACACAGTTATTTTCCACGTACTCAATAAATGTTTTCCAATCTTCTTTAAATGTATGTTCTTCTTGCTCTCTTATTCTATCAGTGGCAGAGCTTCATGCTCTGGCACTGGGGGGCGGAGAGCAGGCAGAGGTGTGGCTGGTGTGCGTCCTGGGGGGCATGGCGCACTGGGATCATGCTGCTGGGGCCGGTGCGCTCCCCCTGCCCCCCTCTTCCTCCACCACTGTATTCTATGTGTTAAATCTGCAAGTTGTGCATATTCTGTCAATTTAAGTTGCCAATCCTCTTTAAGTTGGGACCTTGCTCACGTTCCTTTTTGGGCTAACAAAAAACGGGCCACAGTTGTTGCTTACATATATAAGCTTTTCTGACACCTGGGATAGCAGTCTTGGTGATCCCCAGCAAAAAGGGCTCTGTTTTTTTTGGGAAAGTAATTTTGAACATTTTTTTCACTTCATTATAAATCATTTTCCAATATACTTTTACTTTTTTACAGGTCCATCACATGTGAAAGAACATTCCCTCCACCTCTTTACATTTCCAACACTTATCTGATTCTGTCTTGTAAATCTTAGCCAACCTACTCGGTGTTAAGTACCATCTATGAATCATTTTCAAATAGTTTTGTTTCAAGACTGTAAGGATACACTGGGCACAAGACATAAGGTATAACATACCATTTGAATCATGGGAAAAACTGTGGAAAGAGAATTTAAAATTTATGGCATGCAGTTCACTAAAAGAAAATTATATGAAAATGATGTATAGATGGTATTTAACGCCGTTAAAACTTACTAGCATGTATAAAAATTCATCTAACCTATGTTGGAAAAGTAAAGATAAAGAAGGTACTTTTTTCATATGTGGTGGACATGTAAAAAGGCGAGGAGTTTCTGGGAAATGATATACAATGAAATGAAAAAAAAGTTTAAAAATACATTTGTTAAAAAACCAGAGGCCTTTTTACTAGGAATACTAGGAGATGTTTAAAGTGCCAAAGAAGCAAAAGAGACTATTTATGTATGCAACCAAAGCTGCCAGAATGCTATTTGCCCAGAAATGGAAAGAAGAGAATGTCCCAACGAAAGAAGAATGGAAGAATAAGATGATAGACTATGCAGAAATGGCTAAATTAACCATGAAGGTCAGGCACCAAGATGAAGGAAAACTTAATCAATAATGGATTTTTTTAAAATAGATTACTTTAAAGAGCACTGTAAAAACGTGGAAACACTAGCAGGATTGTTGTAACATTTATGAACTGAAGGTAAAATTAGGATGTGAAAAAGAATTTGAAATTAAGTGAAGAAAAATAATTAGATGCAAAGAAAATAAAAGGGGGAAGGGGAAATGGGGGGGGGGTCAATCAATGTAAATTTGGAAATGATATGTTAAGAAAAATTGTTATTAGAAAAATATTGAAAATAAAATATTTTTTTTAAAAAATCAAATATTCTTTCAATGAATAACATGCTGTAAATTTCAAGTCACTTTTCCAAAGTTTCTCCCAGAGGTTAAGATCTATACTGTGTCCTATATCTATTGCCCAGTGTGTCATTGAAGCTTTAACAACCTCTCTTTGTTTCCCATTCTAATAATAATCGTTTCCCATTCCCATTCTAATTATACATTTTAGACAAAAGTTTTTCTTTGTTTTGCAATTGAATTGTGAGCTTTGGTTCAAAAAACCATTCTGTCTATCTAATTTAAACATATCATGTATATGGTGATATTGCAACCAGTCCGTAACTTGGCTCCTTTGGTTTTCCATTGGTTTCAGTTTGGGTCCCCCCCCCCCCGTCTGTAAAATCCAGCAGTTCCCTGTAAGTCGACCATTGTCTGTCCATATTAACGCTTTTAATTGTAATTGCTTCAATGGGAGATAGCCATAAAGGTGTTTTTCTTTCCAGCAGATTTTTATATTTCTCCGAAACTCCATGCAGACTCTTCCTAAGAATGGGGTTCATAAAACTCTTACATATTTTTTGCCTTCCCATACCAAAGGTATGTGTGCCAGCTGAATTTTAAATCATGACCCTCTAAATCAGCCTTTCTCAACCTGTGGGTCCCCAGATGTTGTTGGACTGCAACTCCCATCACCCCTAGCTAGCAAGGCCTAGCTAGCAAGGCTCAGGGATGATGGGAGTTGTAGTCCAACAACATCTGGGGACCCACAGGTAGAGAACCGCTGCTCTAAATCTAGGATGTCTGCATCTATTGCAATCCATTCTGGGGAGTCAAATGTTCAGATTGAAATAGCTCTGCTTTCCCTTGTACAATCAACCCCATTTGTTGCTTTTTGTTTCTGGCCAGAAAGGGCCCAGGGATTACTCAATCTGCCTGATGTTAAAGTAGCTGGAAGCAGAAGAGGACATGACTCCTGTTAGGGCTGTGCACCAAGTTCTGCTGAAGTCCAAACTGAGCCAGGCCAAATCTGGGTGGTTTTGAGATCCACCCAACTTGTTTGGAGACAGTTTTGGATTAGGTCAGCTGAGGTCTGGGTGTCTTGGAGTGTGGCAAAGCCCAAACTGGCTGCCACATCTGATAGAGAAAGAAACAAGAGCACAGAATGGTGTGGGTGTGCACCCCCAGCACTTACCCTACCAGTATAGGGGAAAAGGCACCTACATCAGTTACAGAGAGAAGCTCTTTGCACCTCTCCTTTGTTTAGTACAGAAAGGAAGTTGGATGTCCAATCCTGGCATCCAATGACATCCTGACATCATTGTGAACAATGTCATTTAGCGGCAACACACTGCCCCCTTTTTTTGTTTGCAGAGGTCATGTGTATTTATTCAGGCAATGGCTCTTTAAGTGCTGCCTATGCATTAGGAGAAAGCCTGCCGCAGGTCTGTGCTAAGAGTCCTGTTGTAGACTTGCGTATAACCCTGTTCAGTTAATCTGTTGCATTATAAACACCTAGGTGCACCCTGAATCTGCCGTGAAGGTTCCCTGGATAGTGCATGTTAAAATGTGATCATATAATGTAATGTATATTCATAGCTATGCTTTCATGGCAGAGAGGAGGGGGATCTTGACACTGGGCTGACTTCCTCAGCAGCAGGCACATACTTGTCACCTCTAGTTCAGCTTTTGCTTTCTCACTTTCCCTTCTAAAGTCAGGGGCAAGGCTTTCATTGAGTGTAATGCAGCTGGATTGCACCCTAAAGCCACATAACACAAAGCCTTGAGATATACTCTGCTTAGCTGTGATTCTGTTGTCACGTGAATTTTATTTTATTTTATTTTTTGCAATTCCTTAACTGCAGGAAACCAACAGTGAAATCTGTTGCATCCAATAAATTAATCTCCATCACATTATAATGTGTAGCCTTAATTACAGGTACGTGTCAGTGTTGCTAAGCGTCAGCCCCTAGTATTTGTTAATGTTATTACAACATATATATGTAAATGTCAGGCTTGCTGGAGGCGAAAGAGGAACATAGGTGTCAAACCATTCCAAAATCAAACTCTTTTTTACCCAGGGATAGCAGCATCATGGGATTCTTAGTGCATTTATTGACTGGCGGAGGGAGGCAATCATTCAAAATCACAGTGACATTTTGAGAACTGAAACCAGGCAGGGTTAAATTATTTTCATTTATTTCTGACAAGTACTTTTTTAAAAAAATGACTAATTTGCAAGAAATTTTGCTAACCTCATTCTGAGATGTGTGCTTTAAAAGACTGTTTAGAAATTGTTTTTGCAGACTTCCTTGTAAAGTTTTTATTTCTGGTGTGTGTGAGAGACATTGCCCCAATTTTTATTTCACTTCTGAAAAATGCACACCTCATTTTAAAGACAGAGGATCATTATTTTCTGAATTTGAGGTTCTGGAGTTTAACAGCACTGGGATAGTGTGGTGGATAGAGTGTTGGACAAAGACCTCACCAGCCATGATACTGAGATGTTGACTCTGGGCCACTCACTAACTCCCAGTCGAACTGACCTTACACAATAAAAGTCTTATTGCTTAGATTAAATTCTAACACTTGCTGGATCCAGGGATTAGAGGGTTCTGGCACCCACAAACTCATACCATTATAAAGGTAAAGGTAAAGGTACCCCTGCCCGAACGGGCCAGTCTTGACAGACTCTGGGGTTTGTGCGCCCATCTCACTCTATTGGCCGGGGGCCAGCGCCGTCCGGAGACACTTCCGGGTCACGTGGCCAGCGTGACAAAGCTGCATCTGGCGAGCCAGCGCAGCACACGGAGCGCCGTTTACCTTCCCGCTGGTAAGCGGTACCTATTTATCTACTTGCACCCGGGGGTGCTTTCGAACTGCTAGGTTGGCAGGCGCTGGGACCGAGCGGCGGGAGCGCACCCCACCGCGGGGATTCGAACCGCCGACCTTTCGATCGGCAAGCCCTAGGCGCTGAGGCTTTTACCCACAGCGCCACCCGCGTCCCTCATACCATTATACTGCAGACTTATTTCTACAAATAAGAATGTGTGTGTGTGCATAGTGTGTCATAATGCTTATTCTAGAATCCATATGAAGGAATACCTGGACAGTGGCACTCTTCCTCTCTTTTGGCTGAACTACTATTAGGGTCTTGAAAGTGGCCACCTTTAGCTTTAAGAAACATTATCCTTGGGGCCCCAGTCCACATTCTGGATCAAGGCATCATACCAGTTTTCTGTTAAAAATTACTCCCACCCCAACTTCTTTGCACCAACTGATGCCATTTGGCTCCTTGTTGAATACACATTGTTTCTAAGCAAATGCTCATAGGATTTTATTTGTAGGCACACATTCCTATGAACGCTTGCTTTGGAGTATGAAAGCCATATGTTCCACTTAACAGAGAACAGCCCTTTATTTGAAGGACAGTTCAGTCCAAGTCTTGTTTAACATTAAAGAACCCTAAGAAGGGGGAACAGGAGGGGCTTTGAAGTTGCCCATCAACAGCGGCAACAACTCTGGGCAGCAGAGTAACCTGACACACAGGTCACCTGGTCACATTAAATGATACTACTTTGCCCAAAAGCTTAGCATATGCAAATCTCTTTTGGTGAAGTATAAGGGGCTGCCCTTTTGTTCCAGAATATAGGATCATCTTGCATCATGTGCCTGGCGAAAAGCGATTCTGTAACGATGCTTAATGGGTACTTGTATTTTGTTGGGTAGCTTGTCTTTCCTTCTACCTACAGTACCATTTGAAATGTCCCCACTGAGTGTGCCTTTCTAGTAGTAGAAGGTGGGATTCTGGGATGGCTACTGATACACCTTTCTAGCTAGGATGGGGATTACAGGAGCTTTGGGGTGGAGCTCCTTTTTAAACAAGCATGCTTTCTGCACATTTAGGTACTTGGTGGTGGGACGACAGGAAGAGAAGACGAGGTCGCATTCCTAACCCATTTTCCTGCATTTCTAACCCCATTTAACAAATGTGGTAGCAATGACTTCTAAGTAGATCTAAGTACATAGAATCATAGAGTTGGAAGAGACCACAAGGGCCATCGAGTCCAACCCCCTGCCAAGCAGGAAACACCATCAGAGCACTCCTGACATATGGTTGTCAAGCCTCTGCTTAAAGACCTCCAAAGGAGGAGACTCCCCCACACTCCTTGGCAGCAAATTCCACTGTCAAACAGCTCTTACTGTCAGGAAGTTCTTCCTAATGTTTAGGTGGAATCTTCTTTCTTGTAGTTTGGATCCCACCCCTTAACCTCCTCTTCTCCAGGCTAAACATGCCCAGCTCCCTTAGCCGTTCCTCATAAGGCATCGTTTCCAGGCCTTTGACCATTTTGGTTGCCCTCCTCTGGACATGTTCCAGTTTGTCAGTGTCCTTCTTGAACTGTGGTGCCCAGAACTGGACACAGTACTCCAGGTGAGGTCTGACCAGAGCAGAATACAGTGGCACTATTACTTCCCTTGATCTAGATGCTATGCTCCTATTGATGCAGCCCAGAATTGCATTGGCTTTTTTAGCTGCCGCGTCACACTGTTGGCTCATGTCAAGTTTGTGGTCAACCAAGACTCCTAGATCCTTTTCACATGTACTGCTCTCAAGCCAGGTGTCCCCCATCTTGTATTTATGCCTCTCATTTTTTTTGCCCAAGTGCAATACTTTACATTTCTCCCTGTTAAAGTTCATCTTGTTTGTTTTGGCCCAGTTCTCTAATCTGTCAAGGTCATTTTGAAGTGTGATCCTGTCCTCTGGGGTGTTAGCCACCCCTCCCAGTTTGGTGTCATCTGCAAATTGACCAGGATGCCCTTGAGTCCATCATCCAAGTCGTTGATAAAGATGTTGAATAAGACCGGGCCCAAGACAGAACCCTGTGGCACCCCACTAGTCACTCTTCTCCAGGATGAATGTCCAACATGTCCAACATGGTGTAGACCCATTGATATTAATTGGCTTTTACTATTAATTGATTGATTGATTATATTTTATCCAACTTTCTCTCTCTCCAAGGAGCTCCTCATTTAATCTGTACAACAACTCTATGATGTAGGTTAGGCTGAGAGGCAGCGACTGGCCTAAGGTCACAGGCTTTATGGCTGAGTGGGGATTGGAGACCCAGTTTCCTATGTCCTAGTTTGACACTGTACACCACACTTACTCTCCAAGGACTAAATTTCAGTGGGTCTACTCAGAGTATGCTGGATACAATCCTAACTTAGTCCATTTGAACTCAATACGACTCAATTCTGATCAGACATTTATATGATTGTGCTGTAATGCACCATGGAAGTTACCTGTCTCTAGCTGAAGAGAGCAAAGCGCGGAAAGTAATTTGCAAAGCTACACTTGAAAATCATCCTAGCATAACATCATCATTACAATTATCTGTCATAAGATTTAGTTCAATTACTTTAAGGGAAAAAAAACGCTCTCTTGTCAAGATGGCCCTTCTTGTACTGGGATTTGATACTCCGAGGAAAGGTTAAGAACTCCCCCCCCCCAGCATACTAATTCCTTCATTAACCATTGTCGGACAGCTTTCACATCTCATAATTTTCCCAGTTTCCTTTTGGTTCTCTAGTGCTCTAACCCCAGGGAACCAGAAAGCATTGAGTGCTCAAGGGAACAAAAACTTCAGGAATACGAAGCGCTGCATATTTATAGCCCATAATATGGAAGGGAAGAAAGAATCTTTAAAATGTACATGGTAATTTTGAAATAATTGAATAAGCAGAGTAATCGCTATCATGTAAGTGATTATACACAGCCTTTTACATTCGCTTTGCAGAGTGGTATGCTGGTACTAAGATGCTCAGGGTGGGAAAGAGGTGGGGTGGAGTGGAAGTTGTAAAGCTTCCATTTGAAATGTTGATGGGAAGTGGGAAGAAAAATGCAGCAGACACCCCTCTTTTATGGGAACACTGCATTCTTTCTAAGTGGTTACCCATGTTCTCATTCTTTGAGTCCAGTGGGATGCCCAGGGGGCAGAGGAATCTGCTTTAGACCAAGTCAGACCAATGGTCCATCCAGCTCAGTATCGTCCACACCAGGCGTGGGAAATATATGGCCTTCCAGATCTTGACGAACAACAACTCCCCTCACCCCTGGCCATTGGCAATGCTCAAGGGTGTAGAATTGGGCCCCAGATCATGGGTGCCCAGTGTCATCAACATAACGTGAGGTCTAGGATGCCAATTTCAAGGCCCTTGGACATCGTGTCCAAGGCCCCCTGAGGCCCCAGACAGGACCTGGAAGTCACATCCAAAGCCCCACAGAGCAGGTACTGAACACCCACAACAAAATTTTGTGGGTGCCCGGGCCCCCAGAGCAGCTCCCTGGAGTTGGTGCCTGTGGCCATTCTCCTGTCAGCCTTTGCAAGCACAGCCAGTGGCCATAGGTGATTGATCTATTTTTTATTTATTGAATTTATATACCGCCCTATACCTGGAGGTCTCAGGGTGGTTGTAGTTCCGCAACATCTGGAGGACCAAAGTTTCTCACACATGGTCTGTACTGATTGGTAGTGGCTCTCCAGAATTTTAGTTAAGCCTTACCTGGAGATTTCGTCAAGCCTTACCTGGAGATACCTGGTATTCAACCTGGAACCTTCTGCATGCATAGCCAATTGTCCACTACTGAACTACAGCCCTTCCCCTCTAGCCTTATATCAGGGAACAACCTGTGGTGTTCCAGATGTTGTTGGACTCCAAATCCCATCATCCCTGGGTCCATGTTGGCTGGGGGTGGCTTCTGGAGTCCAACAACATCTGGAGGGCTCACAGTCCTTGCTCAACAGCATGGGAAGGAGTCACATCTCTGGTCCCTTGGTCTAAAAATACACAGGACCTCCACCTTGCTTAAGCACGTCTGGGCAGTGCCTGGAAAGGTGGCTGTCATGCTCAACCCTGAGCTGGTTACAGACATGGCATCCTCAATGATGAGTCAGATACTCCACAGGTTGAAGGCTGTGAAGAACTGAAGAGCCTCTGCAGCCTTCAGATGAGAAGTTGAAGCCATCCCACAGCCCCTGAGAATACTGGTGCACAAAGATTCCGGTCCTGACTAAAGAACATCAACATAGCATTATATCTAAGTATCCAAAGTCATGATGCTACTCAGGAGTAAAGGGTGTACTTGTGAATAATGGGTCCATTTATGACTAAGCAATCACTGGAACTCATTCACTCCCAACAACTTTGATCTAGGAGGCCTGATTATACAAGATTTTCCTCTAGAGTTTCCACTTGCTGGGGAAAAACCCCCAGGTCTTTGGCTCCTTGCACCTGATTCCTAGTTTTGGTCCTTTGTTGTGTTGTAATCTGCCGAGTCCCCTATTGACTGTGGACTATTGCCTGGTTCTGTCGCATCACCAGTGCTGAAGTAGCATTGTGAGAGGTGTCTTCTTGTCATTCACTTCAAGCATCCAAATGCCTTGGGCAATTGGATGTTATGCAGAATCAGATGCCTGTGACTAGCTTCGGAGTCTGCACTGTCAGTTGCATGATGGTGACTTCTTCTGGACTATAGGAACTATTCATCTTGTTGAAAAGTGGGTATCCTCAAGTTGGGCCCAGGGGTGGAGGAAGGTGGGTGCGGTGGGTTCAGTCCACCCCAGGTGTCACCACTGAGGTGGGTGACAAAATGCCGGGCAGCACTCACTGCGGGGCCTGCAGAATGCCCAAGCCACGTGTCTCTCTTGGGAGAGATGCAGTGGCTTGGGCACATGCAGGCTCCGCGCTGCCCAAACGGTCCATCCACTGCCTCCCTCCCATCTGTAGGGTGGCTGAGTGGGAGTAGGCAGGCAGACTCCGGAGGCCCCAAGGTGTGCCCTGCCCCATGGGTGGCTTGCCCCATCCCTGGGTGCGCCGCCCCAGGTGCCCGAGCGGCTTCCTACGCTGCTGGTTGGGCCAACCTGAAATTTCTGGAAACAAATCTTCCATTGTTTACTTGTCTCTCTCATTTCTTCTGTTTCTGCTGTGGAGAAGTTTAGGTTGTACACTCATGCATTGCAAAGTACCATGGGCGTCAATAGTGCAATATAAGTAATGATGCTTCCTGAAGCCAGTTCTATTTCTGTCCCTTGTTGTTCAGAAAACTATTTTTTCCCCTTTTTCTTTTTAAGAAGAGGTGTGTTTGGTGATTACCCCTACATCTGTGAAACTCCTTCTCAGTTGTCTCATCTAAGTGCAAAGCACCGTGTTTTGAGGTAGGATCTCATAGACATGATTAAGGAGGCGTTGGGATAATTTTAACTCTATAGACATGATGGGTATACAATTTATGCTGTTCATTTTTGTAGGCTGCAGTGTTAGTGTTGTTAACAAGCAAAGGCAGTTTAGAAACCGAAATGAGCAAACCCAAGAGAGTGGCTAACTGCAGGCGTTAAAATCCTGAGTAAGATATTGAAGGTGTTCTGACCCAATCCAAATATGTCCTTTTCCAGAGGATTTGCAAAATACGGGATATAAAAGAAATACTGTATATTGATTGCATGTACAACTGGAAGGCAGGAAAGCACTGTGGTGAGTGAGCAGTGGTGAAGTGTGGGAAGACAGAGTTGTATGTGCCAAAGGGATAGGGGAGAAATTTGGTCTAGTTCACATTTTAATGTGAAACCCTCTAATTTGCACTTCCTGGAACAATGTGTGAACTAAAAGGCAGCTACTCTTCTGAATTCACTCTTCTCTGAATTTTGCAGTGAGGTTCTCCAACCAAACAATGTTTTTAGAAACGTATTTATTGTAGGAATGCATGCTTAAAAATGCATATATTCGTGAAAGTAACATAGAAAAATGCATTATATTGCAGAAAACTGCTTGCAAATTTGTGTTTATTAGGGAAAATTGCATACAATAATTTGTATAGTAGGCGAAATTTGCACTACTGTACCAATGTATTTTCATGAAGATTTTTTCCCATTGCACATTAATATGGAAATGTGGAGAACTGAATTTAAGTCCGGGGAAAAAAAAAGAGAAACAGAGAGAATGGGCTGAGTCACTACCGAAGGGCTAAGCAAAGTGAGGGAGGGATCGCTCTATCTTTCACTTGAGCAGAGATTCAGACTTTAACAGTACGATCCTAACCATGCCTACTCAGAAGTAAGTCCTGCTGAATTCCTTGGGGTTTATCTCAAGTGAGTAGGGTTAGCGTGGCTGCTTAAATAACTAGTTTGAGCCATTGTACCAGAGAGGAAGCTTTAGTGGACATATTCAAATATTTTAATAGTTTTAGTTTCAATGTGATTTTTTGGGGCGACTTTACACCACTTAGAGATCTTTGAAATATTAATCATAGAATTGGAAGGGACCACAAACATCATCTAGTCCAATGCCCTGCAATGAAGGAATCAACCTGGGGCTCAAACCCATGTCTCTGAGATTAAGAGTCTCATGCTCTGCTGCTAAGTAGATTTAAGTAATAATAGAGAGGAATAAATGTATTGACTAGATATTTGTGTGTGTGTGTCTTTGGGTGGTTACAAAAGAGAAAAATATAATCACTTGAAAGGGAACAAAGGCACCAATTTGCATATTCTAATAGCTATAGATGTCAATTTAAGAGTAACTATAATTTAAATGAAGGGACACGGGTGACGCTGTGGGTTAAACCACAGAGCCTAGGACTTGCCGATCAGAAGGTCATCGGTTCGAATCCCAGTGACGGGGTGAGCTCCCGTTGCTCAGTCCCTGCTCCTGCCAACCTAGCAGTTCGAAAGCACGTCAAAGTGCAAGTAGATAAATAGGTACCTCTCTGGTGGGAAGGTAAACGGCGTTTCCGTGCACTGCTCTGGTTCACCAGAAGCAGCTTAGTCATGCTGGCCACATGACCTGGAAGCTGTATGCTGGCTCCCTCAGCCAATAAAGCGAGATGAGCATCGCAACCCCAGAGTCGGTCACGACTGCACCTAATGGTCAGGGGTCCCTTTACCTTTATAATTTAAATAAAAATGCATCCTGTTGTAGTGGGTAAGGCTTCGAGAAGATCTGTTGTCTCAAGTGGTCATCTAATTGCTAACTGCAGACAGGAAACTTCAAAGACCCAAGTCTGCTCTCTTTTCTTAGTTTTTTTTTTAATAATAAAAACATGGCAACCAGATTTGGACCCAAACAGCCCTTCAAGCACGAGGCTGCCCTCTGCAAAACTGATCACATGGATACTCAGTATGTTGTGGTGCTTGGATAAGGACCTTATATATCATGTTTGTATTTCAGCTGCCAAAGGGACTCCAAGATGAAGCCGTCCATCTTCTTGTTCCTTGTGAGTTGCACTGTATTCAGCGCTGATGTGAAGCTGGTGTCGAAGAGAAATTCAGGTAAGTTCCAGAAAGGTGCTTTCAGTAACCTTGTTGAGCCATTCTGCTGTGTATTCTTTAGCTGTATAGTATGGGTTTGCTGAGGCTTGCCTATGCACATGAATGACAAAATTCAGCAAAGAGTGGTTCTTTAAAATATAGTCAGTGTTCTGCTATAAGTATTAGGTTTAAAAAGAAGGTGTTATTTTAAAAGTCTTAAAAGTCTTAAACTAATAGAGGCGCTGTTATTTCAGTGTCCTCAATACTAACAATAACTGAATGACTGATTCATTGAATTTTATATTCCTTTTGGAAGAAATGCTAAAGAGCTTTGTTAAGTGGGGCTCTTTGCAAAGTGCTTCTTTTTCTTCAAAAACCACCTTCGTTTCTTTGCAAAAAGGTGTTTGGCAAAATAGCTCACATCTAAGCAGATGTAGTTCCACAGCAGCTGCTAAGAATGCAGTTTTAGATGTAGTGTATCAGTTGCAAATGTTAATGTCAGGTATAGAGTGCTTTGGACCAAGGGATTTTTGAGTGTTGGAAATAATCAGGGTTATTGTTTGTTTTATTTATAGAAAAATAATTGTATACTGCTATGTCATTTAGAAAAAAATTATTGAAGTGTTTTAAAGTAATGAAATATAAAACCACATAATAAAACTATTAAAAAGTTATTTTAAAAAGTCAAAGACGGACATAAGTGACAAGCCTGTGTCATTTGTTGATAAAATGAAAGAGCAGAATCTGCATCAAATCTGGCACAGAAATATTTTGTAACCCCAAATAACTATGCTGTTATTTTAAAATACTTAAAATACTATGGAAATTTTAATTCATTTTTGAACACCACTATTGCTGGGAAAATGTTCTTTCTAGAACAGGGGTCACCAATCCTTTTCAACTAGTGGGCACATTTTGAATCTTGAGTGAGTACTGGGGTTGCTAGTCACAAGATGGCTGCCACAGTGGGAGCATAGCATAACACAAAATGGCTGCAAAGGGGAATGTCGTATAACATGGAAAAAGAAGAAGAAGAGAGAACCACCCCCAATAAGCTTCTGCTTTTCATAGGAAGTCAGCTAGGTCCTGCTGGGCCTTATCATAGAGATCACACACATGAGCACTGATGCTTTTGGTGTTGCTTTCTGTCAGGGACTGGCGGGACGCTGATGAGCATGCTCTGGGGGGATGGAGGGCTGGAATC
This sequence comes from Podarcis vaucheri, assembly GCF_965113315.1. Taxonomy (NCBI): domain Eukaryota; kingdom Metazoa; phylum Chordata; class Lepidosauria; order Squamata; family Lacertidae; genus Podarcis; species Podarcis vaucheri. Next base: position 10,902,745 of record NC_138758.1, on the reverse strand, counting down.
TGACTCAGGAGAGGGGGTCAGTGATTTCTGGGGAACTGTACCAGCCAGGAGGCAAGAATCAGAGGCAGGGGAAGCTTCAGAGCTGAAGGGTGGAGCACAGGATGGGTCAGAAGAGGAAGAGGAACAGGAAGAGGCAGGTCAGGCAAGTGAAAGGTCAGTGCTTCCTCACCCTCTCTTACACCACTGCCTCCCAGAATCAGGAGGGGATTGAAAAGGGTGTTTTTGCACAGATACAGTCTCTGGCTGCATGCATGCAATCCGTTGGGGGAAGGTACATGAACTGGTGCAGGGGGAGTGGCCCCCTGCTGCTGCAACTGCTCCATAGAGCATGGGTCTGTGAATTGCTGCCTATGATGCTAGGTTGGTGTGCGTAAATATCCAGAACTGTAGAAGCGACTGTGAGTATTATCTTTGACAATAAATACTTACCTATCTGCCATCTGCATTCCTTTGGCTGGGAAGTGCCCTTGACACTAACATAGAATTGTAGAGTTGCAAGGGACCGTGAGGGTCATCTAGTCCAACATCCTGCAATTCAGGAATCTTTTTGCCCAATGTGAGACTCAAACCCACAACCTGCTCTACCAACTCAGCTATATCTAACAACAAGAGGAAGCATTCCTCCATACTAGGAAAAATATTCCTCCATACCAGGAAAAGCACTACTCTCATTTTACATAAATTGCTTAGAAGGTACCGGCACATTTTGCTTCATAACTTTCTTTTGTTCGTTCTAGAAGGGCTAGGTACTTACTTTTTTTTTTTTTAAAAAAAATGCAAGTTCAGAGTCTAGGGCACTTGCCCAGGAGAAACCTTCATGGGCAACATGCTCTCCACAAGTACTGGGTTGGTGACCTCTGTTCTAGGAAGACACCTCGGCAATGGACCCCAATGTTTTCTGGAAGGCTTCTCCACATAAAGGCCTACACAGAGCCTGAGATCATCAGAGACCCTTCTCTGTGTGCTTTCTCTGAGGGAGTGTTGGAGGATGAAGGGGGAAGGCCTTTTCAGTTGTGGCTTCCTGTTTGTGGAATGTCATCCCTAGCGAGGTCTATCTAGCACCTTTACTGACATTTTGTTTGGTGCCCGATTAGAACTTTTCTTTTCATGGACTATGATGGTGATTATGTCTGCTGTTAGTGTGCTGCTGAAGCTTTCTGCTGCCGCTATTGGGGTGGGTGTTACTTTCTGAATCTTTCATGAAATGGCATGTTTTATGTGAATGTGTTTTACTTGCGTCTATGTCTAAAATATGTTGTGAGTTATTTGAAGATCTTCTACGTAATTAACAAGTGACTAACAAGCTTAATCATAATAATATACATTTTTGCCAATGTATTTTTCTCTAACAATAGTTTGACGGCCAAGGAAATGCAACAACCATTTTTAAGCATCCCTTGTGAAATTTGCCCATGTGTAATATAATGGTTTGCTAGAATACAAGTGATTTCTTGTTCGGGATTCTTCTTTCTCCAGTATTAAAGGCTTGATCTTGCCAACCTCTATAGAAAATATTTGGTGCTAAGATAGTTGTGCTTTGTTTAACGCAGGAGTAAGATAGTTACATATTGCTTACATAAAGTAAGCAAATTATGAAAGTAGTTCAAACCCTTTTCCTTAATGCTGCTTAGAAGTGTGTGGGGTGCTTCTTTTGTTGCAATTGTACAAGTGTAAGTGTGTGTGTGTGCTACTTGGTATTGAATTCATGTTGCCTATGAGTAGCAATATAGCAAGCAGCATATGGCACAGTCAGAGCTCTGATGTCAGCCTTAATGATATGCGAGTACCCCAAAATCAGTTGCACCAAGCATTTCTGTGCAATGCTTGAAAATCTCAAGGATTTTTTTTTGAGTGTATAACAGAAAAGCCCACTTGCTCTGAATCCCACTTTTGCTGCTAGTCCTTTCACTTTCCCCAATGGGAAAAAAGCCTTATCTTATTAGATGGTAGAAGTTTACAAATGTGCAGTGTCCTTTCTTATAAGGATTATGGAACTGGTTGATTTCTACTTACAGAAGGGAGAGGACTAGCCAATGCAAGGTGTGTATCCCACCTTGAGACATACTCAGATCAAAAGGCGGCTGGACCTAACTTTAAATAGGACAATACTTTTTGAGTGTGTGCATTTCAAGTTTCTTTCATTTTACAATTTTGCCCCATGCTTCATGGGCGTGTCCCGGAAGACTTGTCTCCCATCCTCTTGAAATGGAATTCCTCTCCTAACTTGATCCTTACTAAGGGTTCAGTTGTGTTGGCAAAACCTGAACTCTGTATGATGTGCAACTTGGCTAGAGTTGTATCTCTATATAAGTACTGACCTTATTTCAAAGTGCCTTACAGAAGAGTAAATAATGTCTTTTCTCCCTGGTGGTGCAGATTGAAAGGAACCCCCACCCCTTTATGTATCTCTAACACTGCATTTCACAAGCAAAGACATGCTTTCGTTACTATCTCTGAGCCCAAGCTTTGCATATAGGAAAGTTTCATATGTGTAATAGGTGACATCTTGGGTCTACTGATCAATGCAGACTTCCTAGCAACGTTTTTTAAAGGGTTGCCACCTGAAGCAAAGCTATTGATGTTTCTTTCGATAATGTCATGTGCTAAATGGATTTTCTATGTTTCTCAGATTTTAAGGCTGCTCCTTGAAGCATAACTAGTTACTGTGTCCTTTTCAAAAGAAGGATGTCGCACATAGAGCCTTGTTTCCAAATTGCTCAGTGGCACGCGCTGGGAGGATTTGCTTTAATTTGCCATGTTGAGGCTTGTATTGGGGAGAAACGAACACCTAGGAAACTGTTCAGAGGATACAATTTTGCAACAAGCTAAGAGGATGGAATCAATCATCTTCCCCAGTAAAGGAATACAATTATCAAGCCACATTTGTGTTCTTCAGTCTGAAGCTTAAAGGGTGACATTCAACTAAATTTTACTCGGGGATAGAACCATCACAATTAATGAATATAACTATGTTAGATCCATTAATTTCAGTAGGCCTATTCTGAGTCAAGCTTAGCTGAATGCCACCTAATATATATTTACATGCAAATGTTTGTAAATATTTTTAACCTATAGTTAAAAGTTACAGGATTTCAGCAGGAAGCTATGGGACATGCACCAATGCACAGCCTGAAACTTTTGCAGGTGCAAACAGTATTGGATTGTGGAGACTTCCGGGGGAGGAAATGGTGGATTGGCTGTCTTTCTATCGGCTCTCCACTGACAGAAGATAATTACGTGGTGATCGATGGTAATCAGGCTGAAGTTCTGACTATCAAATCACTCTGTGATAAAGAGTGATCGAGTGAGTAACCTCAAATGCTCTGATCAAAGCCGTTTTCTGCTGTTGGCACCTGGGGGGATTAGAGGGGGCCTAAAATGAGCTGGCGAGCCGAGGGACTGACATTGCATCCAAACGCCACATAAGATCCCTTTGATTTGCACCCTCTCTTTCTTAAACACTTTTGAGACAAGATAACTCTGTGACGTAGAGAGAAATGAAATTTCACAATCGGAAATCTTACTGTTCTCTTCTGTCTGCACCTAGGGGCTTCAAAAGGGGTTGGAATGAGCTGGCAAGCAGAATGAGCTGACATGGTGCCCAAGCACTACAAGAAAAAACTGTCTTAGAGAGATTTATCTGTCTGCTGGTGAAAATCTATAATTGGAAATCCTGCAAAAACTACCTTTTGTCACTAAGAATAATAAAGGAAAATTGGTTGTTAAAGTGTCTAAGCAAGAGCAGAAAACTGGATTTAGGGTTGGCAATAAAGATTAAATAGGTGAGGTGACCCCTTGTGTGAAAAAAATATTTATTTCTTCTTATTCTTTTGGGGGGGGGGAAATGGCGCTGATAAACTGAAAGTAAATTACTCTCTATTATGCCAATAAAGGCTGAATGAATGAATTACTTTCTGTTGGAAAAAAATATCTTACTTTGATCGTGACTGTATTCTTCAAGCGGAACAACAGAAACTCTCAGTATGGCAAAGGTATTTTGAATCTTTCGGTGACTATTGGAATTGTTCAGCAGTTGAAGGCTGAACAATGAAAAGTGATCAGATCAACATTTGATAAATCAGAGAGACATCAGACTCCAAATTGATGAAAAACTGGCAGAATTGGATGGGGAACAGTAAAATGGGAGAAAGCAGATGGTGAAATGGAAGTGTCTTCCATTCAAGAATTTAGAAGAGAAGAAGAGGATGGAATCATAGATGCAGAGAAAGAATGATGGAAATGATAGGGGGGGAAACTTTGGAAAAACTTCAAATGCAGCAGTCTGCATATGATTTGGAGTGAATTCAGAGAACAATGCTATTAAATTCATGAAACCACCACTGGAAAAAGACTGGAGGAAAACAAAAGTGGGAGGTCCTAGAGGAGGAGATCAGGGTACAGTGGTGCCTCGTAAGACGAAAAGAATCCGTTCTGTGATTCTCTTCGTCTAGCGGTTTTTTCGTCTTGCGAAGCAAGCCCATTGACGGATTAGCAGATTAGCGCTATTAGCGGCTTTTAGCGGCTTTTAGCAGCTTATCTGCTGATCGGATCAGCTGATAAGCTGCTTAGCAGCTTAGAAAAAGGGGGGAAGGGGGGAAAAACCAGCAGGAACTCGCAAGACATTGTCATCTTGCGAAGCAAGCCGATAGGAAATTCGTTTTGCGAAGCACCTCCAAAACGGAAAACTCTTTCGTCTAGCGAGTTTTCCGTCTTGCGAGGCATTCTTCTTGCGGGGCACCACTGTACTATCATAAACACAACAGAAAATGAAAAAACAAAAGGAAGTGGATTTTGAGCCTATAGAAGTGAGCTCATATAATGAGAAGAATGATCTCCCCCCACTCAATATGTGATCACAGTGGAGAGATTTTAACATGAATGAAAGAATTTATTATTACCCAGTATGGATCAATGGCGGTGGGAATTAATGAAGGCAAAGTTAATTACCAATAATAATAACAATTTGGGAATCCCTCTTGGACTTTTTGTGGGGAAAGAGAAATTAATGATTCTGAGACACTGACTCAAAAGAAATGTTGTTTAACAGAAAGTGGAGAAGGTAGCTATTAACATGGACTGAATGTCTTAAATAATCTTTTTTTTTTTTATGTAACCGCAGATGGAAAACTGGAAGTCTTTTGTTATCTATCTCTAATGTTTCTTTTCCTCTTGTCTTTTTTGCCTATCTTCTTCTTTTTTTTTTGTTCCCTCTCTCTCTCTCTCTCTCTCTCTCTCTCTCTCCTTTTTGTTTTGTTTTTTGGAGCCCTGTGTTTGTTAAGGTCCATGGATTAAGGTCCATGGATTAAGTATTCATGAGAATGGTGAATGGAGGGCCCTGAGTGGGAGACAGGAAGTGTTGTCTCCTAGGGTGAGATGCTGGGAGGGGCTGCTACCTTCTGTATGTGGTGGGGGCTGAAAATTGCCTCCAGAAGAGGACTCTGTATTCTACTTGTTCTGCTTGTAGTTTTTGTAGCTGTTACCTTATTGTATGGCAAAAATCTTTAATAATAATAAAAAGTTATTAAAACAAAAACAAACAAATTCTGGAATTCTGTAGCTTTTTTAAATTTACATTATTTTTCTGTATCTTACTGTAATATTAAAAAACTTTAATAAAAATATTAACATACAAAAGATAGAAAGAGAGAAAGAAAGAAACTGGAATTGTGTATATCACCCAATACTAGCATGAGCAGGGCTGCCCCAAGACATTTTGACACCTGAGGCAAACCACAAAATGGTGTTTCCCCCACCAGGGAAGAAAGGGTGAATGGAGATCTACATCAGGAACAAGGTGGGGAATAAAGATATACATGGTGAACAAGAGGGTAAATGAAAACCTACATTGGGAACAAGTGGGAGGAGTCAAATCAACCTTGCTCAGTGGTTGAACTGGGAATCAAAGGCTGTTTGGGGTGGGGCCCACTGTGAATCATGACAAGCGGGTGCAGACCCCAAGTGACCCCTCTGCCGGGGGTGGGGAGAGGAGGCTGGCAGCACGGCCTGTATGCTGAGAGGTCACTGAGGATGGAGGCACTGGGATGGGGGCTGCAAGGAGGTGATAGATCCAGCCTCCAAGGAATGTGCCACAGCTGTTGCTGCTACTTGGACAATAGTAGTAGTGGGCATTGCATTCCTTGGAGACCAGATCTGCTGCCCTGTATATCCTGCCACCCGAGCTGGTTGCCTCACTCTGCCTCCTGAGTGGGCCAGCCCTGCTCATGAGTACAAATGAATGCACAATATAAAATATGTCTGGAAGGGCCCAGAATTGGCTAGCTTGCCCCAAGCGGTTGCCTGTACACTGTGGCCAGTTGTCACTCGGTAAAGGATCCTTAACATTTATCCAGTCTTATGTAACCCACAGGTAACTAAAGAGGCGCCTTCAAGATGCTGTTATATTACAGTTTCCTTAATCCGTGACCATGGATCATGCTGTTGGGGCTGATGGTAGTTGGAGTCTAACAGCATCTGGAGTTAAACACTGCCTACACTCTCTGTAACCCATGTGTTGACAAAAAATATCTGTAGAGTGGTTAGCAGCCGTGGTATTTCTGGCAGATTCAACAGCCTCTGGCTGGCTATGGAAAATAAATGGATGACTTCACCGGAACACAACAGGGTGCTTTCCTACTGCTTTGTCACGAGAAGGATGAACAGTGTAAAGGCGGTCTTTGTTGACCAATGACAAAATTGGGAAACAGGGCAGTCTTTATTGGGTGGCGATGTGTTAAGCAGGCCAGAATGGGTTTCTGTTTTCCCTCATGATGTATGGTGTGGCTGAGATTAATTAATTTGATGAACTCCTAAATACTTAGCGTCAGACGGTTGTTTATAAAATTGCCATGGGCATTGGTGCTTCCATTGCCAAAATTGCACCACCTGTGCACAGGAGAGCATATCATTAGAATGAGAGCAGGATGGACCCCCAAGGCTTGCAGGTGTACAAAAGCACTTTTTAATAATGACCAAAAAAAAGAAAAAAGAGGAGCAGGGAATCCCCCCTCCCAAATAGCTCAGTGAGGGCTGAGTGTGCTCAATTGCCACTGAACGTTAACCAACTCCTTGGGAGCTGGGCGGGGAAAAGGGGAAGGGGGACAAAAAGAAGCAGCTGGAATTCAGGGCATTCTGTACTGCAACATTTTGTTGCTGCTCCCATTTGTTTCTATAACAATGCACATAAGTAAAACAGAATTCATAAGCCACCCTGTGGGTCTCTAAGTGCCCTAGGCATGGACAACTTTTTTCCTCTTTTCTTTTGCTTCTTATGTTGCTTCTTATGAAGAAAAACAACACCCAGAAACATACTGTGAGGAACTGGTTTTCCAAGCTGGTGGCTTGGAAGTTTGAGTCTTATCACCACAGGGACCACCAACCTCTTGTGGCCTGTGGGCCCATTAGTACACCAAGAAAGCTGTCGTGGGCAATGCACGCACAAGCACACACACACAGCAGCTAAGCACACAGTGCAACCTATTCTAGTGGCTCCAATGGAATGTTTCTTACAAGCCTATTCTTGATGTATATGGAGGAAATTCTGTGGCTAGTAGGGAAGGCACCTGATGACCATACTGATGACCACTCTACTTCCAGGTCACAGCCTGACCTATGGCATGTGGTGCCTCCATACAAATACGTGGCAAGCCCCCCCCCCTAAATTAGCATGGCAGTATCTATGCTTTGGAACTCTCTGCTTATTGACATCAAACTGTCCTGTTTTCAGTGCTGTCCTGGACTGGTTGGATGCAGGGGAATGGTGGGAGGAACCAGCTGGGGAACCCCCATGGGAAGAAGGCTCAGAGTCCAGGGAGTGGTGGTGGGGACAACGAACAGTGGTCACAGGGAGAAGAGGGAGAAGGTGAGGAAGAGGAGGTGTCGGTAATAGAGGTAAACAGTTTAGTGAGCTGGAAGAGGCTGGGGCATGGCACTGTTCAGACTCTGAGACAGAAGTGGGGGCTGGAGAGGGGTGGGGCCAGGAGACAGAGAGGCAGGCTGCTGAAGAATCCAGGGAGTCTTGCTCCTGCTGCTGCATTATCATGTGACTGAGGGAACAGCAATGTGTTTGGTTTGGAGAAGGCATGGTGGGGCAGGAGAGGCTGCAATGCAGCCCTCTGGGCAGTTGGCTTTTCTTAGGTTTTCACACACAAATACACCCCAAATCTACATTGATTTGTGTGTGTCCTGTTTAACTATGCACTTTATATGGATGTGTAAGAGGATTCTTGAGTACAGATGAAGGGGACAAGTGCACTGTTGCCATTTGCAGGTGCTTTTAAACTTCTGCTTCAAGAAATGAATGTCTATGCAACGGTCACAGTTTGACAATATCTTAGTAATTATTCCTGCTTGGCACGTTAACTCTGAGTGTTTTTGAAATGATTGAGATCCTCCAATGAGTGGTTTGGCCTGCGAGCAATTTTCACCAGGAAAAGTAGAGTTCTGATTTATCTAGGGTAGGGAAAATTGGCCTTTCACACGCTAGCTTAATTTTTTTTTAAATAAAAAAAGTATTTTACTGTGAATGCTTTATGCACCGGCCGTAATATTATTTAAAGCTAATCTGGGATTTAAGCAGTGGGAGACATGAAACCCTTTCTTTTTAAGATTTATGTAATTCTTCAAAGCCACTCTGGGTTCTTGAACAAATAATTAAATATGTTTATAGGAATGTTAACAATACCTCCCCAAGATCCTAGGCAGAAATCTCTGTAGTCAATAAAGTGGAACAACTCAGTTTAAGCTCTTGCTGATTAAATGTGGTGGTGGACCTTTATTTCTCTGCAGAAAGTAAACACTGCTTCCACTTTCCACTTGGCTCATTGCTAGCACAATTCTGTCTTGGTTGCATTTGAAGCCTCAGGGTACAGTTGTACTACAAATAAAACACACATGCACTCAGTCCCTGAGATCCCATCTTTAGTGTGTAAACCCTGGCAAAGGTTTGACAAATGTCACCTGTCCTATTTAGGTTAGGGTTGAGTTTCCAGTCAGCACTGAACCAGTGATCTTTGGAGCTTAAAACATAAGGTCTCTCTCAAGAGGCATAAGGTCAGGTAGCTGCATCTTCATCAGGCTCTTGGGTCTACTGAGCAGCAAAGTGAACTCATTATTAAATCAGAAGGGTGTCACCTTAATGCGTCACCCCAAAAAGAAAATGCATTCGTTAAAATAAGAACAGAAGAGGATGCAGATTTACATATGCTAATTTATAGATGCAAATTAAGAAATAATTTCTGTAATTTAAAGAGAAATAGGGCACCTCTCGCTGTCACTGTCAGACCCTCTAAGTGTCACTATTTGCCAGGGACAGTCCTGGATTTACAGAAGTCGTCCTGGTTTCTGATTTGATCCCAGAATGTCCCAGTTTTCCTTAGGACATCCCTGTTTTCATTGGAGAAATGTTGGAGGGTGTGGAGATATTCAACCCCCCAAGCCATCTGAAGCCAGCCCTGTATAGGGAAGGTTTTTTGATGTTTCATGTTTTATTCTGTTTTTATATATGATGGAAGCTGCCCAGAGTGCCTGAAGCAACCCAGTCAGATGGGTGGGGTATAAATGTTGTAATAATAATAATAATAATAATAATAATAATAATAATAATAATAGAATAGGATGACTCTATTTTCATTGGAGAAATGCTGGAAGGTATGCACTGTTGATGAGCAGCTTTAGGGCCTCTCCTATTCTGCCTTCTTTGAGCTTTCCCCCTTTGAACTGGATTAGGACTGGACAGCCATTGCAATAGAGGGATGTCCTCTGTAAAGCAGGAACACGTGGCTGCCCTGTAAGCCAGTCTTTCCTTACAATGCAACCTCCAGAACATTCAATTGCCACATGGTAGTCCAGTTTGCATTTCAATGTAACCTAACATGTTGTGCAATTAAGCTTCTTTCCCTGCAGATCTTCAGACCTTGGGGAATGCTTTGTTCTGATTTGATGGGCCAGAGAAGACTGAGACTGAGACTGAGACAATTCATGTTTGTTTTAAGGGATGCAGTGGGTTGGTCTGCAGATGTAACTGGACTACAAGCCCCAGCGAGTGTGCTCAATGGGAGGGATGATAGGAGTTTTAGTCCAGCAAAATCTGGAGGGCCGAAGGTCTCCCACTCCTGCAAATTTGGAAGGTGTCTTACATTGTAGCTCTCTAGGGTTACAGACAGGGGTATTCTCAACTCTACCTTAGGATGCTGAGTATTGAACCATGGACCTTCGGCTTAATGGGATGAACATGGAAGAACAGTGCAGTTATTGGACTATAATATTTCTATTCAAAATGACATCTGTAATTTTTAGGCAAATCTGAGGCCTGCAGTGAAAAAAATCTCCCTCCAGAATGGAACTTCTATGTAGGTCAACGCAACTCTTATTAACAGTGACTCAGCAACCCATTACTTACAGACTTTCGCTCTTCCTTTAGGAGTGATCAAATCTGCTCATTACTGCTCTGCTTTACTTTTTGTCGGGAAATGTTTTGGCCCAACATTAAACAGTTCTCTGCATTTGGCAAACCAGAGCACAGCCACCAGATTTACTAGAACCAGTGGATGGCTCAAGAAGACCTGGGATTAATTCATTTGTTTTCTTTAATAGAATTAGATTAGTTTGGGAGTGGGGAACCTGCGGCCATCCAAATGTTGCACTCCAACTCCTATCAGTCCAAACCATTGACCCTTTGGAGTTGGAGTCCAGCAACATCTGGAGGGCCACAGGTTCTCCACCCCAGAATTTTGTATCCCACTTTTGTTCCACCATGAAACTCAAATAAGGATTATCCACACTTACTTTTGCCCCACTCTTACCTGGCACTGGTCTTTGCTTTAAAGCTCCACGTCCAAGCACTATTCTTTTTTTTCTTTTTTCTTTTTGCCCCAGAGCTTCCCCCACAAAAACCCGCTCTTTAAATCTGAAATGCAACAAATGGCAATAGGGGTTATCTGCAGATTTCTGTTTTTTTCTGATTGAGCTTTAAAGAGCGGGTTTTCGTGGGGGAAGTGTGCTTGGACACGCGTGGATACAGAGCTTTAAAGCATGCACTATGCCTTGAAAGTATGGAGGAGAGGTAAGTGCTGCTAAACCCTAAGTGTATTGGGGTTTCTCAGGTGGTCACCCATCCAGTCACTAACCACCCCTAGACCTGCTTAGGTCCAGCATCACCTGATTTCAGACCCTGGTGCAATCTTTGGGTTTGAGACACAAAGAAACCCACCACTACACATGGCTGCAGTATAAGACTGTTCACCTTTCGTGGTTGCGGCCGGGCATCTGGGCTCTCACATTGATCCAGCTCAAGGGTGGGGGGTTGACGTCCCCCTCATGCCAACCAGTGGTTGTGTCTGGCACCTGGCCAATCTATGCCGGCGTGGGGTGTGGCCGTGGGTGTTTTAAACCATGGCACAGCCGGGGGGCTACCCTCTCCCAACCCACCTGCCTTCTTTTTAAGCTTTGGTATGACACGACCTTGCTATGGACAAATGTTAGCCGCCTTATTGAGACTGGGTAGGAGTTTTTCCACTTGGTGAACTGGCACCGGCCATTTGGTTTTCACCTACCTTGAAGCAATTGTCACAACTTTGGAAGGTTAGGCATTGGGTAAGCCTTTGTTTAAGGGAGGGGAGGTTGTAGACTCTGCCTGCCCCTCCTCATTAAGGGTACCCTGTTAAAGGGATTGGGGTGTGTGGATCCTGCCTGGAGTCCAAACATGGGCTAGGGCCATGCCATGACCCCAATGGGGACGGCTCGGGGTGCCCCTATTTGATGTAAGTCTTAGGGCTTCCCCTAAGAGCCAGTGTGGTGTAGTGGTTAAGAGCGGTAGTCTCGTAATCTGGGTAACCGGGTTCGTGTCTCCGCTCCTCCACATGCAGCTGCTGGGTGACCTTGGGCCAGTCACACTTCTTTGAAGTCTCTCAGCCCCACTCACCTCACAGAGTGTTTGTTGTGGGGGAGGAAGGGAAAGGAGAATGTTAGCCGCTTTGAGACTCCTGAAGGGGAGTGAAAGGCGGGATATCAAATCCAAACAACTCCTCCTCCTCTTCTTCTTCTTCTTCTTCTTCTTCTTCTTCTTCTTCTTCTTCTTGTGGTTTACCCTTAATTCGACTCCCTGCAGACAGGCGGGAGTCAAGATATAGCCTTGCTTCAACCAGTGCCTAAGCCAAACTGCTCACATCTGTAACCAATAAAGTTGTGGCCTATTTTAGCCCATTAATCTAAATACTTGCATTTCTGTGTTATTAATCAATAAGAAACTGCGGGGCCTTGGGCCTTGGCATGCAATATATAGTTTAGGGCCCCTGCTTATAACTGTGTCTTGGACCAGTTAAAGGGGGTATGTACATATTTGACCTGAAGAGAGCAGCTTATTTTGACATTGATTTTATTATTTAAGTTGGCATCCCCCAACCTAATTCCCTTCAGACACTGCTGCAACTCCAGCTTCCATCTGCCCTAGGCACCATGGCCAATGGTTATTGAAGAGGATGGGAATTGTAGTCCTAAAAGAACTGGATGGCATCAGGTTGGGGAATGACCGCTCCCCACATAAAACGGGGGCGCTCTTTGCGTGGACATGCACAGCCCCTGGATCTGGAGCGGCTCCATCAGCATAGGCTTGGCTTCACCTTCCCTCAGGTGGGATACCTGGAGGTCTCCGCCTACCTCAGTCAGTTGTCAAATCCCACCTGGGGGAAGCGTTGCCAAGGAGACCAGGCCAGGTAGGGGAGGGATTACCTGCCCACACAATAGAGGGAGGATCTTACCTGGGAATCCTTACTTGGCTCCAGAGCTTCTCCCACCCTACCCACCCTCAGTTAATGTCTTGTTTTGCAGGTTAACCTTTCTTCACAGGTTTGCAGGTTAACTTTTCTTCACAGGTATGCGGGCGCTGCTACGTCAAGGTCGCTGTTAAAGGGCCGGAAAGGAATTTCCCTGCATTGGCAGGTTTCGCCTTTCCCATAGCAAAACGTCACAACTTTGGTGGTATCAGGCCTTGGGCGGAATCCTTTAGTCTATCTTCCTCTTTGCAGTGGCGATACCAGGCTTCCCCGTTAAAGGGGTTTCTGAAGGGAGGCTTTGGCCGTACGCTGAAAGGTCGTCATTGCTCTCCCCTGCGGCGGCGGCGGCGTAATGGGGGCGGCTATCTCTGCTTGAACATATGTTCTCCAGAGCCGGCCCACCCCCCCCCCACACTGGATAACCCTGATGCTCCCTAGGTCCCCGGCTGGGGACTGGGGAGGGATATAATAATAATAATAATAATAATAATTTATTATTTATACCCCGCCCATCTGGCTGGGCCTCCCCAGCCACTCTGGGCGGCTTCCATAAAAACCAAAAATACAATAAAATATCACACGTTAAAAACTTCCCTGAACAGGGCTGCCTTAAGATGTCTCCTGAATGTCAGGTAGTTGTTTATCGCCTTGACATCTGCTGGAAGGGTGTTCCACAGGGCGGGCGCCACTACCGAGAAGGCCCTCTGCCTGGTTCCCTGTAGCTTTGCTTCTCGCAATGAGGGAACCGCCAGAAGGCCCTCGGCGCTGGACCTCAGCGTCCGGGCAGAATGATGGGGGTGGAGACGCTCCTTCAGGTATACTGGACCGAGGCCGTTTAGGGCTTTAAAGGTCAGCACCAACACTTTGAATTGTGCTCGGAAACGTACTGGGAGCCAATGCAGGTCTTTCAAGACCGGTGTTATATGGTCTCGGCGGCCACTCCCAGTCACCAGTCTAGCTGCCGCATTTTGGATTAGTTGTAGTTTCCGAGTCACCTTCAAAGGTAGCCCCACGTAGAGTGCATTGCAGTAGTCCAAGCGGGAGATAACCAGAGCATGCACCACTCTCGCGAGACAGTCCGCAGGCAGATAGGGTCTCAGCCTACGTACCAGATGGAGCTGGTAAACAGCTGCCCTGGACACAGATTTGACCTGTGCCTCCATGGACAGCTGTGAGTCCAAAATGACTCCCAGGCTGCGCACCTGGTCCTTCAGGGGCACAGTTACCCCATTCAGGACCAGGGAATCCTCCACACCTGCCCGCCTTCTGTCCCCCAAGAACAGTACTTCTGTCTTGTCAGGATTCAACCTCAATCTGTTAGCCGCCATCCATCCTCCAACCGCCTCCAGACACTCACACAGGACCTTCACCGCCTTCACTGGTTCTGATTTAAAAGAGAGGTAGAGCTGGGTATCATCCGCATACTGATGAACACCCAGCCCAAACCTCCTGATGATCTCTCCCAGCGGCCGCATGTAGATGTTGAAAAGCATGGGGGAGAGGACAGAACCCTGAGGCACCCCACAAGTGAGAGCCCAGGGGTCTGAACACTCATCCCCCACCACCACTTTCTGAACACGGCCCAGGAGGAAGGAGCGGAACCACTGTATAACAGTGCCCCCAGCTCCCAGCCCCTCAAGACGGTCCAGAAGGATGCTATGGTCGATGGTATCGAACGCCGCTGAGAGATCCAGCAGAACTAGGAAACAGCTCTCACCTTTGTCCCTAGCCCGCCGGAGATCATCAACCAGTGCGACCAAGGCAGTTTCAGTCCCATGATGAGGCCTGAATCCCGACTGGAAGGGATCCAAATGGTCCGCTTCTTCCAGGCGTGCCTGGAGTTGTTCGGCAACCGCTCGCTCAATCACCTTGCCCAGGAATGGAAGATTTGAGACTGGGCGATAGTTGGCCATCGTGGCCGCATCTAGAGATGGTTTTTTAAGAAGCGGTTTAATAACCGCCTCTTTCAGCGGGTCTGGGAAGGCCCCCTCACGGAGGGAAGCATTCACCACCCCACGAAGCCCATCGCCCAGCCCTTCCCGGCTTGCTTTTATTAGCCAGGATGGGCAAGGATCCAGGAGACAGGTGGTTGGTTTCACTCGTCCAAGCAGCCTGTCCACATCCTCGGAGGCAACAGATTGGAATTGATCCCACTCAACTTGACCAGACAGAACTCTTGCACTCTCCCGCCCCGGCCCTGCTCCCACGGTGGAGTCTACTTCTTCCCGAATCTGAGCGGTTTTATCTGCAAAAAACTTTGCAAAATCATTGCAGGAGAACATGTGGCCCGTACTGGGCCCCGATGTTGCAGGTGGTTCCGCTAAATTGTGAACCACCTGAAAAAGTCTCCTGCTGCTGTTTTCTGCAGATGCAATAGAGGCGGTGAAGAAATTCTTCTTCGCCGTTGCTATCGCCACTTGGTAGGCTCGACGTTGAGCTCTAACCTGTGTCCGGTCAGATTCGGAATGAGTTCTCCGCCACCGGCGCTCTAGCCGTCTCAACGATTGTTTCATTGCCCTCAGATCCGTGGAAAACCACGGGGCTGTCCGGGCTCCATGCAATCGGAGAGGGCGCTTCGGAGCCAAACAGTCAATAGCCCTGGTTAACTCCACATTCCAGCGGGCCACCAGGGAATCAGCTGAAAGGCCATCAACATGGGATAAAGCATCCCCTACCACTCTCTGGAAACCATTTGGATCCATTAAGTGGCGGGGGCGGACCATCCGAATTGGTCCCACCTCCCTGCAGAGGGGATGGGTCGCAGAGAAGTCCAGTTGCACCAGGAAGTGATCTGACCATGGCACTTCTTTCGTTTCGCTTTTACTTAGTGTCAGATCACCAACATCCATAGAGGTAAACACCAGGTCCAAGGCATGTCCACGGCTATGGGTTGGGCCAGACTTATTCAGGGACAGCCCCATGGAGGCCATGCTTTCCACGAAGTCCCGAGCGGCCCCTTGTAAGGTCGTGTCGGCATGGATGTTAAAATCCCCTAGGACGACCAAGCTAGGTGTCTCCAGGAGAACATCCGCCACGACCTGAAGCAGCTCGGGCAGGGAATCCTTGGCGCAGCGAGGAGGTCGGTACACCAAAAGGAATCCTGTACTGCCCCTATTGCCCAACTTCCAGAACATGCACTCAGAAAACTGGGTCTTCCCAATAGGACGCCTGGTGCAAACTAATGACTTCCTAAAAATCACTGCAACCCCCCCTCCCCGCCCACATGACCTGGGTTGCTGTGCGTAAGAGAAACCTGGTGGACAAGCAGCGGCAAGAACAGGCCCATCTGCTTCATCCAACCAAGTCTCTGTTACACATGCCAGGTCAAATCCTCCATCCATGATCAAGTCATGGATGGCAGTGGTCTTCTGAATCATTGACCTGGCATTGCACAGCAGCACCTTCAGGCCATGTGGGTATCCCTTGCTGATTCTAGTATCCGTCCGGACAGGACCAGACCCGGAGGCAGGGATAGTCCTCAGACAACGACTAAACCTGCCTCCTCTGTAATGACATGGTCTGGTCTTAGCGTAACTCCTCCTCCTACCCGTGATCACTGAGATCGGTTGTCCCAGTGCATCCCCCCCTGTGGAACATGCCCCAGCCATTTTGTGGGCTGGGGCCCACTCCCCGGCAGCCCTGACCCCTCCCCCTAAAAACAAAATAACACCTTAAACAAACAAACAAAACCAATACAACAATACAAACAAAAAATATAAAAATTACAAAAACATCAAAATAAAAAAATAATAATTCCCCAAGCCCAACCAAACATCAATCCCACCCCCACCCCCCACATACAAAAAATCCAGAAAAAATTTTTTATAAAACATTTTAAAAACACTCTGTGCCTCTCCGGCAGTAACAACTGTCCTAGTGAGGCCTGTCAGGCCCCGCCCTGGGCCAGGTGGTAAGTGGCAGGGAGGAGCAGGGCCCTCAAGCACTCACTCAGGGAGCCTTCCTGGGCAGCAGGCCGCAAGCAGCACACAGTCCTTATGAGGCCCCAGGCCCCGCCCCAGGCCAGATGGTAAGTGGCAAGAGCAGGGCCCTCAAGCACTCACTCAGGGAGTCTTCCTGGGCAGCAGGCCGCAAGCAGCACACAGTCCTTATGAGGCCCCAGGCCCTGCCCCAAGCCAGATGGTAAGTGGCAAGAGCAGGGCCCTCAAGCACTCACTCAGGGAGTCTTCCTGGGCAGCAGGCTGCAAGCAGCACACAGTCCTTATGAGGCCAAAGGCCCCGCCCCAAGCCAGATGGTAGGTGGCAAGAGCAGGGCCCTCAAGCACTCACTCAGGGAGTCCTCCTGGGCAGCAGGCAGCAAGCAGCACACAGTCCTTGTGAGGCCCCAGGCCCCGCCCCAAGCCAGATGGTAAGTGGCAAGAGCAGGGCCCTCAAGCACTCACTCAGGGAGTCTTCCTGGGCAGCAGGCCGCAAGCAGCACACAGTCCTTATGAGGCCCCAGGCCCTGCCCCAAGCCAGATGGTAAGTGGCAAGAGCAGGGCCCTCAAGCACTCACTCAGGGAGTCTTCCTGGGCAGCAGGCTGCAAGCAGCACACAGTCCTTATGAGGCCAAAGGCCCCGCCCCAAGCCAGATGGTAGGTGGCAAGAGCAGGGCCCTCAAGCACTCACTCAGGGAGTCCTCCTGGGCAGCAGGCAGCAAGCAGCACACAGTCCTTGTGAGGCCCCAGGCCCCGCCCCAAGCCAGATGGTAAGTGGCAAGAGCAGGGCCCTCAAGCACTCACTCAGGGAGTCTTCCTGGGCAGCAGGCCGCAAGCAGCACACAGTCCTTGTGAGGCCCCAGGCCCCGCCCCAAGCCAGATGGTAGGTGGCAAGAGCAGGGCCCTCAAGCACTCACTCAGGGAGTCTTCCTGGGCAGCAGGCCGCAAGCAGCACACAGTCCTTATGAGGCCCCAGGCCCTGCCCCAAGCCAGATGGTAAGTGGCAAGAGCAGGGCCCTCAAGCACTCACTCAGGGAGTCTTCCTGGGCAGCAGGCTGCAAGCAGCACACAGTCCTTATGAGGCCCCAGGCCCTGCCCCAAGCCAGATGGTAAGTGGCAAGAGCAGGGCCCTCAAGCACTCACTCAGGGAGTCCTCCTGGGCAGCAGGCAGCAAGCAGCACACAGTCCTTGTGAGGCCCCAGGCCCCGCCCCAAGCCAGATGGTAAGTGGCAAGAGCAGGGCCCTCAAGCACTCACTCAGGGAGTCTTCCTGGGCAGCAGGCCGCAAGCAGCACGCAGTCCTTGTGAGGCCCCAGGCCCCGCCCCAAGCCAGATGGTAGGTGGCAAGAGCAGGGCCCTCAAGCACTCACTCAGGGATAACGCCCAATGCCCGAGACAAGGTCTACCCACATTTGAAATTTAATAAAGTTGTGGCCAATTTAATCCCATAGCACGTTGTCTTCAGTCGTTATTCCACATGATGGGGGGGCCGCTCGGGATCTGGGGGACTCCGCCTGTTCACGCAATGGTGAACAAGGTCATGGCTGCTTTGCTAGAGGTGACCTTAAAACAAGGTGTGTACTTCAACTGTTCTTTTGCAGATTTTTTTTAAAAAGCTAAGGAGTAAACTCTACACAAATCAAGAGTGGAGTCCCCAAGGCAATTGGATGGTGCCATGTACGTCTCCTTCCAGCAACTCCTGCGGCCAAGCTAGTGCCAAATGTATTGTTCTGCTTTCCTCTGGATCACATCCATGAGGCTGAGAGGGTGTCTTGTAGTCTGGGCAGCCCAGGACCCCCAGACACACTGCCCAGGCTTTTGCTCTGGGGGAGGTCACGTTGGTGCTGCTAACACAGCAGTTTGACCCCGGAGTTGCACTCCACTGTCTCTTAAAACAGATGGATGCCAACAGCATCTGAAGAACATGGATGCTCTAGAAATTTTGTAGCAATTTTTTAAGTTCATCCTCTCGTACTTGTTCCCTTTGTTTCATTCTTCTGCTGTGTGTCACGGCCCCCCGGTTCATAGGAAGACATCATTCCTTCCTTAGCAACTCTTTATTCCTCCATGGAGATGCCAATGTGACATTTTGAGAACAGTGAATCTATACACAACTTCTCCCCCTTCTCTCCTCCTCTCAACAAATATTTCCTCTTTTTTCAGATGGTTTCTTTGTGCAAAGTAGCCTTGTTCGTTCAGGGTTTGGCTTATACTGGGCAATGAATGTTCTTGCTTGAGATTCTGGTCACGAAATCTAATAACCCTCTAAATTAGTCACCATTAAACAGAATCATGGCTTAGTTTGCTTTCTTTTTGCATCATCCCATACCAGATTGATGATGTTTTTAAGAGCACATCCTTAAGGGGCTATTAGTTTATGCAAAAATAAAATTCCCTCTTCTAGATCTAAAAATATTTCCTAACAACCTAAACAAAATTTAAGGAGTTGAAAATTACCTTTTAGAGCTCCCTGTTGGAAGGCACAGCACGAGTACTAAATTATCCCCATAATTACACCAGTAATAATGCACAACCTTCATGCACACAATAAGACCCTTAAAGGAGATCTGACTTTTACAAGTATATTATACCTTAGTGTGCCTAATGCAAGACAACCCCAACAACTGGAATGAGATGCTCTTTCACTGCAAAATAGAAAAATATATATGATATTTACTTAAATATATATATATGAATGAGAGACACCTAGTTCCTTCTGCTCCTTTTACCTGTAAATTATTTTAGACAGCAGCTAGGACTTAATGGTTCCAATATTGTACGGAAATGGCAGTTTTTGTGGGAGCAACATCTGGGTGTGTGTTTAGTAGGTTTGATCAAACGGCTGGCTTGTTGTGATTCTGTTGTGAATGCAACCTTGCATTCTGAAGAGGTGGTTGGATTTTCACAGTGCTGTGTTCTGACTGGGGTTCTAGAAGAGGCCTGTGCTTCAGAGGAAGTACTTCAGTAGCAAATAGGAATGATAGAGAAATTCAACTCATTTCATATTTAAAGGCAAACTTTAAATGGGAAGGTAAACTTACCCAAATCGTACAGACGTTCTTCAGAATTTGCATTCCTTTGAATTTTGCAATGCAGTTCCCAAGCTAGGATGTTGGCATCCAACTGTCTCTAGAAGCAATGGAGTGTGCCTCCAGGGGTGAAGTAAAACTGCTGTGTTAGCAGCACCAAAGTGACCTCCCTGGGGCACAAGCCTGGGCAGATGTGCATGGGGGTCCTGAGCTGCCCAGATGACAAGACCCCCTCTCAGACTCACAGATGTGGACCAAATGAAAGCAGAGCAATACATTTGGCACTAGCATGGCTGCAGGAGTTGCTGGAAGGAGGCGTACAAGGTGCCATTCAACTGCCTTAGGGACTCCACTCTGGATTTTGTGTAGGGTTTACTCCTTAGACTTTTCTTCTCTCAAAGAAGGCAGAGGAGATTTAGGATCAGAGTTTTTCTTCTCCTAGACGGGCTACCTACCCAGGTTGATGAGACCCATCTGCCCCAGCCAAGTAATGTGCACACAAATGCATATTATCAGTGCAAAGTTTGCATTTAAATGCATATATTAGTGAAACTAACATCAGTAATGCACTAGGCTGGGGGAAATTACTTGCAAATAGTTTATATAAGCAGAACGACATACAGAAATGTGTTTATTAGGAGAAATTTGTTATAAAATGCTGATGAAAGAAGATCACAAATAGCGGCAGTAATGTGGAGAACTGAATTTAAGCCTGAACAAATGGGAAACACAGAGAAGTGAAACTGACAGACTTGTCCATCTCTAGTAGTAGCAAATGTAGGTTTAGCACAACCTGGGGTAAGGCTGCACTGGGTGGTGTTGGGCTGGTCTTCTGGGGCTAATGGCCACTGCTTCCCCAACTTCAGCCTGCCTCCAGCCTGACAGCCATCTTACTTATAAGCAGTCCAGGAGATGGACCTAGCTCTCCTCCTCTTCCATAGACTTAATGTTACCATTCTAGGACTCTGCAGGGGGAAGAATATGAACAAAACTAAAATTAGTTGGCTCTGTCATTAGCTCTGTCTCCACCTACCATTGACCTCTGTGTCTTCTGCCCTACCAACTCCAGTAGAAGAAGCTGCTCTATTAGCTTCCTGGCAGGTGGGTCACTGTTGCTTACTGGGAGGAGAGGTGGCAGGGACTTTTGTGCAGTGCAAGCACATCAGCAGGAGTGCCAAATTGGTTCCACCAGAGCTGACCTCTGGGCCACCCTGTCCTTGCCCTCGGTTAAGCAACAGTGCCCCTCCTGCTGGGAGGCTAACATAACAGCTCCACCCCAACCAGCAAGTTGCTATTGCTTCCTGATATACATTGTGCTCTTGCCACCCACTTTGTAAAAAATGAACTCCTGCCAACTTCTGTCTCAAATAGGTATGTGGGCTGAGAACACCGGAAAGTTTCTAGGTTTCAGTTAACGAAACATTGTTAAAACATGCAATTATAATTGGTGCTTAAGCATTTTATAATATGGCTTCTTAATACCACTTGCTAGCAAAGGCTGTATATAAACCAACGCAATCCATGGTTTAACATGCCTGAAGATTAACATCATTAAAAGCAGTGGCTAATTTGACATCAGAGAATTTCTTTAGTAATTATGGGCTTGCTTGTATTTTACTGAACTTGGCTACTGTTCAGTAAATTTGAATGTCCAAAACTACAGCTGATTCCAATTATTCAGCAGTTAATTGCTGTGTAACTCACACTGTCCTATGGCAGAGCTTAATTCCCTTCTTAATACTTTTTTGTAAGAGGTATTACTCTTTTCTAATTGTGGCTCCTTGCTTGGCTTCTCTGGTTCACCTTAGCCCCCTCCCCCCTCGTGAATTGATGCTGGAATTAAATTCCCTTTTATATAGGCACCCTCATTTGGTGGTAGCCATAGAAGGAACAGTAGTTTTGAGAAAGTAATAATGACTTAAGGGGTATTTGCAACCTGTGGATTAAAATGCTGCAGAAATGTGCCTGGTTAGAGAGTAAATTAATATATGGAATATCAAGCAAGGGATATATAGGCTGTAAATATATCAGAACTGAGCTTACTTAAAAACAATTATTTGCTTAGCTTTCTGCTTTCCAAGTCTTGGCAGCTACAGAGAACAAAGTTAAATCCAAGATCGGAAAGTCCTCTCCCGTCTACATCCCAGTTTAATTGCTTTTTCCTGTAAGGAAATTACATCTTTGTGGAATCTTGTGACTTTTGTGTCTTTGAATATGAGGCAAGATTTCTGACTTTTTGTAGAGCAAGTTCATCTTGTGGTTCTGTTTTATGAAGTTTTGGAGGGTGTAACACAGTTTCCTCCAACCTGGAGGATATTCCAGCTTCCGATTAGCCCTTATCAGCATGGACAATATTTGTAGTGATGGGAATTGGTACAAAGAAGAAAAAGGACACCAGGGCCACACCTGCACTATAGATTTAAAACATTATCATATCACTTTAAACACTCATGGATTCACCCAAAGAATCCTGGGAGCTGTAGTTTGCTAAGTGTGGCTGAGAACTGTTAGGAGACGCCCCCTCCCCCCATTCTGCTCATAGAGCTACAATTCTCAAGTAGTTTAACAGACAATTTATCATCACATGGAAGTCTGGGGCCCACACTCTGTGAGAGGAATAGGTGTCTCCTAACAACTGTCAGCTGTAACAAACTGCAGCTCCCAGGATTCTTGGGGGGGGGGGTTTGCCGGTGTAGAATTATGACTGTTAAAGCAGTGTATTGGCTGTTAAAATGTATGATATTGATGTAGCCCAGGTTGTGGCTTTTGACAGTTAAGATAGTCTCTTGAGTGGGGGGCTGGGGGGGACCCCACTTCTTTATCCTGCTCAGTTCCATTTGGAACAGGTTTTTATTGTAGCCCTCCCTATGACCTTATTGTGAAGGGCAGTAAGAAGTCTTTTAAATCAGTGAATAAAATAACGCTAAGAAGCTGAAGAAAGTGAAAATTCATGTTGGAGTCCATAGATGATTCTGATCTTTTAACTGTGGTCAGGAAACGTCACATCTGTATTGAAACATTGTTACTACTTAAAAAGACTGCCCACGCACCCCTTTTGCTTCACCTGCCCACCTTTTCCCATTCAGAAATGGTTAACTACTTCAGCCAATTCATATCCAATTCAAAAAGGAAGGCTTTTAACTTGTACGGTGAAATTCCATTACAATTTTTCTCTGCCTCTAGCTATACTGGGGGTTGAGCAGCTTTCTAATTTCAGATTTCACAAGTGGCCTCCTAATGTTGTGTGTTATACACACACACACACACACACACACACACACACACCTTACATTTTTAGCTGTGAAGCAATGTTAAATAAAAGTCATTTATGGCAATTTCACCCAGGGCAAAGGTAAAATTCAGGAGTGCCCCCCCCATTACAACTGTTCTGTAGTAATGCATGATAGTTAGTAATCTGTACAGTTAAATATTCATTCATAAGCTGTTACAGTAATTAAATCCTACTGCAAAGGGAAGTGTTAAAGAGTCTCTGGAGGGGATGTATCACACACCAAATGTAATCTTGCAAATTAACAAAGCTTTTCAGTTATTTAGTGGTGTTGCTGTGCTAATCTCCTCCCTGTGTTAATCTTAAGAGCACATTTCTCCTTTTAAGCTGTTGTGAGCTCTTTGAAGAGCAGATGGGAGAAATGAGATGATCCATACTTCTCAGCTGAATTTTAGGATGGCCATGAATATTGCCATCCAGCAAGAGGATGTCAGAGAGAGCAGAAAACACAGGCAGTTTCTCCAAATCCTCACTGGCTCAAAAGTGCAATTAAAAAAACATCATTTCCTATCCTTTGCTTTCCAACATAGGATGCTGACTTGTACTGAGCCAGATCAATGATTCACTGTACATACCATCAACATCTCTCCAGGATTTCAGACAGGGGACAATCCCAGCCCTATCTGGAGATACCAGGGATTGAATCTGGGACTTTCTGCATGCAAAGTGGATAACAACAACACAACAACAACAACAACAACAACAACAACAACAACTTATTATGCTTTACCACTGAGCTATGAGCCCTCCCCAACGTTAATCCTTGTGCAGCATTATATCTATGCTTACACTAACAATGGTTACCCTTTGAATCACTGTTCAAAACTGTCTTACAAACACAGTTGTTGTGAAGGGTCATTTGGCCTACTTTTATGCTCTAACTCAGGGACGTTCAACTTCCAAACATTGTAAGAGTTGTTGAGGCTTTTTTAGGGAGCCAAAGTTGTTGAGGTTTTTTGTGAGTGTTTTGCTGGGGGTTCAAAGATCGCGATCAACCTGTTGGAAAGCCCTGCTCTAACTGGATTGTTGCAGGCTGTGTTTCTTGAATCCTGTTGCCGTTTAGATCTGACCTTCATTTACATCCCACCACTCTTTGCACTAGTGTTTGTGTGTGTAATCTGTCTATCAATTATCTATCATCTATCATCTATCTATCTATCTATCTATCTATCTATTTATCTATCTATCTATCATCTATCTATCTATCATCTGTCTGTCTGTCTGTCTGTCTGTCTGTCTGTCATCTATCATCATTTATCCAGTGCTATTTTTCTAGAAAAAGAGGTGCTGGAACTCACCATGAACCCTTGTTTTCTTAGAATGGCAATGGCGCACACCTGAGAGGTGCCGGAACTAAGTTCCAGTGAGTTCTGGCTGAAAAAAAGCCTTGTATCTATCTATCCATCTATCTGTCCATCCATCCACCTGTCAGTTGAGGACAACATTCTATGCATCTGATGAAATGACTCTAGTCCACAAAAACTGATACTAGAATAAAAACGCGTGGCTGTTGTCCCCCCCCCTTTGCCTAACATAGAAAGAATTGCTGTAGTTGGCATTTGGCTATATGCCATGTGTCCTTTGAGGGTCTGCTTGGGGTTGGCAGGACAGTTGGTGGTCGTGGGTCTTTGTGAAGGCTTGGGCTATGAGCAGTTGCCTGATGGTGCTGACTCCATGGCACTGGGCCATGTTGCTTATCCCTGAGTAACCAGCCCCTAGATATCATGCATGAGGAGAAGCTTCCATTCCAAAGAGTGGATTTGGATTGCATATTGAGGTGGTGAACCTTCGGCTCTCCAGATTGTGCTGGACTACATTTCCCATCAACCTTAACTATTGGTTACGCTTCCTGGTGTTGATGGGAAATACAGTTAAGAAACATCCGGAGGGCCAAAGTTTCCGCATCCCTTATGAAATATACTCGGAGTTGAGAGTGGATTTCATGCTCCTTATTCAGCTCATAGTGGTGAGGAGGAATGGAAGTTCCCCCAGAATGTCTGCTTTATATACATTATTTACACAATGGGCCCCACGTGATTGGCTAATTCTGGGATTCTCCTGTAGGCCAATCAGGTTGTGGATTCACTTCCACCTGGAGCTGGGTTGGGTGGCTCCTGTGGACCAATCAGACTGCTGCATTTTGGATCCTATTGTTCTAGGACCAATCAGACTGCTGCATTCTGAATCCTATTGTGCTAGGACCAATCAGACTGCTGCATTTTGGATCCTATTCAACTCAGTACATAACACCTTAAATATAGTAAAGAGACCATACCAGAGGTACGCTGATAGCCACTTCCAGCTTTGTATTTTCCTTTTTCGTCATCTTATTCCACTAAGAAGATGGTGTTTCAAGAAACAGAACTGTTTCAAGAAATGGAAAATCTGTCTATATTTCATCCAGGAGGCAAGTCATTGTTGTTTCTTTGGCCTGTCCCAAACTGAAGGCTGGATTAGAATTTAATGTGTGTGGGGGGGTGTTGTTTTTTTATAATGTAAATCACATCAACTGTAGTGCATGTGTGTGTGAGAGAGAGGAGGATGGAGGGAGGAGGAAGGGAAGAGAAGGGAAGAAAAGGGAAAGGAAGGGAAGGGAGGAAGGGAAGGGAAGGGAAGGGAGGAAGGAAGGAAGGAAAAGAAAAGTGTTGTACGCAGAAGGTCCTAGATTTAATCCCCAGTTAGGTTTTGGAGAGAACCCTCCCAGAAACCACGGAGAGCTACTGGCAGTCAGTGTAGTCAATTCTGAGCTAGATGGACTGATGGACTGACACAGCATAAGGCAGCTACCTAGGTTCCTGTGGAAGGTTGCTTTAACTTTTCCCTCTCCTGGTGTTTTGAGGGAAAATCTTCCTTCAGAAACTGGTACTAGGAGGAAATCTTCTGTTGGTGTTAATAAGCCACACACACACCCGGCCACAAGCAGTGGTGATGGGTCCATGTTGGGACTGGCAGGGTGGGAGGCAGAGAGACTAACAGTAAGTGGAGCCAGAGCCAGAGCCAGTGATTTTAGGAGGCAACTACTCCTTGTTTCCTCCTCCTCCTGAGTTCTGAGAGCAAAGGTTTGACTGAAGATAGTCTGGGTTGGGTGAAAGTGAAAAAAGGCAGGCAGGCAGGTGTGGGTAGGGTGAGGTGGTAGGGCAGCACCCCATACATCTTAAAGGAGCTGCGTGCACTGCACGCAAGGCAAATTCAAAAAGGGCATTTTCCTCAGGATTTTAGCACAAAAGGAAAGGGTGAAACCTCCCCCCTCCCATGCTAGCTGTGATCTAAGTTTCTCACAGGTGATTATGGAAAATTTTATTTTGAAGCCTGCACTTCAAACGCACTTTAAATGCAAAGATGCATCTAACTAGATCCTCAATAAAAAATGGCTCCTTCCATATCTCCTGCACTGGATAGCTGCATGGTCTGTCATGTAGCTAGAGGAGCCTTTGGATAGAACTTAGAAGCTGGAGGCAAAGGTATGTTCTGCCGTGGAAGGTGCTGTAAAACTTCTGAAATCCAGAGCATGGATAGAGAATTGCAGTCTCTGTGGCCCCCAAATAGAAAAAACACTGCAATGCCAACCAGCCAGCCAGTGAGGGTAAACAGCTGAAGGCTTGCTAAAGCAGTAAAAAAAGCTGACGGTATGAAAGATCTGACAATGCAGGGAAGGCACTCTTTGCACTGATGTGAAAAGTGCAAGGGTCATAGAAGCTCCAGAATCTCAGGCTCCCTCTTTCGTTGCAGTTGTCTTTTCAAACTGTGTTTCATTGCTTGGGCATAGCAATGCTCCTGTAGAGAGCTTGGCCTGTGCTATTTACTGAATGTCTGGAAAAGAGGAGAACCAGAAAGGTGAAATTATATCTCTTTCTGAGTTAACAAAGATACTTAGGGTAGCTAGTAAGCATGCTGGAAGACTTGCTTATTAGCAGTCGTCTGAAGGTCTGATCCCTTATGCCAGTGATGGACAGAGTCAGCAGTAAAAAGAGTGCAGGGCAATGGATGCACCTTTGTACAGGATGCACAGGAGATTTCATTCAAGCCATGCAAAAGGCAGAGATCCATGCAGGACAGCAAGCAGGAAGCATTATCACAGTTCAGGGTGCTTGAAAGGGCTTGGAACAGAGCCTGTTCCATTCTAAGATAAGTTCCAAGCTAAGATTGTAGCTTAGGGAGAAGAGATGTGGCCTTGGAAGGAGGTGTGGGCTCAGAAGTGTGCCAAGGACCAAATTGAGAGGCTTGGGGGACCACATTTGGCCTATAGGTCTGAGGTCTCCCACTCCCTGATTTAAAGCATCTTATACAATAGATGACTTTCATCTATCAGGAGAAATAAACATCTTTGCCAAAAATCTGGGACAGACAGTTCAGACAGAATGCAAACTGGTCCATCTGCTATTGCTTGATTGGGGGGAAAATGTCATCAATGTGTTGCATATTCCCAGAGAGTGACATGCTGACTGGTCTTCTATCATTTTAAAATGGTTGTGAAAGGGAGCTGGCAGATATTGTGGAACCTGCCAGTCTTGACTGCTTGTAAATTCAATTAGTGTGCAAAACAAGCAGCTTTGGTGGATATACCTAAACTTAATTAGTCAGCAACCTGGGATTGTTAGCACACCCATTCAGATAATGCATTTTTTTAAAAGGAACTTGAAAACAGCATTTGCTAAATATGTGGTCTTAGTGCTGTATATAGTGCTGCACGCCATACCAATCTCTGAATGGTGCGGAATTTTAAGGATTCCCAGGCATAGGTTTCAATTTCCTTGGAATAAGGAACAGCAGAGACTGTGGTGTCTCAATGATCTGTGGTTTATTTAGACATGTATACAGCCTGAGCCAACAATGTAGGGGCTCACAGCTTTGGCGATCACTCATAGTCGAGTAAGATTGTCTTCCATGAACATGATCTTAACAGTGAGTCCATAAGTGACTGTGGAGGCCAGTTCTGGATCCACACGTCCTTCCACAGTGGGGACATAGGTTTCCGGGTGGGAGTTGATCATGGTGTGGATTTGCCAAACGTGCCTTCCTCTTAGGTTGTTTCTCCCTTTCGTCCCAAGTTCGAGCATCTTCAAAGTCCATGACACCTTTGGTAAAGGCTGTTCTCCAATTGGAGCACTCACAGGCTAATGTTTCCTTGTTGTTGGTGTTTATACTACATTTTTTTTAAAGATTTGCCTTGAGAGAGTCTTTAAACCTCTTTTGTTGACCACCAGCATTACATTTTCTATTTTTAAGTTCAAAATAGAGTAGTTGCTTTGGAAGATGATTATCAGGCATCCGCACAACATGACCAGTCCAATGAAGCTGATGTTGAAGAATCATTGCTTTGACACTGGTGATCTTTGCTTCTCCCAATACACTGGCATTAGTTCGCCTGTCTTCTCAAGTGATGTGTAAAAAATTCCAGAAACACCATTGATGGAGGTCATCCTCTGAGTGTGCACACACTATGTTGTCATCAGCATATTGAAGCTCTATGACAGAAGTTACGGTAAACTTACTCTTTGCTTTCAGCCTACTCAGATTAAAGAACTTTTCATCATTTCAATATGTGATTTCTACTCCAGTGGGGAGTTTCCCTTTGACAAAGTGTAGGATCATGGCAATGAAAATAATAAATAGAGTCAGGGCGATAACACAACTGTGTTTAACACCTGATCCCACCGTGAATGGTTCACTTTGAAAGCTATTGTTATCTGCGATTGCTGCTGTCATATAATCATGGAGGAGTTGAAGGATGTTCACAAATTTATCTGGGCAGCCAATTTTCAGAAGGACAGGCCACAGGGCGTTACGATTTACAATGTGGAAGGCCTTAGTCAGATCAAAAACGCCATATACAGGGGTTGGTTTTACTCTCTGCATTTTTCTTGAAGCTGTCGAGCGGTAAAAATCATGTCCTGTAGGTTTATTGTTGCTCAATCAATTGGCTACTCTTTCTTCCCTTTAGCTCTCGTGCTTCTGGATTCTATGCTTCTGTGATACCAGTCTTCAACTTGCCCCACAAAGCTATTCCTGGCCTTAGTTTTAGGCTTTAATTCCAGCTGGACTGACAGCTTTCCCTTCCCTCATACTTGATACCGAAAGCTTTGTTCTATAAGCACCCAGAATGTCTGAAAATTTTGTGCTACTTCAGCAACTCAGGCAATTGGTGTCAAAGGCCTCACTTCTTCTGCAAGCACAAGAAAATATTGATTGCCCACTTGGCATTCTCTTTCAAATGGGTGTGACGTTGGCCACTGTATTAACTGCGGGCAGAAACCTGATTAGAAGCAAGTGTTACCATATGCAAATTGAGATGAATAGCTTGGCAGGTTATTGCTATTCATTGCCTATTACATGAAAAGCAAAGGCAGGACAAGGATAAATGTAACTGTGATAAAGATATCTATGCTCAAATCATTTTAGTGAGCAGCAGCAATTGTAGCAATCCTGGCAAGCATTAAATTATTTTTTCAAGTTTATTTTCTTGCATTACTTGCAACGGTTCAGAGGTACACAATCTGGATGGTTATCATAGGATAGTGAATGCATGACCTTTTTATAAATCAATGCTTGGGAAAGGACTGGGAACTTGTGGTCCTCTGGATATTGTTGGACTTCAGCCCCATCAACCTCAGAAAACATGGCTAATGGTCAGGATGATTGAAGTTGCAGTCCAACTTTATCTGCAGGGCCTCTGCTTCCTCATTGCTATCAGGGCTTTGCTTAGCACACTGCTGTCATTTTCCTTGCTTAGTCTGTTTATTACCTTTTTGATAAGCTCCAAAGACTGAGCATTGCAGCATCTTACGGGTGAATTTGGCTTAGTGGTTGGCAGTGGTGACATCACTGACTTGGTGGGAATTTGTGTCCAACAACTGGATGCACAACATTGGCTGTACCTGGTTTAGAAGAAGCCAATGGCTGCAGAAGATGCATGGTCACTTTTGATTCAATAGATGCAGCACTTGGGGAGAGGGCTTTATACCTTACACTACATACCTTAGACTATAAAGCTCTTTATGTTGCTCCAGGACAGTGCTGTGACAGCACCTTAGCAGCAAGGCTGCTAACCATGGTCCTGAATCAGTGGCTTTGTCCAGGGTACTGGTCTTGTCTAGATTTCCCTTCTAATTCAGAACCCTTGGGCCTACCAGTCTCCAACCGGCTTGGGTCACCATCTTCTCCTGTCTTTGGTGGACATCACTATTGTGGCTGTATGGTACAACTCAAATTGTTTTTCAGGATGCAGCAGAACAGTCATGCATTTTAATTTTAGTTAATGTGCTCCTTTTGCTACCTGCTGCAAGAAAGAGGGCGAGAGAGTGCAGATTCCCTTTAAATCCTGCAAGTGATCTGAGGCAGCCCTTGTCATTTCTCTTGTCAGGGGAAGTTAATCAAACACACTGACCTCGTGCAATGTAAGCTGACTCCTGCCACATTTTGTTATTGGCATTACTGAAAGACTTTGAGGGGCAGGCGGTTGGGAGTGCTCTGTAGCTTGAGCCCCAACCTCCCCACTAGAAGCAGATGGTGAATGTTCTGCTACAACCTCGTCACTCTCAGCTGTCTTGGTTTGGTTGGTTTGGAGTTAACTGCTGCAGCTACTTGCAGGGAGTTAGGTTTATGAGCAAGCAACTCCAGTTCCCCTAGCACAGCTTTTCCCAACTTGATGCCCTTCAGATATAGGTTTTACTAGAACTCCCACCAGATCTGGCCAGCATGGCCAATGGTCAGGGATAAATTGAGTTGTAATCCAATGACAAATGGAAGCTACCAGGTTGAAAAAGTCTGCTCTAACATTTACAAAGCTGGTTCAGCCAAACACACATTTACATCCCTTGATTTCTCTGTGCTATGATTCCTTTAGCAGCTGATGACTGGCAGTTAAATGTGTAAATGGACTCTGTGGAATAGCGTTGTGCTTTGAAGTGATAGGAAGCAATGTGAAAGGTTCAAGATTTGTGATGGCTCAGGCCCAGTGTGGTGTGCTGGTTAGAGGTTTTAAGACAGCAAGACCCTAGATCCTCACCTAACTATGAAACTCACTGGCTGACCTTGGGCCACCCACTTGCACACCTGTTAAAGGAATCAAAGCACTTGAGGGTAAAAGAGGTTGAGGGAAAGAGAAGAAGTGCCAAGTACTTTGCCTTGTGTGCCTTGGAGGGTAGGTGAAACATAAATATAACAGTGATATTTAAAACCCACACATGTTACTTGTATCATTTGATGTTGCAGACATCAAGGTATGATCATGTGTGCTTGAACCAATCTGTTTCCTATTGTTCTGAATGGTGCATCCTCTGATTTGTGGAGGTTCTCAAAACACTGCACTTATCCAGGCATTCTGCATGTGTAGCTTCTATGTGCAGAGAAAAGGAGCAGCGGGATCATGCTGATGCTAATGTTGGGGTGTTTGGGGTATTTTGTTTTGGAGGGGGCTGTTGCTTCTTTTGAATCTTATTTTAGATCTTGTTGTGATTTATGTGGAAATTGTTCAGTTTGGCTATGTATTTATTTATGTATTATTTATTGTTTATGACTGCTTTTGCTGTGTTGTAGTTACATATTTTTTCATGTTGAAAGCCCCCTTGGGCATGGTTTGAACTGTGGAAAGGTGGCATACAAATAAAATTATGTATGTATGTATCTAATATTTTCACTGAACATGCCCCTTGGACGTTTGCTTATTGGTACAGACACCTGCATTGGAAAGCCTGTACACATTATCTTCCACTTGTAAAAGTGAGCAAGCATGGAGTACCAACATAATACTGAGAGGGTGCTCTGCGTTGTGATCAGTTATGATCAGTTTTGCTTACTTGTGTGGATTCCTATCCCACCCTCCTTCACTCAAATAATCCTAGGGTGGATCACATAATGAAATCAGAGCATACAATCCACAACAACCAAAATATTGATATGCAGCAATAAGCATCTAATAAGCAAAATTTTTAAGATTTGCAGCAAGAATACTAAACCCTACCCACAACAATGTACCACTACTGGCCTTCCCAGGGTTATGTCTACAGCTGTTCTTCTCTTCAGGTTTATGGGCTGCCAAAGCAGTGTACAATAAAATTAAAATGAAACTCAATAAAAACGACAACAAAGTAACCATGGCATAAAACACATACAGATTGGTAGAAGAAAGTCTAAAGCTTACAAACCCAGAGATTTAAGAGCTTCATTTGTTTTATTACATATTTATATAATATTTATTTGTAATACATACAACTGAAAATAAAATTAACAGGTAAGTATCCAAGGGGGCAGGGATGCGGGTGGAGCTGTGGTCTAAACCACAGAGCCTAGGGCTTGGCGATCAGAAGGTCAGCGGTTCGAATCCCCGCAATGGAGTGAGCGCCCGTTGTTTGGTCCCTGCTCCTGCTAACCTAGCAGTTCGAAAGCACGTCAAAGTGCAAGTAGATAAATAGGTACCTCTCCAGCGGGAAGGTAAATGGCGTTTCCGTGCACTGCTCTGGTTTGCCAGAAGTGCCTTAGTCATGCTGACCACATGGCCTGGAAGCAGTCGGCGGACAAACGCCGGCTCCCTCGGCCACTAAAGCGAGATGAACACCGCAACCCTAGAGTCATCAGTGACTGGACCTAACAGTCAGGGGTCCTTTTACCTTTTACCCAAGGGGGCAATGCAACAGATGGAATCTTAAACAGCAGCACTGCAACCATTTGTTGCAGATCTCAGGCCTATCTTTCATGGGAAGCGAATGTTTGGGTGTTATTTTGCGAGACCAAATTATCCCTTGCCACACACAAAATCAACCTCTTCATTGCTGCTTGAAGTATTACAGCCTGGGCAGGGGTAACAATAACTCATAATTAAGCTGTGATGGTCCACGGCCCTTGCAACTTTACAGCTTGTAGTCACAGTTTTATTAAGTAAACATGTGTCTCCCTCCTCTTTTGTATTCAGGGCACTATTTTTTAATTTGTGATGAATACCTAGAAATGTCACTCATCTTGTTCAGGTGTACTTCCAGGGCTGTGAGTTTTAAATGGTAATGGGATTTGTATCTACCCACTTATGAATGCTTTCCAATTTGTCTCTCTCCTCCTGTTTCACTTTCAAATAGAACTGGCATTATTTCCTATGAGTGCATTCCATTATTTATCATAAAGCTTGCGTGTGCTTTTTTAATTGGTTTTTGGTTTTCTTCAATCTCACTGTAATAATTTGATTTTTGTCTCCAATATTCAGTCAGGCTTACCATATGTTGAACATCGTTTACACTTTTTTCTTTTCTTTTAAAGCTACTTGCTGTGGTTGTGTTTTAAAAAAAAACAACAAACTTTCTGGATACTGTTAGAGCTTTCTCAGTAAGGGCTTCCTAACCATCTGCTGCCCTCTGAATCTTGTGCTAATGTAGACATCTGCAGTTCTGACCCCAGGGTTATTAAGCAGCCAGGTCCAGTTGAATACCCTTGTGCGTGGCTCTCCAGCGTTCAGCATCTCAGACAAGGAATTGCTTTAGCTGCAACAAATGCCATTAGGTTGTACGTGGCCAGAGAATATATGGAAGCATACCGGTCATTCCAGGAATGCTGATTGGGTCATAGCAATCTGGGCAATATAACCCTCTCAATTAGCTGTAAATTCAGACGGACACCGAGTGAGATTGACAGCCTCATTGGCACTCCCTGGAATCCGCCTTGTGGAATGTATCCTCTGTACCAACAAATACTTGATATTTAACAAAATTGTTTGCAATGAACCAGGCTGTCCTTTGAAATTCCAAGGTCGCCCTCCATCTTGTTAGGTTGGCCTGAAGGGGATTGCACCCAGAAGAATACTTCTGGTTTTCTCATCTTGCTGCAATTACATATAAGTTATATGCAGTAAGAGATGGCTTGCTGAACTTGGAAATCTACCAGGAGCTTGACGGACGGGTGGTGGTGGGGGATGGGACTTTAGTCTCCAGAGTGTAATTCTATGATTCTAACATCTGGAATGGATGCATCTCCATAAAACAGGCTTCCTGCCATCAAACAAATGATAGGACAAGCACATATTAAGTTACGAGGTTCAGAGAGACATTTTCCAGGAATGCCGGTCTCTCTGTAGCAGGAGAGGCAGGCTGGCATTATGCTTTAAAAGGCATATTTCAACTTGAAGACAACCCCTGTCTGAAAAGCAAAACACTCAGGGAATCTAGGTTGTTTAGTCATACAGCTTGGTAACTCTGTCACCCTAACTAGGGAACTGCCCTATTCTGCATCAGACCATTGGTCCATTTAACTCAGTATTGTCTACATCAGTGTTTCCCAACCTTTTTTGGGCAAAGGCACACTTGTTTGATGAAAAAAATCTCGCGGCACACCACCATTACAGCCCCGTGACGTCAGTGCGCAGCGTCACGCCGGGAGGGACGCACGAAAGTGAAAGTTTTCAATTTTTTCCCCTCCCCCTTGCCGGGGAACCTCCAAGCTTTGGGGGTGGGGGGGGGAGGAGGCAGCAAAGCGAGGGACTGAGGGACCCTAACCCTAACCCTAACCCTCACCGATCACCCGGGAAAGCATGCGAACGAGGAGCCCCCGTGTCCTGCTCCCGGCAGCGGATGGCACAAAGCGAGGAGGCCTGGACAAGGCAGCACGCTCCCCGCTCTGGCTGCATCGGGGCTTTTCTCCTCCAGGCCGCTTTCGAAGTCCCCTTCTCCGCTCCCAAGAGCCGGAGCCGCTGCTTCCAGGCCCAGTCCGAGCCCCGACTTGTGGCCTCACTTCGAGGAGCGCCTGTTGCTGGGGACGGGGCTGCATCCCCCTCAGCCGCCGCCTCGCTTCCTTCCAGGAGACCCGACGGCTCCCCCTCTCCCGCTCGCCCTCCTGCGCCCGCAGCAGACCGAGACCTCCCCGCCCCCGCCCGGCTCGGCCCTACCTGGGCGCCTCCAAGCCTGGCCGGCTCCGCGTCGCGCTCCACGCCGGGCAGCTGCAGCGGGGGCGCGTGGCGGCCCGGCTGAGCGCGCCCCGGAGCCGCCGCGCCGTCGCTCGCGAGTCCCTCCGAGAGCCCTCGGGACTGACTCCGGAGTTGCGAGGCGGCGCGTCGCCCAGGGAAGGGGCGGCTTCCCACAAGTCCTCCGGGAAGCAAACGCCCTCGCCCGCCTCCCTCCAGGCAACATCTCGCGGCACACCAGGCAACATCTCACGGCACACTAGTGTGCCGCGGAACACCGGTTGGGAAACACTGGTCTACATTGACTGGCAGCATCTCATTTGGGTTCCAGGCAGGGGCCTCTACCAGTTCTACCTGTAGAAGGTGGGGGTTGAACTTGGGACCTTCTACATACAAAGCTCTTCCACTTAGCTACAACTGTTCCCTATGACAATGTCCACTGAAGCTCAGTGCTTACGCTGTAAGAACTTAAGTACTGTCTGGTACGGGGGTCAGCAACCTGCGGCTCCAGAGCTGCATGCGGCTCTTTAAAGCCTTTGCTGTGGCTCTGGGGCGGTGGCGAGGGGAGGAGGCGAGGGGCGGAGGCGAGGGGCGGAGGTGACCAGCCTGCCGCCCGGCGGGCGGGGCGCCGTAAAGCAGAGCGCCCCCCTCGCCAGGCAGACATCCACAGCGTGGGGAGCCTTGGCGGACTTCCCTATCTGCGGATAGCAGCCTGCCGCCTGGTGGGCGGGGCGCCCTAAATCAGAGCGCCCCCCTTGCCAGGCAGACATCCGCAGCGTGGGGAGCCTTGCCGGAGGTCCCGGCAAGGCTCCCCACGCTGCGGATAGCAGCCTGCCGCCCCACAGGCATCGGCCAGCCCCACAAGCCAGCGCCGCCATCCCGCTGTTCCTCGACCTGGTTCGGTTTCCCCAACCTGCTTTTGGGGGGGAAATAAAGGGACGGAGCGTCCTATGGGGCGAAAAATACGGTATTTTTATAATGACGAATGCCTCATTATTAATTATTATTTACATCAGGCACTGATTATGATTTATGGTACACTGGGGCCCTGATTAATTTTCTATGGCATTTTGGGGCATTGATTATTGGGCATAGCAAGTCGCGGTCGCGTGGAATTTGTGCTTTGTGACCGTTTGAAGTGGGGTTTTTTTCTTGGGAGGCTGGGCGGCACGAAGAGAGGGATTATTTTTATAATGACGAGGATGACATTGGGCCCTCATTATTAATTATTATTTACATCAGGCACTGATTATGATTTATGGTTCACTGGGGCCCTGGTTAATTTTCTTTGGCATTTTGTGGCATTGATTATGCAGTCGCGGTTGCGTGGAATTCCACGTGGAGTTAGTTGCCTGAAGCCCCTTTTTAGTTGCTTGAAGCCCCTTTTTAAACTTAAGCAGGTGAAAGTTTGGTGAATTGCTGCCAAGGAGTCTGGTGGAGTCTCCTTCTTTGGAGGTCTTTAAGCAGAGGCTTGACAACCATATGTCAGGAGTGCTCTGATGGTGTTTCCTGCTTGGCAGGGGGTTGGACTCGATGGCCCTTGTGGTCTCTTCCACATATGTATGTGAGCAGGTCTTCTCCAACATGAACTATATTAAAAACAAGCACCGATCACGCCTCACAGATGACAGCTTGCAAGCCTGTGTGAAAATGAAGGTGACGTCTTACAGCCCTGATGTGCAGACACTGAGCACTGAGGTTCAGGAGCAAAAGTCCCATTAACCTGGTTACCTGGTTGTAAATTAAATATTTTAATTAGCTATTAATTTGTCCTTTTTTCTTGAGATTGACAGCTGACTGCACGATCCTGTATATATAGCATTAAGGCCAGAAACAATATATGTAGTGTTATATTTGTTTTAAATGTTGCAATGTTTTTGCGGCTCCCAGTTGTTGTTGTTTTTTCGGAAACGGGTCCAAGTGGCTCTTTTTGTCTTAAAGGTTGCAGACCCCTGGTCTGGTACAACAGACAGAGGCCATTCATTATTTGTAGTTCTTTGCAGATCAGCAACCTGGTCTTGCTCCTTTAAATAGGTATTTATAAACTGCCTGATATCTGAAAAATATTGTGGCTATGTACTAAGAATAAATGCCAATCAAATCCAAGATTAAAACAGTAAGTTTTGTGTATTTATATTCCACCTTTCTACAGTGAACTTCACTTAAGTGGCTTACAACATATGCCCACTTAGCATCAAAGTATAAAACCTATTTACATAACACATCAATAAATAATATCCACAATCTTACCCTGAAAAAAGAGCCTGGTTGAATAAAAAGGTTAATTTAGGAGGTGCCTAAAAGAATGAATTGTCAGTACCATCCTAATTTCCAGGGTGAATGTATTCCAAAGTTTGGACCTAGTACAAAACAGCAGCAGCAGCAGCAGCAGCAGCAGCAGCAGCAACAACAACAACAACTTGCTTCTCATAGAGAGCAAGAAGCAAGATGGGAACTAGAAATATATATGGAAATACTCTCAAGGTCAAGATTTCCAGAAAATCCCAACATTCTTCCTCTCTTGATGATGGCTCTGAGTTTGAGATCAGCACGTGAGAGATCTGCTTCATCAACCTGGTACACCTTAGTGATTGTTGGAGTACAACTTCCATTGTCCCTGACCAGTTGGCTTTGCTGGCTGGGGCTGAGGGCAGTCAGAGTCCAGAAGATCAGGAGGACACCAAATTGGGGGACGCAGTTCAGGCAATACTTTGGCATGCTTCTTCAATGTTGGAGAGGAATTGGGAAACTGAGGTGGTGGCCTTTTCAGTCAAGGACAAGGTACATTATTCCTGCAGTTGTCCCCCCCCCCAATCTGGACTTCACATGTGGGGTAACTGTAGAGAAAACCATGCAAAGAACAGTAGTTACAGGTAAGTGCAACAAGATACTCTCTACAACAGTCCATTGTCCATAAGGGCAAAAGAAAAAAAAAAAAGGTCTCACCATTGTGGATTTTCATCCTTAAAGTTCAACGCTGGAGATGGTTGTTTGTTGTCCCCCTGAGGTAGGAAAAGTCCCCTGAGTCCATTCTTGGTGCATCTCATGAACTCGGTTGCTCATTTTTCATTAAGCAGTTCCTTGATTAGATAAAAATAAAAGTTGCTTGAGCATTCATTTCTGCTGTGATGCATAACAAATTTATGCAGATTTGGGTAAGACTAATCTGCATGTGAAATAGAACAGTGTGATTACTAACCGAAGTGCACCTGTATTGAAGATTCATCGGGCACAGATTAATGGGCAGAACAAAGTTTAACCAAGTGCAGAGCTCTGTGAAGTTTGACTGAATTAATGAGAAGGATCAGAATGAAATGCTTCTTGAAAGCAGTGGTGCAGCCTCCCCAGATGTTCTGACATATTGCATGAGCAAAACTTCCTCTCCTGTTGTTCATCATGATTTGTTACGAGTCTTTTATTTTCATGTTCTGGAAGTACTCCCAGCAAATAGGTTGGTCAGTTAGCCATGAAGCAGGCTATATGTGCTGCCAAGTGTGCTCCCACACCCTCAAAATTAAAGTGCCAATAGTTTATATCCAATGCAGTGCTAGGTTAAAGTCACTTAGATTTAAAGAATTGTAGAGTTGGGTCATGTAGTCCAACCCTCTGCAATGCAGGGATCTTCTCCCCAACAGCCAGCCAACGTTCTGTGGCCACTGAGCATGCTCAGTCTTAATTGGGCAGTTTTCGTGGTTCCATTTATTTCCCCCCACCCGCACTTTAATGCTTGTACTTCTGCAAACCTTGGTGTGACTCAGCTGATATCTCCCACTTGAGCACACACGATGTGTGTGTTGGCAACAACAACAAAACTGATAGCTTGAGCAGCAGGCATACAGGGGGAAATTGGTATATACAATCTCCAGCCACCATTTTGTGTGCGCAGTAGCTGTCAGTTCCCTGAAAAGGTGCTAGGTCTTAGGCAATGTAGGGGATGTCAGATGGGGGGCCAGGCTGCTAACACAGTTGCAACTGCTGCCACTTGAAGTGCCAACATGGGAACAACACTTAGGGGAAAAGAAAGAAGCTGTGGTATTGAAGGAAATGAGTTTGGAATGGGCATTCAGGAAGTGTGAAGACTGTTGGATATAACTAAGTTTCGTTCTGCACAGCCTTCACTAACCTGGTGCCTTCCAGATATCTGTGCCAAAACAGAAAAAAAATACCCTCCTGCAAGTCCTCTTCCTTTTTTCATCTATAGATGTAAATTTTCTCCCCCCCCTTCCCTTTTTTTTTAAAAAAAACACCAGTATAAATACAGCCCTACATTTCATGCTTAAAGAGCTGCAAAAATAGCAAGAGGTTGACAAGATCTATGAGAGTGGGAAGGGGCTGGGATCTTGCACTCAACACCCAACCTGGCAGCATCCATTTTGCAAATTGTAATGAGCAGGACATGTCAGCACCCTCATTTTGACATTCTTGGATGCTGTCACTTGGCGCCGTAGTGTTAAGTGGTTTTGATTATTTGATGTCAGCTTGTTTTAGGTAACAAGTGACTCCGGCGTTTACATTTAGTTATTTAAATGTGCAGAGCCAGGCTCTGAACAATACCTATTAGCACATTTTTGCCATTGACCAGTTGCTGGTATGCCTCAGTAGCAATGGCACGATGGGCAAAATGGCATGAAATTGGAGGTCGGTCCCACTTCCCAAGAACTGGTGGGCACTGAAGAGAAAACTACCACTCCAATCATTCTCAGTTAGGGAGGAATGTCCATCACAAGTCTTAATTTGCAGGGTCTGCTATTCTGAATAATTCATAGATAACAATTTTATGCCATTTCGAGTGGAACCCAGTCCATTAGGACGAGTGGGGCAAAGGCCCACCAAACTCAGTCTGCCCTCAGCAAGCCCCCACCTGTGGAAAGGGCCACAGCTTAGTGCAAGAACATCTGCTTTGGACTCAGAGGGTCCCAGGTTCTATCCCTAGTACTTCAGATAGGTTGGGGATTAACCTCTACTGAACCCTGCAGAACCACTCCTAGTCAGAATAGACGATACTGAGCTGGTCCAACTTGATATAAGGCACCTTCCTCGTACTTATTATCAGTATTGACATTGTACAGTTCTGCAGAGAGGCAGGTGGGGTTGAAACTAGACAGCCCCTGTCTGTCATTGGCTCTGCCTCTATCCACTACTGAGCTCTCTGCCTTCTGCCTTACCATTCCTAAGAGGCACCCGCCACCCCCATTTTTTTCATATTGTTCTCAACATCGCTTAATATTTTTCATTAGACCATTATAAAAACCCTGCTCCCTTAAGGCACGACACCGTCTTTGTCTACATAGAAGTTAATTCCTATTGAGTTCAGTGTACTTAGTCACAATTGGGCACAGGATAATAATTCTATGCATACTGTACTCCCTAGGTGCTCCTCATGCAAGAAACTTCCTTTCCACATATGTAAGCCCTTCTTCATTAAGTCCTTCAAACCTTACTTTTTCTATGCAGCCTAGCAGAGTGGCTAGGGAAACTCAGCCACATGGGTGGGGTATAAATAATAAAATTGTTATTATTATTAATTATTATTATACCCCATAAAGCTCACCCTTGAAACTAAACGATCCATTCTGCATGACATAGGAATCAGGTCTTTAGTGTGGTGGCACCTGCTCACTGGATTGGCCTTCTAGTGCATATGAGACAGGGGTTGTCCATATTGCTTTTTCAGTGCCTATCCTTTCCACCCCCTACTCCCCGCAAGCCTTTTAAGTGGAGATCTTTCTCCCAGTCCACATCTATATTGGATTTGGAATTAGTTTTCCATGCAACATGGCTTCTGTTCTTATATATAAATATTATTAATAACAACAACAGATCCCATTCTACCTAACATAAAGACAATATTTTAGTTTTCCATAGGTTCTAGATATGTGTTACAGTTGTTGACAGAGGGTGTTGCATTTCTGTATTATTAGCATGCCACACTGCACAGAAATTGCTTGCTTCTCCTACATCTCTCACCAGTCTAATTTCATGTGTTAGCTTTTCTACTATCACCATCTTCCAGACATTCATGGGCCATAAAGTCAAGTTCAGATTTTCCAGAGATTTCCATGTTTCAGCTGTGGACAGTGTATCTGCCCTAATAAGAAAGGGTATTAAATCAAAGGTTTTAATAGTGAGATTAGAAGCTTTCAATAAGGACAATCATATCAGTCTTACGCCATCAAAATGAGAAGGTGCCCTGCACAAAGTAGGTGTTGTTCAAATAAGTTATACTCAGAGCAGACCCATTACAATTCATGGACATTACACAATTAGGTCTATTAATTTCAGCAGGTTTTCTTTGCGTAAGACTTAGCTGAATACCACGAAATACTTTAAAAAATCATTATATTTGCTTCTTGTTGTGAAATTCCTTTGAAATATTTTATGGGAAGTGAATGATAAATGTCATTAAATAAATATACTTTTTATTTTCTTACATCCATCCTTTCCTATATTTGTCTCTCCACTCCTTTCCCTTCGACTTTGATCTTCCTCACTGCTATGTTGATTGTTCTACCGGGGCCAGTGTTTCAGCTTTCCAGACAGAATGGTCCCTCCTTCCTTCTGGGGCGTCCTCCCAAGCATTTCGAACCAATTTGGGAGGGTGCCAAGGGCAGGAGAGTGGGGAAAGCCCTGTTGCATGAGCAGAATTCCATGTTTGGGCTTCCACTGACTTGACTTATTAGTTGAATCCCACCTTAAGAGTGCAAGCTCCTTGTGTGCAGGTACTTGTCTTTTTTTGCACATAAGACTCTGCATAGTGCCATGCATGTTATGTCATTGTATAAATATTATATATTTCCAGTACTGTTCCTCTACCATATGTGCTCCAGTAACTAATAAAGAAGGAAAACATTTATTCAATAATTCAACTGGAACATGTAGAGCACCTTTCCCCCTATAAAGCCCATCTGCTTGCCAATTTCATCCATTTCAGCAATTTCTAGGACTTCCTTCAAATAAATCTGAAGCAGCTGGCCTTTTTTCCAGTGTTTGGCTAAGAAGGGTCCTCACCACCACCAATACATTCCTTGCTGCCATAGGATAGAAAACTTAGGCTGCAAGCCAATAGCTGTTTCAAACATTGCTTTATGTGTGCACTTGACTCTGCAAACCAAGCACACTGTCACATGAGTTACCAGAAGACTGGAGAGAACAGTTATATTGGTTAGCTGCAGCTGCTGATCTCTAAGGTCATGAACTGTGGATGTTCACTAAAGAAGTAATGCACTTGCCTGAGCATTATTCTTACGGGAAGAATAAGAAATCAGGATAACAAACTTTTTAATAAAGGAATGGAAATGGCATATTGAATATTTACAAATAATTTGCAAACAGATAAAAACATTGGCAGGACCAGTGGCAGAGCTTCATGCTCTGGCACGGGGGGGGGGGCAGAGAGCAGGTGGGGCTGGCATGTGTCCTGGGGGCACGCTGCCCGCAGGGTGCCCAGCGCAGGTGGAGGGGCAGCCGCGATGGCACCCCACTTGGATCGCGGTGCTGGGGGTGGTGCACTTCCCGCACTCCTCTTCCTCCGCCACTGGGCAGAACTATTGTAATAACCTCCAGTTACTATAAAATATTGTAAACATTGGCATTGGCTGGACTATTGTAATAACCTCCAGGTCTATAAAATATAGATGTATGAAAATAGATGAAGAAAAGAATGATTTAATATAAGTAGGATATGCAGAGAATGGTGATAAAAAATTTAATGAACCGCGGAAAGAGGAGGAAGGAAGTTGGATTTTGAAATGTTTGATTTACTGCTAAACTACCACTGAAATGTATATAAATGAAAATCATAAATAAAGTATATAAAAAACCCATGTTGAAGCCATCTTGGTTCCATTTGCATCCACAGGACTATCATTCCATGCTAAGCTAGGGCTCCTTGAGGAATCTAGGACTGATGCACACCTCCCACATCATTCTTTGCCAGCCTGATGCCAAGTGGTATAACACGGGTTCCCAGCGCCCAGGACCATGTGGAGCGGGTGGGCGGGAAATAGATGGAGTGGGCATGCACTTTCAACTTCCTGATGGTGTCCACATCACCCAGGAGATAATATCCACAGAGATAAGAAGAGAAGAGTCCTTCTGCTGTCTGGAGAGGTCACTTCCTGTTTGGTATGGAGAAGCTGTTTTCAATGGAGCCCAGTGGTGGAAGTGTGCAGCTGTATTGAGGCAGCTCTGGCTGTTGAAATTTTGTGCCTCTAACAATTTTACACCTGGGGCAACTGCCCCTGTGGGCCCCTCATGCTATACCCCTGCTGATGCCCTCCATATGCTTTGTACTCCAGCTTCAGCCAGCACAGCATTGTTGGTTGGATGCTTGAGGAAATAATATAACCTACTGTTAAGTGACGGACTTCTGTCCATTTGGTGTCATGGATGTTATCGGTTTATGTTTGGCAGTCATACAGTTTTGTCCTACTGATCTTCGGTAAGCCAAAGACAAGGCAGCTATATCTTCCCAAGGTTCTTGAAGACAACGCGAAGATTGATTTCTAAGCTGACGGGTCTTGCTGTTGTTGGAGGAAGACAAATGGCCTCCTTTTGTGTAGTACTGCATCGGATGCTGTGCCTTATAGGATCCAGCATATCCAGGATGTGCCTTCATTTGTTAATGAATAAAAAAAGAAATGAAATGAATGGCTCCTGTTGTTTCATTCATTATTCAATAAGAAATGGGTAACATTGAAGCAAATGAGTTTGGAATGGGCATCTATGAATTTCTTAAGTTTATTTTAATTTATCCTAGCAGCAGCCAGGTCAGTTGTGAGGTTATGGGGGGTGGGGAGAGAGAGAGAGAGAGAAAGACACTAAAGTTACAGGCAGCAGAAGAGCCACCTACCATATTTTTTGCACCATAACACTCACTTTTTTCCTCCTAAAAAGTAAGGGGAAATGTCTGTGCGTGTTATGGAGGGAATGCCTACGGGTGGCATGCCTACAGATTTTCCTCCTCTAAAAACTACGTGCATGTTATGGTTGGGTGTGTGTTATAGAGCGAAAAATACGGTAATTTTCCATTTAAAAATACAGTCATACCTTGGGTTACAGACGCTTCAGGTTGTGTTTTTTTCGGGTTGCGGACCGCCGAAACCCGGAAGTACTGGAACGGGTTACTTCCGGGTTTCGGCAGTCGTGCATGGACAGAAGCGTTAAATTACACTTTGCGCATGCTCAGAAGCACCGAGTCACAACCTGCGTGTGTGCAGATGCACTGCTGCGGGTTGCAGACACTGCAGGTTGCGAATCTGCATCCCACACGGATCACGTTCGCAACTTGAGCATCCACTGTAAATGGGAAATGAAAATGAAAGGGAATAATCAAAAATGGGTGAATGTTATTTGATGGTGTACTGTAGTGAATTGAGCCAGAACATGGACTGGGGAGCCCTGGCTTCAAACCCTTGTTTGCTGGTGACTCCCTCTAGACCTCCCTCTAGACAAGGATGCTTGTGTAGAAACATAAGAAGGTGCATTATCATGTTCAAACCATTTGGTCCATCTAGCTCAGAATTGTCTACACTAACTGGCAGCAGCTTTCCAGGTTTTCAAATATGGGGTATTCCTAATGCTACCTGCAGATGCTGGGGATTGAAACTTGGAGATTCTAAATGCAAAGCAGATATTATTATTATTATTATTATTATTATTATTATTATTATTATTATTATTATTATTATTGTATTAATTTTACTACTGCTGCTACTACTACTGTTTATTGATTTTGTATATTGCCCTTTATCTGAAGATCACAGGGCAGTTCACAACATAAAAACTGAAAACGATAACACAAAATACATGACCAACAAAGTAAAACAATA
Source organism: Podarcis vaucheri (assembly GCF_965113315.1). NCBI lineage: Eukaryota > Metazoa > Chordata > Lepidosauria > Squamata > Lacertidae > Podarcis > Podarcis vaucheri. Next base: position 10,858,018 of record NC_138758.1, on the reverse strand, counting down.
ACCCCCTCCCACAAATTCATTAAAAAAGCTATAGAATGATAATCAGCCAAAAGCCTGCTTATAGAGAAATGTTTTCGCCTGGCACCTAAAGATCTACAGTAATACCTCCGCAAACGTCTGCCCCATCTAGAGTCCATTCCAGCGAACGTGCACAGCAAAACTGGAAGTACCAGCACAGGTAATTTCCGGGTTTGCCGCTTGCACATGCGCAGAAGTGCAAACCACTCCACGTGCATGCACAGACATGACGCTTTGCCCTGCATCCTTGTCAGCTAGTGGCCGGGGCTCCGGATTGGATCCCGGTCGCAAAACAAGATACAACTGTATAATGAAGTCGCCAGGTGAGCCTCACTGGGAGAGCATTCTACAAATGGGGACCCACCACAGAAAAGTCCTATTCTGGTGTTGCCACCCTCTGTGCCTCTTGTGGAAGAAGGGCCTCCAATGATGATCACAGAGTTTACGTTGGTTTATATGGGGAGAAGTGGTCCTTGAGGTATTGTGGTCCCATTTAAGGCTTTACAGATCAAAACCAGCACTTTGAATTGGACCCGGAAACTTCGGCAGCCAGTGCAGTCGGGCCAAGACTGCCATTATATGCTCAAGCCATCTTGTCCCAGTGAGCAAACTAGCTGCTGAATTCTGCACCAGCTGAAGTTTTGAACCATCTGTAGAGGCAGCCCCATGTATAGCACCCAATGGCATTTTGGCTATTTAGCTACTTCCCCAGGTGCATTCTGTTGTGACATATAGGAAGAGTACTCAGACCAGCTAATACACATATCAATCAAAACACAGCGTCATAACAGCTGAAGCTGATTTTCTTCCGCCGCAACGGATGCAGCTTCATGTCTTGCATTTAGATCCTGGCATGGCACGGCAATGAATTGTGTATTGGAAGATTGCTAAAGAACATGTCACAGTGAATTATGAAGACAAGCATTTGAAATGGAGTATTTGGGGAACAGATTTCCCAGCAGAAATGCAAATATCAATTTTGTGGGCTTGATATTTGATCCCTGAAATTGGTGTCTGACCTCTGAAATCTGATATCAAGGTGTTTAAAAAACAAAACAAAACAAAAAAGTCCCCATGGAGAAATACATTATTGGAAGACTCACCTATTACCCCCATGTATTTACTTTCTTTATTCAGATAGTTCTGTGGAGTTTCATCAATCCAAATGTTGCCTTTCTCCAAGTTTTTAAAGTTTTGCCTTGATAAATGGAGTTATATATATATAAAAAAATGCATCCTATTTTATAAAACCATAGCTGGCCTCTGAACTGGATGATCTGTGTTCTCCCCATCTTCCAACAAGTACAGTAATATATACCGTATTTTTCGTCCTATAAAGCGCACCGGCCCATAGGACGCACCTTGTTTTTTTGGGGGAAAATGAATTAAAAAAAAATATCCCTTGTGTGTTTTTAAATTTGGGGGTTGTGTTGCTTTTTAAATTAAAGGACATAAGCGAGTAGCCAGGGATATCAGCGGGACCACAACCTCAGTGGTCCTGGGCAAGTATAGTTTGGAGGGTGGGGCAGGTGGCACATGCAATTAGTGATTGTGCCGTGTTCCAGCTCTCCCAAGGAATTGTGGTTGTCCTATCAGCCAGTCCTTGGGTCTGTGGCTGTTGCTTCTGAATGCCAGGTCAATTTTGAGTAAGTCCATCTTCATCCATGATCTGATTGTGGGTGAGGAAGCTGATCTGATCTATATCACTTTGACTTTAGTGGTTGAGCGGAGCAGAGTTGGTCTCCTTTGGCAGGAAGAGCAGGATACAAATTTAATAATTAAATACATAAATAAATGTCATTGGTATACTCACTGAAGCTGGTTTCCACTACCTGTTTTGTTTAGCTTAGGTACAGTATACCTGTATTTTTCCTCCAAAAAAAATCACCTTTTCAATTCATGGAATTAGTGAGAGTATTAGATGGGTGACCTGAGGCCCACCTTCTTGGACTTGGCACCAGGGTTAAGTGGAGGTACACTTTGAAAGCCTGCAGTGATTGTTGGACTATCCCAGATGCATGTCAATGGAGATGGCTGGCTTTGGTGTTTTCATTCAAAGTTGAAGTGTTGCTGGAAGTTCACCTCAAAAGGGAGGCACAACAAGGTGGTAAGACATTTGCTTTCACAAAAGGCAGCACAGGTAGTAATTTAACAGAGTAATTTAAAGCTAATTGCCAAGTGGCCTCTTGGCTGGATAATTGAAGGAGCAAAGAAATTTATACACAACCAATACTTTTGCCTCATTATGCATGCTAATTGTGACACCAGCATTGTGGCCCAAGTGATCGTAATAAGTGTATACAAGCCTTCAACATCCCAAGGTCTCAACTCTTTTTGAAGGTGGTTCTGCCAGCTTTCCTGCCCCCCCTCCCCCTGCAAATTGCTTTATTAGAATTTGAGTTTATCTCTTGAGCACTAGAAGCGCATTCAAAAAATAGAGGGTTGCAGAATATGTTCCTGGTCTTTCTTGATATCCTGACATGTCCTCATTTTTTAAAAATTTAAAATATATGCTGTATATCATTGGGCAAAGTATATTCAGAATTGGCTGTGTAAAACAGGCATCACCCCTGTGGTGCTTCTGATCACCACACTCTCTGCCAGCCCCTGCAAAAGGTCTTAGTAAGTATCCTCTGAAAAAGCAACCACACAATGCACAAAAATCTGTTTGCATTGTCTGCTGTGTTCCTTTTTATGCTGGAGCAGCCTTTCCTGTATTGAACATGCCCCCTGAAACATGTCCATATTTCACTGAATGTCAGGACTGGAAAGAGGAAGGATGCCTCTGTGAGCCGCTGTGGAAGTGGCTGATGTAGATGTCTTTTCTCAATTGGTGGCATAGCTGATGGGCAGGAAAACCCACACTATTTTGTGGTCTTGTTTCTTTTTCTACTCTGTTAGATGTGGCAGCCATTTTTTGTTACAGCATACACGCCCCATGGCAGCCATTTTGTGACTGGTGCCCACAGTAAAGGTAAAGGGACCCCTGACCATTAGGTCCAGTCGTGACCAACTCTGGGGTTGCAGCGCTCATCTCGCTTTATTGGCCGAGGGAGCCGGCGTTTGTCCACAGATGGGTCATGTGGCCAGCACAGTACTTTCTCCAAATTGCTTATGTGCCTACCAGTCCCAAAGTGTTGGTAATCCCTGGTGTGAGGTATCTCAAAACCCACCTTTTTCATAAGACCTTTGGCTCAATTCCTAGTCTTCAATCACCAGTGCTTTATAATATGTGCCTTTTGTATGATGCCTGCTGGCTCACAGTCAGTAGCTCTGAGCACTTCTGCAGGTGATTTGTGCAGGGGTGGATGAGCACCCGGACTGGACCAGATATTACACAAGAAGAATCAGCCACAGAAGGACTATCATGTAACAGGAAAACAATCCGCAGAGCAGATCTGGTTCTGTCTAGCCTTGTATACTCCAGAACTACATACCCTCCAACTGCCCCCAAAGTAACGGGATCTTCATGAAAACTCTTAAGCCATCGCAGCTCCTCACGTTGTCATGCAGAGTCCTGAATTTCCAAGGCCTTCCCTTCAGTACCGTGTTTCAAGGTGTTACTGGAAGTTCAGATTCATGTGTCCCGTTACCACATTTCTTAGGTCTATACCTCCCATTCCACCCCTTCAATATGGCACCACTTCCTGTTTTTATGGGGGCGGGGAAATGTCTGGGTCACTTGAATGCCCCTAAGGAAGTTTTCCATCGTTTTCCTGCTCATCAGTTGGTTGGTCTGCCATAAAGAAAGTGGTGAGTGGGGGAACAAAGAGGGTAGGGCCTGCCCGTGAGGGGTGCCAAGGGGTCTTGGGTGCTAAAGAGTGACTGTTATGTTCGCTTGGCTCCAGCTTGCTTTGTTCAGCCACTGCTTCTGAGTCCTTGCCCCCAGCCTCTGAGGAGGAGGAGGAGGCATGGGGCGGGCTGTAGAATATGCCCCTATTTTCATATGACGAATGTTGGAGGGTACGCAACAGATTTTTCCACTTGGAAGCATGTCTCTTTGATAGTGGGGATACGATAGGGGTGAAGGGGAAATTCATTTCGTTTGCATTTAAAGTGAACCAGCTTAATTCACCAGCCCTAGACCTGAATGCAGACCAGAATGCAGCTATCAATTGCATTGCACGTTACTCTAAATTTTGTGGTGCACTTATGGTTCCAAAAGCAAAATGCATGCTTTAGGAGGAAATGCATTGAAAACCGTACAAAATGCATAGTTAAGGGGAAAGCATATATGGTTTTAATACAAAGCTTTCATTTCATTTTATTTTATTTTTAAAATAATAGGCCTATGATTCATTGCACATATGAATACGTCATGGAATGAAAATAGGCCAAATATGTAGGCTCCTAGCACATGCTGTGGATTTTTGACATGGATCAGTGTGGGGACAAAACAAGATTTTGATCAAAAGCAGGGGCAATTAAAAAACAAAAGGAAAAAAAACATTCTTAGCATCTCAAGAAGTTTGTAGTGGAATGGTACAAGCATTGATTAAGAATGATGAGTTAAATGTGGAGAGAGGATATTTATGTAGTGAGAGAGAATGGGACATTTCCCCATTGCCAGAAATGCTTAATGGTATGCTAATGAATTGAGTCGGCCGGAGGGTATGGAAAGGGCAAAATGGGAGATGATTGCTCACATTATGAGGCAGCAGGTAGGTCAGTGGGCATTTGAAGTCACAGTCAGGATTTCCATTCAAATAGCTGAATAAATGAGGCACTTGTGGAAAAGGCAAATGAGGCACTCTCGGAAGGCAAATTGTTTCTGCGGTTCTAATGAAAATCTGAGGTGCAGAGGCCTTTTTCAGGGAGAATCAGAGGCTTGCTCTTGAAGAATGCAAGGATTCAAATGAAGGCAAAGGGGGGTTGAAAATTTGAGAAGAAATTAGGCAGCTTGTTATGTTCCTGTTGGGTTCCTGATGGGGCACTTCACAGGGGCCTTGTTAAAAGTCCCTGGAAGAGTGCAAAGAAGATGTTGCATTGATAATCCCTGGGAGAAAGTTGTGCACTCACTGCTGCCTCCATCCAAGAAGAGATTGCCAGTTCAAGTGATTAAAAATAATGACTCGGGTCTTTGAATAGAGAAAGAAAGGTGTGATTGGCTTCACAAACCCGTGGTTTTTTTTTAAGTTAGTTGTTTAAATGCATTTTCACTCTTCTGGATATGTTGAGTGATCTTTTGTTTTGCGGGGGGCTGTGAGGATGTAGGTTGTGATCTTTTGCTGGGTGCCGCGGGGTATAAATTGGGGGATGCTGCAGGTAAGGCATGGCTTACTGGCTCCTTATATCATAAGAGGGTTAGGTTGGAGGAGAGATCTTCAGGAAGGATGAGCAGGGATAGCATGATAGTCCAGAATCCTTCTCATCTTGGTCACCATGTGACCCTTGAGTCAGTCTTGGGCCACTGCCCATGCCCAGATTTGCTGCCTTCATTCAGTGAGGGTAACTTGTTGGATAGTGAGGCCACTGCTCCAGTATTTTGCTACCAGAAATGAAAGAGTACAGTGGTACCTTGGGTTAAGTACTTAATACGTTCCAGAGGTCCCTTCTTAACCTGAAGCTGTTCTTAACCTGAGGTACCACTTTAGCTAATGGGGCCTCCCGCTGCTGGCCCGCCGCCAGAGCACGATTTCTGTTCTCATCCTGGTGCAAAGTTCTTAACCCGAGGTACTATTTCTGGGTTAGCAGAGTCTGTAACCTGAAGTGTATGCAACCTGAGGTACCAGTGTAGATTGAAGTTTCCCAGCTCATGTATCAGGACTGCAAAAGCTTTTCCATCTGGTGTGACGCATCCTTAGGCCACTCAATGGATCCAAAGGCCATTTTGAGAGGTGGGTGCGGATCCAAAGGCTGCCTAACCTGTCAATCACCTGTCAATCACTGTGATGCCAGGTCACATGCTTACCTCTACACTTGCTATCTTAAATCATACTGTGTGAGCACAGGTATTGGGCTTTGCAGGTATTTACTATGCAAATATTATTCAGGCAAGGAGAAACATCTTATCTGCCCCATCTGCCCTGGCATGAGGTGTAGGGCAGATCAATGTGGCTTGGGGAAATTTCGTTGTGGGCCTAGTTAGGATCCCTGCTGGGCCTGATTGGGCTCATGGGATGGATTGATTAAACGTCAAGAGATATGGTGGGATATGACCAAAACTGAAACCTTGCTGTAGACCTACAGGCCTGGATGCTTTTTAAAACTGTTAACATATGTAAGATGCCAACACATAAACATACAGCAGAATGGAAGAAGGACTTGAATAGAGAGATTCCAAGAGTGGTTTGGCAGTTTTCACTTCACAAGAGTTCCAGTTTTTCTGTTGCAATATATTAGAGGGAGAATTTGCATGGAGATGGCAGTTCAGTGGCACTGGGCTGTGTGGAAAAGGAAATAAATAAGTAGGGGGAAGGGAAGTGGTGGGTGTGTCAGGCTCCAGAAGTTGACCCCCCCCCCACAGTACATGGTGATCCTGTAAAAAAAAGGGGCAGATATTTTGGAAAATGGTAAAAGACATGTTAAAATCCAAGCAGTCTTTTATCCTTACTGAGTAATGTATGAGGGCAATAGCTGAAGGAGGCTCCCTTGGACTGGTCCTCTCCCTGAGCATAAAAGGGGAACTTCAAATGCTTTCTTACCTTAATTGTCAAGGGCTTCCCCATCCGCCCCTTTTTATACATTTTTTTTTTTTAAATTCAGTTGGTTCTCTTGATGGAAAGGGAATTTTTAATGCTCATCAGTCAGCTGCTGGTTCTCAGGGGCAGAGAGAAACTTTTTTACCTGCTGCCTGATTGGCCTTGGTTTTGTAGGGGTAGGGGGTTGTCATCGCAAACTGGATGTGTTCTAATTGTCTCCTTTCTCATTACAACTTGTGATGGTAGGCTCAGTTCTTAAATGGGAGAGGTAAGGGAGGGGCAGCCTGCGTCATCGTAAGGAGAGATCCCCTTAAGGGATCTTGGAGGGCAGAGGCTGACAGGCCTGCCATTGGGGCTCAGCAGCAGTGGTTTATGCCACCACAGACCCCAACATTAGGCAAATTGCACTGTGGGCTGACAGTGCATTGACCAGCACTTAGGGTGCTCAATCAGTAGATCCATACTCCATGCCTGTGCCAAACATTGTTTGTAATCAGTTGCCTTCTTTTACCCTAACAACTTACGAGAATTTGCATATGATGGATGCAGAGGAATAAGTGTAAAATCTGCTGTTGCATTCTTCACAGGTGTAGGTGTAGGCAATTCTTCCATGAATTGTGTTATTCAGTTGAATGAGAGATCTATCTACATGGTGCAATTGTTAATGCATATTTGAACCACAGCCAACACATATCAAGGTCTTGCTTTCAATAAGAGGAGACACTTTGGTATTGGAATTTGACTATTTCCACTTGTTTTGTTCCCCTTCATTTCCTCCTCACACCAAAAGAGAATAGTGATTTATGATTTAACATCTAAATGTCTTGTGACTGTTCGTTCAATTATTGTGAAGACATTGAATGAGCTATGCGTTACGATATGAGCAAACAAGAATCATGCAGAAGAACACTTATTTTAGTCTGCTTCCTTTGATCTTTATCAAACCCCTGGCGTATGCACTTTTTGCCACCGACCCTGGCCCTGAGAGTAACTTTATTGCTCATCCTACAATAATATCAAGAGATATTATATTGCTCATCCTACAATAATATCAAGAGATACTAGAGAAAGTTCTGTTCCACCTGGATCGATCCAGACGGACCACTAATTGCAATATACTATATACTGCTAATATTTTGTTACTGACATTGGCAAATATTTTTCATAGGTTTCCCAATGAAAAGAAAATCATAGTGAGCAGTATTTCTGTAACATGTTTGGTTATCTATGGTGAGTAGGTGTCACCTCTGTGGGGACCAGACCTGGGAAACACTTGCAATCAAGAAACAAGTTAATTCTTCTTTTATTATTTTGCAGCCATCAATGTGCCCCAAATGGTTACCATTGGGACAAACTAGAAACCATGCAAGTGATCTGAAACTGGATATCGCCTGTGTCTTTTATATTGCTTGGAACTAAACTGCAGTGGTGATTTTATGCTTTTAAAAACTGATTTAAATTGTTCTCTTGAGGTTGGTACATGTGGGCAGTGGGGGCATGTAAACGTCGCTTAAGGCTACTAACTTTACCGTGCAATTTTATACCCTTCCACCTGAGAGGATGTCCCAACTGAGTAGGGTGGCACTGTAAGTAGACTTATTTGTGAGGTTGCCCCTCTAAGAGATTTAAAATCTTGGTGACATTGGGGCATTGTTATTAGCAACTCATGCCATTGCTATCTTCTTTATTAGAAAGAAGAGTGAAGTGTGGTTTAATGGGAAAGCTTTTCCATTGCAGAAACTTGATTGAAACTCCGAGTTAGTCACAGATTTGTAACTTTAGTATTCCTTCCTAATGTGATGGGCGAATGCTAAAGAGGCAGAGTGAATGAGTGAGGCTTCAAGTTAGTTTTCACAGCCAAAGTTCTATGCAAACGATGCTAAAAGTTGTGTGTAGGAAGGCTGTGTTAAAATTACCTTTGCACAAATGCTATTGAATAACAAATTGAGCTTATTTTCTTTAGAATGGATTGAAGGCATCTCTTAAGTAAAAGGATGGGGAGTGGATCTTGTAAAACCTTGCAGTGAATTTTGAAATATATTGATGCTCCCTCAGATATGGAATTACAGATAAGGTCGCTTTCAGGAAATTTAACAGCTGTGGATGCAGATTTCAGAAGGGGAAAGGTTTCAGAAAAGAGAAGGCAAGAATTTTAACAAAGGTTCACAGATATATTTATGATGTAAAGTGCAAGAAAGTTGTATTTTAAGAATCTCCTTTGTGGTTAATCACAATAATAGTAGCAGTAAATAAATACAGGGCAGTCACTCCCCTCTTTCAAGGAAATACATTTTGCTTTTAATATGCCCACTTAGCACACAGGTCATGTAACTGTTTAAAATAATAGTCACTCAGTCTGCAGTTCTAAACACAATTACTGTATGGTCCTAACCATGCCACTCAGAAGTAAGTCATAATGAATTCAATAGGGCTTACTCCCCAGTAAGGGAGGTTAGGACTGCATTTAATTTGCGTTAAGTTTTTCCATTTCATTTGACAAAACTACTAATATAAGCTGTTGGCTCTTCAGTTAATGATATTGTAAGCTTGATTCACACATGGATACATATCAATTGGTTGACAGCTGGTAACCAGCACCTGGCTGTGTAAATGGGCTTTGTTGGAAACAAGAGAAGAGTGTGGGGTTGGTATTGCCAGTCTCCTGTTGCTTTTGCTTATCTGCTGCCTACAAGGAGTAGGATCAATTGGGGAGGAGGCTTGGCACCCTTGGTTCTCTTCCTCTGAGAAGTGAGGGGGGTTGGCTTCAGAGGGACAGACAAGCAAATGGGCAACAGTGGTGAGGAAGAGGTAAGTGTAAAGAGGAAGGGGGCATACTGAGGTTATCTGTCAGCTACTAGTCATGTTGGCTAAGTTCTACCTCCAACGTTGGAGGCAGCATGCCTTTGAATGCCTGTTACTGGGCATTGCAAGTGGATATAACTCAGTCGGTAGAGCATGAGATTCTTAATCTCAGGGTTGTGAGTTTGAGCCCTACATTGGGCAAAAAGATATTTGCATTGCGGGTGGGGGTTTGGACTAAATGACCATTGTGGTCCCTTCCAATTATACAGTTCTATGATTCTGTAAATCTATGATTTCATACCTTGATTTTCACCACTGGGTGCATGAGTCACTAAGTGATTAATAATCTGTGATTAATCAGCCTTTAGTTATTGGCAGAAGCCATGCGATGTTGCTTAGATATCATTTTTAGCAGTCTTTATAATACGTTAAATATTGTTATAATACAATGAACACTGGTAACAACTAGACACACTCTCAGTGCTAATTAGCTAGATCAGTTGTGTATGTTACACAAATTAGCTAGCCTACAAATTAGTTGGTGTGCAGTAGCAGTGAATTGCATTATTTCCATTTTGAAAGTAATAGTCACAATTTGCAATTTGAAAGAGTTGCAGCACAAGCGGTCTAGGTTGACAAAATGTTTGCATAATTTGAGTAATGAATAAATTAGAGAACAGTATGATCTGTGTGTAAACATTAGGCAAACAGAAAAATTAATCAGCTCCATTTGTTAGGAGTTACTCTATACCAGGGAAAGCAGGGAAGGAATCCTGTGAACTGTTGTGTTTTTCTGAGCCATTTTAAATAGTTGCCATGCTGAATTCATGACTGGTTGCCACCTTAAGATGTGTGGCAGAGTTTTAATCTGGTGTCCTCCAGAGCTTTTGGACTACAGGTCTCATCATCCAGGACCTTGGTCATCCCGACTGGAACTGCTGGGAAATGTAGTCCAAAATATCTGGAGGGCATATCCCTAAACAGCATGTCCTTCTGTTGTTCAGAAACCTGTGTCTTCTGCAGAGGGGAGTAATGAATAGATTAAGGGTGAGATTCATTTGGAGTTTGGAGCAATAGTCGTGATGTATTAGGTGCATTTAGTAAAAGATGGACTTGTGCAGAATTAGATGTTCTAATCATGAGATTAGATCAAATGTTGGATTTTGGGGACATTGCAAATGCCAGAGGATGAAACAAATCTGTGCTCTTATCCAGCTCCTTTGTCATTGCAATGGGGCTTCTGCTGATTCCGGTGAACTGTATGCTGTCTCGACCTTCAAAGCCCTTCATGGCTTGGACCCTCAGAACCTGAAAGATTGCCTTTTCACACAAATACCTACCTGTGCCTTTGAGATAATCATCGAAGGCTCTTTTCTGTGTACCTCTGCCACATGGGTTCTGTTGGGCACCCTTTAAATTTGATTTACCATAATGCCGCAGAACTCAGTAACTGCTTTCTGTTTTTGAAGTTGTCTTTTTGGATTTAGAAATGTGTTTATTTGCTGCATTTTATTGTATTTTTATGGTAATTGGGATGGTTTTAACGTGGGTCTTATTTCTGCAAGCCACCCAGAAAACTTCTGTTATAGAGTAGCCTGTAAAAAAATATGTATAAATAAATAAAATAAAAATTGCATTCTGCTAGTTTGCATGGGTGTGCTGTGATGCCATTTGGGTACAAAATTGCTTTACACCAACTCTGCTTCGGATCAGAAGTTTTCTTGCAAAAGGGACAAAGATTTTTAAAAGTTCCCAAGCTTTGCTTTGTAGAAATGAGAGAGATGAGTTGAAACCCTCCTGAGGAATGTTGCTAATCTTATTGAAATTATTTAAACTTTTCTTTCAAACAAACAGGAACGTCCTTGCCCCTTGAGGTTTAGCTGGTACCATCAGTGTCAGACTTTTGATGCTGGTTCTTCTCCAAGACTTTTAGTCAGGAGTTGTGACCTTGATGCATCTGTTTTAAACTGGTTATGGTTACTGCTGTATTTTAATAATGGGTGAGTGTTGTGTTTGATAATTGTAACTAAGTATTTTAATTTTTTTTTTTTGCGTGTATTACAAATGTCTTGCATTGTTGCCTCTTCTGGGATCTGATGAAAGGCAGGATACAAAGTCAATTATTAAATGCCACCTGATAGCTGCAAACTCACTTTTTGGGCCTTGCACAAGCTATTGGCCTCAGCACTCCCATCTACTTTGTCAGGATTGCAGAACTCAGGTGATGTGTGTAAAGTAATTTACTGATTGCTTGCTATTCATACTCAGTTATATGAATTTGTCCTATACCTAGTCAGATCACTGGCATTGTTTCTTCTGTCTAGCAGTGGATCACCAAGCCTCAGGCAGAGGTCATTCTCCCAGCTCTGCTACCTGGGATCCTTGACCTGGAGATGCTGGAGAATGAAACAGAGGCTTTTCTACATGCAGAGCATGTGTTCTGCCATGCCCCCTCTATCTGCTTGCCACCAGGGATTGATCAGCTTTTTTTTAGCTGCAGAGGTTACTTAGCCAGCGATGTCAAAGTGTAATGACAGAAAGTCTTGAAATCAATGTTCTCTTATTTAGCAAATTGATCTCTGAACCACTACAAAAATATATTGAGGATTAATAGCCATAGGGTCATCTGCTGCTTATCTCTTAAAGATAAACTCTGTTTTATTGCCACCTTCACACTTTGGGGAAATGGCTGCTTAAGCCTTGTTTGGGCAATTCATCTAAGCCAGTGTTCCTCAAATGTCTGATAAGTGAGGGCCATTTTTTTTCTGAATTAAAGTTGGAAGTACACTTCTTTCTTAGATCCTGAAAGATTTACTTTAAGTTTTATGAAATAGCAAGAAGGCCTACTGTTCTGATTTGTCTGTAGCTTGTATTCACAATTTAGGGATGCAATGCAGGCATGGCAGAGAAGACCTGCAAAACAGACCATTGGATTCAGCACTATGGACAGCTCCCAGCAAGCCATTTGCACACCTTCCTTGACCAACTACATTCTTCCTGTGGCTCCCCTGTGGGGAAACATGCTTTGAGACTCAAAAGTCCAGTTATGTCACCCCTTGCCTGCAGAGCTGGCAGCCTCTCACCCCTTCTCAAACACCTTCCCTTGTAGAGTATTCCCTCAGCCGCCTATCCTCTCTCCTCTCTCCTCTCCTTGGGAGTCCTCGGGGGCAGCTGCTGAAGTCACCCCTGGTCTCTGAACCACCACCCCAAAGAGAGGATGTGCCTCCTCACACTGCCCCACAGGTGCCTGGGGGGAGGATGCCCCCAGCCTTAGTGGCCTAACAGAGACTGACCAAAGGTGGACCAAAGATGCCAGCACCTTCCTCACCTTGGGAGGCAGGAGTGGCAGCAGCGGGTGCCCCCAGGCCTGCAAGGCAGAAAGGCCCCCCCTTCAGTGCTGGGCATTCAGTTCTCAAGCAGGCATTGCACACAGCAAGCACAAGAAAGACCAGTGCGGCGCCTGCTTGCCTGCCTGGCCTCCCACTTGTCCATCCATTTCCAACAGTGAGGGCTGGTGGACCACCTGGCTGGGCTCCCTCACCCACTTGTTTGCTTACTCTAAGGTCACCTCAGCTCCCGGCAGCCAGCATCTCCATGCTAGCGCCAGAGGCACTATTTGCCACAAACAGCCAGGAAAGCTTTGGGAGACAGAGACATTTCAAAGCGGAACTGTGTTTCAGTCTGTGCATTAGTTCAGAAACTATGAATCTGGAATGTTCTTCTTAAAATGGTGACTAAAACAAACCCTCCCTTCACATCTCTAGTGCTCCCTGTGGTGTTCAGTGGTTGTAGTAATATAGGAAGTACTAAATTCCTCAAGCTCTTAGAAAAGTCCCCAAGGGTTATCTAGTTCTGCTGTCTTCCAGGGCTAGAGTGAGGAGCCTAGTCCAGTTTCCCAGTCAGTTACACAGCAGCCTTGGATTTGGCTGACTTATCTTCCTCCTTTGAGTTTGAAGCTTGGGCCATTACACCCACCTTCAACAGGGCTTGCCCTCCATACATCTGCCTGAGTCACCATTTTGAGCCCTGACCCACTTCTCTGCATACCCACTTCTCTGCAGGTAGCTAATTCTTCTGCATGACCTTGTACTTAGAGTGGTTGAATGATCTACTGCTGCATGATGTAGAGATGCTGCAGAATCATTTATGAGCAAGAAGGCAAGGCCAGAACAGTGGGTGGGTGAATCACACAGAGAGGCAACAGATGACCTCCTCTGTTGCACAGGATTTACAAGGAGCCCTTAATTATATAATGACTGTATTCCTCATGGTGTGCAATTTGGGAATTAATTGTTTTAAGCTTTGCTGAAACCGTGCCTACAGTAGCTGTCAGTGATACAAAGTTATCCTCTCCTTTGATGCCTTTTGATAAAAGTGTCCTAATTATCCCCCGTGTACTTTTTTTTTGGAAACTCTGTATGATTTTTCTCTTTTGCTTTTCATAAAAACATTTGTTTTGTATTGATTTGATTTGTTTTTGTTTGCTAACTCCCCTGCTGTTTTGGTGGACATGTTGACTGCAGCTTCCCATTGTGTGAAACTAACCATGCAGCCAGTTGGCTGAGGCACCACTAGAAGCAAACCCGCCTCCCCTGCAACTGGGTATCTGATTGCTGCAGTCCATCAAATGTGTGTGATAATTGGTTTCTTCTATAGTCTTTTGAGGATAGCAAAACTCAATTAACATGTTTGCATGTTTAGGGGTCTCACCTCTCAAATAGGCAGTTGAATCTGAAAATGACTTAAACACAAAGCAAGGGGTTTAACGAAACAATGGATGCACATTCTTGGCAAAGCATTTGTGTCTCATTATGATTAGAATAAATCATTTCATGCCTACTGCAGTAATATTTGGATGGTTTTTTCTTTTCTAAAATACCAGATATAGTGATGACATTCTGATCAAATTATATCTTGGCTGAAAACGGGTAACTTGCTTTTCTTCTTCTTCTTAGAAAATGGAAGTTGAGATTCCTGAGTAATTTTACTCTCTGCCTTGTACCAAATTATATACCTGCAAGTCCAGCCCCATCATTAGGCAGGGTAAGGCAGCTGCCTCAGGCAGCACACATTGGGTGTCATGAAACTCAGCAAATTGATAGTTATTTAATTTGACAAGATTAAATTCGATAAGATTAAACAGGCACTTGTGGGATTTGTAGCCTCAGGTTTTATGCACCTTGATTTGTTGTGGGGACAGGGTGAATTTTCCCCTCTGCTCCGCCTCAGGCAGCAAAATGCCTTGGACTGGCCCTGTCTACTTGATTGATACAGAATAATCCTGACCACCCAATCCAGGGATCTACCCACAATATACATATAAAACACACTTACACCACTTTAATAAGTTATAGCTTCCTCAAAAGGGAACTGTAGTTTGTTAAGAGTGATGAGAGTTCTTTGAGACTCTCATTTCCCCCACAGAGCTACAATTTCCAGGGTTCCCAAGGAAGAAGCATTTACTTTTACATTCTGGGAATTGTAGCTCTGTGAGAAGAATAGCTTTTCCCTCCAGCTGATCTACTGAGTCCAACCTTTCCTTTAAGATATTCATTGCCACCATCTACCACCACCACCCAGTTCTTCCTCCTGGGTCAACACTAGCATTCTGGGGCATTTATCTTGCCATATGAAATTGTCAAGCAGGTTCTGCCAACTTTTTAGTTTGTGAAGGGACATAAATGAAGAGAGAGCCTTTTGAACCTGGATTTTGAAGAACCATTTCAACCTGAGGACCTTCTTGGCAAACTTGCAGGGCCCTGTAGGAGTTCAAACACACATTCCAGCTAGACAGAGACTCTCAGTGAATGAGTGGAGCTGGGGAGTGGGGGTGAGGTATGGGGAGAGCATCTTGACCAAGGGCCAGAGAGAGAAATACCTGGAGAACCATATCTTGCCCCTGGGACTGGGTTCCTCTCCTCTGCTGTAACCCAGTTGTTGCTCTGGCAGCCTTAAAACACTTATGGAATTTTAAGTCTTAATTCAGTGGCGTTCTTCTGCATGTGACAGTTCTAAAAGCTTTGCCGGTTATTCAATTTCATATTCTTATTAGAAGACAAGAATAGGTTTTTTTATTTAAAAATTGCATTTGAAGATACTAAGAATAAACCACTCTGTGGCTCTTTTCAAATCTGTTGTCCTGAAAGGGTTATTGCGAGTGAAGTTTCTTTTAGAATGAACTCAGGAGGCTTGCCTTCTGCCTGCTCTTTCCCTTTTATCTCCGCAGCTCGTATGTCTGTGGTACATAGCCATTAATTTACCAATTTTGAAAGGATTTTTATCTAATAAAAAGAGCAGCACCTAAGAGCCCACACTTCATTTCAGACACAAAGATGTAGTTATGACAACATAATCTCAAGCGCCTGTAATAGAGCTTAGGGGTTCACTCGAGAGGAACTGAAAGGAAGCCTCTCTGTAGAGATGGTGAAACCTGGAAGCTCTTTTGCGTATTCCTTGCTGCAATATATCACCAACCCGTTTGCTTCTTTGGAAGATGGAGAGGCATTTGAAAAGATTCTCCCCCCGCCCTCTCTCTCACACTCTTTCTGTCAGCTTCTGAGGGATTAATGTTGCAGACATTCTATATCTGTTCAGGGGGGAAGCAGAATCCTCCTGTCTTGCCTCACAATGCTGAATACAGGATGATGTAAACCAAGGGACAGAATCAGTGGTAGCTGGTGCACATGGGGACTGATAGGGCAGAAGGCTGGGAGGCCAACAGTAGGTGGAGCCAGAGCCAATAATATGTGGAGATGGAGCCAATGGCAGGTGGGACCAACTAATTGACATCCCCCTGCCTGCTGATTTCTACAAAATAGACTAAAGAGGAAGCTGAGAGTCAGGGCCACACCCTAGACTAGTAAACAGAAACGCAGGTGGGTGAGGGCTTGCTGGGGACTGATGGAGGTTGATGAGGCAGTGCTCCATTCACCCTAATGAACTAGCATCCACCGGACAGAATACACATCCTGGGCAAGACAATATAACATAAGCAGAAACCCTTGACACTCTATTGCAAATCACCCAAATACCTTCCTTCTCTGCACCCCTGCAGTGGGGTTCTAAAAAAAGTCCCTGATGTAGAATATAAACAATTGGCCCATTTAGTCCAGCATTTTGTTCTTACAGTGGCCAGACAGATGTCTCATGGGAAGCTGGCAAACAAGACGTTGAGTACAACAGCACTCTTACCACTTGTGATTCTCAGCAACCAATATTCAGAGGCATACTGCCTCCAACTCTGGAAGTAGAACATGGTTAGTTGCTGCAGACGGCTAGAATAAATTAGCTTCCATTAAGGATTATCTGTTTTGGTTTTGAATATTCCCTTTCTCTCTGTGTGTGTTCACACTAATGGTGTTGCGGGGGCTGGAGTCTTCCTCAAGTTCAGCCAAACAACAAGCAGTATAATCAGCTAAGTGGCATTATACAGAGATAACAACAAAATAATAGAAATTCTGGAGAAAACTGTATTTCTCTCTGTGTGTTTATGTATGCACATCTTTTGAAATATGACAGGGTGGTAGCTGAATGTGTTTGACAGCTTACACTTGCTCATCTTTTGAAATTAGCTGAGTGTTCCGTTTCAAGCTAGATCTCTTTGCCCATTCATCAGGCCTAGTAGGGGTTGCCAATTAGCACCTCTGCTAATTCTGACACAATGACACCATGTGCCAGAAGTGCTGCAGGCAGGCTTGCCAATGCCTCAGCACTCATCTTTCTGTACTTCTCACAGGAGTTTGTCACTCTGATGTCTGCATGCCAGAGACAATACCCTGCAGACCGAGCTTGGTGAGCCATTAACAAACATTATGAGTGCTTCTGCTTGCAGCCTCAGGTTCTTCCACTGTATCATTTTGATTATATGTACGCCTTGCAGTTAAGCATATTCTGTTACTCCTGTGTATGGGTCTACCTCCCCCACCCACCGCTGGTTTGGTAGTGTGGGACTTTTGGTCCCCTGGAATAGAGAGTTATATAAAGCATGGTGTATTGGCTATTCAAGTTTCTGCTCAGCCATGAACCTTCCATGGTAGGCTTTCTGGAAGTGCTCAGCAGGGCTAAAGGATAAGGCATGCTCCAAAGAGGCTGCTGGTTGGGTTCTGATTGAATCCATGAAGTGCTGTTCTCAGTCAGCGTAGATTGAAGTAGCCAACATGATATCTTCCAGATGTTAATGAACCCCAAATCCCTTCCATCCCAGCTAGTATAGTTAATGGTCAAGGAGGATGGGAGTCCTAGTCCAGTAACATTTTGAAGCCTCCATGTTGGCTAATTCTGCTATACACAATACTGAGGTCAACTGATCAATGGTCCACCTTAGTATGATATGATATAATAGTCCATAACAGTCAGATGCCATCTCTGTTTTATTTTCAGGGGCTATCAAATAGCTTCCTTTTTTAAAAATGAAGCCTTCCAAGTGGATATTTTTATTCTAGTCTGTTCTTCTATTGATTTTGAAGGAGTTTAAAACAAATCAAATCAAATGAAGTTGTTTTGTATATGTTCTATCAGCTGCAATCCTAATATTCTTTACCTGGGAGCTTACCCCATTGAATTCAAGAGGATTTACTTCTAAGCGTAACATGCCTCAAATTGCATTGCTAGTATTTTAAAGCAGTTCTGAAGTACGTTGATCTCCCCTTCACCCCTTCTCCATACATTTGGACAACACTGTACCAGTTTTCCCAGAATCTGCACTGACTTTCTTCTGTGGAAAGAAAGGGTTTCATCTAGAGTCTTGTCCTGCTGAAATAGTGTGGGTGGATCACCCCTGAGGCGCCAAATAGTAATCAAAAGACAGTCTCTCATAGAGCACATTGCAGTAGTCTAGCCTGGAGGTTCACAAAGGCCTTAGTGGTTAATTTTCTCTCTCCTGGATTTTCTCTTTGTACACCGAATCTAGCTGAGGGGAATGTTAGTGCTTTATATATCAGAGCTCTTTGCATCTTCAATAATTTATGATGTTCTATTATTTCTGGTCTTGTGTGCTCAGAAACGATCACTATCATTTCATATATATGTGTGTGTGTGTGTGTGTGTATTCATATGTAATATATAGAGTGAGAAGAGGAAGGATTGGGATGAGGCAATGGAAAAGGAGTTCAAACACAATACCGAAAAAGTTAAAATAAGATAAATTGTGCACTCATGATGTCTTGTAGTCAAAGCTTGGCAGCAGTGTTGCATCTTGTGTGTAGTCTTCAATGGTGGTTATATGCTCGGCAAGGGAATTGTGCTTGCCGTGGATATGCTATTAGGGAATTGTGTCTCCTGCAAGCGAGCACATTGGATGGTGAAGGAATCAATTTGAAATGGACTTTTACAAGGAATTTGGTGGTTCTGACGTGGCTGAATTTTGCCCACGTTGGACCACATTGCAAACACCCTCTTATGTGCAAGTTCATAGCTGTTACTTTTAAGAAACAAAACAATAAAAAATCACATGGGAGCAAAGGAAGCTGCCTTATACAGACTTCTGATGTTTGGTCCATCTAACTCAGATTTGTAAAAATTGATTAGCGGCAGCTCTCCAGAATTTTTCAGATGCCATAGCTCAATGGTAGAACATTTCCTGTGAATGCAGAAAGCTCCAGGTTCAATCCCTAGCATCTCCAGATAGGGCTAAGAGCAGCGTTTGAAACCCCCATTGTTCTAGGCACATCTTGCAACAGAGAATTTCAGTAATGTGAGCAGTTTCTGAGCTCTGGGAGCAGTACTGCACCTAAGATTTCAGATTAAAGCTGCTACTGCTGGAACAAAAGGAGGACCTTTTTCTGCCTCCCCACTTGCAGTCAGTCTCTGAGGACTGGAGAAGGAACCCTCATAAGAATATTAGGGGGGTGGGAAGGGAAGTATGGCTTTGTTTTTTTCAGTCTTCAGATGAGGACTAGACCATTTGAAAAATGAACATAAGATTTTAGTTGCAGTTCATTCATCTTCAGCTTTGCATTCTTGTTATAAAAAAGCGCACCTAGACATTCAGTTTCAGCGCCCATAACCCAGGTTTAAGGTGCCATTTAGCTCCTGGCTTTCATACCTCAGTTTCTAACACTGGCTAAGAGCGTTCCCCTTTCTGAAACCTTGGAGAGCCACTGACCAATTGTTTGATTCAGTATAAGGCTATGTTCCTATGGCCCTCTGCCATTCCACCTACAGAAGATGACTGGCTAGGCAGTTGATTTCAACACCGGAACAGGGTAGCATCATCTAGCACACTTGATGGCAGCAGGTTACTTTAGGGTAGTGTGCATGGCACACAAACAGCTGTCTTCCAACAGAGGGAGATAGTGAGGGATACCCTTAATGGTGGTGTCAGCCCTGCCCAGCAGAAAAAAAGAGATGCTACCATTATCAGCATCTTCATTTTACAGAGTTAGGGGGAAAAGCAGACCAGTGGACCTCTTTCACTACTGAGGAAGCTACATCCACTGGCCAGCTAAATTGTCCTGAATTCAAGGTGTATGTTTTCCCCTTTGTGGATGAGGCAGCATGCAGCACTGAAACCTTTCAAGCATTCAGGTACATTCCATGAGAGGTTTCAAGGGTCTGATTAATTTTCAAAACAGGCCTAAGGCTGCTCTTCTACCTTAGCCTATGGCAACAATGGGGAACCTCAGGCTCTCCAGATGTTGCTGGCCTTCAACTCCCATCAGCTGCAGCCAGCATGGCCTGTGGTTGGGGATGATGGGAGCTCCTATCCAAAAACAGCTGGGGAGGTTCACCGCTTTCCCCATCTCTATCCGTGAGAAGTTGGGGGGCAGTTGCAGATTCAAGACCAAAGATGCTTCCAGGAACAGGATGGTTTGTGACAAAGCGAGCCCTTTGTTACATTGGATGAAAATGAAATTTTAGGCCAGCAGTTTCTGAATGGCTGGTAATAATGTCTCCAGCGAGCTTTCTGCATGTGCAAAATTTTACAATGCCAACCACTTTCACCCCATCTTGCCTTTTTAATACCTCACGATCCCTATTCAGCATGGAACTTCTGGTTGCTTTTGTGTCACAGTCTAATCTGACTTTCTTTCTTTTTTTGTTGAAACCCAGCCTTTTCTTCTTCTTTTTATTCTCACTTTACCATGGCCAGATGATATATTATCGGGACTGGGATGGCAACTCTTCATTGTGCAGGGTATCTCCAATATGACAGCTCTGCATCTTCAATGTCAGCTTCACTGCTTCTGAGTTGTAGTAGATTTACAGATTCTATTATACCTCTATTGAACAGCTCTTAATCTGGTCAGAGGAAGGGGGAGGGGGAGGATCATGCTACAAGCAGCACATTTTATCCCTCATCTTTAATATTGGAATGGATTTTTGGCAAGGTTGTACAATTGCATTAGAAATATTTGAATACTGGGCATTTTCTTCTTTAAAAATATATATATAAGAGTTTGGAGTGTCAACACTGCAAATTCTAGACAGGATTCGTTCTTTTCACACTTCATGTTTTGTTTTTGATGGTCAGGTGAAAAAAGAGCTCAGAGCTTGTCACCTTTAAGCATTGTGCAGAAGACAGAATTTCAGCAGGGGTAGCAGCTTCAAGGTAGAGGACTGTTCCCTGTAAAGTAGGCCATGAGGTCACCCTACTGGAGCTAATGAACATGCCCTTATTGGATTCCTAAGTTTTTGCATTCTTCTTCTTATTCTTAATAGGCTTTGTACTTCTGCAAATATTGGGGTTCTCCTGAGAATGTCAATACCTCTCTCTTGTTTGTCAGTAGTCCCATTTTGGCTCCCTTTCTGCTGGCACTCACCCACCTGATTTTGCAAATGGAAAGCATGGTGCTATTTGCTTGCCACACTTTCCTAAGTGCTTGAAATGTTATGCATACTATGTGTCTCAGTAATTCTTACAAGAGGCCTGCAAAGCGAGCTGATGTCCAGTCCCCTGCTCTGATGTACCATATTTTTCGCTCTATAAGACACACTTTTCCCCTCCTAAAAAGTAAGGGGAAATGTGTGTGCATCTTATGGAGCGAATGCAGGTGGGAGGCTCTGCTCAGCGCTCCCTTTAAAGAGTCGCGTGGAGCGTGTGTACGGCTCTTGGGGGCTTTTCCTCGAGGAGGGAGAAGAGCTGCCCTTCTCCCTCCTTGGGGAAAAGCCCCCAAGAGCTGCACACACACTCCACATTATTTTTAAAGGGAGCGCGGCTCTTAGGGGAGCTTTAGGCTCCCCTTGCCCAGGAGAGGCTGCGTGCAGCTATCCCATAAGCCAGGACAGCCAGCGGGATTGCTGCGCTGCAATCCCGCTGGCTGTCCTGGCTTCTGGGATTCAGAATATTTTTTTCTTGTTTTCCCCTTCCAAAAACTAGGTGCGTCTTATGGTCTGGTGTGTCTTATAGAGCGAAAAATACAGTAATTTCAGCACCAGCCAAAAAACCTTTAAAAGATCCGCAGGCTATTTAAACGTGAACTTCAAAGGCCTGACAATTGGGAACTGCAACAGAATGCTGTAGAATGTTGCAGTGCGGAGTACTCCTCTTTATGTTTCTGGGCACTCCATTCTATAACTCCTCCCACCTCCAGTAGCTAGCCAGCATTATATTCTCACCAACACCAACCCCCTTTTCGCTGTTTTCACTGTGTTAGGACCAGCACTTGGAGAACTGAATTTGCTGTTAATATATATGACAATAGGTTTTTTTATGCTGCTGTTTTTTACCAGCTGCTTTTAATTTTAATTTTATTGTGCTTTCACTGCATTATTGTGTTTTTATTGCTCCCTTTTTGCTAGTCACCCTGGTAAAGCATGTGTGTAAAAGGCAAGGTGTAAATGCTGAAAACGAGAATATAAATATGAATAAATAAGTGAATACAGGAAGCAGCCTTATACTGAGGCAGGCCATTGGGTTGTCTAGCACAGTATTGGCTACACAAGTGTTTCTCAAGCCTGGGTCCCCAGCTGCTGTTGGACTACAACTCCCATCATCCCTGACCACTGGTCTTGCTAGCTAGGGATGATGGGAGTGGTAGTCCAACAACAGTTGGTAACACTGGGCTACACAGCAAGAGCAGCTCTCAAGGGTTTCCTGCATGGGTCTCCATGCTGGGGATTGAACCTGGGCCCTTCTGCATGCAGAGCAGATGATCCTACTACTGAGCATCTTTGTTTTCTACCAGGGGATCCTATTGGACTCCACACCCCATCATCTCTAGCCAACATGGTCAATTAGGAAGGATAAGGACTGTAGTCCAACAACATCTGGAGACCCCCTCCAACCAAGTCAAACCATTGGTCCATCTACCCCACTATTAACTACTCTATTTGATGGCAAATTTCCAAGTTCTGAGGCAGATCTTTCCCATCACTTATTACCATCGGATTCCCGGTCCCCCTAAACTTGAGGTGGTAGGGATTGAACCTGAGAACTTTTGCATGCAAAGCATGAGCTCCACTACTAAGCTAGGGTTCTTCTCAAGTTATGGCTTGCTCAAGGCTACCGGGTAATTCAAGACTGGGATTAGATGTGAACTATAGGCTTCCTGGCTCACAGCTAGTTCTCTTAAAAAGAGCAGCTTAATGATGCTCTCAACTCAATGAACTTTTCATTATCTCTTCATTATAAAGATGTATAATGTTCTTTTAATTTTCTCTTCCTTCTCCATTGCTTCTCCCTGTCTCAACGCTTCCTACCGTATTGCCTTGTCTAAATTAATTTGCGGGCCTGTGTGTGTGGGGGGGGTGGAGAACGTCATCCTACCCTATATTTGAATAATTGCAGCAATCTACCCTGAACCCTAGGGATAGCGTGGGCTATAAATCAGCATAAATATTTTTTTGGCAACCTTCTACAATTCCGTACTAGTCTTTATCACTGTGTCCTTTTTTAAAACAACAACAAAAACATCCCCATTCACTTGTACAACGTAGGTTTCCTTAAAAAAAAAAAAGGAAGCCAACTCGGACAATTAGTTTACAATATACAAAGGAAGTATACTTGATATATAGATTTGCATGTGTTTTATTTCCTAGTCAAGAATCCATGCTTTGTTGTTATATAACACGGTTGTGTTTTGTGTGTTGGCATGCCAGGACTAGTTAGCATAGTGCAGAGGGTAGGTTTCTTGGCTGCGAGGAGGCGGAGGCATTATAGAGGGTAGCAAGAGGGCAGGCTAGAATCATAGCAACCTTTGCTGCATGGATGATGTGCTCTGAATGTGAAAGGGTTGGTTTTGTTCTGCTACTCCGATTCCTCTCCCCTCCCCACCTGCCATTCTGACCTTGTATCTCCCTCCAGATTCACACTTTTGACTACCTTCCTTTCTCTTCCCCCTCATCTCCTCAATTGATCCCCTGCTGTTAGTGCTTTGAATGCCATTGACTTTACATTGTGGCTCTTCCTACAGCTCAGCAATTCTAGCTAGAAGCTGTCTTGGCCCCCCTCCTGCCTCTTATCTGGTCTCCTGTAAATGTTTTGTAGATTTATTTGCTTGGATATTTTAAGGGTGCCTTTCAGGGCAAGGCAGCCTACTGGTGCGTGTGTGTTGTATACATATTTCAAGAAAATCCCACAATTCAGAACAATAAGTAACGTAAACTCAACATCCAGCCAAGCAGTCCCTAAAACTAATCAAGCCAGTAAGAGCACAATTTGAAACCAGCTAGAAAACAAATGAACACCCATTATAATAATGCAAGACTGGCCCATGTGAACTAAATGAAAACATCTCGTCTGAAAGACCCCTTGGAAGCCAATAGGTCTTTGAACCCCATTTAAAAGCCAGAATGAATGAGGCTCGCTCTATATTTCCTGGGAGGCCATTTCACAAATGTGGGGCCACCACAGAAAAATACCCTGTCTTTTTTGCCTGCTAGTGTAACATAATTTATTGGTGGGTTGGAGAGCAGAACTTATGGTGATGATCTTAGGGCTTGGGCAAATTCAAATGGGTGCAGGTAATTTGTAAGAAAAATGCCAAGAAAACCCTAAAAGGCAAAACAGGTTCTGTGAGCCAATAGGGAGAAGTATTAGAAAATCAAGCTTGCTGCTGGGAAATCCAGGTAACAGGTGGGATGAACAGCAAAATGTTCCAGTGTATTTTTGCTTCACAAGGAAGGGGTCATATTTAGAATTTCAACCAGTTATTCCCTCTAAGCAAACATTTCACACACACACACACACACACCATTTCCAGATTCCCCACTCATCAATACACTCAATACTCTATGGCAGAGGTTTTCAACCTTTTTGTGTACACAGCTCCCTTGACCAACTGCGTTCTTTCTGTGGCACTCGTGTGGACTAAATTGTAAACACTTTAAAACACTTAATTATAAAAGCAGCATAAAATACAGTATAAAAACATGAGTAACAATAAAATTCAAAAATCAATTAGATAATCCCCAGGGATAGCTGGCTGAACTGGTCCTACTTGGGCCAGAGGAGAATTAGCTGTGGAGTCTCAGAGCGGGTGATCTTCATAAAAGAGGAGGGGGAGGGAAGAGAAGGGAAATAAAAGATCAGGCTGAATTCAAATTAAAGGCCATGTAAAAAGAAAAGCATGTAAACTGGGAGAAACTTGCGTGAAAATGCTGATGAACTTTGATGAGGACCTTAAAAAAAAACAAAAAGTTTGCAAACCAGTGTGGAAATGAGGAGAACTACATTTAAGAATGGTAAAATGAGAAACTGAGAGAAACTGAAATTGACAGATTCGTTCATCCTTACACTCCACCACTGCTTCTGGGTACATGCACACTGTTGGAGCACATTATCATTTTTTCCAGAAGAGAGAGAGGAGGGGGAATGGGACCAGAAGAGCACAGATGCAGAATAAGAAACTATCCAAATTGGTTTTGTAATCTTTGGAAGGAAGGTGGTGGTGGAATGACAAAAATACGGTTGCTCTTCTTCATGTACAGATGTAGGTCATGAAATTCCTAATCAGCTTACATTTTGTATCCACACATTGCAGGAAAGTAATCCTACTTAGCTGCAGCCCTTTATGGGGTTTGGAGGCCTTTCAGAAAACAACAATCCCTCCTGACCTTTAAATACAACATGAGGATTGCTGATTTGTTTAATGTGTGTAGAAAGGACCCATATGTGTATATATTTATGTATACATTGACAGGCAAAGTAGCTTTCCTTAGCTCACAAAAGGGGCCTAAACTCTCACTTCAAAGCCTGTGAAACAGCTTTTCTAATTATGCACCGTTTTCTCAGTGAGGCTATTTCTACACAATTTTAGGGTTCTTATTGCAGAAAGCCTATATATATGTAACCCTAGAATGTGCAGTTTTACCATTTTTAATATAGCTAATAGCTTCACCACTTGTGTGTGTCGAGAGGGATAAGAATTCAAAGTTAGAGTGAGAAAACAAGTTTCAGAGGTGTTTCCCCCGCCTTCAACAAATGTTGTATTTCATCATGGATAAAGGGAACAAGTCTTCAACCCTATGCGCAGTTTTCTAAAAGAAAGCCCCGCTAAATTCAAGGAAGCCCCGTTGAATTAAATGGGATTGCCTTTTGTATAAGATCATTTAAAATTTATCTACGACATTGAGAAAGCCTCTCTGTTGGATACAGAGGACCCTTTAGGGGAAGAATATGTGGCCCTGTAGAAGTTACTGGGCTCCAGTTCCCATCAGACCCAGCCAACATCACCAGTGGACAGGGACTATGGGAATTGTAGCCTGGGAACATCCAGAGGATCACTATTTCAGTGTCTAATAGCTATGATGGCTAAGTTCTACTTCTGAATGCTGCCTCTGAGAGTGGAGGTAGAATATGGCCATCATGGCCTTTGGATGTTCCTTGAGCCCATGTCCTATGTTTGTTGCATGTGCCTTCTGTGGTTAACTTTGCTGTGATCAGTGCCCCCTATCTTACATATTACCTTCTGTGATTTAAATGTTGTAAGAGGATCCATGTAGCTTGAGGATGTAACTGCAAAGAATGAAGGCTGTTGGGTTGGCTTTCAAATGCTCCATGTGCTGAGGACTACTTCAAGTCTATTCTTTTAGCACTGCAAGGGTTGCTCATCCATCCTTTTGTGATGTACAACTCTTCATCTAACCCTTCCTTTACCTTTCATCAGTCCAGTCCCCCATCCATCTAACCAGCTATGCGCTCCAAAGCACAATCATCTAGCTATCAATACACTCTGCCATCCCCCTCCATCCACCCATTATCTCCAATGCATGCAAGTGTCTATAGTTTGCTCATTCATCTCTGCACAGCCCTCTGTCCATCTTCCCCTTCCTCTTCCTTTATGCATTAATCCTCCTATTCCTTTCACACAAAGTGAAAGATGACCGTTACTTTTGCCCTGGCACATTTTTCTTGCTAAGTTATGAACTGTTGGCCTCTGTAGGCACCAGCTTTAGACAGCTTGGCCCTTTGAAAGAAACTTTGGGCCCTTGGTCAAGGAAGCAAATAGGGATTCTTCCTTTCATTAGTTCTTGCCTGCCATAATAGGATTCTTGGAATAAGATCTATCAGAGTTGTCTGACACCTGTTTTACTTCTTCATTTCCCTTTACAACTTGAATTTCTGCTTTTAAAAGCAAGGGCTGTTAGCTGATGAGCTGCTTGTGTGTGTATCTTCCAAAGGTAGAAGCAATGCTGAGGAAGGTGCCCATAGAATTTTGTCACCCACAAACCAAAATGTGCCTTTATGGCTAGATCACAGTTTATCTCTACAGCTGGGTGAGTCCTGCTCATGACAATACTTGGAGGTCGGAAATTCTGAGACTCTACCTCTCTTTCAAATCAGAACCAGTGAAGGCGGTGAAGGTCCTGTGTGAGTGTCTGGAGGTGGTTGGAGGATGGATGACAGCTAACAGAGTGAGGTTGAATCCTGACAAGATAGAAGTATTGTTTTGGGGTGACAGTAGATGGGCAGGTGTGGAGGACTCCCTGGTCCTGAATGGAGTAACTGTGCCTCTGAAGGACCAGGTGCGCAGCTTGGAAGTCATTTTGGACTTGCAGCTGTCCATGGAGGCACAGGTCAATTTTGTGTCCTGGGCAGCTGTTTACCAGCTCCATCTGGTATGCAGTCTGAGACCCTATCTGCCCACAGACTGTCTTGCCAGAGTGGTGCATGCTCTGGTTATCTCCCGCTTGGACTACTGCAATGCGCTCTATGTGGGGCTACCTTTGAAGGTGATATGGAAACTAAAACTAATCCAGAATGTGGCAGGTGGACTGGTGACTGAGAGTGGCCACCGAGACCACATAACAATGGTCTTGAAAGACGTACATTGGCACCCAGTATGTTTCCAAGCACAATTCAAAGTGTTGGTGCTGACCTTTAAAGTCATAAACGGCCTCGGTCCTGTATACCTGAAGGAGCGTCTTCACCCCCATTGTTCAGACCGGACACTGAGGTCCAGCGCCGAGGGCCTTCTGGTGGTTCCCTCACTGCGAGAAGCAAAGTTACAGGGAACCAGACAGAGGGCCTTCTTGGTAGTGGCGCCCTCCCACCAGATGTCAAAGAAAAAAACAACTACCAGACTTTTAGAAGACATCTGAAGGCAGCCCTCTTTAGGGAAGCTTTTAATATCTGAAAGACTATTGTATTTTAATATTTTGTTGGTAGCCGCCCAGAGTGGCTAGAGAAACCCATGCCAGATGGGCGGAGTATCAATATAATGTTGTTGTTGTTGTTGTTGTTGTTGTTGTTGTTGTTGTTGTTGTTGTTATATAGTGACTGGCGCAAGGCTACCCAATGAAATTCATGGAACACAGTTCTTCTTCAGCTGTGGAAATTCTAAGCACTATGTACCTTGCAGCACTGCAAGAGGTTTTTCAGTCTTAGGCAACCATTGCATATGGGTCAGCTCTGGCTTGTGGATATGATTGCAAGGTGAATCACAACCCACCTTCTAATTGTTTGATTTATTTTATTTTTCATTCATTGGCATTATAATAAATTCACTCATGCTTCAGTCATAGTAAATTCATTTTTGCCACCCATCATTCCCCCCTTTTGTTTTCATTTATATTATGAGCAACTCAGTTGGTCTTCCAGTGCCTGCAAGTTCAGTATTTCCTATCAACATAGGATAGAATTTTCTAGCACTCCCAGTACTTCAGGTGTGCCAGATGGCAAAGCGAGGAAGAGGAAAGGAGAGCAGTCTGTCCATTTATGCACAACCAAAGAAGGGTCTTTTGTTTATTCATGTGACTAAAGGTGGATTTAGGGCAGCGTAACCAGTTCTACCACACTGGGCACTGAGTCTTGGGGGAACATCAGGGTGTCCCAACTTTGACATAGTAAATTGAGCAGGACAGAAGGCCAGAGGTGGGTGGAGTGCTGAAATTTGGCTTCGCGCAGGGAGACGCAGAAATTCGAAAGACCAAAGGTAAGGTGTAAGATGGTGCAAGATTCCTCTAACTCTAACACCCCCTTTGACACAATCATTACATGTGAAAGGAGGAAATCTGTGATGGACCTAATGTGGTGGCTGCCATTTTGTTTAAATATATTTACCCTTTTACAACAACCTTTTCTGGTGACAGACCAGTTCTGATGCCATTATTGGAGCCATTCAGGAATGTTTTTGCAGCAGTCTTTTGTTGAAATCAGTATTGTGTGCAATAAGAAGAGGCTTATCTCCACTTAAGAGTCCCACTTTCAAACACTGAGTGTTTGAGATTAGAGTAAGTTCCAGGAAATGGTACCATTATGAATACATATTTAAAAGTCATTTCCACAGACTTGGGGGAAAAAATCATTATTGCAATCACACTGCTTCTATTCTTAATAATAACTGGGGGAAATTGAATGACGAAAATGCCAACTGATATTTAAACCACCTCTTATTATTAAATCAGAGTTCCCTGAGATAAAAATCACTTAATTAAGCAGCTTTCTGTTTGCTAAGCCTCCAGATCAGTATTCAATAGAAGGGAGGTAAATAATAATGCTCTTGTGGATTCAAATACCAGCCATTGTATTCATCTTATGGAATATATTACAGTAACTATCACTTTTTAATATAGTGCTTCTTGGCGTCTGTAAATTGATCTATTTCACAATTGTAGGGTGGGCTGTTTGCCTAAGCAAAAGCTGTAAGTAATGGAGGGAAGGCGGAAAACCTGAAATGTATTCATTAGTAATTTTTTTTAGCTTCCATGTTGTAGGGTTGCCATACGGCTGGAATTCCCCAGACATGTCCAGAATACCGCAGTCGGAAGTAGTGGCTGGGCAGTAATCCGGGGGGGGGGGGGATGCCTGGGGAAATCCAGACGTATGGCAGCCTACGTCGGCAGTGATGTTTTTGTTGAATTTCCATAAAAACAGCCCAAAAACGGCATTTTTAAAATAGCTATTTTGCCCAAAAAGTTCTGTCTGGATTTTCACTGTTTGAAATATGGCAACCCTGCTATGTTGTCTCTTTTAAGTTGTTTGATATAGGTATCTGAGAATTTAAAACAGGCACGAGGAACCTGTGGGAGGGCTGGATCAGGCTGGATTCCAAACTGAATTAGGCTTATTCAGACTGACCTGGGATTTGACTGGATTGGGGCAGTCCTGGATTGCCCCAGGACAGTTTGGGTCTACCTGGATTGATCCAGGATGTTCAGAAATGGGGACAGTCTAAAAATAATAAGACTAAATGCACCATGGTAATTGAGAAACGGGTGCCACTGTGGCAGAGAGCCAATTATTTGTACCCAAGCTGTGAAATAAACTGAGCATTATTATTTATTTATTCCGGCTCACACCTGCATATTGCTTCCTCTGTATCTGACAAATACATGGACTGTGTCCCATGAAAAGAATCCTATTTTATGTATGGGGGTATAAAAGGGTTTTTGTTGTTGTGTGAATGGGCACCATCCCCCCAAAACCACCGTTGCTTGCAGTTGCAGGCATCAAATAACTAAACCAGCTCTATGCCCCCTCTTACCCAGGCTTTGGATAGGGCTGTAGGAGAGAATAGCTGCAACCACCCAGATGCATTATCACCTGGAAAGGACAGTGAGACTTTTTGTGGGGTCAGTTTTTAATCTACCACAAACAATAAGTGATTGTCAATTTCCAAATTAAACAATAAGCAAGGCAGGGGTTCAAAAACTTTTCTGTCTCACACTGCATTCATCCAAGAGTAATCTGTTACTAGTAGTGGGTGGCACCAAAGCCAGTGCTGGGGCATATTCAGGGCCAAAAAGGGATATGTCACTTTTCTTTTTTACTTAAGAATGTAAGAGGAGCTTGATTGGCAAAAGGCCATTGAAACTGGCATCCTTTTCCCACAGTGGCCAACCAGATGCTCATGGAAATCTTGCAAACCATTCTTGAGTGTAGGGGTGCCAGAAGGTTCTGATGAAATTGGAAACAGGAGCAGAAATTGCTGGTGTTTGCTTATTCATCTTGTGTCTGGAACAGAAACCAATCCAGCTGGAACAGAAACCAATCCAGCAAATATGATCAGTATTCACTGCTGTTATTGTTGCTTTCAGTCCGCAAATAATATATAATTGATTTCTTCCTCCCCGCCCCACTTCATTTGCATTGTGTTTCCTTCGCACTGAAATAAATAGGGTGGAATACAACAACAAAATGACATGATTTCTTTATTTAATTAATTAGACGAAATACGTAAGTTAAGCAATTTTGCCACAGCAGATAATGAGATGAATAGCATAGCTATTGACAGAAGCTGAACTGCAGTGCAACAGAAACAATGCTGCATACAATGAAAAAACCTATGCCTTCTTACATATCAACTTGAGTGAAAAAGTGCTATCACCACTGTTGATTCTCAGCAGCACTTTGTCCCTTCCTTGCACCCCTTTCATTCATTTCTCTCAGCATTCTCATGATATTAGGCCAGATGTCATGGTTGCCTCAATTCCATCAAGATTGCATGTGGTTTGGCAATCCCAGATTGAAAAGGAGGAAGGAGAAGAAGTGGAGAGGGCTTGAAGGCTAGCATCCAGACATGGAGGATGTGGGATGGAGAATGCAGGATGGAGGATCTCCTCTTGTGACTCTAGATTTTGCAGAGTCTTATTGGAGAGTAGGGGTGGGGAGTGTTGAACCAAAGATGAGCTGTTCTGGAAGTTCTGCAAACATCATCTTGGTAGTCCAGATAACCCCACAATTAACTGGTAGTTGTAGCAATGAGCTCATATATTAGCTTGCTTTGATATAGGCTAATTGGCTTGCTTCAATGTTACCCTTATTTGTGGGCTTCGGGAGCTGGGCTCTGAGCCCAAAATGGGGAACTATTTGTAATATTTGGGTATTGGCCACATATGCACTCATCTGGTCAGGTGAAGTGACATATGCTGCTTTGTGTTTAAAGAATGTACTGGTATGAATGTTTGTGTTGGCATGGACAAGCTACCTCCTTCCTGCAGTATCTACCTTTCTTTAATAAAGCACTAGAACTGACCTCTCTGGCATTTTTGAGATCCTTCTTTGGTATCCTTGCACCCAACCACTCTCATGAGTCCTCCTTTGGACCTGTGGTTCAGAACACATGGACATCAACCAGCTAGTGGGAAGGGAGGAGGAGGAGGAGCTAGTGGCAGAGATGGATCAGAAGGGCAGGACACAGTGTTGCCAGTCAGAACCAGTTGCTTCCTCTGGAGGTACAATCAGATGCACCAGCCCTGATGGAGTGGACATCTGAATAGTCTTGTGAGTGAGCTTGTCCTCCCTTGACTTTGAAAGCATGGGAGGAAGGGTTTGGTGGCTGTTAAGGCATCTTCACCGCTTCTGTCCAGTTCTGGGTATCCTGCCCTACTGCCTTGAAACCATGTATTTTGGATCCTGTGCTGGCTGCTGATCCATTAGTACCTAGAACAAAGAACTCTTCCTTATACTCTTGAGTAATTCTCACTATCATTGACTTGTGGCATGGAGGCCTGGCACCAAAGATCACATGAGCTGGACTGTTGGCCACCAGTTACCCACCTCTCAAGTCAGGGAACCTCCTCATTTGTGCTGGAAGTTTGGAAGGTGGCATGTAGAGACTTGGGCTCATAGATTTTCTTATGAACTGAGATAGTTTAAGAGGGGATAACTTGACAGAAAAAAAGAATGCATTCCTCCCACCTACTCTGCACAGCTGTTTCATGTGCCAAATAATAGCAATTAAGCAACTGAGAGGAAGCGAGGTATACACTCTCCTACAAGTGAATCGTCTTTGTTATGCTGCCCCCCCAGCTCTTCTTTTCACGGTCAAGGCAACAAAGAAACGACTGATACTGGCAGAGCTGAACAAATACATCAAGAGGTGCCTATGCCAAGGGCACAGTGATGAGCTGTTTTTATTCCCATCTCTACGATGCCTTCCCTGTAATAGATAGCGTGTCAGAAGCTTCCTCAAACGCTGTACTGAATGAGAAATAAATTAGACGTAAGATCAGAAGGAAACATGTCTTCTGTTGCCTTTGCTAGTTCCAAGATCATGGCTCCTGTCTTTCTGTGTTCTTGCCTAGGCTGTATCACTGAGAACGAAGAGGGCCAACTAATATATTCAGCAAAATTAATGTCCTAGCTCAGTGGTAGAAGAACTGCTTTACATGCAAAAATACCCAGGTTGAAACCGCAGCATCTCCAGGTTGGGAATGCCCCCTGGGCAGCTGTGTGGACAATGAAGAAGGTGGACCATATTCTATATTCCTCCTATTTCATACCGGAGGCTGAATTGCATATTTTAATGTACACAAAGCAAAAACAAACACCCCTCCCTTGTGCATTAGAGAGAGGCCATAGCTCAGTGAGTAGAGCACATGCATTACATGCATAGGTTTCAGTCCCCATGAAAAGGATCTTGTGTAGCAGCTGATGTGAGAGGAGCCTTCCTACCTGACACCCTGGAAAGTCACTGACAGTCAGTATGCTAGGTAGACCAACAGTCTGACTTGGTGTATGGCAGCCTCCTGTGTTTCTGGAGGAATAGGCAGGATCTTTATTCCTTAAACCCTAGTTTTCCATAAGCAGGGAGGCTTAAAACAGGCTGTACTGAAGCCTCTGCCTTTAAACCCCTGGCAATCTAATTCCTCTCTCTGGCTTATGAGATTTCACCAAGGCAGTGTTGGGAGAAGTGAGGAGGACATGAAGTTATTTCAAGCATATTTTCACAACCATAAGTGCCAGGAACTTGAAGCTGAATTCTGCACCGATTCTGCTGTTTTCCTGTGCTTCTATGGAACTGTGGTGCATATGCATACTCCTGTTTTGGCACCTTAATCCATTGGCTTCATGTAGCAATTATTTAAGGAAGGCGACCAAAGCCCTTCAGATGTTTTACATCTGTTTTGGGTGGATGGTAGCAGAAGAACTGGCAAAGCTCCTCTTTTCCCTCTGAATCATATCAAAAGTTATCTGGGAGGTTGTTTTTTTTAAAAAAAAAAACACTTTCCTTTTCAATGTGTGCATGCGTACAAGCAGTTTTTCCATTAGGGATAAGGTATGCAGAGATACTGATTAGCACTGTGGTTTCTTGCAGCATGAGCTGCTTTTATGCATGGTTGGCCACATAGCTTAAGATAATAAAATAGATATTTGGTGCTCATGTGACTGGAGTGGATGTTTGTGCATTATTTATTTTTTTCACAGACAATGTGCAACTTTGGTGGATATTTTTGCATCTTTCAAGGACCATTTGCTTTCTGGAGATGAACACTGCTCAAAGTGCACTTGTGATATCAGATGATGCAGAGGCAGTAGGGACACATCAAAGCTGCAGTTGTTGGCCTTATTGGATTACTGAACATTTTGCGTGTGTCCTTTTGTAGGTTTTTTTTGCAGGGAGTCAGATGTTCTGGTACTGCAAATCGCTTCTTTTGAAAACAACACCAGTCTTGCAGGTCTACATGAATACATTTGTACATTGTCCACTAAGACTCTGAACCAGTGGCGTGCAGTCCGTGGACCAGAGGGACTAGCCTAGCTTCCTCCAAGCTCCTTCCTCCCTCCGCCTTCTTTCTCCTCCTCCAGCCCTCCTTGAACCGTACTTGCTTAGTGTCTTTCTTCCTTTAGCCACTCTATTTTACTTTCCCACTTTGCCTGCATCTTGAAAAACGCAGCTCTTGTGGCCACATTCGGACCTTCTAGATTTTAAAGTCCTTCAGTTCCAATTGCGTTCGGAGGACAGAGTAATGCAGCTGGAACCCCTTCTCCACACAAAAGCAGGTTGAAGGAGGAGATATCCTTGCAACCGTTGCAAAGCACAGCAGATTGGAGTGGGCAGCTGAACTTGCAGCCCAATACTCTTCATGTTTACCCCTTGGGTTCAATAGCACTCCCCTCCCTCTAGGTTGGAGCCTGGATCAATGGGGAGCAGATCCTTGGCTTTATGGCTCATGTTTATTTTATTTTATTTCCAAAGAAAATAACATGTAGGCATGTTTCTACTGCACAGTGAGTCATGTGTCCTCATGGTGGCTTAAACATTAAATCCTATACAATACAAATTCACAGTCATGAGCACGAGAAAGAAAGAAAAGCAAACAAACCACCCAATTTCTATATAAAATTATATACAGAAAACCTCCCAGCACACCCACCCATGGGGCTCTATCAATGGAGTGAGGAAGCTGCTTGTTTTGGGAATATTTTCCCCGCACTGCCTTTTGTCCTAGTCTGCAAGGTGAGGTAGCCATGGCAGCTGGAAATGCAGTGCTGTAAAGACTGGTCTACTAGGGTGAACGCGGCATTGTCCCACAAATCTTGGCTGGCTCTCCAATAGCCCTGACCTGCCAGCCTTCTTTACTTGCACCCAGCCCAGCGGGTCACACTCTGGCTGCCAGTTTCCTCCTCCTTAGTCTCAGTGTTGCCTCTTGTAAAGAGGAGGATGGGGGCAAAGCTAGAATTATTGAGCTCTGACTGTCACTGGCTGTGGCTCCACCAACAGATGGACTCTCTGCCTTCTGCTCCACCAGTCCCAATGAGGACCAGCCACCAGTGACTGAAAGGATTGTGCCTTGTTCTCTCTGTGCCACAGCAACAACAAAAAAGAATACTGCATTTTAGCACAAAAATGTGGAGCTCAGAATGCAAGCAGCTGCCATCTGTTCACACCCATATCAGGTTACAATAAAAAGGGATCATTGCTCTGAACAGCTGTCATCTGCCTGGTCACAAATCTGCATGTCTTCCTATCTGCTGCCCCCATCTTAGAGTTTTCCACAACGTTTACCTCCATTGCCCAGGACTGTCATGCTAACCTAGTTTCGTTGCACTTTTAGCAACAAATGCCGCCCCCCTCTTGCTGCCTTTTCACTGGGTTTTGTTCAAAATGAATGTTGCCCCCTCTGAATTGCAGCATCACCATGCCCCACCCCTGCCCCATTTTACAGAATGGTGACCTGTGTTCTGAGGCCAAACCAATTAATTGGGCAGGGGGAAGTTTAGCGCTTGGGAAGTTGTGCTGCCTCTTGCAATTATGGCTGGGGGAGAAATTAAGTCAAATCAGATTTCAATGCAAATCTACCTCATTTGCATTTCTGGAAACTATATGCAGACTATAGCTATACTTCAAAATGTGCAATTCTCTGAATTTTGTGATGTAGTTATCCACCCCCCCACCCCCCCGGAAGAAATGCCCCAAACTGCATATATTAGGAGAAAGTGTACATTGAGAATACATATATTAGTGAAAAATATTCTTGAAAAAAATTTGTTTATCAGGACAAATGTATGCCAAAGTGCCAACAATTTTCTTTTTTGAAAAATTGCAAACTGATGCAGAACTTAATTTCAGATTCCAAAAATGAGAAACTGAAAAGAAACCAAAAAGGACAGATTTGTCCCTCTCTCCTTGCCATATCCAGAGGTTGGGGCAGAGAGTACTGGTGCACTTTTCATAGCAATGGATTGGTCATGTGATTCCTTCCTCCTGTGAGCTATTATAAGAAGGGGAAGATGATATTTTGTAGACCCAAAGGTGGCTAACATGTGACCCTCCAGAGACCCTCTTAGGCTCTAGCTCCCATTGGCCTTGACTGCTGGTCACTCTGACTGGGGCTGATGGAAGATGGATCCCAATGACATGTGGAGACTCACAGGTCAGTCACCCCTGCATTGACAAGCAGGATAAAACTGTCCTTCTCAACCATGGCTGAAGCTCAGCCCATAGATCATTGCCACTCATTCACAGCAATTGTTGAATAACACATGAATTAGCCTTTAATCGATCTGCAGCTTCTTACTTCTGCTGCCCGTTCCTACTTACAGGAAGGGCTGTCAGCTATTGATAACCTTGTTTTGTCAATACTAGCAATTTAGCAACAGAGCGGCTGCCTTGTTTCTTCTCCATAAGCTGACGGCCCTTCCCTTGCCCTCAAGTCCATCTCTTTATGCTGAGTTGAGCTTTCTAGTTACTCTGTGCATACATAGAGGGCAAGTGAAGAGATAGCAAGAGCAAGGAGGAAGATGAGGACACTGGCCAGAAGCTCCAAGCAGGAGACGCTTGCCTGGTTGGCAATGCCAGCTTTCTGGCAGTAGGGTCTTTGCTGCTTACCAAGGGGAGGTTGGTACCAGCAAGAGCACCAGATTGGCTCAGCTGGTGCACCCACACTGTGCTGACCTGCCTGCTACCTGGCTCCTTCCCCTGTGTCTCCCAGTCAGCAGCAGCAACCACAATCAGTGGCGTAGCGTGGGTTGTCAGCACCCGGGGCAAGGCAAGTAATTTGCGCCCCCTAACCCGTGGATTTGCGCCCCCTAACCCTAACCCCCAGATGTTGCGCCCGGTGCGGCCGGCCCCCCCTGCACCCCCCACGCTACGCCACTGACCCCAATACCAGGGAGCTGGCATTTTGGCTCCACCCTGCTGGACAAGTTGCTTCTAGGTGTGTGTACATCCTCAAATGGGATGTAACCCTCAGCAGGTGCCTGATGCTGATGCACAGTTAGCTTCCTTGACATGCTGCATTTTTAGTGTTTTAGTGGAGAAGAGTTGAGCACATTTTCCATGACCCAGGTCTTGCTTCCCTATCCAACAGGGTCCATAGGGTCATCCATAGGGTCATAGGAAGCTGCCTTATATTGAACCAGAGCATTAATCCACCGAGCTCAGTATTGTCTATGCTGACTAGCAGTGGCTCTCTAAGATGTGAGGCAGGAGCCTCTCCCTGATCTACCTAGAGATGCTGAGGATTAACTTAGGGCTCTCTATGTGGGAAGCAGATGCTGTGGCCTAGCAGGATGGTAATATTTTCAGCGGCACAGGTTAGAACTGGAATTAACAGGAGAAGCAGAGAAAGATTGGAGAAACTAAGAAAATGCGAGAGGAAGTGGAAGATAAAAGGAATCATGGAAGGAGAGGAAGGGAAGTCCGCCAATAACTGTATTTTTAAAATGTAATATAATAAGTAATATGTAATATTCTTTTTCCTATTTCCTATTACATTCAGGGTGTGCGTGTTTTTTTTTTCTTGTGTTGAAATATATCAGAAATGTTTTATATATATATATATATATATATATATATATATATATATATATATGGAAAGTCGATGATCTGCCACTGAGTTATGGCTCGTAGCAAAGATTAACCCTTGCAATGCATTAAATCTATTTATATTCTAACTACAGTTGGCTTAAAAATCAGGGTTCAAAGCTGTGTTGCAAACTATCACTTAAAGCTAACCACGGTTGCTGCAAAGAGTCACTGGGCATACATTTATGCTCAAATTGAACTGTCACAGGCTTTGTTCCTTGAATTCCGTTGCCATTTAACTCTGACCTTTACATCCCATCCACCTTTGTACTGGTGTGTGTACACGTGTGTGTGTGTATGAGCGTGCGCACATGCATGCATGCACACACATCCCGGTCAATTGAGTATTGCACTCCATGCATCTGATGAAATGGATTCTGGCAGATGAAGGATTGAGTGCACAGATGAGTCAGGATTTCCCAGGAGGAAGAAGCAGAGGGCTGGGGATTGACAACAGAACATTTTGACCAGAGTGGCAATTGAAGAGTGATGCCATTTCTGCGTTAGTCTTTGTTCTATCTCCTTTTTAGGTTTCAAGATGTTAAATTAGGGGTGTGAGCATTGCCTTAGATCCTGAGATAAAGCTCACTTAAATGGAAGTTCATGGAAGGAACTTGTGCTCTCCCCACACCCTTCTCCACAGCCATCTGTGCCCTTGAAAGCCCACTGTAGAGGTTCTGGTGACCAATTTAGTATGGGACACAGAGGTTTCCTGAGGAATGGGGAATTGCTCCAAATCATGTTTTGGTCCTAGCATAAGTTTACTTAAGGAAGATCCACGAAAGAAAAGTTTATCACTCCTTTGTCTTCTGTGTCCCATTCAGCATGTTTTGAGAGCCCAACTTACCTCCCAGAAAGGCTTCTCAGGGGACTGTAGAAGGGAGGGGCAAACAACTTTACTTCTGTAAGCTAACCAATTGTAGGATTTATTTTTACAATGTTGTGCACTGTTGTACCTTTTATATATATAGATAAAAAAAATGGTCAATTGACTTTTTGTAATTCTTTTTGTAATGATGATTTGCAATTCTTAGGGTTTTTTCCTGAATTGTTGTTGCTGTTCATTAGATATACTGTGAGCTGCTTTGGACACAAACCTTGTGGGAAAGCGCCAGGCAAATAAAAAAGAAATGAAATGAATGGACATATGAGTTTGTGTGGAATTTCGGAAAGAGGCCAAAAAAAGGCTCAAGCACACTAGAGATGAGAAAATGACACACTGGAGATTCAGATTCCAGTTTTCCACTATTTTAGCTCTTGACAGTGACCCAAAATTTAAATTCAGCCTGGCTAGCTGTGGCCAAGTTGTCCACTGCCTCATTGCTCTTTATCTGTTTGGTTTTTAAAAAATGAAAGCCGTGTTGTTGCTGCTGCTGCTCTTTCCCTTCTTCTGGGCTGCAGATGCTCTAGGAATGTTTCTGTCACTGTGGCTTCTGTAGACCCGAAGGGGGAAAAGACTCCAGCAGCTGTGACTGCATCTTCTCAGTCTGACTGGGTCTGCTTCTTTTTGGCTACTGCTAAATCTGAAACCAAGAGATTCCTTTCCTACAGCTGCCTCCCTGGACTGTCTCTATACCAAATTTCCTTCTGCCCCCCCATCACAACTTACTTCCACAGTTCACACACCACTCAGTTTTTCCCCTCCTTCACATGTTATTATTATTATTAAATTTACATGCCAGAATGGCTTTTACATGGTGTGCAAGTATTAAAAATCAATCATAAAATATCAACACATAATTAAAATACACAATAAAGCAAGCCCGTTAATAAGCGTAACAATCAAAAGAACAATTCAAACAATTCAATCAGGAAGTTCAGGTGAATGCTTGCCTGGCAAATAATGCACTGTGTATTTTTCTCTCTCCATTAAATGCATTTTTATTCATACTTGACGCAAGTAAATTTTGGTAGAAAACAATAGTTAGCTAAAGAACTGCAATGTAAAAAGAAGTCTGAAGGATGGCAGTAGTATGAATTTGGGGTGGTGTACCTGCGTGAAGTTGCTTCCTGCATTTTCATGATTGAATCATGAGGAGGGGGAGACGAAAGCATGCATATGCAGAAAGGGTAGGGGAGTAGAGACAGTCACTGTTGTGTCACACCACACCTACTGGTGTGAACGAAATATAGCACTGCATGCTGGTATATCAGTCAAAAAGCTATGGTTCCATAACACAGCAGGTAGTGCAGTATGAAAGGGATGTTGAGATACTGGTACAGAAACACTAGCATAATATTCAGGAAAACAAATGCAATATCTACCACATGTGAATGCACCATAAGTCCTACTCAGAGCAGACCTGCTGAAGTTCATGGACCAAAGATTCAGGAAGGTAGCCGTGTTGGTCTGACATGGTCGAAATAAATAAATAAAAATTAAGAAATTGTCCTTAGAGACCAACTAAGTTTGTTCTTGGTATAAGCTTTTGTGTCCATGCACCCTGATTCAGATACCAAAGTTATTGGTATCTGAAGAAGTGTGCATGCACACGAAAAGTTAGGTCATGCCTGTTAAATGTTTTTATTGATAAATGGTTTGAGGATGCTTTATGGGAAGTGATTGATTGATTGATTTCAGAATTTGCTGCCATGAGATGTGGTAATATCCACTGCCACCTTCGAAAATTAATTAATTGATTGATGCCTTACGGTGCCAGTGGATATAATCATGTCTCATGGCTGCAAATTATATAAGTTACCTACTATATTTTGTCATTTCATCAGAGGCTGGATCTGGCCCGTAGGCCTCAAGTTAGCTGTCCATGGTTTCTCTGGCTTTAGTTCTCCTCAGGACATTTTTAGATTCTGTGAACTGCAGGTTTTATTTTTTATTTTTTTCAAAGCTGAAAAATTACTTGGTAAGCATGTATGCTCTCATTATCCTATTAGATTTCACACTTCAAGAAGAGGTTCCACCTTCTGAACTGTTTTCCCCTCTGGAGAATTGCTTTTGAACAGTGGCACTTTGATAAGAATTTTGCCTCTAAGGAATATGTGAGCAAAAATCCCCACCTCGACATTTGAGTAGGTGTTTTCAGTCCTATTAATCCTGCCCTGCCTCCCCCCTCCCCGCTTGGAATCTGTCAGTTTCCCTATGAAAGCACTTGTTGTTGTCAATTCTTTTTATTCTTTGAGGTTTCCTCCACTAAACGT
The DNA here is from genome assembly GCF_965113315.1 of Podarcis vaucheri. NCBI lineage: Eukaryota > Metazoa > Chordata > Lepidosauria > Squamata > Lacertidae > Podarcis > Podarcis vaucheri. The sequence continues at coordinate 10,816,989 of NC_138758.1, read as the reverse complement.
GTCTCCTGAAATGATGGCATGGAGCTGGCTCTTTGAGAGAAGTTTAGTAGTTAAAAAGGCAAGCAACTTTTCTGGAAAAGAAAAGATTTTAATAAGGTCCCCAGATCCCCAATTAGCTCTCTTTTAAAAACACACTCATCAGTTCTGACCACCAATTGCATTAGGCCTTCTCTGAAAATAATTAATAGTACAACACCGAAGTCATTTTCCAAGGTAAATAGAAGTTTAAGGCTGGGCAGAATAATTACAAGGAAAGCTGCCACTAACTTCCTTGGTTAGTAAGAAATTAAATGTGGCTTGAAAGCTTGGTCAACTTTTTCAGGGCCATGATTGATGTTTCTAAATTACTTTAATATTGTCAGGTCTCACTGACATCACAGCAGAGTGAAATCTCATACTTGTCTACTCAGAAGTAAGACCCACATGTTTCAGGGAAACTTCCAGGTAAGTGTTTATAGGTTTGCAGCATTTACCACTCATTTAAGCCTGCCATTAAAACATATGACCTCTTCCTAACTGTTCTAGCTATCATCAGGGTTGGCTCCACCATTAGACTGAGTGAGGCAAGTACCTTAGGCAAGAACTGCAGCGGTGGCAGCCTGGAGGCGCATTCCAGCTGTTCCTTCTGAGCCTCCTCACAATTCTCTGCTGAAATATCAGAACTATGTGCTACAGGCCTGCCACACACACCCTAAAATATCCTACTACCCTCAGGTGCGCCGGAGGACACCATTGCCATTGTTGGAGTAAGATGATTCGGCTTCTGTACATATCATTGGGATGGGGTGAAATCTCATCCTTTTCCTCAGGAAGCAAAACGTCTTGGTCACATGGTGACCTGGCTGCAAACCTAGCTGGAAGTTATGTCAGGGCCTCTGGGTAAACAGTTGCACATCTCATAATAATAGAATCCAGCCCATCTAATGATGCTGAATTGTTATGTACTGAGTTGAATAGGATCCAAACTGCAGCAGTCTGATTGGTCCTAGAACAATAGGATTCAGAATGCAGCATTAGGCCTAGAACAATGCAGCAGTATGATTGGTTGGCAGGAACCACCCAATCATGCTCCAGATAGAAGTGAATCCACAACCTGATTGGCTTACAGTAGAATTCCGGAATTAGCCAGTCATGTGCAGCCCATTGTGTAAATAATGTATATAAAGCAGATACTTTGAGGGGACTTTCATTCATTCCTCCTCACCACTATGAGCTGAATAAAGAGCATGAAATCACTTTGCGACTCTGAGTATATTTCACTGGCGACGAAGGTGGGATCCCGCTGAGCTGACTGCCACACACAGCACCGCAGCACCGCCACCTGCCACACCGCTGCCTCGCACCGTGTATCCAGGCTTCAGCTCTGAGTATATTTCATGAATGCTGGGAAATTCATGTCAGACAAGAGGACAATCTTCTTTACATAACACATAAACTATGGACAAGATATGCTGATGACCACCAATGTGAACAGTGTTAAGGACATTAGACAAATTCATGGAGGATTGGGCCATAAGTGGCTACTAGACATGATGGATAATTATTAGCTCCCTGCTCAGAGGCAGTGTGGTGGGGATCACTTCTGGAAGAATACTATTCCACTCATGTAGCTTCTAGAGAACTATGCTGAAGAACAGGGTACTTGACGAGACGTTGGACTGCTTTGGACTGATCCAGCAGGGCTCTCCTTATGTGAATAGTAGTATTTGGCGTGCTCTGGTCCATGGGGTCATGAAGAGTTGGACACGACTAAACAACAACAGCAACAAAAGTATTTGGAGAATGTGCTCTTAAGATCCAAGAGGCTGTTGTTCTTTAGCCCTAAGATGTGCATGTAACTCCACAGCTCCTATTGCAGAGATCTCGTGTTGAAAAAGACATTATGGGGCTGAACCCCATTGAACCTAGTAGGAAATGCATTACCAAGGGAATTCAGACAAATGCATGAAATTACAATTCAGATAAGGATTAAGCAGTTTAGGCAGCAATAGTTGTTTCCTATTACAGCATTTATATTAGAGAAGTCTGCAAACCCTTAAGTCAAATTTGTTTTTTCAGAGTTCCTTTCTTGTCTCCAGGCATCAGAAAATCCATCTGCCTCTTTTGACTTTTGGCCGATACCATTTGTTGCGGCTCTTCCTTTGCTGTTGCCAACTAATGCTTACTCCTTTTATAGTCTCTTGGACATCTAGATATATCTGTGCTTTTATCACAGTCACATTGCCTTCTGGGTTTTTTAGTCTCAACGGTAATGTCCAATGTGGCAGAATAAGGTGATGCAGCATTGCTAACTTGGCTTCTCTATATGGAAATCACAATCAGTAACTGAGCTGGAGAAAGGAAAGGCAGTGAAGAGGTCAGCATGGTGTGGCAGCAGCAGCAGCGGAGTTCACCCAAAGCTTCTGCTGCTGCACCCTCACCGTGCTGCCCTCCCTGTCCCTGTTCCCTTTTAGATACTGGCAGTGACTTCCATATTGGGAGGCCAGGTGAGCTGTGCTGCCCTACCCTGATCCATCCCAGCTGTTGTTGAGTCTCAAAGCTGGATGAATGGAGGAGAAACCAAACAGATATTTTAAATGCAAACAGACTCCAAGGCACATTTTAAATAGAGATGCTTGTCGCATCATGACAACTACAAAATATGCCTCTTCAAGAAATGTGTATTTTTAGTACTGTGCCATACCTCTCCTTCAGGTTCTCAAATGATTCCTTACCCTGTGGAGAGAAACTTTTATATCTATTTATTTTTTGCCTCATTTTCAGGGCACTTTAGAAATGCTCATTAAAACATCTTATAAAACAATTACAATTAAAAACATACCTCCATCCAATGATCTCAAGGTTGCCAGAAACAGTATTCTTCAGCCACCAGATCCCTGAGTAAACAGGAATGTTTTCAAATACCTCCTGAAAGTTAATTTTCACATGCAATAATGGTTGGGTGAAAGGAAGAGGAAGGAGAATTTTTTGGCAGGCATACGACTAGTTATTTCTGAAAAGAGCTTCCTTCAGGCCAATGTTCTGGAGTTCCTTCTTTTGCACAGCATCCTTGACAGGCCATAACAATTTGAATACCCAGACATTTATAGATGGGTGTCACTCGCAAGAGAGAGGTTTGAATTCCCCAGAACCCTGGCAAAAACTAATGCTAATAATATGATTTGTTTTCAGTCCCCCCCCCACCCCCCGCTTCCCGCCAGGTCCAAACCATCAGTCTCATCAATCTGCTCTCCCACCCTTACAGGCAGATTTCTTTCACAAAGCCATATGAATAAATAACATGCGGGAGCGCTGTCAACTCTTGGTATATGCAAACACTTCATTTTCACCTCTTATTGATTTTGGCCTTGCTGGTTTGTGTAGCTCCATGGACTTCACAACTTCAAATATGCATCTGTCCTGGCAGACCAGTCGTCAATCAAAGAAAGGTTAATTTGACTCCCTTGACATTTTTATCACTGGGACCTTTTTTAAAAATGCGACTATACAACAATTTTCATTTGGGACTCAAATTTTCAAAGCCTCTGAGAATATCTGGAGGACTTTTATATTTTTTTGTAGTCAAAGGTGTGATGGCACTTAGAATGATGTACTCATTCCAGAGGCATGAAAGAGTTTTTGGGAATTTTGATCTTGCTCAAAGTAATTTATTAGTGCAAAAAATGCTTAGGCTCTCTTTCCCCTCCTCACATATCTGATAATCTATAGCGCCTTTTTAAAAAAGTCACCAGAAAGTTCAAGCACAGCACAATCTTTAGCACCTTCTGAAAAGGTGAAGGAAATCTCCTGACCTTTGCATTTCCAGTAAGAATTAAGTTACAGAAGAAGATTTACCACAGTTGTGAGTTTTTAAAGCTGCATTTCCACTGTATGATTTCTTCTGTATGTCCCAAACTCGGATTTTGGAGTTTTGCAGCTTCAGGGAGATGCAAATATCTTGAATCGTTTTTTCCCAGCACTGTCCTGATTAAACCCATTCTTCCCTTTCTCTAGCTTAACATATGGACTGATGCACTGATGGCAGCGTCACATGATCCTTGGACATTTGCAGTCTTTTGTCATGTGGTCTCTCACCTGGTCTTTCACTTGCTAGGGGCAGGATCACTTGAAATCTTATTGTAGCTTTCCCCTCCCAAAAGTAAATCCTCCATGAGCACAAAGGGGAGGCCCAAACTGGATGTGACATTCAGTTGTGCATAGTCTTCCTTTCTGTTTCCTTCCTGGTAAGCAGCCACACAGGATGTTTTCTTGAGTGGAGGACTGGTGTCTTCCACTCAAGACTGCAGCCTCTGCAACCAAAGCTGGTCTATTAAAGCCAACACAGCTCTGCCCCACCAACTTCCACCTGCCCCTACCTGCCAGCTTTCTTTCTTACAACCAGTACAGGGACAGTACTGTCTGTCAGCTTCTTCCTCTCCAGCCTCAGTTTTGCCTTTGAAGAACTCAACAGGGAGGTGGATAGTGGATAGTGGTTCTGGCTGTCATCAACTGTGATGCTGCTTTTGTGAATAAAAAGTATATGGGGAAATATAGAGCAGCCCAGGCTTTTAAGATAAACCTTGGAATTCCTTGCTCACTCTGCCATCATTCTGCATGGTTTGGTGAATGGCCACAAAGATCTGCGCCTTCTCTGTGGTGGCACTGTGGTTCTGAAATATCCTCCAGGTCGCAATTTGGCAGGCTTCCTGTTAGATAGAAATTCAAAACAGTACTCTCTCTCTCTGTTTGTGTGTGTGCATACATATATATTGCTGCAGCTTGAAACTAGATTTAAATTGATTTTAAACCTGATTTGCTGCTTTTAAGTTCCATTGTTCTTAATTTTGCATTTCATTACATTTTCTTTTTTGACGGAGGTCATGGTTGGTGCTCTATGACAAAAATGCAGGTAAAAGATGAACAAATCATGGTTTATACAACCGGTGAATTGCAAATAACCAACATTACCCAAGGTCAACTGAGATGTTATAATTCTATTTGCTCTATTCCAAATGAAGTACAGCTACAATGCTAGCAGTCCCAAGGAGTGCTAATTGTGGGTAAATAATGACATTTTAATGCTGATTGCTCTCTAATAGACCCTATTATCCCTCCCCCCCAACAAATGCTAGTTTGTGCCAGATGTTCCCTTAGTAATGGAATCTCTTATTTATTTAACATGGCTGTGAGGCAGAACTGATCTTTTTTTTAAGTCTTATCTATTCTTGCTATTAATTTTAAGTGTTTAAAAATACTTTGCAAAGAGTATTGGAATTCAGTGGGGTGAGACATTTAGATACAGAAGACACCTGCATCTTACTTAGTGATTCTATTCATATGTCATACCAAATCACATTTTGACATTTCATGAATGGTCCAAGAATGAGCTCCAAGCTTCAGTCTTGTGCTCACTTATCTGTAAGGAAGCCTCACTGAATGAAACTGACTTCCGAGCAGACATGCAGAGGATTGCACCAGCAAATAACGGCTTGTGTATGTCTGCAAACTAAAATCAGATCCTGATTTACCATCCTAGTTTTCAGGGCAACTGCAGGCTGCAGATTGCCTGTTCAGATGTAATGTCAAGCTATAGTTTCCTGCAAACCAGAACGTAACTAATTTATCAGAGAACATGAGGGGAAGGGTCGGGGAAGGAGCATGCAAACTCAGGGATGATTCATTCATGTAGTGTCAAGCCTGTAGGATAACCAGCCTCATATAACTAACATGCTTAATGCCATAGAGTAAGCATATAAAACATATAATGCACACAATTTTAAAAACGAATCAGGAAATAAGATCGCTAGAGCAGCATTCATATGTGGAGGGCTCCTGAAGTAGGACTGCTTTGACCTGATGTATGAATTTTTGCAGGGACAGTGCCTTCCTTTCTACTGGGAGGGAATTTCCATATGACCGTTAAATCCAGAACCTACATCTGATTTAGCCACTGAGTCATTCATTTGAAAGACCTAAAAAATTGATGGTGTGTGGTATAAGGTGTCCTGAATACTAGTAAAGTCTGAAGGGGAGATAGCTATATGACTCTGCTTACATATTCAGGTTGGGGTGGTGGTGGGGTGGGCATGCATATCTCAAAATGATTAAGGTACTCCCAGACTATCCAGAAATATGGATTTTAATTCCCCACATAATTCCTCACCTGATTCTTAGAAAATTGGAACATGCAGCATTTTTATAGCTAGTTGAACTTTAGCCCATGGATAGGATTTCATTATAGGGGCCAGCACTACAGCACAATCTGAAGAATTGGTGAATTACAGGGATTAGGGACAGATTATGGAATCATTGAATTGTAGAGTTGGAAGGGACCACAAGGGTAATCTAGCCCAGCCTCCTGCAATGCAGGGGTCTCTTGCCTGACATGGTGCATGCACCCATGACCCTGAGATTAAGAGTCTTATTCTCCACCGACCAAGATCTATCAATTCTGGATTCTCTCGGTTTCTCATCTTTACAATCTTAAATTCAGTTCTCCACATTCCAGCAGCAATCTGCATTCTTTTAAAGAAAACGTTCCCATAAACATTCTTTAGCATTTTACTGCAAATTTCACATAATATACGATTTTGGGCTATATCCAACATTAGTCTGACTTAGAGTAGATCAGCTGAAATTTGTGGTTGCTACTAATTTAGGCTAATTTCAGTGGGGCTACTTTGAGCAGGACTAGTTAAAATTCCTTGTATGCAGTTTTAACATTGCAAGAAACTTTCCCTAATAAAATTACATTATATTATGTGTTGTGCGCATATGTATTTTATTGCACACTTTCCCTCAATATTTGCATTTTTGTACATCTTTATTGGTTGGAAAACTGCATCGGAAAATTCAGCTTGGAATTTCAACAGATAATTGTGTTCTGGTTTGAAAAGAGTGAATTAGATAGTATCTCATTAAATTGCAAACAATATTGAATTCCCTGCTTATCCCTGATGGGGATTCCATTTTTGCTTCATGCACACTTGACTCAGGCTCAGGGCTGGGAGGACGGGACACTCAAAGTGGCAAAATACAAGTTTCATCGATGTGTAAATCAATAAGCTTAGATCTCCGAAAGTTGCTGAGAGCAGTAAATGTTTCAGGCTTTTTAAAAACACAAAACAAAACGAAAACCAATTTATACAGCACCCTACAGACAAAGGGCCACAATCCAGGGAGCTACATTAAGCACAACCTTTAATGTTGTTGTCCCTTCCTCTCTCAATTTATTTCCCATCCTGTCAAGCAGACATCTTTCCCAGAATGGCAACACAATACATCGCTGCACCTTTCCAGAAAATGACTTGCAGTGCTAACCATGTTTACTCAGAAGCAAGGGCCTATTGAATTTCATGGAGTTTACTCTTTGCAAAGTGAAGTTAAGATTGCAGCCCTGCTGGATCTATTTCTGCGGTAGCTCAGAAATGAAAATTGGTCTCCTCTCCACCTCTTGACCTGATCTCATTTACCACTGCAATTGGTCTGATAAAGAAAGAATTTTGCATTCTTCTCAGATGTGTGATCTATTCAGCTTGTGACACTAGACGGTTTGGCTTCTCCTCCTCCTTGCCTTTTAGTCAATTTCATTACTCAGCAGAAAGAGGCTTTGAGCTTGGGAGGATTGTCATACTAATCGCAGTGCAAAAACACACATACATAACAGTGGAGATTCTGTCACAAAGCCCAAGGCTGCATTTGATGAAAGTGTTTGTGGTGCAATCCTGTACAGTCATGCCTCTTGTTACATTCAGTTCAGGTTACATCTTTTCAGGTTGTGTCCCGCACCGACCTGGAAGTACCAGAAAGGGTTACTTCCGGGTTTCGCTGCTCGCGCATGCACAGACACGCAAAATGACATCACACACATGCGCAGAAGCAGCGAATCGTGACTTGCGCATGCACGGACATGGGTTGCGTTCCTTTCAGGTTGTGAACAGGGCTCCGGAACTCTGAATAGGGATTGGGTAGAAGTTCAATCCAGCTCACATTTAAAAGCAAATCCACCTAACTGGTACTTGCCCAAGCCATGTGCGAACTGAAGCACATACGCCCATTGAAAGACACCACCCTTCTTTGGATTTTGCCGTGCAGTGAAGCATGCAAAATTGCATATACTAGGTATGTGAATAAAAATGCATATGTGGGTGAAAATAACACACAACAATGCATTATACAGTACTGGGATAAGCTGCCTTAGAAAAATGTGCATTGGGCAAAATTGCATACAGACATGCATGTATATTAAGAGAAATTTGCTCTGAAATGCTGACGAATCTTCTTTTTTCGAGGGAGTAAGTGGTGATGTAGAAGTGGCTGTGGGGAGGGGGCAGAGAGACTGAGTTGTCTTTAGCGAGAGAGTGAATAGTTGATTTACTATGCCTGCATACATTGCAGTGGGGTGACCCAATTTGCACCAATAAGGGCTGAATGGAGCTGGCTTGGAAGCATCTGGGCTGCCCCAAACAGAATTGTGGCAGATTTGGATTAATTTTGGACTAGGCATATACTCTGGATGTTCTGGTGCCTGATCTACCATGATTTTCTAATCTGACTACAACTCTGGAATTTTAGGTGCTGGTCCTGCAGGGCTAGAAAGATGGTCAGATGGCAACCTTTCCCCAGCAAACCCAACTTTGCAGCAGTACATTGCCGACCTCGAAGGGGCGTATTAAACTTTTGTACATATGTGTTGGGGAGGGGGAAAGAGCTAGCATTTCAAAGAGCAAGAAGTATATTGATGGTGGTTTTTTCAGTGACCTTGTAAGGTCCTGCATTATTCAAGTGTCTCTCATGGAGCACAACCTACATTTCTGAGCTGTGCAATACTGACATGGTGCGAAAAAAAGAGAAACCACATGAACTGTATTCATGCAACAATTTCAGGCCAGTTTTTTTTAGTGTCATTTAAGGAGGATAGACTTTCCCCATCACTCCCCCAATGCATGAGCACCTTAGCAGATTTTACTGCCCTAATAAGGATAAGCGAGGGGTGTGTTTGTGTGTGTGAGCGGTGAATTCATAATGGAAATAGGTGGTTGCCAGGAGCCTTGTAGAATGTTCACAGATCCTTAAATAATTGAAATATAGTAGTATATGCCCTCCTGAGATTTACAAAGCAATCTAAGCAAAATAGAGTTATGTGTCTGGCTTTAAAATAAAGGTCATGACTAAAGAGCAGTCTCCTATTACTTTTGTTACTACCACAGAAATGAATCTCATATGAGGCTGCCCTACAAATTGAGTCAGACCATTGTTCCCTCTAGTCTCCTGCTGTTTACTTTAAACTGGCAGCAGCTTTCCAAAGGCTCAGGTAAAATAAAATAAAATCTTTTCCAGTTCTCTTACCAAAAAATCCTTTGAATTGTCAGTGGCAGGGCTTGAACTTTGAATCACAAATTTGAAGTGGTGGTCCTTGTGGACCAGATTTGGGGAGATTGTGTGTCCACCTTGCAGTGCCAGATTTGGGGCACTATGGGTGGTTCCCCTGTCAAGGGGGCACAAAACCACCACCACCTATACTTATATGGGTATCAATTGAGAAGATCCATAAAAGCCATCTCTACCAAAAGGAATTATTGTGAAAATAATAAATATTGGGTTGGGGGAGGGCATGCCACATTTTGTCCTTACTCAAAGCACCATACTGGCAAAGTCCATCCCTGCATCTATCATACCCTCCAAGTGTTCCGATTTTCCAGGAACAGCCCTGGAATCATGAAAGACATCCTGGCTTCTTATCCGATCCCAGAATGTCTGTACTTCCCCTGCTAGTGCTGCTGCCGTTGAGCTCAGGAAGGAGGATGAGCTGTCACTTCTCCCAAGTGTTGCCTCTCCAGGGCCTCTCCATGGCTGCTGACTTCCTCCCTTGGGCAGCTCGTGGCAGCTGCTAGGGAGCAGGTGAGGAGCTGTAGAGGCCTGCTAGCTCTGAGGCGCAGGCAGAGGGCAGGGCCACTCTGGGAGGGAAGGAAGCGGGAGTGGATTCGAGTGCAAGGAGACTTATTTAATTTTTTTTTAGTAAAAAAGTATATGCTTTGTACGTCTGTGTCTAATTTTGCCCCTTTCTAAAATTTCCTTTATCAGTGTATGCTTTTCTGTTTTCAAATTTACCAAAGAATGAAATAAAATAAATTTGGGATTAAGGGGTTTTCTCAGGAAGGTGGAGGGCTTTTGTGCTGTGTCCCACTGGTATAGTGGTGGCGGCACTCGCCCTTCTTCTGATAGGAAATGCTCTAGTGGGGGTGGGGGACAAAAATGGGGAGATGAGGAGGCTCAGTTGGGCAAGGGGAGTGAGAACTGCCCCTGTTTTATCTGAGGAATGTTGGAGAATATGAATGTTGGAGCATATGTGCTGACCTTCAAAGCCCTAAATGGCCTTGGTCCAGTATACCTGAAGGAGCGTCTCCACCCCCATCCTTCTGCCCAGACACGAGGTCCAGCTCCGAGGGCCATCTGTGGTTCCCTCACTGCGAGAAGCCATGTTACAGGGAACCAGGCAGAGGGCCCTCCTGGTAGTGGCACCCACCCTGTGGAACACCCTCCCATCAGATGTCAAAGAGATGAACAACTACCAGACTTTTAGAAGACATCTGAAGGCTGCCCTGTTTAGGGAAGCTTTTAATGTTTAATAGATTATTGTAGTTTAATATTCTGTTGGAAACCACCCAGAGTGGCTGGGGAAACCCAGCCAGATGGGCGGGGTATAAATAATAAATTATTATTATATTATTGTCTAGTTAGGGGGCAAGCAGAAAGTGGGCATGGATCTCTTGGCAGCTGTCTGGGTGAAGACCAGTTTATGACTCCCTGAAGTCTAACAACAGCAGTGACTAAATGGCATCTTGTGTTCTGCCTGGTGTTTGCCGAATTACAGCCCCAGCAAGCATGGCCAATGACCAGGAATGATTGGAGCTGTAGTTTCGCAACACTTGGTAGTCTAAAGTCTGCCCACATCTGTGGCATTCCACAGATCATGGCAACCTGTCCATAATTATTAGCATATGCCTGCTCTCCTCAGCCACCTGTTTCTCACAGCCTAGTCCAGCCTCCTGCTTGAACTGTGGAACACAGAGCTATAGCATGGAGCTTAAAGATCTTCAGCTAGGGAGAGCTCACCCTGGCCCACGCCAGCTAATGAGTTCTATTATTAAACTGTTGTTAGCATCAATAGATGTCTCCTAATGCTCAACTAAAATATATCAGAAGCATATTGCACCTCTTCTAGGTTTGTCATGTATATTTGCTCAAGAAGCTCAACAACTTTGTCAAAAAAAAAAGCTGGACAATTTTTCTGTCTGGATTTTTGCTGTTTGAAATATGGCAAACCTGAGCTATTCCCTCTGGCCTATTCTGTGTGATATTTGAAGAGGGCTATCACGCCCTCCTCACCCCACCCCTGATCTTCACCTCTTTCCTTCAACCTTTACTTAAACCACATTGTTTTTCGCAACCCTGGCCCTTTTTTGTCTGGGGCCTCCTGTGTTTAAAGTTGGTGCTCTGCAACTGAGCTGCTTTTTCTTTGCTTTTGGAAGGGGGCCATATAAGCATTCAGTCTCTTAAGAGACTGAAAACCTGCAGTCAGTGATGGGGAACCACATTTGGTTTCCTGAGGGCCACGTTTCCTTCTTGACAACCTTCCATGGGCCACACTGCCAGCAGTAGGCGGGGACAGAGGCAGAAGTGGGTGGAGCAACAAACGTGGATTTGATTTTTGTACAGTAGGCTGGTTTCTGCACACACATGTAAACCTCTCTATTCTCCATCCAGCCAAGGAAGAGGCAATAACAGAGTTCCAAGGCACATGCCAAACAGAACCACTCGCCACCTTCCTCATCCTTCTTGCGGGGAAGCTCAGGGAAAGGTCACAGCTCCTTTAACCCTTCCAAGCAATGCTCCTTCCTGGAGAGGAAACATGCAAAGAGGGGCTGCATCTCCTGCTGCCTTCTTCCTTTCTCTTTCTCTTCCCCCTCCCCCGAAAGTGAGGGAGACCACCACCAGCCATCCAACACTGGAGAGAGTGGCCAGGGGGCTTGCAGGAGGCTCTGCCAACATAAACAGCTTTGCAGAGCCCATGATCCTCCCTACGTCCTCCCACCGGCTCAGAGGGAGCTTGAGCCCCACGGTGCTCAGTCCCCATCCCTTTTGCGAAGATCTGCTTGGAGAAATGACGGAGCGTATGTTGCCAAACTACCAGTGGGGACAAAACAACCCAGACATTTTGGTAGGGTTGCCAAGGTAAAAAGTTGTTGAGCTCCCCCCCCCTTTTTTTTGAACACTTTGAACGGTTGCCATACATCCAGGTTTTATGGACATTTTAGCCTGGACACTATTTTCAATAGGTGGATCCCGGACATATGGCAGCCCTCCAGAAACACTTGAGGAGGGTGCAAAAGTGGAGCCATAAAGAGTGTCTGTGAGAGAGTGAAAAGCACGCTATGTGGCCAGGAGAGAGTCTCAAGCCCATTAAATCATCACAACAACGCTGTGATGTAGGTTAGGCTAAGAGACAGTAACTGGCCTAAGATCAGCTTCATGGCTGAGTGGTGATTTAAACCCAGCCCTTCCAGGTCCTTAGCCCAGCACTCTAACTGCTGCAGCACAATGGCTGTCTACTGGTACCGTAACACCACACTGGCTCCCCAGATTGTGGGCTACTACCCCTGAGAGTCCCAGGCCTCTTTTTTGTGCCCTTTCGTGTGATTCTTTGTACCCACCTCTCTTAATTATTTTATTTTAGCCGATTTTGGCTTAAGTTCTCTAGATTTTTTCTTTCTTTCTACTTTGTTGTGTTAGCTCTCTGCTTTCTGCTTTGTTGTGTCTTGTACTTTGTGTCCTGTATCTTATTGTTACGTTTTAATTATTGCAAGCCACCCCTGGGGCCTGCTTTGGCTGAGAGGTGAGATAAACATCCTCACATAAACAACTACATTCCTGACATTCTTCAGGCAGGTGAGACGCTAGCATTTCTGCGGTTCACATCTGAAAGGCTTCTACTACAATTGTGTTGGCAGCTTTAAAAAAAAGATGTCACTACAAAACTGCTGCTTGGAAACAAAACCGAATGACCCCAAGGAAAAGGCAGGAATGCGACAGCTTGAGAGGAAAGTTGTCTGGATTTTCACAAATACAAGACGGGGGGGGGGGGGGTGAAAATGATATTGGCAATGGAGAACGAAGCTATGGTGCAAGGAACCTTATCCTGTACTTGTCAGCAAGTTCCAGTGACTTCAAATTGCGGGAGTCAATGCAGCTCTGAAAAGCCAGGGATTTCCAGAACATGAGGCAGTAGAGTTTACACTAATCCCTTTTTTTTCAAAGGAAGCATCTTCCCTTTTATTTCTAAGAGATAGACCCATCCCCCCTTTGTCTCTCCCCCCTTGCCCGCCACGAGTTTCTACCCAATCATACTTTTCTTGCAGTTTTCTTTGAAGTGATCTTCACCTTTCTGTGTCTAGCACAAAACATTAGCAAATGGCACACATGTATTTTGCTATGAAAGATACCAGGGGCACTTTCCCTCTTGACCTGAATCTCCTGTTATAATTGCTGTTCTGTCATTCTGCTTTATCAGGATTGCCTTATTGGGCATTTTAATTATGGTGGTTTATGTTTTAATGCTTTGTGAGATGGGATTGTTTTATTGTGTACTTTTTTATTTATAAAAAAGTGTATTTTACCAACTGTTGTACAACAGGCTTCTATGTTTTCTAAACCGCTTAGAAGCCATCTGAGCTGTATATTAATTCATTAAATAATAATCAAATTTTATTAGGGAAATAATGCTGTGTTCTACATGTGTGCTGAATAAAGATGGCTGCTTGAGGGATCAGCCTGTCAGCCAGCAGATAAGTTTCAGCATCTCAATCTAAGTATCTCCAAATTACAACTCACCGCCTGAAAAACAGAACACTTTATAATGCTGCTAATTTATTGGGAATTACAGTACACTGCCTTAGGAGCACATAATCAATGTGTAAAGGTGGGTTAAGGTTTTATTTGAATAATTAAATAAAAGAGATCAATGCTGCCCTGGCTGGGCTCTGAGCTCTTGGGTAATTAAGTAAGAGCCACCTCTTAACAGGCTGGTTTAGTGACAGAAGCTGTGGAGTCATCTCAATGGAAGGCTGGGCTTGGGTGGAGCCAAGATAGGGCAGGCTTACCCCTGCCCCTTCCAAGTATTTTGGTACCTTGGGAAGTATAGAAATTTATGCTAAAGCGAATTTCCCTCTCTTGGGCATTCTGGGCCACCCAGAGTCAGACAGAAGGAGAAATTTGATTCAGTTCTCATTTAAAGGTGAGCCTATCTAATCCACACTTTCCTGAACAATATGAAACGGAACATTGTTCAAAATGTGTTCTTCATTGAAATTTGCGATGCAAAATTCTCCAGCTGAGTAATATGTACAAAAATGCCCACACCAGAGTAAAACTGAACGTATTGGTGAAAATGACATACAACAATGCATTATATTAGGGGAAATTGCTTTGAAAAAATGTGTTTATTAGGCAAAATAGCATAGAAAAATGTGCCTGCTATGAGAAATTTGCACTAAAGTGCTGATGAGTTTTCACGAGGACTTTACAAAAATATGCATGACTGATGTGGACATGTGGAGAACTGAATTTAAGACTGGAAAAATGAGAAATTCAGAGAATGTGAAATTGACAGATTCACCCACCCCTTACAGCTAGTGGGGGGAAAATGCCAAAAGTGTTGGCCCAGCTCTACCAGAAATATGCCAAATGCTTTGACAATCTCTGAAATGTAGAAGAAAAGTAAAATTTGCAAGAAAAACAAGTTGCAAACTTGTATGCAAAGTTGTTTTCCTTGGTGTGAAATTTTCCTTGGTGTTTTCTTTTTCTTCTTGGTGTTGCATTTTCTTTTTTCTCGCTCTCTCTTTGATATAAAATGACCTTTAGCCCCGAATACAGGATGTCTCTAAAGATTAACAGTTGGTTACTATTCACTGATGGAATTAATCACTTGCAATGTGTTTGCCTCGGTTGTCTGTTCAGTGCAGACAGACTCGGAGGAGGGGATAAAAATAGGATGTTGTTGCCTTCTCGCCATCTGGATTGGATTGCTGTGCTAGATCGTAACCTTTCTGCGAGTGTAAGATGAAGTAACTGCTGCTTATTTTACCCAGTTATATGTTGTGAACATGGCCAATGTGGGATATACACAGTGTTGCATAGACATGGTAGTAATGGTGAAATGACTGCTCTATTTCTGACCTGTGTCAATTTCACATGTGTTCCTTTGGTCATATGGAAGGGCCATAGCTCAGTATTAGATATTCTGCTCTGCATGCAAAAGGTTCCAGGTTCAGTTCTTGACATCTCCAGGTAGGACTGGGAATGTTCCCTGTCTGAAATGCTGAAGAGCCAGTGGTAGTTAGTATGGATTCAGTCAGTAGTCAGTATGGATTCAGTGGTACTTCTGGTTGCAAACGGGATCCGTTCCGGAGGCCTGTTCGCAACATGAAAAGAGCGCAACCCACAGCGGCGCGTCTGTGCATGCGTGGGTTGTGATTCGCCACTTCTGCACGTGCACGTGATGTCATTTTGTGCTTCTACGCATGCGCGAGCGGCAAAACCCAGAAGTAACCCTTTCTGGTACTTCCGGGTCACCACGGGACGTAACCTGAAAGAATGTAAGATGAAGCGGACGTAACATGAGGTATGACTATATCTAGATGGATTAATGATCTAATGGTCTAAGTTCAAGGCAGCTTCTTAGGTTTCCTTTATAAGTCCATTCCATCCATTACTCAATGGTCTCAAGATCTTACTGTCCTTTCTGCATTTGAATGCATATCTCAGAATTGTTTAACCTGGTTTGGATATCTGTTTGGATATATGGACTGCCTGTGTTAATACATATTATAAATTAGGATTGATGGCTCATGCTTAATGTGGGCTGGCATAGTTTCTTTCTCCCGCCATTGTTGTTGTTGTTGTTGTTGTTGTTGTTGTTGTTGTTGTTGTTTAATGGATCTCTTCAGAGCTCACCCAGGACTGAACAATGGGACCTGACTGAAGAGTCCTTTCATAGGTTTCTCCATAACATGATAATGATGAGAAAATAATTTTGTGACTAACTAGGAACTGACATGAGTAGATAAATTGAATTTCTGTATATCCCTCTGGTAGCAAATTCCTGTTCTGAAGACATGCTAATAGCTCTTAATGGACTGGCCAGCAGTGGTAGTGCTTTAAGGGTGGTGCAAAGTTTATTGCAAATGAGCTCTCAGAGGACTTCATTCTGGGTGTGTTCTTAGATGATTTGTTCTGAATTAGGCCAAAAGGGAAGCATCTACATACCCAGGGTTCTCATGCAGTTATGTGAAGCTGGTGAGAGGTGATCCCGTTGAGGCTAACAGCTATGAGCTTAAGCTTTCTTACTGTGGCCTTTTCTTGCTTTGCCAGGTTTTTCTAGGCAAAGCGAGAACAGCTAGAATTTAAGCACTTAGAGTAGGAAGCTCAAAAGGCCAGCGAGACTGAGTAATTCAATAACAAAGAGGATATTTGAGTAAGTAGTCCATAATGGGCATTCTTGAACTTGGCACCTTAGTTGGTTGCCTGCCATTAAATTCAGCTATCTTCCTTTATTTATTACATTTTTATATCACCCTGAGTTCCCTGGTGGTTTACATACCATTAAAAATACAATTAAAATTTTAAGCTGTAATGAAATATTAAAACCATATATAAATAAATCAAAACAGCTAAAACCAGCAACGATGACAACTGCTGAAAACAATTTAAAACTAGTATAAAACCAGGGGGGAATAAGTTAGTGAAATGTTATGAAAGCACTAGAGTAAATGAATCATTTGTAAAGAAAGAAAGAAAGAAAAAGGCCTGAGAGAATGAAATATCTGGTGCCTCAAAGACTATACAGTGGTACCTCAGGTTAAGTACTTAATTCGTTCCGGAGGTCCGTACTTAACCTGAAACTCTTCTTAACCTGAAGCACCACTTTAGCTAATGGGGCCTCCTGCTGCTGCCACGCCGCCGGAGCATGGTTTCTGTTCTCAATCTGAAGCAAAGTTCTTAACCTGAAGCACTATTTCTGGGTTAGCGGAGTATGTAACCTGAAGCGTATGTAACCTGAAGCATATGTAACCTGAGGTACCACTGTAGCATAGGTGTGAAGTGAACCTATCTGGAGAGGGCAATCCATAAGCAAGGTGTCACCACTAAAAAGACCCTTCCTTTGAGTGTTCCCTGCCTCATTTCACTGATAGAGATATGGGAGAAATTTGAGCCTGACAATATCTTCTTTGGGCTCTGGGTTGGGTCTTCTGAGGGAAGTGCATTCTGGAATCGTGTTGTTTTTTTTTGGGGGGGGGAACGGGACCCCACAGCCTATGAAACTAGAAAAAAGAACCTTGATTGTCCTATATTTCTGCACATCTTCTTTTAGCTGTAGGTCTCAGCATATTTATTTCAAAAGACACACTAAGGACTTATCCACACATACCTTTCCTCTGTGCTTTCATGGTATAGTCTGCATTTTCAAGGTCCATGCCTAAGTGCCATCCCCACCCACTCTGGAGCTTTCCCCCCAAAAAACCTGCTCTTTAAAGCAGTATTGGAGCAAAAGGCAAACCATAGAAAACCCGATGCAGCTTTAAAGAACAGATTTTTGTGGGGAAAGCTCCAGAGCAACAACAACAACAACAACAACAACAACAACAACCAAGCTTTAAAGTGCAGAGCTGTTCCTGGAATGAGAAGGGCAAAAGTTAAGTGTGGATAAGCCCTGAGTGCAACAGACAGTAAGAAAATATGTTTGGACTTGACCTCTTGGTTGCAAAATCAAGGCACCAATTTGTATTTAATCTTGATTTGCTTGTGGTGTCTTAGATAGGCACTGGACTGTAAGTAAATTTCAAATCTTTTTTTTCTTTTTTAAAAAAAGAGACATCTAGTTCGAAAGTCAACATGATGAGAGTCTGTTTAAGAGAGAATGCCCTCTTCCTATGTTATCAAGACTGGTGCAGAAATGCCAGCACAATTCAAAGTGTTGGTGCTGACCTTTAAAGCCCTAAACGGCCTCGGTCCAGTATACCTGAAGGAGCGTCTCCGCCCCCATCATTCTGCCCGGACACTGAGGTCCAGCACCGAGGGCCTTCTGGCGGTTCCCTCACTGCAAGAAGCCAAGTTACAGGGAACCAGGCAGAGGGCCTTCTCGGTAGTGGCACCCTCCCTGTGGAACTCCCTCCCACCAGATGTCAAAGAGAACAACAACTACCAGACTTTTAGAAGACATCTGAAGGCAGCCCTGTTTAGGGACGCTTTTAATGTTTGATGTATCACAGAATTTTAATATTCTTTTGGAAGCCGCCCAGAGTGGCTGGGGAAGCCCAGCCAGATGGGTGCGGTATAAATAATAAATTAAAATTATTATTATTTATTATTATTCTCTCTGATACCAGCTTCTTTCTTTGGCAGCAACCATACACATCCTGCTGTATCTAGTTCTCATCTTCCTTTAAGGCAAGAAAGGGTATGGCAGCGGTAGGGCAGCCACTCGTTAATGCCTGACTTGGAGGACATTTCTCTAAGGGAGATGGCATGTTTACTGCAAACAGCAAACGAAGTGAGAGGAAGGACTAGGTGACCTGCACCACCAAGAGGGGATGTTGCAGCACAGTGCCATGTAGCCACACATAAATATTATTTATCGGCCTTCTTAAGCAGCTACAATGTATTTGCAGCAGCAATAGAGAATTTCCATGCAGCCCTTCACATACAGAAAAAGCATACTCACTATTAATCTCCATGTGAGGAGAGGTGTTTCTCAGAACGAAGCATCCAGCACAGAAGAAGCCTCCCGACCTTTTTTGGCAAGTGTATTTTGCAACATGTCATTGATGCCATTAATAGTGCATTACTGTTGGGTCTACATTATTCCACTTTATTAGGTGTTCTGTGATGCTTTGCCAATGCTACTACATTATTGTCATCTGTAGGGGGACTCTACTGCTGTTGTGCAAGAAAAATAAATAAATCAGAACTACACACACACACACACACACACACACACACACATTACAGGATTTCTTATTCCTGCATTGCAGGGCGTTGGACTAGATGACTCCAATGATCCTTTCCAAATCTACAATTCTATTATTTCAATAGGGCATTATGGAACATCCACTATTCATAAATGAAGCAGTATGTCCACCCCAAATCTTTGGCATGTGCAGACTGTTTCAGTAGTGGGATAAGGTATAACCACCATCCTGATACCAGCATGAGCACAAATGATCATGAATGCACAATAGACAGGACATCTAGAGGAGTCCTCTGTCTAGGCAATTACAGGTGACCTTCTGTGGTTATGCAAACCACTTACAGTGGTACCTCTGGTTATGAACTTAATTCATTCCAGAGGTCCGTTCTTAAGCCGAAACCGTTCATAACCCGAGGTGTGCTTTCGCTAATGGTGCCTCCCACTGCTGCCACGCCGCTGGGGCATCCCGGAGCAAAGTTCGCAACAAGGGGCATCTACTTCTGGGCTCATAATTCGCAGTGTTTGCAAGGAGGACGGTACATAACATGAGGTTTGAGGTTCCACTGTACATTAATTTGGGGGTGGGGATGATGCAGTCTATAAAATTTTGTTGAGCAAATAAATAAAAAGACACATGGATGAATGAATCTGTCAGCTTCTGTTTCTGTTTCTCATTTTTAATGCACACTTTCTCCCCTAATGAATGCATTTTTGTAATAATTTGTTTGAGAGCTTGTATCAGAAAATTTGGAGAAGAGCGAATTAGGAAGGCTCATTGTATTTCTGTTTTCGTGTGTTCTTTGAAAAACTTCAAATTAGGCGGCTTCATATGAAAACATTGTGGTTCCTTCTCTTCCCTATGAGTTGGCAGACAGGCAGCTATACTCCAGGTTCTCAGGCAGAAGTCTTTCCCACTCTCTGTTCCCTGATCCTTTTAAATAATAAATAAATGAAAAATAAATAAATAGGAGGTGCCAGGGATTCAACCCGGGAACTGCACCTTGCAAAGTTCTGCCACTGGACTGAGGTTGCTGATAGGGTCATCTCATTTTCAGTCCTTCTGCTCCTTTTGGTCCCTTTGTCTCTGGCTCCTGCAGGCCTTGTGGTTAGCATACAGCTGAACTGGAGATATAAGACATGAGTTTTATTTTAATGCAAGTTTCTCCTGGTGTCTCATCTGCATAGGACCAGCAACAAGATTTTGTGTCATCTCATTCTCCATGCATGGTGGTGGATGGCTGTGCTACAGAGTCTGCAGGTTTTTTGTTTTACAAGGCAGGAGTGTGGGTTACCGTATTTTGCGCCCCATAGGACGCTCCGGCCCATAGGACGCACCTAGTTTTTTTTTTTTTGGGGGGGGAAATAAAGAAAAAAATTTTTATTCCCCCCCCCAGGTGCGGGGCTGGAAGAACCAGGTCGGGGAACAGTGGGAAGGCACGCTCTGCCTCCCCACTGTCCCCCGAACTTGTGGGGCTGGCGATGGGGAGAAGTGCGCTGATCCCGGGACTGCAGGCAGCTCTGCGCCGCCATCCGGAGCAGGGCGGGACTTTGCGCCCGGCTCCCGGTGGTCGCGCAGAGCTGCGCTGATCCCGGGACTGCAGGCAGCTCTGCGCAACCCTCGGAGCTGGTCTCCCGAGGGTTGCGCAGAGCTTCCTGAAGCCTGGAGAGCGAGAGGGGTCGGTGCGCACCGACCCCTCTCGCTCTCCAGGCTTCAGCGAAAGCCTGCATTCGCCCCATAGGACACACACACATTTCCCCTTCATTTTTGGAGGGGAAAATGTGCGTCCTATAGGGCGAAAAATATGGTAGGTTTTGCCTTTCTGTTTAGCACAAAAGAGCCATTTTATTGCAGTTGGTTTGGTGCAGCTTCTACATTCTCACCGGAAGTGGCATGCCTGGTGGGGCACTGCCACTATACTCATTCCTGGCAGATAAGGTGGGCAGAGGTGCGATGGTGGAGAGGTTAGCACGGTGCAAACACACTGGTGGAGGCATGAAGCCAATCCCTTGCTCCTGCTAGTGTATTTGCACCATGCTACCTGTCATCCCTGCCTCCCCTCCCCTCCCTTCTCCTTCACAGTAAGCAACAGCAACCCACCTGTTGGAAAGTTATTGTGATTATGCTGCCCCATCTGGCGAGCTGCTTCTGCTTTTTAATTTCAACATGCACAGGGGGGGGGGAGACAGTCACTTTTTTTCAGGAAAGAGGAGATGACAATTTATCTAGTATATAAGTTTATCTTTTCTTTTTGCAAAGTGCTTCAAAGTGATCTACAAAATATCCAGAACTGCTTATCAAACATTTTAAATCCACAGCATAGTATAAAACATGCTGTTAGCTAAGTCACTTAAATAATGCAGACCAAGTTCAGAGAGAAAAGACATCCTGATAACTCTTTACTGCGGAAACTGAGCAAAAAATGCTGTGTAATTTGAGGAGGAAGAGGTTAATCTCTTAATCTCAGGGTCATGGTTTTGAGCCCCACATTGGGCAAAAGATTCCTGCATTGCAGGAGGTTGGACTAGATGACCCTCGTGGACCCTTCCAACTCTACAATTCTAATATTCTACATCCGGCCTTGTAAATAGCAAGGAGACATCCAACCAAACACAAAAAGGAAAACTCCCTGAGACCTACACAACCAACAGAGCACATGCTCTGATGTCGTAGACATCATGCCACTCTACCTGGTTGCTAAGCAGTACCTCTGCACCACCTCTTTGTTAGCTGAGTTGCCGATAACAGAATTAGCCCTTAAATTACAAAATGAATCATCCCTGCTGTTGCACTTCCAGCAGGCCCAACTCAGGTAACAACTCCCTGATTGAAGAGGTACCACACAGTATTTCCTAAACCTGTGCATGGCACCCTCACTCTGCCTTGTGGCCCCAATACCTGCAGCCCCAGATCAGATTCTCAGCCATAGGTCAGACTAGGGACTCCCTGCCCCAACCTGGAACCACCCCCAAAGTAAATGGGGTGGGCAAAAGGTTTTTCAAATCATATTTTTAGCATATGATTGGGAGGGGAGCAGGGGAGGGAGGAGAGACTACATTTCCTTTCCCCCTTCCGGACCTGCAGGATGTTGCTCTTTGCATCTACAGAAGCTGATCTGGAAGCTGTAGCTTCACAGGATAGAATTCTCTGATTACCCACTGAATGTTTCTCTTTCTTGCCCACATGTCTGCCTCTCCTTCCAATGCCCCACCCCCTGACAACCCTAGTTTGCACTGGGTTGCAGACCCCAACCTGTGGTGACCTGTGGCTATCTCAGCCTGATTCGAATGATACCTGGATTCCCCCAAACTCAGCCTGAATTCATCCAAGCTTTAGCTGAATTGAATGCACAGCCCTAGGATTGGCCACTGCTTGTTATGCTACATGTTCTTAGTCTTAACAAGGGAGAGGAAGGGTGCACCGGGGTCCACTGTGAAGTTAAGCCCATGCCCCACGGCTGTATCTGACGGCCATAAAAACTACTGTTTGTTACAAGTTACTTTGAGTGCCATTGTGTTTGTTGATAGGAACAGGTTGAACAATGAAGTCTTAGATGCCGAGTTTCTCCTAGCTAGCCCTGAGATGACAAGGATATAATAAAGAGTGTAATAGCGCTGTTTTTCAGGGTGCTGATGTAGACCACAGTTTGCATGCACTTCCATTTCTCAGAGGCAATATTTTTTATTTTTAGTTTCCAGTGGCATCATTTTCTACCTTTTTTTATTGCTAGCTAGCATTTCATTTCAGGAAAGGTTATTAGCAATCTCTTAAGACTTATAGTGCATTTTCAAGTTTCTGATTCTACCTGACCTGTAATTAATATTGGGGGGGGGGGTTCATTTTGTGATTAATATTTAGCTTTGGCGACAAATCGCAAACAAACTTTTGAAAAAGGGAGATTTATTCCTGCCTTTTGCCTGCTTTCCCTCCCCTTTTACTTCACAAATAAATGGAACGTTCCCTTAATCATTTGTCATTTGAGAATTTTTGCCAGTTTTAATTCAGTAAAAAGTAGCAGTCATTTCTCATATTTATCTGCAAATTGCATTGACTCTGCCTGCAGTCATATTAGGTGGTAATGATTTATAGGTCCTCTAATAATTTATCTGATTATGCAAGTTACGTTCCATTTTTTTAAAAGAGCTATTGAATTAATGCTCATGGGCATGGGGCAAAGAGAAATAAGTCCCAGGGACTCTGCTAGCTTTGTGGTTTAGCTTTGCCTATGCGATACATTAATTTAGTTGTATGTATGAATCAGACTGGCCATTTATTATGGGACTGGAATACAATCTGACTGTGGAAGAAATCAAAGAAACTGTGGATTGGTTCCATATCACCTAATGTTATGCTAAAATCTGTCCTCAAAATTCTTTTAAGGGTTCATCTCCCCCCACCCATTAAATAAGCTTCTGTTTTTCTTTCTCATTCACAGGGCACTTAAGAATTTTAGAATACCCTTATATTTCTGGCATGTGCAAGATTGACATTAGGTGTGAGGTGGCCAAGGGCGATGGTGGTGATTTGTGTTTACATTAAACATTTGTCTGATGGTCTGCAGCCTCCCTGGCTGCCTGTGTTTTCTGATCTGAAAAAGCCCCAGGGAAGGAGTTACCTCATGATATGCTCACCTGGGCTTTAATTGAGGTGCAGTAAGCCAGAGAGGTTGGTTGCTGAATATCTGCAATGGGTATGCTTGCAGATTTTGCTTTTAAGGGAAATCCTTCCTTTTATCTGTCAGGGGCATGGTAGGCAGTCTCCCCAGTTTCCTTCACTTAAGTCCAGTTGAGGATAACATGGGCTTTTTAGGAAGTGCAGGCACCCAGGAAGACTGGGAAGAATGCAAACGACTGGAGGGATTATTTGTAAAATGAAAGTAACAAAAGCACTTAGCCACGTGCGGACGTTGAGTAAGCACAACAAAAAACCTCCCTGCACTGATAATTTTCGAATGCAATTTCTAATAATCATTATTATTCATTATTATTTCATTATTAATTTTTTAAAACCTGCTCTTCATTCTAATACCCCAGGTAGGGTTACAACAATTTAAAACTCAACCTTAAAAACAGTTCAAAATGACTTACAGTCACAAACAATTGGGTGGATCTTAAAAATATACAGCTCAGGTGTCAAAGCTAGGGTGAAGAGGTGCATTTAGTGGAGACTGATGAAGAACGGACCCTAAAAATGCTTAACTTACATTGGCTTCTTGTGCATAGGATTGCTCCCTAAGAAACTTAGTTGTGTTCTAAACTGTGCATTGAATGATGCACACATAATAGATGGTGTGAATAATGGAGATTTTCCATGGCATTGATTCAGCTAGAGCAAGTAATGCAGAATGCTAAAATTCACAGATAAATTTGCCTGGGGATGATTTCAGGAGCATCTCGGAGTATGGTAGTGGTACATGGTGTGGTTGAATTCATTCTTCAGACATGTGGGACAAAAGGTGGTGTTTATTGAAGTATTGCCCTGCTGTGCTTACCAAGTTCACACTTGATGAAATTTGTTGTGGGCTCCCTATGTTTGGGCATGATCAAGTGCAAGATTCATTGGGTGTGAAATTAGTTTTAGGGGTGAGGGAAGCGTCTTAGCAGTTCTATAATGCCTTGCAGATCTAATGTGGTCTTATTGAATGGATCTGACTCCTGAAATATCACTGAACTAGATTCTCAGTGAATCCTAAGTAACTTTTCTATTTAAAGGTAAAGGGACCCCTGACCATTAGGTCCAGTAGTGGCCGACTCTGGAGT
This sequence comes from Podarcis vaucheri, assembly GCF_965113315.1. NCBI lineage: Eukaryota > Metazoa > Chordata > Lepidosauria > Squamata > Lacertidae > Podarcis > Podarcis vaucheri. Next base: position 10,792,229 of record NC_138758.1, on the reverse strand, counting down.
TGCGGCACTCATCTCGCGCTATAGGCTGAGGGAGCCAGCATTTGTTTGCAGACAGATTCCGGGTCATGTGGCCAGCATGACTAGGCCGCTTCTGGCAAACCAGAGCAGCACACGGAAACACCGTTTACCTTCCCACCAGAGCGGTACCTATTTATCTACTTGCACTGGCATGCTTTCAAACTGCTAGGTTGGCAGGAGCAGGGACTGAGCAACGGGAGCTCACCCCATCATGGGGATTCAAACCGCCGACCTTCTGATCGGCAAGTCCTAGGCTCTGTGGTTTAACCCACAGCGCCACCCGTGTCCCTAACTTTTCTATTTAACCCCTCCCCCCAAAAATCAAATAATTTTACAGCTAAAATCAAGATTATAAGGTCTTCTCTTTCAATATTACTATCTCCACTTGTGCTGATGACCACAGAAATGTGGATTCTTTTGCTGCTGAGAGGTATTATTATTGTTTTAGGCAGTTTTAATGACTAGTAACACCTGTTCTTCACACAGGATATGGGATCCATAAGGTACAATGGGATACATTAGATGCTGATGAAAATGGCCAGTTGTAGAATCAAACATCTGTCAGATTTAAGGACTTTGGGGTCCTGTTGTCCTCTTGTCCTGCTTTGGAGCTTCCCATGGGCATCTGTTTGGCCACTGTGAGAAGAGGATGCTGGGCTAGATGGAACATTTGCATGATCTAAGAGGGCTCTAATGTTCTTAAGGGTTGATGCTGGTGATACCGTTGGAGCAGAGTTAACTGATGTTTTCACTTTTGCAAAAGATGATGCTATCAGCAAATATCCTCATTACTCAGTAGGAATCAACACCTCTGGTTCAGAACCCACACTTACTCTATGAAGTGAAGATGAGCCTTCCGATGAAGTTTTTGAAGTCCAGTTGTTGTTGCTTTAATAAAACAACAACTTTGTGCATCAGAGAAATGAAGCCTGTCCCTTTCTTGTTCTGCAGGGATGAAGTCATTCCTAAGTCACTTGAGACATCTTAAGAGCCCTCTTAGGATTGGGCTATAATTGGTAACTGGAGTTGTACCATTGGCACTTCTGTTAGGTCTCCAAGAATTGAAACTAACTAGAGGGCCTCAGATTAATATTGATTCCCAGATTTCATGTTCTTAGTTTCTGCTAATTGTTTAGCAGAGGCTGAGCCCAGCTCTGCTTTTCTTTCCTGCTCCATAGTTTCTATACCATTTCTATACTGAATTCTCAGCTACAATTCCCAGACTGATTCATGATATTGTCTTTTTCTTTTTGCCTCCACTGCATGCATGCATGCAAGCAAGCACACGTACATATATATAACAGGAGGAATTCAACATAGTGATAAGCAGATCAATCCAGTCTCTGCCTGCCTGATGGAACAATTTGCCCTCTCCTCCCCCCTGCATGCTGTTCTGGGGGATTCTTCTGATACCCACATGAGCCAATTTTGGGGTGTAGTGAGGGTGGGAAAGAGAGGGTGGAAAATGTCCTGTTGCACTAGTGGAAGTCCTGGCATGTGGGACTAGTTAGTTGAATCCAGAATCTATTGGCAGTTCATTGCTCATCTGACTCTCCTACTGTCTTCAGATAGGATGCCTTCAGTCCCAGCTAGTCATTGCAGTACTTGGGCCTGAAAGTGAGTCCTGCAATCTGCAGGTGGGCTTGGGAGGGAATGTTGCCTTTAGCTGAAATGCATCTGTTTAAATGGAGTAGATCAGGGCTGGGAAACCCAAGGACTTCCTAATGTTTTTGGACTACAAGCTCCCATCAGTTCTGACCATGGACCATGTTGGTTGGGGCTGATGAAATATTGAATCCAATAACATCTGGAGAGCTTGCAGGTTATTCACCCTTGTGTTTGTGGTTTGATGGGTTGTTTGTATAATTCAGCAGGGCTTGTACAGTATATCTGTGTTTTAGGGAGTGGGTAAGTGGGAGGTCAATGTGGTGCCACAAACTGAAAAATACATTACGAGGGGCTCAAACTCCTGAGGTCACAATTCTCACTTTCAGTCAGGGCTGGGGAACCTGTGACCTCCAGATCTTAGCAGACTCTTGACTACTCTCAACCCCAGCTAGCGTGGCTGATGGTCAGGATGATGGGAGTTGTAGTCCACCAACATCTGGAGGGTTGCAGCTTCCTTGCCCCTGATTTAAATAATCTCTCCTCTTTCCCCATTGACTCATGGTGCTTGTTTCAGAAGACTCTCGCTTCTTTTGGAAAGATGCCGATGAGACCATTCCTCTGCTCTGTGGAATAATGTTTCCCCTCCTTTCTTGCCTTTCTTGCAAGAGGGATGTTTTTGCTTTTTGATAGATTTACATATTAAAGGCAGATGTGTACTCAGAAACATCTGTCAAAGCTGCTGAAGCACAAAGCCTCTTTTGCATCAATATTTAGTTTACAGTGACGTGATTCCACTTAATTTTTTTCACACGATACCAGTTTGTGCTCTGGCCAGTGCTATGTAGCACTGCAGAGGCCACTAGCAAATACTGAATGCCCACCTTTCATTTTTTGCTTTTTTAAAAAACACTTCATTAGTGTGCAAACTCTGGAATTCACTTCCACAAGATATAGTGATGGCTGCCAGCTATGATGGCTTTAAAAGATATTTTGTGGAGGGTAAGGCAAACAGTAGCTTCCTAGCCATGATGGCTATGTCCTTGGATGCAGGATGATTCTCATTACCCATTGCTGGGAATCACAACAAGAGAGAGAGCTGTTGTTCTCAGGTCCTTCTTGCAGGTACCCCATCTGGGGAGGTCACCATGAGAAAAGGATGCTGGACTAGATAGGCCTTTGAGCTAATATGGTAGGCTATTCTTATGTTCCCATATTATCTTATGGGAACAGGTACACATTCATGTACCATCCAAGTGATTAGCTAAAGTAAGGATGGGGCAGCTTTTCTCTGTTGAGTGCCCCATTCCTTCAGGAGCAATGTGTCTCAGATTAGAAATCCCAGTCCCCATCAGAGTAGCTGTAAATCCCACTGTCTGGGTCTGCCATATAAGTCTGCTCACCCCTTTTGGTATGGCTGCAATGCAGGATGGCAGCGGCTCCACTGGGGCCTCAACGAGGGAGCCATGGCTTCAGTGCCCTTCCTGACAGACCTATCAGGAACCAGATCCTAGCCTGCACACTGCTTTGGCAAATGGGGATGCAGACTGGGGCTTGAGCTGTGCCAGGGGGTGGAGCCATGGAGCAGGAAGGCTTCCATTGGCTCTGCCTCTTGGCCATTTAAGCAGCCAGCACCTGAGGCACTACCTGTTTGTTCCTTTGTCGAGTTTCCCCACCTATCCATGCTTGGTTTAAGCTGATAGTCAGTGATTTTGCTGTGGCTACCCTGGTCACCATTCTTTAAGGGGCCAGGTAAGAATTTACTCACTGGGCTAAATGACAGTGACCCAGTGGTTTTTCCTACCTCATAACAATTGTCACAACTGGTTGGGCATTGGGGCAATCATTTGTCTAGGATGGAGGGAAGGTTGTAGTTTCCAACTGCCCCTCTAAATGCTGGGGTATCCTGTTAAAGGGATCTGGGGTGAGTGGTCATGTCCACATACCCAGGTGGGGACAGGGCCTAAGGCACTCCCCCCAGTCAGTGGTCCCTGCAGGGGTCACCCTATTTGATGTAAGTCTTAGGAACCCCCCTAAATGGATTGAGCATGCATCACTTCCAGCAGGTGGGCCAAAATTATTTTTTATTGCCCCATGCCCAAGCCAAAACTCTTTCATCTGTATTCAATAAAGTTGTGGCCTGTTTTGATCCAAAATGGTCTTATTGGTCTCTTATTTATATGGGTTGGGGTATGGGGAGCACAATGCCTGGGCCTGTAAGAATGCAGAGCACAAAACGTCAACAGGCTTTAGTGTCCTATGCCAACAAGATCTGGCAAGAGGGAAGGATTGAACAGGAAAGAAGAAACTTTGGATTGGATGAAGGAATAAGGCAGCTTCAGAAGGCCACCTAAAAATAGGTCAGGGCTGCATGTTGCCCAGTTGTGAGCTAAAGGCTCCCATTAACTCATAGTTACTCACCTTCGACAAAAGCTACCCATTGTGTCTCTTTACAAGCCATGCTTCCTTCCCACCAGGCTCTTCTAAGGCTGGATGATTCAGCCCTTATCTCTGTCTCAGGTAGGATCAGATCATTCCATTACTACTGATGCAGAGGCACAGCAGAATTACCCACCCTTGGGGGAAGTTTCCCATCATGGTTGTGGCCATGGTCTCCTTCTCATCAGGTGGCATGATCACACGGGCACTCAAGGGGAAAGGAAACTTATTCTCCTACACTTTATAAAATTAAACCTTTAGGGGTGCAGCAGTGGAAATGCACCTCCAGTTTTAATTCAGGGGAAAAAGGGGGGCTTCTGCTGTTGGACATTTGGGAAATGGTAATCACAGGGTTGCTATGGAGTTGAGGATCTGGTCCTTCAATGATGACTGAGCTGGTTTGAAACATTTAAAAAAAAATCCCCTCCAATGCTTAAGCAGGTTTTTTCCACACTTCTACATAAAATGTGTGCTTCGCCATGGCAGCTGACTGAATCTCTGGTGTTTGCATGAATACACAGCAAATAAACATGGCTTTTTGGGTGACTGTAGGGTTGGAAGTAAGATTCGGTATTGGAGGTTTCCCCCCCATATCTAAATCAAAATGCTATATTCACTCCTGAATGTGCAATGGATGGGCTGTTGATTATTCTTGAAAAGTGTTTTTGTGCATCTGTATTTGCTGTTTAATTTGTTGCAACTCTTTTATTTCTCATTTTCTTTCAAATGAGAGAAAATTAATACAAAGGAGAAAATACTTGTTCCTCTCAAATATTTAGTTTCTTTTCTCCATTGGGGATTCTAAAATAAACACCCAGCAATCTGAATTTAAATAGCAAGGTATCAGTCTGGTTGTTTCAGTTGGCTGTTGTTACTCATGAGGATACGGTTACAGTAGATTATATGGGGATACCTGAGTCTTCTGTTTTACATTTTCAATCAGCTTATTATAGATGAACTATGAAAATTGGAGATAGCTTTTTATGATAATTGGAAGATGTTTTCTTGAAGTATGGAAGGCCCTTGAGAGAACTCAAATTGCTTGTCTGTAATTTTGTTATAAGCTCCACTGGTATTTGTTTAACATAGAGCTTGAATAAATTTATTTTATTTATTTTGCATTTCTCCATCTAAAGCATTTTTTTAAAAAGATATACCTAACAATCAGAAGGTTTGTCTATTTGCTTGTTTGTTTAAAATAAGACTAGCTGAAGCCCTTTCATAGAATTATAGAGCTGGAAGGGACCCCGGGAGCCATTCAGTCCATTCCCTTGCAATGCAGGAATCCTGCCCACAGCCATCCTTGGGTGGTCTTGAACCACCAACCTTCTGGTTAATAGCCAGATGCACTGACCCACTGTGCGACAGCTGTGGGGTTATCCAACTGAAATGATAACCTCAGGCTGGGGGCAGAGGAGAGAAGCAATGTGATGGCTCAGTCTTGGGATCAGCAAACAAGTTAAGACTGGGGCAAGGCTGTGGCTCAGTGGCAGAGTATCTGCTTTTTATGCAGGACAACTTAGGTTCACTTCCCAGCACCTCCAGGTACAGTCCGCTGTGTGAAACTCTGGAGAACCTCTGGCAGTCAGTGTCGACAGTGCTGACCAATAAACTGGCTTGTTGTAAGGGAGCTTCCTGTGTTCCTAAGCGTTGCCCCTACTTCATCACTGTCCTTGAATCATAGAATTGTAGAGATGGAAGGGACCCCAAGGGTCATCTATTCCAACCCCCTGCAATGCAGGAATCACAGCTAAACATCTATGACAGATGGCCGTCCAACCTCTGAAGTGCAGTGTTTTACCTTTGTCATATAGAGGAATGAATAACAGTCATCATGTTCCTCTCTGAGAGTGCTGTTACAGGCATGTGGCCTCTGGATGGTTACCCTTGTGGGAATCATAGAATTGTAGAGTTGGAAGGGACCGCGAGGGTCATCTAGTCCAACCCTCTGTGATGCAGGCAGGAATCTTTTGCCCAATGTGGGGCTCGAACCCACAACCTTGAGATTAAGAGTCTCATGCTCTGCCGACTGAGCTATGTAGCCCGTGGCCTGCAATAGGTTCCTTATCCCTGCCAGAGCTTATTTCCTATTCCAGCCTCCCTTGCACAACAGTCAGAATCAGGAGGAATATCTCCAAACTTTCCTGTGTTATTTATAATATTTTGTAAAACAACAACAACAATCCTTCCTCCCCTTTCCCTTCCCACACAAGTCTCTGTGGATTTCAATTATTGCTGGTTTTGGTATATTTTCTGTGATAGGAATGTTATGTAAACCTCCCTGGATATTAACAGCAGAAAAGTGGGAATTAAGGTTTTAAATAAATGAAGGAATGTTAGCCATGCATCTAACACCACCTGCATTATTTGGTGTGTGCTTTTCATTCCATGGATCCCACAGTGGGCATCGTACAGCATATGTAGCATAAAGCAGCTCTGTAGATAGATGCACACTTCAGTGAATGTATTTGCTTGTGGGAAAGATGATAGTTGCGAGCAGGGAATGTTGGGTCTTCTTGAAGCCCTGAATTGTGTTTACTATGTAGGGCAGCAGGGAAGCATGCATAGGGCACAATCTTGTTCTGTGATCCGTACTTTGCTGCTCTTAACCCATTTCCCCAGGCTTCTTCTTCTTCTTCCCCAGCTTGCTTCATCCTGACAGTGAGCCCTTCTCATCACACAGAGAAGTAAGATTCACATAGTGAGTCAGTGCCATACGGAGGAAGTCTGGATGTGAACTTTTGACTTCCTCTCCAGCCCCTTCATTCAAGTCATGCTGGTTTGGGAACAATGAAGGAAAACATAAAAAAAAAATACACAACATGATTTCTTGGCCCAGGAAGAACTTTCTGGCCTCAGTTGATGGGGCAATAATTGGAAAAGTTCCCAATCCCTGCTTTTTCACACATTACCCCGGTTAACCTTCAGATTCTATCAAGCAAGACAATTTCTGATTTCTGAACTTCTGACAGCACTTGTTGCTGGGTAAGTAATAATTTGGTGCATCTGACAGACTGGGTCAAAAGAGCTTTCTCTGCTGCAGAAGTTTTGTTTGGTGGGAAGGGGCCCAGAGAACCATATTCTGTAGACTCTTAAGAGTGTTCTCATTGAAACCCTGTGAGGTGTCAGAAGATTAACAATACATTCCACAAACTGAAGATTAGAAATTGATGAAAACGTTTCTTGAGTGAAAGGCAACTAACTAGTCTGCTACCATCTTCCCTGTAATGATCTTCCCTGCAAGTCCAGCAGGTTGTCATAGTGGGGCAGATGGGAATCAGGGCATGTCCGATCAGTTCTACTTTAAGACTAGCTCCAAAAGAATATAAGATGAGCCTCCTGGATCAGGACAAAGGACCATCTAGTCCAGCATCCTGATCTCGCAGTGGCCAACCAGATGCCTGTGCAAAGTCCTCAAGCAGAATCTGAGTATCACAACACTCTCCCCATCTGCAGTCCCTAGCAACTGGCATTCAGAGTCACACTGTCTCTAACAGTGGAGGTAAAAAAAGGTAAAGGTAACAGTTAAGTCCAGTCATGGATGGCTCTGAGGTTGTGGTGCTCATCTCGCTTTACTGGCCAAGGGAGCTGACGTTTGTCCACAGACAGTTTTTCCAGGTCATGTGGCCAGCATGACTAAGCCGATTCTGGCGAACCAGAGCAGCACACGGAAATGCTGTCTGCCTTTCTGCCAGAGCAGTACCTATTTATCTACTTGCACTTTGACGTGCTTTTGAACTGCTAGGTTGGCAGGAGCAGGGACCGAGCAACGGGAGCTCACCCCGTCGCGGGGATTCGAACTGCTGACCTTCCGATCGGCAAGCCCTAGGCTCAGTGGTTTAGACCACAGCACCACCCGCGTCCCCCAACAGTGGAAGGAGAACATAGTTATTGTGGCTAGTCACCATTGATGGCTGTATCCTCCATGTATTTGTGATTGTCATTAAATTGGGCAGCTTTGAAAAAGGATTGGATACATTGATGGAGGAAAGGGCTATCAATGGCTACCAACCATGACAACCATGCTCTGTGTTCATGGTTGGAAGGAGTAAATTCTTCTGAATACCAGTTGCTGAAAACCATGGAACCAGGGGGAGAGTGCTCCTGTGCTTGTAGGTTTCCCACAGGCATCTGGTTGACCACTGTGAAAACAGGATGCTCCACTAGATGGGTCAGTGACCTGATTCAGCAAGCTATGGAACCCCACCAGCAACCTAGATGCTATGTTTTGTACTGGCTGAAGTTTCTATATCAGCTTCAAAGGCAGCCCCACATAGAGTGCATTGCTGTAGTCCATTCTGGAGGTTACCAGAGCATAACGTACAGCGACTAAGTAATGGTTACAGGACGGCCAAGGCTGTACATTAAATGCAGGGAACCATCTCGTCACTCAGGCAATAAATGTTGGGTTGACACAGCATCCAAGTTAGTTTGTGGTTTTTTGCTTTACTTTCAAGGAACTAGTTCTCCACTATATTTTTCTCTAGCATATATTATCTTTTTAGTCTGTCCACTTCAAGCAGATCCACCCCCACCCCCCACCCCGGTTATGTGAAAACAAAGCAATGCGGGTGTACGCCCACATCACAACTCTCTGTGCAGATCCTATTGTTGCCAACAGAATCGCTCCCTTGAGTAGTAATTTCCCTTCGGCATCTTGTTCGTAGCAAGTTGATGAGAATGCCAGGAAATATTCTGCCTACTTAAAATTGTAAGAGCCTTCTTGAAAGGCCCTACAGTAAAGTAAAATAAAGCAGTAAAGTCAAGGGCTAAAGTGATGTTTAAAAATTAAACACAAAAATGGGCCTACAGTCTGCATTACCAAAGAGGTTTTAAAAATTAAACTATGTACTGCATTTAATGCTTATGATCAAAGGGGGGGTGCGCATTGAGGGGAGTGCAATAAGTCTGCATTAAAGAAATCTCAGGTCCCTCTGTAATTAAGTACAGAAAAGCTGTGTGTGTGCTTTAAAAAAAAATAAAAACCCACCCAGTTTTTCCCACCTAAGTCAGGGTTAATTAAATTGCTAAAAACACCATGGCACACACAATTTAAAGTTTCTTCTCAATGTGATTTATTTTATGTGCTGCTTAATGGTGTCCTATTAAAAAAACTTAAAACTTGATAAACTTACACAGAATAAAATACAAAAAGCAAAACAGTAAGGCATCGTCAGTTATGCAAACACATGGTTGCCTCACAAGGAAAACCCTGAGTGTTACCCCCTTGGGCACTTAGCGAGTTAACAGGTTGTTGGATGTGCCTATGCGAAATTGTATGATTATTAGCAATGAACTAGAAATTTGATTTTGTTTTCATTTCAATGAGAGCTACCCATTCCTCGAACCAATATGTGAACTGAAACACAGCCATCCTTTGAATTTTTGCATTGAAGTCTTATACTGAACAAAGTGCATGTATCTGGGTAAAAAGTGAAAAAAACCCAACAACCCCAGATAGCACATATTTTGGGAAATTGTTGGGGGGAAATGCATATACTGTATTAGGGGAATTGCTTGCATAAATGTGTATATTAGTCAAAACTGCAAAATGTGTTTATTAAGATAAATTCACACTAAAATGCTACTGAATTGCCCGTTGCCGTGGAAATGTGGAGAATGGAATTTGAGATTGGAAAAATGTCTCATAATAATTATAGGACATTTGAGGTGGAAAGTGGATCTTTCTCTACTGAGAACATTTTTGTTTAGGAAGGCTTTCCCCGAGGCAAAACCCAGTCTTTTATGGAAGATCAATTATATATGTGATGAAATTGTTTCAGTTTTTAAAAAAGGGTTTGTATGGGTGGAATTTAGAGTTTGTATTTCTGTGTTTTATTCTGTTTTCATAATGTACACAATTTTGATGGCTTTTTATGCTGTGAAGCACTCTAAAAATCTTAGTAGAAGAAGAAGAGCAACAACAACAATGGCATTGGCCCATCCACCATCCACTGATTTAGCAGGAGCTGTCCATAGTTTCAAACAGGGGACTTTTCCAGCCACACCTTGAGAGGCCAGAGATTAAATCTGGGACCTTGCACGTACAAATCAATGCTCTCTTTCATTGAGTTGTGGTCCCATTTTAGTATAGGTAACTGAGGACCATACATACATACATACATACATACACACATATATATACATACCCCTTCTGCCTAGCTGTGCTGACTTCTAGGCTTATTGGTGGGCTGGGTGCTTAGAAAAATTACACTCAGCATAGGTCCTTAACCTGAGCAAATGGACAATTTTCTCACACCAACTCTGACCTTCTTGGGTGCTTTGGGCAAGACTGGCTGCTCTTTTGCCAGTCAGAGCCTCAGCAGATGCCGCTGATGCTGGTTCTGCTGAGACGCTGGTCAGAAAATAGAGGCCAGAATAATCCAGGCTTTGGAGCACATTCCAAGCAACGGAAAGTAAATGTGTGGACCTTTTGAGATCAGAAAAAAATGGTATGGGGTGGGATGGGGGTAGAGAGACATATATAATTAGGCATGACATTGAGAAAGTAAACAAAGAAATTTATATGCCACTTATGTGATCAAGGACCATACCTGCCCTGTACCATAGGTAGCCAGCTTGGAGCTGTTGGACTACAATTCCCATCAGCTCCAGCTAGCATTGCTAATGGTAAATCATTATACAAACTGTAGCACAACAACATCTGCTGTATCAAAACTTGAGGATAGCCAATTAAAGTTATGACATTAAATTCAGGCCAAACAAAAGAAAGTATTTGTATTTAGGTATTTGGTTGGCCACTTTCAGAGGAAGGATGCCAGACCTTCATTTTTATCCAGCAAATAAAAATTTGGGACCTTCTGAGCTGAAGTTCTTATGGGTTTTGGACCTTCTGAGCTGCAGGCATCAAGTCTGTAGCACCTATAAGCAGGACTGGTGCTCATGGCAAATTTCCATCCTTTCTGGTGGAGTGTGGTCTCTGCTCTGCCAGTTTTGGTGCACAATTAAATAGGCTGCTGTGATCAGCTAAAACCCCAAGCATCTTAGCTTTGTCCTGGGCAATGTGGAGTTGCTTTTTCTCACAGCTTTCAAGGAGCTAGGGCGGACACCTAGAATTGGGTGGTTTCCTTGACTTCTTTGCTGAATCAGGTTTCTTTTGTACTGCTGAATATACAGATTTATAAGAGCATTGGAACATGGTTAATGGAAAAAAAATGATGGTGTTAAATGTAATGTCAAGGGCATTTTTAACTGAAATGTAGATCCCTCCCAATTAGTTAAAAGGGAGGAAATAAGCAGCTTAAAAGGTTGCAGTCTCTGACAATTCCACCTATAAGCTTCAATAGGGAATCCAATTGTTTGTTGGGTTTTAGTCAGATTTCTCTCTCTCTCTCTCTCTCTCTCTCTCTCTGTGTGTGTGTGTGTGTGTGTGTGTGTGAGAGAGAGAGAGAGAGAGAGAGAGAACATTACAGAGTTTGCTTGCATAATAGTGTTATTATCCACAGTCTAATTTCTGGTAGAAGAAGGGAAAAACATAATTTATACCTTCCTGTTTAAGGTCTTGCTCCCTTAACACAGTGATTTCAGGAAATAAAGAAAGATGGAAACACTTTCATTTTAGGATTTCATTCTGCTGTTAGAAATCACTGGATTACAGTTCCCATCATTTCTGACTGTTGGTCATGCTATCTGGGACTGACAGGAATTGGAGTCTCAATAAAATCTGGAGGACCACAGCTTCCGTATCCCAGCTTTAATTTTGTTGAAGTTAGAGGTGACATGGCCTCCATGACCCCTATTCTTAATGAAGCTGGGTCAGTAATAACATCTCAACTAGGAGACAGTCCATGTAATAGAACAATGTTTTATGCATGATACAGTTCCCCCCCTTCCCCCTCTCCTTCACCACCACTTGTACCTGTTCAGTTGGTATAGTGCCCATTGTATGTAGCATTATGTGCATTTCAGTTGTTGCTTATGGTTGCATTCAATATTCTCACAGTGTTGTGTGTGAAGTACTGAAACTTACTTTCCAAATTCCCACCAAACTCACCAGGTGACCTTGATCCACTGATACTCTCTCAGCCTAATCCACCACAGAGGATGGTTATGAGAATGGCAAGGTCAGGGGGACAACCATGTATATTACCTTGAGCAACTTGGAGGAAGGGTGCCATCAAAATGTAGCAAAAAATTAAAAGGCATTCCTATATTGGGGGGGGGGGTATAATAAGTTACCCTGGGAAACTGTGGTTGCATTTCTTTGAACATGTTTCTGACAGCAAAGGGTACAACATCTCCATAAGCATTTGAAATTGCACTAATATCCTGGCCACTTATGCCTTTCTTGACACAAATACGATCTGAAACCTTCTTGAATAGCTCATGACCGATTTATGTTGGACGTCATGATTGTGATCAGCATTGTGGGGAATGGTATTGACGTTATAAAGCTCAGCAGAAATCACAGTATCCTTCTTGGTCGTTTAGTGTGGTTTTCTAGATTGTAAGCAATGATGCTGAAGGAAATGAATCCTTGGTTCCTCCTTAAAAACACAACAAATGCTTTTCGCCCAGCAATGTTCTACCGGCCATTGCTAGCTGTTCTAATGAAAGAAAAATCCTCTATCCTTGCAAACTGAAGTTCTGCCTCAGTTCATGGTCAAATGCTAATGAGCAAGAGCGAATGCATTGCCCTTAAATAGCCAGCTCTGAAATATCTGAGTGCTAAATTGCGCACAAAGTAGCTGCCCTTCTCTTACGGCACTGCAGAATGCATGAGCATGAATCAGTGGCTTGTTTCCCAAAGGAGAGGACGCCACAGAGCATCAACATTCCACAAGCATCAACACTCCACAAGTTCTGAGCCATATCTCACTCCAGATCCTCTGCTTTTGTGTCAGTGTTGTATAGATTGTGACTCTACAGCAGGAATGGAGAAACTGTAGCCACACAGATGTCCCAACTCCATCAACCCTGAATATTGGCTGTGCTGGCTGGGACTGATGGGAGTTGGAGTCTGACAACATCTGGACAGGGGGCAGTTTGTTTTTGTGTATATACAGCACCTAGCATGTATTGGGAGCTTTTGTAAGTAATGCATAATTATGGTGGTTCATAATTTACCCTAGGAATGGGCAGAAGGTAGATCAGGATCTACTGGGTGATTTGCAGTAGATCTGCAAGGATTTATGACTCTGAGCTATTCAACAGCAGCAGCAGCAGCAGCAGCAACAAAGCAGCCCGCTAAAATGAAATGAAGAAAGCTTGGAGGTGAAACTTTGGTCGCACCTGCACCAGAGATGGATTTAGGAGAGCATGATTGGTTCGGTCACAACTTGAGGGTGCTGCAGAGGGTGTCAGAACTATGATGTAGAATGGAAAGTGAGTGCTGGGGGGAATTTTAGCAACCACACAGGGTGTTGTACCACATGGTCCTCCGCTGCCTACACTATACATTTAAAGCAGTATCATGGCTCTTTAAAGTTCTCCCAAAGAATCCTGGAAACTGTGGTTTGCCACAAGTGCTGAGAGTTGTTAGGAGATCCCTCTTCCTCTCACGGAGCCACTATTCCCAGAGTACAATTGACTGTTAAGCCCCTCTGAAAACTGTGCAAGGTATGTGTGTGGGGGTGTGTGTGTCTTCTAACAACTTACTCCTAGGTAAATGGGGTTAGAATTGCCATCCAAGTCAGGCCTTTACTTTCTTCCCTAGCTTTTATTTAGAGTATGTCTTCATTCCTCCTTGTCAAGGCAATCCCAGAGTGGGCCACGTTAAAATCAATACAAAGCACATATTAATGCAACAGCCTAAAGTCAACAGGATGATCCGCAATTCAGCAGAGGCCTCCAAATGCCTGGGTAAAATAAATGAGTTGTCAGCGCAACAGAGCCCAGTGCTGGCCATATCTGTGAGGGGAAGGAATCCCATGATTGGGGCATTGGTTCTGAGAAAGCCCTCTCTCACATTGCCACATACCAAATTTTGGTCAACTGTGGCGTAGACAAGAGGGCTTCCCCATAGTCTTGATGCATAGGCTGGGATATATACCTCTCTCGCCCTGACCTAGCCACTGTGATCCACGCGACGGTCACCTCCAGACTGGATTATTGTAACTCGCTCTACGTGGGGCTGCCCTTGAGACTGACCCAGAAACTCCAGCGGGTGCAGAATGCCGCAGCGAGACTCCTTACGGGGTCTTCGCTGCGGGATCACATTCATCCGGTGCTATACCAGCTGCACTGGCTCCCAGTGGAGTACAGGATCAGGTTTAAGGTGCTGGTTTTAACCTTTAAAGCCCTATACGGCCTAGGACCCTCGTATCTACGGGACCGCCTCTCCTGGTATGCCCCACAGAGGAACTTACGGTCCTCTAATAAAAACATCTTGAAGGTCCCAGGCCACAGAGAGGTTAGGCTGGCCTCAACTAGAGCCAGGGCTTTTTCGGCTGCGGCTCCAACCTGGTGGAACGCTCTGTCACAAGAGACAAGGGCCCTGCAGGACTTGACATCTTTCCGCAGGGCCTGCAAGACAGAGCTGTTCCACCAGGCCTTTGGTTAGGGCACAGCCTGACTCCCTCCTTCAGCAATCTTTACAATACTTTAGTTTATGGTTGCCATTAATTTTGATTTTAATTAATTCTTATGATGTTTTTATATTGTTGCACTTTTTTAGTGTTGTTAGCCGCCCTGAGCCTGGCTTCGGCTGGGGAGGGCGGGATATAAATAAAAATTTATTATTATTATTATTATTATCAAGGTAGCTAAGCTCCCAAGCTATATATAGGGTTTTATAAATCGACTACTGGGGAGTGCCAGTAGAAACCCAGAACCCCTGGAATATCACACCACTCAGAGATTGGGACGTGGTATGCAGCAATAGCAACAACAACAAAATGGAATTGCTTTATGGACCAGCTTGATGCTGCCAGCTTTGGACATCCTTACAGTATGTAGTACAACTGAGAGAATATTACCTTCCTTTCCCTTAATCTGTATTTTGAAGGCTGTTCTGTTTACTAAACAAAACAGATCCTGGTCTTGCATATTGTTTTCTGTAGGATTAATTACTGGAATAAACTTTCCTGCACATTCTATTTCATTTTCTTTATGCAACGTTTTGGCAGGAGGCAGATCTTCAGGTGCAGCTTAAAAAGCATCTTCTGAGGACAGGCTTCTGCCATTATGTTTTGGAGCTGCTCCTTCCTTCATGCTCAGTTTGATGTTACTGTTTCGAAAGAAACGGCTGATTTCAGCTCTTCCACTCTGGGTGTCACTGCATGCTCTCAAATAGTGACATGAAGGCAGGTCACCAGGTTTTTATATGCACAGGATGAGGAGGAGGGGGGTGGAAATCAATTTTAATCCCCACAAGTGGGGACTGACAATGCAGAAGGTCACTACCGATTAGCAATTGCTTTGTTGTGGTCGAGGAGTTTGGATGAGGGATCTAGTGGGGATATAAAAAGACATGAGCTTTGAACAAGACCTGTGCTGCCTCACCGCTTTGGTACATTGTTAAAGGATCTATTCTCTCAAAAAAGCTGTGGTTTATCTCTGTGGGTGGGATTTCTTTTGCATTTAAGCTTCTGTAAATACCAGCAGTATGAGGAGGAATAAATGCATGCATGTAGACTGGAAATATGTGCAGTATTGATTATTGTGTACATGCAAGTAGTGCATCATGTTCACAGTCCATCTTCTATGAGTGAAAACACAGTTGCCAGTTTGGTTGCGAATAAGCCTTAGATTGGTATACATAGTCCACATTCCAGGAGAGAAGGGAAACTGGCTGAGATGGTTGTTTGGACTGTTACAGAGGAAGCACAGTGGGGTTCGAAGAAGGGTGCAGAATAGCAACACACTGAGTAAGATCTGAGAATATAAGTAGGCAAGGAATTGAAGAAAGGAGGGAATAATTATCAAGTAAGGAAGAGCATAGCAAGAGGAGGCAGGAAACTAACCAGGACGGGATAGAGAGAAAGGCAGAGAAGCCAGCAACAAAAAAGTATGGAAATGCAGAGGCTGGTAGTGGCGGCTTGGCTGGTTGCTTCTCTTTACAACAATCTCAATGGACTAGGAGGGGAGCAGCAAATCTTGATGCCAGGTAGGAGTCAGCGGCATGAGATTTGGTTCCAGAATCTGGAAGATTCTTGAACTGCTGGATCTTTTTCACAGGCTCTTTTTCACTGGTGCTGGGAGTGCAGCGGATGCTGACCTTTTGGGGGCAATTTATTTATTTAAACTATCATGCACTGCATAATTACTAGTGTTTCTAAGTGGTGTGCACAAAAAATAATTTTTAAAAAACCACATGGTGGGTAAGATAATTTAAAAGTAGTAATAAACAGAAAAGGTCCTTGAAGAGATGGCTGAAACAGAAAGGTCTTCATCAAGCGCCTTAAGTTCTACATGGAAGGGGCCTCTCTGATCTTAGTTTGGAGGGGGCTCCATGAAATCATTCCAAAATGCCGACAGCACAGTTCCTGGGGCATATGAGCCATTTATCTGAGTCATGTGGGACTACTAAAAGAGACTCCCCCCCCCCAGATATTTCAGTGATCAGGCAGTGATATAAGGGATCAGGAGGCCCACATTGTTAAGGGTTTTGCAAATTACTACAGGAACCTTGTACTTTGCCCATTAACATATGCACAGGCCGTGCAAGCTTTTAAGCACTGGAGTTATGTGCTGGCAGTCATCTGCCCCCGCCAGCTGTCTAGCCACAGTATTTTCGGACCAGGTCCAAGGGTAGCCCCATGTAGAGCCCTGCATATAGATGCAAATTTAGGTTGACTTTCAGAGGAAGTCTGCTCTAAAAGCCAAAAAGATTTGTCGTGTGTGTGTGTTAAAGTTTTTGAAAGAGGAAGGGGGAAGGAGCAAGAAATCCATGGCTAGGATGGCAGGTCTCCTGGATCTGCTAGAGAGCAACACCCTTGGTTCTTGTTCTGTGGGTGCCTGAATAAGTGGCTGTGGGTTGAATCTGCTTCTGCAGATATATCACAGCCACTGCATAGCTTAATACATTTAAGTTCAAATGACTGGTGGGTAATTACGTCCCTTTGAGTTGACTGCAGCAAATGGCATCCACTTGCATTGGAACAATCCGTGTTTGGGGGAAATAGATTTGCTTTTTTTGGTATTGAATCAGGGCTCTTTGCTTTGCTGCAATAGCTTGACCCCACTAATCAACACTGCCCTTTTCAGCTCCCGCTTGTCTCCTCTATTTAATTTTTGCTTGGAAATCACCCTATTAGGGGGATACTTGCAGCCCTGGAGGAGGAGGGGATGCAGCTGGGGATGGAGGGAGGGAAGAATGATCTATCTAAATAAAACTGTGTGTTTGCCTGCAATATTGAC
The DNA here is from genome assembly GCF_965113315.1 of Podarcis vaucheri. NCBI lineage: Eukaryota > Metazoa > Chordata > Lepidosauria > Squamata > Lacertidae > Podarcis > Podarcis vaucheri. The sequence goes on along the minus strand of NC_138758.1, from coordinate 10,774,847 downwards.
GTTTATAAGATTAATAGTTGTGAAGGACATCTTCAAAAAAATAAATAAAAAAATCACCCTGCACTGTTGCTGGAAGTTATATTTTACTTGGGGAATGGACAGATGCTGAGCATTTATATATCAGCGGACATGGAACTGGTATCTGATGGAAGCAGCAGGTAGCAAACTAATTAGTCAGCTCTCATTAGTTAAACGGCTTGATAATTGCTTTTGGAAGTCCAGGGTTGTCTAAAGAGAAACTGAATGGAAGTCATACAAAGCCAAAAATGGCATGTACAAGAACAGTAAGAACTTTATGGTCCTGAGAGTAGATTTATGTCCCTAAGAACAGTTCTACTGGATCAGGGCTACAGTCTCACCTACAACAGGCTTTTGCTTTCAACAGTGGGCAGCAAAATCAGGGTTGGTGCCAGGTCCTTGGCATAGCATTGCTGATGGACACAGACCACCCCCTGCAGTGATCTGTGAACTGCTCTCCCAGTAGACCTCTCCCAGTAGACCCAACATGACAGCTATTGCTTCAGATAGGTGGCAGCACTCGGTTGGCTGTCACTCAATCCCATACTTACCTGGCTTTGTGAAGGCAGCACAAAGACGGGGGGGGGGGGCTGACAAATTTTGGCCTCGTACAGAGTGCTATAGTACCACAGATCCGCCACTGCCTGGAAGCAGGTGACTCTGGGAAGATCATAAACCCTATGAAGGCAGGAACCCTCTATGGCTGTTTCTCCACATCTGAGACTCGAAGATATAATCCTTTTAAGATGGAGGGTTCACTGTGCTACCAAGGCTAATGGGTACCAGTAGGCTTAGCCGCCATGAATGGACCCAGATCCCTTCTTAAAAGCCATGTAAACTGGTGGCCATCAATGCAGTCCTGGAAGCAATATTTCATAAGCTAATTACATGCTGTGTGAAGACACACAGCTTATATCTTCCCTGGCGGTCAGTTCCATTGGGTGACCAAGACTCTCCCTTGGAAGCATGAAAGCACACAGCTAATCTGGAGTGGTTAAGTTGTGAAGGACCCCTTGCCTGAAACCCTGACAAGCCCTTCTAGTCAGTGCAGACAACACTGAATAGATGGGCTAATGATCTGACTCTGTTTAAGGCAGCTCTCTGTGCTCCTAAGCAGACAGAAGCATATTATGTCCCTGAAAACAATTTGTCAAACCTCCCCGCCCCCAGTAATTCTGACATCTATGCCTCTCTTCAATGTCTTTTGCTGGTCCTGAGCACAGCAAAATGTATTGGGTCATTTTCTTCACACAACACCTATTTAATGTGGCACATTTTGTCTGAAAAAAATAGGGACATGGGATGTTGCCCCAAAAGAGACTGTGATATAAATGGCTCAAGGATGAAGGCGAAGGAGGCAAGGGTTTCCCCTCAAGGGACAAAAATTAAGAAGCCTGGTCTCAAAATACCATTTCCCCCCTCAGGAAGTACATGCTTAATTGGGTGTGTGGGGAGTTGGTGTGTGAACTAAGGATGTCACATCTTCCTCAAACTGATCGATCATTCCCTTAGGAGACTGGACCCTATATCAGCCAATGGATAGCCTAATGTAGATGGAACTCTTTTCATTAAAATGTTACAGCTTCATAATTTCTGAAGTACAGTACCTATTTTTAAAAGGTCAGGTCCTTGGTTGACTAAGACAATCACACACACCCCTACATCTCAGAATGTCCTGTTAAAACCAGTTAGGGTATTGTGGAGGGGATTACTTATGGATAGACGTGTCTAGTGTTGCACGGTTAGACAGTTTAAAGCAAAATAATTCAGAGAAGTTTGCCTGACTGGCCAAAATCAAACGTGTTGTGCATACAGTTTAGAAACGGCTCTAGTCTATAGGCTCACATGTTGGTGCGAATCAAGGTGACAAAATCCACCCCAAGAGAACAATTCATTATTGCTTATAAGCTGATGGAAAGGTGTTACCCTAGAGCCAAGTTTGATTAGAAAATATTCTTGCACCCAGTTAATCATCTTATCTTATAAATAGTATACTGCAGTTCAGTCCACTCTCCTCTTCATTTTGATGGTGGAAGGTCAGTGAGTCATGTATTAAAAAGCTCTTTAAACCACCTGTACTTGAGAATTAAATTATTATTCTAGTTTAAACTCAGCATCGTGTGTGTGTGTGTGTGTGTCTGCCCCGACCCAGTGATTCTACAATAGCTCACAAAGATGATTAGGTTTTAAATGCCAGTTATTTCATGCTCATCATGGAGGTATTGGAGAAAACAAGATGGAATAAGCAGGCATGTAAATACACTATTATTTTGGAAATATTCAAAATGGCTTGGAGATTTGTAGCTATTCAGCTGAGTGTGAGTCGCAATTCTGAGGCCAACATTGGAAATCTATGCATATTCTTGTAGAAGTAGAATTTCACAGCAGTTTTGTAAACTGCTTAGAGGTCTTTTGTTTAAAATTAGTTAAATAAATATCTTTTAAAAAATAAAAGTCCTCATGAAAATTCACCAGCATTTTAGTGTGAATTTTTCCTAATAAAGATATTTTTTTGTATGCAGTGTGTGTGTGTGTGTGTGTGATCAGTTTTCTCTAATATAATGCATTTTAGTATGCTATTTTCACCAACATATTTTTAACACACATACAGTGGTACCTCGGGTTACAAACGCTTCATGTTACAAACACTTTGGGTTATGTATAAACTCTGCTAACTCGGAAGTAGTACCCTGGGTTCTGAACTTTGAGAAAGGAAATTGCACACTGGCAGCACAGCAGCAGTGGGAGGCCCCATTAGCTAAAGTGGTACCTCAGGTTAAGAACAGTTTCAGGTTAAAAGCGGACCTCTGGAACGAATTAAGTAACCCGAGATACCACTGTATTCCCTTAATATATGCATTTTCACACACATTATTCAGTTGGAGAAGGGCATATTTTGAAGGATAGTTATGTTTCAGTTTGTTTCAGTTTGTGTATTAGTTCAAGAAGTGTGGATTAGGTTGTTTTTCATTAAGATGCAAATAAAAACAAAATTTGTCCCTCCATCCCTTATGCCAGCTTCAGACAATTAAAAAAAAACAAAACTTGGCAAGAGATTTATACAGTTGTGCATGAGATGGATCCAGTGGACAGCAATATATTTTTCTCCTCTTATAATGCTAAAACATGGGTTTGGAAATTGCATGAATGTTTGGAAACTTCATGAAACAAGCTGTTGGAGGCAGTGTGCCTCTGGGGAATCACAAGACGAAAGTGCTCTTGCACTCAGGGGTCCTGTTTTCTTTATATATATATATATATATAATAATATTTATTAAGGTTTCACAAATAATAAAAAATTCCAACATTTAAACATAAGGAAAAAACTACAAAAATATAAAAATACAAAAAACAGAACACATAAAAATACAAAAAAAAAAAGGACAAAAAGAAAAACCCAAAGAGCAAAACAGGAAATAGATTAGTAATTTCAAATCTTATACTTCCTTCACTAGTTTCTTGACCTCCTCGCACCTCTCATTTTGTATTCCAGTTCAGATATTAAATTCAGCAAATCTTTACCCTCTGGCATTTATCCTCACTCAAGATGTTAACCTGTTATAAATATCAATTTTCCAATTATCAATCCCTATTTACATTTTCTTAGAAATCTGTTTACCAATACCACTTATTTTCCATCAGACGTCATTTTAACCTTCCTTACTTTTACAGTACTTCTGCAAATAGTCCTTAAATTTTTCCCAATCTTCCTCCACCGACTCTTCTCCCTGGTCGCGGATTCTGCCAGTCATTTCTGCCAATTCCATATAGTCCATCACCTTCATCTGCCATTCTTCCAGTGTGGGTAGCTCCTGTGTCTTCCAATATTTTGCGATGAGTAGTCTTGCTGCTGTGGTTGCATACATAAAGAAAGTTCTATCCTTCTTTGTCACCAATTGGCCGACTATGCCCAGGAGGAAGGCCTCTGGTTTCTTCAAGAAGGTATATTTAAATACCTTTTTCATTTCATTATAGATCATCTCCCAGAAAGCCTTAATCCTTGGGCACATCCACCAAAGGTGAAAGAATGTACCTTCGATTTCTTTACATTTCCAACATTTATTATCGGGCAAATGATAGATTTTTGCAAGCTTGACTGGTGTCATGTACCATCTGTATATCATTTTCATAATATTCTCTCTTAAGGCATTACATGCCGTAAATTTCATACCTGTGGTCCACAACTGTTCCCAGTCAGCAAACATAATGTTATGTCCAACATCCTGTGCCCATTTGATCATAGCGGATTTAACCGTTTCATCCTGAGTATTCCATTTTAACAGCAAGTTATACATTCTTGAAAGTATCTTGGTATTGGGATCTAGCAATTCTGTCTAGCAATTCTGTTTCCAACTTTGATTTTTCCACCTGGAAGCCAATTTTTTTATCTAAGTTATATACCTCTCTTATTTGGTAATAATGAAGCCAATCTCGCACTCTGTCCTTTAATTTCTCAAAACTCTGCAATTTCAATTTGTCTCCTTCTTGCTCTAAAATCTCCCAATATTTTGGCCACTTGGCCTCCATATTGAGCCTTTTTTGAGCTTTTGCCTCCATTGGTGACAACCACCTTGGGGTTTTATTTTCAAGTAAGTCTTTATATCGTATCCACAGGGGTCCTGTTTTTGGGATTCCTGCAGGAATCTGGTTGGTCGCTGTGAAAACAGGTTGCCGAGTCTTTGGCTTGTTCCATGATCATCCATACAAAACTTAGAATACAGATAATTTCCCAGATTTGTATGGTACATATTTGAATACATTAGTGCCTCCAAGATCCCTGCTTTCAGTTACCGTATTTTTTGCTCTATAAGACTCACTTTTTCCCTCCTAAAAAGTAAGGGGAAATGTGAATGCAGGCTGCACAGCTATCCCAGAAGCCAGAACAGGAAGAGGGATTGCTGCTTTCGCTGCACTGCGATCCCTCTTGCTGTTCTGGCTTCTGAGATTCAGAATATTTTTTTCCTTGTTTTCCTTCTCCAAAAACTAGGTGCGTCTTATGGTCTGGTGCGTCTTATAGAGCGAAAAATATGGCACTTGAAGTTTTCCAACTAATACTTTTGCATCCTGCTCCCTCACCATAAGCAAGAAGCATCTCATTGGAGTTAAATAGTTGACCAGACTATTAAGAGGCTGAAGATTAATCATTGAAAACTGCATTAATTTGGAGGAAGAAACAGCATGCATACAAATAAAAAAAAACACACGTGTTTATTTTTCTCCATGTGCTTGGGAGTCTCTGCATTCTGGGCACAAAGCAGAGCACTATGGCTGTCTGTTGTAGGTAGTAATAAATGTTGTTTGTGTCCTCATATTGCTGATGAAAGAGCAGTAGTGTGGAAGCTACCATAGGTTCCCTTCCCCACCATTCTTGGATAATAAAGGAAGGTTAAAGGAGGTATTTATCCCTCTCCCTAACCCATGTCTCTTGTGCTTTCAGGGCAAACATTTCTCATTACGATTTTTATTGCTGTTGGTGTTTCACCTTTCTGGGTTCCTTTTTTTAAAAAAAATCTGTCTTGACCATCGGTAAGGAGATATATATATTGCTGGCAGATTAACTGGCAGTTTCTTTGGGCAGCAATTTCCTCACTCATTCTAGTGTCCCTATCAAACATTTTCATCAATTGTCACTAAAACGGAATTGACAGGATCCCTTTTGTAAACGTTTGTAAGCTTGCTGTGCACCTTACTCCTCTGTGCAAATAAGACCACCTTCTAAGTTGCAATTCCCCTCTTTTCTCTCCACCCCAGCCCTTCAGAAGGATTACTGTTTTATTTACTTTTCTCACATGGGCAATTTTTTTGCTCAGTTAAAATAAATAACAGCATTCCTGTCAACTTAATACTTTCCCTCCATCTCATATTCTTTTGGATTGAACCAGAGCAGTGGTTTTCAAATAAAAAAGATGAAGACCCAAATATCTGCTTTAAGATTAGCCAGATTGCTAACAATCATGTCTGGGTTAATGAAATGCAAAAAGGTCCCCACATCACTTCCATCCTGGGCACCTTTGAGCCCAGTGATCACTTGCTATATTTTAAACGTTTTAGCTGCTTTGGTAGCTCTTAAAATGAAATCATCTGAGTGTCTGAAGGGGTAGAGAGAGTAGGGGACCTCCCCAACACTTAGAACAGCAAGCAGTTGCTTTGAGAGTCTTAATGAGACTTTATTTTGCTGTAGGCATATAAAAAGCTATAAAGAGGCTCGTACTTTCGAGGAACTGGCGTTTGCAAATGCGTTACTGCTTTATCATCATCGCTGCCAACATCTGAAGGGCACTATTACTGCAAAGCAAACTTTAACAGAGTGCCTACTTTTCCTTCCCTCTTTTAATTAGTAAAACATCACATCCTGAAATATTTGTTAATGCCAATTAAGACTTCCCAGTGTGGCAGCTCTCGTGCTTGCGCTCCTGAGGTATTGGTCTGTTAATCGCAATGGAATGGCATGGCAGCAGGGGAATGGTGTCTTGTCAGTCAGACCTGGCTTGGGAAACAACTGTAGCTCAGTTGCAGAACAGGTGCTTTGTTCTTCTTTAATTATTTGTAATTTTCAGTTATCTGCATTTCAATAGTTTTGCAGTCATTTTAACAAAACTTGACTCCCTTCCTTCTCTTTCTGTGGTTCCTTAAATTTATATTTATCGTTTCCTGCATATTCTAAGTTAACTTAACTTATTCTTTTATTCATCTACTTTAACTATTTACTCTTATGAAACTTCAGGTTATTTCAATAATCCTGCCAATGTACTTATCTGTTTACAATTTATTTGTAAATAATCAATAAACCATTTTCATTCTTTTATAAAAAGTTTGTTGTCTTGATTTCTTATTTTCCAGTAACTTTAGCCATTTCTGCACAGTCCATGAGTTTTTGTATCCAGTCTTCTTTCATTGGGACTCCTTCTTTCCATTTTTGGGCAAATAACATTCTTGCCACTGTAGTCGCATGCATCAATAAATTTCTATACAGTGGTGCCTCGCAAGATGAAAAGAATCCGTTCTGTGATTCTCTTCGTCTAGCGGTTTTTTCGTCTTGCGAAGCAAGCCCATTGACGGATTAGAGGATTAGCGCTATTAGCATTATTAGCGGCTTTTAGCGGCTTTTAGCAGCTTATCTGCTGATAGGATCAGCTGATAAGCGGCTTAGCGGCTTAGAAAAAGGGGGGGAGGAAAAAAACACCAGCAGGAACTCGCAAGACATTGTTGTCTTGCGAAGCAAGCCCATAGGAAATTCGTTTTGCGAAGCACCTCCAAAACGGAAAACTCTTTCGTCTAGCGAGTTTTCCGTCTTGCGAGGCATTCGTCTTGTGGGGCACCACTGTACTGTTTAGGTAGTTCTACCCCTATAATTCCCAGAAGGAACATTTTTTTACAAATGTTAACATCTTTTTCAATTTATTATATATCATTTCCCAGTAAGCTTTAACCTTACTGCAAGACTACCACATATGATAAAAAGTACCTTCTTTCTGTTTGCATTTCCAACACTTATTCAATTTTGATTTATATTTTTTTGCCAGTTTACTCAGTGTTAGATACCATCTATATAACATTTTCATATAGTTTTCTCTTAAACCATAGCTTGCGGTAAATTTTATATCCATAGTCCACAATCAGTATTATGCTTCCATATCTTTATTATAACCAATATCTATTGCCCAATGCATCATTGATTTTACTTGCTCATCCTTTGTTTCCCAGTCCAATAATATCTTATACATTTTAGACAGAACTTTAATATTACATTCTAACAGATCTCTCTCCATTTGTGATATTTGTTCCCCAGACCCTCAGTTCTTATTTTTCTTAAATACTTCATTCAGTTAATGATACTGTATCCATGTTGTTAACTTTCCTGATAAATCCTTAAATTCTTTTAATTTAAACTCTCCTCCCACCGGAATTGATTGAAACAAAAATAACATTATTGGTAATACATTCATTGTTATAGTAGTCAGCAGAGTAGGTTCAGTCCTTGGAGCCTCCATTCAAAAGGACCATAGAATTATAAAGTTGGAAGGGACCTCAAAGGTCACCTATCAGGTAGCACATCATGGGAAACATCATTACCTGTCACCCTGGAAAACCACTGTGATCCAGAGCTTTAATTAGCTATTTGTTTAAAATAAATAAATATGCAGCCACAAGACAGCTTCCATATGGCATTAAACAGAGATTCCAGTTTATCTTTTCTAAATTTCCAAATCTTAAATTCAGTTCTCCACATTTCTATATCAGTTTGCGAATCTGATTTTTAGTGTGATTTTCTCCTAATGTATCTCTGTATGCACATTTGTCTAATATATACAATTCTGTATGCAACTTGAATATTTTTACAAAGCCATTTCCCCCTAATGCAATGCAATTTTGCATGTTATTTTCACAATTATGTGCATTTTCCCTGTTCACTTTGCCCTAGAATGCACTTTTTGTTTTGTTTTGGAAGTAAATATTGTATGTCAAGGTGCTGTAACCCATCCTGGTACCTTGCCAAAGAGTGGGTAATTAATTCTAATAATAGCAACAATTTATGTACATATTACTTGACTAGAGAACTGTATTGCAAAATTCAGGAACTGCAAGTGTAGAAGTATGGCTGTGTTTCAGCCCATATATTGTTTCGTAAAGTATGAATTAGATAGTTTTGCCTTTAAATGTGAACTGAATCAAATCCACCCCCTCATTCCTTCTATTAAAACACACTCAGGACCACCCAACAGCAGACATCTTGCAAAATTACCATACTATGCCACAGCATAAAAACCATAAAGCTTGTCAGAGTAATAAAAGACAGGACCCAACCAGCACAATACCATTTTAAACCAAGTAAGCCTTAAAATCCTTACAGCCAATTGCAATCCAGTGGGCTACAGCTCCTTTCCTTTTACAAGAAATCCATCTGAAATAGATGAGCCTTCAATGTCCACAGTAAGGCAATTCTGGGGTCCAAAGACAAAGAATATGACTTTGCAGTTTCCTATCATCTTATGACAATCCCAGTTATCTGGAACCTGCTCCCAGAACAGCAGCAATCCACACTGGACCATTCATTTTGCAACTCTGTGGGCATATTCAATCAATCAAGCAATTTATTGCAACCAATGGACTAAACATTTTAAAAGCACATAGCACATAAGACTAAGGGAAAACCAGATTGTAAGGTGCAAAAGAAGAACAATCATATAAAACAGGCATAGGCAACCTCGGCCCTCCAGATGTTTTGGGACTACAACTCCCATGATCCATAGCTAACAGTATCAGTGGTCAGGGATGATGGGAACTGGAGGGCCGAGGTTGCCTATGCCTGATATAAAACAACAGTAATACTGAGTGATTCCCTGAAGCCTGTCTTTCCAGCTTCAGGTGTTGAACTGTTCTCTTGCCCTCACTGCTACCAGAATTAATTCAGCCACTGTGAGAGACACCTTTGCATTTTTACCTTCCATTGAATATAAATTAAATCAACCTTCTTGGAAGTCTGGTAAGCAAAGGGCCAATCATATGGAGTCCAGCATAGAAATTACAGGAGAGAAAGACATGTTCTATAGACTCTACTTCCTATTATTACAAGTGCATAGCCTGAAGGGAAAAGGGATGGCAGCTTACCTGTCCCAAAGTACTTGGGATGGAAGAACATTAATTCTGGTCAGAATAAGAACTCTGCAGTATTTAACAACATGCAGATTCCTAAAATAGGCAGCTAGCTGGAATGGATCATCATAAGAGATATCTAAGGAGCAAGGTGAACAGGCTCTACATGAACGAGCCAGAGTGTGCCTACTGAAAATTAAGCAGCTGAAATAGTGTATGTGACAGGGTTTGTGATCAGACCACATGTCAGGCTTCAAGGGGTAAACTACAGTTCCCATGATATTAATTTTTTTTTTTGGGGGGGGAGAGATCTTCTTTGAATTTGCTTTAAATGCATGGTATGTATGCACCCTTACATATAGAAACTGGAAGGATGAACACCCACCATCAATTATACAATCGGCCAAGGACCTTACTGCCTTTGCTACTTTTGAATGGTCCCCCCCCCAATAAACATCAATTTCATTTGTATATATATCAGAGCATCTGGATGGCAAATATTGACTTACATGTTTAAACCAAGGTGGATATACTAATGGTCATTGTATTATTAATGTGAACTGATGTTTCCCTTGGCTTTTTCTTTTCTTTTTTTTCCCTTGTCCTTCCTTTTGTTTGTTTGTTAAACTTGCTATAAAATTGAATAAGAAAAGGTTAAATAGAAATATAACACCTCTTTAGAAGACCTTGTATTCTGTCCTGGTGACCCCCCCCCCCCATTAATGTACTGTATTATTGTAAGCCCCATCCTACTGTCCCTGTGTTCATTTATATCTTTATTTGCTGTTAAACTAGGCAGACTTTCAAAGAAAGGGCTGTCCTCTGTACAGAAGGACACTGCACCACCCTTGCTATCAATATTAAAAAATGGCAAAGTAGGGATGATCAAACTGGGGGCTGCAGTGTCTGATGTGGTTTGGCATCAGGCAATGCAAAACATCTCCAGTACATGAGAACAGTTGGAGCGTTGGCAGTTTCTGATGGTATAAATCTAATTCTCTTGACCAACCTGCTTGGCAGATTGTATTGGTATTGCAGTTTGCTTATCTGCTTCCCCACCCCCTTTGATTCCTTGAGTTTCAGCCAGTCAGCTAATTAAGAGCAAATGTTAGTTTCAGTCAGGTAAATAAAGGGATGGCTTCTGAACTGATAATTAAATGGCTTTTTAGAGTGGGCCAAGGGTTTTAATGGGAGACCAGGGAGCTCTTAAGTTTCCTTTGTTTACTTCAGCCAACTGAATAGTATTTTAATGAAAGCAGAGGACAGAGGAGGCTGTTTGATAAAGCCAGGCCTTTTTTTAAAAAAAGAAAAATGTGGTAATGCATGGGCTAAAATCATTTGCCTGTGTGCTGTTATATGTGGTCAAATTGGGTCCCTGACTGTCATTGGTGTAGCATCAGTCCACCACTGTGGCGCTGGCTGAAGCCACAGATCTGTGACATGCTGTCACAGGGCCTGGTTCCAGCATCTCCTGATGTCCAGTTCCTTCTGTCCTACAGAATGGGAATGATGCTGCTATTAGGGTGACTATTTCTTCATCACCAGGGGGAAAAGGACAAACGTAGACACAGATGTGCATAATAGTTGCATGTCTGGCTGCATACCTTTACAGTGGTGCCTCGCAAGACGAAAAGAATCCGTTCTGTGATTCTCTTCGTCTAGCGGTTTTTTCGTCTTGCGAAGCAAGCCCATTGACGGATTAGCGGATTAGCACTATTAGCGGCTTTTAGTGGCTTTTAGCGGCTTATCTGCTGATCGGATCAGCTGATAAGCGGCTTAGAAAAAGGAGAGGAAAGGGAAAAAAACCAGCAGGAACTCGCAAGACATTTTCGTCTTGCGAAGCAAGCCCATAGGAAATTCGTTTTGCGAAGCACCTCCAAAACGGAAAACTCTTTCGTCTAGTGAGTTTTCCGTCTTGCGAGGCATTCATCTTGCGGGGCACCACTGTATATTTTATAATTTAAATTAAAATACAAGCCGTCTCACAATATTGCAGATAATTTGATCCATGTGACTGCTCAATCTGATGTCCGGGTGCAAAATGTTGATTGGGAAATTCAAGGCCTCTTCCCTCCCTTCTTCTTCTGGGTCTTTATTTTTAAAACTGGACTCGGACTGGAATCTCTCCAAGCAAAGAACATTTTCATATAGAGGACTGTAAAGTTTGACACATGGCAACACCAGCTATAAGACTATAGGGTAGCATCATTCTTGGGGGCGTTGTTGAAAGAAAAAAAGGGGACTGGCCCCATTTATGTCAAAGGCCCATGTAATCCAGCATCCTGTTCTCACAGTGGCCCACCAGGTGGCCCGTGGTGCCACAGTGTGGTTTTAGAGCACATACCTTGCATGGAGGTGATCCCAGATTCAATTCCGAGCATGTCCAGTTAAAAAGATCAGGCCACATTATCCAGCTTAGAGAGCAACCGCCCATTAGAGCACTGCACTAGGTGGTATTATCTGGCCTTATGTAAGATGTCTGTTAAGAAAATTACTTGATTACTGGATTCACATTAGCCCTATTCAGGCATTATTCACCAACCTGAGTCCTCTAGATGTTTTTGACTACAACTCCCATTAGGCCCAGTCAGGCTGCAGTCCAAAGTTGTAGTCAAAAATATTTTGAGATCTGTAGGATGGTAACGGATGCAATATGCAATCTGCTTTAAAAGCAACTTGTGTTGGGGACATTGTGATGCATGCCCTCTTAATCCCTGGTGGTTTCAAGTTTGATCTTTGTGTGAAAACACAGGTGTCAGAAGCTGGCTTCTAAGGGTGCATTCAGACATGGGGAATATTGCATTAGTTTCCCTGATAATAATGCTGGTGCTTCTGTCCTGTTTTTGATGTTCCTTTCATACTGCAGTATCTGCTGCTTTGTGGAATTGTGTGTGTGTGTGTGTTGTTGTTTTTTAAAGCAATATACTGGCATGCCAGGCAAAAATTCATTTACAGCGGGGGTGTGGTCATGTGACACAGCAACAAACATCATTCAACAACAGCACTACTCCCCCACCCCTTCTGCACACGCATGTTTCTGTTCCCCTTTGAAAACGGAAAGAAGGAATTGTATGCCAGTATTCCATCCAAGTTTTGTTGCTTTATTCCTGCAATTTTCTGGGTTGTTTGGGTTGCAAACAGGTATTTTTTTTGAAGCGATTAACATGGTAATTAGTTCTGAACTTCAACTGTATTCTGCTAGGTTTTGAGAAGTGGCTTTCACATCATGTGAAGGATCGTATATAAAGTGGAAATCAACAGTTAGATAAATGTCAGGGAAACAGAACAAACTGCCGTGTGAATGCAGCCTGAGTGTGTTCCATGCAGTTTGGAACCTTGAAAACCCAAGGTTTCTGACTATGAGTAGGACTGTCAATGCATTCAGCTGGACACATTGAAGAAGCCCCTTTTGGACCGATGCAATTGAAAGCATCCCTGGCAGAGATAGGAACGTTGGGGGCTTGGGCAGGGGGTGGGACTTATAGTTTTAACATGATGCCTAAATAAGTGCTGCAAATCCTTTTTCTTGGCATGAGGTGACATTGTGCTGTTCCCTTTTGGGAGAAATCTATCTGCAAACCCAGCATTCTGGATCAATCTGCACTCTGGATGCAAACTGAATTGGTGGAAGTTCAGCAGTCTTGACTTGCTGATTCAGAGTGCCTGGTCTGAATGTATGTGTGTTCACTGCGAGTCTGACTTAAAGCACTTTAACCTAAGCTAAAGGGAGGTGGCTCTGGCATGTTTTCTTTGCATGGAGATGCATAATGCATAGGATCCTGGCTGGTAACCCTTAATACAGTTGGGCCTTGACCTGGTTTTTCTCCAGATGGAACAGCAGCATGAATGTTTAATACAGTAGTGTATGATGGCAGTGGAACAAAGAAAAATGTGAAATGAACTATAGGAATCCAACCACAGCACACAGCTCTGGAATAACATCTGTGTGTGCGTGCGCATATGTGATGATATCTTGCCGGTGCCACGTTTGCATAAAGGGATTTGTGCATGATGTGGTCTGTGCCTTAAGGAGGAGAAACAAAGTCTTGGTTGTGGCAGGAAGGATTGGTGACTTCTAAATTCTTATCAGAATTATCCTCCCATTCTAGGTCTGAGGCACTGCTAATGTTTTCCGAGGCCCCTGAGAATGGAGCATTGAGCCTGACCTTAGTTCAGTGCGTCTGGCTGTTAACCACAAGGTTGGTGGTTCGAGCCCACCCAGGGAAGGCTGTGGGCAGAATTCCTACATTGCAAAGGGTTGCATTAGATTGCCTAATCTAGTTAGAATCATAGAATCATAGAATCATAGAGTTGGAAGAGACCACAAGGGCCATCGAGTCCAACCCCCTGCCAAGTTGAACTAGATGTGCCTCCTTACAGGTACTGCAAGTGGAAATGAGCATTTGCTGCTTGCTTGTCTGGATATTTGTGGCTCTTCAAAAGGTTGCACATTTCTTAATTTTCAATTACCGTAATTTGAAAACAATCCCCCCCAACATTATTTTTGTTATGCATTATTGCAGATGCATTGCCACTTATCATTGATCAGAGTCTGGAAAGAAAAATTGTAGAACAGGTTTGAGTGACATTGTTCCATGCCAATAATTTCCACGATTCTTTCTGGATAATGGAAGGGTGGCCGTCTCCCCCCCCCCATAGCAACCCGACTAAACCATAGCAAAGGTGAGAGGAAGCAACTGAACAGTGCCATTGCTGTCCCCTTTTGCATAGGTGGTCTGCTTTGATCCTCTGTTCTTCTTTCATGTGGAAGGCATTTGTAAATGAAAGGAAAGAAAAGCAAAGCAAGCCCTGCTTTGGAGCCATGGCTCTTTTTGCTAAAACGTCACCTTAGATCAGAGCTGTTTAGCTTTCCGAAACCTTTGTAGCCTGTGTTTGGAGGCATTGACACTGCAGCAAAGCCAAGAGGATCTAGACTGTTATTAAGCAAGATAAATGTTGTTATGGAGCATGTGTGGAGGAAGGGTCTGAATGTTCCACAGTTTTTGGGAGGGAAGGGGCTGCCATGTATCTCCCTGCATTGATACATTGCACATTTCTGATGAAGTCCTGGCTAGATGCTCTCTATGTTGCAACAGTTAACTGCAGGTCCACTTGTTATCTTGGGCTTATGCACTTTGTGTGCTACTTTATGGCAGGCATGGGTTGATTTCTACCCTGGAAACTTATTATTTGCTGGATTCCTTGTGATTCACTGATGTGCGGTAAATTTACAGTTCATGACTGCAGGCTCAGGACTTGAGTTAAATGATCCTGAGTATTCACTCTTGTTTAGGAACAACAGTGCAATGCCAAATGAAACCACAATTCTCACAATTTCTTTGTGAGAAATTCCAACATCGACTAGACCCATCACTGCTGCTTGGCAGTAGGGGAGCCCATCAGGAGGCTTCCCTGACAGACAGAGGGGGCCTACTTGAGAACACTTTGTCCCTGGAGTTGCCATTGTGGAGAAGAGCAGGTTTTTGAACTAGAACCTGTGACTCTCTAGACATTGCTGAACTACAGCTCTCACCACCCTGACCACTGACCATGCTGGCTGGGGCTAATGAGAACAAGAGTCCACCAACATGTGGAGGGCCACAACTTCACCACACCTGAACTGGATGTCACTTATCCCTTCCAGTGTTTACTCCTCTCTTCCAGAATATATCACCCACTGGTTCTTATTCCTTCAATATCAGATATCTGCGTGATCAAGACTAGTCAGTGGTTGCAGTCCCATGGACTGAGTGGCTTGCTCCAACAAAGATTCAAGATCAACTGAGGTCTTGTGAATCCCTTCTTCCCATCCACATTTCCCATGCCCAAGCTCTTTGGTTGAAAGGGCTCATTCCTGGTGCAAATGATGAGCACTTTGTTGGTTCTCTCTGCCTTCCCATTTGCTGCAACCTCCACCTTTGGGCAGGCATGAAAGTGCAAGAGGCACTCTACTCCTCTGGTCCAGTGGCAGACCTTGGGCTCTCAAATTTCAGTGGCACCCTGTGTGGCGCCAAAATTCAGCACCTCTCACCTTCAATTTTACATTACAGTTGCAGCACCTCCAAGTCTCTGCGTCCAGTGTGACCAAACCAGTCACACTTTCCTAAATCCACCTCTGACTGGTGAGCCAGGCTTCTTTAGAGGCAGCATCTGTGAAGGTCCTCTGCAGACTCCAGGCTACCATTTTTAAGTTCCAAGGGCTCTGAACCATCAGTCTCAGAGCTCTGTGAACTACATACTAGAATCAGGAGACTGGCTCAGTTCCCCAGCTGAACTCAGCTGATTTCTCTTCCTTCTCCAAGCTTGAGGCCCGTGCTATGACAGGAGGTCTTCTGCCTCTCAGTGATACTTGTGAAGCACTGATGAGCATTACACTGGGCAGATGTGGGTCCTGTTTTCAATGCAGTGGATTTTTCCCCCTTTGAAAGGCTTTGAGGTGTCACTTGCAATCATGTGTAAGCTGGTGCCAGTAGCCTGTGAGTATTGTACCAAATGTAAAAGTACAAGCTATTCTGAATAATGTATTATTTATTGTGCATTAAGTTATTAATAGAGCTAGCTGTCTAACATTGCTGAGGACAAACTTCAGTTGGGGGGCTAACTATTACTATAAAGTGTAGGAGTTGCCAGATTAATGTTTGCTTTCTGTTTCAACCCATTCCTAACCCTCACCCCACAACAAGCTGAATGCATGTTCTGATTCCCCCGCCCCCAAGATTCTTTTCTCAGTTCTTTTGGGAAATAAAGAGGGGGAAATCAACATTCACATGCTGTATTTGTTCCTGGCAAAGATTGCTTTTCTTCGGATGGGTGCTCCAGGTTGGTGCAATAACATTTATTTATTTATTAGTATTATTACTTTAAATAGAAATACAATCCCTTTCATCATAATGGCGAAGACTGTGACCTGTGAGCTTCCTCATTGCTATCTAGCTGCTAACTGTAGGTGGGCATCTTAAAGCTGTCCCACCCCACTCCACCCCACCCTGCTCTCCCTTCTTAGAATTTTTTTTCTTAAGCTTTAAGTCAAACATGAACTGGACAGCCTTTCAGATAGAGGACTCACTTATCTGATGGCATGTCTCCCATCCACATCAGCAGGCTACATCAAGCAAACGTTTTCATTTGTGTGGAGAGAAAAAGATTTGATTGCAGAATAAAAAAAATATTGCTTTTTCTGATAAACTTATTTTGACTCGTGTGTGTGTGTGTGTGTGTGTGTGTGTGTGTTTAAAGCTGCTGCAGAAGAAATACTTTCTCTTGGGTCAGAAAATTGTTGGAATCCACTGTATGTTTTCTTAGCTATCAATAAAATGTAAAAAGGAGAAGAGCAGAATCCGCTCTTGAGTGCTCAGGATGGGTGAGGTACAAATCTAAAGTAAAGAGCAGAATGTTCATGCCATTCTCCATTCAGTTGTGTGAATAGAGAAACAAGGCTGCCATTGCCAGTATCTGGAAGCTACCGTATTTTTTGCTCTATAAGACTCACTTTTTCTTTTTTAAATATGATATTTATTGAAAATTTTTGAAATTACAAAGAAAAAACAAAGCAGAAAAAGAAAATAGAAAAAACAAACCACCTCAAACAATACAAATTCAAAAAACAAAAATACACCGCAAACAAACAGAAATAAATCCATCATTCTCAAATCCTCAACTCTCATTACCTTCTTTCTTTGACCTCCTCCCTTTTTTGTATCCTAGTTAATAATTATGCAGCAAATCCTTTCCATATTTCATAGTATTCTGCCATTACGTTACCTTAATCTATTTTCATCTTATCTTATAGAGAACCTTAAAAACTTAAATCTTATTTTTACTGACTTCTCACAACCATAATATTCTTACCTAATTCTTTAAACATTTTTACTAGAGCCAAATAATTTTGTTCCAACATTTTTCTAACATTCATCAATTTTATAAAACAATCCTGATAATAAAAAGAGAAATAAAAACAACCCAATCTTTATCCAGCGTCCCTTCCTCCTGGTCCCGGGTTTTGTCAGTCCTTTTTATCCCATCGATCTACCGTATTAACCTGGCAGCCTTATATCCGAGGCCCTTAAATCTCTTCCATGTCCCTTCCGCAGCTCTTCTTCATATTCTCCTTTCACTCGTGGGAACTCCAGCTTGGTGATGTTTTTGACCCTTTTCAACAAATCAGCCCCTTTTCCATAGTCCAGACACAACTCCATGTGGTATTTAAGAAGATGTTTCAGAATCCCTCCGAAATTGAGAGCCCCCACAGCTCCAAACATCTCACAGCCCATTGCCAGACTCAGAAAGTCCAAACATCCTTGCATAGGGGGGTCTATCCAACCCCCCATTTCCAGACCAGTCCAAACTTTATCTTTCCAAATCTGGCTTTTTCCAAGTTCATTGGTCAAATCCAAAAGCTCTTGTTCCTGCAAGGCCGCAGCTCCCTCCATCTCTGGCGCCCAAGATTCAGCAACATCCTCTTCTCTCATCTGCTCTGTCAGGACACACTCCTGATCTAATTCTTGGGTGGGCTCCACATAGTTTCCCACTGCCTGTTCAAAAATTCTGGCCGCATTAGTCATCAAATCCATCTTCTCACTTAACTGTTCCAGTAGGGCACTTGTTTTACAGAGAGCATACAACAGAGCCTCTGAATACATTGTCCTACAAGGTCACAAGTCCATTCCCACGAATCCATTCCATGGGACTCTCAAGAGTCTCCTCCAGCACCATAATTCAAAAGCATCAATTCTTCAGTGATCAGCCTTCTTTATGGTCCAGCTCTCACATCCATACATCACTACAGTGGTACCTCGGGTTACATACGCTTCAGGTTACAGACTCCGCTAATCCAGAAATATTACCTCGGGTTAAGAACTTTGCTTCAGGATGAGAACAGAAATCACGCGGCAGCAGTGGGAGGCCCCATTAGCTAAAGTGGTGCTTCAGGTTAAGAACACTTTCAGGTTAAGAACAAACCTCCGGAACGAATTAAGTACTTAACCCGAGGTACCACTGTACTGGGGAAACCATAGCTTTAACTATACGGACCTTTGTCGGCAAGGTGATGTCTTTGCTAGCATAAGTTAAATTGTGGAACATACTTCCACAAGAGGCAGTGATTCCCACCAACCTTGCTGGCTTTAAAAGAGGATTAGATTTATGGAGGGCAAGGCTACTGGCCATGCTTGCTAGTTTCCATCTCCACTGCATATGTGCCGGCTCCAGGGGGCTGAGGCTGTTTGGTCACCCCTCAATATTCTTTGGCAGAGGACGCCTCTGTTCTACTGTCAGATGTAATATGCATGTGAATACTAGTGGCTGGGAATGGCAGGTAAGCTGAGTGCTTTTGCACTCGTGTCCATTTTGTAGGCTTCCTACAGGCCTCTGGTTGGCCACTGTGAGAACAGGATGCTGGAGCAGATTGGCAACTGGCCTCATCTCGTGTTCTTAATTATGGTTTTAAATCCACTGCTTTGGCAAGATGTCCTACTCTGCTTTTCTGATTATTTGCTTGCACATCAACAGTACTGGCTTTCAGGTTATATTGATATCAAAACAGTGTACACATAACCCTCCCCCCACAATTAATGTCTTACAAGGTTTAGATGCTCTGTGAAATTCACAATTCTGTTGCAACAGGGCTTCCTTGTGATGGAGTCATTTCTGTGTTTTTCTGCCCTCTGAGATTCTGATCTTCCAGGCTGCCGTTTAGCTCATTCTAATTACCTTAATAAAGATTCCTCTTCTGTGCTGATTAGTAAGCTGTTTCCTTGTTAAGCAAAGTGATAGTACACAAATGCTATCTGGATGTCTAAGGCCACTCAGCTTGACTGATCATTTCAAGGCAGTGTATCATATTATGTGCTACATCTTTGTACATCAAGATGAAGATTGTAGAACATCTCTATATATGCTTTCTAAGTGGGAAGGTATGATTCATTCATAAGCAAGGCCAACAGTTTTAACAAATTAGTATTAGCTTGCTGTTTGGTGCCAATAGCCAGACCTTCTGCATATTGTAATCACTCAGAATTGGTAGCTTATTTGAGCTAACTGGGAATACTAATAGCAATAACCATAACAACAACAATAATCATAATAAATTTTCTATATAGCCCTCCATCCAAGGATAAGAGGGCAGTTTACAATATAAAATACAAAAGTACATAGCATAGTACGTAATGAACAAAAATAATATCTCCCTCCCCCAACAGTTTAAAAGGCCATAGATTGTTCAGTTAGCCAAAGACCTAGAAGAAGAGGGATGCTTTTGTATGGAGCCTAAATATATGTAACAAAGGCACCAGGCAATCCTCCCTGGGGAAAGTATTCCTCAAGTGGGGAGCCACTGCAGAAAAAGGCTAGTTCTCACATTTCCCTTCTCTGGACTTCTCATTAAAGGGGTCCATGAAGCCTCAGAGGATGATTGCAGGGTCTGGGTCAATTCATATGGGGAGAGGTGGTCCTTGAGATATTATATGGAAGGACATCAGTCAGAGGTGTTGACACCAGAGGATAGAAACTAGTGAATAAGATGAAAAAAGGTTGCTCGTGATAGTGCAGCTGCTTGTTGTTCAGTGGATAGTGATATGGGGGGAAATCTATCAAAAAAGGAAACGAGCGGAAATTTCCACATTTGGCAAGTCAGGAACAGAAATCTTGTAAGTGAATCAGCCTGGTATCAGGTATCATTAGTTGTTTTAGCCCACAAATGTCACACACAAGCCATGTACTATCTGCACTATTTTAGACGTTTCCCTTCCATTGTAATGCATTGGCATTTATTTGTTTTGGCCATGGCGGATAGTGAGATGAATAAAACAGATTTTAGCAGAAGCTGAACTGTAGCAGAATGGAAACTGTTCTGATAGTGAGGAAGACAGGACAAGATAGAAATGGCTGCATCCTTACAGCCTTAGTAGTGGGACACTCAGCTTTACACATATTATGCCAGTGTAGAAAGATCTGCACTGGTTGCTTCATCCACCCACATGAAACATAGGAGCTGCCACTGGTCCATTAGGTGAGTACTGCCTACACTAACAGGCAACGGGTCTTCAGGATATACAGGTGAAACTCGGAAAATTAGAATAAAGTTCATTTATTTCAGTAATTCAACTTTAAAGGTGAAACTAATATTTAAGATATGATCATCACAATTATAATAAAGGTTTGACATATCTCGCTTTGCATGTTATGAGTCTATCTCATATATTACTTTCGCTAATATATTGATCATCACAATTATAATAAAGGTTTGACATATCTCGCTTTGCATGTTATGAGTCTATCTCATATATTAGTTTCACCTTTTAAGTTGAATTACTGAAATAAATGAACTTTTCCACGATATTCTAATTTTCCGAGTTTCACCTGTAATATAGTAGTTTTCCCCAGCTCTGCTGTCTGAGATACTTTCACTGGAGATGCCAGGGATTTTGATCCCCTGACCCTTCTGATTGCAAAACACATGCCCTAGCACCGAACTATTTGTCTGGTTCCATCCAAAGGCTCTGTAGTGCAATGAAACAGTTCGTGGAGAAAGACCTCTGAATATTGTTTTCACCTTATGTGATGTTTCTATGTGCTGGTTTTTGCGGATGAAAATACAGCGCGTCTGAAATATTTATAAGTGCGATAAACAAATTTAAGGCAGGGAAGCATACTCCTATTTATGCCCCCTCCCACGCGCTTGTATATCAGTTATGCTAATAAATAGCGCTTGTCTTCACAGAGGTTTTATTAGTTGCTATAAACAGTGCGGCTTGGGGTTTCTTTTTATTTAGTTTTTTTTGTTTTTGTTTCGAAGAAAGAGAGAGGCATCCTTGTTATCTTGTTATTGGTGACCTTCCTGCTACAGCTGATGTGACTGATGACATAATAGGTAATGGGGAGAGATGGTGCATTAATATTTAATCAGGACAGAGAGGTTTATTATGGAAACATGTAAAACGCTCTCACAGCTGTCGTTTGTAATGACTGCTGGAGTCAAAAAGGTATGTGCCCACTTGTCTACGGGATTAAGTTTGGAACACTAGGGAGGATGACAAAAAGTTAAAGCAACTCAGTGGACCAATTTTGTTCTTCTTCTTCTTCTTCTTCTTTGGTGATCACTCATTGCCGAGTAAGATTGTCTTCCATAAACACTGTTTTAACAATGAGTCCGTAAGTGACAGTGGAGGCCAATTCTGGATCCACATGTCCTTCCACAGCGGGGACATTGGTTTCCGGGTGGGAGTTGATCATGGGGAGGGTTTGCCAAGCATGCCTTCCTCTTAGCACATTCTTCCTTGCATCCTGAGTTCCTCGCTCTAATATCCCAAATGTTCCACCCACTTAAGAAGAGTAGCCACATAGACCTGTTCATCCATAACTGCAACCAGCTCTGTCACCCACCTCTCACTCCTGGCCAGACAACAGTGTTAGTGGTCATATGGAGAAGGCAGAACAGCAACTCCCACTGCCTGCTTGCTCATTGGCTCTCTATCTGACCAGTAAGCAGGTGATAGGAATTATAAGGAAGATGAGTAGCAGAAGCTGGTGAGCTAGCATCATGGAAGGAGAGGAGGCCACGAAAGGCACCGGGGGTGGCGGAGAGGAGAATGCCATCTGCAAAAGTTCTCTCATATTAAGAATCTCCTTCCTATCAGGAAGAAAAGGTCTAGCTCCAAGTGGGACTAGATTTCTACTTTAAAAGACAATATTGCATATACTGGGCCAAGATGTTACCATTGATATATAAAATCCTTAAGAACTTGGGACCAATTTACTTGCAGCATTACTCCATATGTGCTCGCTCAGCCACTTAATGCAGACCCAGGTCACCAGTCCTGAGCTTCCACAGCTGCCGTCTGCCATGAAACACCATTGGAAGAACTCTCAGCAGCAGCAGCTGCAGCAGAAGCAAATATGTTCTATGCTTAGGATAATATTTTATTCCCTTGCTAATTATGCTGCTTTAAATATTTGTTTTACATTTTTCTTCCTTTAGTAGTGTTTTCTCTTGAAACATTTCAAGGTTTAGTTTTTTGTTTTTTAAACTTTGCTGTGTTAAATGCACATCCCACACCTGACCTTCTTTGTCCCGTGATGTTTTATTTCAAAATCTTAAAGATAATATTTTAGTTTCCTGTTGCTTTTGTTGCTTTTGAATGTATACTTTATACTTGACCTTTCTCTGTAATGCTTTATACTGGATTGTTTTATTTTATGTTTCAATGTACCTGTAGGCTGTCAACCTCTTTTGAGATTTTCTTCTTTAAATTATGAAGTGGTATAGAAATGAATATATAATAGTACAGTGCCAGTGGAGCACCCACCCCCAGAGAGACAAGGTTACTCCCAGTGTCTGACAGCACCACGGCAGAAGGAAGTGTCAGAGAAAGGTTCCAACTGCTATGGGGAGGGAAGTGGGAATGGAGAGGGAGGTGGGGCTCAAGGCTTTCGTTTTGGAGATGGGTGAGGACCCCCACCCCACTATCAGGCTGCCCCGGTTCTAGCAGAATCCTCCACATCCCACTGGAACCCTCTCTCAGCCCTCTATTCTGCATCATCTTGACTTGGCTATTACATACCCTTCCCCTGTGAGATTTCTGATTGTGATGATTGATCTGTCTACCTATAGATGACATTTCCTAACAGCAGTTCCTGATCTCTCAATAGTATGACCAAGGCTGCCTTCACGTCACAGTTTACTCCATTTCTCCCAACAGTTTACTCCATTTCTCCCAACACTTCCCTAACTGTTAGTTTCCAAATCATTTCTGAGCATTGACACAGTGCGAAAACCACTTTCGTAAAACTAATGGAATATAGTGTTTGTTAAGCACTCAATTCTGCTTTGTTTGATTTTTCTTTTTTTAATCTGTTTCCAGCCCTCTTAAGCTGGAAAATCATAGGAGTAAAGTGATGAAATTTAGGGCCATGTACCAGCTCAAGGTTCTTTCCTGCCACTTTCAGGGGGGAACAGAAGTAGGCATGTGCGGAGAGGGTGGTTGACTAGCAATGTTGTCCAGTGATGGTCATTGTGCCACACCACACCCACTGGTGTAAATGAAATGGAGCGCAACATGATGGTATATCCACAGTTCCATAGCACAACTGCAGCATGAAAGAAGCATTAGAAAAATGGGACAGAAGCACCAGCTTAGTAATCCTTCTGGTGATTCCCTCGCTACAAGAAGCCAAGTTACAGGGAACCAGGTAGAGGGCCTTCTCGGTAGTGACACTGCCCTGTGAAATGCCCTCCCACCAGATGTCAAAGAGAAAAATAACTACCAAACTTTTAGAAGACATCTGAAGACAGCCCTGTTTAGGGAAGCTTTTAATGTTTAATAGGTTATTGTATTTTAGTGTTTTGTTGGAAGCCGCCCAGAGTGGCTGGGGAAACCCAGCCAGATGGGCAGCGTATAAATAATAGATTATTATTATTATTATTATTATTATTATTATTATCCGGCAAGCAATATTCCCCATATCTAAATATACCCCACAATATAGAACACAGGGCAGGACTATGTAAATGAAGGGGTGGGACTATGCAGATTCGGTCTGTATTGGTTCTCACATAAGTTTTGTGAGAGGTGGCAAATTAGCAGGAGCTCCTGAAGTGTACAGCTCCTACATCTACATTTACCCATCCATGGGTGCAGGATCCGGGGGCCCAAGGCACCATGGGTCTCACTAATCTTTTTTTTTTTTTTGAAGGGGCCAGGCCTCCTCAATGTTCAGTGTGCATGGTGTCAGGACATTGTGCGGCATTGCCCGCGAGCCCCCTCAATCCTCCAGAGAAGGTGGCACCTCTGTGCCCATCATGCCAGCTACAAGCATTTTGCTGGTTTCACACTATGCAGATATGTTAGGGGCAGAGGAGTGTGCTGTGCGCCAGGTTAGACTCTTTGTCCATCTAGTTCATCATTGTCTACTCTGACTGGCAACAGTTTTCTAGGATCTTAAATGGAAGGGATCTTTCCCATCAGCTGCTACCCGATCCTTTTAAGTAGAGAGGCCAGTGTAGTGGCCACTATGCCTATTGGGGCCGGTGGTGCAGAAAGCAGGGAGGCCAATGGCAGGTGGAGTCAGAGCCAATGACAAGCACAGCCAGAGCCAATGAGAAGCAGAACCAACTAATCCTAAATTTTGTCCTCATCCTCCTCTCTGCTGAGCTCTGCAAGAGCAATGCAAGAAGGAGGTAGCCGATACCTCCTAGACTGGATATACCTAGACTGGTATATACCCCCTACACTGGATATAGCCAGGTGGCTGAGGTTGGTGGGGCAGTGCCCCGTTTGCTCTGATTGACCAGCCTTTGCTGACCAGGGACTGAATATAGGATCTTCTGCATGCAAAGCAAATGCTTTTATTACTGAGCTATGGTTACATGTGGCGCAATGGGTCTGTGTCCAGCTGTTAACCAGAAGGTTGATGGTTTGAGTCCACCCAGGGATGGCTGTGGGTAGGATTTCTCCAGTGCAGGGGCTTCAACTAGACGACCCTTGGGGTCCCTTGCAACTCTACAAGTCTATGAAATTTTCCATATAATAAATAAAACAGCTTTATTCTTCCAAGCTCTTTCCCTGCATCTCCAGGATGTGGTACAGCTGGTACAGAATGTGAAGAGGAAGAAGGCAAAAAAACCTTTATGAAATCCCCCCCTCTATGTCCCCTATAGGAAAGGGTTTGTTTTGTGGAGGGGGTGTGGCTTACTCTGATTTGAGTACATGGCTTCTCTAGGTTCTCCTTCCACCATGCTTAGTCTCTCTTTCTCCTTTCACTCCCCCCCCCTTTGGTTTTTAAAAAGAGGCTTGATGACAAACTATGAGGGATGCTGTTGCGATGAGTTTCCTGCATCAGGGGCCAGACTATTTGATATTTGGACATACCTCTCAACTCCAGGCTATTCCAAGGATTGTCATTCTTTCTGGGCCAGTGGTCACACTTGGAGTTATGTGCAATCACAGTGAGCATCCGTCAAAAATATCTGCCATCGTGTTGTGGCATAACACAAAAGAGCTGCCACACCTAAGCAAAGGGGCATGGAAAAAGATAGGAACACAACATGGCGTAGCCATGCCCCTCCACATCAGTACCCACAATCCACAGAAAGCACAGGCACTTACATTACACCTATGCCATGTATCTTTGCACCTCTCCTCTGTTCAGACTAGATAGGCTATGCCTCCAGTGCTGACATTCAATGAAACGTGAGCATGCAGCAGGGCGTATGATCAGTGTAGGAGAAGCCAAGCCACCACAAACAGGAACTGAGCAGGAACAACAACCAATATCTTGTGCACTGTGAAGTTTTAAATGGATATTTACGGAGGCTTTTGAATGGCTCGTTTTGGAGGGCATTTGATTGCCTGTGACCCCAGATTCATGACTCCTGATCTGTTCCCTGACCCCATCTCTGTAGCCATCGTATCACTTTTCTAAAAGCTTGTTTCTTCCTTGCAGTTCGTGCTTACGGTCCCAATGTAGCCTCCCCTTATGTTGCCCCTGAAAGTTCACTCAGGGTTGACTCTGGGGACATGCCAGAAATCATGTCACTCTTGGTTGTGCCTCTGCTGGTTGCAGCTCTCCTTACTGAAGTCTAAGCTCCCAGGGGTGAGTGAATCCTCTTACGCTTCAGTAATGCTGAGTATACAAAATCATTTAGTTTACAACCATTTGCATTTTGCTCATCAAAAAGAAAGTAGCATCCCCCACACACTCCCACCAAAAATAATAATTAAAAAATGCATTATGCAAAATAGGTTGGCAGAGATGAGGCAACAGTACATCTGATTCCAGAATGGTCCTTCTGCCCTCTGGAAACCTAGTCAGGTATATTTATGCATGCATGACAAGGGTTAATCAGTTTTCCACAGTTTGGTTATTAAAAAGGGTTCTCCCTGACCACTAGCCATCTGCTAGGGTGCAGAATTCTTTCCTTCAGGGAAGTGTGCCTTAACGAATTTTTGACATCACCGTCGCATCGGCTCAGCGTTTTCCTGTCATCTCTCGGTTCCGATTAACTTTTTCTGAATTGACAGCTGCCATCAAAATTGCTGAGGTGGCAATCTGGAGTGTGTGCTCAATGGAGCAAGGTTAAAGCTTTTCCCCTCTTGTTTGCCACATGGCAGAAAAGCAGGGGCAGAGAGAGAGAGAGTGGCAGGCTGAGCTTTTGCCAAACCATATCCTGCCCCACAAGGAAAACTGATGTATACTCCTTTGGGTGTTAGTATTTACAAATTAAGTAGCATTTCCCTCCAATGTGTTCTTTTTAAAAATTACATGAAATGCTTCACTGCTTTCTAAAACTTAAGTCTTAGTTTATTGGCAGAAGCGGACAAAAACTGTACGTACGCTGTGCTAAGAAGTAATAATAATTGGTCAAAATTCTGCATCAGTGTTGGCCATCTTTTGTAACTATGTAAATGTGCATGTTGTTTCCTGTCTTGTATAACCTATTATGTGTGTTTTTATTTAAAGGAAAACTGTTTTGCATGATTTATTTCACTTCTAGTAGTCATAGAGAGGTTCAAAGGTCTGTATGCCTCCCCACAGTGATGTATAAACTCACTGAGGTGCTGAGATCTGAGATTTGTTTGGTATTGTTTGGTATTGCCCACTGCAATCATAAAGACTAGATTTATTAAAGGCTTAATTTTTTAGAAACGAAAACAGCAGCAGCAAGCTGAGATATTTAGGAAACTGGTTTCTGCAACTAATACCACATTCTGCAGTGTTCCATGCTTCAGGAGGACCATATTGTACACACAGTCCTGGGTCCTGTCTGTGTAGAAAGGACTGAGAATGAAATTCCAGTCCCTTTAGAAATTCACTGAACATTGGCACAATGGGCTAGCTCCTCCATTGCATTGTTGTAACCCACCCTGAGACCTGCTGGGGAATAATAGGTAATTAATTAATTAATTAATTAATTAATTACTAACAAGAAATAAATTGTGGTTTTGCTTTGAATACAGTGTGGACATCTCTGAACTTTCCTCGGGGGAAGAAACCAGTTTATAACAAAGCTGTAAAATATAAAAGAACTATGGGTATCTGTCTTGCAGGGGATTGGACGAAATGACCCCCAGGGCTCCTTCCAGCTCTACAATTCTAAGAAAGCTGGCATCTAGTCTGAAACTAGGATCTGTAGGGTTGGATGAATAGGAAAAAAAACATAGCAGGATGGCAGCAGGCAGGTATTTGGGCATGAACATATGAACTGGATGGGTGGAGAGATATAGGCAGTCACTACAGGAGACCTGCAGGAAAGCTGGCAAGCAGCCTTTGGCTCAAAGCCAAAGCCATGAGCTTTTCTGTGCTGTGGCAGAGCTCAAGTAGGGAAGGAAAGTGTTTTCTGCTCAAGGCAACCTTATGGGGGCACAGCATGCTAGTTGTGGACAGGGCAGGGGCAAAAGTGTGTTACATAACAGATGTGGCAATTGCACTTACTTTAGTTCTGTAGGCTGAATTACAATTAAGCAAAAGCCATAGGGAAGCAGGAACCTGATTTGGACCATTGGTCTACCTTGCTCAGCATTGTCTACACTGACTTAAAGTGACTCTCCAGAGATTCAGCCCTGCCTGGAGATGCTGAGGACTGAACCTGGAGTCTTCTGCATGCTTGTGAATAAATTCCCCCCACCCACCCCTTGAAAGTACAGCATATAGGTGCATACCCAACCTCCATTCAGTCAAGCAAGAGGAAGTATCACATATCAATGACGCATTCCAGTCATGCAAAATCACTTGAGGAGGGTGTGGAGCAGGGGTAATAAGGGGCGTGGCTTGGGGAAAGAGGGTGTGGCTTGTGAAGAGCCTTGAGGACTGGCTAGAGAGGGATGAGGGCTACATTCAACCCCTAGGTCTGATCTCCCTTAAGACTTTCAATAGCAGGATATGGATCCTGAGTGGTCCTCCACTGTCACTTCCAGGCTCAAGCTGAAGCTCTGCTTCTACAGATCCTAGTTTCAGACTAGGTGCCAGCTTTCATAGAACCATAGAATTGTAGAGTTGGAAGGAACCCCAAGGGTGAGTAGAACTCTTAACTGGGCAGTAGTACTAGCAGTATGGTGAATGATATACCTGGCTGTCCAGGCTTAATGTATTTGAGATACTTTTCAGTCATTTCCATCATACTTGATTCATTCCTGTTGATTCTCTACCTCGCCACCACACAAATGATTTATGGTACTGGCAATAGTAGGGGAATGGTTTGGCTTGAGTTTTCCCTCAGGCATCATGCTTTACAAGGGCTTTTCCCACATGAGGCACGAGGCTTGCCTAAACCTCAGTGTTAAC
Source organism: Podarcis vaucheri (assembly GCF_965113315.1). Lineage (NCBI taxonomy): Eukaryota > Metazoa > Chordata > Lepidosauria > Squamata > Lacertidae > Podarcis > Podarcis vaucheri. The sequence goes on along the minus strand of NC_138758.1, from coordinate 10,745,960 downwards.
AATACGGCAGAAGCAGAATGCAAAGGCGAAACAGTTTTCAAATTGGCATGCTTTCGCAATGGCATTTGTGACACATGGCCTCCATTATTAGAAGCCATTTTCCTCCTGCCGTTTGTGCATTTTTGGAAAGCACTTAGCCCAAAGGTGAAAAATGCTCCATTATGCAGTTTTGGGAAACTATCAAGGAATCCTAAAATGAAATAAAGCACATTGAAAAGTACCCCCCTCCCAGGTTCCTGACCTAGTTTGTTAGATACACTGTTTCCTACAAAATTTACTAGATAACAGCTGAATTCACATCATTATAGATAAAAGCTGTATCAGCATATCCTTTATAAAGTATCCCTTTCTCTCAACCTTCCCCAGACAGGTCTCAAGTTATTTCCCCCTATAATGATCCTCTGACATTCCCTAAGCCTTTGTGAACAGTGACCTGTTTACTGCTGCTTAGAGACACTAAGACGACTTCTTTTTCTTTGGGACCAATTCTCAGTTCTGATCTGGTTCTTTTTATCACATATAGGGCAGAGCTTTCCAAACTGTGTGTCGTGACATGTTAGTGTGTCGGCTGCAGTGTATAGGTGTGTCGCGCAAATGCTTCCTGCGTTCCTCCCGGGACTGAAAAGGGGTTAGTTTGACCTCCAGTTTGCTAGTAAAACTGAATTACTGTGTTGTGAAATGATGCACGCCAAAAAGTGTGTCACCAACATGAGAAGTTTGAAAAGCTCTGACATAGGGAATGAAAAGCAGTCAAAAGTGTAATATTTCCATTTTTAGTGATTTTGTGAATGTTTGAGAAAAGGTGCTTGACAAAGCCAACCCTACTATTAGGCAAGGTGAGAAAGCTACATAAGGCAGCAGATATGGAGGGGTGCTAGACATAGCTGCATGTGCCAAATGGTTGCCTTGTGCCTTCTAAGCTAGCCTGCTTAGGACATAGTGTGATAGAATGGCAGCACTCGGCTGACCTCCCGACAGCTGAGTTGCTTCTGCTTCCTGAGAGGGAAATGGGGAGAGGCAAAGTGGTGGGGAGGTCAGCATGGTGCAAATACCAATCCAGTGCTCTTGCCACTGTGTTTGCAGTGCACCATCCTCCCCACTGCCTTGCCTTCCTCTTCTCCTTCTTGGAAAGCAGCATGGACTCAACCATTAGGAAGTCAGGTGAGCCCCACCAGCCCAGCTTGCTGTCCACTAGCAGGTGAAATGGAGGATGCCGCCAATGCTGAAGTAAGGATTAAATGCCAATCTAGTTCGTGTTTGCACGTGGGATGGAGGGGGAGGTTGTCAGAGTGAAAGATGCCTCTGTTGCAGGCATTGATGTCTTCGGCATTGTCCACTAAGTAGGTAGTCATGGCGATGTTGCTCATTATTTCGTGTGAATAATTATGGTTTGCTGTTGACTTTCCTAATAGCCCTGAGTAACGCATTGATTCATTTGATTGATTAAATCAATGGCCAAGAAAGCTTGGGTTATAGTATTTTGGACTCCTCTGTGTGCTTCTGAAATTAATTGAGCTGAAGCCTGTGGCTGGACTGCAGGAGGCAATTTACTGACCCACTCACTGTAGTGTTTGTGTGTGCCTCTGATTGTTCTTGCTTTTTCAGATATAGTCTTCTGTGAGCTTGTGGAAAATGCATTCTGTCCCTTTGCTCCAGTATAACTCTATTCCTATCACCAGGAGCACTGTCAGTGGGACATCCAGGAAGCTTAAGGCCCATAACATTTTGCTGCCCCCCCCCGGTTCTGATTGGGCACCGTGAGAGCAGGAGGCTGGGCTAGATGGACCCTTGGCATAACCAAGCAAGGCTCTTTTTAGGTTCTTAACATTAGCTATCTGTTTACCTTCAGTATTCAAGATGTTTTCTTATTGTAGTCTGATTATTGTGCCTTGGCTGGTGGTGCTTGTTTCTTGCCAAGCCAGACAAAGTGTTCTCTTGCCAGCTTCTTTTTCTGTCCAATGTGTGCTTGCTATTGAATGTACAGATGTTTTTAAATCACATTTCAGCATGTTGTCTAATTTTTATGGCACGTCATTACAGTAACTATCCTGATGAAAATGAAAGAGGAAATTGGTTTGGCTTCAAAAATCAATGAGCCATTAAATAGGGGACAGTAGTTGGAATAGGAATTTAGGATATTTAATTAGCTTGGCAGTGCAGTTGCCTATTCCCTGTTTCCTTCAAAATATCAAGCATGTGTACTGATATTTTTGTGGGATTTGGACATGACACCTTCATTTTTATTTTTATAAGGGGTCATCCATCACTGGAGCATGGGAAGTTATAAAGATGCCATGCTCTGAGAGCCTAGCCACACTTCCATTTCTCTCACATCTCCCCCCTCCCACTTGAAGATCAGTAGTGCCATAAGTTTTGTCCAGGATTCCTGTTCCTCATGCCACACTGCAATGTTTTAAGGAGGCATCCCTGAAAACATTTGATATTCCATCCACTGCTGTTCCACTGTTCCTCTTTCTCTGCCCCCTTGTGGCTCAGCTTAGCTGCACATGCCCTCCTTTTCTGTTGTTCTTTTCCGGGGGATTCTTGCAGTTCACTGTGTTCCTGCACACAAGCACTTAATATCATGTTGTCACTTCTCTGGAAACCCCAAGAGGGGAGTCCAACAAGGTAAAGGTAAAGGGACCCCTGACCATTAGGTCCAGTCGTGACCGACTCGCTTTATTGGCCGAGGGAGCCGGCATACAGATTCCGGGTCATGTGGCCAGCATGACTAAGCTGCTTCTGGCAAACCAGAGCAGCGCACAGAAACGCTGTTTACCTTCCCACTAGAGCGGTACCTATTTATCTACTTGCACTTTGACATGCTTTCGAACTGCTAGGTTAGCAGGAGCTGAGACAGAGCAACAGGAGCTCACCCCATCCCGGGGATTCAAATGGCTGACCTTCTGATCGGCAAGTCCTAGGCCAGGGGTCTGCAACCCGCGGCTCCGGAGCCGCATGTGGCTCTTTTACACCTTTGCCACGGCTCCGGGGCGGATAATAGCGAGGGGAGGAGGCGCATTGTGCACCCCGACACTCCCCACTGTGGCGGGCGCTGTACTGGCTGTGACGTTGCATGGGGGCGGTGCATGCGTTAGTCATGCACCGTCCCGACGTCACCTTCCCGCCCGCTGTCAGATCGCGGCTCCGGAGATATATTTGTTTTAAATGTGGCAGTGGTTTTGTGGCTCCCAGTTTTTTCCCCCTTCGGAAACGGGTCCAAGTGGCTCTTTTTGTCTTAAAGGTTGCAGACCCCTGTCCTAGGCTCTGTGGTTCAACCCACAGCGCCACCTGTGTCCCTTATAGCCAAGGGACAAGGGTGCAATTTGGACAGTGTACATTCATCCAAAGTCATTCCTAACTTTTGCGTTGTGGTCGCACATCTGACACACACTGGGCACTGGAAAGGAAAAGTGCTTTCACTCACATGTATGTGGTTGATCACAATGCCTATATGACTGCTAAAGGGGGACACATTAAAAAATAGTGTGGGGCAGAGGACTGGGAGTGCACAGCAACGTGCTCTGGAGACAACTGGCAAATTTTACTCATGGCGTGGGCAGAAAGAGCCCAGGAAAGGATTAGATCAGAAGGGGAACAAATTTCTATTTGGGATTTAAGGGGTTTTTCATTTGTTCTGATACAGTGGTAAAAAGTGTGTGTGTGTGTGTGTGTGTGTGTGTGTGTGTGTTTTAAAAAAAATGTTTATTTGTTGGGATATAAATGAAAAGCATTTGGGCTAGTGTTGCTGATCCAGTGCAAATTCTAAGAAAGCACAGTACAACCGGAAGTGTGTGTCAGACTACTGTTCCAGCTAGACTCACTGGCAATGCCTCTATAGGGTTTCAGACAAAGGATAGTCCCAGTTCTACCTGGAGATTGAATCCGGGAACCTCCGCATGCGGATCAGATGCTTTGCCACTGAGCTAAGACAAAGGGCATGGTCCCCTGCATTGCACTGGCTACTCAGTTTGTCTATAGACTGTAAGGTTCTTTGTTCTGCACATAACTTTTAATCATTTAAGTGACATATGAATTTTACTGAAAGTCAGTTGGGCTTGTCTACCATTGTTGCTCTTAAAAATCCCACCAACTGAGTTCAGTGCAATTATACAATGGAAACACATTAGTATCTCCTGCTGCAATTATTAAGTGTGATTACCCTGGCTTGCCTTGGGTTGCTGTGTAGTTTACTTTTTATTTTTCACCCAGGGCATGTCTTCCTGAATCTAGGCGATTCTCTTTGTATGCTTTTTGCATGATGACAGCTGCATAATGGAGGCAGGAGAAGAGCAGGAGCCTGAATTGAAGGGTTATTTTCTAGTCTAGAAAAGAAAATTGCGATAGAAAATTGCATATGTTGTAGAACTACTCTGTATCCTTGCCAAATCAAGGCTTCTTGCTTTCCCTCATTTGTCATGGTGTATTTTTTTGGGTTTTTTTCCAGCATGGATTCAGCTGGCCCAGACTCTGCTGGACTTCCCAGTAGGATGATGTAGGCATTTTCAGCCTGAAGCAATCCCATTGTCAGGACAGCTTTGGCTGATACTCATTGTGAAATTCTTTTCTGTTAATTTAATCAGGAGCACTGGAAAGAAATCAGTGCCTCAGGCATGATCTCACAGTGGCCTCTAATACCAATTTAAGTCACTTCCAACTGGTAGATGAAAGAGGCTACTGACATACAGCTTTTCCTCCCCCTTCCCATTTATTAAACTGTTCTCTTAAACTTCAAAGTGAGGTCAATTCTGCAGCTCTTGTGCATTTACACTGATGTGCCAGCTTCTGTGCAATTCAGATACCTGCCCACAGCCTACACATATATGGATATAACTAGAGGCTGTTGCCCCTGCTCATGTTGCTCATCAGCTTCATGCTGCTCTGAGACTTCATGCAAACCCAGGACTGTGATGCAGTAGTACATATCCTCCAATGGGAGCTGAGTGGTGACAGCCTTGCATTTTTATGTATATTGGAAGACACAGTGCTTTTTTCTGGGGGTACACAGGGGTACGTACAGTGGTACCTCAGGTTAAGTACTTAATTCATTCCAGAGGTCTGTACTTAACCTGAAACTGTTCTTAACCTGAAGCACCACTTTAGTTAATGGGGCCTCCTGCTGCTGTGCTGCCGCCGGAGCCCAATTTCTGTTCTCATCCTGAAGCAAAGTTCTTAACCTGAAGCACTATTTCTGGATTAGCGGAGTCTGTAACCTGAAGCATATGTAACCTGAAGCGTATGTAACCTGAGGTACCACTGTATATACATTTTGTGAATCTTTGTACTTTTGTCCATTTACTGTATTTATTTTTCCTGATTTGAACTATAAAATGATGATTTCCTTGAGTCAAAATGAGAGGACCCCTAAAAACATTTATATATAGATAGATCTGCATTGGCTCCCAGTACGTTTCCGAGCACAATTCAAAGTGTTGGTGCTGACCTTTAAAGCCCTAAACGGCCTCAATCCAGTATACTTGAAGGAGCGTCTCCACCCCCATCGTTCAGCCCGGACACTGAGATCCAGCACCGAGGGCCTTCTGGTGGTTTCCTCACTGTGAGAAGCAAAGCTACAGGGAACCAGGCAGAGGGCCTTCTCGGTAGTGGCACCCGCCCTGTGGAACGCCCTCCCATCAGATGTCAAAGAGATAAACAACTACCTGACATTTAGAAGACATCTGAAGGCAGCCCTGTTCAGGGAAGTTTTTAATGTGTGACATTTTGATGTATTTTTAATCTTTGTTGGAAGCCACCCAGAGTGGCTGGGGAAACCCAGCCAGATGGGCGGGGTACAAATAAATTATTATTATTATATAGATGTAGATATAGATGATATAGATGATATAGATATATAGCACTGGGAAGACATAATAATTACTTTGCTGGATCAAACCAAGATGCATCTAGATCAAAATCATTTTGTAGAAATGTGATGATTAGGCAAAAGTGCATACAAAAAATGTGTTATGTGTTAGGAGATGTAGCAGGAGAAATTCACACTAAAATGCTTTTGAACTTTCATAAGGACTTTCTTTTTCTTTTTTGAATGCAAACTTATGTGAAAATGTGGAGAAGTGAAGGTAAGATTAGGAAAAAGAGAAACTGAGAGCAACCAACATTGACATTTTTGGCCATCCCTATTGTAGGCAAACTTTCCATTTCCAGCAGTGGCCCAGCCAGATGGAATTTTCTGCCACAAGAATCTGCCTTATAATGATTCAGATCATTGGTTTACCTAGCTCAGTACTGCTGACACTGACTGGCAGCATCTCTCCAGCGTTTCAGACAGGGACTCTTCCAGCCTTACCTCTAGGTTGAAACTGCAACCTGCTGAATGCAAAGTAGTTGCTCTGCCACTGATCTAGGACTGTTATCTGTGGGGCCATAGCTCCATGGCAAAAAGTCTGATGTGCAGGCAGAAAATTGTTTGCATATTTTTATATATTATTTTCACTAATATATACATTTTATACGCAGCTCTTTTACCCTAGTATATGCATTTTTCTTCACATTACTTGCCCAGAGAATTAAACTGCCCTGCATTGCCTGCACTGCAAAACATGGGAAAATGTTAATTTTGAAGGATGGTCCATGTATTGTTCTGGAAAGTGTAGATTAGATTGGTTCACTTTTAAATGCAATCTGAATCTAACACCTCCCCCATCCCTATTGTTATGATCCAGTGGGGCTCTATTTATTCCCTTGTGATTTCTCAGTGGGTTTTAGTGGTTGCCTAGATGGAATCTGATGCAGATTCTTTTTTGGGTTGGGGTGCCTCATGGACATGTTGGCTTTTGCAACTTTCAGGCAACCCATCTCCTTTCCCATTTCTCACCTCCTGATGCTGCAGGAAGCCTCGTGTCTCGCTGTGAGTGGAGTGTGTGATTTAGCCAAGCATTCTTAACTTTGGAGACTGTGAAAGCAAAAAGAAAAGGATTTTGGTAGCTTTTAGTGTGCTTGAAATGTTTTCCTTTTTTGTACAGCGGTACCTCGGGTTACAGACGCTTTGGGTTACAAACTCCACTAACCAGGAAGTCCACAAAGTCCACAGATTAACCACAAAGTCCAGATTAAGGACTTTGCCCCAGGATAAGAATGGAAATCACGCGCCAGCAGCAGCGGGAGGCCCCATTAGCGAAAGCACACCTCAGGTTAAGAACTTGAATGAATTAAGTTCTTAACCCGAGGTACCACTGTAAATGGAAATGATATTGCAATAAAGAAAGACTGAGAAACTTTTTCTTATGGAACTGGAGAATCAGTCGCTCTTTTTTTGTTTTTGTTTTTTACAAAGTGCTCAGTGTCTCTGTAGCCTCCTTTGATTTCAGCTGAATTTGTGAGTAAGCAGCACTTCCAAAAGATTAGGCCATTTGCCTGTTTCCATCAGCCTGTTAAAATGCATATTAGATCTCCCTTTAAATTATTTAAAGGAAAGGTGAATCAGAGGATGAATTCAACAAGTAGTACCCATTCCTCACTGTGCAAAGGAAGAACTATTTTGGGGCATTTTTGCCAAAGTTTCAGGAGGACGGAAAAGCAAAACATGTTCAAGTAGCAGAAGCTAATGGCTGAATCACCCTCAAGAATTTTGTGGATTTATAAACTGTGTGCCTCAAAGAGAAAATAAATTCAGTGTACCATCTAGCCACAGAAGAGGCTGCATGATTCCACGTAACACCCACTCACTGGGTGGGGAATTCTACCTTGAGATACCACTGGAGTAGTCAGTCACTCCTAAAGTGCAGGCTTGTCCATCAGCATCAATGTCACCCCTTAACTGCCTGTTTTCTGAGTAATCCACAGGATGACAATGGTGGTCAGCCTCCTGTTCCTTAGTTTCGGTGTGGCGTTTTTAGGACTCAGCAGTGAGGAGGATAGGGACAAAACTAGAAATAGTTGGCTCTGCCTGGTATTGGTTCTAGCTCCATCGGCCGTTCATCTACTTCATTTGTAGGCCAACTCTAGTGGCCCCAGCAAGCATTGGTGATGATCTAACAGAACTGCCACTCCCAGAAGAGGGTGATCATTGAATCTCTTTAGGTTTGTGCACACGTTACAATGAACACAAGCACAAGCTTGTGCACATGCCCCAAGTGTTTGTACAGAGGTGTGGATAATTGTACAGCATAATTGTTGTCAGCTATTGTGTGCGCACATTCAAGACTGCACGCTTGTTGGATGTTACATGTGGATAACTGCGAGTGTACAGCTTAGCTATTTGGGTGCACAGATGCACACTCATTTAAACACCCTTTTTGTGATTCTGGGTTCTAAAGCTGCCTCTTTCCAGTTGAAAGATGTGTCCACGGAAGAGTGACTCACAAAGGGTAATTCTTATTCTTAAGAAGCCTTTAAGCAAATTTCCAGGGAAGGGAGTGTATATATGGTGAGGAACCTAGGTTTTAGTTGCAAGGAGGTGGCAACTTTGCCCTGAAATGTTTGAGAAACATTGATTTTGGATTTACTGAAGGTTTATGGATGTATTTATTTAAAGCATTTGCAGCTTCCCTTTTATATAAACAGCTCTAGAGGGCTAACAACACTCATTCGTAGCCCAAGGAAACCAAAGAACATTGCAGGTGAAGTTCTGTGGCATGTCCTAATTGATATTCTATGTGAAGGAATCCATCCATAAGCATACTTATTAAGATGAAAATAGAGTTAAGTACTGCTTTTTGGTATTTAATGAATCACATCACTCCTAAGCAAGCCTTCTGCTTTGTTGTTGTGTGCAAATGGGAAACATACCTTTAGGGACTCTTCCTCAATTTGAACAAAGGGCCGGGAGTGACACAAACACTCAGGCTGCTACAAGTGCTGGCACAAAGTATTCCCATGAGGGCTGCCTTATGAGTCAGCACCCCATGGCAGGTGCCCAAGGCAGCACTTTTGCTGTAGCAGCAGATGGAAGTGTCTTCCCCCTCTTGCGAAAAATCTCAGTGTGTATGTGTGCCTCTATTGCTCAAAGATAGCAGAGCAGAGGGACGGAAGGACAGAAGTATTTGCTATAAGGAAGGATCAAGCAAGGGACAAGGGGTGGTAGAAGGAGAAGGAGAGATGTGTGGAATGTAACTAGAGGAAGGTGACCAAGATGATGAAGCTGGGCTCTGGAGACCAAGTCTTAGGAAGGAAGACTGAAGAAACTGGATATGTTTTTAGCTTTGGAAAAGAGGCACTAAATGGATATTGAGAAGCATCTTCAAATATTTCAATAATATTTAGCATCATTTATGTTGTATGTAATGTGCTTGTGTGTTAGACACACACAGTCTCACTCATTCACACACATTTATCTATTGCAAACTGCTTCCAGATCTCCAGTTAGTCTATAAATGGCAATAATGATGCTGCTGCTCTTTGGATGAAGGACGGTACACAAATTCAACTAACAACAACAACAACAATTCAAAAACCACTTAGTCCTATGCAGAGGCAATAAAGCACTGCATTTGCAGGCAGCATTGCAGTGGTGGAAACTCCAGAAATATATATATATTCAGCTCGCTGCTGTCCACTTGATGCTGTTAAGCTGGCCATCAACAATTAAAAATCATTTAATAACCACTTTGATACATGCTCTTTAGAGTGATTCATTTCACCTTCATTTCACTTTCACAATTCTTTTCCTCCCCACCTCTCTCTCTCCTCTCTTTTTAATAATCTCTAAATGGAATCGTAGGAAACTGATTGAAGATAAATGTCAGAAAAGATATAATGAGCTCCTAACAAGTGTGTGGCTCTATTTGCTGTGCACTCAAAAGTCTATTGGAGCAAAGTTTTCTTAAAAGCTTTGAGTCAAATTGAACTTGCTTCCATTTTTAGAACGCTCTTAACTTTTTCTTTAGGAGAGAGGGAGGTAGATGTTAATGGATAACAGGATTTTATTTTTATACAATAGTTTTCAGAGTGGGCTCGCTTATGGGCATTTGTGAGCATTGTCAAGCTTTAATTATTTGACTTTTCTGGCCAGCAAGACCTTGTATTGGTGGTGCAAATAGATCCCTAGGGAACGAAGTGAAGAAAGGGATGGACCATGGAATGTAGTCCAGTTAGCGGCTTTCGCAGTTACTGGCTGGGATGCACCAAGTCAGAGTGGGTTCTTTCCACATGAAGAAGGATGTGAAGGACCACCCCACTACACTCCGTGCATCCGTCCTTGGTGGGTATAGGATCAGCAACCCAGTTAGCAGGGCTTGCTGGTGGAGAATGATTGGGAGACAAGCCTGCAGCCAGACAAGACTTGCCAATTCTCCTCCCTGCAGTGTGGCCTGTTAAAACAGATAAGGAACATCTGGCGAGAGATTCACTGGTTGACAGTGTGGCTTCAGAGTTCCTTATAACTGAGGAGGAAGGGAATGGATAGGGCAGAAAGGACCTGCCAGAAGTTCTGGTTGAGCCAAAGCTCAGCATGAGAGAGGGCCTAGAAGGAATTTGAGGGACTGACAGGCCACAGGGGAAAGTGGCACCCCAACAATTTGCTGCTGAAGTGGTAACTCTGGATGCGAACGGGATCCGTTCCGGAGCCCCATTCGCATCCTGAAGAGAACGTAATGCGCGTCTGCGTGTGCGCGGGCCACATTTCGCCGCTTCCGTGCATGTGCGTGACATCATTTTGAGCGTCTGCGCATGCGCAAGTGGCAAAACCCGGAAGTAATGTGCTCTGTTACTTCCAGGTCGCCGCTGAGCACAACCCAAAAATGCTTAACCTGAAGTGTATTCATCCCAAGGTATGACTGTATGTAGTATTACAGCTTCCTGCCAAGGCAGATAAAGGAAGTGATCTCACAGAGTTCTCTCTAGCAAATTTTACAAGGAAAGCTCTTTGAGCCTCAGCTTCTTCATGTGCCTATCTAGCAAAACATGAATTGTTGGCTTTGACTATAATAATGCCCCACACTGATGAGGGTGTGAGGCCTGGGCAGGTTCTCAAGGGCCCGATAGAGAGGTCTGGAACACCAGATTTGGTTCTCTAACTCTGGTGCTAACTGTTCATCTGTTTCACTGGCTGCTAGCCCACTATTGCCTCTTCCGGCTTCCAGACTCCTTGCTAGCCAAGTGCATCACCTTCTGGCTACCTGCAGCCTCTCTAGCTGCTGCAACCTTTCCCTGCCAGTGCTCAGCATATCTTTAAGTTTTATGGAAAGTCTTGCTGTTTACATTGAACTTGGCTGGCCTTTTAGCATGGCCCCATCCTACTTTACACCAGCTGAGGATCGGCCACAGGAGCCCTTTTCCCCAAACGGTCGCTGTCATCGTTTTTGTCATTGTTCTGTCTTCGATGATGTTTTTCCGCAGTGACATTAAAAAACAACAAGAAGAAGATTTTGCCAATTTATTTACTCACTGTGTCTGGTGGGGATTATATAAGATACTTTCAGCCGGGATGTTGTCTTTTCCCTTACTATCTCCAAAACAGGATGGCTTTTGATCTTTCTTGATTGTTACTTGTGTTCAGTGAAGCAAATGGAACTGTCTAGTGGTTATGTGCCGAGCAGGGGAGTTAAATAGAAATATTTAGATGGGGGTAGGTAGAATTGAAAAACAGCTTGGAAGAAAAGTTGCAGGCTGTTTACAGTTGAAGAAGCAAAACATCTCATTGTTTGTATGTGTGCTTGATAGGTGGCATAACTTAAGGCCACCTTGATAAGTGTCATATCACAGTATGTCTAATATGGCCATTGCAATATCATAACACCCACATTATTCAAAAAGCACACTCATAAATGCTGAGAGGTTGTGGCAGGAAATGAAATCCAGAAAAGTACGGTAGATTAAAGACCATGTGAACTGCCCTGAAATTAAAAGATAAAGGGCAATATGCTTATTTAATAAAATTTAATAAAACATTATTGTATATTCCCAAGAGTACTAAGTTTGCCTGTAATTGTTCTGATGGCCTGTGAGCCTTCAACATCTCTTACCTGGCAGCCACTGTGGAGCTTCTTTCTTTATTTCACTCTCCCTTTTCCTTACTCCCTGGCATGTGAAACTGTGCTATGATACCTTTCCAGGCACCAGCACCCAGTGGTGGCTGGGACTGATGTTGTGTAAGGTAGGAGGCCAACAGTAGGTGGGGCTAGAGCCAATGTGCTCCATCCTCCTTCTAGGTTCTACAAAGACAACACAGGGACTGAGGAGGAGCATGTTGGCAGCCAGTGCCACCCCTTGGACTAGTAAGGAGGCCAGTGGGGGCTTCCTGAAAATAGACTAAGGTTGGTGGGCCAGCGGTTAAGGCTGTGTTCTCTCCACACTGTTGGAGAGAGTATCAGCCCTAGAGTCAGAGCATTTTTTGTGTGGGGGAGGCACAAAGTGCCAACCAATTCTCCGTTCTCCAGAGGGAGAAGATGCAAAGGCCAACCCAAGGAAAGGCAAAGACAAGAGCCTTTCCCACCCCCATACAGAAAGTGTGTTAACTTGACATTTACTAGGGCTGCCACACGTATGGAATTTCCCAAACATTACTGGGATTTCAAAGGTGGAATTGATGTCCAGGGAGAATTTCCGAAAGGCGGTGCTTTCTCTTGGATCTTAGGCAAGTCAATAGAAAAATCACGAGTTGGGGGAGCAATTTTGTAAAGGAAAAGCTCAACAACTTTGGGGTGTCCTGGTTTTTACTTATTGAAATATGGCAACCTTACGTTTACATAGCCCTTTATATAAGTTAACAGAAGAATAAGTATGTATGATAGGAATGAAATGACTGGCATTTTTTGTTTCCTAAGAAAAGAATGTTAAGGATACAGCAAACAAGGCAATACCAAAACATGCAGCAAAAGTTTCTTTTTCATGCCACGCAAACATTACTGAAACATGAACCATCTTTGTGAAACCCTCTTGATTTTTCAAATGCCTTCTTCTAGTCTTTGAAACCTCTCGAAGTAAAGACATCTTATTTTTACATATTTGGCTGGAGGTTTAGACAAGCATAGACAGAAACTGTATCAGCTGGTAGAGAATATTCTAACCATTCATAATTCTGAAACCATTCTTGTTGGAAATTACAACCCCACGCTGTTTTCTGGGTATGAATGAAGTTAAATCTGTTGAATTGTCTCACCCCTTACGAGAGATCCTCAGGAATACCAGTCTCAAAAGTTTAACTTTGCCTTTAGCTCCAGTTCTCTTTCACCTGTGGTCTGTCCCTGCATTCTGATTCATCACAAACTGAATTACTTTGGTAATCACAGTGAGCTTCTGAGTTTGGCTTTGATGCTGGGTTAGTTACCTCAGGTTTAAATTCCACTTGAAAAACAAACTCGTCTATATTCCAAGTTTAGGGAAGGACATGTGGATAGCAACTGGAATTTTTTTAACTGGTTGCTGAGTCGATTTTTATGTCTAGAAACCCTAAAAAGGTCTCATGTTGAGCTGCAAAGATTAGGAAAATAAAAAATAGGCCTTTGTTACAGCCTAGGTTTCTAGTCTGTCAGCTATCCATAGTGTGCACAGCAGTGTTTCTGTTCCCCTACAGCTGTTTTCATCTTTCCCCATCAAGTACTTAAGAAAGAGAAGAAAAATAGCCGCTATAATTTGAATGTATGTGAGTGTTTCAAAAGAGTAACGGGTAAATAGTAGGGTAGTTCCCCCCCATCACTTTAACTCTTTATCTCACCTTTGGCAGTAACCCCACAATGCTGCTCTGCTAATTGTAATAACTGCAGAATAAACAAACTCTTCTCGCTGCAGGCAAACAAGCATGCATCTTGACTGCAGGCTGCATTGAGAGCAAAAACTGAAACTGAAAAGCAGAGCAAAGGAAGGTTGAATGGGTGGAGTCTTAACTCTAGCCCATAATACAAAGTTCTAACATTTAACTCTACAGGCTGTGTTTTTTGGTTTTTCCCCAGGATCACTAAATTATTAGAGGGTGATTGTGATCACGAAAAATTCACCCTCTGTCAGGGAAAGTATTGAGTGAGCAGACTTTTGGAGGATCTCCCAGATGAAGTTTTGTAGGGCCCTATTCTAAAATTGTTTCCCCCCCCCATACATATTTGTTGTTGTTTAGTCATGTCCGATTCTTCGTGATCTTCCACTGCCTCCCGCAGCTTGGTCAAACTCATGCTGGTAGCTTCGAGAACACTGTCCAACCATCTCTTCCTCTGTCGTCCCCTTCTTCTTGTGCCCTCCATCTTTCCCAACATCAGGGTCTTTTCCAGGGAGTCTTCTCTTCTCATGAGGTGGCCAAAGTATTGGAGCCTCAACTTCACGATCTGTCCATATATATATATATATATATATATATATATATATATATATATATATGCAGGTTTTGGTGTCTTCGGGTGTCTTCCCGTGTAAGAGTCGGGGTGTCTGTGCGACGTTTCGACGAGGTCTCACTCGTCATCTTCAGGCTGGTGCTTTCGGCTTCTTGTTACTTCTTGTTCCAGTAACAAGAAGCCGAAAGCACCAGCCTGAAGATGACGAGTAAGACCTCGTCGAAACGTCGCACAGACACCCCGACTCTTACACGGGAAGACACCCGAAGACACCAAAACCTGCATTCCTGTACCCGTGAAAATCTACGAAAGCATATATATATATATATATATATATATATATATATATATATGAACAATTTTAGAATGCACACACACATATAGACACTGGGCAAAGTCTAGGAGCTTGCAGTATTCCTCTGAATACCAGCTGCTGGCAGTCCAAGGTGGGGGCAGAACTGTTGCACTGAGGTGCTCTTTGTGGACTTCCCATAGGCATCTGGTTGACCACTGTAAGAAGAGGATGCTGGTCTGGGGCCCCCTTTGGCCAAATCCAGCAGGGGTCTTCTTATGTTGTTGCTGTTTTTACAATTATTATTGCACTTTTCCCCCTGACACGACTCAAGGCATCTTACCTATACAAATAAAAGTACCCCCTGCCCGTACGGGCCAGTCTTGCCAGACTCTAGGGTTGTGCGCTCATCTCACTCTAGAGGCCGGGAGCCAGCGCTGTCCACAGACACTTCCGGGTCACGTGGCCAGCGTGACGAAGCTGCTCTGGTGAACCGGCACCAGAGCAGCACACGGAAACGCCGTTTACCTTCCTGCTATAAAGCGGTACCTATTTACCTACTTGCACTTAAGAGTGCTTTCGAACTGCTAGGTGGGCAGGAGCTGGGACCAAACGACGGGAGCTCACCCCACTGCGGGGATTCGAACCGCCGACCATGCGATTGGCAAGTCCTAGGCACTGAGGTTACCCACAGCGCCACCCGCGTCCCACCTATACAAATAAGAACCGCTAAAAGCATAGAAAAAACAACCATTGAAAATCATTATGTTGTTATGAATGAGGAGCAAGATGCCATAAGTAAGTTGTTTAACAGACATGCAGTTCTAAAAGCAACATATGCGTATCTTCTTTTGCATCTAAGAATCCTGAATATGCAATACCATGTGAGGGAACACATACAAATCAGATGGTTATACTCAGTGCTATTTTTCTAGAAAAAGAGGTGCCGGAACTCACCATGAATGCCTCCCTTGTTCTCTTAGAATGGTAATGGTGCCCACCTGAGAGGTGCTGGAACGGAGTTTCAGTGAGTTCCGACTGGAAAAAAAAGTATTGGTTATGCTGAGATATCTTTAGCACATTTCCAGATTGATTCTGCATTCTTGGGGAAGTATTATTTGGTACCCTTGTTTCACACACATGCGCTGCCACCAAACTGAAATTTCATTGCAATGACATTGAGATATAAATAAAATGGGGTCATAGGGACTGGAACGACCTTCCCAAGTGTAGCCTGTGGGCTTTTCTGCATGAGATCTTGAGTACTTAAAAGCATAACCTTTTGGCACTTGAACTCAAAGGACAAAGGGCTGGTTATCATCAAGGCTTCCCACATAATAATGAACCCAGGCACAGAATGCTTCTGCTCTCATTGACAGAAAGACCCTGAAGTAGGGGAGAATCATAGAATCATATAACTGTACAGCTGGAAGGGACCCTGAGGGTCATCTTGTCGAACCCCCTGCAATGCAGGAATTCTGCCCACAGCCATCCTTGGGTGGGCTTGAACCGCCAACCTTCTGGCTAATAGCCAGGCACACTGACCCATTGTGCCACAGCTGTGAGTATGTGAAGTGGAGCAAAAGGCCTTTGCAAATGTAAAACCAGAACAAGGTATTTGTGCAGATGTCTTTTTTCTGCTTTAGGATGGTTGGGCCTTCAGACGGTCATTTCCAAAATAAGATCTGGAGTAGGAGTTCTTGAGCCCCAAATCCACTGTAGTCACTGGCGGAGGAAGAGGAGTGTGGGGGGAGCACACCACCCCCGGCAGCGCAATCCCCAGGGTGCCATTGCAGCTGCCCCCACCTGCGTTGGGCGCCCCACCCCAGAACACGCACCCCACCACAGCCCCGCCCCACCTGTTCTCCGCCACCCGGTGCTGGAGCATGAAGCTCCGCCACTGACTGCAGTCTGTTGCTAGAACCATATCTGGGATCGGTAATGCTGTAAGCAGGAATCCCTGCTCTGCTAATTAGGCAAACACAGGAGGAGAAAGGCTGCAGACGCAGGAGGAGAAAGGATGCATACCTGGCCTGACCAGCCTGAAGCCTTGTCCTGCTTGCTAAGCAAATGAGGTGATGTTCAGGACTGGCACCAGTACATGCCATCCTTGAGTAGTTGCAGGACCCCAATGCTGATGCCTGTCATGGACCCTTAATTCCCTGCCCCACCGGCACTCTGCAGAGTGCCAATTGCCTAGGACTAGTCATCATTTTAACTCACCACAATGCTCCAATCTAGCATAAATTGACAGCATGGCTAGACCCAGTACTACTCTGCCACCAGAACCGGGAACAGTCACCAGGCTACCAGAGTACACTTTGCCCAGAGCCACCTCAACATGGATAAGGCAAGAACATATGCAACTGCCTTGCACCAAGTTAGACCATCGATCCACTTAACTCACTATTATCTGAGGTGCCTGGCTGAGGCTCTCCATATTTCAGGCGGATGTCTCACCCACACAGGGATGGAAGCTTGGTGCTTCTGCGTGCAAAATAGATGCTCTGCTGACTGAGCTGTAGCCCTTTCCCGAGGTGCATGAAGAGGTTCTGAAGTCTAAGCACTGTCAGTCCTAAGCAGGACTGCTTAGGCCTAGGCTTAGTCCATGAGATGCCTAGTTCAACATGGCAAATCCTGGTAACTTCCACAGAAGCCCCTTTCTCTGGGGAAGGTCCATAGCTTAGTGCCAGAGAATCTGCTTTACATGTAGACTATCCCACGTTCAATCCCTGCTGTCTCCCTGCTGGGACAGACACCTGTCTGAAACCCTAAGGAGCTGTCTTATACTGAGTCAGACTATTGGTCTATCTAGCTCAGTATTTTCTACCTTATCTGTCAGTTGTTTTCCAGGGTTTCAGACAGGGGCTTATCCAGTCCTACCTAGAGATGCTGGAGGTGGCATCTGGTACCTTCTGCATGCAAAGCAGATGTTCTGCCACTGAGCTGCACCCCTTCCTTGAAAGCAGTTTCTCAGCAGTGAAAGCAACCACATAGACATCTGGCCGTGCCATGATGGCGATGCTAAGATGAAGTAGCAAAAGGAAAATAAACCACCCCTTTAATTGTAGATGAGTTACACATGATCTAATAGAGCAGTGGTTCTCTTCTGGGTTGCAGACCACTTTGAGAATCTAATGAAAGCTATGGGGCCCCCTTCCTTGAAAAATATACACAAACGTTTGTCTACAATTTATTTTATTGCATTGGAAAAATCATTTATATTTCCACCTGGTCCATGATCCTTCTGAAGCCCACAGGTTAAGAACCCCAGTAATATTAAATATGTGGTTATGTAGGAGATGTTTTCTTCTGTACCAGTACAACTCAATCAATTTCTTGGAAAGTGAACTGGAAGTTACTCAACTTTTCTGTTTCATCACATCAACAACTTTCCACATCATATCCTATTAGAATCAGGTTGAATTAGTGTTAGTTGTCATCATTAAGGTATGAAAGACTGATCACATTAGAAAGTGTCAGACTGCATTAGTTGAAGCAAATGCTGAAACAATAAGATTGAGGGAGGGGGGTGTATCACTCATTGCAGTGTTGAGCCTCATTAGTTCAAGACACCAGCATAATAAGATGGGAATAGTTGAGAGGGGAGATCGCTCTTTTCACTGGAAGCAGAAGTCCTCCTTTTGAATGTAGGAATGAGATCTTTGGGTCTGGTCAAGATCAGGACAGTATGCCAGAGTATGAGAGAGGGAGAGAGAATTGATCTCCTGAACCTCAAGGATCTGGATCCCTCTCCCACTCACTCAAAAAGTGGGTCCAACAATCAAGAAGGTGGTTTCTGCACGTGCTGTAGAAGGAAGCGAGAGGCAGATGGGGCTTGTCAACCTGGGAAGGGAACCCATCTATGAGAAGGAAAACTCTGATCCTAAACCTGTGGTCTTTGTTGGAAGCCTCCCAGAGTGGCTGGGGAAACCCAGCCAAATGGGCGGGGTACAAATAATAAATTATTGTTATTATTATACTCATTCAGGAGAAAGGCTTTGGGATCAAACCCGGAGGGAAAATGCATACCCGCTGCTTTACAGAACATCTTCGGGAGCAGAAAGGACAAAGCAGTAAACCCTACACAAATCCAGAGTGGAGTCCCTAAAATGGTTGGATAGCATCTTATAAGCCTCCTGCAGCCCACTTGGTGTCAAATGTACACGGTATATTGCTCTGCTTTCTTTTTGACCACATTAGCGAGGCTGAGACTTGTTGTCTGGGCAACCCAGGGATCTCCTTACACGCTGCCCAGGCTTGCGTCACAGAGAAGTCACTTCGGTGCTGCTAACGCAGCAAAAACAATACAGGAAGCAGCGGTTACAAGTTACTGGTCTCTGTAGATACAACATGTGCTGTGATTCTCCAGTGGTTTGACTTCATCTCAAGAGGTGCACTCCATTTCTCTTGAGATAGAGAGATGACAACAATGCAGTACATTGGAAGCAGGAGTCCTTACTTCAAATTTTGGAAACTGGGCAGTTGTTGTTGGAACTGGAACTGCGTGGATCATTCAATTTGTAACTTTAACTTAAGGGTTAATTCTGTTGGTGTTACAGTCAGCCAGTTGTGTGTGTGGGTGTTGTTTAGGAACCAGGCAGAGGGGCATGATATTCAGTGAGGTAGCATGTGCTCTGGCTGTGTAGTTCTGAAGGAGTTCTTCCTCTGTATGCTTAGTTGAATGTCTCCCTGCTATGTACAAGGCCTGAACTAAGAAATACAAAACCTCTCCGTTCCTTTCTCCTCAGATTATATACTGTGTTTTGTTCAGCCTCCCAAGTAGAATGGCACAAATACTTTTCTCTCTGGACTCCATCCATAATCTTTAAGTGATTTTGCCAGCAGTAGAAACAAATTTTCGAGGAAGGCCTGGTCAATATCAGAAGAAAAGGCCAGCACATGGGAGCATTGATCTCCTAAGCTTCTAGGATCTGGGTTCCTCTTCCAATGATTGGAAGCAGGATTCCTGATTTCAAATTTAGGATGGGGATTTGGGCAGTAGAAATGAGATCTTGGGACCTTATCAAAACCAGGACAGTATGCCAGAATATGGAGTTGTTGATCTCTTGAACCTCAAGGATCTAGATCTTTCTCCCATTCCTCATTTATAGATCCAATTCTTTGGTAATCAGTAACAGTAGAGAGTTGGAAAGCAAAATGCCTGAAGACTGGTTCACATTTGTAGACATATCACTCACTGTTTCCATAGGTGAATGTTGCAACTGAAAAGTGAGATAATGTGAAAGTTCTGTTGACCTGTGTGGTGGCCTGTCCAAGTCACCATTAGATGCTGCATCCTCAACAGAGAAACTTGCATGTGTTACCTTGCCCAGAGGTAATCCTGGATTAGGTGGACAGCATACTTCACAGTTTTGAGGCTTTTGTCAGATGGGGTTAGAACAAGAATGGGGAAACTGTAGCATTCTATATATGCTGGATTCTGAATCTCATCGTCCTTGAATATTGGGCTATGCTGGCTGGGGCTGATGGGAGTATATATGGAGAACCCCCAGCTCCTCACCCCAAGCACATTAACCATGGTTGGCTGGAATCTGAAACAGAGAAGAAAAGGCCACCTGTAAAAGGTGGGTAGGGGGGCGGGTTGTGCAAGCAGTACTAAACTGCATTAAAAAGGTAAAGGGGATTTCCTTCCATGGAAAAACTTCTTCCGAACTGAACATGGAGAGCTTTTGCATCTGGAGTCTAACAACGTCTGGAGGGCGCAGTTTCTCCATCCCTGGGTTAGAAAGAAGGAATCTGAAGCTGTGGTGGGAAAAGGAGACTAGCTTAGGAACCTTTGCTTCACAAAGGCTATGTAGTTTAGTGGGTGGATAGAAAATTGTCATTGGGAGAAAGGGACAAGTGAACATTTTTAAAAATGTATGTGGTGTGTTACGGGAGCTGTCACGAACCCTACAATTATGTGTGATGATCTTGCCTTTCAGAAGATCAGGATGGAACAGTGACAATTGAATAGTTAATGGCTATTTAATAATGAAACCCTTTTGTTAATCTTCAGTAAATGCAGCACACACACGTAAGCAGATTATGTAAAAAAAAATAATGCTTTTTTTAAACCACTAAATCCCACTTTAGGGAGGAAAAGCTTTTAATACGCTGGTTAAAGAGTCTAGTCATGCTAGATTAGCATTGTTATACATGAATAATAAAAATAGCCGGGCCTGATTAATGTCACTTAAAGTTTCTTAAAATGAGCGATATAACTCTTTGAATTAAGCAGCTTGAACTGCGGCTAAGGATTCCTGGGGAATGATTTGTATTAAAAAGTTAAGACCTTCACTTCTTTTTCTAAAGGGAAATCTATCATCCATGCAGGAATTGCATACCATTCACTTGAAAGCATGAAAGGGAAGGCACTTCACAGGCCATAAAGCGTAATAAAAGAAGATCTAAAATTGACTTTCATGTTAAACAGATTACTTACGTTTTTTTCCTTCCAGAAAGGGACAGGTATAGGGAAGCTTCCTTGACTCTTTATCACCATCCAGACCTATAGTTACCTCTTTCAACCGATAGCTTCATTTTCTACCAAGTGTTCATAAACCAATCACTGTGTCTCAGAATTCCCTATCTGGGCAAAGAAATGAGAAGACCATTTCATTATATTTCTTAAGAATCCCACCCCCAGCCATTTATCTTGAGTATGGGACTCACCATTGGCAGTGGCACAGCTTCTTACTGTTTCACACTACTCCCCAGGTTGTGTTTGTGTGTGTGTTGCAAGTAATTGCAGCAGCAACTGTGTCAGCAGCTTTCCCCCTTTCTTCATCTTCCACAATGTCCAGGACATGGCATCGTTCTAGGGTACCCATAACAAATATCTGAAAATATTTGGAGAAAACTATGCAAAGCAGTCGTCTTTTTCAAGATGCGTGAGGCACAGGAAAATCTCTGTTGTTTTCTCAGAAAAATCTCCATGGAGAAATTTTGGTTCAGCTCTACTGCAAATGCAGCTCTGCTTGGTTGTAGGTAGATACCAGGTAGAAGAACCATACCATCAGCCAGGAAACAGGTCAAAGAGATCAAGCAAGGGAAAGTGCCATGAGTGAGAACAAGCTAGAGCTGGGAAAGACTATCATTGCCCAGGCAAAAGGCCCAGCTTAAACTGGTAGCCTTCACAGCCCTTCATTCTGAGGGATAACACAAGACACTTATGCATCTGGGAAACTGTCTGATTCCCACCCCTGCTGCTGTGTGGGTGATATTCACTGTTTACTGACAAGTTCAGGGAGGTGTTCAATAAACCAAGGACTGCACGTTAGCACGGGAGCTGTTCCACCATGAAATCATTAAAAACTGAACTGGATGACATTAGGATACTGGAAATAATGAGGCAAGACACAAGGTATGGGGCAAAACTAGGACCACTTTATTAAATATAGCATCAGAACATAATGACATATGCAACTGCATGGGGGAAATGAAAACTTTTAGTAGAAAATATCCCCAATTGTTTATATTTTGTTGTTGTTTAGTCTTTTAGTCGTGTCCGACTTCGTGACCCCATGGACCAGAGCACGCCAGGCACTCCTGTCTTCCACTGCCTCCTGCAGCTTGGTCAAACTCATGTTTGTAGCTTCGAGAACACTGTCCAACCATCTCGTCCTCTGTCGTCCCCTTCTTCTTGTGCCCTCCATCTTTCCCAACACCAGGGTCTTTTCCAGGGAGTCTTCTCTTCTCATGAGGTGGCCAAAGTATTGGAGCCTCAGCTTCACGATCTGTCCTTCCAGTGAGCCCTCAGGGCTGATTTCCTTAAGAATGGGTAGGTTTGATCTTCTTGCAGTCCATGGGACTCTCAAGAGTCTCCTCCAGCACCATAATTCAAAAGCATCAATTCTTCAGCAATCAGCCTTCTTTTATGGTCCAGCTCTCACTTCCATACATCACTACTGGGAAAACCATAGCTTTAACTATATGGACCTTTGTCGGCAAGGTGATGTCTCTGCTTTTTAAGTTGATATTAATATCCCCTTAAGTTGAAGAGGGAGGTATTCCTGATTCACACCCTCTAGGGCATGGGTAGGCAAACTAAGGCCCGGGGGCCAGATCCAGCCTAATCGCCTTCTAAATCCGGTCTGCAGACGGTCCAGGAATCAGAGTAGAATGTGTCCTTTTATTTAAAATGCATCTCTGGGTTATATGTGGGGCATAAGAATTCATTCATTCCCCCCCCCAAATATAGTCTGGTCCCCCACAAGGTCTGAGGGACAGTGGACCAGCCCTCTACTGAAAAAGTTTGCTGACCCCTGCTCTAAAGGTAAAGGTAAAGGTACCCCTGCCCGAACGGGCCAGTCTTGACAGACTGTGGGGTTTGTGCGCCCATCTCACATCTATTGGCCGGGGGCCAGCGCTGTCCGGGGACACTTCCGGGTCACGTGGCCAGCGTGACATCGCTGCTCTGGCGAGCCAGAGCCGCACACGGAACGCCGTTTACCTTCCCGCTGGTAAGCGGTACCTATTTATCTACTTGCCCCCGGGGGTGCTTTCGAACTGCTAGGTGGGCAGGCGCTGGGACCGAGCAGCGGGAGCGCACCCCGCCGCGGGGATTCGAACCGCCGACCTTTCGATCGGCAAGCCCTAGGCGTTGAGGCTTTAGCCCACAGCGCCACCCGCGTCCCGACCCCTGCTCTAGGGGCTGCAAAATCCCAAGTCATGTTAACCTCAAAAGTGATCCATACCCTGCCCCATTGGTCACAAAGCCTAATGTGCAAGTTTCTGGCACCACTGTTCACCTCAAACATGCTGCAGGGTAGTCACCATCTGTTTGAACCTCTTTCCTTCCCTGCACACCTTCCAAGGGACCCAGGAGATTTAAACAAAGCTACCTAATTATCCAGAATCCACTCATAACTGCTCCTACTTCAGTGTGGAACAGGCAAAAGAATTCCCTTCTGTAGACCAGTAATAGAAAAATAGAAAAATAAGCCTACTGTTACTTGGTCCAAACTTTGGCAACCAATTAAACTCATACTGCATCCTGACTGAGTGCTCAGAAAGAAGGAGGAGGTGGGTGACCTGGCCTTAAATACCCTCTCTCCACCTCTCTCCTATGCTGGAACTTGCCAGCTTCATAGACCAGAAGTGGCTTCATGCCAGTTTTCCAGGCCCCACACAAAGGCACTCTTACCTAAGCCCTTTTTGAAGCTGGACACAGGAGCAATATTGGCATCAGTGACTGCTAGTTATCAAAGACTTCTTCTGGTGTTTTCCTGAAAATGCAAAAGTTAAACATCTAAAGGTGCAACAAGCCCTGCCCCCATCTGTGTGAGCTTAAGATGAAGGGGGCTTCTTCATGCATTCTACTAAACATGTATCAAGGGTTCCTGAACACTTGGTGGCTTCCAAATCTCATCCAGTTCTTGACTTGTCACTGCTAGAGAACTTGCTAGCAGTGCTAGGAACCAACTCCCTACAATATGAGATTAAAGGCAAGGGTCAAGGGTCATCACTGAGATGGGGAACCTGTGGCCAACAACAGCTCCTGGGCAGCCATAGGTTTCCCATCTCTGGGATAAGGGTTAAGCGTGTACCCTGCCTCTCACAACAAATCCAGTGTCTAGAGGTAGAAGCAAGTTTTGCCCATGACCCAGATCAGAGCATTTACTAAGCTAATCTACCTAGATCTGCTTGGGGTGCAGAAAGAGTTTGTATCATGATCAATCTAGAGTGTGAAGGGACGTTGCAAGAGTGGGGCAGGATGTTGATAACTGTCTTCAGTCAAGAATGATTGTGGAACCATTATTTCCAACACAATTGTGTACAAGTATATGTATTTTTTAGAATAGAGCCTTTAATCTACCCATTTAGTTTCACTCCCACTACTGCACTGAATTAGCTTTATTCTCATGAGAATTCTGCAAGCAATCTATTGGGTTAAGCTTATATTGGGTGTTTGTGCTTTTGGCCAGGACTTAGAGCAGAAAATAGGAAAATGAGGTAATTCTTCACTGTATTTCCTTGCTTGCCAAATCCATTAAGTATTTATAATCTCTTAGACAGAATTCCTTCTTAGTCAATCTGCAGTTCTGTTGTGGGCTGGGGAGACTTGGGGAGATTTAGGAATAAACTGAGGAAGAAGACAGAGCCAGTTTATACAATCAGCTTGCATAAACTGTCTCTTGGGCACATCAGAAGCTGCCTCCTGCTGAACTGGACCACTGGTCTTTCTAACTCAGTATCGTCTACAGTGACTGGCACTAGCTCTCCATGAATTCAGACAGCCCTACCTGGAGTTGTTGGGCAGCAACCCTGTGACTTCCTTCATGCAAAAGTTCTACCGCTGAGTTTCAGCCTCTCTCATGGCTGCATCACTTCAGTATGTAGCTGGAGAGATCTCAAGATCATATGCTCCCACATATATGTCTGTGTTTTAATAAAGCTCCCTGCCAATGGGAAACCTATTGTGTTCAGGTCAGCCCAGAATGTTGTTTTTGTAGGTGAAGACTTATTTTCATGCTCCCCGATGGAATCCTCCAAGTGTTACATTTCACTTGAGTCCGGGGCATATTATGAACTGGCCTTCCACGAGCCATGCTTTGGAGCTGCTTCCTACAGACACAATCTGTCCTGTTGTGGTAGGTCAGCAGAAGACCCAGAACAACTCCCTCTCAAACTTCCATTATATGCATTACATAAAGCAATAGCTACTCCCATGGACAGTTTAAAGCAGAGAACTTTTAGCCCTCCAGATGCTGTAGGACTTGCTTGACAATTGGCCACAATGGCTGGGACTGATGGGAGGGGCACAGGTTCCTCATCTCTGGTTTAGGGAGGAAAATCCCCACAATGTGTTTCACTTACATTTTCAGGAAGTAGTGACATCTGAACAATCCTGAAGGCTCTCACAGCTGCACTTGAAAATATAGCTTGGGGCGCTGGATAAGGCTTCCCGAGCTGGGAGTTAGCTACCTCTGCTTTCATATGAGTTGATGCTGTTGCTAATTCTGAATTCCTCTGCTGGTTATTTTATTTGTTGATGTGTTAAAAGCTTGCCTTTGCTTTTCTGAAAGGAAACAACCTCTGACAGTCACCCCCCCCAAAAAAAAAATGTCTTGGAACACTTTTTTAAAGGAAGTTAGTTGCAAATTGTCCAATCCCAGCAGTCTTACTGTCCAGCTCTATTTTCTTGATATTATTGATTCTAAAGCTTTGGAGCAAGTGAGAGAGTCTTGCCTGAAAGTCTTTGCCGACCAAATGCCTAACAGCTTGAAATAGTTTCCTATGGGGATCTTAAATTGGAAAGTCGGCTCAGACTTGGATGCAGTAGGTGGTCCTGGGCAAGTCACTGCCTTTCTGCTTCATTGTCCCTGCCCCTAAAATGGGTATAGTTGCCATCTTTCTTGCCCAAGAAGGTTTAACATCTACATGAAGCTGCTGAGTGGGGTCATCTGGAGTTTTGGAGTAAGTTGTCAGCAATATGCTGATGACATGCTGGACTGATGTCTTGCCTCAATAAGATACTGGATAAGAGCCAACAAAATGAAGGATTTGATGGTAAAGAAATGTGGAAGCTTTCATTCTGTGTGCAACTCTCAATCCAACAAAGCTTTTAGAAGACATTCAAACTTAAGGTGAAAAAGCACAGGTTTTTTAGCACAGATGGCAACACAAATGGTTATAATCAATGGTAATAAGCTATGGCTTAGAATGCAATTTCCCAGCTGCTGTAGTGTGGAGCTGGTGTGGTGTAATAGTGCAGAGACTGAGTTGTCAACTGGAAATCTTACCTTTGCCATTAGGTGACTTAAGAGAAGCCATCACGTCTCAGCCTCAGTCTCCTGCCTGCAATATCAGGATTAATAAACTGACTTAGGCCAATACATTCTATCTGAGAAATTGAACATGATTAGGAATTTATAGAGCAGGAAGTGGTATGTGATTGGTTCCCTGTATCCAACTGACAGTGACAAAGCACATCAGGGTTGGGAACTTGGTATCCCTCCAGATGTTGCTTGAGTCCTTCAGAATGGGCCCATGGTAAGGGATGATGGGAGTTGTAATCCAGCAACATTTGGGGAGGTGCCACAGGTTTTCCATTCCTGCCCTAGAACGTTGGCATTCCTAAAAAAGCCCTGCTGCCCCATATGGGTCTTTGCTACTTGGGCCAGCCTTTAAACCAAAGGATCCCAATAACTAGACAGTTCCATCACTTATCAGATGTCTAGGAACCAGCCTAGCTGATAAGATGCTTGCCTGAAACACTGTGTGTTGCCTGATGGCATTCTCCTTATTTTAAAAGACAGGTACTTGTACCTTTGGTGACATGTCTGCATATGCCCCTCTTTCACATTTCCAAACACTCAGATGCATTTTGGCCTTCCAGCCCTTTCCCCATTCTCTCAGCACTTTTGTATGAAATGAGTGTGCTTCATACAGTGTCAGAGTGAATACAAGAAAATCAATAAGCAATTTGTGTGATAATTAATTAGGGTGCCAGAGTGAATTATGGCTCCTTCCCCTCCTGATTTGGGTCAGAGTCCCATTTGATTTAGGAAGTTGTCCATTTTTCAATTATAGTTTGCTGGGTACTTTTTTGGGGAGGGAAAGAAAATATGACCAGAGAAGAAGACTGGCAGGTGGAAAATCATGTTATACAAAAATGCATGACATGGTAAGCTGACCATGTCAGCTACAACGTCCTGGATTAATTCTATGCCACAGGAAATTCACTGTATCAGTGCATATCAGAGATCAAAAGGCTAGGGCTGCCATCCAGCAAAGCTGCTGTGCGTGAATAAAACTGGATGTGTACATGGAAATCGTTATCTGCTGTGCCCTTGGTTGGCTTGATCCAGGGATTGGAAAATCTTGTGTTTCTGGGGGAGGAACTATGTTGCTGAAATGCTGACATTTTTCATGGTGACTGAGCTGAAATGCATCTAATTTTTTATTCTTTTTTTGAGGGGAGGAGAATATAAAAATGCTTCCCATTTTCTCTAGTCAGGTGCATTTTGGTTGTTTTGATGCCATTTCTGTGTTCCTCTTACTGTTCTAGGCACTATAGGAAGAAGCCTTATCTATTATCAGATCATTGGCCCCTCTAGCTCTGTATTATCTGCTTTCATGACAGCATCTTCCAGGGATGACAGACATCATTTTCCCCCAGCCCTGGAATTGAACCCAGCACCTTTCCCCATGGAAAATGATGGTCCTTCCTTGTCTTTGCACTAATTTGTCTTCATGATGTCTGTGTTCTGTCTCAGATACATTATGCCTCTGAGTATCAGTTACTGGGAATATCGGATGGGCTGATTGCATCTGGTCAGCTATTGTGAGAACTGGATGTTGGACTATACGAGCCATTGGTCTTAAAGACAGGCGCTAGGATGAGGCCAGTGAGATGCATAGTTTGCACAACAACATCTGCATCGGTATATAAGGAGATTTCTTGTCCTGGGTGTGAGAATGATAGAGGATTGGTGGCCCAATCACTATTATTTGCATTGGAATCTGGGTGAATGCTGTTGCAACATTTCACATGTTGAGAAGCCTGCATGCCCATATTGGAATCAGAATTCATTCTGAATCTGAAAGGCAATAGTAACAACAAAGGAGAAATGGAACCTAGTAGTTCTGGCCATAATGATATCACCATACCTCTTTGGTTAAGTATGGTGTGTATGTGGACTCAATAAATTGTCTCAACTGCTATGTGCCATACCCTAGCATGGCTTTTGCTCCTCCTTGCTTTCATTAGTCCTTAGGTGGTGCAGTGGGTTAGTGTGTCTTGTCATTAATCAGAAGGCTGGTGGTTCAAGCCTACCCAGGGTCCTTTCCAACTCTACAGTTCTATCATTCTATTATCTACCTATAGGCATAAACAGGTCTCCACAGGGAACAGGAGTAGAAGCGGCTCTGCTGTGAATATGGTGGATGATTGCCTGTGTTATTTTGGACGAAAACCAACATTGCTGAATTACATTAACACTCAGACCTGCCAGTTCTGCTGTTTTACACATGTACTACCTCCCTGCCATATATTGTTACCCATCCAGAGGACATCATTAATTTGGCAGTGTACGAATGATGTAAATTAATATAATGCCAAATTGCAATAAGGGAATCTGCTTTTAGCTTTTCCTCTTGCAGGCTTAGTTCCCAGGGATGGCTGGTACCCACTGGAACTGGCAGAGAATAAGTCAGGGAGACCAATTACAGTCAGAATCAATGAAATCTAGATTTGCCGTCGTCTTCCTCTCATAAGAGTTCTGCAAGGGCCAAACTGCAAGGGCCAAACAGACTAAAGAGGAGGAAGCTGACAGCCCGTGCTGCTTGCTGTACTGTGAATAAGAAGGCAAGCAAGTGGAGGCAGACTGAAGTTGATGGAAGGCTAGGCCCCAGTGGCCTAGCCTCCACTATCAGTGCCTCATAAAAGAAACAACCATTTTTTTTGGTGGTCCTTTGCAATGTCTTTTTGTGGAGAAAAGTAATTAGCAAGAGATAAAAAGGGTGGAGCTTAAGAACCAATGCAGCTTGCAGTCGAAGGAAGCTGGAGTTGCTCTCACACTGTTACATGATATTTTGGCTGTGTGGTTCATGGAAACAGTGACTTGACCTTATACCAGTGCCTTGTCAAATGAGTACATAAATTGTTAGCTCAGTCTCTCTTGGGGGTAGACAGCTTGAGAAACTGTCTCTTTCCTTGCAATCTTTGAATCTGATTTGCTGCTATTAGTTCATGTATGTATTTGAGCAGTTTCCCAATAGTGCAAAATCTCATCACAATAACAGGATTTGCCATAGCCCAAGCAGACATGTAGTTTCTCTTCTAACCTTCTATACTCCCACAACATTAGAATTCCAGAATATTAGGCACTTAAAAAAAAAAGCAAAGAAAGTGCTATCCTTGTGCAGGTGCTCATAACTTTGACATTTGCAGACCAGAGGAACACAAGGGTATGTAAGGTGTGTGAGAATAGTCACATAACTTCTCTCAGTTCTGCCACAACCTATCATTAGGTCAGAAAGGAAAACCTTGCACTCAGTCTTGGATAACAGCAGCGTGTGACCAAAGGTGCAGACAATCAGCAGCAAATTCACTCTTGAAAATATCAGATTGAAGTTGTAAGAGCAGAAAGGCCATAATTATTTTACATCCCATCTCTGCATTAATCTATGAATTCTTTTTTTAAAAAAGAAAACCTGTATTTATACATACTTTTTCGCAGTGTAAGCATTTCAAAATGTATTTGGTTTTAAAATATGCACAGGATTCATAGGGTGAGACGGGCCCAGTGCTGTTTTCCTAAGAGAGATGGCACATCAAGAAAAACAAGGAGAGGTGATGTCTTAGTCAGAGCGGGCAGGAATTCCTGCAGGGATTCTTGTATGTATTCTTTGCCTCTTCTTAAAAGCTTGGTGGGTAGGCAGGAAAACCCATGGGAACAAGTTTGCAGTGCCTAGGCATTCTTGGAACTCCTGTTACTAACCTCAGGCTTGTGAATCTCAGCCCTTGGTCCAGGACTAGATTTATTGTTGCTACTCCTTTTTCTTGTAAGGGCACCTGGATGAGCTTGGGTCTTGAACACAATAAGAGCCTACTAAATCACACCAGTGGCCCATCCAGTCCAATATCCTGTTCTCACAGTGGCCTGTTGGATCACATGTGCAGCGAAAGTGATGCCGGACCCAGTTCCATCTAAATCATCCATCAGAGGTTGATGGATTGATCCAACATGGCCAACCAGATTCCTGTGGGAAACCAGCAAGCAGGATTCAAGTACAAGAGCATTCTCCCCTCCTGTTCTTTCCAGCAACTGGTATTCAGAAGAACTGCTGCCTCTAGTTGTGGTGGCAGAGCATTTATTTCCTTTCATCTAAGTGCACTTGTCATTGGTTTGGGGCAAGTGCCAGGACAGGAGAGCCACTGCCAGTCAGTGTAGAGAATAATGTAGACCATAATGGGCTAGATGAACCAGAAGCAGCTTCTTATGTTTGCTTGTGGTTCTTTATCGAGCATGGTGGCATGGACCAACTTATTGACTTTATTATGTACTCATTCTGTGCTGTACAGCTACTGTCCTATCACTATTTGTAATGGCAAGAATTAGCAGATTCTACTGGAGGTTCTTCAGCTCCTTCTCCAAGAAATGATACCAAGGTCCTCTGTCTGCATCAGCTATGAAAACATTGCCTTTCTGTGTCCCTCTGCAAAACTTGGTGGTGTTGCATCAAAGAGCTAAATACACCCTGCTAGTCTTCTAAAGATAACGGTCTGCCCTTTTAACCTGAGAGTAGGCAAGACAGAAGCACTGTAGTGTTAGCTACTTGTGTTTAATGAAGAATGCCGGTTGCGATACAAAAAAAATCTCTCTGTGTGTGTGTTCAGTGATGACCTGGGAATGTAAGAGCCCAGGGCACTGCAACAACGTGTTGCTATTTTTAAGGATGGCTGGGTGACAGGTAAAACCCATTAATTTGCACTCCTATAGGGGTTGATGGAAGATTAGATTACTTTTCGATGCTTTTTCCTCCCTAAAGGATTTTAGTAAGGCGAGGGAGAGAAACCAGGGTGGCTTTTTTATTATTGATTCAAAAATGCTTTAGCGGACTCTTTTTCAAACTGGAGTACTGTGGGGATCTTTTCAATGTGGAGGTTAAAGAGATGGTGTACAAAAATATGTTTAAATGAGGGCTTATCTATGCTACCATGAACTTAGCTTGCTGTTGCACCAGTTTGACTGTTACGGCTTCTTCTAAAGAACCTTGGCAATTATAGTCTAGCTAGTATTCCTTGCTGATGATCCCCAAAACTACAAATGAAAATGCTTCCCAACCAAATAATTCAGGTTAAACCCATTTTAACTCTGTAGTAGTGATGCAGCCTAAGTAAACGCTACCATAGGTCTTGCAGCTCTGCTTGGGAAAGCATGCTATAAGGGACTTTGGGGGTGAGCCTCTTGAGCAGGACCGGCCCACACAGGAAGCAAGATGAGGGAACTGCCTTGGGTGGCAGGATCCAAAGGGGCAGCAGATCCAGCCTCCAAGGAATGCATTGCCCATGGCTGCTGCTGCTGTCACAGTTGTTGTTGTTTACTCATTTAGTTGTGTCCGACTCTTCGAGACCCCATGGACTGGAGCATGCCAGGCACTCCTGTCTTCCACAGTGACAAATACATCATGCTCTTTGGAGACTGTTCAGCAGCTCCCACCCACCCCCATACCACTTCTGCAGTGGCCTCTTGGTGTCTAGAAGGCACTCTTGGTCTGCTCCCAATGCTAAGGAGGAAATGGCAGGTGCTCCCTTCTGGGATCTCCTGGGATCTGCACCTTCAAGGCATGAGTCAGAGTGCCCCCCCAAAAAACCCCGCCTTTGATTCCCACTTTAACCATTGGATAAGGTTGATTTGAATCCCCTCTCTACTTGTTCCCAGGGTATATCTTCACTCCCTGTTTCTTCCCTGATATTGGAGGGCACCATGTTGTAGTTAGCCTCAGGTGCCAAATGTCTTGAACTGGACCTGCTCTTGAGCAGCAGCCACACCTCACCCCCCACCCCATGCTGCACGACAACCTGCTTGTGAAACAGAAGGTGGCCCAAATAGCTGTTTGTGATAAAGAAGGGCCTGGTATTGATAGAAAGAAAGAAGAATCCCTACAGCTATGACCAATCCCTTGGAAGCACCCAATGAAGGAGTCTTTGGACCTTGGCCAAGTTATGTCCGAAAGAAGTCCTTCTGTTCTACTGTATTTAGGATGGGGGATGAATTCTATTCAGTTTGCATTTGAAGGCAAATCTATCAAATTTACACTTTCCTAAACAATGTGGAACCAAAACACAGCCATCCTTTGAAATTTGTTCTTGTCTTGAATTTGTGATGTAGTTCTCCAACCAAATAACATTTACAAAAATGCATGTTAGGGTAAATTATGCATACAAATAATTATATTCAAGGGGAGAAACATACAAAATACATTATGTTCAGGAAAACTTTGCAAAATAATAATAATACAGTAGTCAGAAATGCATTCAAAAAATTGTTTATTAGGATGAATTCACATCAAAGTGCTGATTAATTTTGATAAGGATTTTTTTAAAAAAATAAAATAAAATACATAGTGCTGAAGAAATGTGGAGAGCTGAATTTAAGATTGGAAAAATGAGAAACCAAGATGTCTGAAATCATCAGATCTTTTCAGCCCTGATAGTAATATGGTGTCTCAATCCAGAGGTTCCTCTGTTCTTTTTGTCTTCCATGCTGTCCTTTTCCATTGGATAGTTATACTCCTCTAAGGCTCAGCTCCTCAAACAGTGGCTCATCTTGTAGTCATCCTTCCTGACTCCAGCCTCCATTAACAAAACCTCTTACAATTTCCATGTCTTATGGTCTTTGAAGGTAGCTTTGATGGCGCTGAGGTTGTGCTTGTGTAGTGCATTTTCTTCTGCAGCAGCCAGATGTTTAAAAATGCAATGCAAACATGCTAGCCATTTTTAAAGAACCTTTCAAGACAAGCATCTCTTGCGATCCACATTAGACAGGTTCAGCAGGTTTTGTTTTCTGAAAGCAAATTGTGTTTGGCAGGAATTGGCTTGGAGCCACTAAGAATTTGAGTGACGTGGTAACCTGATTTTCAGAACCATTCGAGGAAAATGCTTCTGAGCCTCCAGTAAATAAATAAAAGTGAAGGATTTTCTTGTACAAGTCAAAAATTCTGTGGAATAAATGGGCAGGGCAATTTAAAAAGAAGGCAGATTCCTCCTTCTTTCTCTGCCGCACACTTTCTGCCCACTTCCCTCCAGTGCTTGGAATGAACTTTTTTGGTTTAATGAGCTTCACTGAATTAGGGGTTGTTGTTTTTTTAAAAAATCTCTGATCTGCACCCAAAAGTTGCTCCCAAAGTTACCTGGTAAACTGAATGTGAATGAAGTTCTTTTGGGGGTAGAACTTTGAATGATTTTCTTAAAGGAGTCTTTGAAATATAGGCTTTGCCCATAAAAATCCCAATCCAGATTTCATTTTTTCAAAGTTTCATGTGACCAGTTGTTGATGGGATTGTGCATGTGTGTGTTTATACCACTGAGAGATAGCCATGCCCGTGTATCCAATCTGAATTGCATGCAGCCTGTGTTTCTCCTTCTCTGCCAAACCTCCATATTCAGCCATTGATTTCCCTCCTTTACAGAAAATAAATTGTATGGAATCAGACACAATGAAAGTTCAAAATAATTGCCCACGCCAATGGAGCAGCAGTTTCTGCATCAGATTACAGTGGTATCTATTGTTTAAGGTCAGATAGAGTCAGCAGACAGACCATCCAAAGCTCCTCCATTATACATTTTCCTTCGCTCAGTTGCAACACAGTCAGTTCAAGTTAATGCAACATGAATTGTGCACTGCAACTATTTCAGCAAGAACATTTCAAATGTCAAAGGTACTCCTTTAAAGTTATCTTGAGTACACTGTGCTTCAGTGGCATATTTTGTGAAACATACATAGAACTTTAGCAAAATGCTTTAAAAATAACATTTAAAATAAATAAATTGGGGAAGTTCTTGCTGGGCTTTATCAGATCAGGCTGCAAGTGGTGGTAGAGGATTGCACCCAAGTAGATTTTCTACATGTGGGGATATGCATGCATGTGAACGTGATCCTTCTTTTAGGGAAGTTGGATAATTCCATTGAAAGCAGAAGCAGGAATAGCTTTCACTTATTTGTCCTGTGTCCAGTATGGAAATACATCCAGTGAATATGATCAGTATTTATTCCTTTTGGTGTCATTACTTTTTTCAGTTTGCAGTTGGTATCTGATCACCCACCCACACAATTTGCATTGCATTTTCTTTTAATTGAAATAAATGGGGTAGAATAATGTAATGACAAGGTATCTGCACCACAGTGCACAGTGAGATGAATAATGTAGGTTTTTTGTCAGAAGTCAAACTGCAGCAGAACAGAAAATGTGGCAAATACAGGGCAGAATAGAAAATTGTACCTTCTTCTATCCCTTTGGTGCAAATGGGTCAGTTCGTCTGGCTGTTAACCAGAAGGTGGGTGGTTCAAGCCCACCCAGGAACAACTGTGGGCAGGATTCCTGCATTGCAGGGAGTTGCAGGGAGTTCCAACTCTACGTGATTCTGTGATTCTACTCACCACCCATCACGTCCTGCAGACATGTTCTAAAGCAGAGATGAGGGCCAAAGGTTCCCACCAGGCTTCCCTATTCGTCCTTCAGGACTTTCCACAGACCCTCCTCAGGCCATGCCTCTCACTGACGCTGGATTCCCCTGAGTACTTTTGCCTGGCTGGATTGTGTTTTTGAACTGGGATAATGCCTCTTGCTTGCCTGCATGGAGGATGCAGAGAGATGTACTTGTGTATAGAAACCTATTTCATGGCTTACTGATGCCACTTCTGTTGCTCCACCCTCTCTTGCCTCTGGCCACACCCACTTTTGCCACTGTTCCTGCCCACTCTTGGAAAGTTGACCAAGAGGGATTATGGCCCCTGGGCTGAAAAAGGTTTCACACACATGCCCCAAATATTCAATGGCTGTCAAGGAACCATCTTCTGGATTGCTTGATGATGATGGGGGTGAGATCTTTCTGCAACAATGAGCCTTCATGGTTGGTGTCTCGACCACACGAAGCATGCCTCCATGGGGACTGAAGCAGCTGTTAAAGATAACCAGCAAGAAAGATGGGTGAAGAGGCTGCTTGTTTGGGGGAGGACTGGTGCTCCTTTGCACCACTGGCCTTCAGCTTGTGGGTCAGGATCCACTATTGGGTCACAGCTGGATCTTAGGTGGGCTGCAACAGTAGCACCACCTAATATATACAAATACATGGTAAAATTTATGAAATGGGCCAATAAATGCATGTTCAGGCTAAAGGTGGGCCTTTAACCCAAACAAGTCTTAAAAGGATGGAGACTACCAATGTATACCATGTATATTTGTTACATAAGCAAAGTACTGCTTAAAGGTAAAGGTAAAGGTACCCCTGCCCGAGCGGGCCAGTCTTGACAGACTCTGGGGTTTGTGCGCCCATCTCACATCTATAGGCCGGGGGCCAGCGCTGTCCGGAGACACTTCCGGGTCACGTGGCCAGCGTGACAAAGCTGCATCTGGCGAGCCAGCGCAGCACACGGAACGCCGTTTACCTTCCCGCTGGTAAGCGGTACCTATTTATCTACTTGCACCCGGGGGTGCTTTCGAACTGCTAGGTTGGCAGGCGCTGGGACCGAGCAGCGGGAGCGCACCCCGCCGCGGGGATTCGAACCACCGACCTTTCGATCGGCAAGCCCTAGGCGCTGAGGCTTTAACCCACAGCGCCACCCGCGTCCCTAAAGTACTGCTTAGAACGACCATAAACTAGTGGACGTTTTCATCACTTGTTGGAAGTGACTAGGGATGAATGAATGTGTCAATTTTGGTTTTTCAATCCCCCGCGCCCCCCAGTCTTCAATTTGGTGGTTCAGGAACTGCAAATGACAGAGGTTCAAATTAAAATGCAGACTTAACCAATTTTCCCCACAGCTCTAGAAGCATGTAGCAATATAATCTCTCTTGCCCTTTCCAAAGTCTATTTGAAATCAGACTATTCCCCCAATGATGGCAGCAGCAGCAGCAGCTCCTTGTTGACAAATGCATTTTAAGGAAAACTGCCTTCAACCTCCTCCTTTTTGAGAGAGAGTAATTGCCAAGGAATTTCAGAAACTGTTCACTTTCAAGATTGCATTTGTCTCTGGAGAGTAATTGTGTACAGTTGTATATTCTTGAAGCAGTATTTACAATCCTTTTTAGAACTTGCTGTTCAGTGAAGGCTTACGTCTGTCACATTTCATTATTGTGCAGGCACGTGCTTAACACCTTTTTTCACTTCAAAACATCGCTATGCCAAAGCATCCACTAGCACAGTGCTACTGCATGATGGAAACTTTGGCTGGATCTAGACACATCAAAGAAGCGTTTCAGTTAAAAGCATTGTAAATTTAAACAGGGAAAACAAGTAGAGAAAAACGGGACTCCACGTAGCCATCTGGTGGCACAATATTATATTGCGCATACAACGCATATAAATCGCTTTTTCTTTACCAGTCTAGCTCAGTCCTTTGTCTTTGTTTAATAAAAACACAACAAACAACAGTTGATTCAAATCTAGTTACTTTCTTGAGTTTTGACATATCTATGTTGTGTCAAACAACTGATTTGAAGAATTGTTTAATACTGATAAAGTGACCAAGCGGCCCTTTTTTTGTTAAGGACATAGCTTCCTAGTATGTCTAAACTAGCTGCTGCAACAGCTTTTTGGAGGGTCATTTAGGAACCCTTGGGTTGAAGGAGATCTGGACCTCAGCTTAGTAGTCTAATCTTAGGCTCAAGTTCGGCTCAAACATTCCACATTTGAATCATTCCTTGCTCTCCAGTATGGTGTGTACTAGATTTTGAGTAAAGTCAGGCAGCCCTTGGAGATTTTTATTTTTATTTTATTTTTTAGAAAATGGATTTAAGGTAAAAGTATTTTATTGTATTAAGAAAGAACACTTTGAAATTAGTTTAGAATACACGGCTTTCTTATTGCTGCTGATCAAATGCACAGTGACTTCTCTATATTTTTTTAACTTGAAAGAGGCATGGATTCCTTCAAAACTAGAGAGAACAAGCTTCCCCCTTTCCCCAGCCTTTCAAAACAGAGCATTGTTGTATCTCTAAACCAGCCTGCCTCTGTGCAATCATCTGTCTGCTCCTGGGACCTGACACAATTACTGCTGAGAACAAGGAAGCTGGAAGGACGCTGGTAGTTTTGTTGGTGAGGAGGGGATGGATGAAGTTTGTTCAAAAATATATTTCTAAAAACTTTCCTTCTGATGCGGTGCAACTTTTGACTCAGAATTCAGAAGTGTGCTCCATGTAAGGATGGGGGAGAAATCCATTTCAGGTCACACTTGAAAACAAACCTGTTAAGTTCACACTTTTTGTAACAATATGTGAACCAAAGCACATCCACGGTTAAAAAATTACACTTATCTAAATTTTACAGTGCAGTTCTCTGACCTGGTAATGTGCACAAAAACACATACCAGGGTAACAGCTGCATAAAACAATAGTGTAAGTAATGTGCAAAATGGCATTACTTTTAGAAAAATTGCTTTGCAAAAAGGGATATATTAGCCAAAATTGCATACATAAAAGAGTTTGTGCTGGGAGGAATTCGCACTAAAGTGACAATGAATTTTCACGAGGACTTAAAAAGAAATCCACAAGCAGATGTGCAGATGTGGAGATTGCAAAAAATGAGAAACTGCAAGAATCAAAAAATGTCAGATTTGCTTATACCTAGTATGCAACTTCCAGGAGATGCTGATGTACTATTGATCACAGAGTGGTTTTATTTTTTTAATTGCAACAGTCCCCAAAGGACTATAAAATGTCTTCTACCTAAGATGTGCTTGTACAGCACTAAGGATCCAGCTATTTCACAGTCCATGGTGTTTTGTACTTTGCCGTTTTGCGTGGGTGCCAACTTGAATAAAATATTGGGGGGGCGAGGTAAGCCCCACCCCACATAATTGATCAGAAGGCGCGGTGCATGCACACCATTTGAATGCAATGCCCATCAACTTTGGAGGGGCCCAGCATCCTCAAATATTTTATTGGGGGAGGCGAAGGGACCTCAGCTGCTAGGAGCTGGTTCTTACACTGTTGTATTTTTTTAATTTGGGGGTTTTCACTAATGAAAATATCACCGGGGATTAGTTCGACCCCAATTAAAGTAAATAGGAGTGAAACACTATGCTTCTGAGGTATTAGGGCTCTAACTGACCCCAACAAACTCAATATTTCATTTATTTTGATGCATAGAGATAAAGAGGGTTAACCACTCAGTATTCCCCCCCACTTCGCTTAATTCATAAACTCAGCTGTTTAGAAAGTATGGCAGCCTGCTTCCAGGGTAGCTCAGTGCTATTTTTAACTGACTGGCAGCAGGTCTTGTGGGTTGAAGGCAGGGATATTTCCAAACCTCCTCTTTATATGCAAGGGGATTTGCCTTTCACAAGCAAAGTGTGCTTTGCTTTGTGCTACAGCCCTGCTGCCTTTCAGTTAAATTGTGTGGGTAAAGGGATCTGGGGCCTCTGAGACTCTATGACAGCATTCCCTTAGTTGGCTCTCCAGATGTTGCTGGTCTCTAACTCCCATCAGCTCAATGCAGTGTTGTCAAAGGATGATGGGCTCTGTAGTCCAGTAATATCTGGAGGGTATATGACTGGAGAAAGCTGCCTAGTAGGAAAGAACATAGTGGAGAACACTGGACACCATCGCTATATAGATGTAGCCCTGCACTGTAAACCATAATTCTTGACAGAATGTCATATATAATATTATTTTATTCGTAAACCTATATATGTGGGTTGCCTTTTAGGACACTGTCCTCACAAGGCAGCTTATAATTTGTCTTTCTCCCCCACCTCACCACCCCAAAAAAGCAGCCAACTTTTCATTACAGTAAAGGCTACAAACAATATTCAATTACAACTTCATTTTATCACAAAATGTTGAAGTGAGTGTCAGAGGTTCCCTTGTAGAGGTAAAATGGTAAGAAACGGTCACCACCTTTGAAGAAAATCACCAATGTAAGAGAAATCACTTGCCTCTCAAAATCTTGTTCATGAGTAAAATTTCCAAGAACTTGTTAAACTGTTCTTTAATGGGTGGTGAGGGGCGGGGAACTATTGCAGACTCAAGAGGAGCAACTCACCCTGTGATTACTTTGCCCTCTGGATGCTGTTAGACTGCAGCTCCCTTCATCCCTGGCCTTGTTGACTAGGACTAATGGGAGGTGGAGTCCAACAACATCTGGAGGGTATCGTGTTAGCTACCCCTGCATTGAAAGAGTCCCGGCCAACCTTAGTACATGTGCACCCTAAGTGGTAGTAAGTTCCTTTCTCCCCACATTGTTTGCAGCAATGTAAACTACTGATTTTCAGTATTTTTATTAGTAAAGTGTTTTTTCTTTCTTTAGCAGGATTAGGGCAATTAAAAAGACTGAGTAGCAGTTAAATGAAGTGTCACAGTCAATACCTAGGATTCTAACATGAGTGAACAGAAGGAAGTTCATGAAAGGCAAGTTTCTCATTTTTCCTTCTCCACTGTACCATCTACACTGTTTTCACCAGAGGGATCTTCCTGAATCATGTTCTCCCCTGGGGAAGGAGGTATCTCCCAAAATGAGGTTGGAGGTACCTTTTCCTTTTTGATTGATTATACCCTTGCAACCCAGCCCTGAACACATGGAGAGGTATTTCAGAGTACTTAACAAGGGTAAGGGAATGGAAACTTTTCCTTCTTTCACTTCCTCAGGATCCGAACCCATGATCAAAATTGTGATGACGGCTGACATTCACATACAGATGCTGATAATCCTGGGCAAATGTCATGATTGTCAGTCATATATCCCCACTTGTTGGACAAATACCAGTGAATGATGACAGTCACACTTAAATGACTGTCAAAACCCATTGGTTTATTTCTACTTGTGGGGCATTCATACAGGGAAGATTGCAAAGATATGAATTCTGGCATTCACCAGTTTGGGGGTATTTGCCATAATGTAAATGTCCAAGAATGAGCAAGATTCCTGCTGCTGGATTTACCCATAAACAAAGCTTCCTTTGATAAATACTCTTGCACATTCCAAGTCCATATGCTGTCCTGGTAATGCTATAATTAAGCCAAAGAGTCATGTCAAAACGGCCTTTTCCATCTGTTGTGTGATCTGCTCAGGGACCAATTCAGAAAGAGTGACAACTGACCTGAAAAAAGAGAGAGACACTTCATTCATTTTACAAGAGTTGTTGTTTAGGCCCACCTCTTCTTTTTCAAATGAACAGGAGAAGCATTCCAAGTCAATAAAATAACTGTTGTCCCCCCATCTGACCGACACATTCTGAAATCTGCTGTGTTGTTCCTTGAAAATGTTGTGTCTTAGAGAGAAGGCACAAAGATCCACTCATGCACAACATACAAACACATTATGAAACATTTTAATTTCCCCCTTATGTAAAGTACAAAAACCATGGGAAGAATTAGCAGCAGACTGTCTGTACCCCCCAACCTCCCGCCACTCTCTTTCATTACTAAGATCACATCCCAAATCTGCTTGCTGTTCTCTGCTAAGTCTGAGAATGTTTGGTCTAAAGAACTGACGTGCAGGACACCAAGAACTCGGCCTGTATTTATAATACTAATTGATTTCATTTATTTTCCCTCCCTGGAGCATTTTTCACTGTCAGCCTTGCCATTATCTTAATGTTGTTGTTTCCAATAAACACTCTGAAAAGTCATTTTAAAGGCAGGGGGTCTTTGAGCACAGATGTGTCAGGTGTATCGGCCCGCTCTCCTCCGAGACGGTGAGATTGGCTAGAGGAAACCCCATGGAATGTTGCTTCTGAAAGAGCCATGGTTTCGCCATCTGTTTGAATCTCTGCTACCTGGAGGAAGTCTGTCTCATGCTTGGTCCCATGATGGCATGGAGTCATATAGCAGAGGCGCTTACCGTTGGGTAATGTGAAACACGAGAGTGTTTGGAACCAGAGGCAATCTTTCGAAGGTCGTTATCTTTTAGCAGGGAGATAACAAGGTTTTTCTGTTGCTGTGTACATTGGAAGGGCTGAGTTTCTGCACCAAAATATTTGCAAGCAGATGGGGCTCCTGTGGGCAGCAGGATAGTGCTGCTGTTGAGTTTCACCTAAAGGGCAATCAGATTTCAGGTGAGTTTAGAAGTGCCAGCATCATCTGATGGAGTTGAGGAGGTGATAAAAGTGGGTGGATAATTGTGTGATTCTAAGCACATTAACATGGAAGCATGTCCTAATGATTCCCTGGAGCTTAGTCCCAAGGAAGTGCATATAGGATTGCAGCTGAAAATCAGCTGAATATACTGTGGAGTGGAGGAGAGCACATTTTGAATATTGCAGAGGTGATACTGGAATCCATTTGGACAAATAGGGTTGAAATTGGAGGTCACCGGCTGGTGAACTTCTAAGGAACGTTGGAGAAGTTCAATTAGGCTGTAATGACATATGTCAGACTTTAGGGAGGTTTACACAACCCCCCACCACACATACATTGATAGCATCTGTGTCAGAGGTTGCCAAGTTTGGCTTCCACGCCACAGTCACACACGGTGAAAACATTTTCCAACAACCTTCACATTCAGTGTGGGAAAGAGTGCTCCATGCATATGTAGAGCATGTTGGTTGTGGGGAGGGGGTGAGATATATAAAAGGAGAATTCTTGGATGCCAAGTTCCAGGTTTGGGGCAAGTACCAAAGATAACCCAGCAGAAATTCAAAATCACAAAATAAGCAGCAAAGTAAATATGCCCTTGTGAGTTCCTTCCAACGTTCCCCTCTTCTCCCAGCATAGAAAAAGACAAAACTCAAGAGTGGCTTGTAAGAGCCATGCAGTCTGAATTTGAAGCAACCAGCTCAGACCTCACACATTGAGCTTCCCTAGTTAACTAGGCAAAATATTTTTTCCTATTGGAGATTTTTGAGAACAATGTATTATTTTTGGCATTTTTCCTTGCCACCAACCAAGAGCATCTCTAGGTCTTCATTGAGCCATAGTCTCTCCCCCCGCCCATACATCACTGTGCTCAAGAAGACCTTATCCGTGTGAACAGTGGAGAAGCATTCCTAATATATTTGGCTGCTGTATGGACTCTTTCAACATGAATGGGTGTGCATGTGTGAATTGCCAAACATGCATGTGTGAATTGCCAAATTAAGTTTTCAGCAAGACTTAGGCCCGACTCATACATAACTGGGAAATTGTTGTTTGTGCTCTGACTACAACTCTGGTTTGCAAACCAGGATGAAACCATAGTTTACCAGCTTTGTTTCTAGTCAGAGCTTGAATCACAGCTTCCTGGTAAGGGTGTAACAGGGAACTTCAGTTTAACAAACCTTAGACGGATTGCATTAAGGGGTGAGACTGGTGGGAGAGCACTTTTTCTTGATCTTGGGTGTATTCACACCTGGGGTCTAATTAGTTTCACTGATTATAATGGTAGTACTTCTAAGAGAGTAGTGTTCTGATAGAGTTGCTTGCTGTTCTGTCTGCGGAACTTATATAGGCAGAGTGGTCCAGTGCAAGAATGCCTTCAATATTTGCTAGGGATTTTATTTGATCTAGTGCCAGAACTTTTTTTGTCCTCAAATCCTTTGAGGATATGTAACAATAGTAGTATAAATGGCTATCACTTCTCCCTCTTCTGGTGGTAGGCTACTTGCATAATTATCTTCTGCCATGCAACCTTAGATTGTGACCTGCTGCTTCTCATTCTGTTATACATATGACTAGTTTCATGGAAAGCAGAATCCTTTGACATTTTCCCAGCAAATTTGTCACCATCTTTTGCTAGGCACACGTTGAAATAAAGCAAGATAAACATGTTGTCTTGGAGCCAATTGTGGTTGGGATTGTACAGTGCAACTCTGTCACTGAACCTGGAAATGTGACAAAGTGAGTGGTGATGATGGTTCTTTTTTTCCCCATTTTGCTTCAACATGTTTGTGAAGTTGATATGAATCTCTACACCAATATTAAAATAAGTCATGCAGTAGGGTTGGCCATACTTTTAGCATGGGGTCAGTGGCTTAAGATATCCAACCCATAAATGTTGCGTGGCAAGTCCCTTCCCCCATCTGAAATAAAGACACTAGACACGGTATTTAAGGTTAATGGGCATGAAAAGGCCACAACTTTATTGATTACAGAATTGGAAGGTATTGGCCTTAGGCATTGGCTCCTAACGACTACCCGGCATGGGGACCGGGAAGGGTTGTCCACAAGCCGTGGGAGTCCTGTTGAAGTACGCCAACTAGGATCCCAGCGGGTGTCACCGCTCTGGGGCGTGCCGGAGGCCCTTACCTACCAAGGTTTCGGACAAGGCAACGCCCCCCGGAGTCCTCTACCGGACTACCCTTAGCCTTGGGGAAGGTGATGGCTTTTCCTTCCCCCC
This sequence comes from Podarcis vaucheri, assembly GCF_965113315.1. Lineage (NCBI taxonomy): Eukaryota > Metazoa > Chordata > Lepidosauria > Squamata > Lacertidae > Podarcis > Podarcis vaucheri. Next base: position 10,702,462 of record NC_138758.1, on the reverse strand, counting down.
TTCATTTGCATACCAATTGACCCCTGCCAATGCCTAACCGCCAACACCAAAAGTTGTGACGTTTGCTACAAGGTAGGCGAAAAAACCAAAAGGCTCGAAGAGTGCCAACTTGGAAAAATTCCTACCAGGCCCCTTGCGGCGACCAACCGAAGTCCATAGCAAGGTCAAAGCAACCTAAACCTAAAGGGTGGGTGGGATGGGGAAAAACCCGCTCAGCTGGAAGGGGCAAAGAGGGCGGTCCCCGGGCGTGCCTAGCCTTAAATAGGCAAGACCACGCCTCCCCAGCCCGCTGATTGGCGGGCCGGGTCGCCGACACGCCCGGGGATTCCCTACTCTCGCGGGGGCAAAGGCTAGCCCCCGCGTGAGGATGTGGGAGGATTTCTGCCCGCAACCCCCTCTCCTCTCAAGTCGGAAATGGCTTTGCTGGAGACTTAAGGCCACTACTTTAAAATGCATATTCTTGTTGAGTTTTCTCTCAGGCTACAGTCTTATACTAGCCACATTGAACTCAATAGGACTTACTTATGAGTAGACTTGTTATCTATCTATCTATCTATCTATCTATCATCTATCTATATCTATCTATCTATCTATCATCTATCTATCTATCTATCATCTATCTATCATCTATCATCTATCATCTCTATCTATCTATCATCTATCATTATCTATATCTATATCTATCTATATCTATCTATCATCTATCTAGCTATCATCTATCTATATCTATATATCTATCTATATCTATCTATCATCTATCTAGCTATCATCTATCTATATCTATCTATCATCTATCTAGCTATCATCTATCTATGTATCTTTGTATCTATCATCTATCTATCTATCTATCTATCTATCTATTTATCTATTTATCTATGTATCTATCATCTATCTATCTATCATCTATCTATCTATCATCTATCTATCTATCATCTATCTATCATCTATCTATCTATCATCTATCTATCATCTATCTATCATCTATCTATCATCTATCTATCTATCTATATATCTATCATCTATCTATCTATCATCTATCTATCTATCTATCTATCTATCATCTCTATCATCACCTTCCAAATCAATGTACAAAACACAATGACAACAGCTGGAGTCAGTTAAAAGCAGCACAGAAAAATAACAGCAGAGCGGTTTTGAGAAACAATACAAACTAGTCACCCATGGCAGAGACCTATTCATCCGACTAGGGAAAAAAATGTCAGAACAAAAATGTCATGGTTTCCAGAAAGTGCAGCTAGTGGTTGCCTTTTGTATCTTGACAGGGACAGAGTCAGACCCACTATAAGCCTTGCTCCAAGGTACTGTGGAATGGGCTTCTGAGACCCTTGCAGGGTTGTGCTGTTAATTGTCAAGCAATACAGCACCATGTGATGCAGTTTAATCATAGCATACATTTCCCTCTTCCTGTCCTTGAAAGGCATTGGTGGAGAAATGCATATTGTGATGGTGTCACTGATCTGGCAGATTGAGTGGATGAGACCAATAGTGGGTCCAATGGTCAAGAAGGCAGTTTCTGCGCATTCTGTAAAGGGAAGTGAAGGTCAGATGGGGCTCGTTAACTTGGGAAGGTAGCCCATCTAGGAGAAGGAAATCTCTTATCCTAAACCTCCATTGTCTTGTGGGATATCTACACAAATCCGGAGTGGAGTCCCTAAGGCAGTTGGATGGCACCTTGTATGATATTGTCCGGCAACTCCTGCAGCCAAGCTGGTGCCAAACATCTTGCTTTCCTTTCCTTTGGACTACATCAGCAAGGCCAAGAGGGGGGTCATTATCTGGGCTGCCAAGGATCTCCATACATGCTGCCCAAGCTTGCACTTTGGTGCTGCTAATGCAGCAGTTTTACTTCACCCTAGGGGGGTCACTCCATTGTCTCTCGACTGAAGGATTCCATTTGTGCCAGCATCCTTGTGTATAGTTTCAGCCTTGGCCAAAGAGCTATTAAACTGTAGTAGATTGGAGTACTTTAGCCTCTCTATTTTAGGTTTTGGATATTATTGAAATAGCAGCCGATGCCACATAATCTACCTCCTTCAGCAATCTAGACTCCAGTGTGCAATCTCCTTTGTATTCATGACACCTGCCCTTTCATGGTGTCAGCATTTTCCCACTCTCTACAAAGACAGTCTTTCTTTAGGTCATTTAAAACCAAATTGAAAAGCCGCAACACCACCAGCTCTGACCCAGACTGTATCTGACCTCTTTTCTGCCCCCCTTCCCCTCCACCACATTCACAGAGAGCCATTTTTGCTGACTTGCTGCATAAGCTCTTTGCAATGATTTTCACCGTCCCTTAAATGTGCATTGCTTGGCTAGGTTTTTGTCCGTACAGCAATGCACAAGAAGAAAATTCAGACCATTCACAAGTGGCCCACCTTTGTCCACCCCAACTATTGTGCCATGCCATTATACAACTCAAACTTCTCGCTTCCTTTTTCTCTCAATTACAGATTCTCTCAGTTCTCATTTTCCCAATGTTAAGTTCCTGTTTTCTACATCAGTATCCTTTAAAAAAACACCCCACAACTTGTGAAAATTCATTAGCATCTTAGTGCGAATCTTCTCTAGTACACACATTTTTGTATAGAATTTTGTCTAATGTACACATAGTTGCAGAACAGTTTTCCTGAATATAATTCACTGACACACAGGGACTTCAAGACTGCTTGGTCACCATTTCCCCACATGCCTGAAGGCAAGACCACCCACCTGTCAGTCACCCAGCAGCATGAAGCCATCAGATGGTTGACAGATGGGTAACCCTACCTACTTGTCAAAGTTTGCTCCTGGAGTGAGCATGGAGATCTGGTCTGCTGGGGCAAAAAGGTTTCTCACCCATGCTGTAAATGCTTTAGAAATCCAAAGTGAATAACTGGGTCATTGTCTACTGACTCCTGCCCTTTGTGAAGTGAAGTGAAGTGCACAACTATAGCTTCTTATTGAGGGTCCTTCTTGGCTCTGGTGAAGCTTGGCTTTATCCATGAAGCTGGAAATTTGATCCTTTTGGGCAGGAAGGGAGTATAAAAGGGCTTCTTGTCTCCATGGTGAGCAAACAAGTTCTACTTCAGCTGTGGCATGTCTAGTATTCTTGGTCTTGCACCCTAATCCTGATGACTCCTTTAACCTTGATTATTGGCTCCTGGCTCCTGACCTGCTCCAGTCTGTTACCCATCACCCAGCCCAGACACATGCCATGATATAAAACAGGGATAATGAACCTTTTTTCAGACTGAGGGCAACATTTCCATTGGGCAGTCTTCTAGTCTGGGCAACCATGCCAGTGTCAGACAAGGCCAGAGGCAAAGTGGGTGGAACAATGAATGTACATTTTCAATTTTGTACTAGTTTCTACACACCATCCCCCATCCTCCATCCAGGCAACCAAGGGGCATAAGCAGTGTTTAAAGACACTTTGCAGCGAGGCAAAAACACTTTTTGAGTGGAGTGGCCGAGAAGGGGGGTAGCCTGGGGAAAGTCCTGAGCACCAGATTCAGAGGTCTGAGATTCCCTACCCCTAATCTAAATCAATAACTGATGTAACATTAAGGACTGGGCTTCTCTCTCACACACTTCTGTAAATCCATTTCTTTTTGACTGAAACCATGGACAAGTTTTCAATGAATGCCATGAAGATGATGTCAAACCTCCAGGGGACAGCTAAAATTGGTTCAGGCCCTCATTTGCCTCAGGTTACTATCTCCCCACAGCCATCCCCCAATGGCTGTTATGCAAGAGACTTGTTTTTTGGACATATCGCTAGCTTCTCTCTCGGCTCCATAACACTTCACTCAGGCCCTGTTACTTAAGCTCTGCCTACCTAGAGAAAGTGGTAGGCTGCTTCCCTCCCTTTCCACTCCACCAATATGGAAGACCTTTGCCAGGGGTAATACGGCAGTGCCCCGCTACTTCAATGAAGTATTAAATAGAATTGTTTCCACATCATGACGACCTGCCAGAAAGCTTTAGTTCAACTTTCAGAGCAGGATTTTTGAATCCTGAGTCACTTGACCTTCAGGATGTTGTGGAAAGGATGCTTGTGCTTTTATTATCAAAGCAGTTTTGCCCAGCGGAATCAGGCAAGGATTAGTAGTAGGCAGGAAAGATACGTTCCTCCCTTAAAAAGAAACGGGTGTGTGTGTATGTCAGGGATAGCCAAAGTGGTGCCCAGTAAATGTTGCTGAACTTCAATCAGCCAACATCGCCAATGGTCAAGGATGATGGAAATCAAGCAACATGTGCAGGACACCATGTCCATCGTCACCATCATGAGTTTATTTGTATGCCTCTTTTTCATGTTAGAGCCACGTAGACTACCCCTGTTGGATGTGGCGCAGAGGGAAGAGGCAGCTGGGTACACTTGCACTGGTCCTCAGAGGGCTAAGTTGGCTAGGGGGCCCTGCCAGGGACTGGCTGCTTTTCTGTTTGAGTTTAGAACTTTATTCTAACAAAACTCCCATCCTGAGCCTCAGACAAGCTCTGCACAGGCCTGGTACAGACACACTGTCAGGGACTGGGCAGAGGAGGAAGACACTGGAGACAGGGGTGATGTCAAGGGCTGGTCAGGAGAGGAGAAGTGGTGGAGACTGCCTCCCCATCTTGACCCTTCCAGGGAGGAGGAAGACAATACAGTGGATGCTTGGGTTGCGAACGTGATCCGTGCAGGATGCACGTTTGCAACCCACAGCATTCACAACCCAGTACGCTCCCAGTACGTTTCCGAGCACAATTCAAAGTGTTGGTGCTGACCTTTAAAGCCCTAAACGGCCTCGGTCCAGTATACCTGAAGGAGCGTCTCCACCTCCATCGTTCTACCCGGACACTGAGGTCCAGCACCGAGGGCCTTCTGGCGGTTCCCTCACTGCGAGAAGCCAAGTTACAGGGAACCAGGCAGAGGGCCTTCTCGGTAGTGGCGCCCTCCCTGTGGAACGCCCTCCCACCAGATGTCAAAGAGAACAACAACTACCAGACTTTTAGAAGACATCTGAAGGCAGCCCTGTTTAGGGAAGCTTTTAATGTTTGATGTATCATGGTATTTTAATATTCTTTTGGAAGCCGCCCAGAGTGGCTGGGGAAACCCAGCCAGATGGGCAGGGTATAAATAATAAATTATTATTATTATTATTATTATTATTATTATTATTATTAAACCCGCAGCAGTGCATCTGCACATATGTGGGTTGCAATTTGGCACTTCCACGCATGCACAAAGCACAATTTAGCGCTTCTGCGCATGCGTGACCACCGAAACCTGGAAGTAACCTGTTCCGGTACTTCCGGGTTTCGGCAGTCCGTAACCCGAAAAAACACAACCTGAAGCGTCTGTAACCCGAGGTATGTCTGTATAGATTTACAACAGTGGTTTGTGGGAAGTCACAGCTCAGAGAAAGATGAGGGGGAAAGTTGGGAAATAATGGGGGAGGAAGAGCAGCAGCTGGCTGACACGTTATCACTAGAAAGCATTCCAGACCCACCATCTCCCAGAACCTGGCAAGCCTTAAAAGTAGGAGAGAAAAGGGCTCAGAGACAGAGGACACTTAGAGGCACCCGTAGAGGAGGTGATGATGATGATGAATGAGGAAGTAGAGATAGGGGAGTGGAGATTCACTTGGGACAACGCTATTATCCAAGAGACTGGGTTCTATAGCCTCTCTCTGTAAAGTTTGAAATTTAAAAAGAACAGCAAGAAACTTTTTCTTGTCTTTATACTTTCCTGGGCAACCAGCAGGGAGGCGCTGACAGCATTCTGACACACACCTAATAAGAGTGTAGGAGTCAGGAAATGCAACAAACCTTGATATTCTGGAGCCTGGCCCCACTGGGTCCTGACAGGTTATCCCATTTGATCTTCAGAGAGGGAGACAGAAAGAGACTTGCCCAAGCCCCCTTCATTGCAGGGGTGCTGACTTGGGCCCCACATTGTGGGTGCCCAGCACACGCACATTGCGCTGCAATGTGATGACATCACAACATAATGTGACAACATCATGTGACATTGTCTTGATGCCGTGGTGCGCAGTGCTCCAGTACTGCGGCAGCGATTGGACCGGGGCCTGAGCCTCCACCATGGGGCCTTGTGGAGGAGACCCAGCCCCTGGTCCAGTCACCACGACAGCACCAGAGCATCAGAGGTGAAGCAGGGCATCAGAGCTGAGCATCAGGGCAAGGACAGTGGGAAGGGGCTATGGCAGCTGCTATTGCGGTGAGGTATGCAGAGCTGTGGACAACCACAGGCACCCACAGCAAAATAAAAATAAAAATGTGGAAACCCGAGCACCCAGAGTCCTGGGGAATTCACCTATGCCTCATTGTGTTATGTGACTGGGCATTTTTTTTGCCCCCAAACAATGGTTGAACACTCTTTGTCCACTCACTGTTTTTAAAAATACGTTTTGGTCAAAGAGCATGCTTAGCTTCCTACATCAACTCATGTGGCTTTATCAAGTGATATTATAGGCTGACTGAATTATTTTGTTCTTTTCTTTATGCTTGACTGGTTGATAACCTCAGCATTGGTTCCCTCATGGCTTTAAAAGGTAAAGGGACCCCTGACCGTTAGGTCCAGTCATGGACGACTCTGGGGTTGCAGCGCTCATCTCACTTTATTGGCCGAGGGAGCCAGCGTACAGCTTCCGGGTCATGTGGCCAGCATAACTAAGCCGCTTCTGGTGAACCAGAGCAGCGCACGGAAACGCCGTTTACCTTCCCACCGGAGTGGTACCTATTTATCTACTTGCACTTTGACATGATTTCGAACTGCTAGGTGGGCAGGAGCAGGGACTGAAGAATGGGAGCTCACCCTGTCACAGGGATTCGAACCACCGACCTTCCGATCAGCAAGTGCTAGGCTCTGTGGTTTAACCCACAGCACCACCCACATCCTTTAGTGAGTGTTTATTTGTGTGTTTTGGATTGTATATTTGTGGGAGATGTAACCAAATTACAGAATCATAGAATTGTAGAGTCAGAAGTCACCACGAGGGTAATCTCTTCCAACCCCCTGCAATGCAGGAATCTTTTGCCCAATGCAGGGATTGAACGCATGGCCCTGAGATTAAGAGTCTCATACTCTACCAACAGTGCTACCCTAGCGTGCGTATAGGTGTAAATGTTCTTAATGTTGCTTTGTGTGATTTTCTTTGATATGGGAGGTCTTAGTGAACTGTTTTTGGAAAGCATTCTTTGTGCACTACAGCTTTAGGACTGAGCTGAAATGGGAGGAGTGTATTTTCATGCCCCCATAAAAAAAGGCCCATTCATTTTGGTGAAATTTTGTGGAGTGAAACTAGCAGGGGTGGGGTAGGGTGGTAATCTTAGGAGCAGGAGGAGTTCATTGTGCTTTGCATAGCTCTGGAGGTCACCATTCTTAAAGTGACTCCCACAGCCGCTTTAAGAATGGTAGACTGTTTGGTGGAGACCCTCTGTCATTCAGAGCAGACAACACCGAGGTAGATAGGCCAATGTCCTGAACCTGGTATAAGGTTGCTAACTGTGAGCTGAAGCAGTGGGCATAGCTCCGAAGTGCAAGCCAGCAGCTTTCCTCGAATTAGCCAGTGATCAGGGTTTGGCTGAACTGCAGGGGTGAATCCTCTTTTGTGAAAGTTTAAGTGCTGCATGCTTAAATGGGAGCTGCTTCGAAAAATCTAGGAATAACAAATAAACCCGTTAGGGGCAAGTCCTTTCTATTGGCTTCCAGCAATGCTTAATGGCTATTGTGGGATTTAACGGAGCCGAGGCAAGCAGAAGTCAATTAAACTTTAATCAGTCACGACTGGTGTCTTATTTATTTTTTTCCTGTGCAATGACATTGAAACAGCCCTTTGGCAAGCAGCCTATGGCAATGGCTCTTTTAGTCTTTTCTCTCCATCTTGCAGAACATCAAGTTCGCCTTTTTTAAAAAAAAGAAAGAAAGAAAACTCCATTTCCTGCCCGTGCCCTTCAATATCACTTATCCTCTTCACAAATCTTGCCCTGTTCTCAAATCAAAGCATCCTGTTTATTCTTCCTGACCAAAGGAGGGCTGCCTACTCATTAGTAATTTTTTGTCTCTTCTGCTAGATAGTCCTAGAAATTCAGCGGGACAGTTTTCTTATTGTTCAAACCTCCTCTGAGGAAAATCAGTGGAGGAGTTTGCCCCTTCTTCCACATCACATCCTATGATGTAGCGTTAGGAGGAAGGAAGTTTGACCAATTCTAGCACTGAGTGGAAAACCCTCCCCCTATTATTTCATGGGTCTATAAGAAGGAAGTGAAGAAGGGCATTTTTGGTGATTTCATAGTGGAATAGGATAGGTTTCCCTGACCTATAAAGTGCTGTGTCAAAGAGGTACAGCACCTGCTTTGCGCAAGAAAGTTTTCTGGTTGGAGAACCCTGGAATGGAGAACCCCAGGAATGGAGAACCCTGCCTGGTATCCTGGAAAGTCACCGCCAGACCTTGCAGACAATGCTTAGCAAGATGGACCAATGACCTGAGTCAAAAGAAGGCAGTTTCCTATATTCCTACGTGTAGCTTTACATACAGCTGTTGGCAGGGCATGCATGTGAGGCTGTCATTTTCTTCCCACGGTGCTTTGGACGATCGCTAAGTCCAGGGCATTATGTAGGGTTCAAAACTATTATTATTATTTCTTTAATTTGTATGCCACCCTTCATCTGAAGATCACAGAGCTGTTCACAACAAGTGGCTGCCAGGCTGGCAAGAGAGCCAATACTGTTGCCACTCTGGGAAGGGAAGGGAAGGGAAGGGAAGGGAAGGGAAGGGAAGGGAAGGGAAGGGAAGGGAAGGGAAGGAAAGGAAAGGAAAGGAAAGGAAAGGAAAGGAAAGGAACTGTGCTACAATCGTTGCCAATGGCAAGCATCACCCATGATAAGTTCTTGGATAATTTTTCCTTCCCCTGGAGATATTTGGTGGGTTCCTGATCCATTTCACCACCTAGCAATAGGGTGGATAATTTTAAGTGGTCCTTTGTGCCTGTCTCTAATCTAAATCCTTACTAATTTCATCAGGTAATGTTTAAGCAGAAGTTGAATCGTGCAGCTCAGAACTTGCTCTGCTGTTGCCAATATGACCAAATTTTTCTGTGGACATTATAAAGGTCAGCCAAAAGTGTTCAGCCACAGAAAAAGAACTCTCAATGAAACACTAACGGGAGGAATTTAGTTCCGCTTCTCTTCTATGAAGTTACTGTAGCTGACACAAATGACTGCAGGATGCGATTATAATGTTGGAATTCTGCCTGGGTCAGAGGAATGTGCCACAGCGTAGGCACCGGCAGATATTCCTGTCGACCTCCCCGCGTCTCCACTCTGCTGATAAGCAGGCGAGGTCCCGGCGATTCATCTCAGATGTGTGAGAGAAACACACCGTTCTTCCTCTCTCCCCTTTGGTGTCCCCCAGAGAGGGGAAAGAAGCAGACAGAAAACTATTTACATCTTTTATTTCTGTCTCTCATATCAGTACAGAGAAACATGTCTGCACTCGACAACAGCAAGAAGAAACTCCACCCATGAACTTCCAGTACGGGTCATATGACACACACACTGAGCTAACATCCGGTGCTCAGTACAGAATGGACTGCCCCTTTGTTTCCATGGCAACAGTCACAAACATCCTGTTTGGCTTTCCAGCCACAAGCAGCTGACTGAGCTGCTGGAGCCTTTGCTTGCTGCAGCATTGGTGCTTTATGGTAACATATAATAGGGCAGTAAAACCAATTTGATGAGGCTTATTAATTTCTTGTTACCAAGACACACACACACACAAACTTTTGATTTTTTTTTAAAATGGCATATACAGATTGGGCCTGGTATCCTCTGCATGGCTGTGAAAGGTGAGAAAATGTGGTAGATCACTCAGGAAAAAAGGATCAGATTGAATGTTGATTGGCATGCTGTGCACTTTATATTCCATGAGATGTTTGTCCCATTGGGCAAGGGTATCAGAGTTAGAGTGCAAACACAGCAAATTCTACCTAGAGCAGCTGGCAATTATTTCTGTTGTCATTAAAATTTTACGTTACTTCTGCTCCTTTAGAGAAATGTGAAAGTTCAGATATAGATAGACAGACATAGTTTTTAAAGTTGTTGGTTTTTTTAACAGAGCAAGACCTATAGCTCAGTCAGTGGCGGAGCAAGCAGATCGGGCACCTGGGGTGGCACGTGTGCCCTGTGCCCAGGGGAAGCGACAGCTGCCTGCGGGGGCGGAGTCAGCTGCCCATGGGGCGGAGCCAGCCAGGGCAGGCGCTCCATGGGGTCTCCAAAGAGTCTGCCTGCCTCCTCCCACACAGCCGCCCTACAGCTAGTGGGGAGGCAGTGGGCACCCAAGCCACCACGTCACTCCCAGGAGAGATGCGTGGCTCGGATGCACTGCAGGCCCTGCGGTGAGTGCCGCCCGGCATTTTGTCACACCCCTCAGTGGTGACACCCGGAGCAACCCACCCCCATCACACCCCCTTCTTCTGCCCCTGAGCTCAGTGATAGAGCATTTGTTTTGTATGCAGAATATCTCCAGGCAGGGCAGAAAGAGACACATTCCTGAAATCCTGGTATGTCTGTGAAGCACAGTTAAATTTTGAATCTTTTAGAATTCAAATTCTAATGCAATAAAATACAACATAAGAAATAAAAGAAGCAGTAAAAATACAATTAAAAACCATACAACAATACTGTTGGTTAGAGCACAGGTTTTCAACCTTTCTGAGTCCATGGCCTCCTTGACCAACTACCTTACTTCTGCATCACCACTGTGGGGCTCAGGAACCCAGTTATGTCACCCCTTGCCTGCAGAGATAGAAGCCTCTCACTCTTTTCTGAAATCCTTCCTTGTGGAAGGTTCCCTCAGACTCCTCTCCTCTCCCCTCTTTGTGGGAGTCCTCCGGGCAGCCGCTGCTGCTGCCTCTGGTTCTTGAGCTACCCCACCCCCAGCCCCAAAGAGAGGTGCCTCCTCACACTGCCCCATAGGGGCCTGGGAAGAGGATCCTTGCAGTCTTAGCGGCCCAATGAAGACTGGCCAAAGGTCTTACTGGCCAGCACCTTACCTTGGGAGGCAGCAGTGGCAGCAGCGGGCACTGCCGGGCCTGCATGGCAGACTGGCTCCCCTTCGGCACCAGGCACTCGACTCCCAGGCAGGCCTTGCACACAGCAAGCACAAGAAAAGCCAGCGCCTGCCTGCCTGCCTGGTCTCCCACTTGTCTGTCTATTCCCAAAAGCAAGGGTTGGTGGACTAGCTGGCTGGGCTCTCTTACCCACTTGCTTGATTACTCTGAGGCTGCCTCAGGAAAAAGGGACAGAGGCCGGTGTTGCCTGTGGCTCCCCTGAGTATCCTTCAAGGTGCCCCAGGGTACCATGGCACACTAGTTGAAATCCAGTGGGTTAGAGCATGGTGCTGATAATGCCAAGGTTGCAGGTTTGATCCCCATATGGGGCAGCTCCATCTTCCTGCATTTCAGGGGGTTGGAATAGATGATCCTCAGGGTCCCTTCCAACTCTATAATTCTATTATTACAGTTGCTACAACAGGTGGAAAAAAACCCGTGTTGTGTTTCTGCCAAACACTTCAGCAATTTTTAAGTAGTTCATGGGGGCAGTCAATTTGGGGACCACTGCTCTGGGCAGTCGTGTTAAATAATATGATTTATTTAATGGGAAAATAAAGCCCTGGATTGCTGGTGGCACTGTGGTCTAAACCACTGAGCCTCTTGGGTTTGCTGATTGGAAGGTCGGCTGTTTGAATCCCCATGACGGGGTGAGCTCCCGTTACTTGGTTCCAGCTCCTGCCAATCTAGCAGTTCGAAAGCACATCAAAGTGCAAGTAGATAAATAGGTACCGCTCCGGCGGGAAGGTAAACGGTGTTTCCATGCGCTGCTCTGGTTTCGGTGTTCTGTTGCACCAGAAGCGGCTTAGTCATGCTGGCCACATGACCCGGAAAAACTGTGGACAATGCCAGCTCCCTTGGCCTGTAAAACGAGATGAGTGCCGCAACCCCAGAGTGGTCCACAACTGGACTTAACTGTCAGGGGTCCTTTACCTTTACCTTTTTAAAGCCCTGGTGCCATTTGCTGCTTGAGGAAGCCAACATTCTGTTACAAATGGCATCACAACCTTCATGCAACTGACTCCTGTCCAGATGACACTCTTTGTGTTGAACACCAAAGGCCAGGCATGTTCTCCGCCTGGTATGTTAAAAGACAGCAAAGGCAGCTGACAGTGACATTACACTAGTCAGAATAGTCCAATACTCAGGGCTTGTAGGGTACCTGTCACAGCGCATTGTTTGGAGGATGGAGAAATGTCATATTAGCATAGTTGGTTCCCCTTCTTCCCCCGCCCTTCCGGTGTATCTGTGTTAACCAAGCTCAGTTGACAACACCATCAGTGGATTGCTTTTATCTAACAAAAGGAAAGCACAGCTGAAATTGCACCCTTAACAGACATGGAATTTCATTAGCATGTTAATCTTGCTACCTACAAATAGCATATGTATTTCATCTCCCTTGAAGTAAGTGACATAATCTTTTCCACTTGGATGTTACAAATATCTTATTTAAAGAAAAGAAAAGAAAAGAAAAGAAAAGAAATAGATCCAAGAAGAAGAGATTACTTGTTCATATAGCGTGCTAACAATAAGTGGAGTTTCTGCTTTGAGCATTCAAAGAACAAAAGGGAATTGGGCTTGGCCATGAGCACATTATTTGATTGCTTACAGCAGAACGTGTATTCTGCTCAGGGCTGAGGGGGGTGTTGATAAAGTACAGTGTAGTGAGCCCTATTTCAGCAATGGTGGTCCTCCTGAGGTTTGTGGGAGGCCTATGTAGGATTGACTTGGTGGGGCTGGCAGCTCCAAGTAGCAACCATTTCTTCCTTCTGCAAAGGGGTTCTGGGACATTTTCAGAAACAAAGATAGTGGCTACCTGAAACTGACAGGAGTGGGAAGGAGGAGGAGGTGGAGGACTCTACTAGGTTCCTGCTTCCTCAGCAGCTACCCAAGGATGACACCTGCTGCTTCTGGGTCTGACCCTGTCCCTGTTGAATTCCATTGTCTTTGGGGCAAGGTGAAATGATAGAAATAACCTGCGATAGATCATGCACATATATAACACACTTGAGTGAAGTCATAAGGTGGTGTAAGTGCATGTGTGGACAAGCCAATGGGGAATGAATCAAACAAGGTCACATCCACAACACACAACACATTTAAAACACATTTATATCACTTTAACCATCACGGTTTCCTCCAAAGAATACTGAGAACAGTAGTTTGCCCCTCACAGAGTTACAAACAGAAGTTCTTAGCAAACAGATGTTCTTAGGATTCTTTGGGGGAAACCAACTGCTTCAGGTGTGGATGTGACCTAAGTCAAACCAATCCAGTAGAAGATTTAATGCAGATGATTCCCTCTCTCTCTCTCTCTCTCCCCCCTCTCTCCCTTTTCCAACCGAGTGACCAAATATTTTGGACTACAGCCCCCATCAACCCCAGATAGTTTGACAGTTCCAGGCTCTGAGTCAGGCCCAGTGGTCATTATGAGTGGCTTGAGTTTGGATCTACCATCTCTTCCTCTGGCCCTGACTGATCCAGCTGACTTCTTCTTGCCCAGATTGGGGTCAGAGTCCATCATGCTTCCTGGGCTTGGGGTCATGTCAACCCAAAACTTCCATGTCTTGCCTAGAAACATCATAGATTCCCATTGACTCTGCCATGTTTGGCACCCATAATGAAGTGTGGTCATGACGCTCATTTCTGTTGCCCTGGGAAACAACAAGCTTGGATGAAGTGGAAATAATGGAATGAAAATTGCATTCTCTAGGAATGAATCTTAATTGTGATGTATAGATTGCATTTATGAGGCCAAGAACTGCAACTGGTGGAGTGCAGTAGAGATGGGAGGAAGAACAGTTGGAGGAAATATCACTTACCCATTGACATTTTCCTCTTAGAGCCAACTTATCAATTCAACTATTTTTTTTTAGTGGCCATGGGTTCAAATTCTGGCTTTGGTCCCATGTAATCACATTTGCTGCAGGTTTTTGCTAGGCAGGGAATCATATCTGTGCTCAGTCAGGCTCTGGCATCTAATTTACTGTCTCTGCTTAATGCAACCAGGCAGATATTTATCAAACTAAGGAGTACGGTTTGGTTTCCCATGTTTATGAGTCCCAGGGCTGAGTGGAAAGTGAGCCATTAACTTCAAGAAAGAAGCTATATGTTGTACGGAGTGTTGCATTGCAGTAGCTTTTCTGGTCTTAGATTTCATTTGTGCCCAAAATCCAATTAAGAAAACGGTTCCTGGGTGATTAGGCACTTTAAGAACGTGCAGTTAAATGGTCCGAAATATGTAAATAACTTCTGCGTATTTTGTTGTGATGCATATCCTTATTTAAAATTAATCGCTAATACAGTTCATGCAAAATCCGGATGAATCTCATTCTTTTTCATTAAATTGCCCTTTTAAAATCGATAATGTTTTCTTTAAAGGAAAGCTTTGGCTGTTACCAATTTAAATCTCATTAACTTTTGGCTTTACAGTCCAAGGTTCAGTTTGAGTTGTGTTGTTTGTGGAGATCTGAAGCAGCACACCACACACAATTCTATTGAACAAGATGCAGGAATACTGCTGCTAAGTAAATATTAGTTTGCACTGCAATCCTCTGCCTGTCTACTCAAAGAGACTTACTCCAAGGCAAGGGAACTTGGCAAGGATTTCTTATGAGTGGACATGCATAAGATTGCACTGCTGGAGTGTTAGAAAGTAGGGTTTTGAAGGGCTTCCTTTTAACCTAGTTTGACATCTTAAGTTGGCTGAAAACTTAAGTCCAAACCATAAAATCCAGTTCAAAATCTTCATGGATGCTTAGAGAGGCACATCCAGGAAAGGAGAGTACTGGAGATAAGAGAATGGTTGGTTCTACCACTGCTGTCACATGCTGACAGCTTCTAGGAGCCACAGGTGAGAGCTGAGTGCTGGGTGAGGACCAAAGGTGGACAAACTACCCCAGAAGGAGCACAAGGTGTCCCCCACAAAAACTACTACCTCCCCTAACACCCCATACACCCCAGCTTCCAATATTACAGGATAATTATTTAGCAAAAGATTCATATCACTTAATGAAAAACAATAAGCAGTTTACCAGGTGAAGGTAGCTGATGGGTCTCAAACCCTTCGTTAGTTAGGGACTTGTCTATCCTCTGCATACAAAAACAGGCTCTGGCAGTTTGAGCGGATGAGACCAATAGTGGGTCCAATGGTCAAGAGGGTGTTTTTTTCACATGCTGTAGAGGGAAGTGAGGGGCAGATGGGGCTCGTCAACCTGGGGAGGGAGCCCAGCTAGGAGAAGGAAAATTCTGATCCTAAACTTTTGGGAACCTACACAAATCTGGAATGGAGTCTCTAAGACAGTCGGATGGCACATTGTGTGCCTCCTTCTGGCAACTTGTGCAGCTAAGCTGGTGCCAAACATGTTGCTCTACTTTCCTTTGGACCACCTCAGTGAGGCCAAGAAGGGAGGAAGTGTCTCGTCATCTGCGCAGCCCAGGGCCTCCATACGCACTGTCCAGGCTTACACTCTGGGAAGGTCACTGCTAATACAGCAGTTTGACTTCACCTTCAGAGGCGCAATCCATTGTCTCTCAAGATGGGCTGATGCCAACAGGTCCTACCATTAGTCAGAATGAGACAACTGTATCAGGCTTCAAGTTCTTGGGTGCGTACCTGTGGGGATGCAGCAGTGGCAGCTCCCATGGTCATTATTCCTAAGACCCTCCCCCCACCATTTGCAGACTTTTTCAGTGGTGTTTCAAATATACACAATTTCACTGGTGTGGTGCCCTGGAACGCAACCCCCATGTAAATTGAGAGTTGCCTGTATATCATGGATTGAACATGTGACCTTCCCATAGCTGTCAACTTTTCCCTTTTCTTGCAAGGAATCCTATTCGGAATAAGAGAATTTCCCTTTTAAAAAAAGGGAAACGTTGACAGCTATGGACCTTCCGTATGCAGAGCAGATGTTTTTTTCACTAAGCTAGGGCCCTGGGGGAATTTAGGTTTGAATGTATAAACGCCCCACCCCATCACATAAGGGGCAAGGAACAACCCCTTCTCTGAAGGGGTCTTGTAACAGAACCCCAGTGTAAGTGGCTCACACAAGGGAGCCGCAAAAACAATGTGGTTGGTCAAGGGAGCCATGGACTCAAAAAAGGTTGAAAATCACTGACATAAGGGACAGGTTAATGTTTTAAATCTTTAAAATGTTGGCCTCCCCAATGAAAATTCTAGCAACTAGTCAAGAAGCATCACTATTGCTCCAGAATGAAAAATTGGCATCCTTAGCTGCTGATTGGCAATGCTAGGCCTATGAAACTAAACCCACATCTGCTACAAACTTTTCTTGGCCCCTTAGTCCCCCACAAGTTCTTTACAGTCTCTGAACTTCTTCTTTTTTTTGTTTTGACAGGATAGCTGTCATGAAATTGGCATATTTACTTTTACCTGCACATGCACACATGCACAGATGTGTGTGTGTGTGTGTGTAAAAATTGCTATTTTAAGCTCTCATCTCTTCACAAATGAGCTTATATTTCCTGACACTGATTACTTTAGGCATACTGATCCATCTGAAAGAAAGAAAGAAAGAAAGAAAGAAAGAAAGAGGAAAGCTTCAGTTCTTATCACCTTTGATGACATTTTAAAAAAAGTTTTTGGCCTTAAACCAGCAAAATATTACATTGTAATGGGCTACAGTGCCTTAGGCGGGCTGTCATGGAGACTGAAGATTTAGCAAGGCTTTTCAAAAAAGTTGGCTGGAGGGGGAGTTTTGCCACTCTATTATTTGCCTTGCATAAACATTAAGACACCACAACTGCTGGTTGCTTTCAATTACATGGACTCCTGTGCCTCTTAAAAGAGATTAAGATGAGATTTGGGGAAGCATCAGAGAATTCTTAAAACTGACAGCCCTGACACAGCTTGATTTCAGATTAGGCAGGATCTGACATAAGTACATTTGCAAAGGGAATTCTTTTCAAAGTCATCATGTTGGAGGCATTTTGCAATGAAGACATCATAATAATGGCTTTAATATGTAAATCGTAATAATTGCATTTATTACACTGTCAAGACCAAGCTGAAATATCCATTTCTTTCATAAGAGGCAGAGGAGAAATAAAGTGGTGCTGGCTTTCATGTCTCTCTTAATTTGGTTGAAAAATAATAATTTTGATAATGCAGTGGTACCTTGGGTTAAGAACTTAATTCATTCCAGAGGTCCATTCTTAACCTGAAACTGTTCTTAACCTGAAGCACCACTTTAGCCAATGGGGCCTCCTGCTGCTGCTGCGCTGCCGGAGCACGATTTCTGTTCTCATCCTGAAGCAAAGTTCTTAACCCAAGGTACTATTTCTGGGTTAGCGGAGTCTGTAACCTGAAGCGTCTGTAACCCGAGGTACCACTGTATCGGGGACAGCAGTGGGTTTTTAAAACTAGAACCATGAAGTTGCTTTGTGTCTCCTAGATCAGAATTTCACTGACAGACCAATCTTCCATGGTGGGACAAACTGTCTCATGATGA
This sequence comes from Podarcis vaucheri, assembly GCF_965113315.1. Taxonomy (NCBI): domain Eukaryota; kingdom Metazoa; phylum Chordata; class Lepidosauria; order Squamata; family Lacertidae; genus Podarcis; species Podarcis vaucheri. The sequence continues at coordinate 10,684,877 of NC_138758.1, read as the reverse complement.
TAGCTTTGGGTCGGAGGTCGGGAACTTTCTTTCAGCCAAAGGACTATATTTGCATCTGGGCCATCTTCTGGGGGCCACATGCCAAAGGATTTCTGCATCCAGATGCAAAATTGGGTGGAGCAATCCTTAATTTTGTAGAGTAAAATACACTAGTTTCAACATACACACACTACCCCCACTCTATCACCCATCCAGACATAAAAGAGGGATAATCACAGTTCAAAGACACATTGAGGAGTGGGGGCTGAGATTAAGAAGCATGATCTGGAGATTGTGATTCGGGAGCAGGTGTGGCTTGGGAAGAGTTCAGAGGACCAAGCAGAGAGGCATGGAGGGCCTTGCTTTAGGAATACCAAGAAGAAAGTGAAGTTGTTTCTGGGGAACAACAGGGTTGTTTCCCTTAATCCCTGCTCGTGAGCTTTCTGCAGACCTCTGGATAGCCACTGTGGGAACAGAGTGCTACTGTATGTATTTACACTGGCCCACTGGCAAACAGTGTTCCCAGAATCCAAGGGTGCTATGCAGTTAGTGCCCTGCCACTTTTGGAATGAACCTGTCTGCAGCACAGGGAGGGAAGCAATTCAGTGACTCTCTGGACCAATTTTTTAATATATATATATAATAATAATTTTTATTGAGTTTATGTTATATTTACCATAATCACAATCTGTTAAAATCATAACATCACCTATAGTCTTGCTCAAACTGAGCCTCGACTCCCCCCCCATTACTTGTCTTTCATAAATATTCACTTACAACTTAGCATTTCTATATCAACCAATTTACCTTCTTTCATGCTTATAAAATTTACCTTCCAAAAATTAGCATTACAAAATATTTAAACTCAAACCTGCAAGCATTTTCAAATGTCTACAATGTTCTCTCATATATTGTATAAATTTACTCCCCTCTCTGGACCGGTTTTGGGAAGGACGGGGTGCCCTTGCTAGCTGGGGCAGGCGGAAGAAGAATTGCCCCAAATCACTCCTTTCCTTCTCATATATGCCTTGTGTCACTACTCTTGCTATTATGGTGACTGCTACTGATGCTACTGGCCAGCCAACCAGTCACTGTCCTGTCCTCTCCCCATCCAACATCTGTTCCCTGGAACTGTAGGAGTACCACCAGGGTATTGGAGGGACAGCATTATTCTTAATGAACTGTCTGGATTGCTTATCTGTGCCTTCATCTGAAGAAGGGCCCTTCCTCAAAGGATCAAACTGTGGTTGATGTGGTCCTGAAGAGCCCCTTAGGCTGGTATTCACCAACCAGATGAATGGACTGCAGATGTTTTGGACTGCGGCTCTGATCAGCCCCCACCAGCACAGCCCCATGTTGGTTGGTTGTTGATGATAGTTGCAGTCCAACAGTATCCGGAGGGCACGCAGACTGGGGAAGGCTGTATTAAGGGTCTGGGGCAGCCTTTGCCAACCCAATGGCCTCAAGTTGTTGTAGATTACAGCTCCCATCAGCCCCAGCTAGCTAACTGGGATAATTGAGGCTGTAGTCTAAAACACCAGGAAGGTCCCAGATTGCCAAAGGCTGGCTCAGGCCTTTAAAAGTCAACAGCTACACTTTAAAATTGAGCCCAGACATGAACTGGTAAGAGATGTAGTATTAGTATAATCTGTTATGGTAGTCTTGCTCGTGCCAGAAATCTGGACAAATACACTTAGAACCAGAGAGCAGTTACAGAGTTTTCTGTAGGGTATTTTGGAACAAAATTTCTTTTCCAATCCTTTCATTGCTATTTTTCAAAATAGAATCAATGTGAATTAATATACCCATGACTGACGCTTGCTGATCAAACAATAATCATGCTTTCTTTTCTTTTCTTTTTAAACCAAACAAACACTGAAGTTCCTTTTTTATTTGAAAGTGTCTTTTCTGGTGTAATGAAATGCGTACTTATATGTTCTCATCACAGAAGCCATTTATATTCTCCAGTGTGCATGCAGCTAATGAATTGAAATGAGAGAAGAAATGACAAACCTTAGTCTCAAGAAAGGGTCAACACCTTTTCAAGCAAAGGTCCTCCAGTCATTTGAGTGGAAATGTTAATTGGCTCACTGCAGTTGAAATTAGCTCTACCAGATGTTGGGATGGGATGGCATAAAACAGAGAGGGAAAGAAACTGTTCAGTGAGTAATGGCTGGCAGTAAAGAAGAGGGACTGTGATCTTGTGTGCAACTGAGTTGCTTCAATCCCACTGATATCAATGGAGCTTTAGCAACATTGTACATGGCCTATCAACCTCTGATTTGTGATAGATGAATATGTGGATTTTGATCTTTCTTCATATCTTATTTTCCCGATCTTAAATTTAGCTTGGCTAATTTCTGCATTGTTTTGGTTTTCTCCGTTATAAAGGCTGCATGGAAATCTGCAAGCATGTTCATGCACATTGCCCCTATTTTATACACACTTTTGTAAGTAGTAATTTCAATCAATACAATGTATTGGATGCACACTATTTTCACCAACATATACATTTTTATGCACTATTTCACTTAATATATGCATTTTGGTTGGAGAACTGAATCCCAAATTTTGGAGAAGTGCTAATTTTGAAGGCTAGCTGCATTATGGGTTGGGTATGTGTGTAATTGGATAGGTTTCATTAAAAAATGAACCAGATGCATTTCCCGCTTCCATTTCTTCCTCTAAGAAATAGTGTCAGTGGTCCTTGACTTAAGAATTGTGCTTGATGGGACCAAACAGCCACCTAGTAATTCAGCATCCTGTTTCCATGAATCTTCCATTTCAGGAGAGACCACTGGTCCATCTAGCTCAGTCTTGTCTACACTGACTGGCAGTGACTTCCTAGGGTTTCAGATGGGGAGTCTCTTCCAGCTCAATCTGCAGATTCCATGGATTGAACCTGGGACATTCTGCATACAAAGCAGATGCTCTACTGCTGAACCATGGGTCTTTCCCTGTAAAATAATACATTTAACAGTTGCTCCATCACTGAACTATGTCTCTTCTCCTATCCTCCAAAGAAGCCCACAGTCAGGGCAATAGCTCTCTATAGTTGTAGTCCCCTAGGAACTGGTATTCCATGACATATTGTGTCTGAACAACATAGGCTCTGTTTTGCCACTATAGCTTTGGAATGATCTAGCAGAGCTCTAGTCTTCTTACAGTTTACCCAACTGTAGTCCTGCAGTGGTGCAGGTCTGCAAGAATTGAGACTTCCCATATTCATCTGTTTCCTCTCTTTGCCCTGTGAAAATAGAACTTGTGCGTTGTAGTCTCATCTGTTCCTGAATGTCAGCTATCCTAGGCCACCCACCCATACACATTAATAATTGTGCTACCTGTACATCTTCCCTGATGTGTTGAGAGAAAAAAATAATATACAGATACAGTAAGATACAGTATATATATATTTTAAAAGCCTATTGTTTTCTGTCAGAATAAATATTTGATTCTGAGGTTTGCAGTGTGTGCCAGGTATGGAAAATACATTCCTTTTAGGTGGCAAACCTTGTGCTGAGAAGGTTCATTTGGGCGTAACCTGTATCTGGGAAAATCTTTTGGTTAGCACATGGAAAAGATGGCAGAAAGCACACTAGATGGTGCATTCTCATCTCGGGCAATCTTTAACCTGCCAGTTTTCATTTGCTTTCCTCTCCATCAGTTGAATCTTTTTGGACATCCCTCCCCACTCCCACCCCTGGTAAAAAGCTGTCATCAGAACTGTCAGGTTGCCTGGCAGACATGCTGGGTTCTACCTTTTGATGGAGCCCTGTCTAGTAGAACTCAGTGAAGTCTCCTGCTACAGCTTTTATTTCTGAACTGAAAGGTCTACATGTGTAGTGGCATAAAAATGTGGAATGCTCAACCCAGAGAGGCTTGCCTGGTGCCTTCATTACTTATCTTTAGGTGGCAGGCACAAACTTTCTTCTTCTCTCAGGCTTTTGACTAATTATACAATCTATGGCCTTTTAAACTGGGGGTGGGGGGAGAAGGATTGGTTTTGTTCATTACTATGTTGTGTATTTTTGTGTTTTTATATTGTAAACCCACCCTGTTATCCTCAGATAAAGGATGGTATGGAAATTAAATTAAGGTAAACAGATAAATAAGAAGCCACATCAAAAATTCAGTTTCTCTCACTCTGAATTGTCTATGTCAACCTTCTCCAATGTGGTGCCCTCCCAGTGTTTTGGACCACACCTCCCATAATCTCTAGCCTACATGGCCAATGGTCAAGGTTGATAGGAATGCTGGCCAAAAAAATCTGGAAAACACTAGGTTGGAGAAGGCTGGTCCACATTGACCACGTGTGGTTTTACAGGGTTTTTAAAAGAAGCATTTCCTAGCCCTACCCAAAGATGCTGATGATTGAGCCTGGGACCATCTAAATGTGAAGTATGTGGTCTGCAGCTGAGATATGTCCTGTGCATCTTCAAGACCATTTAGCTCATCTGGCCAAAACCCATCAATCTTCTGTTAAAATTCTTCAAGTTATCATTGTTCTTATTAATTGACCTGCAATTTAGGGTTGCACATGCTGGGGCATGTGGCACAGAACTTATCTCCATCTTGTGAAGACCACATGCCCAGAACTCTGGGAGAGCGCCCCCCCCCATGTGTGTGGTCAAGACTCTCTCAAGCAAATACAGATGGAATCAGAATTTGAGCTCAGTTTCTGAGCTAGGACTAAGCTCGTCCATAGCTGAGGAGAGGTGCATGCTCACTAGGCTGCTGTTGTCTCCACCCTCTGATTTGCCCACTCTGCAGATTTGTTGCAGATTTCCTGTGTACCAGTTAATGCATTTATCATTTGTTGTTGTTTGGCCATTTAGTCGTGTCCGCCTCTTCGTGACCCCATAGACCCGAGCACGCCAGGCACTCCTGTCTTCCACTGCCTCCCGCAGTTTGGTCAAACTCATGCTGGTAGCTTCGAGAACACTGTCCAACCATCTCGTCCTCTGTCGTCCCCTTCTCCTTGTGATCTTTCCCAACATCAGGGTCTTCCAGGGTCTTTTATCACAGAATCATTAAATTGTAGAGTTGAAGGGGCGATCTAGCCCAAACCCCTGCAGTGCAGGAATCTTTTACCCAATGTGGGGCTTGAATCCACAACTCTGAGATTAAGAGTCCCATGCTCTAGTGACTGAGCTAGATTGGTTCAGTGCGATGCATCTTGCCTGTTATTTCAGGTGTGGGCACAAATGTCCACAGTATTAATTTTTGTATTTACTATCTGTTCGAACTTGCTATTTTAGGGCTCTGTAGCCTTTGGAAAACCCAAAAGCAGTTTCCAGCTTTTATGTGAGAGATGTGCATGCATTGTGGTGCAAAAGTCATGGGTCATGATGGACACTTCCTCTATCAGAGGAGATTTGGAACTATTTTAGAAGTATTTGCAATACTCTTGCAAAGCATTTAGAAGGACTAGTCTTCCTTGGATCCATGCCACTGAAGAATATTGATTTCTTTCAGTGTTTCTTTGCTCAATAAGGACTAAAATTTACTGCAGTAGAAGCCGCTTGCTGTGGCCTGGTCCAGTCAATTTCACAGCACATGTATGAGAGTAGAAAAAGCAGCTGCAATTAGTAACTGGGTAACAGAGGGCGGGGAATCAAATGCACAAGCTTTTCTTTCAGATGTTACAAGCTCTCTTATCCTCTAATACCAAACTGCAGCTTGTCATGATAATCCTAAAAGGGACACATTAGGGATCAGTCTAGTTGAATGGGTTTTTTCAAAGTATGGCAAGCTTGCTTGACCACTTGCCTAGCAGCCTCTTCACAGAGCCCTTGATTTAAACAAAAGCACAATTCTCATCTGCTGCTGTGTCCTTCTAGACACACTGAGCACTACATCCTTAGCAGGGTATTTCTGGGTCCAGCTGGGTCACTGTCAAGTAGGCAGTGTGGGGTATATTTTCTGCTTTGTATGTGACCAAATACTGCACTTCTAAATCACACCACTCCAAGAACATGGGTTATTTAGGCAATATGGTGCTATAAAACCACTATGGTGTGCTTGCTTTACTTATCCTCTCACTCAAGACAAACTTTCTGACAGTTTACATGTGCTCTTTTCATCCAACTCTAATCACAAAAAAGTCATTTTCCTTGATAACAGCAGAGAGGCCAATGTGCTTCAGTCTTTTTCCTCAGAATTATTGTCTGCTTAATGCAATTTAAAATGAGAAGAGGGTCAGAATCATGGGCAGCTTTTAATTGATCAAAATATGAAATATTATCAAATGGTACCTTATTAAAACATGTCTAGTGGATGAGAGTCAGAAAGGAATATACATTTTCTGTTCTCCCCCCTCCCCCTTTCATCTGTTCCTTTTCACTGGCAAGATAGTTTGGCTATGTTAATGCTTCTCCAGATGGAATATGCCAGACTAATGTACAGAATTGCTGCTTAGGTGGCCTTTTAATATATATGTTCCTTTTCTCTGCTTTCCGCCATATCCTTGGAGGAGCAACATAACAATTGACTGCTCTCCCCTCATTTTCATTGATGACTATCTAACTACAGTAGAATCCAAAGTGTGGAGCTGTTTTTCATCATCACCCATCATAAAATGCACAGATTCCTCTGTACAGATGCGCTTTTCACTCAGAAGAGCTGAGTGCTGGAACAAGAGCGCTCCACGTAGAGTAACCTTTTTTTCAGCCTGAGGGTCATGGACTGATTGGTGGGAGGAACCAGTTGGGGAACCAACAAGGGAAGAAGCCCAGGGAGTGGTAGTCGGACAACAGTGAGTGGCCACAGGGAGTAGAGGGGAAAGACTGGGAAGAGGAGGTGTTGGAAGTTGAAGGGGTAACAGGGCTCAGTGAGCCAGGAGAGTCTGTGGTAGAGAGAAGTCCAGAATCAGAGGCAGAAGCTGAAGCGGGGGGTGGAGGGAGGCCAAGAGGCAGAGAGGAGTCAGGCTGGTGAAGAGTCATAGGTGTCTTCCCCTTTCTGCTGAAACAAGCTCTCTCCCCTCCCCCTTGTCTCCCAAAACCAGAAGAGGCATGAAAAGGGCAGAGAAGAGATTGGCTGCATGCCTCTGATTGCTTGGGAAAAGCCCTGGAGAGAGAAGGTCTTAGACAACTGTGGGGAGGCAGGAGCTTTCAGTCTTGGGGCAAGACCTACTGGAGATGAACTGCTCTGCTCATTAGACCTGGCACTCCACCAAGTCTGTGGAGATAGTATTTTTGCTAATAAAGAGTTAACTCCAACTTTGAAAGGTGTGATTTACTGCCTGCTCAGTGTTTGACACTGAGGGCCACAGTTGCTTCTGCAAAGCTTCCAAGGGCTATGAGCCAGAGGCAAAAGTGAGCAAGGTACTGGATGTAAAATTTGCCTTTCTATAGTAGGGAGCATCCTTGAAGTCACTCACAAATAGCTACCACCTGTACTGAGCAGGCAGGCACACAAGTCACCTGGTCGCAGTCCTCCCCACCACAGTGAGCTGCATTATATTTCTATTTAAATTAAAATAACATGTGCAGATGAATTAGCATATACAAATTGTATACAGATGTGTCCTCTCTCTCTCTCTCTCTGATGACATAAGTGACCCCCCCCCCCGTTTGCAAATCAGCATTGGTACGTAAAAGGAACAGGGTACATTGGGAGCCCTGCAAAATTTTGCTTTCAAGCTGGGTGCAAAAAATAAAAAATTGCTTAAATTACAACTAAACCACTCTTTCTTTCTTCTACATGGTGCAGAACACTAATTTCTTTCCTACCTAGGCTGATTGTAGGTTTATCATAGGCCCCAACCTTAATAGGCTGCCAGTAAGCAATCAGCTAGAAAGTGGTGTTTGTTTCATAGCCTTTACAATATTGTGCGTTTGAAATCAGAACTGGGTGTTCTAAAGGTATTGACCTTGATGCTTACTGAAATCTTGGGGTGAGCTTTTTTTCTTTGGTATAGTTAATTATATGCAACATATGCAATCATTTGCACTATACTTTGCAACAAAGGTTGGGACGTGGGTGGCACTGTGGGTTAAACCACAGAGCCTTGGACTGGCCAATCAGAAGGTCGGCGGTTCAAATCCCCGTGACGGAGTGAGCTCCCGTTGCTCAGTCCCTGCTCCTGCCAACCTAGCAGTTCGAAAGCACGTCAAAAGTGCAATTACAGTGGTACCTCGGGTTACATACGCTTCAGGTTACATACGCTTCAGGTTACATATGCTTCAGGTTACACACTCTGCTAACCCAGAAATAGTGCTTCAGGTTAAGAACTTTGCTCCAGGATAAGAACAGAAATCGGGCTCCGGCGGCACGGCAGCAGCAGGAGGCCCCATTAGCTAAAGTGGTGCTTCAGGTTAAGAACAGTTTCAGGTTAAGAACGGACCTCTGGAACGAATTAAGTATTTAACCTGAAGTACCACTGTAGATAAATAAGTACTGCTCCAGCAGGAAGGTAAACGGCATTTCTGTGTGCTGCTCTGGTTCACCAGAAGCGGCTTAGTCATGCTGGCCACATGACCCGTAAGCTGTACGCCGGCTCCCTCAGCCAATAAAGCGAGATGAACGCCGCAACCCCAGAGTCTGTCATGACTGGACCTAATGGTCAGGGGTCCCTTTACCTTTACCTTGCACCAAAGGCTATCAAGCACTTTGAAGACTGCCATGCAAATAGCCTCCTATTGGGCTTAGGGAACAAGTTGTGACCTCGCCCACAAAGGGTGCCCTCAAATGAAGCACTTTTCAGCTTATCCACAGAAAGGACTGGCAAGGAAGGGAAAGAGATGCTCAGTTTTGGGATGGAGTTCCTGGACGTAGTTTTGGGGGTGAGGCTTTGCTCCTCTCAGCTACATTCTGGGTAGCACCTGTCCACAGAACTGAATGGAAACCACTGAGGACAGAGCCAGCCTATATTTGGATATAGCACTGCCTTTGCTGGTTCCAGTACTTGAGGTGCAATCTTAGGCATATTTCCTTGGAGGAAGCCCCTAAACTGGAAGCAATATAGAAATTAATTGTACAGTGGTGCCTCGGGTTCCATACGCTTCAGGTTACAGACTCTGATAACCCAGAAATAGTACCTCGGGTTAAGAACTTTGCTTCAGGATGAGAACAGAAATCGCACGGTGGTGGTGCAGCAGCAGTGGGAGGCCCCATTAGCTAAAGTGGTGCTTCAGGTTAAGAACAGTTTCAGGTGAAGAATGGACCTCTGGAATGAATTAAGTATTTAACCCGAGGTACCACTGTATATTGTTTCAGGTATTACACTTTCCCTCCCTCTTTTTTCTAAAAAGGTTATCTACTCCTGGTTTACAACATCTCAGTATTCTAGACTGCTCAAAAGCAACAGAAACAGGAATGTCAAGATTTTGCTTCACTTAGCTTTTCTCCTAGTAAAGGTATTGTACAGGGGCAGGGAGCCTGTGCCCCTCCACATGTTGCTGGACTACAACTCCCATCAGCCCCAGTCAGCATGGCCAATGGTGGCTTGCAGTCAAACAACATCTGGAGAGCCAGAAAACCTTACCGTCTTAGCACTACAATATGAGCTAAGCAAATGAAGAAGTGACCAGGAATAATTTGAATACCATGCCAAGGAGATTCAGTACAGGCAAAAGAGAGGGTACAGTACTTCTTCAAACAGCACAAACTATGGAGTCTATCTACCAAAAGATTGGACAAATTTATGGCGGATAATGATATCAACAGCTGCTAATTATGATGACTGTATATTGCCTCTACTAGCTTTTGGGACCCACAGGTGGGAGATCATGAGCAATGAGAGTGCTTGCTGTGCTCATTAGTAACAGGCAGAATGGTAGGGTGCCACCTGCCCTCCAGTCAAGCATATTGCTGCTGCTTATCAGGAGGCAGAGGGGAATGAAGAGGGCAGTATCAAGGTCAGTGTGGTGCAAATGGACCAGCAGAGTCAATCCCGTGGACCTGCTGGTGCGTTTGCACTGTGCCAACCCTATTGGTGCCTTGCCCTTGGTAAGCAGCAGCAATGCAGGCAACCAGAGTTTTGGTGGGCAGTGGTGCCCCACCTCACTGCCTGTTACAGGCACTCAAATCACATTGTGGGCTTCCCATAGGCAAATTGTGGACTAGAGGGGCCTTTGATCAGAATTCAGTGGGGCTTTTCTTAGGATCTTGTGCTGTAGGATCCAAGCTGCTATTTCAGGTTTGGGCATACCAAACAACATTGTTTACATTTTGTCATTTGAACCACAGACTGCCCCACCTTCTCTGCAATTGCAGAAATTGTCATTGAAACTTTCTTTGGTTTCTAAAGAGGTTCTTCCTGTGGTGTGAAGGGCTGTTCTTTGAGAAACCTGAGCCCAAAGATTCCTTGGGTCTTTTGAATTAGTCCTGTAGTTTTGGGACATATGTGTGTAGGTGTATGAATACACTCATATGTGCCCGTGTATAATCCTTGTTCCCTTGATTATAACCCTGTGAGGTGGGTTAGATTGAGAGTTCACACAGTGAGCTTCGTGGCTGAGTGGCAATTTGAACCTGGATCTTCTCAGCCGGAGTGTAACAAGCTAACCACTATACCCCATACTGGCTCTCACCTTTTGTAATAGCTCAGTCAGTGGAGCATGAAACACTTAATCTCGGAGTCATGGTTTTGAGCCCCATGTTGGGCAAAGAATACATGCATTGCAAGGAGGTTGGACCACATACCCCCACCCGGTCTCTTCCAACTCTGCAATTCCATGTTTAAGTCTGTAGACTTTTCCAGCAAAATTCCTACTCAGCTGGTGCCCATTTGGATGGGTGGGGTAGAAAGCAGAGAAGTCAATGATAGATGGGAGCTGAAGCCAATGTCAGGCACAGTGTCCAGCATGAGGTCATGCTGTTGAGGTACTATTGGTCTCCTGGCTTCCCTACACAGCTGGTTGCTGGCACTTACAAAGAATGTGAAGGGAGTGGTAACAAGCAGAGGGCTTGGCCCAGTGCAAAACATAGTGGTTAGAGTGTTGCATTGGTTCCACCACTGGATGCTGCACCAGATCAAGCTCCTTGCACCTCTCCCTTCTCCTCTTAGTAATCCACTGGGTTGGGAAGCCAGGAGAACCTTACCAGCTGTTCCTGGTTTTGTCTCCATTCTCTATTCTCCAAACTTCTCAGGGACCAGGCTGAGGTTGGTGGAGCAGTGCCCCGTTTCCCCAACTGAACCAGATTTAACTGTTCCTACTGGAAACAAGGAACAGCATGAAGTGATTTGATGGGGCATGCTTGCAATATACTGGAGCATATGCAACAGTAAAATAGCATGAGTTGTGTAACTTTTTTTCATTTTCATTTTTGCGTTGAGCTTAAAAATTCTGACACGTCTAACAGTCCCACAATTATGAATTGCTTCGGGTGACAGTTGCTTACAAAAAGTGTTACAGGCAGATTTGGAATGTAAAGATTATTCATATGACAGCAAGCAGAGAGACAAATTACTTAGTGATTGTGTACACGCTCTCTTATAATTGCTCATAAATTATTATGGTTCATGCTAAAATGCACCCAGAATCCCTAGACCACTGGATTTATTTAAAATATGAACCACAGCAAATCATTTGAAATGTGGCGTACTGCAGTACATGTTGTACAATTATTGCAGATAGAGAAATATATACTCTGGCTTGCCAGCAGTGAAGTTCATTGACAATCCATTGTCGGATTTCAAGATTTCCTTTTCATCTATTCCTGAAACTCGGAGCATGATAGTTGCTTGATATAAGGGCTATATTCTGAGGGCTTCTGCACATTAACAGCAGGATCTGATGCATGTCTACTTCCAAGTTCCATTGAGTTCAATGGAATTTACTCTCAAGTAAGTGTGTATAAGGAGAATGTGTGATCCTAAGGGCCCTTTCAGAGAACTTCATTGTGTTCAGTGTGGCTGGCCAACGTTGCTGCACTGCTCCCATCTGCTTGTGCTGCTGCTGCTGCTGCTGACCACCTCTCTGCTCTCTCCCTCCTTCCCTTTCATGCCTGCCTGATGAAGGCAATGTAGGAAGAGGAAGTGAGCAGTTGGAGGTGAGTAGCTGTGGAGGCAAGACAGCTTCTGCCTACCCACCTCAGGCAATGCAATGCCTTGTGCCGGTCCTGATGCACACCAGAATGGAGTACCTGTGGCCCTCAAAAGCAAATGCCATTGACACAGGCTTTACATACAAGTATTGCCTACTTGGGTATGTGACCTCCTGCATACAAATCCTGTGCTATACCACCCTCTGAGTTTGGCAGCCAGTCACTACACCCTGTAACAGTGTGCTGCATTATTTACTTCCCTTTATTTATTTATTGCGTTCTATGTTAGTCTTCTTCCTGGTACATGGGGTCCCCGAGGCAAGTCTCCCTTCACTGACCAGACCAAGGCTCCATATGCACTAACCTGTTTGTAGCAAAAAAAATGTAGTTTTTCTCAATGCAGAATCATGCTCATCCTCAACATGCTGTTTTCAGTCTGGGTTGATTCTAGATCCTGAAACCAGAGTGGATTGTGGTTGCTTGGTATGCATTTGGTATGCACATGGCAGATAGTTAAGTATTTATTGTCAAAGGTAACACTCACAGTCGCTTCTACAGCTCTGGATATCTACGCACACCAATCCAACTGCTAGGCAGCTTTCTGAGGTCTGTGTTCTATGGGACAGTTGCAGCAATTGGGGCACCATTCCCCTTCCAATGGTTTATGTATCTTCTCCCAATGGGCTGTGTACATGTAGCCAGAGACTGTTTCTGTGTGGAAACTTCCTCTGCTCCTCCCTTTTCAATCCCGTGGTTCTGGGAAGGTAGTGGTGCAGGAGAGGGTGGGGAAGCACCAGTCTCTTCACTTGCCTGACCTGACTCTTCGTCTTCTCCACCCTCCAGCTCTGAAACTTCCCCTGCTTCTGATTCTTGCCTCCTGGCTGGTATGGGTCCCCAGAAAGTACTACATGTCTCTCCTGAGTCGGACTCCAGCCCCACTGCCCCCTGGGGCACACTCGTCAGCATCCTGGCAGTTCCTGACAATTAGGTTATCTACACCTTTTCCTCCTTGCACATGCCCCAGGAGAATGAATAAGAAAGTAGCGGTTGTTATTGGGCAGGTGTGGATCAACTCCCATTGTTGGAACTGCCCTCATCTGTTTTCATATGTCCCCTCTGCAAGGTAATGCAGAATTAATCTGCAAAGAGCTATTATTTTAAGAATGAAACCAATTTCTCAAGAAGCACTTTTTGGTGGCAAAAATGCAGTAGATCTAGGCTGTGTGTGCACTACCTAGAAGAAACAATTTCCAATGATTCTGGAATAAAACGTCACGGGCACACATCCCAGGAGTTGGCTTGTATGGAAATAGGTTGGTATAGACATAATATGAAACAAGCTGTATGTTGTAATTATTAATGTATCTAATCAGAACTAGGTTGACCCAAACTCAAATGGCTTTGGGACAGTCTCAACCCAACCTACTTCATAGGATTGTTGTGAGAAGAAAACAATGGGGGAAAGAAGCAAGACAGACCATCCTTAAAGGAAGGCAGGATAAAATGATGGCAAGATTACCATTAACACATCTATGTCGCATAGCTATTGTGAGGATGAAATGCTGCATAGGAACATGGAAAGTTGCCTTACATTGGGCCATCTAGCTTAGTATTGTCTACACTGACTGACAGCAGCTCCCTAGAGTTTCAGACTAGGACTCTTTCCAAGCCTTACTTGGAGATGTCCGACATTGGACCTGGGACCTTCTAGATGAAAAGCAAATGGTGTCCCCCTGAGATAAGGACTTTGGGATATACTACTCTTACCTCCTTGAAAGAAAGGCAGGAGAAAAACTGCCTTTGGTAAGCTTGCTTTGATGCAGCTACCTTACTGGGTTGTGAGAATAAAATTGTGGTGAGGAGAGATCCAGCTATACCACCCTTACCTCTTTGAAGGAAGGGTGAGATAGAATGATAGTAGGATATGAAACTCCATTTTTGTAGCTCCCATCATGTCTAAAATAATAGCATGGGGAATTTTCCAGATAAAGCTTGCGGTTTTTGTGCTCCAATGACTGGTAGTTCAGTTACTATCTTGGGTGGGAGGGAATCTTACTTTACAGCATAAGCTTTAGAGAGCTTGACCTAGATTTGAGCCCATGCACAGCTACGAAAAGAAGAAACATTCTTGATGTGGCTTTCGATGAGAGAAAATGACACAGGCGGTGGGGGGGGAGTCATCTTCTGTTTGATTAGCCTCTCTTCAATGATTATGATTTAGTCCAAGCTCATTTGAAGTCCCCCCACCCTTCCCCTAAATGTCATCAAATGTTACGAACCCTGTTATAAATAGTCTTCAGTCAGTTTCTCAGAACATGTTGCTCTTTGTAATTATCTCCTTGGAGCTCGTTGAAGACTTAGCCAGGCAACAAATGAAAGAGCTCCAAGCCAGGCAGAAACAATGAAGAATCATGGCTTACATACATCGCTCCCTTTCAGCGGAGGCATCCACATCCTTTAATTATTCCCATCATTAACTGCTGTGCTTGGTACAAAATTGTAATAATATTTGGACCCAGCTGAAGAAAAAGACAGACTTGTCAATGTGGAAGTGTATTATGTCACCTTTTTTTAAAAGAAAAAAAAGATCCCAATTTGCCCCAGGATGTCTCTGGAGTTGTTACATATTCAGTAACATGGTATAATTCTGGGTTAGCCAATGTGGCTCCCTCCAGATGTTGAGGTTATGTCACCTTCCACATATGTCTCTGGGCAATGTGCACAATATAATAAAAACAGTTTAAAACAGCACAGGAAATAATAGCAAATGAATGTAAAAATCAATGCAAAGTGGGCACCCATAGCAGAGAAATATCTATCCAACTGGGAAAGCTTATTGAAACAAAAATGCCTTCTCCTGTCATATCTAACCGGAACACTGCTCCACAGAGCAGGAGCAGCCACACTAAAAGACCTGCTCCAACTTATGGTACTTCAGATCTCTTTGGGACTGCTAGGAAAAAGTCTCCTGCATACTGCAGTAATCTGCTGGGTATATAAGGGATAAGGCAGTTCTTCAAGTAATTCTTTGGACTATGACTCCCATTGGCCCCAACTAGCATTACCAGTGGCCAGGGATAAAGGGAATTGTAGTCCAAAACATCTGGAGGGCAAGACAGTGGCTTACCTTGATGATGAAAATTCTCCAGTGTGAAGTACTTGTGGTACCTGTTTTTCTACCGTTGTGGTCTGGCAACTCCTGCAGCCCAGCGAGCACCAAACATATTGCTCTGCTTTCCTCTGGACCACGTCAGTGAAGCCGAGAGGTGGGTCTTGTCATCTGGGAAACCCAGAACCTCCATACACACTGTCCAGGCTTGCACCCCAGGGAGGTCACTTTGATGCTGCTAATGCAGCAAAAACAACATGGGAAGCAGCAATTATGAGTTACCAGTCTCTGCAGCCACAGCAGGCGCTGTGATTCTCCAGCAGTTTAGATTCACCCCAGGATCCACACTCTATTGTCTCTTGAGTCAGACAGATGCCAACAACAAATTGGTCCTGATGTAAAGCATACACACCTTGAAGCCATATTCATGTGCATATAAGCAGCTGCCTTATACTAGTTCGGACCATTGATCTACCTAGTGCATTATATCTACAATGACTGGTAGTAGATCTCCAATGATCTACAGACAGGGGTCTTATGCAGCTATACCTGGGGATGCATAGGGATTGAACCCAAGACCTCCTACATATATGACATGGGCTCTACCTCTGAATTTTGGTCCTTCCTTACAATGCCAAATTCCATCCCAGGGGAAATAACAGCTTGAGGTAGCGAGAGAGATTTCCATTGGAGCCATAGCATGGCAGGGAATATATTAAACTTTCTTTTTTGCACAGAATGCTCTTGGTCTTGATTGGCACTACGCTGCCCCCCCCCCACATGCCTGCTGTTTTCAAAAAATAAAACCCCAAACTCATAAAATGCAATCTTCCATTTTATGTATTGGCTAGTTGGCCCTGTCTGAAAGAGGCTCTTTAGATTCTCAAGCAGAGAGCATGCTTTTCTAGCTCTGCTCCCTAAGATACTAGCCAGTGTGGTATAGTGCAGGGGTCTGCAACCTTTAAGACAAAAAGGGCCACTTGGACCCGTTTCCGAAGGAAAAAAAACTTGGGAGCTGCAAAACCATTGCGACATTTAAAACAAATATATCTCCAGAGCCGCGATCTGACAGCGGGCGGGAAGGTGACGTCGGGACTAACGCACGCACCGCCCCCATGCGACGTCACAGCCAGTACAGCACCTGCCACAGTGGGGAGTGTCGGGGCACACAATGCGCCTCCTCCCCTCGCTAGTATCGGCCCCGGAGCTGCGGTAAAGGTGTAAAAGAGCCACATGCGGCTCCGGAGCCGCGGGTTGCAGACCCCTGGTATAGTGAATCGAGTGTTAGACCAAGATCTGGGAAACCAGGGTTCAAATCCCTACCATCAGCAGGGCCAGGGGGGCAGGGGGGGCACTTTGTGGCACATGTGCTGTGAGGCCCTGGAGTCACTGCCCCTTCCAGGTCCTCAGCTTGTGCAGGGCTATCTCTGGAAAAAAAGCTCAGCAATTGTGGGTGCCCTAGGGGCTGGCGGGAGTTGCCGGTGGTCCCCACTCAACTATGAAGCTCTCTGGGTGACCTTGTGCCAATCACTCACTCTCAGCCTAACCTACAGTGTTGTTGTGATGATAAAAAGGAGAGGAAGAGGACAATATTGAACTCCTTGAAGGAAAGGTGGGATAGAAATGTAAACTAGATTCTGGATCCCCTTCGTGCAGAGTATGTCTTTTACCATTGAGCTCTGCCATCTCCCTATTGGAGGGGTGAATCTCGGTATGTCATCTCTGTCCTTGCCCATTGCTGTGCACCTGGCATGGCTGGGAAGAGGTAGAAAGGGCATAGCTGCCCATTATGGCTATGTGAAGCCCCTCTTCATCTGCTCTTTTTGAGCAGATGGTTACAATCATGGCTTTTGTCCTATGCCTACCCAAGAGTCTAAGCTTGATGAGGATTGCGGAAGAAGTCCATTATCATGACAATCAAGCCTATGAATGGTGAAATAACATGAAAACGATGGATTGTTCTTGATCTCTCACTTTGAAAGCAACAACAAGGATGCTTTCAGTACAAGCACTGCCCTAAATGTCAAATCAAGCAGACTTTGTTTACACAAACCAAAGCCACGTGTACCATTCAACCAAGGACAGGGATGAATATAGACTGCCTGTTTTCTTGGTCTAAAGGGTTAGCTGTATTTGATTTCTTAGGGCAACCTTAAGATCCACTTTTAATAAGCTGTTCAAACAAGCAACCTCTAAGCAATGAAAGATAAATGTTCAGCCCTTGTTAAGGTCACTCTGAGGTCCTTTTTTAAAATTTAATCTAATTTGCTTCATATCTATGCTTATTCACCATCTTATGATGCCATGAAACAAGTTGTGATTGTTTAACCATCAGATGCATAATGCAGAGAATATTCAGAAAGGTTATTCCCTGAGGAAGCAGGGTTAAGCTCCATGCAAATTGTTCTGCTGATACAGTTTGCAGTTGTAATCTGCCCTACACAGAGTATTGGTCTATATCAGTGTTTCCCAAACTTGAGGTCTCTAGCTGTTTTTGGACTACAGTTCCCTGACCAGCAGTCCTGCTAGCCAGGGATAATGGGAGTTGTAGTCCAAAAACAGCTGGAGATGCAAGTTTGGGAAGCACTGATCTGGTCTAATACTGACCACACAATGAATAGCGGCATGACTCCAGTATTTCAGACTGGAGTCTTTCCCAATCCTACCCTGATATGTCAGAGATTGACCTGTGGCCTTAGCTCCACTCATTCATATCCAGGAGCATCCATGTTTTTGTCTGTGCAATAGGACAGACACAGTGGCTAGGTTTTTCAGGCTCTTTTTCAGTTATATTTTCTGAAAAAGAGGATTTGGTGTGACATTAACACCAAGAACATTTTATTTTATTTTATTTTACATATGACTCTTACGTTAGTTTTCAGATCATGCCTGCTGTCTCTTGAACTTAACCTGTCTTGAAACCTTACATGACAAAGGTTTACAAATGGAAATTTAGCTGAACCATGCAAAATGCATTTGAAATATGGTTCACTTGCTCAGTTCAAGTGACCACACTGTAATTAAATTTGAGATGCTGTGATTTGGAAATTAGTCTTCTAAGCCTGGATTTGAAGGGATTTGAGAGGAGCTTAAAGTAACTAAAGAAAAATAATTAAGAGCTAGAGAGAACTGTCAAAGAGGGCTGGGATTTTGGTAAGTGATGGATTTAGGAGAGATCTTTGTACGCCAACAATGCAATCATAACCAGTGGTACTGGCCACCCCAATTTCTGCTGAGTGGGGCATGAGATTCCAAGGCGTCTCGGCACTCAACCAGGGTCGATGTTCCTTTGGGGAAGATAAGGCACAGAGGAGTCTGCAGTGTCTTTGAGATATTATTTATTTAGACACATTTTCAGCAAAATCTTCAGTGGAAAGAGATTTCTTCAAAGCAGCCCAGCACTGGATTCCAGACATCTCCATGTCTCTCTCCCAGCCTGCCTTCAGCCAGTCTGCCAAGAAGGCTTTGGCTTTCACAGCAGTTCATCAAGCCCATCTCTAAATTTGAAAGGGACACATTTTTACTTTGTGACATCACATCCGCTGTTACCTCCATCTCCCAACTCTGCTATTTACCCAGGGCTCAGGCAGTGCATCATTGACTGGCCACTATCCAGCAATTACACCTTGATGGCCTTTCTCCTTAGGCCAGGCATGTCCAACTCCCAAGAGACTGTGATCTACTCCCACTATCATCATCATCATTTATTATGGTCAAAGACCAGCTTGCAAAGCACAGCTGGAACACCTTTCACAAGAATAAAATATACATTTAAAGCAGTGTACAATAACAGCTTAAAGATTAAAATCTAAGATAAACTGGCAATGATCTACCCATTGGAGTGATCAAAGTTGTTGAGCTTTTTTGGGGGAGCCTGATGCAATTAGCTAGTTTTGACTACTCATCTTTTCCCATTACAATAATTTATAATAATAATTTATTATTTATACCCCACTCATCTGGCTGGGTCTCCCCAGCCACTCACCATTATGAGCTGGGTTTTTTTTTGGGGGGGGGGAGGTATGATAGAAAGACAGAGGGAGGAAGTCAGCCTGCTGGTGAGGGAAGCAAGGAGTTCTTGCCTTTTGCTCAGAAGAATCCGGAAGCTCATGATGCTTGACATGCTCTTAGATGCAAGTGAGCTACTGCTACATTCATGAAGCCATAATTCACCCAAGGTGATTATAGATCACACACTTGCATTGCAGGGATGAGGGAAACTGTGGGCTTCCAGAGGTGGTGGACTCCATCCTCTGATAGCCAAGCATGGCTAGTGGTCAGGGATGATGCAGCAGCTCAGCAGTATCAGAAGGGTCCCTGGTGCTTCATCCCTGGAGAAGGCTAGGAAACTTGGGCTGCAGTGACTTGGGCTGCAACTCTCTCTCTCTCTCTCTCTGCCTCAACTATTTTTTATCTCCGCTTTTAAAGAAGGGAATGAACAGGCTGTTAAATGTAGCAATATCGCTTGAACTGAGTAGTGCTGCAATGAAGCATTCTACCCTAAAACACTACGGGGGGAGGGGATGTTGTAAGAAACCAGAATGGCTTTTGCCCAGTTGTTGGCACCTGTCTACAATGGAGACAATGGAGTATGCCTCAGGGGGGTGGGGGGCATGAAGTGAAACTGCTGGAAAAATCACAACACCTTCTGTGACTGTGGAGACTGGTAACTTGTAACTGCTGCCTCTCACATTGTTCCTGACCTCCCCAGGGCACAAGCCTGGGCAGTGTGTATGGACATCCTGGGCTGCCCAGATGACAAGACCCACTTCTTGGCCTTGCTGATGCAGTCCAAAGGAAAGCAGATGTTTG
This sequence comes from Podarcis vaucheri, assembly GCF_965113315.1. Taxonomy (NCBI): domain Eukaryota; kingdom Metazoa; phylum Chordata; class Lepidosauria; order Squamata; family Lacertidae; genus Podarcis; species Podarcis vaucheri. Next base: position 10,664,989 of record NC_138758.1, on the reverse strand, counting down.
GCACCAGCTTACTTGCAGGAGTGCCAGATCACAATGGTAGAAAAATGGCTTCTACAAGTACTTCACACTGGAGAACTCTTATCATCAAAAACTATTCCAGGGTAAGCCAATGAGCTGCCCTCCAGATGTTTTGAACTAAAATTCCCATAAAACCTGGCCACTGGTAATGCTGGTTGGAGCTGATGGGAATGACCTCACTCCCTTCACTCACCCCCCCCCCCACTTTCTATATGGGAGACCAACTGGCTGAGGGAACAGGGTTAAGTTCCATGCAAACTACAGTATACTGTTGTAACATAGGAATCTGCCCTACACAGAGTATTGATCTATCTTGGTGTTTTCCAATCTTGGATCTCCAGCTGTTTTTAGATTATAGCTCCCAGGACCAGTGGTCGGGTGATGGGAACCATAGTCCAAAAACAGCTGGAGATCTAAGTTTGGGAAACACAGGTGACCCAGATCTTGTTTTCATAAAAACAGGAAGTGGCACCATATTGAGTGGAGGGAGGGAAGGGAGGGAGGCATAGATCTAAGAAATGTGTTAGAGAGACACACGGATGTGAGCTTCCAGTAACACATTGAAACACTGTACTGAAGGGAAGGCCCTTTGGGAATTTGAGACTCTGTTGAAAAAGTGAGAAGCTTTGATGGCTTAATGGTTTTTTGTGACGATCCTGGTGTTTTAGGGGCAGTTGGAGGGTATGAGATGCACTTTCACTTTCACTGAGCTGTAGCCCTGCCCCAAGGAGTTCCTCCCACATTGCCTGGAATTTCTCGGGTGGGCCTGGGAAAGAGCCACATTTCAGTGGTACCCATGTCGCCATGAAAGCACAAGAAGGGGCCTTGGGGTGGGAACGAAAACTAGCTAAATGACTAAGGTATTGCATGAAACACAAAAAGTTAGCCTCTTCCTCTTTTCTGCCAAAATTATAAATGTTTTCTGTGGAATCTCTCAAGTCCTTGTACACTCAAGTACGTATCTTAATTGGTTTCTAATAAATGCCTTGCAGGGTTGCCTTCAAGTCAAAATTAAACATGGTGTGTATTTTGTCTCCACCACTAATCAGTATTTTACACAAAACATAGCTCACTAGAAAGAGGAAAAAGAAAGTGGAAGAGGTGGTTCTGAGAACAGATGCCATTCTAGGTGTTTTTCTTTTCTATTGGAAGAAAATTGCAATCACTAAACTGGTCAATTGGGTCAAGTGGTTGAGGTGAAAGCTCTAGAATTATTAATTAAGGATGGTGCATCTTGGCAGCAGGAATGAAAGAAACATAGAAAAGGGAATGGGAACATGTGAAGCCACCAATGCCCTCTAATAATTACCTAGAGTGTTTATGTCAAAATGGGTAATGTAAACCATCACTTTTTAATTAGTCTCATGTCTTATCATGGAGTGGTAAATAGCATTGTTTAAATTGTTATTTCTTTAGGGATGAGATTAATTTCTATCGGTTTCCTAAGTTGTTTTGTGTTTCCATTTCCCATGTTTTACCAGTAGGACTGCCAACAGGTAGGGAACAATGGTTTGGATCCAATGTTAGTCCTACTCCGAGCAGACCCACTGAAATTAATGGGCACATATCTAACTTAGATATATTAATTTCAATGTGTTCTGCCCTATTAGAGACTTTGAAACTTTCACACACTCACACTCACACGCAAACTCACACACACTCACACACACACATACTGTATATATACTTATTCTTTTTGTTTGCAGTGGATGGTTGCATCGACTGGTTAGTGGATCTCAAGAAATACATGGCTTTGGCAGGTGAGCCCGTTCGAGTGAAATGCGCCCTTTTCTACAGCTACATCAGGACCAACTACAGCATGGCTCAAAGCACAGGCCTTCGTCTTATGTGGTACAAAAACAAAGGAGACTTGGAAGAACCCATTATCTTCTCTGAAGTCAGAATGAGCAAAGACGAAGACTCCATATGGTTTCATGCAGCAGAGGTTCAAGACAGTGGTTTCTACACCTGCGTGCTAAGGTGTGTATCATGCTAAACTATAATTGCAGGTTTAATGCATTTTGAAACGGTGCTTTGATTTAAGATTCAGAGCTGTGGGGAATTTGAACCACATTTTCTGAAACGGTGCAATAGCTTCACTAGTCTGGTTCCAGATGTTTCAAACTCCAACTTTCAAGCCCAAGCCTAATAATAATAATAATAATTCATTTATTAATCACCTTCCATGGAAGCATCTCTAGACGATGTACAATAGAAATAGATAAAAACAGCAGAAATGTTTTAAAAGCAAAGCAATGTAGACATGCATGGCAGAGACCCACTCTTCTAGCAGGGAAAACGTGTAAGAACAGAAAGGTCTTCAGTTGTTTCTGGAAAGTGCAGATAGCCAGGATCTCAACAATAGTGCTATTCCACAGAACAGGGGCAGTCATACTAAAAGTCCTGCTCTGAGTTGATGTGAAGTGGGTTTCTGTTGCCCATATAAAACTGCTTATGTATGCATCATAGAAACAGCTAATCTGTATTGCTTCTCATTTTCCTTTCTTTCTTCGGGAATCCTGATTAATTTTATATTTAAGATAGCATTGTCAATGTAGCAAAAAAGAAGAAGGGGATAAAGGGTTTCTGCTGCAAGGATCTTACAATTACAATCTAAATTTTAATGGTTGGGAAAGAAGAGGTGGAGGCATGCAAAACAAATAGCAGAGAACAGAGGAATGGGAGAGAAACATGAGGGATAGGTTTGAACAAGTGCTGTACATGGTGTATTTACAAAAAATCACACCCAGTACTATTCATACCATTCATAATAATTACGCCCACTTTTGTTGGATACCTACTTTAGCACAACTGAATAAAGCAAGCCTTACAAAATAGCAGATTCAACAAAACTAGCTCTCAGAGTAACATCTTTGCAGACTGATTAGCACCAAGGATAAGGAATACTGTATGTTGCAGCTCCCAACATCCCTGACCATTGACCGTGATGGCTAGTGATGATTGGAACAGGAGTTGAACAACCTCTGTAGCACTGCAGGTTCCCCATCATTGATTTAGACATACAGTCCTTTCCGTTTCTGCTGTTCAGGCATGACCAACATTTCTTATGTAGCTAAAATGGCACCATTCTATGGCAACTACAGAGGCAACATAGAATTGGGAAACCCATTATATTAGCTGCAAGTGGGAGTGGGACAGGTGACAGTGGTAGACATTTCCCTGTCTTTCTGCAAAGCTAGGAGGTGAGGGGAATATCTCTGTGGCAGGAGGTGAATCTCAAGTGGTTACAGAGATGTCCCCTCACACCTCTGACAAAGCTTGCCTGAGCACCGGCCAAAAAAAACCAACTCATTCTAGACTTGGTTTGTGTGTGTGTAGATACATTTTGAAATACATCATTGATGCAATGGTAATGTTTTAGTGATGGTTGTGGGCCCAGGTGCAGTGAGCCTGCCAGCGGCGCCAGGGGTGTGGGGTGAACAAGACACAAAGGATGAAATAATCATGGGACAAACTTCTTTGGATTAAAGAGGCCAAGACTTTATTGGTTACAGATGTCCATAGGCTTTGGCGTAGGCATTGGGTGTGTATCCTGAATCATCTAGCCCAACTGCTGGTTGATGGTTGATTGATCAGAAGGGTCAATCCTGGATTGAGGATCACCCTATCAAATCAGGCCATTTTGTGTGTGTGTGTGTGTGTGTGTGTGTGTGTGTGTGTGTGTGTGTGAAGGGGGGTTGCTATGGCCCTTCAGTCCCTGTCTGGGTGACTGGGCAGAAACATGGCCACCTAGACCCCTTTAATGCAGCTCCCCTGGAGTGGGAGTGGGGTGGGTTTCCCGATTCCCACCCTCCAACCCAATGCCTTAACCACCAACAAGCTGTGACAATTGCTATGAGGGATGTGCCAGCCAAAATACCCTCACAAGAAAAGCAAACAAATGGCATGCAGACCCAGGGTGGAAAGACTGTCAGCTGTCACAAAAGGGAGAAAAGCTGTGACATTCATACATGGGGACCATGTATATGGCTCTGAGGTGGGTGGGTGGGGATTTCAGAAGAGACATACTTCTGCATATATCTGGATATTCTCTGTGACTGTCACAACACTACAATCATTTGCTGTTAGATTAAAGTATGTTTTCTGACTCCAAGAGGGCTTTCTCTTCCTGTATGCACACTGCTGGTTGTTGTTTTTTCATAGTGTGTCTGGTCTACAAAATGTTGTGGCCTATAAGGATATGTGTGCAGATCTGTCCTACTGCACACATACACCAGCTATGCTCCATGGGCCTGCCTTATGTTCTGTGCATGAAGAACAGCTTTCTTTTCCTCATTCTTGCTTGGGTGAAAAATGAAGTTTTGTAAGTACAGAATCAGGCAGGCTTTTGCACATACACAGTCTGTTGTAAAAACAAAAACAAAAAAAGCTCCTTCCCCATCCTTTCAAGTTGCTTCAAGGCAATGGTGACCAGCTCTTATGGATGGGGGGAAATTGAACTCAGTTTGCATTTAACAGGAAACCTACTTAATCCACACTTTCTGAAACAAGGTGTGAATAGCCAGACAACCATCCTTTGAAATTTGCAGTTTTCCGAAATTTGCAATACAGTACTCCAGCCAAGTAATGTGTATCAAAAATGCATATAAAGGTAAAGGTACCCCTGCCCGTACGGGCCAGTCGTGACCGACTCTGGGGTTGCGTGCTCATCTCGCTTAAGAGGCTGGGAGCCAGCACTGTCCGAAGACACTTCCAGGTCACGTGGCCAGCGTGACGAAGCTGCTCTGGCGAGCCGGCACCAGCACAGCGCACAGAAATGCCGTTTACCTTCCCACTATAAAGCGGTATCTATTTATCTACTTGCACTTAGGGGTGCTTTCGAACTGCTAGGTGGGCAGGAGCTGGGACCGAACGACGGGAACTCACCCCGCCACGGGGATTCGAAGCGCCGACCATACGATCGGCAAGTCCTAGGCACTGAGGTTTTACCCAGAGCGCCACCCGCATCCCTATCAAAAATGCATATGCAAGGGCAAATAGATTGCATAAAACTGCATACATTAACATGCCAAACTGGGGTATAAAGGTAAAGGGACCCCTGACCATTAGGTCCTGTCGTGGCCGACTCTGGGGTTGTGGTGCTCATCTTGCTTTACTGGCTGAGGGAGCCAGCATACAGCTTCCAGGTCATGTGGCCAGCATGACTAAGCTGCTTCTGGTGAACCAGAGCAGCGCACGGAAATGCCGTTTACCTTCCTGCCATAGCAGTACCTATTTATCTACTTGCACTTTGATGTGCTTTCAAACTGCTAGGTTGGCAGGAGTAGGGACCGGGCAACGGGAGCTCACCCTGTCGTGGGGCTTCGAACCGCCGACCTTCTGATCAGCAAGTCCTAGGCTCTGTGGTTTAACCCACAGTGCCACCCGCTGGGGTATAGTGCTTGGTAAAAATCTGTCTGTTTTGCATATAAAAATGTGTATATTTGAAGAAATTAGCACCAAAGTGCTGATTGGTTTTTTATGTAAGGCTTTTTTAAAACGGCAAACTGATGTGGAAATGTTGAGAACTGAGCTTAAGTTTGGAAAAATGAGAAATCAAGAGAAAGAGAAACTGAGTTAGCAATCCCTACCTCTTGTGCATGCACTGCCAGTCTCAAATCAGTCCAACATTGCTGTGTGACTTCAAGTCGATGGGTTTGATCTCACACTCAAAATGATGTATTTCAGAGCTTTGCTGAATAGGGGCCATTTAACAAGCAGAGGAGTACCTCTCCTAAACACACATTTACATTGGGGACCAAGGAGGTCATGCGATCTTCTTTTAAAATGAATGAGTTTGCCTTTAAGTTCACCCAGGAGAACTTTAAAATGCAAAGAGGTCTGAACGTGCTTCCAGCCCAAACTGCCTCTGCTCCAAGGGCAGAGAGACTGACAAGCAAACAAATGGAACAGTCTGGGTCATGACTCTGATATGCCATTGCCTGACCTGTGTCCATTACTGCGTCTCCCATGGCCCCCTGATGGGATAGCATTTAATAGGATTGGCTATTGTATTAAAATGTTAAACTTGAAATGCTATAAGCAGTGGATTTGATGCATAATTGAGTATTTCAGTGATTGTAAAATAGTTCCCTCCCATTACATTTGTGGAGCTTAGGTACCTCACTGCTTCCTGCACCAAAATGGCAGCTTGCCATTACGGTACTTTATGTAACTGGCTTTATTTGACAGCCCTGCAGCATTGATGCTAAAGGATGGCTGGTGAGTGGTACTTCAGGTTCCCACCGAACCAGAATCAGGTGACATTAAAAGCCAATCAGGCAACTTTCCCTACCCTAGTGCCCACCAGATGTTTTGAACTACAACTCCTACCATCCCCAACCATTGGCCAAGTTGTCTAAGGCTCATGGGAGCTGTAGCTCAAAACTTTTGGAGGGCATCACCTACAAAGCTGATGACTTGTATGTCTTCTCAGGTTGGGGCAGTTTTTGGACACTTGCCTTTTGCAGGTGAATGAAGACTTGCAAACCACATGGCTGTATGCGACATTGAGTAAGAGAGCCATGTCATGAAATCTAGAGGGCTACGGTTGTCTCCCAGCATCCGAGGCCTTGAGCTCTGAGGAATCTGTGTTTCCCGCTAGGAATTTTTCTGATTATCCTGGAGTTCCTGCCACCTATACAAACTGTCTGAGCACAACAGTGACCTTACCTGAAAACTTCCATTATTCAGGATCTGTCTGGATAACATCATCATTATTATCATCATCTTCATCATTACATACAATTATATAATTGATCATTAATAATAATTTTGTTCAAGCCAGTACTTTTTATACAGGGAGGAATTTTTTATTCTTTCCCCTTTCCCATTTTTTTTAAAAAAGAAATGTCTGAGTTCTTGGCATTATTTCTCGTAATTATACATAAGACCACATTTCTTGCTGCAATGCATTTATCTATCTCTTTTTTTGTCCCCTTTCCAGAATTTGGCAATGTGCTCTTATTTTCTTTGTTTATCAAATTGCAGGTGGCTTGAAATAGTGGAGGATTCAGTTAACAGTAATTCATTTTCATTTCATTAAATGTGTGTGTTGGGGGGGGGTAATAATGTATTAGCCCCTGGGTGCCCACGCCACTGATCTTGTAATTCCAGACAGATATAGATATGTAGATATATGCACACAACATACTTCTCTTCTGAGTAAGCAGATGTTTACATTTGTACTTAATAGACCGCTCTTGTCTGCAATCTTTCTTCACAGCAGAGAGGGCTATATTGCCAGGTACCCAGGTCCAAATGCTGGTGAAATTAACCCCCTACAGCTAGAATATTTGGAGCAAATGGAGCCAGTTACAAAGAAGGGATGTAGCCCAGTATTACAGCACATGTGTGTGCCTGTCAGTAATCACACATTTCAGAGTTGGCATTAACTCTTTATTAGCAAAATCATGATCTCCACAGACTTGGTTGAGTGTCAGGCTTATTGAGCAGAGCAGCTCATTCCCAGTGGACTTACTCCATGAAAAGCAGTTGCCGAGAATGGAAGTCCCTGACTCCTCACAGCTATCTAGGTCTCCTCATCTCCAGGGTTTTCCCCACGCAATCAGGGTCTACGCCTACATGAAGCCAACCTCTCCTCCACCTTTTTCATGCCTCTTCTGGTTCTGGGAGACAGGGGAGGAGGGGAGCCTGTTGCAGCAGGAGGGGGAGATACCAGTGACTCCTCACCAGCCGGAACTCTTCATCTCTGCCTCTTGGCCTCCTTCATCCCACTTTCCTGCTTTAGCTTCTGCCTTGATTCTGGGCTTCTCTCTGCTACAGACTCCCACAGCTAACTAAGCCCTATTACATATTCAGGTTCTAACACCTCCTCTTCCCAGTTTTTCCCCTTCTCCCCCTGATCACCCATTTTTGTCCGACCACCAATCCCCAGGCTCAGAGCCTTCTTCCCATGATGGTTCCCCAGATGGTTCCTCCCACCATTCCTCTGTGCCCAACCAGTCCATGGCATCATGTTTCACATGCAAAAGGTCTCAGACTCTTATCTCTGGCCACCTGCTTGTAAGGTTAGAAAAGATGCCTGTCCTGTCTGAAACCTGGAGAGACACTGTCAGTCCTTATGGACTAGGGAGGTGGGGGGCTTTTTCAGCACAACGGCTGCATATCCTCATGAGCAACTTTTCAGAGATTATGTGTTAGTAGTGGGCAAGACCAGAGGCAAAAGTATGTGGAGCGAGGTATGAAATTCTTGCCTTTATAAATTAGTCTACATTCCAGTCACCAGATGCCAGACACTTCTCCATCCAATAGAGAGACAGAGAGAAAGAAAAGAGGGAGAGTGTGGGAGCGAGGTGGACTCTGGCCGTTTCTTCTTCAGCCACACATCTTTCCATCCAGGCGAACAAAGAGCATTCTCACAGGTTTAAAGACAGGTTTCAGCCAGGCGAAATCACCCAGGAAGAGGGTGGCGTAGGGCCAGTGAGTGGCATGGCCTGAGAAAGATCCTGAGGATCAGACAGGCAGCCCTGGAGGACCACATTTGTCTCTTGGGGCTGAGATTCCCCATCCCTGGCATAGACTGCAGTGAGCCAGACAGGCCAATTGTTTGACTAGGTTCAGAGCATGTGCTGATGGCCCCTGAAATCCCTCATTATGCGTCTTTATCTTTAACTCATCAGACATTCAAATAGAGGACTAACACAGGACGCACAACCACTCTACTAACACAACCTAAAGGTCCTCACTAGCCCAGGTTCCAGCCACCATAGCTGAAATCCTAATGACCCTGACAGTGATTCGTTTCTGTCATGATGCTAGAAGGAAGCGTGACGATTGTGATCTGAACATAATTCACCCTGGCTTCCAATTCATGTCTCCCAACCATCCGCGTGATGTTGTGTCGCCCAACACAAACCACTGTTAAGAGACACAGCTTGGGTACCTTGACATTTCTGAGCAGAGTATAGAAAGTAATGCATTCTGCAGCGTGTCGGTATGCCATTAATCTTCCTCTGCCTGCTGATGCTACCGTAGTTTAAGACTGTCAGCGTTTCCATTACAAGGCCTCATTTTTCAAGAACTTAACAAATCAGCTGCAAATATTCCGCTCTGGATTGAAACATTTCAGGCAAAAGCACCAGGAAATAAACTATCTGCCACCATAATTGGTTGAAATAAAACATAAATCCAAAATCCGTGATGGCTAAAACTCATCAGCACAAATTGTCTGTGGATGCATGTTCTGGCAACTTTATAGTAGCCCGGAGATTTCCAGGCACTTTTAGTATTATTAATAATAAATAATTTTGTAAAATTCTTTATATAAATTTTGCATATTAAACCAATTTTACACATATTGATCAGCTGATGAAGCCACATGATTTCCAAATTCAGCATTAGCAAACCACAGGCTGTTGTATTACCACACAACTCAACTGTAGGACTTCGGAATTCACTAGGGATGAAAGAATCTGCTAATTTCTGTTTCTTTCAGTTTCTCATTTTTATAATGTTAAATTCAGTTCTCCACCTTAGGTTGTGATTTTTTTAAAAAAGAAATAAAGATTGCACCTTTGCCTAAAATACGGATTCTGCTATTTTTATTAGCAGATATAAAAGTTCAGTTTATGCTGGTCGGTGTTGATCACCATCCAGAGTCCTGAGTGAATCTGCTTAGGGGACAAAAACAAAGATGTAAAATTTGCTCTCCTGAAAGGAAGGAAAACCACAGCTTCAGCTAAGAACAAAGCTGATTTGCTGCTAACCTCAGCCCCAGAGGGAGTTGCTAGATAGTACTCCTTGCAGTTTGTAATAACATCACACTTCATTGCCATTGGGTGCAGACTGTGGGAAAAACAACCACCACCACCACTGATTCTTTTGCCATGCCTTGTGATTCTCACACCTGGTTTGCATTTGCAGCAAAGGCTGCTGTGCACGGTGATTGCTTCCTGACACGTTTGCAAATATGGCTGCCAATTTTTATGCTAGGTAAGACATTAGAAGTCAGGAACCCTCCCTCCATTGCTGGGGAGGGGGGGAGGCCAAAAGAGAGCACCAATCTGCACAGAATTTTTGTATGCCAATTTATAGATGAGTTTGGAAATCATGACTTTAATTGGGATGGAGATCCAGAGGCCCTCTGGATGTTGTTGGGACCCCAACCCCTGAGAATCCCTGGCAACATGGACAATGGACAGGGATGATGGGCACTGTAGTTCAGCAATGTCTGGAGGACCACAGGTTTCCTATCCCTGGGCCATATTTAATAGGAACACAATAGTGTGACCAGGCTGTCTGGGTGCCTGTTTAGTATGTGGGGAAAGCAGGGACTCTCACAGACCTCTTCCTTGCCCAACTGCTGTGCTACAGCCCTGCAGTCCTGCCAGTTGGCTCTTATTAATTTTGGAAATTAAACCAGTTACACACATATCGATCAGCTGATGAATTCACATGATTTCCCCAGCAACTTAATTATATAGCTTTGGGCAGTGTGAGAGCCTCAAATGTTGCTGAGGGCTGCAAAAAAAATGTGCATATATGTTGCGTCATACGCAAATTTGCACCCTCTTTCACTGGAGTGAACTAGCTGGATTTGACTAGCTGGATTTCTGCCATGCCTGCAGGTAGAAGAGCTCCGTTTCCCCCTCAATGGCAACCCCAAACAATACAAAGGTATTGAGTTTTATGAGTTGTCAACCAGTTTTATTACTGTGGATCTTTCACCAGGTGATTTTAGGCTGGTAATGCTACATTTGGTGCAACAGAAGGTATGGCAATTTATTGTGGAGGATGAGGGAAGGATTTAAGATTTGCAACAACCAAAGTTCAGGTGTGCATACTTGGATAAAGAGGTCATTAAATTGTTCAAAACTTTAAAAGTGTGAGCAGGTAGATGCACAGGGTCTGGAAACAATAGATCAGTGCTCTTTCTGTCCCCCTCTCAGCATGAGCTGATGTAGTAGAGTGTCCTCCTTAACATTTTTTTATACCCTTTAAACAACAAAGAGAGGCTTAAAGCAGTAGTTGAGTTCCAGCTGGCAGCCCATTTGCTACCTTTGTACTCTAAATGCCTGAATGAGTGTGACTCTTGTGACATGACACAGAATATTTCCCAGGAGCACTATCAGGTGTTTTTGTTTTGTTTTTAAGTGTGTTTTGGGGGTGGGGGCAGGAAATGCCAGCCTCAGGCACCAGCCATGATTAGGGGTTGGCAAGAAATTCATTTCTTTTTTCTTTTTTTATTAACATATAAAAAAATACATTTACACAATACACGTACACAACACACTACCTAATTTTCATAACACAAAACATACCTACATTACTCTATACAATAACTACCTATACTATACATATCAACATACCTACACACCTACCCCATACGGACACCCACCAAGTGACTTGACTTCCAGCTGTTCTTGTTACGCTACTTTATTTTTCCAACTAGCTTAAACGCATTTCATTATTTCTTTAATCTCTTCTTGTATCTTAACTTTACTCTCCTTTCACTCTAATCATTTTCTGGATTCACTCAGTATTTGTCAAAAATTCTACTTTTTCCACATAATTTTTGATGTACAGTGGTACCTCTGGATATGAATGGGATCCGTTCCGGAGCCCTGTTCGCATCCTGAAGTAAACGTAAGACACGACTGTGCGGGTCGCATTTCGCCGCTTCCGTGCATGCGTGTGATGTCATTTTTAACGTCTGCGCATGTGCGGGCAGTGAAACCCAGAAATAACACGCTCTGTTACTTCCGGGTCGCCACAGAGCGCAACCCGAAAATATTCATCCTGAAGCTACTTCAACCCGAGGTATGACTGTATTCCTTAAAGATAGCCCACTCCTTATTCACTTTTTGTGCCATATCTCCTCTTATCCTCCCTGTTAGTTCGGCTATAGGAAGTATTCCATCACTTTAGATAACCAGTCTGTTTTAGTTGGGAGGCTGCTGCTTTTCCAATTTTGGGCAATCAATAACCTTGCCGCCATAGTTGCATACATAAATATTGGCAAGAAATTCATTTCAGTTCACATCTTCATATGAACTAACTTCCTATGTGCTTTCTGAAGCAATACACAAACCAGAATGCAGTGATCCATTGAAATGCACACTTCTTCAAGTTAATAATAATAATAATAATAATAATAATAATAATAATAATAATAATAATAATTTATTATTTATACCCCGCCCATCTGGCTGGGCTTCCCCAGCCACTCTGGGCGGCTTCCAAAAGAATATTAAAATACTATAATACATCAAACATTAAAAGCTTCACAAAACCATTTTGTGGTGCACTTCCCTGTTCAAACAAAATGTGTGCAAAAATGCATGTATTAGGGGACAGTGGGCACACTAAGATGCTGATAAATTTCCACAAGGCCTTTTCAAAAATGCAAACTGATGCATGAATGTGGCGAACTGAGCTTAAGATCGGAAAAAACAAGAAACTTGGGTGTTCTTCCCTATAGGGGATTTGTTAGGGTTCCTCCCACCATATTACTTACTTTGAGGCTCCCATGTACATACAGATGCCTCCTTTTTTGTGGCGTGGGTCTACTTTAACTGCAAAGCTATCAAGCATATCTTGCCCAAGTTCAGTATTAGAGCAGATCCTCTGAGTCCCTATTTTCCAAGGACAGTCCTGGATTTACAGAAGCTGTCCTGGTTTCTGATTTGATCCCAGAATGTCCTGCTGTTCCTTAAGTAAAGGTAAAGGGACCCCTGACCATTAGGTCCAGTCACGGACGACTCTGAGGTTGCGGTGCTTATCTCGCTTTGTTGGCCGAGGGAGCCGGCGTACAGCTTCCGGGTCATGTGGCCAGCATGACTAAGCCGCTTCTGGAGAACCAGCGCAGCACATGGAAACGCCGTTTACCTTCCCACCAGAGCGGTACCTATTTATCTACTTGCACTTTGACATGCTTTCAAACTGCTAGGTTGGCAGGAGCAGGGACCGAGCAACGGGAGCTCACCCCGTCGCGGGAATTCGAACCGCCGACTTTCTGATCGGCAAGCCCTAGGCTCTGTGGTTTAGACCACAGCACCACCCACATCCCTCTTAGGCTATCCCCATTTTCATCAGAGAAATATTGGAAGGCATGGAGTTATCTTACCCCCCAAGCCATCTGAATGTAGCCCTGTATATGGAAGTTTTTTTATGTTTAATGTTTTATAATGTTTTTATGTCAGACCCTCCAAGTGTCCCTATTTTCCAGAGACAGTCCCAGATTTACAGAAGCCGGTTTCTGGTATTCAGAGGCAAATATTCTAATATCAGGATCCAAATTTATCTAGCATTTTATTAAAGCTTAGGCACTGCAGTGTATGTGTGTGAGTGTGCACATGTGTATTTTTATATAAAAATCCATTTCATCAAAGATAGAAAACCAACAAGGAATCCTCCCCTGTCCTTTCTGTTGCCTTGGTAAGAATTATATTCCTGATAACTGAACCATGGAAATGCCTCTGGGGGATCCGATGTCAGAACCAACATTCATGCTAAACTTTTATATTCGCCTGTAGTGACATTTCTCTGATTACATTTAACCTGATTGGTCAGTGGGAGATTTCCTTAGGATTCTAGAGCATGCACCCCAGTGATTGTGTTGGCAATTTGAGTCCCCCCCTGCCCCCGCCTCCATGATAAACTTGAATTCCAACAATGGGAGGCAGAGAGTGTGACAGAACCATATGGTGCGGTAAGTGAAGAGTGCACAAAACCCTGTCGAGAAAGACGGAGCAATGCCAAAGGATTAAGGTGGGTTGCAATAAAGGCATCAAAAATATATGTGCTATTTTGCTGTTTTATAAGACAGGGAATTTACATGCTGACTCATCTGGATTATTGGTGCAGGGGGAGGAATTGGAGGTGTTGCACAGAAGAACACTAGTGATTGCACTAAAACGTGGTAGCTCAATGAGCAGAATCATATTAGAAAGATAATAAGCAATGGCAGTTGTGGTGGCTACCCATTGCAACCGCTGAAGTGGAAGGCAGAGAGGCTAAGCATAAGTGGAGTTTAGCAACAATTCATGCTGAACTTGTATATTTGCAGTAGTGGCATTTTCTGCAATAGGCAGCACCAACTAATTTGAGTTCAGTCCCCATCCTCCTTCCTGCTCAGGCAATACTGAACGAAGGAGGAGGAATCTGACGGTCACTTAAGATAAACAGTGGTCATAGCTGTCAACCTTCCCTTTTTTTGCGGGAAATTCCCTTATTCCATCACTGTTTCCTGCTGCTTCCCGCTGCTATCCCGGATTGTTAGATATCCCGTAGACTGTCTCCAGGACAGGTGAGGCTGCTGACCCCTTATTTTCAAGGCTGCTGATCCTTATTTTCAAATTTGAAAGTTGACAGCTATGACAGTGGTACCTCTGGTTAAGAACTTAATTCGTTCTGGAGGTCCGTTCTTAACCTGAAACTGTTCTTAACCTGAAACACCCCTTTAGCTAATGGGGCCTCCTGCTGCTCCTGTGCTGCCGGAGCACGATTTCTGTTCTCATCCTGAAGCAAAGTTCTTAACCCAAGGTACTATTTTTGGGTTAGCGGAGTCTGTAACCTGAAGCGTCTGTAACCTGAAGCGTCTGTAACCCGAGGTACCACTGTATTGTGAACACAGGAATAATATAACACTTGAACAGAACTAGTCGTGGATCAGAGACTTAGGCTGTATCTGCACTATGCATTTAAAGCATTATCATACCACTTTGAACAGATGTGGCTTCTCCCAAAGAATTATGGGTGCTGTAGTTTGCTAAGGGTGCAGAGAGTGGATAGGAGATCCCCCATTCCCACAACAGAGCTGCAGTTACCAGAGTTCCCTGGGAAGAAAGATTGTCTGTGAAACTACTCTGAAAATGGCAACTCTACGAGGGGAACAAAGGCCTCTGAACAATTTTTAGCACCTTTAATAAACTACAGCTCCCAGAATTCTTTTGACTTTTTTAAAGTGGTATGATAGTGCTCTAAATGTATGGTGTGAATGTGGTAATGACCAGCCTTCAAAACCATATAAACTGATAGTGAGGTATATAAAGTTGTGGTTTTGATAGTATATGAGCTCCTGTATTAATGCCTCCATCAAGGGGCTTAGGCAATAAGGAGCTGAAAATTATTTTCCAGATGCTAACATGTTATATACTTTTTGTTCAATATTAATCATGGTCATTATTACAGCATTACCACAATGCTGGGTTAGATGACCCCATGGGGTGGGCAAGTAAATTTATTCTGAAGTTCTAATTGCAATTTTTTGAAGATGATAAACTAAAAAATGAAAATGGATTGTGTTTGATCCTTCCACCCACAAACCAAAACTTTCAGAATTGCACACACATTTTCAGCTAATGCACATCCTTTTTGTGCAGACAAGTGTCAGCCTTTGGAAGGCAACACAGTGGGAATCAGGATAGTTGGCAGAATGACACGTTGGAATAACCAAAAGCTCCTGTATGAGATCAACCTTCAAGTACCTTGTCTGATTTCTTAGCAGAGACTAGCCGTGCGCCTTCAAAATCTGATAGTCATGAACCTCATTGTTTCAAGCAGAATTGGGTGTTCTCTAATGTGTTTAGGTCTTCATTTATTTGAGCTGAAGTTCCCTACCTCCACTTTGGAACAACCTTCCAAAGTATAGTGTCTGTTCTTACTGAGGTCATTTCTTCACACCTTCACCTTATAATAAAGGAGATTGGGGTCCTTTTTTTTTTTTGTCAGCCACCCACATAAGTGAACACATTAGCCATGCAAGAACATCTTCTCCCCCCCTTTTTTTTTTGTTCTGTGAGTGCAAATCCATTTCTTTCCTTGACCCCAGACCACTGCAAATAACACCCAGCAAAAGCTGTGAGAGTCTAATGAAAACAAATATAAAGCAATTATTCCTTTCCCCAAGAGAACAAATAAAATAACCTTTTATTTAAGCAAAACGAGGAGAGAGGTTGTAATAATAAGGATAACAGCAGCCACCCAAAACGTACTTTCAAGGAAATCCATTGGTTCCAAAACTAAAAGTAACTGGAGCAGGGGGAGAAAACCATGCCTTTTGAGAGACATCATCTTATTTATTTATTTTTAGAAAAGCAGTGAGAGAACAATAATAAGACAAGGTTTAGAAGCATACAGTAGAATCCTAGGGTTGGGAGGGACCTCAGTGATCTTCTAGTCCAAACCCCTACTGATGTAGGAGGTTCACTACTGTAGCACTTGCCATAAACCATGTGGTGGTGTCCTGGAGGGATTGGTCAGCTCAGGAATAAAGATAGGAGGAGCTCAGGAAGTTAGAACTAGATGACCCAGGGGAGAGTCCCAGTAGGCTTGGGAAGGCAACACCGGAGCCTCAAGAAACATCAAAGCTAGAGTTACTAATGTGTTAAGCAGTCACCATTAGCCAGACCCCACCAACTGCATTTTTAGTTTCAGAGTTTCAGACAGAACCTCAGACAGGTTTTTCCCAGCCCTACCAAGAGATGCCCAGAATTTGACCTGGAACTTCTCCCTGCAAAGCAAGTTCTGTACCACTGAGCTATTGCCCTTTCCTGCTTAAAAAAAAATCCAGGCGACCTGGATGTTAGGACTTAAGAGGGTCTGGTGGATTCCAATTGGCTTGTAGGAAGTTGCCGTGCACTGTCAGGCCATTGGTCCTTCGTCCTTCCCAATATCCGACCAACTGATGGGCTACGTTGGTTATATTGATGCATCCGTTCCTCCACCCCCAACTGCCCTATATTTATTCATACTTTTGCATGTCAAAACTCATCCCAGCAATCCTCTTTCTTGAGTCAGAATGGGATGCCCTTGAGAATTGTACTCATGGGAATGCCCATGCACATTCCCATTTGGTTACTTTGCTGATCATGGGTAATAGCGCATATACTGGACACTTCCTATTTCTGAAGTGTGTGCCCTATTAATCCCCTCTTGTCACCCCCCTGGCCGTGTACACAGTGTTTTGCTAATCAGACAGTCAGTTTTCTCAACCTTGCCCACCCTTAATTGTAACTAATGAGGGGAGTTGTGCGTTTTTAGGTCCTTGTTCCACAGAGCACTTTAAATAGAAACTGCCATGGGCAGTGTTGAAAATATGAGCTAAATAATGCAAGATTGTTAGCAGAAAAATATGGCACTATTAAATTAGACCAAATGCTCATTTTTTTAAAAAAACCAACCCTCTCATGAACTCCTTATTTACCCAGACTTCCAATCTGTTTGACCTTTCTTTTTGTAATCAGAAAGATCCATAATCATCCAGGTAAGTTAATTGTTATCAAATGCTCCAAGTCTGCTGATTATATAAATAATGAATTTGAATTATGACATGCTGGCAGCTGGAAAACGTGGATTTTCCTCCAAAAGACTTCTGAAAGTATCTCTCTGGGGCATGTTCTGGGGAAAACTGACTTCTAGCCAAGTATGGCCAATAGCAGGATGCCTAGGAGACCTGAGACAGTTCTCAAGGATAGCAGGAGTTAATCCAACACAGGCTGAGACTCCACCTGCACTTCAGTTTTAAAGTAGGATCATGCCCCTATAAAGTGTCATGGCTTTCTTGAAAGAAAATTGGGAAATGCAGCAGACCCTCCAAGTTCTCCAAATTTTCCAATTTTCCAGGGACAGTCCTGGTTTCTGACTTGATCCTGGGACATCCCACTTTTACTTAAAGGTAAAGGGACCCCTGTCCATTAGGTCCAGTCGTGACCGATTCTGGGGTTGCGGCGCTCATCTCGCTTTACTGGCCGAGGGAGCCTGCGTACAGATTCCGGGTCATGTGGCCAGCATGACTAAGCCGCTTCTGGTGAACCAGAACAGCGCACGGAAAAGTGGTTTACCTTCCCGCTGGAGCGGTACCTATTTATCTACTTGCACTTTGACCTGCTTTTGAACTGCTAGGTGGGCAGGAGCAGGGACCAAGCAACGGGAGCTCACCCCTTTGCAGGGATTCGAACCGCCTACCTTCTGATCGGCAAGTCCTAGGCTCTGTGGTTTAACCCACAGCACCACCCGCGTCCCCACTTTTCCTTAGAATGTCCCTATTTCCATCAGAGAAATATTGGACAGTATGTTAGGACATCCCAGTTTTCATCAGATAAATGTATGGTGTAGTTTGTTAAGAGTGCTGAGAGTTGTTAGGGGACCCCCATTTCCCTCACAGTGGCCCCTAGCCAGAGAGATTGTGTGTGGAAACCCCTCTGAGAACTGTTGTCATGAAAACAAAATTCAGCAGCATGAAAACAGCATAGAGTTGAGCCAGCAGAAAACACCAAATTAACTAACGGCCTGTTAAAAATTCCAAGTCTTTATCAACTGCCCAAAGCATTGTTGTGATGGGGCATGGCAGGCCTCGCTCAGCAAGGAATTCCATAGGGCAGGTGTAATAATGGTAGGGGCTCCACCCCTTTTTATTAGCCTCGCCTCTTGTGGTTGAAGAATTTGGAGCAATGCCCCAGCTGTCAATCAGAACATGTGAGGAGGAGAATATAGGAAAAAGTGGTTCCTGAGATAACTGGGCCCAAGACCTCAAGGGCTTTAAATCTTAAGACCTCCACTCTGGATTAGCCCAGAAACAAATCAGCAGCAAGGAGAATTGTTTTAGGCAGTAAGTTCTGAGTGGGAGGATGGGGGCACAGCACTTGTGCTGTGGTGTTGCTCCACCTGTACTATGGATAGAAGGATCTGGCAGTTTCAGTTTTCTCAATTTCTCATTTTTCTGACCATAAATTCAGTTCTCTGTACTTCTGAAGGAATTCGATTTTTTTAAAAAAATCCTTATGAAAATGCTTTAGCATTTAGTGGGTATTTTCCCCCTGATAAATACAGTTTTGTATGTGGTTTTGACTAATGTACAGTCTTTGCAAGCAATTTCTTCTCATATAATGCACTTTTGTATGCTGTTTTTACTAACATGGTCACTTTTAGTTACACTTTCACCTAATAGATGCATGTTTGTAAACACTGGTTGGTTGGAAAACTGCATTGCAAAATTTGGAGAAATGCCTATTTGGAAGGATGGCAGTTTTGGTCCTCAGGTTGCTTTGGAAAAGTATGAATTGCCTGGATTTGCCTTTAAATCCAGACTGAATTGAATTTTTCCTCCATCCCTAACCCCCTACTTAGACTCTGAAGTGATAGAATCCTATCTACCACCTCAGGATATCTTTGATTTCATTCTGCTGTGAGTGTAAGGCTGCACCAAACTCCTAATAAATTCAGTGAGACTTAGCAGTGAGACTTAGCAGTTCAATTACACATGCCTATGATTGAGTTTTTGGTGACCAGCCTTCTCTTCCAAAGATTCAGTGACAATTTTGCGTTCTTTTAGGGATGTATATTTATTCCTACGTCCTACAACATAGTAAAGAAAGTTGTTGTAAATAAGACACATTAAAGCTTGAAATTATAAATAGGCAGGCTAGTTGTGATCTACCAGCCCAGGAAAACCCCTCACCTCCAGCTCAACTGCTGGGGGGGGGGGCATTGTTGCCATCCTGCAACAGCGTTCAACCTGGAGGTAAGCGTCATTTTTCAAAATTGCACCTGAGGCTCCTACTACTCCCCTGTGTCATCCCAGTGCCCCCCAGTGCCACTTTGGGAAATGCTGAGTGGAATTCACTCCAGCAAGTGATGGTCAAAAAACCTGGGTGGCTTTAAAAGAGGATTAGACAAAATCATGGGGTGGGGTGGGGTGGGGTGTGTGTTAAGGCTATAAATGGCTACAGCTGTAATGGCGATGCTCCACTTCTACTGTCAGAAGCAGTGAATACCAGTTGCTGACAGTCCCAAGTGACAGCTGTTGCACTCAAGTCCTCTTTGTGGTCTTCCTTATAGGCATTTAGTTGGCCACTGTGAGAGCAGGATGTTGGCCTTTTGGCCCAATCTAACAGGTCTCTTCTCCTGTTTTTATATTGTCTTTTATAAGCCCTCTTTCTTTGGCTACAGAAATAATTTTGAAACACTGATTCGTGTGTGTGTGTGTGTGTGTGTGTGTGTGTGTGAATATATAGTTGCAACATGGTGTACCGATCATCAGGATCTGGCATCTCCTCTTGTGGCAAATTCCTCCCAAGGGTTTCTCTTTGATGGTTTGTAACCATCCAACATGTCAGTCTTATTCCAAACCCCTTTGGCTTTGGTGTAGCCAATTAAAGTGACAAAAAGAGGCATGATGGGGAAATACAGTCCTCATTAAGAGATCTGTCATCCTTTGTACTCTGCTCTTAAAGGGCTGTGTTTCCTATCATGCCTAATGAAACTCAGAATGTGACAGATTGGGTTGCAACATTCCTGTGCGGTCTGTAAATACTTGATGATAACACCATAGTAAGTAGCAGTGTGAGCTGTTTTAACGGTGTTTGTCTAGCGCAGTGAAAGGTGAGCATTTTAAACCCACTTTCCCACCCTTAATATTTCATCTTACGATTTCAAACAGCGGTGGCTAGCTTGTGCCTCTTGAGATGCTGCTGGACACCAAATAAAATCAGGTCCAGCCAGCATAGCCAATGGCCAGGGATTATGGGAGTTGTAGTCCAACAACATCAGGGAGGGGGTTGTCATCTTGATGGGGTGGGTGTGAATAATTATGGAAGGCTAAAAAAGAAAACAGCTGGTTTTTATGGGCATGGGTTTCTGAGGAAGCAAAATGACTGTATATAATATGGATAGCACAAAATGGGTTGGATCTAAACTAAGGCTATGTATACATCATAGTGGCTTTTCAAGTCACATGTGTACACTTCTGTACACACCTGAGAGGGGGTAGGGATGTCTTCACCCAATGCCCATTTCCTGATTTTGTGCCCCACACTGAACTCTAGTTCACTGAAGCTGTCATCTGCGCATACGTAATGGCTGTGTGAAATATACACGCCTCTGCTTAAGCATGCTTCCATTTTCATATTGGATGGCAGCTGGTTTGAAGGAAAGTGCATCAAACAGGAGTATTTCTCAAGACGCTACAGGATACCCATGGGTTGTGGCTGATGTCCTGTGCATTTGACTTCAGACACCAGCAGAGGGTGCATGCTGGAGCAGGAATAAAATGGGTAATGTGTACACAGCCCAAGTTACTTGAACATGGGTTCCATTGAAATAAATGGTATAAATTAGTCATAACTTTATAGTTTCAATGAACATGAAGTTTGTTCAACCTGGTCTGTATCTACCGCACAATATTTCTTGGTAATAGTATTGCTGAATATATCCTAGTAATTAGTCACTCCCCCTCAAGCATAGGTGATAACATCTGAATGCTAGAGAGTTTGTTCATTTACATTGGTATTGCCTTCCCCAGCTTGGAGCCATTCATATGTTTTTGGACAACAACTCCCATCAGCCCCAGCCATCATTACCAATGGTCAGAGAAGAAGGGAATTGTTGTCCAAAACATCTAGAGGGCACCAGGTTTAGGAAGCTTGTCTCCTTTGAGCGACAGCAGTTCTCCAGGGTCTCAGGAAGGGTCTTTCCGATCACCTACCTACTGGATCTTTGTAAATTTCTTCGGAGTAGAAATGTGTACGATTATATCAGTGTGTTCCAAGATGTCATAAGCTCTGTAGATATATCCTAGAGGAGGTAGTCAGACCAAGAGGAAGTTGTAGGAAGAGCTCAGAGAGCCTTTCTCAACCTTGGGTCCCTAGATGTTGTTGGACTATAACTCCCATCATTCCTAGCCAGCATGGCCAATGGTCAGGAATGATGGGAGTTTTAGTTCAAGAACATATGGGGACCCAAAGTTGAGAAAGGCTGAGCTAGAGCCTGATGATCCCAGAGTGGTTCTTGTTATCCACTTGAAATGAATTATTTGTTCTGTTGTAATCCTTTGTTTTCTTCTAAACCCTCTAGCCTTTGGCATAATTTATACAACAGTTCATATCCCAATGAAATTATAGTGGAAGACCTGTCAAAGTGGTAGTGTTTTTATCTCCTCCTCACCTTGTTTCTCATATGTTTTAATTTCTGAATGCTGCTAGGATTTTTAAAGTATTTTTATCTGTGTTTTTAAAGAAGGTACATCACCTTTATATTGTAGTCAATTTTAACATCCTGATTTTCCTTCATTGCTTTGTGTGAATGAAGCAGCAAAGCATCTAAAAATTCTCTATTATTATTAAAATGATTATTATTATAGCATTACTAACGTTACCCTTTGTTGTTTCTCTGCAGAAATTCAACATATTGCATGAAGGTGTCGATGTCCTTGACAGTTGCAGAAAATGAATCTGGGCTTTGCTACAACAGCACAATTCGCTACTTAGAAAAATCAGAAATCACTAGAACAAAGATAATTTCCTGCCCAGATATTGAGGATTATAAAACAGGAAACCAAGAACCAGATGTAATATGGTACAAGGTAATACAGCAATAGGTTTTGTCTTTTTGTTAATGCACTCCAATTTACAGCGAATTTCTTCACCATGACCAGGCTGGAAAGACTTTTGTAGTGCAGAGGGAATAAAGAAATTCCATTAATACTAGTGGGATCCATGCTGGGTTATGTCTAGTCCTTGTGGTCACTTTCTAAATGTGGCATTTTATGGGTTCAAGAGCATCTTTAGTAGCAAAGAAGTTTACTTCCAGTCCTGGAAGCTTCACCATTCTCCTACAACTGAGCTGCAAGGAAGAGGGAATTCTGGAGGTCAGAGTGCGAGAAGAAAAACCTAGCAATATTTATATATATTTTTGAAGACTTCTATGTTGCTTTTCATTTGCAAATGGAAATAGCAAAGCCATTCACACAATAATATAATACAGTGATTTCCAACAGAATCATCAGTAATATCATCACAATGACCACAGCCATTGAGTATTAATAATAATTAAGGGTGAAGACATGAAAGGCTTCAATTTATTTGATTAGTAGCGGGGGTTTTTGGTCTATAACCTTCCTTTCCTGGCAGTCAAAGGTGGCAAAGGGAAAGAGGAAAAAAAACTCATGCACATACAGAATGCATAAAACACCATGTGCTCATCATAAAATGCAAAGAGTTTTAAATATGAACGAGGCTTGTTAAAAGCAACAGCAGAACACACTCACAGTAAAGGTGGTTGCAGAGTAAAAGCTAAAGGTAAATGACCCCTGGGTGGTTAAGTCCAGTCAAAGGCAACTATGGGGTTGCGGCACTCATCTCGCTTTCAGGCCAAGGGAGCCCGCATCTGTCCACAGACACCTTTCTAGGTCATGTGGCCAGTAGGACTAAACCGCTTCTGGCACAACGGGAAACCGTGACGGAAGCCAGAGCGCACAGATACACCGTTTACCTCCCCGCCACCTATTTATCTACTTGCACTGGCGTGCTTTCAAACTGCTAGGTTGGCAGGAGCTGGGACAGAGCAACAGGAGCTCACTCCATTGTGGGGATTCGAGCCGCCGACCTTCTGATCGGCAAGCCCAAGAGGCTCAGTGGTTTAGACCACAGCACCACCCACGACCCTTTAGTTGCAGAGTAAAAGCACAAGGAGACAGATGATAAAAGTTAAAAGCCTTTCTTAAAAAGAATAGAAAAGGGTGTTTGCCACACAGTTGACTACCAGTAAAGTGAGGGCAAGGTGGGTCCTGTTTAGGAGGGAGGCCCACAAAGCAGTGAAACTCTTGAAATTTGCGCTCTTAATTGGCAGACATTGGTGGGCTAACTACCTTATTAATGCTGTTGTCCTAACCCCATTTTCCCCACTGAAATCAATAGGATTTAGACCCTATCTGCCCTGTACTTTTAAAGCAGCATCATACCACTTTTAACAGTCACAGACTTCCTCAAAGAATCCTGGGAGCTGTAATTTTATTTTATTTTACTTTATTTATATACTGCCCTATACCTGCAGGTCTCACCGTGGTTCACAAGATAAAATTACAATATAAAAACAGAAAACACATACAGTGGTACATACGCTTCAGGTTACATACACTTCAGGTTACAGACTCCGCTAACCCAGAAATAGTGCTTCAGGTTAAGAACTTTGCTTCAGGATGAGAACAGAAATTGTGCTCCAGTGGCGCGGCGGCAGGAGGAGGCCCCATTAGCTAAAGTGGTGCTTCAGGTTAAGAACAGTTTCAGATTAAGACCGGTCCTCCAGAACAAATTAAGTACTTAACCCGAGGTACCACTGTAATCAAAATATAAACAAAAACAGCTGGATAACCTCCCACCCCAACACATAAAAGTTCAAAACAATTAAAAAGTTTTAAAAAGTAAAATAAAAAAACACAATTAAAAAGCAGTTTAAAATAATGTAAACAGTACTCTCTGTTGGGCAGCAATAGCCCTTTTGTAGTCTGTCAGGCTCCACCCTAGGCCTGGCGGAGAGAGGCAGGAGTAGGACCCTCAGGATCTCTGCAGGTATACAGTGGTACCTCGGGTTACATACGCTTCAGGTTACATATGCTTCAGGTTACAGACTCTGCTAACCCAGAAATAGTGCTTCAGGTTAAGAACTTTGCTTCAGGATGAGAACAGAAATCGGGCTCTGGTGGCGCGGCGGCAGCAGGAGGCCCCTTTAGCTAAAGTGGTGCTTCGGGTTAAGAACAGTTTCAGGTTAAGTACGGCTCTCCGGAACGAATTAAGTACTTAACCTGAGGTACCACTGTAGTTTGTTGAGGGCACTGAGAGTTGTTAGGAGATCCCTATTCCCCCCCACAGAGCTACAATTCTCAGAATTCCCTGGGAAGAGGGATTGATTGTTGAACCACTCTGGGAATTGTAGCACTGTGAGTGAGGGACATTGGGGTCCCCTAACAACAAAAAAGCACATTTTGGTATGCAAGCTTTGACAGCTCTACCCATTTTTTAAAGTAATTTCCCGTAATATAATACATTGTTATGCTGCTTTCACTAACATAATCATTTTTATGCACACTTTCTCATAGGATATTTTATTTTGTAAACATTAGTCAGTTGAAGAACTCCATCACAAAATTCGGGTAACTGCAAACTTCAAAGCATGACTGTATTTCAATTCTCATATTGTTTCAGATAATAAGATATTCACATTATTGTTATTTGTACTAGATAGGCACCTATACCTACTAGATTGGAATTTCATGATAAGCTTGAAGTACTGCAGCTTGTGAATTTCCTTTAGTCATGGGCTGATCCACCTCCTTTCTTCATTTTCCTTCTTTCTCTTTAATTTCATCTAGCCTTCCTTCCTTCCTTCCTTCCTCCCTCCCTCCCTCCTGGTTAGGATTAGCCAGCAAAGTGCCCTTCGGAGACTGTTAGACTACAACTCCCATCAGCCCCAGTGATTTGTCAGAGATAATGAGTATTGTAGTCAAACAATATCTGGAGGCCACCAAGCACTTTTCTAGTTCTTGGGGCGAGGGAGTTATTGCAAAAAATTAAAAGTAATACAAATTTGCATTTATATATATTTATAAAAATAATGGAATGCCACACAAGGCAAGAAATTTCTTTACTAGACATAAATTGGAATGTCAAGCAGGGAGTTTCCATCAGTCCAGCACCACTTTGTTTGAGTACAGCTGCCAATGTGAAATTGGGCAATTTGAGTTCCATCTCATCAGCCTCACTGTGTTCGGTTTGTGCACAAATAATTTATTTGGAACTGGGATGACATGCAGGGAGCCATGATATGTCAGAAGAGAGCAGGGAGCCCAGTGATGCTCTGTCAGTCTGTTTTTTCATTCACAAGATCCCTGCATATTTCAACGAAGGCTGACAAAAGCATGCACTGTGACATGGGGCAAGGATAAACGAGATCTTCCTCTTCTCTTGTATCTTGTCAGCTATTAAGGCAGCTTTGCCCCCCAAACGTCTGGAGAAATTTATACAAGCTGGTCCAGTTAAAGAGGAAACTGTAAGACGGAGCAACCATCTCCCTGTGCATTAAAGGGGAAGAAGAGTCCCATCCATGGACTGTGGTGTAGTCAGTGGAGGCTGGGGTCTATTGGGGGTAGAAGGGCAGAAAGCAGGGAGAGCCAACCACTTCTAGTTTTGCTCCCAAACTCTTCCCTACTGAGTTTTATTTAAAAAAATGCTGAGGCAAAGGAGGGAGATGAGTAGGAAAGTTGGGGGCTAGCTGAGGGCAGGCTGAGCTTGGTGGGAGCAATGCCTCATTCATCCTAATGGACCAGCCTCCACTGGTTGTGGCTATGTAGGGCTGTATTTAACTAAGTAACCCCGCTGAAATTAATGGACCTAAGTTACAGGTGAAACTCGGAAAATTAGAATATCATGGAGACGTTCATTTATTTCAGTAATTCAACTTAAAAGGTGAAACTAATATATGAGATATGATCATCACAATTAAAACAAATAAAGGCTTGACATATCCCGCTTTGCATGTCATGAGTCTACCTCATATATTAGTTTCACCTTTTAAGTTGAATTACTGAAAAAAATGAACTTTTCCACGATATTCTAATTTTCAGAGTTTCAGCTGTAGTCATTTTCATTCATTCATTTCCAATGAGGCTAACATTGGCTACAGCCCATGATTTTAAAGGTTTTAGGAGAAGGTCCCCTTGTTAGACTTCTATTCATTACAGGGGTGAGGAACTTCAAGCTCATGGCCAAACATCTCCCCAGCTTCTCTATCTGGCCCTTGGAACCCTTCCCAGGTCAATCTCCCATGAATCCCTCCTTGTGTGTTTCTGTCTGGCTGCAATGTACGCTTGAACACTGATAATGCCTTTTATTTGCGTTGATGAAAGGCAGAGACGGGTGTGTGTAGAAACTAGTCTGCTGTACAAAGGTAAATTTGCAAATCATGGAATCTTAGAGTTGGAAGGGACCCCTAGAGTCATCTAGTACCAACCCCCTGCAATGCAGGAATTTGTTGCTCTTCCAACGTTTGTCTCCAGATCTGCCCACTATTGCCAAGAAGGTAATGTGGTTCCCAGGCTGAAAAAGGTTCTGCATCCTTGGTGTATTACTTCACTTAAAAATTAGTTGTGTTTCTGTCTGCTGTGTGAGGTCTGAGCTACTGCTCCAATGATGTGCCTTGACGGTGCCATTGTGGTTCATCATGCCGAATGCCCAAGCCAGTCATAGACTACAGCTGAGTACATTTTGGAAATATAAGAGCAGTGGGGCTTTGAGTTGGATAAGGTCTTTGAAAACACTTGTATACCGCAAATTCATTTTAAAAAGTCAAAGTGATTTTTCAATCAATTCTTTACTCACCAACCCCAGCTATATGCAGGGTTGCCCTTAAGTGTAGTCTGTAAGCTCCAGCTGGTGTAGAATAGACCAGACAGACTGTTGGTGGGGGTATCTGGTCAACAACCTGTGATACCATTGTGCAAAGCATCGGTACTGACTGTCCACTTACTGCTGAGCCAGCTTCAAGGTCCTTGTGCTAATTTATAAAGCCATGAAAAGTGGAGGTCCAGAGTGCCTTAGGGACTATCCAAACACTTAAATTCCAGCTCGACCACCAAGATAATCTATAGGAGAATCACTAGTTGTCTCCTGAGTTGGTGAGGCTCATCTGACATTGATAGGAAATCAGGTCTCTAGTGTAATTGGTCCACTCCAATAGATTTTCAGCGCATGTCTTCTTGAAAAATTGCTGAAAATTGCTCTATGCTGCCTGCCTTACACAGTCAATTAATAATAATAAAAATCCTATAATAGTTAGCTGGTGATCTATGCTTTTAAAACTTCATGTGGTTTTAATTGTTGTAAACTACTTTTATGGTTATTATGTTTGTTTGTTTTTTTCAAAATTGCGATGTACAAGTATCTTTACACATAAATGCTAAGTAAATATTGGGGAGACTGAAGCTAACAGAGAATGGCTTACCTGAAGCAGTGCCCTTTAACCTTGAATCCCCAGTTGCTGTCAGACTACAACTCCCATCAGACCCAACCAGCTGAGCCAATGGTCAGGAACAACAAGTATTGTAGTCTGACAACATATGGTGACCCCAGGGTTAAGAACACTGGCCTAAGGGAGTTCATGGCAGAGGCCAGATTCAAACCAGCAGCTTTCTTATTTGTAGGTTGGTCGCTTTGCCACTGCACTACACCAGCTCTCCGAACTCTTTCCTCTTTCATTATTAGTGTGCCCCACATAAGTTATACCACATCTGCCTGATGGGTGACAGCTAACTATTAAG
Organism: Podarcis vaucheri; assembly: GCF_965113315.1. Classification (NCBI taxonomy): domain Eukaryota; kingdom Metazoa; phylum Chordata; class Lepidosauria; order Squamata; family Lacertidae; genus Podarcis; species Podarcis vaucheri. Next base: position 10,636,923 of record NC_138758.1, on the reverse strand, counting down.
CTGTCACATTGATTAAATTGAGCAGAATTGATATTGTACATCAAAAAGAGCAATGTGGCAACAAGACATTAAAAAAAGAGAAGGAGAGAGAAAACGATTGCTGTGTGGGGAAGGGAACACATCAGACTATCCCCTGGGTTCCTATATTTTATGCATGTTGAAATTGTGAATTTACCCCAGTGGGTCTCGCAATGGCAGAACAAACCCTGCAGTTTGGGTTCTTTGACAGTGGCAAGCAAAACTCTTGAGGTTCACAGCAACACATGAAGTTATCTTGCACAGTGTTTTTTTTTTTTTTTATAAAATTTTTATTGGGTTTTCACATTTTATATAGACAAAAACAAAAACACAAAAAACAAATAAACACATAAACAAAGAAAAAAAAGAAAACAACAACAAACATATATACTTTCCCGAAGATATTATTTCCTAACCCTGGTCATTGACTTCCCCCTACCCCCTCCCTTGCATCCCCATTTCCAAATTTATGTCAGCAAATTGGCATTTCCCTGTCCTAATATTAGTCCTTTTATAAAAGCAAACAAAATTAATTTTTTCTAAGTTGGACCTCAATTCCCTTCCATCGATTTCCCATTTTGTCTTGAATAATGATCTTTTTAACCAAATCGCATAATCATGAGTGTTGTTAGAACTTAATTTTTCCCTCCCTCCCATCCCCGGTTTGCGTCCCTTCCCAAAGCATGTCCAAAATAACAGTTCTTAGCCCGGGTTCCTCACGTCCGAGGCCCTCCAATCTCTTTCAGTCCCTCTCCGCCGGTCTTGTTGGTAACCCTTTATGCCAGTCGTCACATCTCGAAAGAGTTCTTTCACCATCAATCCAAAGTCTCTTCCCATATTTGCTAACAGCTGCTGAAGAGTTTCCACAAAGCATGAATCTTGAAGGTAATCAAAGTCAGAGTCTATGTGGAGGCCCCAATTATATTTCTTTATTTTAAATTCCTTAATTTCATAGACTCCCAGGGCCTCCACTTTCGTCTTCTGCATCTTTCGTGGATTTATAGTAGATTTACTCCAATAATCTCCTTGTTTGTATTCCACAGGCGTCAGCTTCTGCTCAATATTTTCCCACATCACTTCTTCTCTTTCTTGTTTTGTCTTCTCCTCTGCTTTTATTATCATTTCTGGTTCAGCTGTGGATTCTTTCTCATTGAGGTCCTCTTTACATTCAGCAGGACTACTTGTTTCAGAAGTCAAGGTCATCAATTGTTCACTCATAGCCGTAGTCTGCTCTTGTAAGATTCCAACCAAATAAAACATCCTTTCGATTTCTCCCAGTATCTTTCCATCCACAGCCATTGTAATTCCACAGAATTCCCTCTAGAGGGAATCTGGTTACTTAGTATTCTTTTCCCCAACAGTCCTCTGTCTTGTTATTGTTTCTTTATTTCCAACAATTTTAGATCAATTGTAACTCTTTTTAATCCAGAGGTAACTTAGGTAGCAATTTTCCACTATTAACAGTCCGTTTGACAGCTTTGACAGCTGTCAAACTCTGCACTTCTTAAACCAGCTCCAAAGCAGGACGCTCCCGGGCCCGGGAGGGGGGGTTGTTTACAACAGAACATAAAACATCCAACACTCCTCTCTCCTGCTCAAAATTTCCAAATCTTGGAAGTTACTGTCTTTTTTAAAACTCACCCTTTACAGGGTAGGCACTCCAGCTTAGTTCTTTTTTCGTTGCTCTAGATCGTCTGCAAGGTAGGGGGTGCGGACTTCCTTTTAGCACATCCCCCGATCGTCTCAAATTCAGTGGATAAATTTCTTAAAAGCCAAGTCCAAATTACTCACGGGTTGTTTTTTCAGCCGAATTTCAAGGAAGGAAGTCAGCGCTCTCCGGTCATGGCTCGCGGCTTCGCTCAGCAGAGGTAGCGATGGACTCTCAGTGCCGCGCCACCCCCCGTATCCCCTCCGCAGCCTTTAAAAAGGCTCTTCGCGAATCAGGGGGGCGTTTAAGGCACCCGCCGAGTCTTCAGTCCGCAGGCATTCCGCGCCTGCGGTTTTAAGGGTCCCCGTGTCGCCGGCACGGCAAAGACCCGTCCCCTGCTGAGCCGATTCCCTCCGGAGCTCGGAGGGAATCCGCCATTCCCAGATCGCGTCAACCCCGGAAGTTCCTATCTTGCACAGTGTTGAACCACTGGTCTCAGTACTGTCTACACCAGGAATTCACAGACCTACTACCCCCAGGTCCCACTTGTGATAGGTGGGAAATGCTGAGGCCTGCCAGTCACAAAATGGTGACACATTGAGGCAGAGTTTGGCATAATCGACTGGAAATTACTGGCATCACTAACAGGGTTTTCCTTGTTGTAAAGAGTTCCATAGCTCAGTTTTGCTCAGGCTAAGTGCAGACATTTGCTCTGGAGGTATCATGACTAAGCCTCCACATTTTAGACAAAAGGTGCTGATCCAATGGCTCGAAGTGGGGAAGGCCTTTCCTTTTATATTTTCCCCTTCCCACTCCTGCATTACTCTCAAAGTGTTTTTTATTTTACCCATCTCCTGCAATTTCTTCTGCCATTCTCCTTTCATACTCGGCTTGTACTTTATTTGCAGAAGTCCACACCAAATGACCAGTTTCTTTCATTCTTCTTTCCTGGTCCTTTTGCGTTCACCTTCACCTTCTACAACAGATTTCCTTTCTTATCTCTTTTATTTATATCCCCAGATTATTTAACACTATAATAATTCTGCTGCTGATAAATATTTCCTTTTTACATCTCTGTCTAATTTCTTTCAACACATAACCCCTGGCCCTTTCTCTCAGAGAAAGGAGACCTTCTGAAATTGGATGACTATCTGCTATGGATGCTTTCGTTGAGATTTCTGCATTGCAGGGGGATGGACTAGATTCCAATTCTACAATCCTCTGATTCTAAGATGTGTATGTTGGATCAATCCATCAACCTCTGATGGATGATTTAGTAGGATCGGGTCCGGCATCACTTTCTCTGTATGTGTGTGCCAGTATCCATACTCAGCAGAGTTACAACTCAACACAGCTTCTTCTTTGGAAGCATCTTTGGGGTTGAAGGTACACACAGTAGGCGATAAACATTCATGGATGCCATAAAGATTCAGTAGAGGTTTACTTGACAGGCAGAAAAGCATATTGGTAGGAAATATATACAGGCATTCGTCACTGCCATGCTTAGTGACTGTCTCAAGGCAAATCTAAAAAAATGTAGTATAAACACTGACAACTGGGAAACACTGGCCTGCGAGCGCTCCAGTTGGAGAACAGCCTTTACCAAAGGTGTCATGGGCTTTGAAGACACTTGAACTCAGGACGCAAGGGAGAAACATGCTAAGAGGAAGGCATGCTTGGCAAATCCACACCGTGATCAACTCCAATGTCCCCACTGTGGAAGGACATGTGGATCCAGAATTGGCCTCCACAGTCACTTACGGACTTATTGTTAAAACCGTGTTTATGGAAGACAATCTTACTTGGCTACGAGTGATCACCAAAGAAGAAGAAGAAACACTGCTTGGCAGGGGGTTGGACTCGATGGCCCTTGTGGTCTCTTCCAACTCTATGATTCTATGATTCTAAACTTAGAGTCCAACAAGAGTCCAAGACTCTCTCTCTGCTTCTCTCACTGCAAGATGCAAGCAAGAGACTCAGAAGAAGCAACACAGAACCATTGTTATCAGTGCTTCCTGTTGCACTGTGCATTTCCAAAGAACAGTTCCCACAGAAAACGTCCTAGCATAGGCAAAACCTTCTCAGCCTTCCGTTGCTTCTTGAAACTTCTCTGTTCTTCTCTGTTTCTGGAACATATGATTCTCTCACACAAGAATATCTAACACTCTATCTCCAGACCACCTTTGCTCAGCATGCAAGGAGTTGCTAGTTCTGTTGTTGGTGGAGAAAGCAACTGAAGAAACACTAGGCATGGGCAGACCCACCTGAAAATAGCTCAAGACCCATTGGTGGTTCTTGTCCCAAACAGTGAAACACTGGTCTACACTGACTGGCAGTGGCTCTCTAGGCTTTCAGGGGTCATTTCCAGCCCTACCTAGAGATGCACAGGATTGAACTTGGAACCTTCTGCATTCAAAACAAATGCTTTGCCACTGAGCCATGGACTTTCCCCAATATCTGTATTCATTTTATGCAGAGATGACTTCCTGCCATTTGAAGTATCAGTCTAGAAGGGGAAAAGCCCAGTCCACAGTACTTAACACATGATTGTGTTTATACATCCAAACATTTGCTCCAGGTGGAATACTTTCCATCAAAACCCTTATATTTAACCATAGTGTAAGTTTTCTTTATTATGGAAATGTTGCCCGTGAAATGGCTCTCTTAAGGATTTGCACAATTATGGTCTTTGTTACTGTTTCCGTAGTGCCATTAGGCCTAAAGGATTGTTGTGACAACATGGATTGAGTGCAGGAGTCAAGATGTAATTGAATGAGCAAGGCTTAAACAGAAAAGCTGTTCTCCTCTGAGGGGTGGGAGTGGGAGTGGAGGGGATGAGAGATGGGAAGTGGGGGTGGAATTTAGGCAGCAATATGTGATCTGTCTTTCGGCTCTTCTCTTATTATTGAAGATAGACAAGAAAATTTGAAAGAAAACCTATCAGACTGGCAGGTGAAGGGCAGGGAGTCATTAACGTGACTTTTGTGAGACAAGAATAGAAGAGGTATTAGCAATTTCAAGGCAGAGAAGGTGTAGCTACAATAACAAACATACCAATTATTCAAAAAGTTTGATGTTGGGTTTGCCAGCTGGTCCATAATTGATGGACCCAAATGATAAAACTAAGTGCTTTGAAAGGTAACCAGATTGTGGGTCTGAAAAGCTGATAAACTACAGGCGACGACCATTTTAGGTGTTTCCAATTGACGTCCGGCCACCAATGCGCGAGTCCATTTGGAGCCAGATGGAGGCAAAGCAGGGGAAGGAACCGGGGGCAGGGTGTAATAGTGCATAGCAGGATGGGGCACACTTATAAGTGCTTTGCCAACACATGTGGGAGGCTGGGAATGGAACTCTATACAGATACAAAAAAGAAAAGAAAAGAAGTGCCCATAAGGCCTGCCAATATCAGGGCAGTTTAGGGGATGAACCTAAGAGCCTTCTGGATCAGGTCAATGACCCAACCGGGTGCTTCTAGAATGATAGAATTATATATATATATATATATATATATATATATATATATATATATATATTCAATATTTAATAATAGAATAATAGAATTGTGCAGTTAGAAGGGATCTCAAGGGTCATGTAGTCCAACCCCCTGCAATGCAGGAATCACAGCTAAGGAGTCCCTGACAGATGGCCATCTAACTCTGTTTAAAAACCTTCAGTGATGGAGAGTCCACTACCTTCTGCCTATTCCGTCCATTCTTACTGTCACAGAGTTCTTCCTAAGATTAAGTTGGAATCTCCTTTCTTGTAACTTGAAGCCATTGGTTTCAGTCCTCCCCTCTTGAGCAGCAAAAAGCAAGCTGCCATGTGATAGCCCTTCAGATATTCTAATAGGATTTATCATATCTCCTCTCAGTCTCCTATTTTTCAGGCTAAACTTACCCAACTCCCCCAACCGTTCCTCATAAGGCTTGGTTTCCAGACCCTTGATCATCTTGGTCATCATCCTCTGTACACATTCCAGGTTGTCGTTATCTTTATTAAACGATGGTGCCCAAAGCAGGGCATAGTACTCCAGGTGGGATCTGAGCAAGGCAGAATAGAGTGCTCACTATTACTTTCCTTGATCTGGACGCTCTATTTCATGCAACATTACTTTACCATGCCAAGTTAAGACTCTGTTTGTTTGTTTTTTGTTTTGTTTTTTGCAGGAGTGTAAGCCAAAAATGTGGAGAAATCTAGTGGTTCAGAAAGAGAACACTCTACTAATACAAGATGTTCAGGAAGAAGATGGTGGGAATTATACTTGTGAGCTAAAATTTGAAGGAAAGCTGATACGACGAACAACTGAGTTCAAAGTTACAGGTAAGAATCTTTTGGGGTGAAATTGAAGGGAAAGAGCATGAAATGTAGGAGGTCAGAAAAATTGATGTCTAGAATGATGTTTTAGAACTTTTTTTTTTTTTTTACCCTGCCTTATCTTACATTCCAAAGTGGCACTACAGACATCAACAGAACATCAAACAAACAGACATCAACAGAACATCATACAATATATTTGCAGCCCATCTGTGCAGATCACCTGTGCAAAAGTACAAGGTAACTCAAAAGTCAGCTAGTAGAAGCAGAGCAGAAAATTAAGTTAGATAACCTCTCTGAAAGAGGTAGAGCTCATCAGGGCACCTTTCCCATAAAAATGCAGCCTGGGAATCCATGCCCCTACCATTTGCAAATATATCAACATAAGAACATAGCAAGAGCAGTGCTGGATAAGGTCAAAGGACCACTTAGTCCATAAGAACTAGCACTGGTGCATGTCCATATTTTAAAGGTGTTGATGTTGAAATTAAAAGTTCTAACTACTCATAAGGATTCCTGTTCAGCAAAACCCCTCCACTGTTGCTGTCCAATACTGCATGTATCTGGGGGTTTTTTGTTTGTTTGTTGTTTGGCTCTCACAAGCAGTCTGATGCTGAATGTGGCTTATTACAGAGCTAACTCCAGATTTTGGTGGAGCTTCGAGCACCAAGATCCCAGTGTGTTTTGGTGGGATCTCTGGCACTTGAATTCCCTATTCATTGATCCTTGTGTAATCAATCAGTGAGCTCTGAAAGATAGGAATGTGCAGGAAGCTGCCTTGTACCAAGTCTGAGGACTCCATTTCCAGAAGCTGCTGTTACACCATTTTTTTGCAGTTGGAAGAGACTGTACAGCATTTTGAGCTTGTTAAAGCATGTGCATAAAGATAATAAAACCATATGTGTTCATATGCAGTTTGGGGTGTCTCGTTGGTGAGAAGTATTCAAATGTTGCACTTGGCTCTTCATAGCCAACCTATTGTGTTAGACTTAGGACCAATGAGAATGGTTCAAGTCTGCCTGAGCAGCTTCCCTTGGTAAACCACTGAGCAAGATCCTGTTTTTTCACCTGTCTTTTGGGGGGTGTGGGATATGTGGGTGATGCCTGTGTGATCTGAAGGCATGTGACACACCCACCTTCCTATGTCTAGAGCAGGTGTTCCAATGATCCACCTTGGTTACATTACTGAAATGCATAGCTTGTTTTCCCATCTACCTTCAGAAAACTACAAATGGAATACTTGTTTTCATAAATTGTCACACTGAATTCTTATGACATTGCTGCTGGGCAGGAAGTGGTTCCCTTTGCCCCAACTTTTCACTCTAGTTTTGCAGAAGACAGTGTCCCATCTCCATTGCTGCCTCTTGTTGGTCTTCTTTCAAATGCCAATTTAAACTGCCCGGTTACTTCTGAAATTTGTGTGTGCAACAATCAGTTGCTCTGGCCATGACAAATTATTCCACTCAATTACATCAATTGAATGCTTCTGCTTGAACTCCCTGTTCACTTAATCTCTCTTAAATCTCATTAATTCCCTAATTTTCAAATTGTGCCTGCTGTTATTGGGAGGGAATTTGCCGTGGTAGTTGTTCCGTATTGGATGCCCTTCTCAACTGGAGCAATCCGCCTGAATTTCATTTCAGCCAAAGACAAATGGTGTGGAAGTGCCACTTTCCAGTTTGGATGACAAACCAAAGCAAGCATATCTTCTTCAACCCCAGGATCTTTCTCATGCTGTAATATCAAAGTAAACTCCCCAGTCAGACTTAGAACAAAAGTAGGTACCTCCAGAATGGAGACCAGTGGACCCCATGAAGATGCTCATTAGCAGATAGCACCTAGACCAGGGGTCAGCAAACTTTTTCAGCAGGGGGCCAGTCCACCGTCCCTCAGACCATGTGGTCAGGACATTTTGTTTTTTTTAATGAACGAATTTCTATGCCCCACAAATAACCCAGAGATGCATTTTAAATAAAAGGGCACATGCTACTCATGTAAAAACACGCTGATTCCCGGACCATCCCTGGGCCGGATTGAGAAGGCAATTGGGCCGCATCCGGCCCTTGGGCCTTCGGTTGCCTACCCCGACCTAGACAGACAAGGCACACAGATCATCTAGTCAGACTCTTCCATACTGAGATGTGAGGTATTATATATCCATTTAAATTATACTTCTTCCTGAGGGAGCCTGGGTCAGCAAATACACCAGTAATAAAGAGCACATTTTAGAAAGCATTCTAAAAACAGTCACAAACATTCTAAAAACAGTTTTAAAACATTCTCTTGAGCAGTAATTTGAGGAAAACACCCATCAGGCTCCACCTCATGAACCTGACTCACCCCAGCTTTCACCCACAGGACGCTGGCAGCCCTATGAGTTGACAGGATGTAATTGCAAGCATTTGCTCTGCCATATTTCTTATAAAGGTGCAAAATGCTTACCATTTTGATTTTACTGAAAGAAAGCTGCTTCCATTACCAACAGAGAAATAGGTCAAGTGATGACACAGATGGCAGAGAAACGACCATGGCATTCTTTGCAGCTGGGATTTGCACCATCCATATCTTATTTTCAAGTGCTATGTAGGATGTGCCCCCGCCCCCCCCCAATATTTCACAGAGCTGTCTTTTGTGCAGATGGCAGCAATTTGCATGAAATTTGAATAAGCTAATTTATTGTCTAGGTGCAAAACTAGAAATGACTACTGTGATTTAAAAAGAAATGCAACACATCCCACCACAGTGAGGAAGGTTGTGCCCTTGTGCCCTGTGCCCCTACTTAGTCTGGTGTCTAGATGCTCCCTGTTGGTGGGTAGCTTCAAGGCTCCCCCTACTCTCCCTACTGATAGTTTTTTATCTTGACCAGACAGCTCCTCAGATACAGGATTGTCCTTGGACAGATGACTATTCTCCCTTTCTCCCTGATGTAGGTGCATGGCCACCTTAAATATCTCTTTTCTCCCCAAAAAAGGATGGATACCAAAGCCACATCCTCCTTAGCTCCCTCAACATCCCCAAAGCCTTCCTCCTACCCATCTGTTTGACATTAAATTGGCAAGAACAGTTTCCTATTAAGGGAAAATATTGAATGGGGAGTTTGAATTCAACTGTGGACCTCTTTGCTCTTCTTATGGAATAGATGCAGCTCAAATACTTTCAGCAGCATTTTACCATCTTGGATAGGTAAAAGAAGGGCAGAGTGCAAGGCGAGGAGTGTGGTAGCATTGCACATGCATGGTCAATGGTCAAGGATGGTGGGAGTTGCAGTCCATAACATCTGGAGGGCACCACTTTGGCCACATGTGAAGCAGAGGGTGGTTGGGGAAACAGTCGCCCTCCAGATGTTGCTGAACTACACATCCCATTGTTACTGACAATTGGTCGTGCTGACTGAGGCTGATGAGAGAATCTCCTCTAGGGCTGGCCCACCCATGAGTCAAGGTGAGGCAACCAATGAAGCCTGGAATCTTTCAAAGCCCTACCTGGAGGTGCCAGGGACTGATCCTGACACCATAGAGTCAATAAGTTGTACATCTTCTCCCTACATTTCTCCCAAAAAAGGGGGGACATAGAGATTGTGATTTAGGACTAGTGCCAGAAACTAGAGACTGGTCCTGGTAAATATGGAGAGTTGGGATACATGGTTTTATAGAGGAGTCATTGTGTAAAATATTCAGTGCTTTTTGCATTTAGATATGTTGTGGTGTTTCTCAGGTCGATTTTTTAAAAAAAATATAGTGCTGCTATTATATATTATGATCTTGCCCAAGAACCAATGGGTGGGATCAAAATATTAAGGCCGCTTTCTCTGTGCCTGGGATTAAATGCCATTGAACTCAGTGGAATTCCAGATGTGGTATGTGTGTGAATGCCACAGGTGTCTAAGGCAGGGTCAATTGCCTATACAATGGTACCTCGGGTTAAGAACTTAATTCGTTTCGTAGGTCCGTTCTTAACCTGAAACTGTTCTTAACCTGAAGCACCACTTTAGCTAATGGAGCCTCCCACTGCTGCTTCACTGCCACGTGATTTCTGTTCTCATCCTGAAGTAAAGTTCTTAACCTGAGTACTATTTCTGGGTTAGTGGAGTCTGTAACCTGAAGCATCTGTAACCTGAAGCGTCTTTAACCGTAGGTACCACTGTACTTTTCTCAAGTATGGGTAGTGCCTTCTGAACTGAAGCACACATGTGCTGCAGCTTCATGCAATCACATCAGGTGGTTGTGAGTATGTGAAGAAGAGATGCCTGGTGAATTGTGGTCTTCTGAATATGTGAAGCAAATCCATTGAGAAACAATGTGAAATTGTGCAAGGCTATTCTACAGTTCTTTTTCTGGTATCAGAACTGTGACAATATCACTTTTACTACCACTATTACTTTCTGCCTTTTCTGCAAGGAGCTCAAGGATGCATCCATGCATCTCTCCCTCTCCATGATATCCTCCCAACAACATAGGTTAGATAGGAGATGGCAACTGATCCAAAATCTCCCAGTGAGCTTCAAGGCTGAATGGGGTTTTGAAGCCTGGTCTCCCAGATCGTAGTTCAGCATTCTAGCCACTACACCACACCAACTTTGCTTGATCTCACAGTCACTGTTTGGCGCTGAGTATGCCTAGGAGATGCGGGTGGCGCTGTGGGTTAAACCACAGAGCCTAGGACTTGCTGATCAGAAGGTCGGCGGTTCGAATCCCCACGATGGGGTGAGCTCCCGTTGCTCGGTCCCTGCTCGGTCCTGCCCACCTAGCAGTTCGAAAGCACATCAAGGTGCAAGTAGATAAATAGGTACCGTTTCAGCAGGAAGGTAAACGGCATTTCCGTGCGCTGCTCTGGTTCGCCAGAAGTGGCTTAGTCATGCTGGCCACATGACCCGGAAGCTGTACACCGGCTCCCTTGGACTGGACCTAATGGTCAGGGGTCCCTTTACCTTTACCTTATGCCCAGGTGAACCAGCCCCATAGAACTGGGATAGGGGGAACCTGTGGCTCTCTGGGTGCTGTTGAATCACATCTCCCATCATGCCTGATCATTGGCCATGCTGGTTGGGGCTGATGGGAGTTGGAGTCCAACAACCTCTGGGGGTTCTCAGGTTCCCCATCCCTGCTATAGCAGGAGAAATGGAACCACTCTGCCATTCCCTATGCAACAGGTAGGTAGATAGGCAAAGTTACCCATCTTCATCAAGATAATATACTGCCTGCAAGATGGGCAGGTAAATTAGCAGGGTAAGCAGTTGTGTTCATTTGCAGGTAATGATGGACTTCAAAACGGAGAGAGAGAATATACAACCTCAGCATATCAAAGTTATTGAGAAGAAAATGTGTCAGTGTTCTGGATGATTCAATAAAAGCTGCTCTTTAATTTTTTGTACCCAAGTCAATAAAGATAAGAGATGTGCCTGTTGACTGAGTAGGAGCTGTTTGTATGCTCGTTGATGTGAAATGATTCCAAAAGACAAATGGAGGGGGGTATTATGCCAGATTTCCCTTAGAAGTACTGTAAAAGACGCAATGAGAAATGTAGCAATATGCTGCAGTCTATGAATTATATATCACCCAGCTACTCCGAGTGCTTTGCTTTACAGCTTCCCAAGCTGCCTGCCTGTATTGTGAACATGCAAAGTAATTAGAATGGCAAATAATGTTCTCTTTTATCATACTGTGATGGGTTCCTCCATCACTTTCTTTAGTCAACTTAATTCCCTTTCTCTCATGTCTTAAATCAGCAGATGATAGAGCTTTGCACAAATGGACTCTTGCACAAATTCTCCACCCTGTTTGTGGGAAGGGTAAATTGGGGGGAGGTGTTCACTGAATTTCTCTAGGGCAAGGACAAAAGGTATAAATGATTCCTATGTTCTACCTCTAGTTGCTGGAAAAGTGAGGAGAATGATGTTGTGCTTGTGGGCTTCCTAGGAGAATTGGGTTGACTACTGTAAGTATAGGATGGATCCAGCAGCTGCTTCTTTTTTTCTCTGAGAAGCTCTTGGAGCTGAGGCTCACCATTACTGTTGCCAGCGGCACAGTATTATTTCTTTTGCCCTAATTTCTTCTTCAGTGGTGGCAGCCCAAGTGACATCTTTGTTAGAAAACCGGCCACCATTCTGCATCCTCCACAACACCCCAGACCTACTATTGTTCTGGGTCAGTGTGGGTGGAAAATAGCAGTGCCCGCCCACGCCAATAATGGTGGAGAATAGTGGAACAAAATTCTGCAAAAGTTATTTTCCTACTAGGGTGGGGGAAAGAATTTTTTTTTGGGGGGGATGGACTTCTGAAAAATGCCATATCAGATGTAGTTTGTAACTTGGGTGGAATCTACACACATATAAAACGTTTTGAAAATACAGTGAGTTTTCCATAAGGCTCACCATCAAGCATCACATTGTATAGTGCACTTAAAAGACACTTAAAACATTTTATTTGCAGCTGTATAGCTGAGTCCTTGGTGACTTAGTCACACACACAGCTTCAGGAGCTCCTGACAATGCAGCAGGTCAGACTTCCAGTTCAGCTCCTAAGACCTAATTTTCAGTGATGTGATCAATCTCTAAGCAGAGCCTGAGCGGCATAGCAGCAATACCTCTGTGTAGTAGTGGGTGCCCTGCATGGACAGGACATTGGACTAGATGCCCTTTGAGGTTCCTCCCAATTCTATGTTTCTAGGCTGCTCCACTGCAGACTACAGATAATTATGACTGAAAGTTGGATGCTCCTCAATATAAAGAAAAGCTCTGTACATAGCATGTCAGGAAAAATTGGCTGGATAGGAACTCTTCTCTATGGCTTGCTAGTTTTTGGTCTGCAGGGATGGCAATGGTTTTGTATAAAGAGTATCCAGTCGTGATAACCTCCCCCTGCAGTCTGAAGTATTATAGCCCAGAGCCAGGTTTACCATTTCAGTGAGAAGTAGATCTCACTTAGCCTGAACCTGGAGTCTGGCATATGAGATGTGACAGGATCAGAGCACTAGTTGGTATCGCTGCAGGCAACTGTTGTTTCCCCATGATCCTTCCCAACATGCAGATGCTAATAAATTACAGATGCTGGCTTTGTCCTTTGCAATTTTAAAGATGAAAGGACAGGTGAAAAACACACAAGCACATTTAATCTCCTTGAGTTGCAGGCATTTCTCAGGTGCTTTGCAGATATGCTTGGTTGACATACGGATATGCTTTGTTCATTCTGTATTTTCATGCTGGCGAAGAATCCCATCTATGTTTCTTGGGATATAGGAATGTGCCTTGAACAGAGCCAGGGTTTTGGGTGCATCTAGTTTAGTACTGTCTACACTGCCTGGCAGTAGCTCTCTGGGACTGCAGGCAGGGAAATAGCATGGGATCAAAACTGGGACCTTGTGCATGCAAAGCAGTGCAGATGACCTTTTGCTATCTGACAGATGTGATCTGTAAGTTGCAGATTGGTGCAAATTCTGCAGCACCGATGGGACCTGATGGGAAGCCAAGCCCCACCTGGAAGGGCTCAGATTCCCCAACCCTGGACTATGGTATCCGCCACCCCATAGGTGATGTCTTAATTGTTATACCTACTAAACGAGAAGGGATGGAAGCTAAAGGGAGTTGCAGGATGGGTCCTGGGTGTGAACCAGGTAGCCAAGGAACTAGGAGAAGCTCAAGTGGCAAAAAAAAAATCACATTCGTCATTATCAACATCATCAGTGAATGTGAAATTGTGGATCATGAAGTGTTTTATAAGCATGAAGGAATCGGGCTGGCTCTCCCCTTGCCCCTCAGATTATGCTCTTCATCTCACAGATTCAGTAATTCATGCCCCAGGCCATTAAGATGATTGATTCTATAAGCTGATAGTACTTTGTATTTCCGCTGGAAAAGAAGAATTTGATATAGGGTTGTGGGACTGCACAGGTACTTTTAAAAAGCTGGCAGGGCATGGAAGCTCCCCCATTCTACTGGCCAACCCTGTTCCCCCAACCCCCTTACTAAATTTCTTTAACCAAGGCTTGCCCAGTCAAAGGGTTCTGAATTAATAGTATCCTCCTTCCTATCTCTCATTTCTTCCAGTGGCTTAACCATGATGGCTGTTTTACCTTTATTGTTGGAGGCAGTAAATGCCTCTAAACACCAGTTGCTGTGAATCACAGGTGGGGAGAGTGCGCTTGCACTCAGCTCCTGCATCTGGTTGGCCACTGTCAGAACAGGATGCTGGACTAGGTGGGACTTTGCTCAGATCCAGCAGGGGTCTTCTTCGGTTCATTGCCCGTAAATGCATCTGGATCTGGCTCAGGAAACTTTGGAGACTGCAGATAAATCCATTCCAATTAAGCGAGGTCTAGAAATATTGTAAATTGTTGTTGTTGTTTAGTCATTTAGTCGTGTCCGACTCTTCGTGACCCCATGGACCAGAGCACGCCAGGCACTCCTGTCTTCCACTGCCTCCCGCAGTTTGGTCAGACTCATGCTGGTAGCTTCGAGAACACTGTCCCACCATCTCGTCCTCTGTCCTCTTCTCCTTGTGCCCTCCATCCTTCCCAACATCAGGGTCTTTTCCAGGGAGTCTTCTCTTCTCATGAGGTGGCCAGAGTATTGGAGCCTCAGCTTCAGGATCTGTCCTTCCAATGAGCACTCAGGGCTGATTTCCTTCAGAATGGATAGGTTTGATCTTCTTGCAGTCCATGGGATTCTCAAGAGTCTCCTCCAGCACCAGAATTCAGAAGCATCAATTCTTTGGCGATCAGCCTTTATGGTCCAGCTCTCACTTCCATACATCACTACCAGGAAAACTTTAACTATACGGACCTTTGAAAATTTTGCTTCCCCCCCCTCACAGAAATGGGTGGACATGTGATGAGGAAGAGAGGAAGGGAAATGAAAGAAAACATTTGATCTTCGACACCCTCTGAAGTTTCTGACTGGCTGCCATTTTTTTTATACCCCTATCAGCTCAGGATAGACTACTTAATATTTAAAACTATGCTACTTTCTCCAAACCTCTAAATAGCTTTATTTGCTTCCTTGCTCTGCCTGTGTTCTAGCTGCTACAGATGTTGCTGTCACATTTAATAAAGAGTTTGTAAGGCTTAAATATTATACTGCTGTAGTGCGCGAGGTCCCCCCCCCCTCCCCTGGCAGTATGTCTTTGGCATAGGAAAAAAGAAGGCTTTGCTTATTAGGATGAGGCGTCTCTACTGCTAGGGCCACTGACACTGGTGTTTCATCTCTAGATGACAAAGAAGCCACAATAATTCATCTCCTTACATCTCAAGGTCATCAGGAGGGGAACCTTCACATGCTCCAGTCTCTGCATAGTACAGTAATGAAGCATTGGCAGCTTGTCATCCTGTTCAAATATCCCAATGCAGTTGGTGAGAATCCTGTGATACCCAAGCATTCCTAGACCAGTCTTTTCCCAACCTGGTCCAATGCCCAGACATTTTAGGACAATGGGGCCTATAAGCACCAATCAATCTGGTGATTACATGCATGGTGTTGTGGGTATTGAATAATAATTAATAGGAAAAGGATTCAAGTCCAACTTGATTTTTACCAACCAATATTTGCCTTTAGATATTGTTTTTACATGGATATCTTGTCATGTTGTAGGCTGCCTTGAGCATTTTTTTAACTATGGAAAGGTGGCGTACAAATAAAATGATAATGATGGTGGTGATGATGATGATGAAGATGATGAGATGGGGGAGAAATTCCATTCAGTTTTCTTTTAAATGTCCACCCATTTCCGTGAGGGGGGGGGAAGCAAAATTTTCAAAGGTCCGTATAGTTAAAGCTATGGTTTTCCCAGTAGTGATGTATGGAAGTGAGACCTGGACCATCAAGAAGGCTGATCGCCGAAGAATTGATGCTTTTGAATTATGGTGCTGGAGGAGACTCTTGAGAGTCCCATGGACTGCAAGAAGATCAAACCTTGCTGTCATAGGTGCAGCAAGGGCCAGAAAGACACAGAAATAAACACAGGAGATTGGTATTTTGAGTTGAAATAGGCCACAAATTTTATTGGTTACACATGCAAGTAGGGTTTGGCCAATGCAGTGGGTATTAATCTGGTATGAAGCAGCCTGCCTGGGCCCCCATAAGCAGTGGCGTAGCGTGGGGGGTGCAGGGGGGGTGGGCCGCACCGGGCGCAACATCTGGGGGTTAGGGTTAGGGGCCGCAAATCCACGGGTTCGGGGGCGCAAATCCACGGGTTAGGGGGCGCAAATTACTTGCCTTGCCCCGGGTGCTGACAACCCACGCTACGCCGCTGCCCATAAGGAAGGGTGAGCATGAGCTGGGCTGGGACTGAGCAGCAGGCTCTGCTCCCTCGGAGCCCCAAGTGAGTGGGAACATCCACTTTGTAAAAACAATGCACAAGCTGAAACATATCCATCCATCAAAATCCACACTTCTCTGAATTTTGAATTTCAATTCTCCAGCTAAGTAATGTGTACAAATATTAGGGTAAAGTGTTCAGGAAAAAGGAATATATTGGCAGAAGTAATAAACATTGCATGAGAGGGGATTGCTTTGCAAAAGAAGTGTCTATCTGGCAATATTGAATACAAAAAAATATGCATATTAGGATAAATCTGCACTAAAATAAACTGATGTGGAAATGTGGAGAACAGAACTGAAGACTGGGAAAGTGAGAAACGAAGGGAAACTAAAATTGACAGGTTTGCCCATCCCTGTTGAGACTTGCGAGCACTGCTTCTTTTCTCTATGCTTGATTATTGTACAGTAATGACTGACAGCACAATGTGTTATGAACAAAACATAGGGGAAACATAGGCTTTTGGAATACAATTTATTTGTGAGTTTTCATTGGCTGCAATTGCCTTTGTGATTTATGGTTTTGCTAGGGATGTATTTTAAAATTGTTGTTTAACTTAGAACCACACTGGAATCCATCTTTTATGAAGGGTGGTATATAAATATTTTACATGAATAAATGCAGCCAGGCCCATTGAAGAGTAGCCTTGCATTTGAGCCCGTGTGAGATCTTCTTATCTCTGGTACCTTAAGCATCCAAATGAAAAGTGATGAAATATTATAAGGGAAAGCCTGCCTAAAGCATGTTTTGAGGGGATGGATCAATAAGACACCTTACTAGAAATAAAAAAGGTTGATTTAAACAAAGAAAGAGGTCACATTATGTATCACATTTATTTTCTGCTAACTGCAATGGGTTGTCCTTTTGCCCAAATCATATTCCGAGTTGCAGAGAGAAGAAAATGTAGCTACTTCCATTTTGACAAAATGACTGCATTTCAAGAATATTATCAATCTCACTTTCAGACACTTTGCAGAACATGACCATGTTTTAAATTGGAGCATTCCAGGCTTTTTTTCTTGGAGGTCATGGCAATTACTGTTTCTTCATGTTCACCCTTTGATGGCAAGCTTGGCTAAGACCTGCCTGATAGATTGGTATTATGAGAGTAAAGGAAATGAATTCAGGATGTTATATAGAGTTCACAGATGCCGAGAATTAAAGCTTCTATCAAGGAACCGTTTGGGAAGTGTTTGCATCAGTTTTCACCCTGAACATGAAGTCTTAGTCAGATCACATGGGAATGGGGTCTGTAAGGGGGCCGCTTCCCCTAGGCCCCCCCCACAGTTTCCCACTCAGGTTTTATGGTCAAGTGGAAATGCACTGGTCCACGTTCCATCTACTAATGCTTCTTTGAATGCTGTTGAACTACAGCTTCCATCATCCCTGACCATTGACCATGCTGGGTGGTGCTGATGGGAGCTGTGAGTCCAACAAAATCTGGAGGGCCACAGATTCCACACCCTTGACAGATTCATCTATGAGATTATTCATTAATAGCATGGAGCAGGGTCTTTTTAGTGTTGACACCACAATAATAGAATTCCTTCCCAAGAATTTCTAGCAGAACTCATGCCTTTATATTTTTAGGAATTAGGCAAAGACAAAGTTGTTTAAGTAGACAGGGGCAGGTAAACTGTTCTTGGACTCTTGATTCCCATCAGCCCCAGTCATCATGGCCTGTGGTCATGCATGATGGAGGATGTAGTCCATGCTTTTAAAATATTAGAATCTTAATGCAATTAATGGATTGAAGTGGTAACTGGTAGATTTTGACCACTGGTTCTCGTGTTCAGTCTTTCGTCCTAATGTGGCTATAATCCTTTTCTGAGCTTTTTGCCAAAGTGGAGAAGTTGCATGAGCATCATTATCATTTAATTTATGTACCGTTTATATGCCAAAATGACATCTAAGCAGTTTACAGTTATAAAATCAATTATAAAAACCATACATAATTAAATTGCACAATAAATCAATTCCACTCAAACATCCATAATTAAAATTCACCATAGAACAATATGGTTAGCATAATAAACGTAATATCACAATTCATTTCAACCTCATCTTCCATTTTATAGCATGCAAGATATGCTCAGTAAAGTCCTCCTTGGCCCCCAAGGCAGCCATTAATGCCCCACAGATCAGGAAAAGGGCAATAAATGCTTCAGCCACTTGGTATTCAGCCCAGAAAATGCTGGGCTACAGCTCTCATTGTCTCTGACTATTGGCCATACTGGCTGGGGCTGATGGGATTTTATACTCCAAAACATCTGGAGTGCAGCTGTTTGGGCAGGTTGAAGACGGCTGAAATTTGTGGGCTACCAATGTGTGTTGGTGTTGCAGCCTTTTTTTTCTGCCATGGTTTCTTCCAAAGAATCCTGGAATTTCTTTGGAATGCTGGTGATTCTCTGTTCCAGTTTCCTAGCCCAGTTGATAGGCCATAAGGTTCCTTTGAAAGATGTAACGGTGGTGTAGTGCCTTGGGCTGAGACAAGGGGAAATCCAACACCCCCATTCATACATGAAGCTCACTGGGTAACCCTGGGCTAGTCAATGGCTCAGTTCAGGCATACGCTTGAACACACAAGCATGTGAGTACAGTACTTACAGTGGAAACTGAAACTCTTTCAGTCCTCCCCTAGCCATCTTCGTGTTGTGCTAACTGTAGCTATGTAGCCTTAGTGCTATGCCCCTTAACCTTGGCTGACAATTTGTCTTCCCCAGAAAAACCATGGGTGGCGAGCCAAGAACAAACACTGGCTGAAAGTGGGGCAAATCGTGTGTATGGGTTCTGGTGTAATGCTAACCATGGCTTAGCTTTTGGATAGTTCAGCAGCAGGATGACCAGCCACAAAGCAGTCACAACTTTATATTGCTGAATACTCTTAGTGTTATGTGTGAATTGCATCCATCTCTCTCAACATAACCTATCTCATAGGGTTGTTGTGGGGAGAGAATATGGTATGTATTGGGGCGGGGGCAGAACCAATGCACATTACCCTGAGGTAAGTGTAATTAAGAAAAACATTAAACCTGTAGTGTTTACAGGTTTAGCATTACCTCGTTGAAGTAATATATGAAATAAGCTGCTTCTAATTTAGCTTTAACTTCCATTTTGCATGATTCTGCTGTCACTGTAGAATAAGAAAAGAAGAGCAAAAAAAATCAGAGAACAAATACTTCTTGTAGTCTCCACGGACCTTTCTTGCTAATTATTAACAACATCAAATGCTGTTTTGTCAAAAAACCTGCTCAGTGCATAGGGCTTTGGAGAAGGGTTGTACTTAGCTGATGAATTATAGAAGGTAAATAGCCATCCTAAAAATATTTTGCTACATGTGGGGATTGGTGTTTCTCTTTCATTACAATAACAGAGCCGTTGTTGCAGTTTTCAGGAGGCTCTGAGGTCACACAGGGTTTTTTGCTGTCAGTGGCTCCAAAATAATCTAACAGAGAAGGTAGAACAATGGGTAACAGGGACATTTGTCAGAACCACATCACTAGAACGACCAGTGAAATTGAGTCCCACGCCTTGAAACAGAATCAGTTTGCAAGCTGTTCCAGTTAGGGCCCCTCCAGACTGGTGGGGGTTTTTTTTGGGGGGGAGGGAGTGTATTCTGCACTATGTCACGATAATAAGGCATTAGTGGTGAATTTACACTGGTCTTCCACAAACCATTCCACTTTATTAGCTGTTCTGCAATGCTTATCCAAGAGCGCTATACCACGGCAAAAGTGGGACAATCCTCCCCAGCCCCAGAACATTTGAGGGATGAAAAGCTAAAGGACTGGAAACAAAGCAGCAGGATCACCCTAAAACTCTAGCAGGCTCAAACAGTGTTGAAACTGGGATTGTTTATAACCGCCCCAGCCAATACCATCATGAGCACAAACCACAATGAATCTACGACTACAAATTTTTAGAAATTTGTTAGTTTTTCTGTTTACTATGAATTTGGGCACCTCTTAAGATACTGCTTTTTAAAATATTGAAATATCAACGAGATCGTCTAGGTTTGAAGACATTTGGACACCATTTTGAATCAAGATGGCAGACTGAACCTTTTGAAACTGCACTCATTTAAACTTTAAAGTTTTGCATGATAGTTGCTGAGACCAAGGAGAAGATTTCATCTGTGTTCGGATGCAAATGGATGCCCCACAGTTGGCTCCAGACAATCCATCGGAGCAATGTCCTTTGCTTGCTGCTCAAAGCTGCCTTGCATCCAGTCTCCACAGGGAGCTGGACAGGGTTCTGATCTCCTGTAGTGTCCCAGCTTTCTGGCAACTACAATAATTATGAAGGATACATCTGAGTGGTGGATGAGTCATAGCACTGGAGATCAGTCTGGAACTGCTGATATGTGTGTAGGACTGTCCCCTGTGGTGAACCACTGAACTTCAGGTGTTAGCATCCTTACTGAAGAACCTTCTAGAATCACTCTGGAAGGTTCTTCAGACTGAACACTGGATCTTTCTAGGCATGAGTAGATAAGAACTTCCTTTTGCAGGCGAGCCTTGCTTAAGTGGCGAAGCCTTCCTAACCTAGGGTGTTTTTCTGTATTCTGTATTCTGATTTGCTCTTTGGTAAGAACAACAGGTTGACCTCTATTCAATGTCCCTCTGTTTACAATCCTAAACATGGGTTGTATCAGCTAAGTTCTACTCAGAGTAGAGCAGACGTAAGTTAGTAAGTTAATGGATGTAAGTTAGTCACATCCAATAATAGTGCAATCGTGCTGGATTTATACTGGACCATCCACACATCATTCCGCTTTATTACTTGGTATACTCTGAGTAGGAGTGGCATTGGATTCAGTGTTTACAATTCTAACCATGTCAGTGCAATCCTAGCCATGTCTACTCAGAATAAGGTCCTATCGAATTCCATGGGGCTTACGGCTGGGTAAGTAGGGTTAGGACTGCACCCTAATTAGTTACAGTGTATGACATTGCTTTTCCATGGCAGTCCTTACTCTCTGGAAAAGCCTGCCAAAAGGGATCTGCTAAGCAGCCTCTGTGTATAACTCAGTTTTTGCACATTGATAAAGCAACTAATTCTGTATATACGGGAAAGCAGCAAATACAAGCTGAAAATAAACTTTAGACGAGTGCAAGTGAAAGCATTTGGAGGGGGGAGGGAGTACATGTGTATACCAAGTGTGTATACCAAGATGGCTGATTCTGCTGACATCTCAGTGTTTCCATGTACCACTGGCTTCCACATCTGACCCAGTGGACCAAATCAAATTTAAAGTGGAACCAAGCAAATTGCCATCTTGTTAATCCTGGGGTTGCCACTGATATCTTGGTGGCTGATCTTCAGGCAAAACATCTGAGAAATTTGGTTAAAGTAGGGGCATTTTTCAGCTTGAGGGCCACATCCCTTTCCGTGCAACCCTTGGGGGGCATGCCAGTGGCAGACATGGTTAGAGGCAAAAATTGATGGGGAAATGAGTGCAAATCGTACTTTTGTGCAGTAGATTAGCTTCTGCACACATTCTCTATCCTCCATCCAGGAATGCAAAAGGCATTATGGGAGTTTAAGGACACATTCCAGCCAGGCAAAAAAGTCTCAAGGAGGATGCAAAGTGGGGCTAGTCAGATATGTGGCCTAGGAGGAAAGGGAGTGACTGGGTAGCCTAGGTCAAGTCCTTAGAGCGAGGGAGGAAGACCAGGAGAACCACATTTGACCTGAGTTTCCCCACCCCAGTTTAAAGGAAACTAGAAGTCTGGTAAAAATGTTAAGTTGTCTGTGCAACCTGAAAAAGAACATAGGATATGTAGGGTTACCAGCACATTTTGGTGCTTAGAAGCACCTTGGGTAGTTGCTCTCATTTGGGGTCATTCAGGAGTGCTTGCCACTGGTCCATAAATGGTCCAGTTTACTTGCATAAGACTGTGCAGGTCCTCCCAAAATTGAGACAGCCTAGCCTGAATTTCCACTTCCTGATTACAGATTTCAGTCGTCAGGAGTTACTAACTCTCCCTCTTCAAGGTCCGTGGCATAGTCTAGCCAAGTGTGAAGTCTTAAAACAGATCTGCTTTAGAGCTAACCAAGCATTATAAAAAGTTCCTGAAAAATTGAAGAGATGAGGGGGGTGGGGAACAGCTCGCGTGTTGCTGGCTGGATTTTGTTTTTGTTTGCTAGTTTGTTTGGGTGTTGTTGTTAGATAAAGATTGCTAAAATACAACACAAAATCCCTCATATCCTTTCGTTCCACAGGAAGGAAAGAGCTGTGCCTGCAATAAATGAAACATGGCAATAAGTCAAGTCAAAGTTCTGCAAAGCAATTGGTTTCTGGGGCCTCTGTGGGTACTTGCACCTTGCTTGATGCTTGTGAGCTGACTTTGTCAAAAAGCATTGTTGCTAAGGTGAGATGTGAGCTGTGTTATTGACATGTGTGGCGAGGGGCTCATTTGTGCATGCAAGTAATGTATGCTAGATAGGATGGCCATTCTAAGAATCACATGGAAGACGCTGGGAAGAGCATCCTGGCACAAATCCTGCACATATTGGAGGTCTGCAGTGGGGAAGCTTTTTATACTCATTTTGGCTCCTCATGCAATTTAGAAAACTAAGAGATAAGGATTCCATGCTGTGAGGGGAATCTACACGAGTCACAAAAGGTGACTCACTTATTCTTTTAAGTTCGTTGACTGATTTATAAACTGCTTCACAGCCTGAAGCCATAGAAGTGGTGTGCATCAAGAATTGAATGAGTTGAAGTCATCCCTCCCAACTCATGGAGGGTCCTTGTCTATTTCCTCACTTCAGGGACACTTGCACTGGAGCTCAGAATTCTAAAGGAGCTGTTGATTCAACAATAAGGCAGCTCAGGCGGAGCGCTTAGGTAGGAGCTGGAAGCCTCACCCTTTCCTGGCATTCACATGCTCCTATGAAGGTCACCCTACTTCCAAAAAGCCTCAAGTGCATCAGCTGGGGGTCTGCTTCGCTCACCAACTCCTCTGCTGCTTGGTGGCTCTGGGGGTGTCTAGGTACAGAGTGGCTCCTCAGGCTCCTTGGTGGTGGGGAACTTTCCTGATGGGCCCTGCTTCTCCTCTGAAAAGGCCCAGGTTTGAGGACTGAGCATGGCTGACTCCAACACTGTTGGAGATGGCAATAGGGGTGGAACTAGCACCCTCTATTATGCATCCTCTATTAGGATGCCTAAACTGGGCTATCCTTAAAAGTATTCCTTGGTAACAGAATGGCACAGAGCCCAGTGGATTCCAATTAGCTAAGTACTGCAGACCCCCTCTTTTCCAAAAGCCAAACCATGTACCCCCCTACTCTTGAAAAAATTTGATATCTCTATAGTACTTTTTGTTATTTGAATTGTGCTATGGACCCCCTGGGTGGGTTATGCAGAACCCCTGGGGTCCGCAGACCACCAATTGGGAACCAAGGTCTAGAGAACTCATGATGCCTTGTTCCCAGATGTAGATTGGGAATGTGGCACTAGTACCATAAATATTAATTTTTTATTTTTCTTACGGATGTAATATTGTTGGATGGAAGGGGGTTTAGAGGAATTGCATAGAAGAGGAAAATAGGAAATGACAACAGTCCCTGGTCTTTCAAATATAAACTGAAGAAGTAATCATAATGCGAGGGATATCCTATAAAAAGCTAGAAATAACCAAGACCGATCTGTATTCAAAACAGGCTTGTCTGGTAATATTTTGGTATTGTTTTGACGGTGCTCTGCAATTCCTTGTGTGGGTATTTTAAACCTGTGCTGAAGGGAGCAGTTTATGGGCAGGAAAGAAAACAACACTTTGGAATAAGAAGAATAGCAGCCGAGACCCAAACAGTAAAATGGTAGGGTGAGACTGTTCAAGTCTTAAGCTTTTATCTGTGTGCCTGGTTTCAGATGAAAAAACTTCAGACCTCTCATCTCAGTGAAAGTCAGATGTTGGATCTGCCAATTTGGGTGAGGTTGGGGAATGCACATGTCTCCAGGGATACAAATCAGGTGAAGTTGGGTATTGGTATAGTAAGGCAATGGTCTTCTCCAACCTAGTGACCTTTGGGTGTCTTTGTCATGCTGGCTGGGGCGGATGAGAGTGCTGTTTCTGATGGGAGTTGTAGTCCAAAACATCCAAAGGCTGGCTGGGGGTGGATTTCTGTGGCTGCCTGTGTGAACTGGCAGGAGGAAGAGCTGCTGAAGTGTCATGAACTCATTGTGCCATCTGTGTTGTTTTATCCAAGATCAGGTTTGTATACGTGGGCATAGGAATCATTGCTAGAAAATTTTAAAAGATGGTAAGATTGGGGTGTGAATGCTTGGTAGGGGAGGGTAAATGGAGCCAAAAGAATTTTGGAGGATTGTCTTAATGATTCTTGGAAGGTGAACAACTACGTTCTTTCTTAGGGAAACTACAGGTAAGTGACTCACAGTGACTAGGGAATAGTTGGAGACTACTCTGATAAGTGAATGCCATCCTCCCTCTTTCCCTCCCTCTCCCTCTCTCTGACATAAGAACATAAGAAGAGCCTTCTGGCAGTGGTGTAGCGTGGGGGGAGGCTGCACCGGGCGCAACATCTGGGGGTTAGGGTTAGGGGGCGCAAATCCACGGGTTAGGGGGCGCAAATTACTTGCCTTGCCCCGGGTGCTGACAACCCACGCTACGCCACTGCCTTCTGGATCAGCCCAATACCTCATCTAATCCAGTATCCTGTTCTCATGGTGGTCACCAGATACCTATAAGCAGGACCTGAGTACAGGAGCCGTCTCCCCTCCTGTGGCTTCCAGTGATTGGTATTCAGAAGCATCACTGCCTCCAGCCATGAGGCAGAGCACAGCCATCATGGCTGGTAACATGCACACACAAACTTCAGCTAAAGATAGTGTAATCTACAAGTCTGTGAAGAAAGCAAAACATGGACCACAGAAGGAGACAAACAGTGTTGAGTTTTGACTCTGTAACTGGCAATCTTTGGGAGCTAGCTGTCTCTGACCTCTGGAGATCTGATATGGCAGCTGTGGGCTTTGGACTGTCAACTGGAAGGGTGTAAGACAGTCTTGTTTTACCTGTTGGTCACCAAATTCTCATTGGGCTACAATCCCCATAATCCTTGTCCAAGTACCTTGGAAGGCACCAGACTTGGAAAAGCAGGTTTAAGGTGTTCATCCACCTATGTTCAACCTGTGTATCTGTAATTTCTTTATTTATTATGTTTAGATGGCTGACTGCATAACAAGGTCACAAAGCAAAACACAACATTCAAATGCAGTATAAAGCAGCAGAAACTATAGCTAGTCTCACATATAGCTAGAAACTGGTCTCATTACACTAGAACTTGTATGGACATCCAGTGAAGGTGATTTCTGGAAGATTCAAGATAGATAAAAGAAAGTATTTATTCACATAGTGCAAGGAAAAACTGTGAAAATTGCTGCCACGGGAGGCAGTGATGGCAATCAACTTAGAAGAGGACTGGGTACCTTGAAAGGCCTTAATGACCAGTGATCATGCAGGCACCATTGTGGTGGCCCCCAGCTTAGAACAAAGTATGCATAATGGAGGTGGTACAGTCTAGCTCAAATTTCACACGGAAAAAGTTTGTGCAATGAGCTCTTGCATGGAAGCACAATCATGCCAAACCAGCACATATGTGTCACATGGTTATTATTATTATTACCGATGATTATGTATGTTTTATGTTGTAAACTACCCAATGATCTTTGCATGAAGGGTGGTATATAATAATTTGTTGCTTTGTTGGCATCGGTCTGTCTTATGCACCTCCGGGGTAAAGCCAGACTGTTGCATTAGCAGCACTGAAGTGACTTCCCTGGGCCAACTTAGTCATGTTCATTAATTTAAATGGGGCTACTCCAAGGAGGAGGGACGCGGTTGGCACTGTGGGTTAAACCACAGAGCCTAGGACTTGCCGATCAGAAGGTCAGCAGTTTGAATCCCCATGACGGAGTGAGCTCCCATTGCTCGGTCCCTGCTCCTGCCAACCTAGCAGTTCGAAAGCACGTCAAAGTGCAAGTAAATAAATAGGTACCCCTCCAGCGGGAAGGTAAACGGCGTTTTCGTGCGCTGCTCTGGTTCACGAGAAGTGGCTTAGTCATGCTGGCTGCATGACCCGGAAGCTGTATGCTGGCTCCCTTGGCCAATAAAGCGAGATGAGCGCCGCAACCCCAGAGTCGTCCGCGATTGGACCTAACAGTCAGGGGTCCCTTTACCTTTACCTTTAGTCCTACCCCTAGTATCCATTTTTTGAAATGTCATTAACCCTCCATGGACCTCCTTCCAAAGGGAGCCTTCCAGTGGTAGGTGATTCACCACTGGAACTTCTCACTGCTCAGAGAAGTGCAATGGTATTTACTTTTCCTGTGAATGTCTGCATATTTATTTATTTTTAAACTGCTTTGGCTTGCAAATTCAGGCACTGAACACAAACGAAGCAGTGTTTCCCATTTCCATAACAAAATCATGCTCCCCCACACATCGTGCTGCCTCCCCAGAATCCCTGTCTTATTAACAATGTGGCTTCTCAGAGTAGGCTGTGCCGAAGGTGACATCTGCACAGTTCAACAATGTAAGGGATTTTGAGCAGAGAAAGAAAAGGTACTGGTGAGAGATAACACCAAGGTTACAAAAGGATGCATTAATGGTCTGACTATAAAGGAACTTCATCCTCATGCAGAGTAAAGCAAAAAAAGGGGGTGGGGTGGAGAAAAGGCAGCTGCAGTTTATGCACCTGAACCTAAGGTGAGCAGTTTCCAAAATGACAATGGAATCCTCTGACAACCATCAGTGTTTTGTATCACTAGCCAAATGGCTTAGGCGTGGTATTTTTAATGGGGCGTGGGGGGTTGTGAAACAGTGGCTTTTCATCTTTTGCTAGAAAAGAATCCAGGATCAGTACTAATGAACCTGACCTGGATTTCTGAGTTATTATTAGATGATCCCTGATCTTGAAGAAACTCAGCACCTTGATGAAGCTGTGCAGTCTGGAGGTGGAATAGGGCCCTGGATTTAATTCCCCATGGGGCAGACCGGAGCAAAACCTGTTGGTTCAATCCTACCTGCCCCAGGGGCAGGGGCAGCACTCCAACTGGCCTGCCTTTGGCCAATTGCACAGACTGGTCCACTCCCTGAGCCCAGGTGAAACCAAAGAGGATTCACCCAAGCCTGAAAAATACCCTCGCATCAAGCATGGCAGCTGAATCCAGGGATGGCGTTGTCACTGTCCTGCAAATTATAACACACAATAATTAAATTTAACAATAAAAAACAATTTTTTTCATTGTTTACTTGCTTATTATATGTACATTGCCACCCATCTATAAATGCTCCTCACAAACAAGGCAATATTTAAAGAATCATACATAATGATGTACATAATCATACAGTTATAGAAGTGTAGAGTAGTAAGGGACCCAAGGGTCATCTAGTCCAACCCCCTGCAATGCAGGAATCTCAGCATAGACAGCTTGCCTTGCAACAGTGAAAACCTAAATTGTTTACTGCTTGGGTTTAAAACACAATTAGAAAGCTTTCGTCGGGGGGGGGGACATAGAGAAGGTGCTAGGCAAGACTCTCTGGGGAGGCTATTCCATAGCAAGGGTGCCTTTACTGAAAAGGCCCTGTCTTTGGGTAGTCAGCTACCTTACTTCATTCACTTGGACAGAGTCCTAGAATCCAGGCCTCTGGAGAATATCTTAATGCTTGGGGAGGCAAATTCCCAATTCTTCTTTTGCCAGTTGTGTGAATCTGCTGACTTCACAAGGATTATTCCTGACATGGCAGGAGAAATGGAAGAAGGCAAATGTTTGCTTGTATCAATTGGAAAAATGGAAATGATTATGCAACAATACCTATCATTTTTGTCTGAAGAATTTATCTTAAATGGTATGCATGTTCCTTCTATAATTAACATACACACACAGCTTTTACTGAAGATGTAATTACTTTTCAGACTTACAAGTTTTATTTTCTTTCTTTTTTTAAAAAAAGTCATCTGCTGACTTTCTTTTAACACTAGACACATAATCATCTGTTCAAAACAATTATGCCAGATTCCAGTTGATCTGACAAACGTCTTCTAGCCTTTCAGCATATAATTAGCATGTACAACTTATCTGCCTTGCTTTTGTATGGGGGAAATAGACCTATTGTCTGCTGTGGCACTTTTCGCTTTTGTTAGGCCTTCATTACAAACAGCAGGAAAAGTTAAGATGGATTAATCTAATCTGGGCTGCAATACACTTGAGGGGGGGGAGTAGGCAGGGGGAGCCTGATGCAAAAGGACCCAGAAGGATAAGGGCCTACTTTAACATTGCTGTCCTATAGCAATGTAAAGGTAAAGCTAAAGGACCCCTGGATGGTTAAGTCCAGTCAAAGGCAACTATGGGGTTGCGGCACTCATCTCGCTTTCAGGCCGAGGGAGCCAGTGTTTGTGCACAGACAGCTTTCTGGGTCATGTGGCCAGCATGACTAAACCGCTTCTGGTGCAATGGAACACCATGATGGAAGCCAGAGCACACAGAAATGCGGCTTACCTTCCCGTCGCAGTGGTACCTGTTTATCTACTTGCACTGGAGTGCTTTCGAACTGCTAGGTTGACAAGAGCTGGGACAGAACA
Source organism: Podarcis vaucheri (assembly GCF_965113315.1). Taxonomy (NCBI): domain Eukaryota; kingdom Metazoa; phylum Chordata; class Lepidosauria; order Squamata; family Lacertidae; genus Podarcis; species Podarcis vaucheri. Next base: position 10,608,027 of record NC_138758.1, on the reverse strand, counting down.
ACGGGAGCTCAATCCATCTCGGAGATTTGAACCGCCAACCTTCTGATCGGCAAGCCCAGTTGTTTAGACACCAGCACCACCTGTGTCCCTTCCTATACCAAGGATGGGGAGCTGGGGAGCCTGAGGTCTACATTCCCTTGTGGGCACCCTCCAGGGGTTGCATGTATGGAGGGAAGGCAGAGGCAAAAGTGAGTGGAGCAACAAATGTAAACCTTACATTTGTTCACCAGCTAGGCCATACCTTTCTCTGATGAAAACAGGGATGCCCTATTCTATTATTATTATTATTATTATTATTATTATTATTATTATTAATTATATATACCCCACCCATCAGACTGGGTTTCCCCAGCTACTCTGGGCAGCTTCTAAGATATATAAAAACATAATAAAACATTAAAAATTAAAGAAAAGCACTTCCCTATACAGGGCTGCCTTCAGATGTCTTCTCAAGGTTGTATAGTTACCGTATTTTTTGCACCATAACACTCACTTTTTTCCTCCTAGAAAGTAAGGGGAAATGTCTGTGCGTGTTATGGAGGGAATGCCTACGGGTGGCATGCCTACAGATTTTCCTCCTCTAAAAACTACGTGCGTGTTATGGTCGGGTGCGTGTTATAGAGCGAAAAATACGGTACTTACCTCCTTAGCTCAGGGGTTGCATAACTCCATACCCTCCAGCAGTTCTCCAGTGAAAACAGGGACATCCTAAGGAAAAGTGGGAAATTCCAGGGTCAAATCAGGCAGCTGGTTCACTGAGAACTAGATGGGCCACTGATTTAATTCAGCAAGACTCTTTATTTCCTTAACTGTGACTTTTGACCATGCTCACTTAGTCCACTAGACCAAGCTAGTCTAGCATTATTTCCCAACAGTATCAAGAAGTGATGTTCCTGCCCTGTTGTCAGGACTATTTTATATTTTTATTTTACAGAAAAAGAGGTGTTGAAACTCACCATGAACGCTTCCCTTATTCTCTTAGAATGGCAATGGTGCCATTGCCTGAGAGGTGCCAGAACTGAGTTCCAGAGAGATCTGGCTAAAAAATAAATCCCTGGCTGTTGCAGTATTTCTTAATCCGCATAAGACTGTGATTTCAGCCCTCACAAAAGAGGGGGAAGAGAGAAATAGGGTGGTTGTTGCCACTAGGGATGTCAGAGAATTCTGATGAAAAAAGGAAATGTGAGTGGAAATTGCTGATGTTCACTTAGTCATCTCACGCTTGGAATACAAATTAATACAGTGAATATGATCGGTATTTGCTGCTGTTCTTGCTTTCAGCCTGCAAACAATACATAATTGGTTGCTATGTTTCCTTTGCACTGAAATAAATGGGGTGGAATAATGTAATGGCAATGTAAGTTCTGTCATATTGACATGGTTTTGGGCAGAAGACAAACTGCAGTGGAATGGAAACAGTGTTGTATGTGACAAAAACAAAGTGCTATGGAAAGCAATGGCTTCTTGCATCTCTAGTTGCCACTGATCTAAAGTGCAAGGAGAACCACTATATCCATCAACATTTGACAAACAAAAATAGGGGCATGCTTGCAGCATCCCCATTCTTGTACCAAGGATCACAAGCTGAAGGCCCTGCTCTGTTTAATGTTCTATTCATTTAGGCAACAAAATCCAACAGCTTCAATTGAAAAGCCTAGAGGATATTCATTATTTTGGCTAAAAGGTTTGCTAGGGAAAAATTATGGTTGTCCTGCACTTTGTGAAATTGCAAGTTGTGGGGGCTTGGCATTCCTTAGTTTAAATAAAATATAATGTTCAGTACCAGAAGCAAATTCCACATCTCTGGCAGGCTGTGTAGGTAAATAAATACAGTCAAGGAAAGTATTAGGAGAAATCCCAAGCAAATGGGTAACATGGGTGAACTGTTAAGGAGAATCATCATTCTCCTGATTTATAGCCCAGTGCTGTGCTTTTTACATTAGCTCTGGCAGAAAAGCACAGGTGCTTGTTTGGCTGAAATAGTGTTCTGTCCTTGGTGAAGAGGACAGAATTAAACATCTGGTAGGCTTGGGCCCCAGAAATTGCCATGTTCAGACATTTTGCCTGTGACGTCAATTCTGAGTATGCGTGCATGGCTGAGGAGGAAAATCTGAATGGAGAACAGCATGCATGTAGACAGTAAGTGTAGGAAACCTTTCAAGGACCACATTCCCTTCTGGGCAAATTTCTAGGCACTACATGTGAGTGATGAGTAGGACTAGAAGCAAAAATAAGAAAAGCACCAAAGGTGAAATGTACCTTTCTTTTACCTAGGCTACTTTCCTTACACTAAGACATTCTTATCTATCGTCTACCTGGACACCTCCTCAGGGAGGTGTGTCACTTGAGGAGAGTCCTGAGCACCAGAGGGCTAGGCCTGAAGAGCCACATTCGGCCCCGGTCCAAAAGTTCCCTGTCCCTAAGTCAGAGAGCCATAATTTGATACACTGTAAGATTTCCACTACACCAAATCGCTGCTTTTGAATCATGTTTTAAAATGTGTTGCTGAATTAATCAATATGCTTTTTAGTTCATTAAAAGGGTTACTTTAGGCTGGAATCCTAACTCCACTTACCTGGGAGTAAGCCCCACTGAATTCAATAGGACTTAGACATGGTTAGGACTGCACTGTTAAGAGATTTAACTAATCTGGCTTTGCAAGCAGACCCACAAGCAAACTCTGGATCAGACCAGGATTGTTGTTGTTTAGTCGTTTAGTCATGTCCGACTCTTCGTGACCCCCTGGACCAGAGCACGCCAGGCACTTCTGTCTTCCACTGCCTCCTGAAGCTTGGTCAAACTCATGTTGGTAGCTTCAAGAACACTGTCCCACCATCTCGTCCTCTGTCGTCCCCTTCTCCTTGTGCCCTCCATCTTTCCCAACATCAGGGTCTTTTCCAGGGAGTCTTCTCTTCTCATGAGGTGGCCAAAGTATTGGAGCCTCAGCTTCAGGATCTGTCCTTCCAGTGAGCACTCAGAGCTGATTTCCTTCAGAATGGATAGGTTTGATCTTCTTGCAGTCTATGGGACTCTCAAGAGTCTCCTCCAGCACCATAATTCAAAAGCATCAATTCTTTGGCGATCAGCCTTCTTTATGGTTCAGCCCTCACTTCCATACATCACTACTGGGAAAGAAACAGGCGTCTTTTAATTTCATGACTGCTGTCACCGCCTGCAGTGATCATGGAACCCAAGAAAGTAAAATCTCTCACTGCCTCCATTTCTTCCCCTTCAGGACCGAGCACCGGGAGCTCACCCCATCATGGGGATTTGAACTGCCCACCTTCTGATCGGCAAGTCCTAGGCTCTGTGGTTTAACCCACAGCGCCACCCGCGTCCCTTCTACTGTGATGTTAAAAGGTCTGCCTTGGATTCATATCGAGATCATTCTATCATTTTTGAGATTGCATCCCAGTACAGCTTTCGCCACTCTTTTGTTGACTATGAGGGCAACACAATTTCTACTATGAGATTCTTGCCCACAGTACAGTGGTACCTCAGGTTAAGTACTTAATTTGTTCCGGAGGTCCGTTCTTAACCTGAAACTGTTCTTAACCTGAAGCACCACTTTAGCTAATGGGGCCTCCTTCTGCTGCCGCACCGCCGTAGCACGATTTCTGTTCTCATCTTGAAGCAAAGTTCTTAACCTGAAGTACTATTTCTGGGTTAGCGGAGTCTGTAACCTGAAGTGTATGTAACCCGAGGTACCACTGTAGTAGATATGATGGTCATCCGAACTGAATTCGCCCATTCCCATCCATTTTAGTTCACTGATGCCCAGGATGTCAATATTTATTCTTGCCATCTCATTTTTGAGTACACCCAGCTTACCAAGGTTCATGGTTCTTACATTCCAGGTTCCTATGCAATATTTTTCTTTACAGCATTGGGCTTTCCTTTCGCTTCCAGGCATATCTGCAACTGAGCGACCTTTTGGCTTTGGCCCAGCCGCTTCATCAGCTATGAATCTACTTGTACTTGTCCTCCGTTCTTCCTCAGTAGCATGTTGGACACCTTCCAACCTGAGGGGCTCATCTTCCAGCATCATAACTTTTATATGCCTGTTGCCTTTGTCCATGGAGTTTTCTTGGCAGGGATACTGGAGTGGCTTGCCGGTTCCTGCTCCAGGTAGATCATGTTTGGTCAAAACTCTCCACTATGACCTGTCCATCTTGGGTGGCCCTGCAGGGATTAGAACCTGGCAATGCAGATAATGCTGCTTAGAAGACGGGATATCACCAACCTGTCCAGTGGCTGGCCCCTCCCTACTGCAGTGCATTATCAAACCAATGCAATTACTCATGTGATCCAATTGAGAACTCCCTCTTAAAAGGAGCAGGAAGTTACAGGGCAGGCTAGAAACACCATCAACTCCTTTCTGAGCTCATAACGCCCAAGCATTCAAGAAGTGAAAAGTAAATGGAGGCTCAAGGTAAGCATGCGTCAAGATCTAATAATGCTGCATGCTTAATATGCAGCTCAGTAACTACAGCAAATCTTCCAACACTTTTAATCTTGCTTGCTGTACTGGTTTGGAAGGATGATCCAGAATGTGAAGCAGCTCCTTAATTAGGGGGAACATTCAGTTTCCTTGTAGCAATGTGATGTGTGTTTGCAAGGAGGGGTGTGTGTTAAAAAATCATTTTGCTTACTGCAGCTTCCTCCCAGCCCTTCATTGCTATTTTGCTGTCTTTAATACCTCCTGATTGCATCTTGTTATCATCTTGTCCTGATTTGCTTTGTAGCTTGTTACATAAAACAGGCTCTAATCTTTCAGCAATTAGTTTCTTATTAAAGTCAATTGAGATTTCTACCAATTGAGAAAGGGAGCTTCTGTTTGTGATTAGAAATCAGTCACGGCAGAAGTGTGTGTGTTTGTGTGTGTGTCAAGATGACACTTTCATGGAGGATAGGACTATCAATGGCTACTCGTCTTGATTACCATGTTTCAACTCCACTGTCAGATCCAGTACGTCTCTGTATACCAGTTGCTGGCAATCACAATTGGGGAGAATGCTTCTGGGCTTCCTATAGTCTTCTAGTAGGCCACTGTGAGACCAGAATGCTGGACTGGATGGGCTTATTGTGTGTTCTTATGATAATTGAGGCTACTTTAGCATTTCTCCATACACTCAGCTTGGCCTCAGCTGCTTATGGAAGCTAACCACTATAGCAGGACAAAAACACATGGACAAAGAGATGTATAGCTGAGGAACATTTGCAGCATGGCAGAATATGGTGTTTGAGCTATAGCTCTGTGGCAGAGCCAGTTGTTTTGGGTGTAGAAGGTCCCAGGATCGATCTCCACTTAAAAAAAACCCAAAGAGCTAGCCTGGGAACTTTGAGAACTGCTACCAGTAGGGATTTCATTAGTTAGTGTATTCCTTAACCAGCTGGTAAACTAATACATAGGCAATTAGTGATTTGTATTTCTTAAATCATAATCTAATCTCGAGGTAATTACGCTAAACAGTTTAAAACAAAATAGGATATAATAAAATAGATACAACACGCCGAAACAATGCATGAAATAAAGCAGCCAGAAAATCAGAATGAAGGGTGCAAGGAATCCCCACCACCATCATTTGAGAACATAGGAAGGGTCTGCTGGATCAGGCCTAAATCCAGCCTCATCCTGCAGCCTATTTGCATGGTGACTGACCAGATGCCCATTATGGGATGCTGGACCCAAGTGCAACAGCAGCTCTCCCCTCATGTGGTTTCCAGCAAGTGGTGTTCAGAAGCATGCAGTCTCTGACCATGGAGGCAGAGCATTGCTTCTGCCATGGATAGCAGCCACTGATACACAGAGGAATTCTGTCTTTATGGGTTATGATCGGAACAGTGTTTCTCCAAAGGATGCAGCACAGTTCTTGGCTAAAAAATAAATAAATGTCAAAATGTGTTCTTAATTCCTTATGATGATTATTAAATTTCTATCCTGCCCTTCCTTCCAGAGGAGTCCAGGGCGGCAAACACCAAAACAGTGAAGTGATGCAATTTAAAATAAGATAAAAACAATTAAAAATATTACAAGCACCTAAAATGTGTAAATCTCAAAAAAACTGCATATAAAAATGACATGTAAAAATGCATATTCTGAAAAAAAAATCACTTTTAGGAAATGATATGTTTTTAAAGAGAAAATATGTTTTAAAATATGTATTATAATGTGGATTTTCATGCCTTAAAAAAACAAAAGTGCATGAGTGCATGGAAAAGTAAAACAGACTAGAAGTGGGCTGATTTGTCTATACCCAGCTGCCGGGCAAAGTGAACAATGCTGAAGTAGATGGATCATTACCTAACTGTATAAGGCTGAAATTCACAACCCCACTTTTGTAGCAGGCAGCTCCATTGATATGAATGGGAGTTGCTCCTTTCTGAGCAGCCATGCAATTATCTTCGTATTTTCTTTCACGCTGTGGTTAAGGTATCCTTTTGTACATGGTCAGCTGCATTTACTCAGAGTAATGCCTATACTCACAACCTTAGGGGATGTAAGCACTTCCTTCAGATGTGATTTAGCAATTTTCCCAGTGAACAAAAGCAGTAGCAGAGGGGGCTGTACTTAAGAGAGCTATGGCATCACCATTATTGCAGCTGGAACACACTGGGTTTAAATCACAAGCCATTTGAGCAATCTAAAAAAAAAAATATGCTAGTCCATTTAGGCATATATGTGTAAGGCAATAGGCATTTATCGAAAGAAACTTTCAGCTTTAATCATGGGGATCAAATTATGTTCTCAAAGGCTACCCAGGGTAAAATATATAGCATTACATCCCACTTTATCTAGTTATCTATCCATCCATCCATCTCTTTAATCTGTGCATTGTATTGTAGGTCTAATGGTCTGGAACAGTGGCAGAGTCATTCAGCTTTTAAATCAAACTTCTTGTAAAGCATTAACCATTTCTTATCAGCAATATCAGTTGCCCAACAGCTGGCTAAAAACTGAAATGCATATGAATGGACACATACACCTTTACCCATTTTGTTTGTGCTGTGATAGCTTGAATATGACAAAGCGAAAGCATGACAAAAGCTTCGAAGCATTTCATTACTTGGATTATCAAGGAAATGCTGTATCTGGATAATGCGTGAGATAATATGTATTATCACACATAATTTTTACATTGGAGCCTCAGAGTGATCTGTGATGCAGATGTAAAGAGACCAGGAGGTAGCTTAACAGTGAAATATTTTAAAAGGCATAAATTACATGTTAGTGCGTTATGAGCCTTATCCTCTATAGTTGAGATAATATATTTATTTCCATTAGCAAAACAGCACCCATAAATCAGCATTGGCAAGCCATGGTATTCTCAGACTCATAGATTTAATACCTTCAGTTACGCTCGTGTGTGTGTGTGTGTGTGTGTGTGTGTGTGTTTCACAGCATTGTTGCTTGCCCTGAAAACTTTTGCTGCCAATGAGTCTTGGAATTTACAAATAACTCAGTACCGTGAATGTGAGAACTTTGAAACATTTGTAAATATGGGGTGGGGGGAATTCACTTCTTCTAGGTACCAGCAATGCTCATATGCACTCAGGGCCAGCCCTACCATTAAGCAAAGGGAGGCAGCTGCTTCAGGCAGTGATTGGTCAGTGCATGGGGAAAACAGAGCTTGCCATTCCCTGTGTTGGAGAATAGAGCTATTTGTGCTATGTTCACTGCTCTGTGACCTTAAAGCTAGCTTGCTGCCCTCAGATGCTGTGGAAGACACTGTCTGCCCCATCACCAGTGTTGAATTCAGTCCAGTAAGCTTCTGTTTATGGAATGATTTTTGAACTTTTTGAATTTTGAATTGTGTGATTAGTTTTTTCCTGTTGTAAGCAGTCTTGAGCATGGTTTTAACTGTGGAAAGGTAGCATACAGATAAAATGATGTATGAATGGGATGGGGCTCTGTTTTCCCCTTCAGCTTGAGCTGACCTTGCATGCACTTCTTGTTTCTTGTGATGGGACACCAGCAAAAACTACTGCCTGACTCTAGACTTCAGTACCAAAGCGTTTAGAAATACAGTGGAGTCTGTTAGGGTGATTTGCATGTGCTTGTAATAAGTTTATAAATTGTGGAGGAGTCAGTCTTTTGCAGCCAAATGAATGGTGTATCCATCAGCTTTTTTTGTAAACTGCATAGAAGTCTTCTTGCGATCATGTGATATATAACTTTTGTTAAATAAATACAGTACATAAATTTAAGTTTAACTAAATGTTTGTGACACATCACCAATGAGGTGGCCTCCAAGGGTTGTTGGACTCCAACTCCCCAACCAGTGGCGGAGGAACCCTCTCCATCACCCAGGGTGGAATGGCGAGGAGTGGGGTGAACTGCCCGGTGATGCATGCATGACATCCGTACAGACTGCGCACATGCAGAAGCCTGTATGGTTGCCATTCAAGTGGCAGCCCATACAGACACCCATACGGATGCCGTGTGCAAGCGGCAGCCTGTACAGATGTCTGCACAGACGCTGTGCGCAAGCGGCAGCCCGTATGGATGCTGTGTGGATGTAGTGTGAGCGGCGCCCACACTAACTGCGTGTGCACCCTCTGCTGCTCTACAGCTGGGGGAGGCAGCGGGCCATCTTGTCATCCCCCAGGGCAGTGACTGGGGTGGACCACCCCCTCCACGCGCGCCCCCATATGCCCCTGTTCCCAGCTAGCGGGGTCCATCATCAAACATGCTAGGGCTTGGATTCCAGCAGCAACTAGAGGGCAACACACTGGCTATCCCTGAACTATAGCTTCAGTGCCTTAATAAGAGCAGCAGCAGCAAACAAATCAAGGCTGTTTGCAGAAAGAATCCTGGCTAATCAGACAGAATGTAAGCAGAATATGATGATGTCACATTGACTGAATGAGAACTAGAACTGGCTTGTAACATCACAAAGACAAGTCGGTGAAAGAGCAGTTCATAACATCATGCTAGAAAACAAATGAATAATATTCTAATCAGAAGAGTTTTTCATTTTTCTCCTTCTAGTCCTGAAGAGACTGCAAAAGATGTTTTTTAAAGCTATTTTCTAGAACAATTTTTTGGGAGGGGTGTTGCATTTATTGACAGCATTCCTATCGTAACAGCTGGTGTTTAATTATAATGTCTAAAAATAATTAATATAATTTCTGTAAGCAGAGGGTAGATGGTGACCCCCATACCATGTCTATTGGGTTTGATTATTATTATTTTTTGCAGAATTTATTCCAGAGCCTATATTTATCTACCATATTGTGCCCCCTATTAGTGCCTTTGCAGTGTTGTATGCTCACAGATTAAATCAAGTCATGATGTGCTTATGTGAAATATATAGATTAATAAAGAATATGTGGTGTTTACTACTCTCCAGGAAATAAATGGTTTCAACAGCTTTCACATCTCACTTCAATTCTCCATAATTTAACGTATTTTGCAGACTCTGTGGGATAATATTTCTAGCGGAGTTTATTTATTTCCTTGTTATTTTTTCCCAACACAGAGATTTCTTTCAAATATAGAGGGCTTCCCTCAGGTTTTAAGTGGAGTTTCATGAATGAATGAAAATGCATCAAGAAATCTGTCTGTAAATAGCATGTGCCACACATTCACACTGAGATACGACTTCCCATCATAGCATGAGTTGATACGTTAATATTAAGTGAAAATAAGGGGTAAAAAGAAAGGCATGTTTACTTCCTTTGAAATTCATAAGACTTTTGCCTAAGAATGCACATCACAAATTCCTTTTCACTTTCCCCCCCTCCATGAAATTTCAGTGGCAACTTGATGGAACACTCTGCCATGCTGGAGTATTCTTCCATTAAAATTGGCCCTTCTCTCAAAATACTGTTCAGTTTAGGAGACGTTCATTAAACATGGCTTGTATCCCATGTTGGTCATACACAGAGTAGACACACCAGAATTAAAGGACATGTTTTTCAGTTGGTCTACTCTAAGAACAAATGAAGAGCCTGCTGAATCAGGCCAATGGCCCATTTAGTGCAGTACCCCATCCTCACAGTGGCCAACCAGACAGCTGCAGGAAACATGCAAGCAGGGCTGGAGCCCAGGAATCCTCTCCCCTCCTGTGGTTTCCAGCAACTGGCATTCAGACTGCTGTCTTCGACTGTGGAAGACAGAGCATAGCTATTGTGACTCTCCAAATGTGGTCACTCCATAGATTTGTATATCAGCAGTTTTATTTTCAATTCCATTCCTAATGATCCCGAGCATGGAATTCACCTTTTTTTCACGGCTGCCACTCAAGCCTATCCACTACAAATCCAAGACCTTGGTTCTAGTCAGTTACTGCCAGTCTGAACCCCATGAGTGTCTAGGGGAAAGTAGTTTGGCAGTAATCCTGTGGTTATCTAGGACTTAACCATGAACTTCAACTTTAGCAAGTGCCTGGATGCTTTGACATAGTAGGCTGAAGTGCCATTTCAAAACTAGTTATGGTTAGTGAAAGTATCTTAGTTTCCTGGGGAGAGGGTTTGTCATGGCTTTCCCCTCTGTGAGAGGAAATAGGGGCGTCCTAACAACTCTTAAGACACTTCCCAGGATCCTTTGAGGAAAGCCATGACTGTTTAAAGTGGCACAATTATTTTAAAAGTATGGTGAATTAAAAAACATTGGCTTTGGTTGGCTTCTGTCCCCCTCCCAATAACTTGTTTACAAGCAGAATTATTCTAAAATATTAAGAAATTGCGATAATGTTTCCGTTGTAAAAACAAAAACAAAAAGCAGGAATTATGGGGCATCCACGCTCTGTTTATTAAAGGGATTTGACAATATTATTTTCCTGGTCTCTCATGCAAGCAAATGACATTTTGAGATATTATGTTTTGAAATGTAGGACACTTACCTCCTCGTTTCCCCTTCAATTCTGTTAAAATCAATAATATCTTTATGTTAATCATGTCTTATTCTGGGTTCAGTGAAACCTGTTTTATGAGGTTTGCGATGATACCCTACTCTTAGAGACAAGCTTGATTTATATAAAAGTACACAGAATCCGACAGTTTATGGAACGATTTGGGATGAGCACCGAAAGTAAGTGCGTCCCACTACAGATGGATGATCCATTAATCATCTTTTTTTTAGTATTGTTCAGTGATTATGCTTAGAGCAATCTCTGAGGACACGTTTTGCTTTCTCTAAGTGTCAATAATGGATTTATTTGTTCTGTTTGCACTGCAGTCCATGGGAACATGATTAAGGCATTCTGTTACTTGCTTTTAAATCTTACCTTGCTAATTGAGGCTGATTTCACACTGAAATGGGGAACCTTTTGCCCTTCAGATGATGCTACCTACAACTCTCATCATCCCTGACCACCGGCCATGCTGGCTGGGACTTGTAGTCCAACAACATCTGAAGATGCAAGGGCTTGTCTTTGGGAGCTGAGTGGGGCCATGGGCCCTGTGGTGCTGGAGCAGAATTGGTAGGGTTTGTCAGAGAAGGAGCAGAAGGACCCTGAGATGGGAGATGGGGAAAGTTCAGGTAGTGACATGTAACACTGTTTTACACAGTCATTGTACCTGTGGTGGCACTGCAGGCACTCCCCAGTCACCTCACAGAATGCCTTGCTCTGAGGAAGGACCTTCTCCCTCGGTCCTTCAGAGTGAGGCAGGGAAAAGGGGAAGGGAGAAAAAGTGGGTTGAAGGGGAATAGGAAGGGGGGAGGGGGGAGATGAAGAACAGGAGTGGGGTGGGGAAGTCAGAGCCACTCTTAAATCCAGCCTGTGTAACCCTATGGCAGGGGTGAATAACCAAAGTTCCCTGCAGATGGTCTATCCAAAATGTTCCAGGTTCCAAGTTCCATCAGCCCTAGCTAGCACGGCTAACAGGTAATGGATGATGGAAGCTGTAGTCCAACAACAGTTTCCCTTTCTCTATCTTAGGGTGTCAGCACCTGTCTTCTGCAAGTTTATAAGCATAACATTATTTTCTTCAATAATCATAAGCTATAGATACCCATCAGGAACAATGGTACCATCTGAAGGGCCACAATTCCCCTCCTATGTATTAAAGTGATATTAGCAGGTTCACCATCCTCAAATTTTATTGCAGCTTTGAAGCAGCCATTGCAACAACCCTTCACTAGTTAAGTAGCAGAGAGCTTCTGAGCTTTTCTCACAAGTTTTCATGATCAAGGGTTAAATGTAAATGCAGACTCACCTTTATGTTGGAAGTGCCTCTCTGTTTATAATTAAGCATAAAGCCCCCAGCCCCATCTGTCAACTAGAAGGCTTGTTTGCATATCACCTTAATGGGCAAGAAGGCCTGTTATGTAAATTGGTTGATATCTCAAAGGCACAAGGTTAAAATTCATAGAAGGAGTGTATTAACTACAGCTATGGATGGGGCTCTTGAATTAAAAAGAAATGATATAAATTGAAACAATCATTCACTTGAGCTGAACAAATCTTAATTCTGGCATATAGAGAGGATGTTGGAGTCTCTGTTCACCAAAACTATGGTTCATGGTTCCTGATATGAGAGAGGAAGAAAATCCTCTATGTTCCTCTCCACTTTTTCCAAGTCCACAGTACAGTGGTACATTGGGTTAAGAACTTAATTCGTTCTGGAGGTCCGTTCTTAACCTGAAACTGTTCTTAACCTGAAGCACCACTTTAGCTAATGGGGCCTCCTGCTGCCACTGCACCGCTGGAGCCTGATTTCTGTTCTTATCCTGAAGCAAAGTTCTTAACCTGAAGCACTATTTCTGGGTTAGCAGAGTCTGTAACCTGAAGCATATGTAACCTGAAGCGTATGTAACCTGAGGTACCACTGTATTCAAATTATGGACCGTCACAGGGTCTGTGGACTTTGCAATGGACTTTGACCTGGAAAATTGGAGTTTGTTGATGGAGCATTGAAATTCTGGAATGTGCAAACATTTGAAATGGGCAATCAAGCTTCACACCAACTTTTTTATTTTTAAAAAGGCACGTTCATATACAGTACTGTAACTACTTAAAAGGCACCAGATTCCATCTTTGTGTGCCAGAAGCAGTTTCAGAAGAGCCATGCTAAGTGTGATAGTAGCAGGCAAAATGTGCCAACGATTCCTTACTGGGTAACAACTTTACAAATCTGATGTTACTGCAGATTCAGCTGCTTTGGAGCAGTAACATTTCCAACTGAAGGGGAAATGCTGGATCAGTAAATGAAATCTTTAAAAAGGAACAAAAGCATATGTTTCATGTTATCAGATTGGATTTTCCTCCTGCTGCCTGTTCATAACTAGTATTTCACTTGCATCAGGATTAAATTCCTTTTGTTGCACTGGATGCCTGTCCAAGAGGATTTGGCCAAGGAGAAAATACTTGCAAGTAGATGTTTAATTCTGATAAATCATTTTGTTGGAGATGATACATCAGATCCCCCCAATCGGCTTTTCTTTGCATCACACAGAAGCAAAAGATGTTATCCTATTGAGAATGGCAGCAAGAGAAGTTTTGCATTTCCTGAGCGGTCCCCCTCCCCCAATCATCTCTCATTTGATTTTTCTTTTCTTTTCCTGTGCCAGATGTTGCATTAAGGGCTGTTAAAGCCAAGAGTGTTGAAAGAATGTAGCACATTTAAAGAAATTGCGGTAATGTACTGACTGAAACGGGCTTTGTGCTTTTTCCGTTCTTCAGTTCCTGGTATCAGCGTATTTGGGGGAGATAATGTGGAACCTTCCTTGCATTAAAAGATTGGCATTCACAAGGCAACATGTAACTGTTAGATTATAAAAGATGAAGAAGGGAGAAAACTTGAGCAATTCAAAAGAACTGTCTTGCTTGGTCAGGCAAACGTCCATCTACATCCAAATTCCCTGAGATGTAAGCAAGGCACAAAGACCCTTCTCCTGTTGTCCAGAAGGAGAATGGGGGGGGTGGTCATTCCCATAGGGATATAGCCCTAGACAAGGTGACATTGACATTCTCAGGTCTATTTTATTTTATTTATTTTATTTTATTATTAACAACATTTTGCATGCTGTCCTGTCACACGAAGATCTCTGGGCAGCTTATTGGAAATTTAAGTATTGAACCAATTCAAAATACAGAGCAAGACATAAACCCAAGAAATCAAAACAACCCAAATACAACAAGAAAACAAAGCCACAAAGTTAAAACACAGATCCTTAAAAAATAAAACAAAAGAGAGGACCAATTTTGGCTAATTAGGTAAAAGGCCTGGTTTAGGTAAAACAGTCTCTGCCTGGCTGAAAGAACCGCAATGATGGTACCAGGTGAACCTCTCTGGGAAGGGAGGAAAGTACCAAAAAGGTCCTCTTCTGCCTTCCTACAGTGGAGGCACCCAGAATAGGTGACCTTAAGTTTGGGATAGGTACATATGAGAGAAGGGTGTCTTCTATTTAAGCTGGAAGTGCAACAACAGGGATAATTCAGTTTGCTACTTAAGGGTTAATTCTGTTAAAGTCAGCGAGCCAGAGGGATGGGTGGATGTGTTGCTTAGCAACCAGGCAGAATAACATGATCTTTCATGAGGCAGCATGTGCTCTGATTGGCTGTGTAGTTTAGAGGAAGTTTTCCTATGTATGTTTAGCTGAATATGTCCCTCCCTGCTATGCACAAAACATGACTCAAGAAAGACAAAACCACTCTGTTTAGCCTTCCTAAAATCCTACATAGTTTCTTTTCAGTTTTCTATTTTCACTCTGGATTCCAACTACATTATTTAAGCGATATTCCTAAAAATCTGGTCCCAAATTGTTTAGCACTTTAAAATTAGCACTTTACATTGGACCTAGAAACAGACTAAGAGCTAGTGCATGTATGCACTGTTCCTCTAATGATTTTGTTAAAAAAAAGAAATAAATAAAAAATGGTGGCCTCCTGTAAAGTTCCATGTTGTTTGATCACATTTTTTGATTTTGGAGGGGAACAATATATGAGGAAAACAAGACATTTCCAGCTGTCTACATTTTGGAGTTTTAGTTCATTTTACATTTTTTCCTTTCTACTACTTCTCCTCCTCCAGATTTACTATGGTGGCAAAAAGGTTAATTTCTTTTCTGTTCCTGGATCTGATGATGGATTGTTGCAGAGCACACTTGGAACCAGTTTCCATTCTAAATAATAGGCCCTGGTAGTTCTCAAAAATGGACAATGTACTTTTTGTTATCTCTCGTGAGGGACGTAAAATTAATGAAGAAGTCAACAGAGAGGTGCTGTTTTGCTCTGTTTCCACCAAACTGCTCCAGAGCCTGTTAGAAATAATATAATCCATTTTCTGCATCTATATGGTGTCATTTTGTTAATTAAATCTGCCTAAAATCTGAACCAAGTGCTTCTCTACAAACTTGCCTCAGCAAATTAAACAGAACTCAGATTACTGGTACGGTTTCAATTTTAGGATTAAAATATCAATTTTGATAGGAAATATTTTTACCAAAGCATTTTTGATACTGTCGATATTCATCTCCTGTATACATCTACATTGTTGTTTCTGTTGCTTGCTTTTGTATGGTATAAATCTTTCTCCCATGTTTCCCCCATGTTTCCTGAACCAGTCATGTGGGTGATCCAACACAATCAGGGCTGAGAGTTGTTAGGAAACCCCATTCCCTCACAGATATACAATTCCCCGAGTTCCCTGGGAAGAGGAATTGATCGTTAAACCACTTGGGGAGCTGAGGGGAATAGGGGTCTCCTAGCAACTTTCAGCCACGGTTGTTCAAAGTGCTATGATACTGCTTTAAATGTATTGCGCAGGTGGGGCCTTAGCTAGCTTTCAGTCTGATTTCTCAGCTGATCCACCTTCAAATATTTCAGAGGTTAGCAAGTATGAATAAATTCACTGCATTAAAAGAGGGCAGATGTACAGTCTGGGAAGCTTTCCAAATCTGGGGTTATCATTATCCATTTAAAACAAAAGCAAAAACCTGAGGGAACTCTAGTGTAAGGGGCAGGTGGAAAGATGTGCATTTAAAAAGTGTATCCACCTACACAAAGGTAACCATACCACCAAGTTGCAAAAGTGTGATCGCACATCTTTTATGATGAAAGCACATTATATGCAGCTTCAAAAGTGGGGAAAGAACTCAAATCAACCCTTTGACCTATGTCTTCCTTTCATGCATGACAGAGCAGCCTCTTTGATCTTTTCACCTTCGCTGGTGAACTTCCTCTTCTGTCGTTCCCACCTGCTCAGTTGTGCCCTAGCTGAGCTTCTCAGCTATTCTTTAGGAGGCCCGTGTTGACCTACCTGGGTTCTTCCACCCAACTTTGAGAACATAAGATCCCTGGTAAAGGTAAAGGTACCCCTGCCCGAACGGGCCAGTCTTGACAGACTCTGGGGTTTGTGCGCCCATCTCACATCTAGAGGCCGGGGGCCAGCGCTGTCCGCAGACACTTCCGGGTCACGTGGCCAGCGTGACAACGCTGCTCTGGCGAGCCAGAGCCGCACACGGAACGCCGTTTACCTTCCCGCTGGTAAGCAGTACCTATTTATCTACTTGCCCCCGGGGGTGCTTTCGAACTGCTAGGTGGGCAGGCGCTGGGACCGAGCAGCGGGAGCGCACCCCGCCGCGGGGATTCGAACCGCCGACCTTTCGATCGGCAAGCCCTAGGCGCTGAGGCTTTAGCCCACAGCGCCACCCGCGTCCCAAGATCCCTGGTGGATGAGGCCAAATGTTCACCTAGTCCATCACCCTGTTCTCACAGTGGCCAACCAGATGCAAGCAGGACCTGAGTGAGACAACCTACCTCTGGTTCCCAGCAACTGACATTAGAGGCATCCTACTTAATCATCATAGTTGCAGCTACAGATAGCCTTATTCTTCATGACTGCCTGTTTCAGGCAGGAATCCCTTGGACATGGTCTCATTTTTTAATTTTTTTTTTAAAGTTTCATCCAGTGGAATACTCTAGCTCCCCATGGTGACCTATATGCCAGCCGCTCAGCATGACCTCTTTAAGGCCTTGGTTCTACTGTAGCAGCATCCACCTTTTCTCTAACAATACTCCATTTGAGCCACTCTATAGCAAATCAGGGAGTGCTGCCAGGCAGCTGATGGCAACTTCACTGCGCTTTGGTGCATTTGCACAGCTTTTGTTCTGTTGGGGAATCTGTGGCCCTCCAGTTGATGATGGACTCCAAGTCCAATCGTCCCCAGGTGGGATCGTGGGAGTTGAACCCTGGCAACATCTGGACGGCCACTAGTTCCCTATCCCTATTATTTTGTATAATCAGCAAGCTTGGCCACCTCATTGCTTGCTCCTAACCCTAGGTTGTTTATGAACAAGCTAAAAAACAGAAGTCCCGGTATCCTTGAGGGACTCCATTTTTTTACATCCCTCCATCTGGAGAACTGTCCATTTATTCCTGCTCTCCACTTCCTGCAACTTAATCAGCTCCTGATCCACAAAACAACCTCTCCTCTGATTCCTTGACTGTCAAGCTTACTCAGTAGTCTTTGGTGAGTTACTTTGTCAATGCTTTTTGAAAGTCCAAGTATACTATGTTAACCAAACCACCTCTCCCTATATGCTTGTTGACACTCTGAAATAACTCTTAAGATTTGTGAGGCAGGACTTGTCCTTGCAGAAGCCATGCTGTGTCTGCTTCAGTAAGGATTGTTCTTCTGTATGCTTATTTTACCTTACTTAAACTCACCAGTAACAATACCTAAGTTTAGAATAGTGTTAAGGCTAAAAGACTTCTGCCACTACCCTACTTGTCCACCCCCTTTCTCTTCCTATAATTTCAGTCCATTTCCCACTGTGGGCCTGCAGGCACAGTATTGCATATTTAAAATGGATTGTTTAGCATGTAGTGATTGTAGGCCCTTTATAAATAAACTAGAGGAAGATGGTGGTCTCGCTATAGAGTTTCTCCCTCTCCCCCTTTCCCCACCCACCGTTTCTGGCACAGACTTTGGCCAAGATGCTGTTGGGATGAGAAAACATTGAGGGCAGTTTACGGCCTCAAGTGCCTCTTGGAAGGCGCAAGAGTTGAGAGCTCAGCTCTTCCTCATCACTAGGCAAACAGGCCCTGTACTGTAGGGTACCTTGGGGGAATGAAAAGCATCTTAAAAATGTATAGACCAATGTACAGACAGGGATTGCAATCTGGGTTATAATTAATAACTTCAATGCCTATCCAAGCAAAGACAACCGTATTTCATGCTTCAAGGCTCAAGCTGGTTGCCTGTGAGATATTGGGGGCAGGGGATTTGGAAAGAAGAGAACACACACACCCTTCCCATCTCTCCTTGCTGAGCCAGGTGCAGATATGTTGTGTTAGAGAATCAGTTTTGCCATCCTGAGCACTTCAGAAATTGGCCAGTTTTGCTCAGAGGAGGGAATTCTTGGCTGCATGGATCACTGGTGCTGCACTTGGCAAATTCGGCATTACTTAACAAACACTTGGCTTTTCTGCTCTGTCCATGACTTTGCTAAATGAGGTCCTTTTAATCTAACCTCTGGGAGCAGACTAATTCTGCCTCCTTCACTTGAAGTTGAAGTAAACAGGAATACCCATGCCAAGTAATTTATCCGGATGCTGTAGGCATTGTTGTGTTACTGGAGCCTCGTTTCCAAGCTGGAGTGCTTAAGTTTTGGAATGTTGCTCCAACTTTGATTAAAATAAGCTTCAAACAAGGGAAAGGAGTAGACAGGAGAGGGATGGCTTTCTTTCGATGGAAGACTATGTGCATGACTGATATTTAAAATAAACTTTAAAAGAGAGGAACATATTGCTTGGCTAAAATGTATAGAGAAGAGTAGCTCAATGTCATGCAGGAAAAAGGGCACTGCAGCTAGGATGTGCCACATTAACGAATTTCATTGCAGGAAAGTCTGACAGTGTGTCTGGACACAGTTTACAAGTCTCTGAACAGATGAGTTATCAAATATGTAAGTTGGCCTTGCAGCTGAACTTTGCAGCTCAGGATGCTCCTGCTCAGGGCTCCAGCCAGTCATGTTCCCTTTCAGCTCCATTTTGTTCCCATGGTTTTCCATTCCACACAAACGCTCCCATCAAGTGATCATGTTCAGTTTTCACTGGGCTGTTTTGGAATGTACCCCTTCTCATGTCTCCACTTTAAAGTCTGCCTGCTGATATCACTTCTGCATGGGTGGCGCTGTTATGACCACATAAGTATCCACACTCCGGGAGGGTGGTTTTGCTATTGGCATACAGTGTAATGCATATTACATGTATTCACACTGTGGGAAATAAACAGAAATTGTCAGTTGCCATAGATGAAGATCAGGTTAAGTTTGCTTCGGTGTGTGTGGACCCAATGAATTCCTCATACACAGATCATGTAAACCCCCAAAATCAGCTGACCCCAGGCTAATGTCCTCAAGTGTTTCTTGATGACAACTTACATAAGCCCAGGGGCATAACATGGGGAGGGCCAGGGGGGGCTGTGGCCTTGGGCACAGATTTTTGAAGGAGCACAAGGCTGCACAACCAGCTGCCCCCATAACAGGCTCCCTCACCAAGGCTGGAGATGCTCACGGAAGAACCCCGACCAAACCCAAGAGGAGGCGTGTAGTGGTGATAGGGGATTCCCTACTGAGGGGAACAGAAGCAGTGATCTGTGGGCCTGACAAGATGTCTCGGGAAGTGTGCTGTCTCCCCGGGGCTAAGATCCAAGATGTAACTGAACGACTGCAAGGAATCATAAAACCCACTGACAAATACCCCTTCCTCTTGGTTCATGTGGGAACCAATGACACTGCAAGCAATAGCCTCCAGAAGATCAAAAGAGACTACGAGGCTCTCGGCAGGAAATTGAAGCAACTAAATGCACAAATTGTCATCTCGTCTGTCCTTCCAGTTGAACGACGTGGCCCAGGGAGAGAGGGGAAAATAGTGGAAGTGAACAGCTGGCTTCGCAAATGGTGTAAACAGGAACGGTTTGGATTCTTAGATCACGGACTGCAGTTTCTTGAAGATGGACTTCTGGCAAGTGATGGGCTGCACCTCACAACGGTTGGGAGAAATGTTTTTGCCAAAAATCTCAGAAACCTCATCAGGAGGGCTTTAAACTAACTAATGTGGGGGAGGGAGACAGTGCTCCTGAAGGTAGGAGCCTATCAATTAATGAAGATGATCATCCAAATGTCATAGACCAAATGGAGAAAACAGCACACGGACCTAGTGGTGGGAGGAAAAAATCCTTAAATAAGAGACACGGCGGAATGATTAATGGACTTCAATGTCTGTACACTAATGCGCAAAGCATGGGAAATAAACAAGATGAGCTTGAGCTCTTGGTACAGCAAACTAAATATGACATAATAGGCATCACTAAAACCTGGTGGGATAAGTCCCACGATTGGAATGTAATAATGGGGGGATACAATCTATTTCAGAGAACAGACCAGACAAGAAAGGAGGAGGAGTGGCGTTATATGTCAGGGATGTGTATACCTGTGAAGAGATCCAAGATTTAGATCCTCAAAGCCAAAGTGAGAGCATTTGGGTCAAAATTAAGGGAGAGAAGAATAACAGAGACCTCATTGTGGGAGTTTACTATAGATCCCCAAGCCAAACGGAGGACATAGATGATGCCTTCCTGGAACAGATGGCCAAGCATGCAAAAGGAAGGGAGATAGTAGTAATGGGGGACTTCAATTACCCGGATATTTGTTGGACGTCAAACTCAGCCAAGAGCATAAGGTCAAACAGATTCCTCACTGGCCTTGCAGACAACTTCATTGTCCAGAAAGTGGGAGAAGCAACAAGAGGAACAGCCATTTTAGACCTGGTCCTAACCAATGTTGATGACCTGGTTAGTGGGGTAGATGTGGAAGGATCATTAGGCGCGAGTGATCATGCTCTTCTGAAGTTTACTATACAGCGGAAAGGAGCAGCCAAGCATACTAGGACTCAATTTCTTGACTTTAAGAAAGCCGACTTCATAAAACTTAGGGAAGTGCTGGGTGAGATCCCATGGACAACAATACTAAAAGGAAAGGGAGTTCATGATGGCTGGGAGTTTGTTAAGAGGGAGATACTAAAAGCACAACGTCAGGCAATACCAATGAGACGGAAACATGGAAGGTGCCTAAAGAAGCCAGGGTGGCTATCTAAAGAACTTTTAACTGAATTAAGATTAAAAAAGGATGTGTACAAAAAATGGAAAAGGGGGGAAACCACCAAAGAGGAATTCAAACAAAAAGCCAGCACATGTAGACACAAAGTCAGAAAAGCTAAAGCACAGAATGAACTCAGGCTTGCTAGAGAGGTTAAAAGCAACAAAAAAGGCTTTTATGGGTATGTTCGTAGCAAAAGGAAGAACAAAGAAACTGTGGGGTCACTCAGAGGAGAAGATGGTGAAATGCAAACAGGGGACACAGAAAGGGCTGAACTACTCAATGCCTTCTTTGCCTCAGTCTTCTCCGATAAAGAAAACAATGCCCGACCTGAAGAATTTGGAGCAAATGATTCAGCAAAGGAAACACAGCCCAGAATAACTAAGGAGATAGTACAAGAATATTTGGCTAGTTTAGATGTATTCAAGTCTCCAGGGCCAGATGAACTGCATCCAAGAGTATTAAAAGAACTGGCAGATGTGATCTCAGAACCACTGGCAGTCATCTTTGAGAATTCCTGGAGAACAGGCGAAGTCCCGGCAGACTGGAGGAGGGCAAATGTTGTCCCTATTTTCAAAAAGGGGAAAAGAGAGGACCCAAATAATTACCGCCCAGTCAGTCTGACATCAATAGCAGGGAAGATTCTGGAGCAGATCATTAAGCAAACAGTCTGTGAGCACCTAGAAAGGAATGCTGTGATCACCAATAGTCAGCATGGATTTCTGAAAAATAAGTCATGTCAGACTAACCTGATCTCGTTTTTTGACAGAATTACAAGCCTGGTAGATGAAGGGAACGCAGTGGATGTAGCCTACCTTGATTTCAGCAAGGCATTTGACAAGGTGCCCCATGATATTCTTGTAAAGAAGCTGGTAAAATGCGGTCTTGACTATGCTACCACTCAGTGGATTTGTAACTGGCTGACTGACCGAACCCAAAGGGTGCTCATCAATGGTTCCTCTTCATCCTGGAGAAGAGTGACTAGTGGGGTGCCACAGGGCTCTGTCTTGGGCCCGGTCTTATTCAACATCTTTATCAACGACTTGGATGATGGACTCAAGGGCATCCTGATCAAATTTGCAGATGACACCAAACTGGGAGGGGTGGCTAACACCCCAGAGGACAGGATCACACTTCAAAACGACCTTGACAGATTAGAGAACTGGGCAAAAATAAACAAGATGAATTTTAACAGGGAGAAATGTAAAGTATTGCACTTGGGCAAAAAAAATGAGAGGCACAAATACAAGATGGGTGACACCTGGCTTGAGAGCAATACATGTGAAAAGGATCTAGGAGTCTTGGTTGACCACAAACTTGACATGAGCCAACAGTGTGACGCGGCAGCTAAAAAAGCCAATGCAATTCTGGGCTGCATCAATAGGAGTATAGCATCTAGATCAAGGGAAGTAATAGTGCCACTGTATTCTGCTCTGGTCAGACCACACCTGGAGTACTGTGTCCAGTTCTGGGCACCACAATTCAAGAAGGACACTGACAAACTGGAACGTGTCCAGAGGAGGGCAACCAAAATGGTCAAAGGCCTGGAAACGATGCCTTATGAGGAATGGCTAAGGGAGCTGGGCATGTTTAGCCTGGAGAAGAGGAGGTTAAGGGGTGATATGATAGCCATGTTCAAATATATAAAAGGATGTCACATAGAGGAGGGAGAAAGGTTGTTTTCTGCTGCTCCGGAGAAGCGGACACGGAGCAATGGATCCAAACTACAAGAAAGAAGATTCCACCTAAACATTAGGAAGAACTTCCTGACAGTAAGAGCTGTTCGACAGTGGAATTTGCTGCCCAGGAGTGTGGTGGAGTCTCCTACTTTGGAGGTCTTTAAGCAGAGGCTTGACAACCATATGTCAGGAGTGCTCTGATGGTGTTTCCTGCTTGGCAGGGGGTTGGACTCGATGGCCCTTGGGGTCTCTTCCAACTCTATGATTCTATGATTCTATGATTCTAAGTGGGCAAGCCAACACATGCCTGGCCTGGGCCAGACCTTCAGGGTGTCATCTCCTTCTCCTTGTGACCAGTGAAGGGGTGCTCAAAGGCACCCCATCCTTGGGCCACTCAAGAGGGAGGGGGAGGGCACCACAGCAGCTGCCACTGCCCACCAAAGAGAGGCAAGAGGCTCTGTCAGCCTCCTCCTCCTTTACGAATGGGGCAGCACAGCCCTCAGATCTGCCCTTCTCACGGGGTGGCTTCAAGCCTCTTTCACCCTCCCTTCATTTTGCCTCATTCTGCACATGCTGCCTGGTCTCCTTCATCTCCTGTCAGACTGCTACAACTCAGTGGTGAGGTCTTGATCTGCCACAGCCACCCTCCCTCTGGCACCCTGACCCTGGCAACCTGTGCTACACCACTGCATTAGCCTCAGCCAGCATGGCCAATGGTCAGGGACAGTGGGAGTTGTGACCCAATAACATCTCGATGGCGCCATGTTAGGGAAGGCTGCTTTGGAAGGGTGCAACGCTGATTGGTTGGGTGTAGGAAGGAATCTGGTTATGAATCGTGCATATCACAGACCTTGAAAATCTTGAGTTGTTTCTCCGGTTGACAAATAGAGACATTTGATGCAATGACAGGTGATATAGTGTGCCATATTTCTCTTTCTATTGCTGCTTAAATTGTATATTTAGTGAATTATTTTTGATTGATGATAGCTTTGGAGGTACTCACCAGGGGGAGAAAAAAGATGGCATATTTTAACTATATTAATGGTTTGAGACCTAAGCCGAGCACCATATATTTTTGTAATCCGTCAGGAGCAAAGCTGCAATTTATACAAATGGATTCTGTCTATCTTTAGCCTCAGCAAGTCTGACAAAGAGATGTCACTGGGAGTAATGTTTCTCATCATTCATAGATGCAGAAGCCAGAGGCTACATTTCTTTGATACAAAATCGCTTTGGAGTTTCTTGGTTCCTAGAATAATAAAAATAATGTTGATAATAACAATAACAACAATATCAGTATTTGTTGCCATCAGTTGCCTACGTTGTTTTTCAGCAGCAAAGCAAAACCCCACCGTCTGTTTTTCAAAAGAGTAAGAAAATCCCCAACCACATCAATTTGCAAACAGCAGGGGCTGTGCCAATTAAAGGCTGAAAAGCAGGGCAAGGCTTTTGCCTGCAAAGGTTCTGAACTCCTCAGCCTAAAACCTGCAACACTGAAATGACGGCCTGACAGTCCCGTCAAAGGGAGAGATACTTGTGGCACTTAGCCGTATGGCGTGTTAGTTCAGTTCCCTTTATGGTACTTTGGTAATGAGGTGTGAAAACTCTACAGAGAAGTGCTGAAGATGAGGCTTGGGTTTTGTTTTTGTTTTTACTTTGCAGAAATGATAAAATAAAATTCTTCTCATTTGCTTCAGTCTGAGAAGTGCTCAGCCCCAAGGATCACTGGAGTTAGCACCCGTCAGAAATTAGGGCACAGCTGACCCAGCAGCAGAATACGTTTCACACGGCTGCATATAAGAGTCTATGTTTGTGCATGCCCAGCAACCAGATATCTTTCACTGCCAGCTTGGTAGGTGCCAGTTGCAGAAAGAAGGGACCCAGATTCTGCTTGTACATTATGCTTGCTGACAGATGTAATAGGAACAGATCCTGTGTGTGTGTGTGTGTGTGTGTGTGTATGACTTCATGGATAGTATGTTGTCTTGGCTATAAACAGTAACATCTGCAGAGAGGGGGCATAGCTGAGGGGTAGGGCATACACTTTGCATACAGAACCACCCATATTTAAGGTTCCCAAAATTTATGTAGACAACTCCCCCACTTGTGCGCGGTCCAGTCACACGCAACCATTTATATGTGCAGCACCAGGAAATGGCAGTTGCAGGTGGTGGAGTGGCGCTGCAGTGCTAACCTGCCCCCCCAGCAGCAGAGTTGCTACTGCTTACCAGGAGGGAGAGTTGAAGGGGCAAGGCAGTCAGGAGACTGGCACCGTGCAAATGCACCAGCAGAAGCCGTGACAATTAAACTGCCCTGAAACTGGTCAAAGTTTGTAGTGTAGCTATACCTATTCAGTTCTTCAGTGTCTCTCCAGCATCCTCCCCCCCCCCACTTGGTTTTACAAGGTGCAGCACTCTTGAGATACTGGTTAGCTCAGTTGGTTAGAGTGTGGTACTGATATTGCCAAGGTCGTGGGTTCAATCCCCATTGAGGTCCCTTCCAACTCTACTATTCTATGATTTTATGAGACAAAAGAGAAGGAAAGTGATAGCCAGTTCCACCCACTGAATTGGTTGTAAGCAAGAAGGAAGGCTGGCTGAGGGGAAACTGAGGTTGCTGAGGCAGTGCCCTCATGGGCCACCCTCCACTATAAGCATGCACTGATTTCTAGAACATCATAGCAATGTGTTGTGGTGCTTTCTCTCCCCCCCGCCCCCCGTCTTGTTATAAAATACCACATTCCTACTGGGGGAAAATTTTTGAGTCTTGTTTAAGAGCGTAGCATTGCCCCGATACCTGTTGAGATGCAGATGAGAGACAAGCTTACTCAGACATCGCACACTCTATCTGGAAGAAACCAACCAAGCCCGCAAGCAGCTTTCTTTGAACAGAAAGCCTTAGCTGGATGTTCTTTGATTAAAATGACTCTTGACACTGCGAGGAAGGCAGAAGACAGGGGTGAGCACACTCCTCCTCCAAGAGCACCAGCCCTGCCCTTAAGGGGAAGCCCAAGTGGCAGATCATGTATTCTGCTTGATCCCAGGAATCCTCAAGGATTTCATATGGTCTACATGTTTAAATTACTTGATCTAATTTGCAGTTCCTGGGCTAAATACATAGACCAGAAGAAGGTAATCCTTCAGTTTTCCCACTTCTCTAAATTTTCCTGCTTCTTTTTTTTGTTGTTGTTGTTGCAAAAAAAAAAAATCAGTTTAAGGTTAATATGCATGGAGGGTGAGGAAATAAATACATACTAGGGGACAAAATGCATGTGTGTGTGTTGTGTATGTGAACATACATACATACATACATACATACACACAATTTTTTGACAAAGCTGCAGATTGATGCAGACACTGCGTTGGGACAGACTTATGAATGAAGATATGTGAAAGGGAAAGGAACTTAAAATAGACCAGTCTTTCCATCACTGCTCGATATAGTAAGGTTTCTTGGGCCAACCCCCCCCCCAAAAAAAAAAACTCCTCATGGCGGGTATGCTATTTAAAATCTACCATTATCAGTGCACCCAAGCTGTATAGGAGTTTTTGTACATTTTTATTGGGTCATAAATAGTAGTCACAGTTGTCACCTATTCAGCCTTTTAAAGAAGCCCACAAAAGTTATAGTCACAGGTGGGGAGAGCAATGCTAGCCTACTGAAGACAAGAAGAGGTAGAGTGGAGTGCTCCATCTTTCAATCAGCAGCCCACTGAATTTTACATTGAACTTGCCTAAGGGTTTCTGTCCTCTGGTAGATTTTTTTGCTCCCATGCTGGGCACACAGATGGGTTAGATCCCTCTGTCCCTGCTCTGCCATTCCTCTTAGTCACCTGCATGGAATTCCTTGTTGCCTATGGCTGGGCAGCACTATGTTGCTTCATCTTTTATGTGCAAAGCTGGTAATCATCTACATCTACTCCAGTGTTTCACAGGTGGAAACAGAGACCTGCTTGTAACTAATGGTGAGCAAATCTGTTAATTCCAGTTTCTCCTGGTTTCTCATTTTTAAAACTCTTGAATCCATTTCTCCTCATTCCACATACAGCTAACATACACATTTTTGTGGGCAAATTTGCCTAATATTTCTGAAAACAATTTCCCTTGAGATAATGCATCTTTGTATGTTTTCTCTAAGGTATGCAGTCTTATGCACACTTCCAGCTAATATGTGCACATTATTTGGCTGGAGAACCGCATTGCAAAATTCAGAGAAGTGCAAATCTGAATGGGTATCTGTGTTCCAGGAAGTGTTCCAGGATTTCCCCTCAGATGTGAACTGAACTGAATTTCTCGCCCATCCATAATTGCAACACCCATATTCTCATACAAAATAACACCATCTGATTCCTCAGCCCAGCCCTGACAAACATTAGTTACATCCATGTTTATGGGCTGCAGTGTGTTTATTTTATTATGCAGTCTGTTTATTTATTTAAAATTTCATCCTAAAGAAAAAGGGTGGATTTTCTTGCTTTGCTGGAGGGGGCTGCAAAGTACCTTCATCTGGTTTGGCATGTACAAAGAATTGCTCTCTGAAGGCTTAAGCCCTAATGAGAAGTGCTTATGGGAGTGTTTAATCTGACTTTGTTTGGGATTTAGAGAGTGAGCATCCTGCTGCTTTGGTTGAGCTGAGCTGAGCTTATCCAAAGAATGCAACACGGAGCTGATATAACTTATCAAGTGCCCAAGTCTCAACTTTGTGGTTTTTGTTTGCACTAGCCTAAAACACACCTGCAGAGTGCAGAGAGCATGAATAACACCAGCTGCAAATTTGGAATGGTATTCCAATCTAAATGTGCTTTCAGGAGCCTTAGACCAGAATTATGGATAGATGGGAGCGTTGTTCATTGCAGAGTTGGTTTCAGAAGTTGACTTTCTGGGAACCTGCTGCAGCTCCAAAGGGGGGGCTCATTCTGTCCCTAGAGCACTGTCCTCCTGGCTGCTGTATAGAGGAAGGTGCCTTATACAGAGTGAGATCATTGGTCCATTTAGCTCACCACTGTCTACTCTGCCTAGCAGTGGCTCTCCAGGGTTTCAGGCAGAGGACATTCCCAACCCTTCTTGGAGAAGTCAGGGATTGAACCTGAGACCTTCTGCATGAAAAGCAGATACCGTACCACTGAGCTACAGCTCATCGTTACAAAAGTCTTCTTTACAGACAAGTGTGAGAGGGCTTTCTCCTGTATCATTCTTATATTGTGGAATGCATTCCCTGTGGAGCTATGGTCCAGTTCCCACCCTCTTTTTCTCAGCTTTTAGGAAAGGTGTCAAAACACACACACACTTAAAGACCTTTAAAATAAGTATAGTGCTATTGCTGCTGGTGCTAATGTTTCTAACCATGCTTTATTGCCTTGATGTTTATAGGACACCCTTTTTTTAGTGTTGTGATGCATACTTTCTCGATTGGTTTGCAGAAAGTTGGTTTCAAAGTTTCAATGCATGCATAAATGCATAATGTATGGGCAGGCAAAAAGCTCAGAAATGGGGGGGGTGGAGAGAGGGAGGGAGGGGCTTAATCAGCCAGGGATCCATTGGCTCATGAGACAACTGCACTGCCATCATGTGATGGCATGGGGCGCAATTCAAGCTGGTGCAGTGATCAGCCTGCACTTCCCCCCACAAGTGTAGCTGTGCCCTCCCCCTGCTCCGTTAAGCCCCAGCAGGCAACAGCTGGGGTTAGGATTGCACCCTAAGACTTCAAAATCCACTCATAATTGTCATTTCTGTAAGAGGTGTCTGTAAGAAGTGGTCTTATTGGTCATAGAGTGTTAATTGAATGCAGATTTTCCATGCTCTAGTTGTCAGGTTGGCGTGAATGATAGTCTTCATTTGCATGCAAAGTCTCCTGCTCTCCCTTCAAGATGGATGGTGGACCCTGGCTTCATCTGTCACCACTTTGCTTTGTTTTTCCCCCTTTTAGTAAGATGAAAAGAATTTGGGTAGGGGGGAATTAAGAATATATATCCTTGAAATGAAGGATAACATCAAAACAGGTTGCTCAACACAAAGTCCAAAGTGTTTAGAGTAGAGATGAAATGGTGCGTCTACTGTGTAAAACATCTTTTTAGTTCATTAACTGAAGTGAAATTTTGATTCTGACATCAATGAATCATTTTTACAGTGAAAAAGTAGAATCTACGTGTGTGTGTGTGTGTGTGTGTGTGTGTGTGTGTGTACAACAGTTTAGGAGAACTTAATCATGTCTAATGTAAGCTTCCTGTGTGATTTTTTTTGCCAGACAAGATCAGAACCTAAGCTAATCTTTACAATTAAGCCCATGTTTAAATATTTTTAATTCCCTTTGGTTTCACTGCGAAAGAAGCTGCAATCCTTAAAACAATAATTACTTCATAGGAATGTACTGCATGCATCACCCCTCAAAAAAGAAAAGAAAAAAGAATCATAAAAAATATAGTTGATCGCTTCAGGATGCCTCATGGAAGCTGAACCAGGGAGGTGATTAATGCCTCCTTGCAAGAGGAGGTGGTCCATGCCTGCTTGAAAGAGGCAGTGGTAAGCCACGCCTTAAGAAACCTTCCCTGGACTCAGAATACCGAAGTAACTACCAGCCAGTTGCTAATCTCCCCTTCTTGGGCAAGGTTCTTGAGCTGGTGGTCAAGGACCAGATCCAGGTGTCCTTGGAGGAAACAAATTTTCTAGATCCATTTCAACTGGGGTTTAGGCCCAGTTTTGGCATGGAAACTGCTCTAGTCACCCTGTATGATGACTTCTTTCAGGAGAGAGACAGAGGAAATGCATCCCTGTTAATTCTTCTTGGTCTCTCATTGGCCTTTGGTTCTTTCAACCATGGTATCCTTCTGCAGCAGTCTGAGTTAGGGGTTGGTGGTACCACTTTGTGGTGGTTCCAGTCCTCCTTGGATAGTCGTTTTCAGAGGATGATGGTTAGAGAGTCAGCCCTGTGGAGCCTTCAATGTGGGGTTCAGTTCTATCCCCCATGCTGTTTAGCATCTACATGAAACCATTGAGGGGGTCACCCAGAGTTTTGGAGTACAATATGCTGATGACACTCAGCTCTGCTTCCCCATGACAACTGCACATGTGTCACTAGAACTGCTGGACTGATCTGCTGGTCTTGCTTCAGTAATGGACTGAACAAGAGCCAGTAAACATAAGCTCAATCTAGATAAGATTGGGGCACTGTTAGTGGGTGGTTCCCTAAACCGGATGGATGTGAAGTTGCCTGCTTTTGATGCTGTTACCTTCCTTCCAAAGAAGCTAGTGGGTACTTCTGGATCCACTGCTGTTGCTTGAGGCTCAGGCGGCCTCGGTGGGAGTGCCTTCCATCAACTTTGGCCGGTGGCCCAAGCACCTCCCTCTCTGGGCAGGGATAACCTAATTTCTGTTGTCTGTACTCCGGCAACCTTCATCATGTTGTGTGGAGGGCTGACTTTGAAGATGGGTTGGAAACATCAGCTAGGGCGGAATTCAGCAGCCAGGTGGTTCCCTGGGGCAAGATGGTTTGAGCATATAACACTAATATCACACTGTTCCCGAAGAGGAGCGATGGGGGATGGGGGATAAAAAGGAAGAACATGAATGAAAATGATCTCAGAGCATCTGTACCTCAATGGCAATACAGAGGAATTTTGAGGGGAAATTTAAGCTTGACTTCACCAATTACGTCAGGGGCAGGAAACCTTTTTTCCCCCAATCCAAGGGCTGCATTCCACTGTGTGCAACCTTCTGGAGACCACATGCAAGTAATAGGCACAGCCAGAGACAGAGCGTTAGAGGCTGCATACCAGCCATGCAAAAATAAGTGGTTTTTACACACACACACACTTTCATCTTTGCAGGCAAGAGGCATTATCATAATTTAAGAATACAATCTAGCCAGCCAGAAACACACTGAGACCACAAACAAGACTGGAGAGGGGTACAGGCTAGGGAGGTGGAACTTTGGAGGGCTGGTGGTGGAGAGTATGGCTTGGAGACAGTCCCAAGGGCCTTATAGTGGTCTGGAAGGGGGCATTTGAGCCTTTGGCCTGGGGGCCCCCTCCCTGACCTACATACAAGCCACAGGAAAGGGTGAAAAATGTTTGTCCTCAAATGATTGCATTTTTTCCCTGCATGAGTCAATAGAAATATGCAATTCTATGCAATTAAGCCAGGAGGAGCAGGCTGTTCACCCCCCCCCCACCCCACATCGTTCTAAACCAAAGATGAGGAGTATTGCAAACCCAATGTAGCAGTGAAAGCTAAGAAAGATGCAAGTTTTGCTTCAAGTTACAACAATAAAATATAGTGGTTTCTGGAAAGCACATGAGAGGACAGTGCTGTTGTGCTCCTGTCTGGATTGCAGGCTTTTCATAGGTATCTAGAGGGCTACTTCTTACACTCTTATGTTCATAAGAAGCAGAATCAGTCTAGGAATCCCTTACTGACAAACTGATGCCTAATACTAGCTAATAACATAAGAAGAGCCTATTGTTCTCGGGGCATTAGTCCAACATCCTGTTCTTACAGTAGCCAACCAGATGCCTGATGTGTGTACCCAGTCCCCACACAGGGAAGGGGAAAACCATAGCCAATCTAGGAGATCCCCTGCATTTATTTATTTGCTCAGTGACATAGCAGGAGATTTTCAGCCAAGCTGCCTCTCCAACACAAGGAGAAGAAACTGAAAGTTTAATGCAAAGTTAGCAAGACGTGCTGGAACAGGGAATCTAAAATCGAGAATCATTATGCTCTCCGGTTGTTGCCGACAAGTGATGGATTTCCTACTTGAATAAAAAAATTCAAATAGAACAGAACTATGTCACAGGATAATGATGTCTCCCTTGCTCCCAGCTGAATGCTGAGACATTTTATGGAAAATAAGTGTGAGATGTTTATTTTCAAAGCCGGAGACATTTATCCTCTGACAGCACTGTGTTATATTGACTTTATTTCAGCTCTTTCAAATGACGGATGCAGGCGTAATCATTTTGTCAGGTTGATATTGCTGTGTTAGTAAAGGAAAGGCAGTTCAATCTCCTGAATGCCAAATTGCTACTAGATTAGTCAGAAATGCAACAATGGTGTCTTTTTGTTTTTGTTTTTGTGTGTGTGTGTTTCCTAAATGAACCACTTTGGATGACTCTTACCTTTTTCCATATTAATTTCCATGCATGAGTCTCAAATTTAAAAATAAATTTAAATGTCAAAGTTGTGTTGAGGTTCCAGGGGTTCAGGTGCATATCCTTTGAATGAGGTGACCGGGGCGGGGGGGGGGATTGTAGAGTTTGTGTGATATATGGTTTCACTGATATCTATCATCAATCAGGGTTCAAAATTAGCAGGGGGCCAGGTGCATTTTGCACCTAAAGATTCTCTATTTGCGAGCACCTTAAAAAGTCTGGGTGTCATTTTTTTTTTTTTTTGCACCTGGCTGACACTCAAGGAACACTGAAATGAATGTGCTTTGAAGCCTTGAAGTACATCATAAGGATAGCCAATATGTTAAGAAGTTTAACAATAAAGAGAAGAGTGTTTTGAAAACTGAAGCATGGTACCAATATTTTTTATTGTAAACACCAAATTAAACATGTATGAATAATTTCTGCTTAAAATGTGATATTAATAACGTGTCATGTGAATTGCATATTAATTCATGCCTATCAAAATAATAAATAAAAAGTGTTACTGACACCCCCCATTGGTGACTAGACATTCTGTTTTGGGGCCCATAACCCAGGTCCCAGGAGCCATTTGGCTCCTAACTTTTCTATCCCACTTTTCTAACTCTTCTATCATCTATCTATCTATCATCTATCTATGTCTATCTATCATCTATCATCTATCATCTATCATCTATCATCTATCTATCTATCTATCTATCTATCATCTATCTATCTATCTATCTATCTATCTATCATCTATCTATCTATCTATATCTATATCAATCTATCTCTATCATCTATCTATATCTATCATCTATCTATCATCTATATCTATCATCTATATCTATCATCTATCTATCTATCTATCTATCTATCATCATCTACCTACCTACCTACCTAGCTGTCTGTCTGTCTATCTATCTATCTATCTATCTCTAATCATCTATCATCTATCTGTCTACCTATCTACCTCTCTACCTCTCTACCTCTCTACCTATTTATCTAATCTAATCATCTATCTTCTATTGATTGAACACAGATGGAGACACAGCATAGTTCCTAATTAACTGCTCCTGGTCAGATTCATGTTGTACCATGGAGAGGGAGTGCTGTGTGTCTATATTTGTTGCTTTATATATGATAACATCCCATCAACATGTAATTAATGCATTATTTTTTCTGCTAGTGCTAAACTCCACTTATATTTATACCAGAGTGCAAGTTGCAAGTCCCGTTATGTTTTCCATTTTGCAGCCACTAGTATCCATGTCAAGAGTTCTTGAGAGTTGAACCTTTTCGGTTGATTATTCCATAGTATGCAAATCTGTGAGAAAGTTGGAATAGGCTATTTGAGTATTTCTTGACAAACCACGGTCCAAAATTAAAATAAGGTAAAGGTAAAGGACCCCTGGATGGTTAAGTCCAGTCAAAGGCAACTATGGGGTTGCGGCACTCATCTCGCTTTCAGGCCGAGGGGGCCGACATTTGTCCACAGACAGCTTTCCGGGTCATGTGGCCAGCAGGACTAAACCACTTTTGTGCAACGGAACACCATGACAGAAACCAGAGCACATGGAAAAACCATTTACCTTCCCGCCACAGCGGTACCTATTTATCACCAGGGCAAGGCAGTCTGAGCATATTACACCAATCCTGGCCCAACTATACTGGCTGCCAAGCAGTTTCCAGGCCCAATTCAAAAATAACAAGTAGAATAAATCACGCTTAACAATAACAAGGACACCACGCTAAAAATCAACTAACTTCAGCAAACCTGACAGGTTCTCCTACAATCAAGTGGTGTATAGAAGTTGTTGAATAACTCCATAAAAATAAATAGAAGCCATTGGACCTCCCCTAAAAGAATCGGGGTGCAGATATGCTTCATACAGCAACACTGATACATGCTCAGCTGTTGAGCAGAATCAATATGTCAGTAGTATGTGGCCCCCTTGGATGAAGAAGTTTCCCCTCCCCTGCTCTTATCTGAGGATGCAAGAGGCTGAACTTAGGTCTTCCTACATGCAGTTCTATTCTGTCATTGTACTATATGATTTTTTTAACTGAAGAGTATTTTAACCAAGGCAAACTTTTGCTCTGCCACTGTAGCACAGTCTCTCTCTGAGTCTGATACAAGCTGTAGTATGGCTGGCTTTCCACTGTTTATATGGGAATGCCTCTTGGCAGTGGGGAGACCTACCTGGCTTTTCCCCAGAATAATTCCCCCGGATGCAGTGCAGACTGCTCATTAGAGGGCATAGGCTTGTGCAAAAGTGCCCTGATTTGGAATTAGGCTGAGCCCTGTGCACACAATTTCAGATCTAAGAGTGACAATGAATGCTGCAAGTCTCTTTCTTGTCACACTAGGCTGGTGGGAGCATTTGGGGCAGACTCAGCCTAAGGCTGAATGCTACATATCTGTTCTTAATGCTTTACTTGCCCTGGGCAGTACACCTGCCTGGTGCAGCTTGTCAGAGCTTATTTTATGCAAGCAGTAAAGAAGCCCTTGCCTGAGCATTAGGCACAGATAGTCTACCTTAGGTCATCTTTATCCTTGCAGAGTGGAAAGAAAGGGCATCACTTTTTCCAAGGCCTCATCTGCACTATACATTTAAAGCACTATAGTTCCACTTTAGCCATAGCTTCACCCAAATCATCATGGGAACTGTAGTTTGTTTTGGGCACTGAGCTTGGTTATGAAACCTCCATTCCCCTCACCAAGCCAAAATTCCCAGAGTAGTTAACAGTCAATTACTCCACCCAAGGAATTCTGAAAATTGTATCTGTGAGGTGAACAGGGCCCCCCAAAAGGTTACATAAATAGTTGTGTTCTTTTCTGCATTGTTTTTGGCATTTCCCTTCCATTGCAATGCATTGAAATTGATTGTGTAGTTCATTACAGTGGTACCTCGGGTTCCATACGCTTCAGGTTCCATACGCTTCAGGTTACAGACTCTGCTAACCCAGAAATAGTACCTCGGGTTAAGAACTTTGCTTCAGGATGAGAACAGAAATCGTGCTCTGGCGGTGCGGCAGCAGCGGGAGGCCCCATTAGCTAAAGTGGTGCTTCAGGTTCAGAACAGTTTCAGGTTAAGAACAGACCTCCAGAACGAATTAAGTACTTAACCCAAGGTACCACTGTACTTAATTAATTATGTTGGCTTCAGCCATAACAAATAATGAGACAAGCAAAGTAGGTTTTAGCAGAAGCCGAACTGCAGCAGGACAGAAACAGGGCTGGTTGCACCTGCTTACCAGGCCCATGCAGAGCTTGTCTGAGGCCTGAGGTGGGAGTCTTGTCCTTGGCATGACAGTGTAAGTCCAGCAGGATCCTGACAGGGCTCTCCAACTAGTTTGACAATCTAAGGCCGGGGCCAGTGCACTTGGCTGCCCCTTCCATGCCTTCTCCTTACATCCCTATTCCCAAGCAATATCTGCCATGAAATTCCTGTGTATTGAAGAGGATTATGGGAAGTGCTCTAAGGTACACATTCACTTCATGCAGAACATTATAGAGGTCTTTTAGGCCCCAATGCCACGTTATGCAAACTGAGTATGTGTCAGAGGAATACTTTCATGCAGTTGCAGTTTTCATGAAAGCTTGCAGATTGATGACGAAGTTGCCTTTCAGGGAAGTTTACCCGGCATGACTAATTGAAGTAAGCTTCTGGAAAACAAACATCACATTTTAAAACACTGCTCTAATTCAAGGAATCCAAAAGACATACTTAGATCTTGACTAGCCATCAGCACCACCACCACTTCCTCTACAGTAGCAAACTTAGTTCACTGAGTGCTGATTCGGACAGGACTAGAGCAGAAATGGGGCCACCATTTTTCACATGCACTACTGGTAAACCAGGTGTCCCACATCTTATGTTTGTGCAGCCGGTTCTTCCTGCCTAAATGCAGGAAAACATTTGTCCCTACTGAAATTCATTCTGTTAGTTTGGGCCCAGTTCTCCAATCTACCAAGGTCACATTGAATCCCAATTCTGTCTTCGTCAGCATTAGTTTCCTTTCCCAGTGGATCATCTAATTCCCAAGGGCTTCCCTTCACCCCCAACCCAGTAACATGCATAAAATTATTACTTCCCCTCTGCGTTATGTTCGGTTAGTTTGCTTCCCTTGTCAGTCACAAGAGTATCGTACTGCATAAGATTCGTACTGAAATGTTATCTGGGAGGTTGTGTATTTGAGCTGGACATGAACATAGAATTAACTTCAGAGATGAATTAATTTCTGCAAAAAAATCTTGGCATGCCATGATTTTGCCCCCAGCGGATGCTATTCAAATGTACAAGATCTGCTGTCAAGATGGATGCCAGCCTCCTGAATAACTAGTAGGAGAAGCCTTCTGCTGATTAATGGGGAGACAGTGCCAGAGTTTTTGGTTAGAGGAAGGAAGTTGGCATTTCTTTGTAAAGATGGAAGGAAATGAAACATTTTCTTCAGCTCACCCACCCACCCCATGCTGCTGCTGATCCTCATAATTTAGCAATCCTTCATTTTCAATGCTTGCCGTGAGGCCCAGCTCAATTTTCAACAGCAAAATGACAATCTATTTTTATTTATTCTATTTAACCGGATTTATATATCACTTAATAAAAATAAATCTCAAAGTGCTTTGCATAAAATAATATAAAATATTCATAAGAAAATACCAATAAAATCAAGAGACATTAAAAAGAAGTAGACATAGTAAAGTTATCAAAATATAGAAACTATCAACAGTTTTTTTAGAAACAACAACAGCAAATATCCAAAATAAATCTGCTCGCAGTACCTACAGATATCAATTATTCATTACAGCTTGTGTTGCCAGTTGTTATCACAATAAGCAGAGTACTGGAAATTAAGTTTTACCTCTCCCTCAGAAAGAAATTAACTGTTTTGCCAAGGGTTCAAAGTTGTGCTAATTAGTGTGTATTTTGCCACACACTGAAAATACATGAGCCCAAGGACTGCAATTTGACTCAGCTGAACTCAGTGGGAGCCTTACGGCCTGATGCATAATGTGCAAATTATTCCATATTTCTCCTTCCTACAAAAAACTGCAGATCCCATTTTGTATTATGGATTACTTATGGGTGAGCTCTCCTTTGCTTACACAACAAGTACAGGCGTTCCCCTACTTATGCAGGGGTTGTGTTATCAGGCTTCACATCTATACATGAGATGATGTAAAGTAAGGAGGGCACTCTTGACAGAGGCTGGGAAGTGCCTTTTTCTCTGTGAATCCTGTCCGTTCCAGTCCCTTTCCCCAAGCAGCAAGGCACTTTGTGCATGCACATGCACCCTGCCTACCTCCAGTGACTGGAAAATTGAGCTGGGGGTGGTGGTCAGTGGGTCAGTGGCTGGGTAGCTCCCAGCACCCAGTGCTGCTGCAGGACCTCTCAGTGCTCTTCCTGCTAGTCTTGGAAGTTGCTTGAGATGGTTTATTTTTATCCAGTTTCTCCCCCACCCACCAGAAATAATGCTGCTCCCTGCTTGTGGGGAGGCTGGTGGCAGTTGGAGGGTAGAAGGACCCTAGGAACAAAATTGACAGGTAGGTGGGTGGAAGAATGGAGCAACCCCCCCCCCATGGAATGTTTCTGCTGGCCAGGAAGCAGAAACCCATGGAGGGTGATTGAATGGGGGTGGTGAGACACTTGGAGCAGCTGTACAAGCTGTTTTCCCCTGCTCTCCTGCCAGTAGTAAATTTCCAACCTTTCTTGGAGATTTTTTTGCAGGGAAAACTTGAATCCTTTACAGTGGTACCTCTGGTTACAGATGCTTCAGGTTACAGATGCTTCAGGTTACAGACTCTGCTAACCCAGAAATAGTTCCTTGGTTTAAGAACTTTGCTTCAGGATGAGAACAGAAATTGTGCGGCGGCAGTGCAGCGGCAACAGGAGGCCCCATTAGCTAAAGTGGTACTTCAGGTTAAGAACAGTTTCAGGTTAAGATCCAGAATGAATTAAGTTCTTAACCCGAGGTACCACTGTATAATATTTCTTACCACCGCTTCAGCAGAAACACCTATGGAGAGTTAAGGTAAAGTTAAGGAGAGTTAAGGAACTGCTAGGTTGGCAGGAGCAGGGACCGAGCAACGGGAGCTCACCCCGTTGCGGGGATTCGAACCGCCAATCTTCTGATCAGCAAGTCCTAGGCTCTGTGGTTTAACCCACAGCACCACCCGCGTCCCTTTATGGAGAGTTACCACAACAGAATATGCACAATTTTAACAAATAAAACCAGTGGGTGGGTTCATCTAATGAGCCCCATTGATGGAAACCTTGTGAAAGGGTTTCCACTTGTGTAATGAAGCTTTCTCACACCCCCAATCCTCTCCTGCACATCCCCCAATGCTCCCAAAATTGGCTGGGGGGAGGGTGTTGGTAGAAACCCCAGAACATCATGCAAGGGGGTGAGAGATGGGATTGTTCTGCCTGACAAGCTACAATACATGCTCAGATGGAATGTTTGTCATAGTGCAATTCTACCCATTACAATTATTACAGAGCAAGTCATGGAACACAGCACTGTAAATTCAGCAAGATGTGGGATCTTACAAAACAAAATACCTTAACTGTCATAGGGCAGGGGAATGAGGTGCCTCTTCAGCATATGGCAGAAGGTAGCTGCAGCTCTAGGAATAATTACTAGCCATGGTGTTTTGACTTAGGGTCCAACAACACCTTAAGTTCCACAGGTCCCCCCACACCCACCTTTGTTTGAAGGACACCATAAGCATGCCCATTACCCCCCAGAGACAGCACATTGCAGAAAATCAATAACGGCAGCTAAATTGCCTTTTAGGGAATCTGATCCACCATTACCAATCAGCACAAAGATAAAGCCCCCTCATAAGCTGTTAGGACAAAACAGCTAACCTTTGTGTGCTGTTTCCAACCTTGAAAATAGTCTCTGAATTCATTCAGCCATGGGTTACTTATTTCACGTATCTGTTTGGTTCAGTGACCACTTGCTCCCTGAAAGTGTTTTATGCCGTTCATGAAAGCAATGTTTAAAATGCCTAAAGAGATCAGTGTGAATTCCAGCAGGCCGTGTATAGCAAAGCGGTTTTCAGAGTCCCAAGCCTACAAATGTTATGTACTCAACAGGACCATGCAACTCCTTCCTTGCCTAATATTTATATCTATTTTTCTGGCTCAATCATATCACTACCGGGCCAACTGAGAAAGCTTGACATTTTTTGGCAAACATCCACCACTAATTCATTTCCAGAGCCAGAAAATGCATTTGGGTCTCCTGATAGCTGTCTTTGGATTTTGCTGCCAGATAAACTCTGCTGTACAGTTTTCCCCAAGAAAATAGTTGAAAGCAAACTGAAAATGATGCTAAGTTTAAGAGACTATAGAAGGGTGGGATTCATCTTGTGTGTGTGTTTTCCCTTCTAAGTGAGATATCATGATCCATATTTCACTATACTCTATGTATTGTCTCCATACTAAGGAAGAGAGGGAATCAAGCATTTCCAGTCAAGCGCTATTGAAATAATATTTATCTATTTATAAAACTATCCATACATCACCCAGAGTATAAAGGTAAAGGGGCCCCTGACCTTTAGGTCCAGTCGTGGCTGACTCTGGGGATGCGGCGCTCATCTTGCTTTATTGGCCGAGGGAGCCGGCATACAGCTTCCGGGTCATGTGGCCAGCATGACTAAGCTGCTTCTAGCGAACCAGAGCAGTGCACGGAAACACCGTTTACCTTCCCACCAGAGCGGTACCTATTTATCTACTTCCACTTGCTTTCGAACTGCTAGGTTGACAGGAGCAGCAACCGAGCAATGGGAGCTCACCCCGTCACGGGGATTTGAACTGCCGACCTTCTGATCGGCAAGTCCTAGGCTTTGTGGTTTAAGCCACAACGCTACCCGCATCCCCATCACCCAGAATATAAAACACAGCAAATACAAAACAGTTATTAAAATGACTGGGCACTCCAAAAAAAATTAAATAAATAAATTAAGCAGCTCCATATGAGCTGTTGGCATAATGAAGTATTTCACCTAAAGGTGAAAAGGAAGGGTATCTGCCCAATCTCTGTTGCACAGGTTGTGTCTAGCAGCAGCCCTCCAGATGATGTGGTATCAACCTGGGTTATAACGGTTCAGGTGGGACTCCGAGTTGTTCAAGGCTCGGAGGAGGCCATTTTGGTGATTCTTTTTTTTGGGGGGGAGGGAAGTAAAATGGAAATGGTAACAGTGGATTAACAATCTTAAAATGAGCACACACATCCTCTTTAATATTTGCCATGTTCTGCCTGGCAAAAGGCAGGTCTCTTTGCCTCTGCATGTTTTTTTGCATTTGGGAAATAGGTCTACAATTCTTTTAATAGTCCCAGCATTACTGCAATTGCTCTGAGCACACCTGAGGGGGTGGAGGTTGTCACCTGCTATTCATCTGAATTGCAGATAGAGAAATAATATTTCCACATCATTTTATAGTGATACCTAATGCATTTCCTCCTTTGGGTCCTCATGAGCACCAGGAGTAGTTGCTTGTTTAATGATGGGGCTTCTGTGTAGCCTGCTCATAATTGGCTTCTCTAAATTGCTTGTGGGGAATGATTTTTTTTTTTAAGAACCAGGGGGAAAACAATATAATAACTTTTAGTTTATCAAAGCCTCGCCACATATTTTAACCGTATGGACTTTTAGTTGCCCCTGTCAATAGGTGCAGAAAAATGGGACCAGTTTATTCTATGAGGTTATGCAGAGAATTACAGAAACTGCTGTTGTGCATTCCTGCTAAATAATAGATGTTTCTTAAGGGAGCAGACAAATACCAGTTTAGGAGTTTTCCCCCTACTTCTTTTTTTAAAAATAAAAACAGAAAACCTTTGAGGTTTTTTGCTCTGCCAGCAGAGTAGCAATAAGACATCAATAGGCCAAGCTTGAAGTGGACACAAAAGGATTCCTTCAAAAATTAAATGCCTGTGTCATTTTGGCAAATCAGTGTTGAAGTTAACCATTTGGTATAAAATAAGAAGTGTTAAAGGGATGTGGGTGGCACTGTGGGTTAAACCACTGAGCATAGTACTTGCTGATCAGAAGGTCAGTGGTTCGAATCCCCGTGATGAGGTGAGCTCCCATTGCACGGTCCCAGCTCCTGCCCACCTAGCAGTTCAAAAGCACGTCAAAGTGCACATCAAAGTGCAAGTAGATAAATAGGCACCACTCCGGTGGGAAGGTAAACGGCGTTTCCGTGCGCTGCTCTGGTTTGCCAGAAGCGGCTTAGTCATGCTGGCCACATGACCCGGAAGCTGTACGCCAGCTCCCTCGGCCAGTAAAGCAAGATGAGCGCCGCATCCCCAGAGTCGGTCACGACTGGACCTAATGGTCAGGGGTCCCTTTACCTTTACCTTTAAGGAGTATTAAAAGGGTATAATTAATAACGCCTCTCCTGAGTCTGGGGGGAAGCTGTTTTGGGCTTACCCAGGATCCTAACTCAGGTTTCAAATATGTTTTGAACAATGCTGTTCAGGATTTCAGACAGGGGACAGCCCTGCCTAGAGCTGTCAGCAATCGAACCGGGATTTTCCGCCTGTTAAACTCTTCCCTTCCCCTCGTGCCACCGTATTAAAGTGTGGACCTCCATTTTGTCAAATTCTCTCACCTCACTGTACCCAGGCCTGAAGGTTGCACCGAAAAGAAAACACAACAATCACACTGCCCTGTGATACTACCTCATATCTAAGTATGGAGAGGTAAAAGGGGAGACCTGAGAACACTCATTTGTTCAGCAACAAACAGCCATTTGTGACCAGTTACTGATAGGGAGAAATGCCTACATCCTTCCTTAGAGAGGGCTGTCAGAGACAGTCCTCTGTTCAAAAGTGTTCTCTATTTGAAGGGCTGTCCAGCAGCAGTGGCTGGTAACCATTTGGGGCTAATGGGGAGGCAGAGAGGCCAGGAATAGGTGGAGCCAGAACCAATTTCAGGCAATTCTAGTTTTGTCTATTACCCTCCCCACTGAGTTCTATAAAAGCAACACCAAGACTTAAGGATGAAGAATCTGACAGCCAGTACCATGCCTTGAACTGGATGAAAATAAGAAGGAAGGCAGGTGGGGGCTGGCTGAACACAGACTGAGGTTGTTGCCCCATCCACCTCAATGGCCTGGCCTCCACTGCAGCCTGGTCCAAGTCCAATTCAAAGATAAGGAACCCTAAGAAAGGGACCTTTCTTTTCCCTTTCACTATTTCTCCAGTTTCACACCCCGTTGCAAGTCCTGTTGAGAAGGTGAGGCAGAGAACCTGTGTTACATCTATTAGCAGATATTCTGCCTTAGATGTTGCATGCAATGTTCTGTCATCACATATGTGGGAAGGTGGCCCTTTGAGGAACTCAGATCCCAGATACACAGATCATGGCTGGCATGAGCAACAGGGTTTCACCTGCCTCAGATCTCATTCCCTCCTAGACCTTCAGACCTTGTCCATCTGTCCTGTAGCCACTGGAGGCTGCTCCATTAGGGTGAATGGGCTACTGCCCTATCAACCTCCGTCTGCCCTCATCCAGCCCCCTACCTACCTGCTTGCTTTCCTTACAACCAGTGAGAGGGTGGCCCTGTCCGCCATTGGCTCTGGCTAAATCCT
This sequence comes from Podarcis vaucheri, assembly GCF_965113315.1. Taxonomy (NCBI): domain Eukaryota; kingdom Metazoa; phylum Chordata; class Lepidosauria; order Squamata; family Lacertidae; genus Podarcis; species Podarcis vaucheri. The sequence continues at coordinate 10,565,563 of NC_138758.1, read as the reverse complement.
GCTGTTGGTTTCCCTGCCTTCTACCCCACCAGTCCCAGTGAGCACAGCCACCACTGCCTTTGCCTAAAGAGAGTATCCCAAGTCTGAGGTTTATAACTCTTAAGGGTTCATTCACACAGGCATATATATACACAGCAGGTTCTGGAGCTACTTCATGTATGAGTTCAGTCTTTTAATGGAGCTACTTTTCTTCAGAATGGAGCATACTAGGATTCGAGACTTTCTAGCATAGGTCAGGACCTCGATATCAGAATGAGGGATAACGGCTCCTTCTGCCCATTGCAGAACGACAGCTCATTACATTCTTTAGGATGGATGTCAATGGTCCTTGTGTCTTCTGCTGCCCTTTCACAATAGCACCCTACTGTTTCACCATGTTGCAGATTGCCTCTTCTCCAAGAATTCCTGCAAAAGGAAAAAGCTGTACAAAAATTACAGGGGAGGGTGGGAAACACCATGCAAACTTATCAGGAATTGGTTGCCTTTAAGCAGTAAGCCGTACCCCAGCTTCAAGTGCTCAAGAAAGGAAAGTAAGTACACATAGAATCTTTGCAGTCAGCCAAAACCAAACAGCAAAAGATTTCTCCTGAAGAGTTTGCATTAGATAAAATGGTTGCTATTAGGTTATACATAATTTTATGTACTTCTGGTTCAAATGTACTTGACTTTTATGCCCCAAGTTTTCAGGAGAAGAATGATTGTGTAAGGGGAAGTGAAATTCAAGCAATATCAAATGAATGCACACACACATATGCACACAAAGATACACACACACACATATATATGTACATGCATGTTTTGCTTCTGCTTGTGTTGCTTACCACCTACAGCAAACCTCACCCCTTTATCAACCCACCGACTCCTAGACTTTGTGAAACCTTACACGCTAATCCAAAGTGAGGAACCTTTTTAGCTCCCACCCTGTGGTCCAGCTTCAACTGGTGGGCACAGCAACTCACAAATAAATTGCAAAAAAAAGTCTATTAGTCAAAACTACATACAAAAATGCATTTATTAGGAGAAATTTGCCCCCCAAAAGCTGATGAATTTTCCTGAGGTTTTTTTTTTTTTTAAAAAAAAAGAATTGTAAATTATCCTGGAAAATTAGAGAATGGAATATAAGATGGGGGGGGGCATAAGAAACTCTGAGAACCAAAATTGACAGATTTGTCCAGGTACTTCTATCTCCTAAACTCCTTCATTTTATACTAGATTGAAGGATTCCCCCCTATTTTCATCATACTCCTCACCCAAACTTTAAAAAAAAAGTCAGGCCTTGAGCTCAGGCTTTCAGTCTAAAAGGCACAGCACAAAAGGAAAAAGGGATAGGAGAGAGGAGTATGGAAAGAAAACTCTTGCTACCCATTGTTGCTCCCACTGTAGGTGGGACACAGAGCAGGGTCAGATCTTAGGGAGCAGCCAAGTTGATATGGGAGTTGGCAGTGCTGGCCCTAAGCCATTCAGGGCTTTAAAACCATTTACCAGTATCTTGAATTGTGCCCTAGATTGAACTTTCTGGCCAGAGCCACATAAATTAGTCCTTAGTATGTATCTATACTGAAGCAAATTAGGATTTGAGAATTGTGCTATGATCCATCCCACAGCTTTTGAAAATTCTCAGCAGAGATAGCACCATATATGATTAGGTAGCAATGACAGCTCTTCCTTCTTCCTCTAATAGCATTCAGAGGTCCTGAGTGCGTTAGCAAAAGAAATTGATTATTAGGTTCCTGCCATCAACTTTCTGCTCCTCAGCTATTCCAAAAGTAATTTAATTGTTTCAGTGGGCTGGATGTTTCCTAGGGGCCCAGTGTCACTTTTGAGTTTGGAATGAGGTGCCTTGCGCCAATTCCATTCTTACAAATGGAATTTCCCATTTTGCTCTAATAAAATTGTACGTGTAAGCAACATAAGTCTTAGGAGATCCACTCATGGTTATTCTGTCTGGGTAAACAGAACTTTTCATCTGAATGTATCCTGCTTATATGTAAGGAAGGAGATAACTGAAAATCTGCTCTGAAAGTCTGATATGAATACTGGAATGTTATTTTATTAGAAGTGGATTGGGGAAGGTAGAGCTTCTATAGGTCTGCACCTTAGCTTGGTGAGGTGATTATAATTCCAGGAGTCTAGAGTATATGCCATTCTATATTTTTTTCTAATAATATTTATTGAAAAAAGAATTTTTTCTTTATAAAATTACAAAGAAAAAAGACAAAACAGAAAAAAGAAAAAAGAGAAAAAATAAAACCATTATTTTCAAATTCTCCACCTTCATTACCTTCTTTCTATGACCTCCTCCTCCTCCCTTTTCTTGTATCTTGATTAATAGTTGTCACAGCAAATCCTTTCCATAATTCATAGTATTCTGTCATTACATTACCTTACTCTATTTTCATCTTATCTTATAAAATCCTTAAAGCTTAAGACTTAAATCTTATTTTTACCAACTTCTCATAAACATTACCTTTTTACCTACCGTATTTTTCGCTCTATAAGACGCACCAGATCACAAGACGCACCTAGTTTTTGGAGGAGGAAAACAAGAAAAAAAATATTCTGAATCTCAGAAGCCAGAACAGCAAGAGGGATCGCTGCACAGTGAAAGCAATCCCTCTTGCTGTTCTGGCTTCTGGGATAGCTGTGTAGCCTGCATTCACTCCATAAGACGCAAACACATTTTCCCTTACCTTTTAGGAGGGAAAAAGTGAGTCTTATAGAGCAAAACATATGGTAATTCTTTAAACATTTTTACAAGAGCCAAGTAATTTCATTTCAACATTTTTCTAACATTCATCAATTTTATAAAGCATTCCTAATGATAGAAAAAAGAAATAGACAATCCAATCTTCTTCCAGTGTCCCTTCCTCCTGGTCCCGGGTTTGTCAGTCCTTTTTAGAGTATATGCCATTCTAAACTCTACAGAGGGTGGTGAATACAGCACATGATATGGACTGTCCCTTGAGTCCGCTAGATGACAGCGCAAGGGATCGTTGCCTTAGGAGAGCGAGAAAAATTCTCAGGGATGACTCACACCCCGGGCATCACCTCTTTAATCTTCTACCCTCAGGCAGGAGTTATAGAAGTATATAATCAGCCGTACCAACAGGCTAAAAAATAGCTTCTATCTGTGGGCTGTTAGGGTCTTGAATGGAAAATAACATAGTATAATTGACTTGTGAGGTGGTGTGTTGTTTGATAAGAGATTGAGTGTTGGGGGGAGAGGGAGGGAGGCTTGTTTAATTTCATTGTACACAGGTTGTACAATGACAATAAAGGTGTTGTTGTTGTTATACAGAAATACAATAGGGGGAAAATTGTACTAAACTGCTGGCAAATTTCCATGAGGATTTTTTAAAAAGCAAATTGTTGCACAAATGTGAAGAACTGAATTTAAGATTAAAAAAAAAGAAACTTGAAGAAGTTAAATTAACAGGTTTGTCCAATCTTAGCTGCCCACGTGGCCTTATTTAGGGGGAAGGGCCATAGCTCAGTGGTTGGGCATCTACTTCCCATGCCAAAGGTCTCAGCTTCAATTGCCAGCATCTCTGGCCAGGGTTGGGAGATGCTCCTATCTGAAATCCTGGGGAGCAATTGCCAGGCAGTGTCAGAAATACTAAGCTGGGTGGACCAATGGTCTGACTCAGCATGAGGCAGGTTTCTATGTCCCTATATTCCTACTGCAATCTGACACTACCAAAACAATAAATATAATAAATGTTTGTTGCACCAAGACTACAAAAATGCAGCCATTTGTGACAGCTGTTTTCCTTATTCTGCCATTTGTCTGAAGTTTCCTTCATCCCTCTTTTGTCTCATTTTTCTCTTCTAGCCTTAGTCACTAAGAGGCCTCCTCAGCCGATGTACCCTATGGAGAACCAGACGAGCATGATAGATGTCCAGCTGGGTAAGTTGCATTTTGGGGGGATAACAGTCTGGAGAAAATGAATAAAGCCAGAAAAGTTTATTGCCAGCGTTACTACATGCAAGTCAATTTGCAGTGCTCTCGTTTATAAGGGTGGAATTTATTGCCACAACAGCTGCAGAAAATGGGTTTGCGTAGTGTCAAGGAACTCTGCTAACTGGCTATTTAAGACAATGGGCCTGTGCGTCCTTGAGAAGATGATGGATGGTGCCACAGGTGTCTGAAATGGCACATGCAACAGCCAGCTCTTACTGTGCATGGAGCAAACATGCTTGTAAAATGATGTGTTCTTAACAGTACTCAGGGTAGGGGCATGATAGACAATTATTCAGTTATGGAAAAAGTGGAAAGAGAGAAAGATGGGTTTTCCTTTCTCTCCCATATTACTAGTAAGTAAGTCATCTAATGAAAATATTTTGCAGGAGAAACAGGACAGACAAAAGAATGGGCTTCTTCATACAAAGCACAGTGGAGTTAATGACAGGAGAAGGGAACTTTTCCCAACCCAACATTCCACGGGTCACATACTGGGGTTGGGTGAGGCCAGGGGCCAAAGTTGGTGGGTAACAGGGGAAACGTGGGCAGCCCTTGGGGATGTGAAGCAACCCCAGGGAGTAATGTAGCCCAGGAGGAGGCTGAACCCCTAGTGCTCTGTTGCATAAAACTCCCTCAGAATGACACAACCAATCAGGGCACACCCAGCTAACATCATGTCACTCTGTCAGGTTGCTAAGCAACACCTCCACCCGTCTTCCTCTTGGTAGGCTTCAACACTAACAGAAGTAACTCTTGAGTTAGGAACAGAATGATCCCTGCTGCTGTACTTGGAACAAGGAACATACAAAATAAATGGAATCTAAGCAGGCTCTTCAGTAAGTCCAACTAGTTATGTGACCTAATTGCAGTCTCTAGGCTTCAGATAATACCTAAAGTTGGCTTTGTTCTTACTAAGAAGCATTTTCTTCCATTCCTTTATATGATGACAAAGATCAAAACAATCCTGTCAAACTGAGACAGAAACTGAAAGCTGGAGTTGCTTTCCACATATTTTCTCTCCCCAGCTCCCATTATACGGTGCTCGAAATTTAGAATAAGATTTCAAGAGAGCTACAAAATGAAGAAGATTCTCCAAATCATATTAATTTCCTTTTGCCATGCTAAGGCAGACAATAAATTAATCCCAAGAGGACAGCCAATCTCACATTCATAAGTTCTGTCTCACAGTTATTTTAGAAAGATCACATAGTCCTTTGACAATAGGCACATTACTGCAGACTCATTTTGCCTTGGTAAGACAGGAAAGAGTATTAGCAGATGTGTGGTTGTCAGGGTGCTCCATCCTACAGGATCTCAGTGGGTGTAACAATATGAAAAGTATTACTAGGCAGACTTCTCAACAGGTGGCAATTGTGGGCAATTGTTGGGGCCAGTTGAGGCAGATTTATTAGAGTAAATGTGGCATTGCCCCACCAATTTCAGTCTGCTTTCCACCTGTATTTATATTCAGTCCAGAGGGCGGCACTGGCTGTCAACTAACTCTTCAAGAATTCAGCAGGGAGGATGATGGAGACAAACTCGAATTGGCTCTGCCTGTCATTGGCTTTGGCTCCACTTACCACTGGACTCCTCTGTATGCCCAATCAGTCTCAAAGGACAAAATCTACCACTGGTTGGGGACCCAGCAAAGATGCACTCTTCCATTGACTCCCGAGACAGATGGATGCCAAGCAACCAGCCTTGGCGACACTCTGTGTACAAGCTAAACTACCCTTTCCATTTCTTCTATGCTTGAGCTAACCTAAGACAATGAGTGGCTTTATACCATCAGGCCATTGGTCCAAATAGCTCAGTGCTGAGCACAATGACTGCCCAGCAGCTCACCTGGGTTTCAGGCAGAGATGTCTCCCAGCCCTTCTTGAGGATGCTGGGGATTGAACCTGGAATCTTCCATGTGAAAAGCAGGTGCTCTGCCACTGGAACAGCTTTTCTGTTCCTGGTGGCTTCTGCCCAACCATTTCACCTGTTCCTCTGCTTTTCATTAACTATATTTGTGGGTTTTTGTTTTTGTTTAGTCTTGTCTATGATTTTGTTGCCACTGCCATCACTTTTGATGATAAATTTGATTAATTAAAAGAGTGTTCCTCTATGTACCATTTGAACTTATTTTACTTTGTAAAGCATCTTAGTCTTATCTGAAGTAAACATCCTTCTCTCCTGTATTTGTTAACACTTTCACATTCTTAGGATTGAGGTTTTTTAAAAATTCAGCCTTTGTTTCGTTGACCAGCATTTGGTCTGACATACTGAACAATTCCCAGAATTTTATTGACTCATTTGTTCCATTTATTAATGACTTCTTGCAAAACGTATCAGAAAACTTAACGCTAAAAACATAAACTAATTTTTTAAAATAAAAGAATTTCCAATATAAGAACAATTCTGCAAACTTCCCCAAGCCATTTTCCTATAGATAAAATATTTAGATAGTCCATTATTCATTTGGAAAGTTCTTTAAAGTGTGCTTAAATCAAAGCATCAGCCTTGATTGATTTGCTCAAAGCTTTCAGTCCTAAAGATCTGATTCCATTATGGACATGGCTGGGCTCTCCAACACTTTGATAAGGAGGTGAAAGATTTCCTTTGGAGCCTAGTTGGAGCCAGGGAGCAGCATTGGGATCAATCCTGCTCTTACCAATTCATTAGTATTTGTTCCCACTAAAAATGTAAAAACAGCTCTGTTGGCTCAGATCAAAGGTAACCCGGAAGGAGGGTACCTTAAACTCCCCAGTATCTATTGTCGCACTTCAAAGAGGACTATGGGGTTTGCTAACAATTAAATATACCCAGTGATTTTTTCTAAAAAAGAAAAAAAATATTTAGGGGTACTCTCATTTTCCTACTCATATTGAAATATGGCCCCTCAATGAGGCCAAACATAGATTCACAAAATGTTTAGGGGTATGCATACCCCTGCAACACCCCAGAAAAAAAGCACTGAATATATTTATTTCAGTAACATTCAGGATCACTTATAGACCAGTTTCTTGGTCCCAACCTGTTCACAGAAAACTGTAACTTCACCACTACCTTCTTTCAGGGTACAGGGCTGTAGTCCAAGTTCTCTATTCCAAGAGAACTTGCGTGTGTAGTGGTTAGAACAGCCTTTCTCAACCTTGGGTCCCCAACATCCCTAGCTAGCAGGACCAGTGGTCAGGGATCATGGGAGCTGTAGTCCAACAACATCTGGGGACCCAAGGTTGAGAAAGGCTGGGTTAGAGTGTTGGACTATAGGGAAATGAGCGTTCAAATCCTCACTCAGCCATTAATATGACTTTGGGCCAGTCACTGCCCTTGAGTCTAACCTACCTCATATAGTTTTTGTGAGGATAATATGGAGAAAGGGAGAACCATGTATGTCACCTTAATCAAATGGGTAATGGTGATGATTATTGATGCTGGTGGTGATAGGTGGTTCTCCTCTGACTGGGGCACAGCCCCAGAGAATGATTCCTCAAGGTCTCCACTCCTGGTATTTCTCCAGAATATCCACCTATTGCTTCTCCCTCAACAGTTCCAGATTCATGTAGCCATGCTTCCCAGGTCAGGACAACTGACATTCATTGACTAGGTTTCTCCAGAAAGAAGGGCACCTTCTTCTGCCAGGGGAAAAACCTGGAACAAGCTCCCTTCCTGGCAAACAAGGGAGCTCTGCAGAAGTGAGAGAGGAAAATTGCTTCAGTTTGCATTTCAATGTGAACATACCTGTCTTCACACCTCCCCAAATAGTACATGAACTGATACACAAGCATCCTTCAAAACTGCAGTGCAAGTCTCCAGTCAGAAAATGTGCATGTAGATACATATATTGAGGGGAAGTCTGCATGAAAATCCACATAATACTGCATGACGTTAGGAGACCCTGATTGAAAAAAATGTGTATATCTATGAGACAAAACTTCAAAATCCAAAAGCAAGCAGCAGGCCAGGGGGAGGGGGAGGGCAGTTGCATGCACTTGTCTCAGGCCTTGGAGGACCAGGGGCCCCCATTAGGGACTGCCTGCTTTTTCTGTTTGTGTTTATAACTTTATTATAGCAAGACTCCCACCCTGAGCGCCTCGAACAAGCTCTGCATAGGCCTGGTAAGCCCCCATTGTGGCAGTTGAGCTCTGCTGGGTCATCAGACTAAAAGCCCTTCTAATCCCACACTCAATCCAAGGTACATTGCTACTGAGAAATGCTTGTCTCTCCCCCCCCCCCCACAACTTTGAAGTAGAACCTGGAATGTGGTTATATCAGTATCACAGCCCCTATTGTATAGAACCAGTGGTGTCAATGATGGTGAGAAACATGTATCCTTTCTGCCTAAAGTCATTTAAAGGTTAGCACACACAGGTCCCTGGGAAGCTCCCAGAAAACTGGCAGACTTACCGGTAACTTGATTATGGGGGTGGAGGGGAGAGAAGTCTATTGGTGGAAAAGTTTTCCCATTGCCAACGCAATAGGTTTTCTGTTTTACATTAATGAATGCACTTGAACGATTTGCAATTCAACCTGTTTTCAGAAAACAACAAATAGAAAATGATATCGGCTGAAATGTATTTCTTGCTCATGGTTAGGCTTTGAGAACTTGCCAACATTCGTTTTTATGAGGTGTTATTCGAGGCATTGCTGCGGGTGGGGTGGAGGTTTGCATTTAGGTGCTAGAGGGAGGAACAGAAATTAAAACTGGGTTAAGTTTGTATCCCATTCTCACCCTTATTAGAAAAAAAAAGAAAAGAAAAGATCAAACTTTTGGAAATGGATTCACACTGTGACTTTTATGGTCTTTTTGCTGGGCTTGTCATGAGAATGAGTTATTAGAATGTGAATGGCTCATATACTCTGTAAATTACAGGATAGTAACATTCTGCTGTGCTATTTTGACCTTTTCAACATTCTGCAATTTGCTAGGCTGTGCCATTCAGCATTTTCCCTTGTTTACAGCTTTGCTAAATGGACGAGAAGTGGCAGAACAGGCAGCCAATCAAAATATACAGTATTGGTAAAGGTCAAGATCGTGCATCATGCTACTTTCCCCACAGTTGGCTATCAAAGATTAGGGCATCTAGATTAGCTTAATGGGCTTCTTTTTATGAGAGTGGAAGGGAGGGGGGGAAATGGGATTTCCTAATTGGTTTCAATAGGGCAACAATAGAGCATTAATAATGAGAAAGTGTTAATTAAATTCCCCTAGAGTATAACAATATGATGTTGGGTTCCTTAGGCAGAAAAGTCACATGGTTGGGTGCTGCCAGCAGGTGATCTAACTTGGGTAACTTGGTCATCTTTGCCACCCTGTCAGTTTTACCATACATCGTGGGCACCGATGCACTTAAATGGTAATCTACATTGGCACTTTGTGTAGCACAAGGATTGTGAACCAGAGTTGGCACATTTGGAATTCTGAGAAAGTGCCGTGGGTGCCAGTCACAAAATGGCTGCCCTATGGCCTAGCTTCAGTTTTAGTCAGCAGCAGTTGACACAAATCCACATGCCCTTCTCTATCCTCCATCCAGGCAAGTGAGAGGCTTTATCAGAGTTCAAGGGTGCATTCCAGCCAAACAAAAACACTCAAGGAAGATGTCAAGGAAGCCAGGTGAGGGGTATGACTGAATAGGTGTGCAGCCTAAAGAGATTTTCTTGAGGGCCAGACAGAGAGGGCCTGGGCCTGAGGTCCACCACCCTGCACCAGAGCAATGCAGCCAGAGCACTGTAAGAAATTACAGCTGGCAGTATTGCTTGAACATAGTGATGGGATGGAAACGTGATTCATTTTGCATTATTTATTTATTTAGAAACATTTACATACTGATAAATACTTCCAAAAAGCTCTGAGCAGGAAACCTACCCAAAGTCACACGTCCTGTAACAAATACACAAACAGAAACATAGCCACCTTTCGACATCTGCACTTCTCCAAATTTTGCACTGCAGTTTTCCAGCCAAGTAATGTACAAAAAATGCATATGCATAACTAGGGCAAAATGTTCATAAAAATGCATATGTTAGTGAAAATAACATGCAAAAAAATGGATTCTATTGGGGAACATTGCTTTGCAAAAAAAAAGTGCACTTTAGGCAAAAGTGTGTGTATTAGGGAAAGATGGAGGGCACAAGGAGAAGGGGACGACAGAGAATGAGATGGTTGGATGGTGTTCTTGAAGCTACTAGCATGAGTTTGATCAAACTGCGGGAGGCAGTGGAGGACAGAAGTGCCTGGCGTGCTCTGGTCCATGGGGTCACGAAGAGTCGGACACGACTAAACGACTAAACAACAACAACAGTGTGTATTAGGAGCAATCTGCACTAAATGTTGATGAAATTTCGTGAGGACTTGCATACTTATCTAGAAATATAGAGAACGGAACATAAGACTGGAAAAATGAGAAACTGAAAGAAACCAGGATTGACAGATAGGAATGGTTATTCCTACCTGCTCAGTGCAAAACAGAGGGCTTGGGGGCAGTGCTGGAGCATTGTGTGCTAACAGCTTTGTGCTAATGTCATGTGCTGATGTTGGGCATGGACAGGAACTGTGGGCAGAGAGGTCAGAATGCATCTCTATGTACAAAGTTCATAGATGTCCATCGTGGCTTTGGAGGGAATCCTTGTAAAGTACTGACCCTCATTTTGCTCCCCCCTCCAATAGAGATCTATTTGGCCAGCATGTAAATAAATATCAGTTTAATTTTAGCAGCGCTCCAGCCTAACAGTTTACTTCAAGGGACTCCAATTATGTGGCTCGCAAATGTTGCTGCATGCTTTACTGCTCAAGCTTCGTACGATTCTCTGCTAACTCAAAGCATTTTCCATCCTTCACTGCCCAAGCTGAATAGTTTATGGGTACGGAATTTACATATATTACAGCCATCCATGATTAAGCTACAAATTATAGTTCACTGATCCGGAGACAATGACTAGAGCTGGGTGAATAATTAATTAACAACAGGTAATTTATTCAGTGGATTTCAGCCTTCTTCTCTGTTCGCGAATTGGACATGTAGAGACAGAACTGGGTTTTCTGCAATGTATTCAAATGATTTTGGTAAATAAGTCTGCCTATCCAGCCCAGCCCTCGCCTGACTCCTGGCAAACATTCATTATATCTAATCCAGAAATTGGATGTTCTGATGGGAACTTTCAGCCTTCCTCTAAGGTCTGCTTCCCTTTCATGATTGATGGGTCTAGGCCCTTAAAAACAGAGACATGTTTTATATAAGGTGTTCTAATGAATTTGCTCATTCAGCTTTAGATTCTACAAATACAGGGGTGGGGCTACCCGCTTCTAGGCAGGACTTGTTGCTGTGTTTGCATTTGGACAGGGACAGTAACATGATGATGCTATTGGTCCGTAGGCTCTATATCAGGGTAGGTAAGTTCAGACTTCTGGAGGGTAACCAGGCCTATCCTTCTGGACCCCTGGAGTCATCCTAGGCCATACAGCATACAACTCCCACGTATTTTTTAATTCTTTTTTCAGGCTGTTTGGATACTATGCAAAGCATACACTCAAACTTTTTTACATCTTTAAGTTTCATTCTGGTGGATACCTTATGCCCAAGCAGGGCCAACCCACCCATGAAGCAAGGTGAGGCTGCTGCCTCGGGTGGCGAGAGGCACAGGGACAGCAGATCTGGCCTCCAAGCTTCAAGTTAGAAGAAAGGAGATTCTGGCTAAACACCAGGAAGAGCTTTCTGATGGTCAGAGCCATTTGACAGTGGAACAGACTCCCTCAGAAGGTGGTGGACTCTCCTTCTTGGAGGGTTTTAAGCAGAGGTTGGGTAATCATGGATGCTTTAGCTGAGAATCCTTCATAGCTAGGGGTTGTACTAGATGACTCTTGGGGTCCCTTCCAGTTCTACAGTTCTATGATTCTATGAATGCATCACCTACTGTTGCTATTGCTGCCACAGTGGCAGCAACTGCTGTGGTTCACTCCCTGGAGGCTGGATCTGTCTCCTCTTTGGCACACACCCCCAATCCCTCCTCCCAACTCTAGGGAAGAAATGGCAGGAGCTCCCCTTTAATTCCCACTTGATTTGATTCCCTCCTTGTTCCCGTAGATCTTTATTGCCTCCATTGTTCCAGATGTAGATATTCACTCACTCCCTTCTTCTCTGGTGGGGAAGCACCCATTTTGTGTTTCTCAGGTGCCAAAATGTATCATGTCCCAGGCTATTTTCTGCCTTTTGCCATCTCTTGTGGGGGCTGGTATTCTCATTGCCAAATGGCCTTGATTAGCAGTAGACAGTATGGAAACTGACAAGAGCATTCTCCCTGGGCATGCTATTTTTTCATTAGATGACTACATTTGCAAAGAGATGCTAGGATGACAGATGTGTTGATTTGTGCCCCGAATCCACATGCTTAATTTACATGATAACTGATACCTGGAGAGGGTGGTGGTAGTGAGGAAAGCAGGCACTTGACAAGAGATAGCCAATATGTGATTGGCTTATCATCACCTCCCAGCTTGACTCTTGTTGGTAGTTAATCGTTAGGCGTGATAAGAGGAAATGATCAGTGATTACTGATAGGTTATAATAGCAGCTTCTTTCTAAAAGATAAGGATGGAAAACTATGGCAACTGGAAATGGAAGTGGAATATTGTTATATTATAGAAACACCGCAAAGAAATTAATTGGGGGGGGGGATTAGCCTGGAAGTTGTGAGGTTGGACTGGACCAATATTATGGCTGACACTTATTTATAATTAAAATTGGGGAATCTCTTTTAGACTTCTTGGATGGGAAGGAAAATAATGAATCTGGGCTGCCTGGACTGAGCATTGGGAAAACATCAGCAGAGGGAGGAATAAACGGATATTAACCTGGATTGAATATCGGGCTGTTATGAGGAATGTTTGCTGGCACAACTGATGGATGGATAGTTAGAGAACACATCTTTTTCTAGATGGAGCAAAATTTAAAGACACATCTGTGAGAGAGGACCTTGTATTTTTCTATCTCTCTTCTCTTCATTATTTTTTGTGTAGATTAGCTTGTCTAATAGCAGGTTATCACCTTTAGGTTGTCAAATTGACCAGATGCTTGGAAGCTGTGGCTGCATGGTTTCGTGGGAGCCGATAGAAACTAAATCCTTCGAAGACAGAGGTCCTATGGGTGGGTTGGGATGGCATGGGGATGAGGGACCAACTCCCTTCTCTTGCGGGGGCCCAATTAGTGCCATTGCCTTTCGTTAAGAGTTTGGGTGTAATCCTTGATGCCTCCCTTTCCATGGAGGCGCAAGTTACAGCAACAGCCAAGGCGACATTTTTCCACCTTCGCTGCATCAAGCAGTTGGTCCCTGTAATGAGTGTGGGGTTGCTCGTGCGTAAGTTACCGCAACTCCTGGCTGTGTTGCCTTGTTAAACCTTTCTGTCTGGACAGCCCTTCACTTCGTGGCTGCCTCAGTCGCTAACAGAATCTGTTCAGTGGGCATTTCTTAAACCTTTTCCAACACAAAAGTTGTTTGACGCCAAGTCTCCTCCTACTCTCCCTGCGCGGAAGTCTTCTGCGCAGGGAGGGCGTGGGTAGCGGAGGACCCGTGCTCTCCCCGCTGGTGTCCGGTGAAGAGTCCTGGAGCCCTCTCTCCGATTCCCCCATCTGCCCCCCTTTATCCCTGGTGTTGCACTGATTTGCTTCCCCATCGGCTGAGCTGCTTCTCTCCCTGCTGGGCCCTTCTCCAGCATCATTTGAGAGCCTTCCCTCCGCCTCTAGCTCCGATGTCAGTTCCCTGACAGTCCCTTACCTTTCCCGCACCGACCTGGCCACAGTGATCCATGCGACCGTCATCTCCAGGCTTGACTACTGTAATTTGCTCTACACGGGGCTGCCCTTGAAGCTGTCCCAGAAACTCCAGCGTGTGCAGAATGCTGCAGCGAGGTTCCTCACGGGGTCTCTGCCATGGGAGCATATTCACCCAGTGCTTTTCAAGCTGCACTGGCTCCCGGTGGAGTACAGGGTCAGATTTAAGGTGCTGCTTTTGACCTTTAAAGCCCTTCACGGCCTAGGACACTCGTACCTATGGGACCGCCTCTCCCGGTATGCCCCACGGAGAGCCTCAAGGTCCATAAATAGCAACACCCTTGTGGTCCCGGACCCTAAGGAAGTTAGATTGGCTTAAACCAGAGCCAGGGCCTTTTCAACTCTGGCTCTGGTCTGGTGGAACGCTCTGCCTCACGAGACCAGGGCCCTGCAGGATCTGATTTCTTTCTGCGGGGCCTAATTTTCTTTCTGCAGGATCTGATTTCTTTCTGCGGGGCGAGTTGTTCCGCCTGGCCTTTGGCTTGGAGCCAATTTGATTCCCTCCCTCTCTTTCTTTTTTCTTTTCCTTCTCCTTCTGCAATGAGGCTACATTTTAATATTTTAATGATTCAATATTGTTGTATGTTGTATTTTTTAATTTTGTTTTTAAGTTGTAATCATTTAACTTGTTTTTATTATTGCTTGTAAGCCGCTCTGAGGCCAGCCTTGGCTGGGGAGGGCGGGGTATAAATAAAAATTATTATTATTATTATTATTATTATTATTATTATTATTATTATTATATGATAAGTGTAAATGATAAGTGCTTCTAGGTGTTCTGCTACTTCTGCTCTGTAAGCCTGCAGGTGGTAAACACCACACATCTCGTAGTAGTGATATAAGAAACACTTCCCTTCCCTCCTGTTCCCTTCCCTCCAAAATAAACAGATCTTACTGTAGAACACCACATTTTTTTATGGGACATTGGTGAATGCCACTTATTTCTGAGCACTGTAAATGCAACAGGGTCTCCTTTTTTATGAAATTTTGATCCAGGAACCTTACCCTCTGTACATGGCACTGTTGACAACATATACTTTGTTGGGGGGGGGGTTGGTTTTTTTTTTTTTTTGGAAATCATAGATGATCTTTTTTTAAAAAAGGAAAGAAAAGAAAATCAAAAGCATCTGACTTTTTAGAAGACAATAATGGGTGATTATGAGATTAAAAAAGGGAAAAATAGAACAGCTGGCTAAGTCTATCATTTTTATTTGTTTTACTTCTTTCCACTACATTCTTGATTGAAATCACCAATTTTCAGCACTAACGCTGATTGTTTTGAACCTAATTTAGATCCTGATTCAAATCAGAATGAGACACAAGGGTAACTGTAGTGGATGCCCCCTGTAATTCGAACAGCTCAGCAGAAAGCTATGTCTCTGGTCTCAGCGCACCTGTTTTGTACAGAAACAGGCAAATCTGGCCAACCCTTGGTTTGTGCCTAAGAATAGCTTGGGTCGCTGGACAGTTTTAACTTTTTGGCATCAGCTCCAGCGATTCCTCCCTAGTTTTAAAAATCTTAGCTTCACCAACAAAATGCCTCTTTGCATTTCCTCTCCCCAGTTTGTTCTGAAAGGAGACTAAAGTCTGGCTCACACATGTGTGTCCATTGCTGATTTACTCAACATCTGATGACTGTTGTCCATACAGTGGTACCTCAGGTTAAGAACTTAATTTGTTCCGGAGGTCCGTTCTTAACCTGAAACTGTTCTTAAACTGAAGCACCACTTTAGCTAATGGGGCCTCCCGCTGCCGCCGCACTGCTGGCACGCAATTTCTGTTCTCATCCTGAAGCAAAGTTCTTAACCTGAGGTACTATTTCTGGGTTAGCGGAGTCTGTAACCTGAAGCGTCTGTAACCTGAAGCGTCTGTAACCCGAGGTACCACTGTATATGTAAAGTATCTTTGTTCAAAATTATTATTTATGGGTTGATATATCTGTCTCTAGTGATGTCTATATGTTGGCTTATCCAGACATTCAATTTTTTGTGGATTGGCACAGAGTCCTGATTAAAAATGGCATGATACTTTGGAAGATTCAATTTCTGATCTGAAAATTAACCAGAAACCACCAATTCTATCTGGCTAGCTTTCCCCAAGGGCTTTCTTTTTTTTTGGGGGGGGGGAGAAATGATAAAAAGCTAGAAATGTGATGCACCCCAGTGAAAGCAAGAGACAACAGCTGTATTTAGATGTGTACTTTGACATGCATCCCAGAAGTAATGGATAGCAGCCATGCTTCAATCTGCATGTTGATGCACATCCCACGGAAAGTCAATGGAGAGACTCTCCATTGAAATATGTATCCTACTGAAAATAATCCCACATTAGGATGCACATCCAATTTCCAGAGATTTCCAAGATTTCCTATAACATGGATGTGGATATCCAAGCCTATGGGGTAGAAAAGTGGGAACCTCTGTGGAAGTAAAAGAAGGGCCAGATTTCACACCTCGTATTTGTTTCTGATTGTACTCATTGCAGAACAGACTGTCTTGTTGATCTGTTGTGTATGTAATGGTATGAAAACTCATAAACATCTCCTGGCTTAGTTTTCAAGTGCTCTTAATCTTTTTCCAAAAGCAAACTGTAGCCTACAGTTTGATCCTTGTGCACATAATGCCTCTGTAGCTAGTAAGGTCACCAAAATAGGCAGAAAATAGCAAGGAAAGCACATTAATAAATGATGCAGAAGTATCAGAGGGGAAAACTACATTTAAATATTCCCTCTTTTTTCTTTTTCTTTTTGAAAAGGTAGGGCTTGCTGGGGATTCGGGGGGATGTGTCTCGCACGAAGACACATATCAAGTGTCTAGATAATAAGTGACACAGCAGAGAAGGGATTTGGCGAGCGTCGCCTCTACTCTCTGTGCACTGAGCAAAGATTTTTCATTTCATCCATCATTCACAGCTCACTGCAGTGCTTCCAAAAGTCACTTAAACTTATCCTGCCTAGGAAACTATGGGATGGAGAGAAGCCAAGAAATCCGTACTGTGTTCCCTCTTATCACACTAAGTCTGTTACAAGCTGGCTTGGAGTCATGATTGTTAGCAGGATTGATACGTATTGACGAATGAATGCCGTGTTCCAAGTCTAGGCAACGTCTGCTGCGTTTTCCCTTATCCCTGAAATAAATGGTGTTGCATTTCCCCCTGAAAGTTCCAGCTGTAGCCTTTTATAAAAAGAGACTTTGTAAGCACTGACAACTTGATGCTAGACATTGAAGAAAAGAAAACTGGACGGGTGTTTCTTTTTTTAAAAAAGTGTCTTCCTGGACGCCTTCCTAAACTCTGAGGAAATGGAAAAGTTTATGTATGGGGGGTTTTAAATTTAAAAACCCCTCAAAGTTCCTGTCAATCAACTATATAGAAAGTAGGAGGCTGGACTGACACTTGCTGTCCTCCTTTCCCCACTGTTCCATGTATCCATTGGGTCAATACAACACCATGGAAAGCTCCACACAAGCAACTTGCTTCTCTTCCTCCTCCTTGAGGTTCATAAAGGTCCAGCCATGGCCTGAAGATGAGCTTTTATTTACCTTTCTCTGGACTTCCACCTGGTGAGCTCCCTGCATAATTGGGTAGGCATAGCAATACATGATGCCCTCCATTCATCTCCTGAGTAAGGCTGGGAGGATGGCATCTGTCAGAGTCCTGGTTTGGGATCTTCATGTTCCAAAACACCAGGCTCAAGATCTCTCAGCTTTGAACCATCAGCATTAGGGACCTAGTTCACTTCTGCAGCTGGTGGTTTAGCAGCCTTGTGCTCAGCTGGCTCTTCCTCCTCCTCGTCTCAGCTCAAGGCCAGGACCATGAAGCCACCTTCCAGCTAGTTCATTATCTTCTCCAAATGGCAGTAGGTCACCAGAGTTTTAGATATGGGACTTTTCCAGCCTTACCTGGAGATGTTAGGGTCGAAGCTTGGACCTTCTGTGTGCTCTAACATGAAGCTACCTGATTGTCAGGGCTTGTTCATTGTTGTTTTTTTATGGCGTGACAGATGCATAAGTATGTATTACTATGAATCCCTAGAGCCGGGAAGGAGCATAAGTCTGTTTTCATTGCCGGTGAAGACTGAGGTCACCCATCATAGATATGACAGCTGTTCATACTGATATGCAGTGGTCCAAGTGGTCGCAGTACTAGACCAGTGTTAGTCAATGGTCAGGGATGATGGGAGCTGTACTCCAGCAACATCGTGCAACTTGAGGTTGAAGAGCTCTGCACTAAACAGCATTCCCAATAGGCTGTGGGTTGGCATCTCTTTTCAGAAGCCCACCTCCAACCTCTGCAGCTCCAAATGTATATCTCAATCATTTGGTCAGAGGATACAGAAGCTGGGTGCCTGGTGCCCATATTTATCACATTCTACAAAACCTGAAATACTGCACCTCACTCCCCGTCCTCAAAAAAGCATTCTTGCAATGACAGGACCATCACTGTTGACCAGTGGTGAATGCAGAAAACCCTTGCATCCATGAAGCAATTACAAGCAGATTCTTTTTTCAAAACAAACAAGCAAAACAAAAAACAAAGCCATTGCAAGGCAAGATATTGTAAAGTAAGACAAGAACAAACAAGAGATTTTAGAAAAGTGCCATAGTGCGGGTGGGAAGGGAAGAACTCTATGCTATCCTTCCTTTGAAAATAAGGATGTTATATAACACCGCCTCTATTTTGTTTTGTAAAATATTGGTGGTTACATAATTCCATTCTCAGTTTCTATACTTTGTGAACAAATTCCTTTACAGACAGCTGAAGCAAACACGTGCAGATGCTTGGGGTGGGGTGGGAAATCCTGAAGTGGCAACACAGAAGCCCTCCCCCCCCCAGCAGCCTTTGTTTCAGCAAGGCAGCAAGAGCAGCCAATATGGTATGGCCAAGTTCAATGATTATATTTCATATAATTGCTGTTGCGCATCTGATGAATCCTGTTGCAGTGAAGAAAGTCAGTCCTTGGGGACCTGTTATTCTTGGCATGGACCAGATGTCTGGAACTAATCCTCCTGTTTGCTGTTTCATTATCCTGTAACATAGATTGATCCTTACTGAATTACCTAAGGAGCGATAGAGTTGAAGGAGCAAAGTTCACAGCTAGAGCTATAATGGGAAATATGGACCATCCCAGTTTTCTCTTCTTATTTCTGTTTCGTATGCTTGCCTATGACTTTCAGATCCCTTAACACTCACAACTAGTCAAATGTCTCCTGCTTCCTTAAGCAACTACATACCTCATTGTCCCTCATGCTTGGAACTCTCTCCCTGAGGAGTTTGGTGGTTCCACCTCATTCTTGTCCTTCAAGGCCCTCCTCAAAATTCAGGAAATCCAACTGCATAATCCTTTAGTTTTCCATTTCCAACCAGAATGAAACTTGAATATTGATTATTTGTTTTTAATGTTATTTCCTTGAGTTTGTATCTCATATTTCTTCAGTCATGGAACCTAAGATGGCATACAAGTAGTTTGAAGGCACATGTGATCACTCATCCAGGCACTGAGCAGGCTCAGACCCTCTTGGCTTTGGCAAGTTGGTGGCCTTGTGTGCCTTCAGACCATACCCTGAATGTGTTGACTTACATTAAAACATTGTTACATTTCATCTCTCCTTCCCTCCTTCCTTCCTTCCTCCCTCCCTCCCTCTCTCCCTCCCTCCCTTGCAAACATTTAGACTTTAGACATCAACCTACCATCTTTCTTTCTGTCTATGCTACTCTATAAAACTCATATTCTGTTCCCTTTTTCACATGATTGGAAATCATGTGGGCTGAACACTTGGAAGCTGTGGAGGTTGGTCCATTAGGGCATCCAAAGCACTGCTCCACCAGCATCCGGTTTTCTTCAACCACCTCTGACCTACTTGCCTTCTTACTATCAGTCATGGGGGTGTCCTGGCCATTTGCTGCCTTCTCTTCAATCTCAGGGTAGATACACACCATGCATTCAATGCACATTTAAAGCACATAACTTTTCCTAAAGAAATACTTAGAACTGCAGATTCCCATTCACAGATTCCTATGTCCCAGGTCCCTTAACAAACTACAGTTCCCAGGATACTTTGAGGAGGCCATGTGCTTTAAATGTGTGTTGAATGTACTTGAAAAGTGTGGTGTGGGTGTGCCCACAGCTTTGGTTTTGTATAACTTAGCAGGAAGGAGCATGGGGACAAACCTGGGGACAAATGGCTCTGCCTGCTTTAGCACCTCCTGCTATTGATCTCCCCATTTTCCTCTCAGTCAGTCCCAACTGGCACCAGCCACCACTGCACCGAAGGTCCAGGAGATTGCACGTTCTGTCCCTGCCCTCAGTGTCCACACACTCATCGTTTCTGTGTCATAGCCTACAGATGTGTGGTGATTAGATGTGGGAGCAGTGGGTGCAATTCCCCTACCCTCCAAGCTTTCAGCCTATGTGGTTGTTGACCATGTGAAAAGGGCTAGCAATGGTGAGAAATAAAACAATCAATAATTATACTATCAACTTTCATCATATCTTCCATGTTATGCAGCCCATGTGATTAGACCAATAATGCAGAAACCTATATACGCACACTCAGATGTAAGCCCTGTTGGGTACTGTGGGACTTATTTCAGTTAGGTGAGTGTGTGTACCAAAGATGGGGAACCTGTGACCTTCCCAATCATGTTGGCCTCCAACTCCGAATAGCCAACATGGCCAATGGTCAGGGATAATGGGAGTTGAAGTCTAGCAACAACTAGAGGCACACAAGTTCCTTATCCTTGAGATTGGGTAGCATTTGATGCCAGCTCTGTTCATGCTAGTAGAACCAATGAAGTTAATGGACATGAATAACTTAGGTTCATTAATTTCAATGGGTAGAACTACTCTGAGTAGAACTTAGTTTAATACAACCCATTATTTCCAAAATGCCCAAGGTGAAAACTTCTTAAGCTAGTTTCATGCTAACCAGAAAGCTGGAATTTGGTACACATGTAACTGAAGGTATCTTGAAACTTAGGGTTAGAGTGGACTTCCCCAAATGGCTATAGCTGCCCTTTGGGGTTGACTGCTACTCAGCTTGGATTGCCTCTAAATGAAAGACCAGCATGGGGTTGGAATGTTGGGCCATGGGATAAATGTGTCCAGAAACATCTGGAAGGCCACAGTTCTGCATCCCTGGTGTATAGGATCTCAGGATAAATGTGCAAAACAGTGGCCAAATATATACCATGCATGAATCATTGCTGATGAGAGCATGGCCTTCCATTGTAGTGTAGCAATGTGAACTCTGGCCAGCTGCCTGTTATTTCTACAAACAGGACAAGCAAAGTTTTAGCATCTCACCCAACTGCAGTGGCACTTCCTCCGGCAGGACCAAAGGAGTCTTAAACTGCATATTAATCATTATCAGCCAGGCTCAGCATAACACTTACTCAGCATGAGCCTCAGGTATGGATTATTACATAAATATAAACACTTTTCACAGTTGGGAAGGGGAAGAAATGCTAGCAAGTGCATGAAACAGATAATTTTACCTAAAATGGAACCTAGCACGAGCACACACACACACACACACACACACGGCTATACCATTAAACAGGGCTGGGGAACCTTTGGCTCTCCAAAGGTTGCTGGATTTCCAATTCCCATCTGCCCCAACCAGTGTGGCCAGTGATCAGGGATGATGGGAGTTGTAGTCCAGCAACATCCAGAGGGCCAAATGTTTCCCAGCCCAGCATTTTACAGAGTGTGTCCCCTGCTTCTGCCAGCAGGTGTTGGGAAAAGCTGCAGCAGCCCCCTGGCTATTTATTCTTCCTAAGCCCCTTGGCTATATACTTCTGTTGGAGGATCAGAGCTATGTGTGCCAGGTAAGTTGTCTTGCACCCCACAATTAGACTGTTGCCCCTGGATGCAGTGGAGAACATCCCATTAGCAATATTGAAATTATATTCAACTGCCCCTCCAGTCATAGAATCATAGAATCATAGAGTTGGAATAGACCACAAGGGCCATCGAGTCCAACCCCCTGCCAAGCAGGAAACACCATCAGAGCACTCCTGACATATGGTTGTCAAGCCTCTGCTTAAAGACCTCCAAAGAAGGAGACTCCACCACACTCCTTGGCAGCAAATTCCACTGTTGAACAGCTCTTACTGTCAGGAAGTTCTTCCTAATGTTTAGGTGGAATCTTCTTTCTTGTAGCTTGGATCCATTGCTCTGTGTCCACTTCTATGGAGCAGCAGAAAACAACCTTTCTCCCTCCTCTATATGACATCCTTTTATATATTTGAACATGGCTATCATATCACCCCTTAACCTCCTCTTCTCCAGGCTAAACATGCCCAGCTCCCTTAGCCGTTCCTCATAAGGCATCGTTTCCAGGCCTTTTACCATTTTCGTTGCTCTCCTCTGGACACGTTCCAGTTTGTCAGTGTCCTTCTTGAACTGTGGTGCCCAGAACTGGACACAGTACTCCAGGTGAGGCCTGACCAGAGCAGAATACAGTGGCACTATTACTTCCCTTGATCTAGATGCTATACTCCTATTGATGCAGCCCAGAATTGCATTGGCTTTTTTAGCTGCCGCGTCACACTATTGGCTCATGTCAAGTTTGTGGTCAACCAAGACTCCTAGATCCTTTTCACATGTACTGCTCTCAAGCCAGGTGTCACCCATCTTGTATTTGTGCCTCTCATTTTTTTTGCCCAAATGCAATCAGGATGCCCTTGAGTCCATCATCCAAGTCGTTGATAAAGATGTTGATAAAGATGTTGCTTCTCCCACTTTCTGGACAATGGAGTTGTCTGCAAGGCCAGTGAGGAATCTGTTTGACCTTATGCTCTTGGCTGAGTTTGACATCCAACAAATATCCGGGTAATTGAAGTCCCCCATTACTACTATCTCCCTTCCTTTTGCATGCTTTGCCATCTGTTCCAGGAAGGCATCATCTATGTCCTTCGTTTGGCTTAGGGATCTATAGTAAACTCTCACAATGAGGTCTCTGTTATTCTTCTCTCCCTTAATTTTGACCTAGGGGTGGGGGAAGAAATTTGATTCAACTCATTTTTAAAGGCAAACCTAGGCTACAACCAAAACAGTACGAGAACTAAAACCTAGCTATTCTTCAAAATTGAGTTTTGCAGGGCAGTTCTCCTGCCAAAAAAAAAGCAGCAGCATATGCTGGGGTAAAATGTCCACAAAAGTGCATAAAATTAGTGAAAACAACATAGAAAACCATGTTATATTTAAGTAAACTGGTTCATCAGAATGTGTATATCAGACAAATGAAAATTTGTATACTAGGAGAAATACTAAAATGCATGCGGGTTTTCATGAGAAATACACACACACACATACCTATTTCTCTTTTTCTCTCATCTTGAACTGCTTTAGGGCTTGCTCACATCCTGTGCAGCCATTGCCCAAGTAGTTTTCTCTGATTGTTTGTGTTAGAGTCTCTGCAAAAAGCCTCCTGAAAGATTCATGGCCACCTACATGTCTAAACAAAAGCAGATAAAGTTCTGTCTTACTGACGCTATATTAATTCCTGTCGCAAGATATAGTTTTCATTCCATTTCCCTTCTCCAGATAAAGGGTTAGCCGCAATTGCTTTCAAAATGCTTCCTTTGGGGTCAATTCCATGGCTGCCCCTGAGTGTCTGTAAGCATTTGCACATGCAATCTGAAACACCACTATACTGCAGTAGTAAAAATATTTCTCTGTAGTGCTCTCTGTGTGCTAACCCCTATTATCAGGAGCTACCAGAGATGAAGCTGAAAGCCACCAGCTTGGTTCATGGCTGACCAATGTGGTAAACTATGAGAGCTAAGCTGCAGGATCTCCACAGACAATAGAAGAAGAAGAGTTTGGATTTGATATCCCGCTTTATCACTACCCGAAGGAGTCTCAAGGCGGCTAACATTCTCCTTTCCCTTCCTCCCCCACAACAAACACTCTGTGAGGTGAGTGGGGCTGAGAGACTTTAGAGAAGTGTGGCTGGCCCAAGGTCACCCAGCAGCTGCATGTGGAGGAAGAAGAAGAAGAAGAGTTTGGATTTGATATCCCGCCTTTCACTCCCCTTCAGGAGTCTCAAAGCGGCTAACAATCTCCTTTCCCTTCCTCCCCCACAACAAACACTCTGTGAGGTAAGTGGGGCTGAGAGACTTCAAAGAAGTGTGACTGGCCCAAGGTCACCCAGCAGCTGCATGTGGAGGAGCGGAGACGCGAACCCGGTTCCCCAGATTACATGACTACCGCTCTTAACCACTACACCACACCACAGAATGTTCCCAATTATTGGATTCATTCTTCCTGTACAGGCTTTCTGCAACAGGAGGGAGGGAAGCTTGCCTGGGCAATGATAGCTTTTCAAAGCTCTGGTTTATTCTGACTCTAGGTGTGTTCCTCAGCTCAAACCCTTAGCTTTAATGGCTGACTTTTGGCCCCAACCTCCTGGTTCTGAGCTTCTGACTCTCACTGAACAGTTGTGTGTGGTTTAACTCTGCCACCTGTTCCCTTTGCTGCAAGGGCATTGCTAGGTACTTCAGGGCATGGGCCCATGTCATAAATTTGCACTGAATTTGCATATGATTATTTATGAACACAGACAAATTTAGGCTTCTTAAAGCACAAGAGCACTCTCCTCATCTGAGGTTTCCAAAAGCTGGCATTTAGGAGCATTTTTGTCTCTGACCATAGAGGCAGAGCATAGCCATATAGTATTTCCCTCTTCCTGTTGATTTAGAGACCACCAGCCCTTAAGAGTAGAGCCTTTGCCTTAAAATATATATTTTTTCATACAGAAAATTAAGCAGATAATGAGTAAGCAATTCCACACTGTGTGATTTTGGCAGACAGTGGATAAAAGTTGCATTATATTTGTGTGACAGCTGAGAAATTGGCTTTATCAGTTGTCAATAGTCCCCCACCCCACCCCACCCCCAGTGGAGGGTGAAGCAACTTGGTTCTGATTCAAAGGCTGAGCTGGTTGTCTTTGATATCCTAGATAAATGCTTGGATAGTTACTTTTTAATTGCTTCATTGCCAGAAGTTTTCAATGAAGCCATAAAAAGGGGGGGGGAGGGAGATCAGCCTAATTGCCTCAAGATGGATATGTAACGCATAAATTTCTTGTTTAATGGAACTGGTAATAGACCACCTGTTTTAGTTGCCTTTCCCCCATTCAGCGCATGAATTAATAGTTCTCTCATATGTGCACTGAGCAAAATTGCAATTGCACACTTGAAAATTCAGTGAATTTCTACCACCCCCTATATATATTTTTCTACACTTCATCTAGGGACATTCAATCTTATTCCCGGATTGGTTCCAAACTCATTACACTTGCTTTTTAAAAAAATCAATTCATGCATGGTGCTTATTCCATTTCCATGGTCAGTCAGTTTGCATACACTAAGCCTTGTTTTTGGACCACGGTGAAAATATGAACATGCTCAGTAGATAATTTGCATAGTGAGTAAACAGATAGATAGGTGCGAATGCAAACAGGGACAGTTCCCATCAATGGACGTGGGCTGACATGGAAGGCTGAAAGCTGAGTTTCTAGGGATGAAATAATGCCTTATATTGAGCTACGGAGCCATGAAACCTTGTTGTCTAAGGCTTGGCTTAATTTTGTGAGCTAGCTGGATGGATCTGTGTATGTTCAGGCCTGGGAGTCCTCTTCAGACACGACAGAGAACTGGTATGTGTAGTATGGCTTTCTGCCAGGGTTGGGCAAAAATAGATACCATTTTATAACCCAGTATGCGAGCCATGGGGATGCGGGTGGTGCTGTGAGTTAAACCACAGAGCCTAGGACTTGCCAATCAGAAGGATGGTGGTTTGAATTCCTGTGATGGGGTGAGCCCCCATTGCTTGGTCCCTGCTCCTGCCAACCTAGCAGTTCGAAAGCACGTCAAAGTGCAAGTAGATAAATAGGTACCGCTCTGACGGGAAGGTAAACGGCATTTCCATGCGCTGTTTTGGTTCACCAGAAGTGGCTTAGTCATGCTGGCCACATGACCCTCGGCCAATAAAGTGAGATGAGCACCACAACCCCAGAGTCGTCTGCGACTGGACCTGATGGTCAGGGGTCCCTTTACCCTTTACCTTTAACAACTGCCAGCACCCTTAACAAACTACAATTCCCAGGATTCTTTGGGAGAAGCCATGACTATTTGAAGTGGCATAGTACTGTTCTGAATGTATAGTGCAGATGGAGCCCAAGTCATGTCTGTTGATTTCAGTGGGTCTACTCTGATTATGACCAACACACATTTGATACAATACATTGTTTTGGGGGAGCTTGGGCTCCATGCTGGCCTATATTGCAGTGTGTTTGCTGCAGCTTCATATGCGCATGCCTCCTATGGATTATTTTGCTCAAAGAGCTTAGGGGTCTGCTTGCATGTGTACACAGGCACATATGCATGCCATAAATGGCACAATAAAGATTTTGGTATACTTTGATTATATAACCGCCTTTTATAATGGGTGCCGATAATCTCTCTATCCGTCAGCTTTGCAGTGCGCAACATTATAGTTGATGATCATCTACGAAGCTGAGCATATGGTCCTAAAAGGGTTCCAAATGATTTTTACGTTTTCAGCTTTATGATGATCCATTTGATACTTAGAAGCCGGCAGCATAAGGCACTTAATTCTCCTCCCCGTTCCCTTGTGAGCAATATTAAAACAATTCAGAGCAGCGCATATTTCAGCTGTCTTTTAAGGATGAGTTATGGCTGGGCTTGCCTCACAGGGAGGAGGCTTTTGAGGGGATTTCTGAGCCAAATGTGCTTTGTGAGTGGGGATTTGGAAAATACATATATAAATAGTTAAAGTTTATGAGGATTTTAGATAAAACTCGCACACCATTTGTTTAATCCTGAAATGCATCTTTAATTATGGGATCAGTAATGAATCCGTAGGGAGGGAGTTCCTGGGAATTACTGGCTGCCAAGCGGAAAGGGGTGCAGCGCACGCTAGTATCAAGGGAATTACCGGTACTAGAGGGTGTTAGTAGCAAGGGAAGTAATAGCTACCTGGGGAAGGGAATGGAGGAAACTCTTAATTTCCGTTCTCTCAATTTTTCCAGTATTAAACTGCATTCTCCACCTTTCTGCAGCAATTTGTGCATTTTAGTTAAAATGATCCCCATGAAAATGCATCAGCTTTTTAGTTTGGATTTCTCTGAATAAACACGTTTTTGTATGTTTCTCCCACTAATATGTGCATTTATATGCACACTTTAAACAGACACACACACACACACATATGAGATCTGCACTGCAAAATTCAGAGAAAGGGATTTATGGAAGATACATCTTTTCTCTCTCTGGCATAACAATCTGTCCAGGCCAAAACTCTCCTCTTATTTATTTATTTAGAAGTCTTTTTTAGTGCTGGGCTGAAAACGTTGCTCCCCCACTCTAAACACACACACACACACACACACACACATATTTCTGAGATATGTGCCCCCACCCCCTGCAAAGGATTTCCAGCCACTTTCACAGAATGGGAGAAATAAATAATATACAATATTTGACAATATTTTTATAACACTATACTGTATCATAATTCATAAACAGAAGACATATAATATGTGCATGGAGTCACAAACTAATCAGAATCAGATATGAACCAGAATGGCTAAATATGAGGCAATCTGGTTCAGATCATTTGAGATCTGTAACATGACATACAGAAATGTATGCTATTAAGGAGAAATTGTTCGAAAAATGCATAAGCTGGTCAAAACTGCATATAAAAATATTAGTAGATGGTCACACAAAAATGTGCATAAGTTTTCCTGCAGACTTTTAAAAAAGAAAATGTCAAATGGAGCAAACCAGACATAACATTGGGAACATGAGAACCTGAGAGCATTGAAGATCGACAGAGTCATTCACCCCTAGTGGGAAGCTTAAATAATGTTCCTTGTGTTGTGAAGAAAGGTGTGCAGCTTTGGGGTACGGCGGTGTACTTTCAGACCGCCAAAATACTACTCTAAAATTGCTAACATTCCTCTTTCATGTGCTATATCAATCATCAGACTTTCTGGGCCCTGTGACCAGTTTGCTTTCTCAGTTTTTAGATGCCAACAGCCTCTAAAACCCAACAATTACCCGTGAACATTCTAGTGCAAGCTAATTCCCAATGCATTTCAAAAATGCCAGTGTTTCCTCAGGGCAAAAAATTAAAATGCAGAAGCAATCTTCTCATCTGATTTGCCATTTTCCATGTATTACACCAAGGTAAATAAATTAATTAATGCACTAATCCAGTAAGTATGAAAATAATAGAGCTGCTAAAAAAAAAACATATTCAAGATGCATTGGGAATTAGCCCAGCAATAAATGATTTCTGCAATAAATGATTGCCTGCATCTCTCGCTTCCTGCTTCTCTCTCCCTCCCTCTGATGTGAAGCGCTCCCAGTTTTCTTTAGTTTTCCAGTTTTTAGGTTGTAACATTTTGGCTGCCAGTAATAGGTTCTCAGCCAATGTTTGATGTTCTTTGACAACTGAATCTTTAAAGAAGCCAGGCTAAAAATATTTCTGGCTCAAACAGAATTCTATATCCCAAAGTCTTCCCCCCACCCACCCACAATCAAACATGAGAAGGCTGGTGACTCATTTTGCTTGTAGTGGAAAGCCCAGCATCTCATACAAAGAATTTTCCCTGCTCCTGTCTTGGTGGAGACAGGCAGGCTTTCAGTAGTCTGATGTCTGGGCAGTATCAACACTGGAGAAAGTTTGCTATCATGGTGGGTGGATTAATATAATCACAGACTGAGGTGAGGCTTAGTCATTCAAAAACAAAGATTACGCACACCTAACCTATCGTTTCTTATGAACATTATTCATTTTATGATGCATTACAGTTCGGAGGGTGGGAATGAGCAAATTCTCCCAAGCCAGGAATTGCTGGAGCAGTTTGCAAAAGCAACCCTCAGTGCTCCAGCATATAGCTAAGTCCCAATGTATCATGGCCAACCAAATGTTACTCAGAGTAGGCCCATTGGAATTAATGGACCAAAGTGAGTAATGCTTGCTAATTTGAGTGGGTCTTCTCCAAGTATGACAAACAATGGATACAAGCCATTGATTTCAATGAAACGTGCTTCCAGCTGTGTATCACACAAGTGGGCAACCTATGGTCCAAGCGTCTCATTTCATGAAAAGGGGTGGAGGAGACCAGGAAGGGGGGGGACACATGAAGAGGCCTGCTGAATAAGGTCAAGGTCCCATATGGTCCAGCACTCTGTTCTCACAGTGGCCAACCATACCTGTGGGAAGCTAGAATGCAGAACCTGAGCACATCATTCTCTGCCCTTGTGATTCCCAGCAACAATTCAGAGGAAAGCATTCCTGTATCTAAAGATGGCTGTCACAGCATCTTCTAACCTTCTCCTAACTCCTTCATGAAGCCATGACTGTTTAAAGTGGCACAACACAGCAAAGGCTGGATGGCCACCTGCCATGGATACTTTAGTTGAGATTCCTTCATTGCAGGGGGTTGGACTAGATGACCCTCAGGCTACCTTCCAGCTCTACAATTCTAGGATTCTGTGACACTGCTTTAAATACCGTATTTTTCATCCCATAGGACGCTCTGACCCATAGGACGCACCTAGTTTGTAACCTCAAGATCTTTATGCAGGCTGGTTGAGAGCAAGAGGAGAATGATTTAGACTGGAGGAGGAAATGGATAAGACATGTGTGGCAGTGCTTTGTAGATCTTCCTTCTTTAAGATTAAAATGCTTAAGCAGCAAAGTGAAATGAATCACTTATATTTGTATGGACTATTGCCTGTTAACCCATCATTCCTTTTTTTAGCCCTCCTGTTTTTATTAAGGTATGACAATATATATTTCATAACAAAAGGCTAAAATGAGGAATTTAATTTTTTTAATTTAATTATTATTTAATTGTCCTGGCAGTGCTCTTTATAGAACCAGCCTTATTTGTGAAGATAGCTGTGAGGCCTGCATAACTAGAAGCAACTTCTCACTTTCCAGGGGCAAAATTATCACCCAGGTAGGATGTACTGATCTCTGGCAGTAGCAGTGGTTTTGGGTCCTGCTGGGTGCCCAACATTTTTCCAAATATGCTGTGTGCTGACCGCAGACCTGATCAGTCCTGGCTCAGTATACTTGGGCTAGTTTCAGGCAAGAGTCTTTCGCGGCCCTGCCTGCAGATGCTGGGGATTGAACCTGAGATCTTCTGAAAGCAAAAGCTCTGCTCTTCCACTGAGCTACAATCTTTCCCCATGAGAACAGCCCCAAACAGAATGAATTATAGCAGTGGTATAATTAGAGTTCAGTGGTAGGTCTAAAAACTGGTGGCAAAGCCTTTCTTTGTCCAGGAGAGGATAAATATGGAGCATCAGGCATAGCTTCTCCCTTCCTCCTCCTCAGAGAATGTGGTTAACACGAGTGAAAATGCAGAGTTGAATGTTTTGTTTACTGATATTCACACACAGAAATGCATTTGTAGAAGTGGCCTGTATATTTCTAGACTCTTCAAGCTTATTTGCCCCCCTGCCCGCCGCCTGCCTGCCTGCCTGCAGTACTCAACTGTTTTTATCTCCAGTGGCACTGAATCTTATTTCCATCTACAGTTTGGGTACTATGAGCAACAGCTGCAGCAGCAGCGGCATTAATGCAGCCCAGAAGGCTTTGGTGCTGTCACTACTAATGGGATCTGTGATAGAAGCCACCTTGGCTTCATCAGAATGGCAGGAGCTCCTGCTGCTGGCAGGACCCTTGCAAATAATAAATGGGGCCATAGTCACAGGGAAGAAGGTAACCCTGGAGTTAAGGAAAGGCATGGCAGAGGGAGAGGAGGGTGATTCTGCCTGGGCAGAGATACTAGGAAATATTTCCTTCTTAAACAGGGACATTTCTTCACCTTAAGCTTGATTCACACATTGCTTTTTACTAAGTTTTGCAACTGAAGAAGTCATTTGGGTTTTTGCTTTACTTATGTAAGTGGGGAAATGGCATGTGAAATAGAAATGTCATTGCTCAAATTTGCTCAAAGGGCCCATATCTTTACCTTCTGTGAAGTCACCTGTAGCTACTGTTTTTGTGAAAACTACAGGTGGGTGGTAAAGTTGGGTAATATTGTAGGAAGTTGGGGCGGGAGTTGTGAGTTTCATTAAATGTCCACCTGTATCCCATGCATAATTTAAGGATCGCACAATGCATGCAGCAGAGATGACCTGCCTTCAGTTTTGTGTACAATGAGCCTGCAATTTACACGGGAGGTTACATTCTGGGGATTGCATATAGAGCCAAAACATATAGTAGATGAGTCTAAAAAGCCCAGGGCACAAATTTTCACTGCCCTATAGTAGCTATGGTAGCTCATTTACCAGAAGTAATGTATTTAGCATTAACTCTGGAAATGTACACTCAACTCTGATAAAACTAAGCCTCCTAAGTATTTAAAGGTAAAGGGACCCCTGACCATTAGGTCCAGTCATGGCCAACTCTGGGGTTGTGGCGCTCATCTCGCTTTACTGGCTGAGGGAGCCGGCGTACAGCTTCCGGGTCATGTGGCCAGCATGACTAAGCCGCTTCTGGCGAACCAGAGCAGTGCACGGAAACACTGTTTACTTTCCCACCATAGTGATACCTATTTATCTACTTGCACTTTGACGTGCTTTTGAGTTGCTAGGTTGGCAGGAGCAGGGACCGAGCTAAGTAAATACTCGTAAGTAAAGACATTACTTCTGGTAAATGTGTCACCATAGCTGCTAGGCTAGAGGGAAGTTAAAATTTGTGTCCCAGGTTTTTTAGACTCATCTGAAACCCAAGGAGTTCGGTGATTGCCAGATGTGATTTTTTTCCCCAGACAGCTTTCCCACCCCACTAACAGCTCTCAGAAGTTTCTCTGTTGGGAATAAAAGCAACAAGACTTGTCGTTAGTCACCTGAACCAGTAGGGGGCAATAGACCAAAAGGCAACCTCCTTAATGATGCCTTCTCTTTTAGTATTACTTGTTGGCACAGTGTATTGTTATTTTTTTCTGGCTTTTACTTTCCTCCTTAGTGTGAGCTAGCTGTAGGAGCTTGTGTGTTCTAGTGCCTCCACTTTGGCCACGTTAAATGCCTGTATTCAGAATAGCTTTGCTTGCTGTGGGTAATAGACCTGTAAGTTTTCTTTGTCTTTCAACTAGCAGTCTTATCAGACTGTTTCTTTCTGCACTATATTTGCCAAATTCTTAACAGTCCAAAAGGAAGCACAGTCCTTGGAATGGTAAGGTTTCCTCATGTAGGCAGAAGTGAGTTTAGAAAGGCTCCCCAAATTCATATAAACTTAGTATGTAACATAATCAACACATCCTTCTGCCAGTAGAGCTTCCATTACGAGGCCCTAGCAAACAGCAATTACCTTAATCCCAGGAGCTCTAGTGCAGGGGAAATGGGCTCCAGTGTAGCCCAGGCAAGACTAAGTTCTCTAGGGATGGCTGACAGTGAATCCAAGAAAACTTGCTATTGCTGGCACAGCCCGAGTCAAGTCAGGAAGGATGGAAATCTCACTTTCTTACTGCATTATTATAAAGTGCAAGGGGGGAGGGAGGAATGTTAGCAGTGATTTTCAGCTCTTGCTTTTGTACAGATTGTCCCAGTTAGACTTTGTCTGAAATTCTTTGGCATTCACTTACACTATGTGCCTGTCACATTTCTAATTGGATAAGGCGCCATGTCATCTAACCCTATTACATGGCATAAAAGAAGTTAGAGCTTCTCCATATAACCCTAAGCACCACCATCTGCCTTCTAAGCCCTTTAGAAATTGGAGTTACATTATCAGATATGAATAGTGACAAATTATGACAGAAGGAAAAAGGAAATGAAGCAGTTGCTCACTCGGAGGTAAACTACAATGCATATATTAGAGAAGAATAAATTGCAAACCAGGCCTGAACCACTCTTAAGATGCTCAGCCAAAGGTAGGAGGGGTGGCAATGAAGATGAAGAGGAGCAGCAAGCAGAAGGACCAGGAGGAAAATAGGGAAGGGGGCAGGCAAGGAGGAAGGCTAGAGGAGGAAAAGAAAGCCAGAGAGCCTGGTTGTTGCCCAAGCAAAGACCAAGGTGGGGCCTGGAAGGATTAGTCACAAGGCCAAGTCAACTGGAATCAACAGGTGACCAGGATGGCCTCAGAAGGGCCACGGATCAAATTACAGAGTAGGGGTGTTTGCAAAGGTACCCTAGGCCCCTTTCTTTTCTGATGCCTCTCCTAGTTACTGTTGTAAAAAGGATATAGTGGCCATGATTTGAATAAACCTGAGAGAACGTTAAAACTGTCCTGCTGTGTTAGACCAGAGGCTCATTTAGTCCAGCATCCTATTCTCACAGTGACCAACCAGAAGCCCACCTGAACACACAGCACCCTTCCCACATGTGACTCCCAGCAAGTGGCCCAAGTGCCTCCAGCAGTAGAGGGAGAAACATAGCCACTATATCTAATCGAAGGTGAGAACTGTGGATTTCTTAAAAGGGCCCAGGACTCTCCCTCCATAATTCAAATACCGGGTGGGACCTTGCTGAGACTTGCTAGGGCAATGTGTTGTGGAGACATACTTTGGATGGCAGGGTAGTAGGAGGGGGGGAGGAGGAGGAGGAGGAGGAGGAGGAGGAGAAGCATCTAATGTTAGTCCCACGCACAGTAAATTCATTGAAATTAATGAACCTAGGTTTGTTGTATCTATTAGTTTCAACGGGACTAATGTTGGCTACAACCCAATAGTAATAATAATATGTTGACTCTGCAGCCTTGAGTAGCATGCAAACCACAAGCTTCCCAGTTCAGTCTTTCTCCATCTATCCCTCTTGGTCTCTCTCCATCTGCCTCAAAAATGTTCATTTTTCATGGTTCCAAGCCAGTGGCTTTGGAATGGCATTTAGAAGCAAGTTGGGCAGTTTTCTTCAATTAAATGCTTCTCTGAAAGTCATTTACTGACTCCACTAAAACGTATAGCTGCAATGGAGAATACTGAGGGTGCTATAGGTCATTTGCTCTTCAAATGGTGGGTCTGGACCCAATATCAGGTCATGTCCTTATCTAAGGTTGCACAAATAGATGGCAAAATAGCTGAGAGATGGGTCTCCAAATGCATGATACGGTGAAAGGTATGTCCCAGGTCTGAATTGGTTGAAGACTGCTGTACTAGGGTGTGCCCTCCATTCATACATAATAACAGTGTGTGACCCAATCCCCGCCCCTCAACAGAGAGAATGCATCTTGGAACATTTCCCAGAATCCTCAGTGATGAGCAGCTCTTCAGCAGAGGCTTCAGACATCCCATACATTAAAAGCACATTGTTTTCCCCCATATAATCCAGGGAACTCGACCCATAAATGAGCTGCAATTCCATGCACCCTTAAAAACTACAGTTCCCAGGATTTGAAGGAGGGCATGTGCTTCAAGTGTATGTTATGTATGCAGCCTGAGGTGGTTCAAAATCCCTGTTGGAAGAAGATGAGAATCATTCAAACAATCTCACTTAGCTCTTTTCCAATATAATTCATAATGAATTCATTAGGACTCAGACTGAAAATGTTATTCCCCTTGGCATCGCTTTTTAAAAACTGAAATATCTTTGGGGCATGAATATAGTGTGTCTGTCTGTGCCTTCTTGGTTCTCTGGCTTTCAAGTAATGAGTGCTATAAAGGGGCTTTTGTGTTGATCTGGATCTGTTAGGAATAGACTGTGACACTGGTATAAATAGTTGTTAGACTTTCAAAGAAAATTGCTGCACTATTTCATTCCAAGTGTTGAGTTTCTAATAATTGATGCCAGGGGGGGAAAATTGAAGAGACATCTTGAGAGGGGAAGAGGCAGATCCTGTCACATATCGAAAGCTGTTCTTCTCTATTTAACAAGATTCTAAAATTGCAACCTGTCCAATGGATTGTGACAATGAATGAGAAACAAAGCCCATGAAACTGATAACTCCTTACAGCTGCAATCCGATACCCACTTTCCTGGGAGTAAGCCCCATTAAACTAAGTGGAACTTACCTATGAGTAAACATGCACGTAGATGGTCCTGACAGATTCCATATAGAGCTTCTCCTGGGCCAGGCCAGATCTCCTGGGCAACATCAGTCCTGGTCCCCCTCCTTGGTATTAATTAAAAACCAATAACACCAGAGAATTAATCTGTGGAAAACTTAAGTGCATAGAGGTACTGGTTATTCTGAGGCAAGGTTCACTCACAACGTTGCTACCCTTTATGGTGAATAGCGTACATTAGCCTTTCCCCACCTAGTGGACAACCAGTCCCATCAGCTCCAGCCACCATGGCTCATAATAAGGAATTATGAGAATTGTAGTCCAACGACTTTTGGATGACATCCTGTTAGGGAGGACTTGCTTACACTGCTTAACTCCACTTGTGTTCATGGCATACTTTCATAGGGACACTCCCAGAATTACAAATGCCATCCCAGCTTCTGATTTGATCCCAATTTGTCCCTATTTCCCTCACCAAGCTCTGGGAAGAGGATGAGCTGGCACTTGTCCCAAGCAGTGGCAGTGAGGAAGCATCCCTTTGCCTCTCCATGACCACTCCTGCTGGCCTTCTCCCTTGGGCAGCTTTTAGCAGCAGCTGGAGAATGGGCCAGGAGGAGGAAGAGTCTACAGCTGCCAAAGCACAGCCCTGTGTGATGCACTGGCTCTGAGGTGAAGGTAGAGGGCTGGGGACCAGAGTGCAAGGAGTATTGATTTTTTGTGGGGGGGGGGAAATGCTTTGAGCACCCGCATCTAATCTTGCCCCTTTCTATAAAATAATAATAATAATTGGTGTGTTTTTTCTATTTCTAAATATACCAAAGAATAAAATAAAATAGAATCAGGATGAAGGGGTTTTCTCAGAACGGTGGAGGACATGTGTGCTGTGTTCCATTGGTGTGGTAGTGTGGCACTTGCCCTTCTTATAGGGAATGCTAAGGGAGGGCAGAATCTCCAAGTGTCACTATTTTGAAGGGATGTCCCTGATGTAGAGAAGCCATCTCAGTTTCTGATTTGATCCAAGAATGTCCCACTTTTCCTTAAGATGTCCCTATTTTCATCAGAGAAATGTTGGAGGTTATGGAGTTATCTGACTCACGAGCCGTCTGAAGACAATCCTGCATAAGGAAGTGTTTTTTAAAAAACATTTAATGTTTTATTATGTTTTTATATATGTTGGAGGCTGCCCTGTGTGTTGGGGGGCAACCCAGTAAGATGTGTTGGGTACAAATAGTAAAATTATCATTATGTAATGGGACGTCCCTGTTTTCACCGGAGAAATGTTGGAGGGTATGACAAAAAATGGGGAACTGAGGAGGGTCAGTTTGGTGGGGGGGTGAGAAATGTCCCTGTTTTCATCTGAGGATGTCATGGAGCAGGGGGAATGGAAGCAAAGGGGGATTCAGATGGAAACATTACTACTTTTCAAAGAAGAATTGTCATATATCTACATATGGCAGTTGCTGGAGTCACATTGCCCAAGCCGGGACCTATCACAGAGTCCTCTCCCTCTTCCTCTTCCTCTTCCTCTTCCTCTTCCTCTCTCTCTCTCTTTTTTCTAAGCCAGGTGGCAGAATCCGGGAATTGGCATTTTATTTTTATTTTACGTATTTGACAAGATTTAGATGCTGCTTAAAGATAATTTAAAATATCTCTCAGAGCAACTTACATATAATAGTATAAAATGGTCATACAACCAACAGACCTTAAAAACATGTAAATGCTCTCAAAATATAGATATAGGCAGCCATTCAACATCACATTCTTCCCATTGCTCCATCAGCACAAGCATTTCAGATTGCCTGATGGAACAGTCCTATTGGAAGAACCCCTGAGCCAATTGGGTGTGGTGCACGAGTGAAAAGGATGTGGGGAGTCCTGTTGTGCTAGTGGGCGCCTACTTTGTTGAAAGAAGACCAAAGTCAACAGTTTTAAAAACCAAGATATGCAAGGTTGGGTAGGCTTGCCTAAACAAAATGTTTCTTTTTAGTTTCTCACAATACCACAGAGTGGCACTAAGCTGGAGGCATTGCATTGTAGGAATTTACGTAGAATTTCCTTTGAAGAAACACCTGTGGGTTTTGCACCCATTATATGTGCTGAACAGTGTGAATGCTGACTATCTGCACTTTATTTTTTTAAAAAGCCACCACAATTCCATTTGCCTTTGTTCAATGACCTTGGAATAGCTGAAAAGCAAATTAACTGTATCATGTCTTATTCCACTTCTTCAAACTCCCCTTATTTCCTTCTATCCACCTACTTAACTAGCAAGAACAGGAAAGCCAGCTTGCAACAGTAATATCTATGGGGAAAATGATTGAAAAGGGAGAATAATTCAAGGCCTGCTTCCAAGATAATTCATGTTACTTATTTTCCCCAGAGTGCCTGGGAAAATGCAGCCAGATGGGCGGGATATAAATAATAAAATTGTTTTTGTTGTTGTTGTTTTAATAGAAGGCCTCTTGCCTCTCTGCATACATCAGGGCTGGGGAGCCTTGGCCCTCCAGATATTGCTGGACTCCAATTCCCATCAGTCCCAGGCAGCATGGCCAATGATCAGGGATGATGGGGATTATAGTCCAACAACATCTGGAAGGGAAAAGATCCCACAGCATTACCATACACTGACAACTGTAAGGAGATAAGTGGTTGCAGGCAGGTTTCATGTACAGTCATATCAATATAATCTGGAACGTATTTTTAGTATATGGATCAGACGGTTGAATCATTCAATCTGCTGTCCAAATTAAGTACAGGAAATCTTTGACCCTCCAGAAGCTGATGAACTGCAGCTCCTATCAGCCCCTGCAATGGCCAGGGATGATGGGAGTTGTAGCTCAGCAGCATTTGGAAGGTGTGGATTAATGCAAGAAAGGTCCCTTTAAATATGTGGACTGAGAACTATCATCTCTTAATACAGCAGTCGGAGATAATTATTACAAAGTAATGGCAAGATGGTATATAACCATGGTTGTGAAAAAATATACATAAGGGCTCCTCCTAAATCGTAGGAAGTGTAAGATCCAAACTGGGGATCCGTAGTGTATCTACTAGGAGAGCACAGTAGCAGACACCCCCAACCTGGTGTCCTGAACATGCTGTCTGTTGTTGATGGGAGTTGTAGTCCAAGATATCTGTAGGGAACCAAGTTGGGGAAGGCTGCTGAACAGCAAGATAATGGAGCATAGTGATATCACTATCACTGAGAAAATACCAAGGGGTGAAATTCTGCTAGACTCTCATACCTGCCTCTTAAAGTATGGCAATTCCTATAAAGCAGGGGTGGCTAAGTTTCCCCTCCACAAATCTGGGGTTCTGATCTCCTCAAGCAATATTTTCTGGTCCCTCCAAGACCTTAGGAAATTTAACAATGCAGGCAAGAAAAGAAAAGAAAATTAGATATTGTGCTGGAATTTCTTGTTGTGTGTGCCCAGTGTGCTTGAATGTGAGAATGCGTGTGCAAGAGTGTCAAGAGTGCCACTCCCAATGTTTGGCTGTACTCACTTGCTGCCTAACGTTAGGGCCGGCCTCAACCATACCAGATAAACCTATCAATGGCTCCTGTCTAGGATGACATTGTTCTGAAAATGTTCTATGCCTCTGAATACGAGTTGCAGGGAACCACCAATTGGAGAGGGCGCTGTTGCACTCAGGTCCTGCTTGTAGACTTCCCATGGGCATCTGGTTGGCTACTGTGAGCACAGAGTGCTGTACTAAATGGGCATGGCCTGATCCACTAGGGATCTTCTTACATTCTTATGTACATACTTTCACTACATCACCCTGTGACTGTCCATGCCAGACTTACTCTCAGTGACTAATAAACATGACCCCATGCATGCCTACTCAGAATAAATTTCCATTGTTCTTGATGGGACTCTCTTCCATGTGAGTATGGCTAGGATTACCACCTCAGGGCAATTGCTAGACCACTGTCCTAGTCAATTAAAGGCAAATAAGGTTAAAATGAAAGTACCTCTAACCCCAATAAGTACTCAAGTGATAAAGCAAGGGAAGATATTTACATAATAGATTAGAGAAACAATTGCCAGGAATGTTTAATCAGCATGATTGGTCCTACTCAAATGAGACCTGAATGGCATTACAAGGTACCTTCAAGTCCTAAAAATGCCATGATTGAATTAATTATCTCTTGAGTGCATTTGTTTAATTATTTTTTAAAAAACTCGTTTTGTTAACTGAGAGCCAAAGGCAAAATATCCTGGACATTTGGCAAAATATAGAACTGTAGGTCGTGTTCGACAGTTTGGAATAATGAAGATTACCGTGCTAAGTGTC
The DNA here is from genome assembly GCF_965113315.1 of Podarcis vaucheri. Lineage (NCBI taxonomy): Eukaryota > Metazoa > Chordata > Lepidosauria > Squamata > Lacertidae > Podarcis > Podarcis vaucheri. The sequence goes on along the minus strand of NC_138758.1, from coordinate 10,526,501 downwards.
TGAATGATATGCTGATTGATTAATCTTGGGGCAAGTAATCTTTTTCACCCCAAGGGTCACATGATATTCCGGGCAAGCTTTCAGGGGCCACATGCCAGCGGTGGGCAGAGTTACAGGCCAAATGGGCAGGGCAATAAATGTGAAGGCTATCTTTGTTGAATAGGTTAATTTCTATACATACTCACACACCTCTATGTATCCTCTATCCATGCAACCAAGAAGCATGGTTACGCTTCAAGTAAATATTGCAGCCAGGCAGAATCATTCAGGATGTGGTGCAGGGTCATTGAGGGGTGTGGTCTGAAAAAGAGCTTCAAGGGCCAGATAGTGACATCTGGAGAGCTAAATTTGGTCCCCAGACCTGAGAATCCCCATTCGAGTTAATCAAACACAGTGCAACACGATTGGACTTCTTGTAGTTTTCTTTCTTCAGAACCCTTTCTGAGCTTGCAGACTATATGAGCAAACTGCTACTAAAAATTCCATTGGTCCCAAAAGAAAGCAGCTATTAAACAGAGCTAGTCTGCATTAGCGGTAGCAATACAGATAAGGCTGGAGTTCAACTCCACTCATTCCTGGCTATCGGCTATGCTGACTGTGACTGATGAGAGTTATAGTGCAAGAACATCACATTAACTACTCTTGGTTTACATGATTAAATAACATTCCCTGGCTCTGGAGTGGCTTGGGACTTCATGGCTACCACAGCAACTATGGGGCTATCCTAACATGTCATCAGCCCAACAAATGTGGCAGGCCACACTCTGGACCTGGTGCAGAATTCAACAGCCACATTGCTCACTGGTGCAAGATGGTTTGAGCATGTTACACCGATCCTGGCCCAACTACACTAACTGCCAGTCAGTTTCCTGGCCCAGACCTAAGTGTTGGTTTTGACCCATAAAGCCTTAAACAGCTGAGGACTGCAATACCACCTCTTTCCATATGAACTGGCCTGGACCCTGTGATCATCTGAGTGCTTCTTTGAGTGCCTCCTCCACAAGAGGTCTGTAGGGTAGTGTCAGGGGTTCAGAGACAGAGGCACAGGTGAGGGGGGAGACGGAGAGCGATGGGGAAGAATCCCAGGACAGTGAGGAAGAGGATGACAATGACTTGAGGTTTTCCATGAGTCTCTCAAGTGAATCGGAGGATTCCCAGAAGGGGGCGCCCCTAGTCAGGCCAAGGGGGGTCACAGGGGGGACCTGCCAGGAGCAGGGAAGCAGCAGGGAAACCCCGAGTGGGAGTGGGAGATCGGGGCCGGCTTCCCAGCAGGAACGAAGCGAAGAGAGTGGAGTTCCCAGTGTGACACACGGAGCAGAGCAGGAAGGAGACAGGGGAAGGAGATCGAGGCAGGACGTCCTGCCGGAAGGGGCGGAGAGTAGTACAGGGAGTAGTGTAAGTGTCAAGAGGAAGGTCAGGGGTAGCGAACGCGCGCCAAGTTCAAATGTGGAGGCGCGCGGAAATGGAGAGAGCCCGGAGGAGGAGCCTGGCCCCAAAGCACGAAGGAGGGGGGAGCAGGCATCTGAGGAATCCGCTTCAGGAGAGAGCAGGAGGGAAGGAACCCAGGGGGGCAGGAAGACCCTGCGGAAAAGGAAAGACAGGAAGAGGTGGACTAGCACAAGCCTCTTAAACTGGTGTAGAGGCGGGACCGATTCAGAGGGGACTTCAAACGTCTAGCCTAAGAGACGCGGGGCTGCACGCCTCGGTTGTGGAACCAATAATGAACTGCAATAAACATCCTTGTATATAAGAAGAGCCTGGCGTTGGTCTTTTGTGAGCTGAGACCTGAGGCAGCCCTGACAGGTAGCAACATGAGAACAGGCCTTTTCTGTGGAGGGTCCCTATTTATGGATGGCTCCCCCATCCACAGGCAAAAACATTCCTCTATAACCAGGCTTTTGGCTCCTTAATTGTGTTTGTAGGAGGGGACTCATTTGTTTTTGTTTTTTGGTCGTGTATTTTGTGTTCTCATTTTGTATTTTTATGTTGCACACTGCCCTGTAATCTTTGGATACTTTGCAGTGTACAAATGTTTATTATTATTATTATTATTATTATTATTATTATTATTATTATTATTATTCAGGAGGAGTGAAACATAACCTAGGGAATGCTTGGTGAAGTGTGCCCTCTCTTCTTCAAAAAATTGGTACAATTTGCACTTAAAGGCAAACATACCTAATCTGCACCTTCCAAAACAATTTGTGAACCAAAACATAGCAATCTGTCGAAATGTTCCCTTCTCCAAATTTTGGATTGCAGTTTTCTAGCCAAGTAATCGACACAAAAATGCATCTATTAGGGAGAAGTGTGCATGAGGACGCAAATATTGATGAAAATAATGTACCAAGATGTGTTATGCTTTTTAAGATATGGAAATTGCTTTGTAAAGCTGTTTATAATATGCAGAATTGCATAGAAACATGTACATAGTTGGAGAAAGTTGCACTAAAGCACTGATTTTTTTATTGAGGGCCTTTAAAAAATAAACGGATGTGGAAATGTGGAGAACTGAACTTTAGAATGGAAAAATGAGAAACTGAGAAAAATTAAAACTGGCATATTCACCCATTCCTTAATTTACATTTTAACCATGGATCAAGGTTTTATTCCATAATGATATGCCAAGTTTGCTTCTTGGGTTCGCATCCCTGGTTTGTTCAAGTGAACTATGAATGGTAACCCATTATCTGTTGTTTTCTGTGACCTGCAAATACATGAACTGTGTGACTCCACTGAAGAGCATTGTTTTTGAGATACCGTAAACCTGCAGTGTGATGGTGAATCATCCTTCACATTGCAGTAGTTCAGTCCTTGATATTATAGTCATCATGTTGTGGACGTGCATTTCTGAGCCACTCCTTAGGGGGCTAGGTTGCAAGGATATTGCACAGCCGACAGTCAGACCAAATGTATATTTTTATGCTTGTATCTTTCAGCAATACTGAAGTTGTTCCAGGGGTTATGAAATCTGGTGGGGAGGGTTTCTTGGGTTAAGCACAGAGATTTCCAAGGTGTTTAGTCACCCTTGTTTGCTTGTTATATTGGCTCACCATCTTTTCTCTTTTTGTGTTTGTGTAAGCCCATTTTACCTGCATTAGCTGGATAGCTAAGTCCAGAAGCTCATCTTCCAAAGAGCTCTTGTGCCAAAATGGCACAAAACCAGGACTGAGGGTGGGCTGCGGCTTCGTGAACATTTAAACAAACTCCACAACTCTGTGTCGGAGTTAATCCTAAACTGGATTTATCTGCCTTTACAAAAGCACAATTTTCCTCCCATGGATGCACAACACCATTTCTCTGGCCTGCCTCCAACTTCGGTATCATTGTGATCCAGACCACATTTGTCTAAAAGAACTTTTTGGAATAGGTAGGCTGACTGTTGCATGCCACAGATAAGAATGCCCCATATTCCTTCTATCCTCAGCACAGTGTAATGTAGACAACATTTCTTTTCCTTTTCTCGCTTTCTCTCCTTCCGTCCCTCCCTCCTCAAACACATGCACCCACAGACGTCATGCACAGGTCCTAATTCAGCTGCAGTTGGGCAATCAAAAAATTGTTCATGTGTGATGACTAGTTGGTGCAAGCTTGTGTTCGCCTTTCATCCTGCTCATAAGAATGCATTGTAAAAACGAACATTTGAGAATGAGGTGAACATTCTTAGGTACATAATAACTAGCAGATCTGTGGTTTGTACCCAAATCCAAAAGGCAATATGCAGGACATTTGGGGAAGCAGGGTCCTATTCTCCAAGCAAGCAATTGGGGAAGGGTTCTGTCCCAGACATCTCCAGTTTTAAAGGTTCTGGTAGCAGATGACTAGGAAGGCATTTCTCTGTTTGAGGCTTTGGAAAGCTGCTGCCAGAGTAGACAATACCCCACAAAGAATACAGAGAATTGTAGTTTGTTAAGGGTGCTGAGAGTTGTTAATAAATGACAGTTCCCATGATTCTTGGGGGAAGCCATGATGCTTAAAGTAGTGTATGAGTGCTTTAAATTTATGGAGCGGATGTGGCATAATAGCCTGGCCTAATATAATGCATTTTCCCATTTCTTCCTGAAACCCTCTCTGCCAATCCTGCTCATTATTCAAGGTCTCACCTGATCCAAAGTCACTTTTCCATACATCTCCTCAATTTAGTGGACATCTCTTTTAGTCCATTTATAGTGGATTCATTTGTTAAACTTTAAGGCAATGCAATGTACAGTACTCTTGTAAAGTAGACTTGTCAGATTCTTCTGCATGACTATGACAACCTCACTTTATTGTCTTAATAAATGAAATAATGAAATCTAATTAACTGAATCTTGAGGACAGTTTCTTAAGAATCGCACACCTGATTACATGCCCCAAAGGCTGCAACCTCTGCAACCCTGATTTCCTATCTGTTTAAAGAGGCCCTTGAACGGGAGGTCAAATCTATGCTGCCCATTAGCCTGTCTTGAAAATTATGACTTCATAGGTCCATAAGCTTGGGATGTGGTTTGATTTCTTCTTCATTCAGTTACCAGCTATACTAACAAGGAGAGCTTCCATTTGAAAGTGAAATAAGGTTTTGTTTTGGCTGTTACCAATCTTTGTGAAGGACATTTTGATTGGTAGTAGCAGGTTATTAGCAGCAGTAGTATTAGTATTAATATAGAAGGCTGCCTTATACTGAGTCAGACCCATTGATTGATCTAGCTTAGTATTGTCTGCACTGGCTGGCAGCTACTCTGCAGGTTTTTAGGCAGGAGACGTCCCCAGCCTTACCTTCATTTCCAGTAATAAGCACTTGGGAAGGAAACAGGATGAGGAATAAAATGTATGTATTTTATTTATTTCACATTCATTTTATACTACTTAATCACTGTAAATAAAACCTCTAAGCAGTTTACAATCAAAATAGCAATTACATTGGTGACAGCAATGCCAAACAGCTGGGCCTCCCTTGGCCTGGGAGCAAACCAAAGAGAAAAAGGCTTTCCCTCACATCTGTTCCTCTGCACCTTCTGAGAGCTGATTGGCTCCCAGGGGAGGACTTAGTCACAGCATGGCAGAGCAACATCCAGAACCAGGAGGCTATCAGTCACATCCAAACCGAACGCATTTCCTTCACCCCTGCACATACAACAAATTGGGCCGCCCAGTTAAATAGGGACCACAGTACCGGGTTGTAAATTTAAATATGCATGCAGATAAGAATTTGGCACCCTATTTTAGCAGCTCTCTTCTCTTTTCTTGCTGGAAAAGAGAAATGAGTGGATGACCCACTCTTGCTATAGGTAAGCCACAACAGAAATGCTACAGACACTTAACAAGCAGAGACCAGAATACATTTCTTCTATTTGTAATGCTAGCTTTAAAATCCTTGGTTTGGTAATAACTGGGCAAATCAGATGACCTCCTGGTTTAGTCAGCATGACTTTTCTGTGCTTTTCCCCCTCCCCCAAAAAGCCCCCTGTGTGGTTTTAGAAAAAAATAAGTATGATTCAGCCACTTTTACTGGGGTAAATTATAAAAAGCAGTTTTATTATTTTATTCTGCTGCATCTAACATTTTTGTATCCATCTCCATTATATACTGGTGTTATTAGGATATCTGTCTGGCTGCATCACACAAATAGTTTCAGGAGGAAAAAAACCTGTGCTCTCCGACTTTTGCAGTGAAAATGAGCAGGATCACAGTCATCTCTGTATATAGATGTGTTATTCTGAATGGGGTTTTCAAATGGAAATCAGTGTAGCAAATCCCAGTTCACTTTGTGTCAAATAGTGTTTTCTGGTTAGGTCAAGTTAGGCAAAGACTGGTCAATTTACAATCAAGGAAGAAGTCAGGACCATGGAGAGCTAATGTTGTCTCACCAGGGAGCTGCGTACTCTCCTGCTTATGATCCCAAGCAACTGGTATTCAGAGAGGCACGCTGCCTCTGTTCCTGGAGGTTATAGCCACCATGACCAGTAGTTATCAATAGTCTTATCCTCCATGAATATGTGTAATCCCTTTTCAAAGCCATCTGTGTTGAAGACCGTCACCACATTGTGTAATAATGAATTTATCTATGTTTTGTGTGAAGAAATACTTGCTTTCGTCTGCTTGGAATCTCCTCTTATTGGTGGTCTAGTATTGTTTGCTCTCTCACTAGGAGCTGATCTCCAAACTCCCTGGTGGAAGTCTTTTTCAGCTCTACTGACTAATATCTCCTTTAAAGTGGGGATGTTAGGGATTGAACCTGAGACCTTCTGCATGCAAAGCTATGACCTTTCCCAAAGAAAAGGGCACCCACATAAAACCATCTCTGGCAGAGGCAAGATCTGAGCAAGAAATTGATTGGTTCACAGCTCAGCCTCTTAGCTACTTCTCTCCAGTAGCTCATCAAAGAAGCTGACTTGACCACAGACAATGCTCAGTGCTCCAGGAAGAAGCAAATGTCTATGTGAATGTTTGAAGCGACTTTTTGATCCAAGCTTGAATTTAATGAGCATCAGCTTTCAATGTGTTATAAATCTGAGACACGTTATAAACCCCTTGGAAAATTGTCATTTTTACCTGAGATGTTTTGCAGCCCGCTAAACTCCTAAGCTGGAGATTACAGGCTGACCCTGAAGGACAAGATAACACATCAAAGAACAACTGATCTTTATAGCTGTCTGGCAGCATCCCACAGCTAGAGTGGCATCTATGCTCCCCTTGAAAGTGTTGTCAGATGTCAAGCAAGGAAGAGAGACGTCCAGAAAAAAACAGCAGAGGCTTGAAAGGGGCACAGGTTATTTGATTTTTAGAATGTACTGATCCCCAATATTTCTCTTTGCCCCCCTTGCCCCCCTCACAAAAGGGCATTATAGATTTACTTAAGAACCATGTCAATACAAAAGGCTGAATGTCATTCATTCTAATCTGACCCTTTCTGATAATGTGAGCAGCCCAGAAGGATTTAAGAACCCCTTGGAGACAGGAGTTCCCTAAGAAACCACATCTGTTAGGTGTACTTCTCACAGGGTTTTAGCCTGCCACGCATCCCCATTTCCAGAACACTCCATTCTCCCCTTCCTGCCTCCCCTTCCCCACCAGCAAATTATTGGCTACTGAATATGCTCAGTCCTCACTGAGCTGTTTGAGGACAGGGAAGGTTGCCCAATGCAATCAATCAATCAATATTCTTGTGCCTTTGCAAACTTTGGGTTTCCCTCAAGCATAACAATACCCTCTCTTGTTTTTTACTAGCCACACTGTGGCAACAATCCTATTGGCATTCACCAGCTGAGTTTGCTAATAGAAGGAGTGATTTATTTAGGTATTTCTTCAACCCTGCTATGCACACATATCAGTTTTCTTAATAGCCGTTACCTCCTGTTTAAAGTTCCGGGTGGCAGTAAAGGAGCATTTTCCTTCAGTGCTTCTAGTTTCCATAAGGCAGCTCTTGAAACACATGAATGCCACTGTTCTGACTGAGATCGCAGGAGAGTTTGATCTTCCTGTTTCTTTGAATGGAGTTGCAAGGTTATCCGCCAATTTCTGGTCCCGCATCACAACTGGCCTGTGGCTTTCTTGACCCAGAGTGTTGCCGAGAGCTGCCAGCAACATGTATAATTCATGGCACGAGGACTCCAACAATGGCACCTTTCCCGCTCACACGCGCAAACAGATGGAGCAGTGCATGGGGCCGAGAAGCCGCCACTAGTGTGCGCCAAGGCTGCGGTGCTGTTGCCAGATAGCACCAGAAGCAGAACAGATGAGAGAAAGAATAAAGGAACAGAATTCTTGTGTGCGAAGGTTATTGCATTTGTCAACTCCGGGGCTACTGAGGTGCACTGAGAGCCAGAGGAAGATTAAAGTCTCTCGAACACCTCAACGTTTTATTATTGTTGCCCTTTCCTGGAAATGTATTGGAAAATGAGGAACCTGCCTTATGCTGAGGCAGACCCCTAGCCCATCTCACATAGCATTCAAATTCTCTGGTCTTGCCGTGGGTCTCTAAGGTTTCAGACTGCCCTAACCAGAGATGGCGATGATTTATTTATATGCTGACTGGGTTACCTCCACCATTCAGGGCAGCTCCCAACAAAACCCAGTAAAAACACAATACAACATCAACTACTAAAATTTTCCCTGAACAGGGCTGCCTTCAGATTCTTTTTAAAAATCACATAGTTGTTTATCTGTTTGACATCTGCTTGGGGGGCATTTTGTGGGGTGGGCACGACTACCAAAAAGGCCCTCTCGCTGGTTCCCTGTAGCTTTGCTTCTCGCAGTAATGGAACCAGCAAAAGATCCAGTGTGGTGAGTGTGGAGAGCCAGTGTGGTGTAGTGGTTAAGAGCGGTAGTCTCGTAATCTGGGGAACCGGGTTTGCGTCTCCGCTCCTCCACATGCAGCTACTGGGTGACCTTGGACCAGTCACACTTCTCTGAAGTCTCTCAGCCCCACTCACCTCACAGAGTGTTTGTTGTGGGGGAGGAAGGGAAAGGAGAATGTTAGCCGCTTTGAGACTCCTTAAAGGGAGTGAAAGGCAGGATATCAAATCCAAACTTCTTCTTCTTCATCCTCAGAGCTGGACCTCAGTGTCCAGGCTAGGCAATGGGGGTGGAGACGCTCCTTCAGGTATACAGGGCCAAAGCTGTTTAGGGCTTTAAAGTTCAGCACCAACACTTTGAATTGTGCTTGGAAACATACTGGGAGCTAGTGTAGAAATCCTTTAGGACTAGTGTTATATGGTCCTGGCAGCTGCTTCCAGTCACCAGTCCAGCTGCCACATTCTGGATTAGTTGTAGTTTCCAGGTCACCTTCAAAGGTAGCCCCACGTACAGTGCATTGCAGTAGTCCAAGCAGGAGGTAACTAGGGCATGCACCACCCTGATGAAACAATGCACATGCAGGTATGATCTGAGCCAGCATACCAAGGATTGAATCCAGAGGCTTCTGCATGCAGAGAATATGCTTCACTGCTGATCTACCTGCTGTCGTCATCACCTAAGAGCATAAGATGTGCTGGCTGGATCAGGCCAGTGGCCCATCTAATCCAGCATCCTGTTCTCACACTGGCCAAACAGGTTCCTATGGGGCGCAGTGTATAATTTGACAAGAAAGAGATTTTATCTATGGGAGATGTTGTTGTTGTTGTCGTCATTGTCATTGCGTGGCGAGTTCCCGCCCCCAGTGGAAATAAAGACACATGACACAATTATTTAAGGTTAATGGGCTAAATATGACCACAGCTTTATTGGTTACAAGTGATGAGCGGTATTGGCTTTGGCATTGGTCCTAACAGACTATCCGGCTTCAGCATGTCCACTTGAAGTCCGGGAAGGGTTAACCATCAGTCCTGCTGATGCACATCAACTAGGAACTCCCCCGGGGTCACCGCTTGGGGGCGTGCGTTAGGCGCTCACCTCCATAGGCTTCGGACAGGGCCACGCCCCCGAATCCTTTATCGGACTACCCTTCAATATGCAGGGCAGGTTATGGTTCTTCCTCCCCTCTTCCATCTACAAAACAATACCAATACCAATGCCTAAACGGCAGTACTAAGAAAGTTGTGACAATTTGCTACGAGGTAGGTGAAAACCAAGTCAAGGAATGAAAAGCTTAAAGGGTGGGAGGGTAGGAAACAGGAACAGCTGGTATGCGGGAAAAGAGGGAGATTCCCAGCCATGCCTGCGTTTAAATTGGGTGGGCCACGCCCCCAAAGCCAGCCGATTGGCTGGCCAGGGGGTGATACAACCGGGCATTCTCCCAATCGCACGGGGGCCGGGCTCCAGCCATGGCACGCGTGGTGGGGCCATGATGCCCACAATCCCACCTCCTCTGCAAGGCGGAAGTGGCTTTAGCATTATTATTGATATACAGTGGTAGCTCTGGGTGTGAACCCCTCTGGTTCCGGAGCCCCCTTCACATCCTGAAGCAAACATAACCCACGTCTGCATGTGCATAGGTCACGATTCGCCGCTTCCGCGCATGCGCGGGATGTCATTTTGAGCGCCTGCTCATGCGCGAGCAGCGAAACCCGGAAGTAACGTGTTCCGTTACTTGCGGGTCGCCGCGGAACGTAACCTGAAACGCTCAACCCGAAGCTACTTCAACCTGAGGTATGACTGTATATTTATTTATACCCTGTCTTTTTCCCTGATGGAACTCCATGCAGCTTCTAGATAAAAGCAAGAACCACTGAAAACATAGAAAAACCTATCATTTATAAAGCACCCAAACATTAATAGAAATAATGCTATATGCATCTATAAAATCTGTTTAATTCATACCAATTATTACCATAAAGACAGCACGGCACCAACCCTTTCATTAAAAGCAGTTAGTTCCCAAAAGCCTGTTGGAACATGAAAGTCTTCAGCTGCTGCCAGAAGGACAGGAAGGAGGGAGCCAGTCTAGCTGTTCTAGAGAGGGAGTTCCAGAGCCTGGGAGCAGCAGCCATGCAAGCAAAAACATACAAATGAAAGCTCCCTCGGAACTACACAGCCAATCAGAGCACGTAGTGTATCATTGAAACTCATGCCACTCTGCCTCTTGGCTAGTTGACTTTAACACTAACAGAATTAACCCTTATGTTGCAAATGGAATGATCCCTGCTGTTGCATTTCCAGCTTGCTGTATTACACTATGCTCTGCAAAGAGGTGGTGGTGGTGGCAGGGACACAAAGCAACCTTCAGGATTCGCTAGCCCAAGTTTGCCTATACTTGCATGTTCAGTCATAAAGGAATGCAATATCAGAATATTTCAAGACTGAGGCATTCTTTGGGCATGCTTCGAGGAGCAGGGGAGCCGCTTTTGCGCAGGCATTTGTGCATATAATACTATCACATGGACATACTGTGCAGGTCTTTCTCATGCATTCTGCATCCCACTGAGGCAAAGAGCACTGATCCGATTAGAAAGATCCATGCAATTGGCACCACCCACATGGTCATAGTGTTCTCATGCGCACACCCCTGGAGCATGAAATCACACTGCATGGAAGTGGCTCCCTCATGCTGCTCTGAGCAGGTGCGAAGAAGGCCTAATTGCCCATGGAATTGACTTTGAAAGCTGGATCAGTTTGCACAAAAAAAGGGCCTGAAGTTCAATAGGGTAACAAGACAAATTGAAAGAATTCTGGACTAACTTCCCTGCTATTGTCCAGCAGTGAATTGCCCCCTTTGATGTGTATAATTTAGAAGTCCTGTGTGTTGTAGCAAGGCAATTGTTGCTCAAAATGACTGCCTTTTAATCATACAATTTTCTCAGTCGCTTTTTTGGAGCTTGCTCGTAATTCATTGCAATTTGCGCTTGGCACAGTGCTCCAGAGCTGTGTTTCTAAATTGGAAAGAGCTTTGAAATTCACCCTCAGCCTATTTGTCTATTTGATTTGCATCATTAGATTTGTTTGTGTTAACATTTGGGCTAAATTCTCCCCTCTGATCAATGAATGCATGTCTCTGATAAGGAGCAGGAATGAAACATTCGCTCAGCTATGCCGTGTGTGCAAACTCCCTTTGCTTTGAGCAGAGACCACTTTCCTGATGCAAAATAATATTAATAAAAAACTAAATTCCACAGGGATGACCGAAAGAATCGCATATCCATTGCTCAGAAACCATAGCAGATTCCCAGTAAGAGTTATATATGTTCTGCAGTTACCTGTAAATTGTACATCAGATGGGTTATATTCACTGCTCTTGAAGAGCTGGCGATGAAGCTGCTTCTGATGATACATCTGTGGAAGAAAGGATATAAGAAATAAATGCCTGAGGAGGTACATTTCTCACCTGGTTTGCACACTTCGTGGTGACAGCATCCAGCATACCGCAGAGAAGCAACATGGCTCAATGGTAGAGCGTCTGTTTTTCATACAGAAGGTCCCAGGTTCAATCCCCAGCCTATCCAGGCAGGACTGGGAAAGAACCTGGTTTGAAATCCTGGAAAGATGCTGCCAGTCAATGTAGACAATACTGAGCTTGATGGACCAATGACCTGACACTGTATAAGGCAACTTATTAGGTTTCTGTGCTCCTATATCTGAAAATTCTCCCCAAATTACTCCCCACTGATATCTTGCCCTCTCAACGTGTCACAGATGACAATAGCAACATACTTGTCACATTTCTCTTCATATGCCAAAATTCCACCCAGGGCCGGCATCAACAGCTGGCATCCTTTTTAGCAGCTGGCTGTGTCCACTGCCATCTCTAGCCCTGATCCTCAAACCAATGGCTTGGTCAAGAAGGTCACCTGCTATTTTAATGGAAATATGACCTATGTGGGCCACTCCATCTCCACTGTGCTGTCATATCTCTAGTCTCCTCCAGCTTTCCTATCCATTGCTCAGCAACCAGTCAGTGAACTGTCCCATACACAGGGGCTGAAGACAAGAATATATGGGAAACAGGTTCAGAAAGTGACAATAGCCCCCAGATCTAAAGGATAAGAAGAGCCTCCTGCATCTAGCATCTAGTCTAGGTTTACCAGACATCCCTGGTTCCTGGGGACAGTCCCCAGATTTGCAAATCTGTCCCCGGATGAATTCCATCCCCAGAATGCCCCCAGATTTGCAAATCGGTCCCCTGGAAACGTGACAGCAGCAGCCTCAGCAGCCCAAAGCCAGCCTGTTATCGCAGTTGGCTCTGGCTGGCTTCAGGAGCTGCTTGCTGCCCACTGCCGTGGTGCCTGCCATTTTTCCTGTGCTACAGCAGCGAGCAGCTCCTGAAGCCAGCCAGAGCCAACTGCGATAACAGGCCGGCCCCTCCTGGGCAACGGCCGCCTGCCCATGACTCCCGAGCCTCCCCTGATCTGTCAAAACAAAGGGGCAAGGGGGAAGGGGATCAGGGAAGGTTCAAGAGTCACGGGCAGGCCAGTTTTTTAAAAAACTCTGCGCATTCATGTTTCACAGGGTGCGAAAGAAGGGCTTTGCACCTTTATACAAAATGCATGTGTGCTTGGGCCCAGGGTCTTTTGCCTCGCTATCCCCACTACTGACTCCCTGTTGCTACTCAGCTTTTTTAAAAAAGTGTCCCCGGATTCGTTTAAAAAAATCTGGTAACCATAATCTAGTCCATCTAGTTGCATCTAGCCCAGCATCCTGTTTTCACAGATACCGTATTTTTCGCACGATAGGACGCACCGGACAATAGGACGCACTTTGTTTTAGAGAGGGGAGAACAAGGGGGAAAAAATCTCCCCCTCTCTGCCCAGCGCCCCTTCAGTGAAGCGGCAGGAGGCGCTGCACAGAGAGGGGGAGAACTTTCCCCTCTTGTTTTCCCACTCTAAAACAAGGTGCCGTTTAAGGTGCGTTCAGCCAGCTACCTTGGAAACCTGGAGAGCGAGAGGGGTCCGTGTGCACTGACCCCTCTCGCTCTCCAGGCTTCAGGTTCCTTTCGACCTGCTCTTTGGAGCTGGCAGAGGGAAGCCCACCACCAGCCCCAAAGAGCAGGTCAGGGGGCAGCGGAAAGGCGCAGCAGAGAGGCTCCTGCCATAGCCGCGCGTCACCTCTCCAGCCGGGAGACGGTCGCGGGGGGCTGCTTTAGCCCCGCGCGTGCTCTCCCGGCTGGAGAGGTGACGCGCGGCTATGGCAGGAGCCTCTATAGCTGCACGTCACCTCTCCAGCCGGGAGAGGGTTGCGGGGCTATGGCATCTTCGCTCCATAGGATGCACACACATTTCCCCTTCATTTTTGAAGGGGAAAAAGTGTGTCCTATAGAGCGAAAAATACGGTACCAACCGTATTCCCTAACAGGAAGCCCACAAGCAGGTTCTTAGTGCACTTTCCCTGCTTGTGTTTCCCAGCAACTGGTATTCAAAGGTATATGCCTCTGATAATGGAGGTAGGACTTGGTCCTCATAGCTAGTAGGAGCCATCAGTAGTCTTATCCACTATGAATTTGTCGAATCCTCATTTAAAGCCATCCAATTTTATGGCCGTTGCTACTTGAAAAAGCAGCAGACCCAAAGGTATATTCATTTTAGAACTTATTTATAGCTGCCACTGTCCAAGAGAGTGTTAATGCTAGCATCATATTGGAAGAAAGCCAGGATATTAAAAACAAAACAAACAAACTGCCTGAACATAGTATGGCATTTTTAATTGACTCTAATGTTTGTGGGTAGATGACATATAGACCTCTGAGCCTCACAAAGCTCTTTGTCAAGCTGAAAAGTACGAAGAGCATCATGTTATTAAAACAAGCAATATATAGAGAAGTGAAGTTAATAAGGGAAGCATTCTAATATCTGGAAAAGACTGCTCCTCAGTTCTGACCAAATGAATCTATGAAGCATTCAGTTAAACATAAAGTATGCTGGTTTGCATCATTCCTTGACTAAGAACTAAAGTAAGACAATATTTTCTGTCCCCAATCTGCATTCAGATGTAAAGATGCTGCCCTTATTAACTTCATTTCTTCATAAATTTTGAAAGTGGTATTGCTTCCATGACCTTGTTATAATTAGCTTGTTAATGAGCTATTGCCTGCTAATCCATATAATTCTTCTGACAGGCAGACAGCCCAAGAGATTAACAAAGTTTGACCAATATCTCAGACTCACTGGTAAAGCTTCTTCAGCTTCTGACAGCAATATAAAGATCTCTGTCTTTGATTAATGCAATCTATTATGTGCATAAACCTCAAATGTAGAGCTGAAATGCAATTCCATCGTTTGTGTCCTTTTTGTAAAGAGGGGATTGCCACCTTCTTTCATTCAGCCCCAGTTTCGATCTGACATTGTAGTACAGTGCTAATAAATCTGGAATTTATTAGTACAGACTTCCGGGTTGGCGCCATCGCCGAATGGCGGACTCCCTCCGAGCTCCGGAGGGAGTCTGCTCGGCAGGGGCTGGGTCCTACCGCGCCGGCGACGCGGGGACCCTTAGAAACCACGGGAACGGATCCCGTGGACATGGTGACTTGGCTGGCACCGTTATCGCTCTCCCGGCTTGTGAAAGAGCCTTTTTAAAGGCTACGGATCGGGCGCCGGGGAGTAGCGTGGTGCTTTGAGTCCTCCGCTTCCCCTGCCGGGCGCAGCCGCATGCCATTCGGCGGAGAGCGCTGGCTTCTTCCAAAGGAAATTCGGACAATTGATCAACAACCCGTGAGTAATTGGGCAACCGGGTTTAAAAGGAGGAAAAAAGAAAATTTTTTCCGGATTTGGCACGAGCGGGAGGGGATCCAAAAAAGGAAGTCAGTCCCCTCCCTGATTGTAAACATGCTAAAACAAGGACTGAGAAACCAAGATCTATTCAGAAGCTTATTGATGATAAAAACTACCAACTCCACGATGTGAATTATAAGAACTGTGCTGGAGGAGAGGAGTCGAGGGTGAGGAAAAAGCAACCCCCCCCCCTGGGAACCGGGGCGATTCGGACAGCCTGGCGAAGAGAGATGGAGATTTTGACAGCTGTCAAAGGAGCTGTCAAAACTGGAAATTATAAAGAGGACTTTGCTACAAGTTCTTTGCTGGTTAATTTTGTTACAATTTGATATAAATATGGATATAAACTGTTGGGAAAAAGAAACAACAAATTGACTTTTGGATTAGAGGATACAAAGTTATTGTAATCCCTCTAGAGGGGATTCGGGACATTACAAGTGTCGTATGTGGAAAACTACTCTGGGATGTGCAAAGGTCTTATCTCCTGGGAAAGCTGCAGAACTGAAATATTATTTTGTCTACAGAGGTGACTATAACACAATAGAATCTTCTATTGAAGCAAGAAAGGAACTGGACGTAAGTCTGTGTCCCTGAATAACAAACCTCTGTAGAGACGTTAAATTTTGGAACAAGAATGTTTTGACAGCTGAACAAGACAGAAACCTGAGAAACCAAGAAATAAAAGAGTAGATGACTGAATACGACACGGAAAGAATAATGGGAGGAGCAACAAAAGATTAAAGAAAATTAAAGGCCTCTATTAGATTGGATTTTCGAAGTTAAACATCATTAAGACAACCAAATCCGAAGAAAACAGCATGATGGACTGAGATAAATTTGGCTGTGGACTTAAGATCTCCAGGCCGACAACATACAGACAAATGGACATGGGGAATCAAAACCGGGGAAGGAAGGGGGAACATTAGAATCCAAAGGCTTTGTAACCAACTTTTTGAATTTCTCTATACTTTCTATCTTATATTCTTTATAACTTTGATATTTTACGTTTCTGTTTTTTCTTTTTTTTTTAGAAAGGGGGAACTCGTGGAAGGAATGAGAGCGGATCTTGGGGAAAATTTTGTTCTATTATAAGACGAGGAGTGATGCTAAGATGGTGTAAATTTAAATTGGTTTATGAGTATAATATATTATGTTTAATTGGGGATGAGAACTTGTGGAACCAACTTAGATAAAGGGGAATACAATCGGGAGGGGAAGGAGGAAGTCCCAGAAAGAAGGTTATGAAAAGAAGGGTCTAAATTAGTTTCTCTTTTTCTTTCTTTCCTTTATCTTTCTTATTTTCCTATTCTGTTATTATTGGAAATTTTAATAAATATGATTATAAAAAAAAAAATATTAGTACAGGCATCTCCTGATTCAGATGTGTCTGGATGACACGTAATTGTGCACATACACTCAGCAGTGAAACTGGAAGTAGCCCAAAAAAGTCACAGAGAAGGGTGGGGGGGCAGAGCAGGCTTATGCTTGCTCCAGTGATGCACACAAGGGGTCCAGAATGGAACCCCCGCACAAAATGAGGATTGCCTGTAGTGAGTAAATAGAATACTGGAAGATCCTGCAGTCACAAACATATGTTCCTTGCTGCGGGAATTTATATATATAAACATTTATAAACTACACAGGCGGTAAATATCTTTAAAAATGTAATACTATAATAAAACGGAAATAAAGTCAGACACATCACTAAAAGCTGATGGGGAAAAGAAATCTCAGGTTCTAAAGGCTTGTCTGAATAGTACAGTTTTCAGAAGATCTTTAAAGCCAGGTATGACTCCTACCAAACCTCTATCGGCAGAAGTTGTGTCCACTAAAGGCTTGGTCCCTGGTAAATGCCAGCCAAACCTCAGATGTGTGGAAAACCAGTAGAAGTGGCCCATCAGAAAACCTCAGTGATCCTGTTTGAGCATCAGAATGCAGGCAGCCTTTAAGGTGGTTTGGACCATAGTTGTTTAGGTGCTTTGTGAACTAACATAAGAACCTCAGGAAAGGTGGATTCAGATATGTGAACTGCAGTGTCAAGAGAACTGAGATTGGTATTGGATGCCACCAAGCTGAACCCTTTTCTCAGTGCAGGATCTAGAATGCCACATTATCCTCGATAGGTGGTCACTTAACCTCTGTTCAATGTCTCCAGCAAAGCAGAACCTACCACCTTCCGAGGCACTGCCATCCTTGACCCACTGTCAAACAGCTCTTAAAATTAGGAAATTCCTCCTAATGTTTGCCAAGATTTGCTTCCCCCCAAATTCCCACCCACTGGTTCTAGTACTCTGGAGCAACAGAGAACAAGTCTACTCATCTTCTGCACAACAGCACTGTGATATATTGAGCACAGCTATCAAGTCTTTCCTTAAATCTTCTCCAGATTAAATATGCCGAGTTCTTTCAACTGTTTCTGATAGGCCTTGGTTTCCATATGTGAATAACTGAATTTAGACTGGAAATATTAGAAACTGAGAGGACCGAAATTGACAAATCCTTGGTTACTCTAATATAAAAGTAGCTCAACAAATTTTTGATCTTTGACATTTTGGAAATAGAGGATTCTGAATACCCTATTCAGGGATGGGGAACCTGCATCTCTCCAAGTTGTTGTAGGACTACAACTCCTATCTTCTCTGGCCATTGGTCATGCTGGCTGGGACTGATGGGAGTTGGACTCCAATAACATCAGGAGGGCCACAGGTCCTCCACCCCTATCTTACTTGAAGAGAGCGATGAAATGTGTGTACATAGCAAATTCCATGTTCATATTTCATATGGAAGTTCCTTAAGAACTTTGATGCCTCCCCCATGAGCAGCTAGATGAATGAGCAAGCCCAAAAATCAGTGTCAACTACTACTTTATTTTACATATGATCAGGTTGGTCTAATGAATGACTGGAGGTCTAAAATGCTGTGCTTCTTTCTGGACAGGAATAGCCCAACATCTACTGTTTACAGTCTGCTAACCTCTGGGTTACACTACTGCAATGCACTGTAGGTGGGGCTGCCTTTCAAGAAACTTCAGCTGTTGCAGAATTCAGTGGCCAAGTTGTTCTCTGGAACTAAGCAGTTTGAGCACATAACACTAATCTTGGCTACGAATTAGTTTCCAGGCTCAATTCAAAGTGCTGGTTTTTAACCTACAAAGCCTTGTGCAGCTTCAAATGGCAGTCCTTCAAGGATTTCCTCTCCCTATATGAACTGACCCTGAAAGCACCATATGACACCTTTCTCCATGTGCCCCAACCACAGGAGATCCAGAGAGAGAACTGGCCTTTACAGTGGTGGCTCCCTGCTTATGGAATGCTCTCTCTGGGCAGTTTCATGTGGTGCCCTTTTTGTCTAGTTTTAGACACCAGGCAAAAATATTCTTTTTTACCTGGGCTTTCAGCTCTTAGTTTGAAGGGTTTTTAAGCCTCTTTTAGTGTGGTAGGGTCTGCTAGACCTGTCCTTTATTTGTATAGATTTGTTTGTGTGTTTTATAGGATTTTATGCATTGTGATTATTGTAATTGGTTTGGATATTTCTGTTGCGTCTGTAAGTTTCTTTGAATCATATTTATGAGTAAAGCAACTAATAAATATGAATAATGACAACAACAAAAAACAGTGTCACAGTATTTCCCACTTTTAAAATACCATCCATATTTTAAAATGAGTACTGCCCTATCAATTGGGCATTAAGGTTGGCTCTGGTGAGCTGGTGGCCTAGAGCA
This sequence comes from Podarcis vaucheri, assembly GCF_965113315.1. Taxonomy (NCBI): domain Eukaryota; kingdom Metazoa; phylum Chordata; class Lepidosauria; order Squamata; family Lacertidae; genus Podarcis; species Podarcis vaucheri. Next base: position 10,507,667 of record NC_138758.1, on the reverse strand, counting down.
AGCTTAATGAGATCAACAAAGGAAATTACACTGTGTGTCAGTCTGTGCCTGCATGATACAAAAGACCAGTAGGGTTTGATCTAGCTCTGTAAATCTGCTGGTTCTGGGTGCTCGCAGACTGGGTGGTCTGAGAGCACCCTCTGAATATTCAGTGTACAATGAACTGCTGAGTAGAGCTGGATGAAACACTATTGGCTCTTTTTTGTCACCTGATCCCTCCTGGGTGGGGAGCTGCACTCTCTGGCCATCTCCAGTGGTGGCACTGCAGAGCAAACAAATCAGCTTTGCAGAAGGAGCCATGTACAAATGCCACATGGACAAACTAGGGCTTAGTTAGTCCTTGACGCAGGTGGACTGCTGTGTGGGGAGGCAGAAAATGCACCGTGTTCTCCGGTGCCTGTGAAACAGCTCACTGCATGTGGCAACTGCCACATGGACACAGCATTTAGCAGCTGGCCACTAGTGGCTGAGCTCCATGAAGAAACCTTACAAGAGGGGCACCCAGGGGGAAAAAAGAGTTCTCTGTGGAGCACTGGGACGCAGCTGAGAGACCAGTTTGAAAAAGTGATGCTAAGCACATAGCAGCTGTCAGATGGCAGGCAGATCAACAGGAGTGTGTATCCCTGCTGGAAGCAGTTTGTCATCACCCATTTAGGTGCTGAATATTTTAAACGACATGCAGATTTCCTTGAATGCTAGATAGCAGCATTCCTTCACCAGATAGAGGTAAGGGCAACAAACGTGAATTCGCTAATGGCATCCAGTAGGTAAACTACATTTTCCTAATGCAATTACACTATCAGACCTGAGCACGGGATAAATGAACTTCCTTGTCTCCCCGGTGGGGACAGCTTGATGAATGTGAGGTTCACTCCAGATGGCCGCTGGAATCCAAAGTGCACCTCTTGGATAAATATGCCATTAATCTTACCGCAAACTACTTCTCTGCTGGAAATATCAGTACCCAAAGAAGCTGCAAAACCCAGAACTGTGAGAAGTCTAGGAGATGAGCACATTGGCGCTGAATGCATCACGTTCACCTTTGCTACTCTTTGTTTAACCAATTGTTGTGATTATACTCATAAGGAGCAATTCACAAACAATTTGCATCTTCATCTGACAAAAGTGACTGTTGGAAATTTGAGTGCAACTTAGTTTGCAGAAGATTTTTTTTTTCTTGTGGGTTAAAACAGGGATGTCCATATTCCCTGACTATCCCTGCATCTTTAATTTCTTGAGGTAACCTCTCTGTTTCTTTGATGTTTAGACTGATAGATCTCAGGTGTATTCCTAGCAATTTCAACCTGCTCCTTGTAACAGGAGGTGCAAGGGGTTGAATGTGTTTTGTGCTGTATTTCCAGCAATGCCTGAGGGGTTCAGTTTCTGTGCATTCCGCTACAAGCTCTCCTAATAAGTTCTGATTTGCACATTATTCCAGGAGAACAATAGCTGTCCTTTGGGTTTTACACTTGTCTAAAATTTGCTATTGGTAGTAGTAGTAGTAGTAGTGTGTGTGTTTATTATTTATTTCATTGATGAACTGCTTTTCCTATGAGGCATCTCAAGGCAATTTACTATATATATATAGATACATACACAGTAAAACTATGGAATATGTAAAAACAAAAACAATAAATACATATAAAGCAGTTGAAAACCACAACATCAGTTACATTTATAAAATCAATTTCAAATCTAATGCAGATACCAACCAAGATAGCACTTGTTGAAAGAGAAAAGTCTTCAAAATGCAACTGAAAGGCAAAAAAAAAAAAAGAGTCAGTGCTTGTTTGATATGTAACAGAGGGGAGTTCCAAAGATAGGCGTCACCACACTAAAGGCCATGTTCCAATATTGGGATTGAATTGACCTTTTCACTGGATGATATATGCAAGATGCCCTCTACTGCAGAACGCAGTGATCAGTTTGGTATATAGGGGGTGAGATGCTATTTTACATACACAGTTTATCAATATAGTTCTTACTTCCCCAAACATACCAAAATACATATTTTAATGTTTGTGTGTGTGTGTGTATACCTCTATCTGAAGATCACAATGTGATTTATAGCATAAAAATACAAAAGGAAAATACAAAATACATTAAAAAACAAAGCCAAACAAACATACAAACAGAAAAAACAGTATCTCCTTCCCACATTTAAAAAGTCCCAGATTCTTTAATCAGACAAAGGCCTGGTTATAGAGAAATGTTTTTCATTTGACACCTAAAGATATGTAATGAAGGCACCTTGGGGAGAGCATTCCACAAGTGGGGGGGCCACCCCAGAAAAGACCCATTATTGTGTTGAAACCCTCTGGACCTCTAGTGTAGGAGGCATATGAAAGAAGGCCTCATATGATGATCACAGGGTCCAGGTCAGTTCATATTGAGAGAGGCGGTCCTTGATGTATTGTGGCCCTGAGCCATTTACAGCTTTACAGGTCAAAACCAGCACTTTGAATCGGGCCCAGAAACTAATTGGCACCTGGTCCAGGATTGATATTGTATACTCAAACTGCCTTGCCCCAGTGGGCAACCTGGCTGCTGAATTTTGCACGAGCTGAAGTTTATGAACTGTCTTCAGAGGGAGCTCCATGTATAACACATTAATCTAACCTAGAGAATACCAGAGTACAGACAACAGAAGTTAGGTTATCCCTGTCGAGATACAAGTCCAGCTGGGCTACCAGCTAAAGTTGATCATATATTTTAGGCATGCATACAGTGAGAGGAACTACATAATTGAACACACATTTTGTGATAAATTATTTTCCAGGCAGATTATGTTGTTGTTTTAAAAGGCAGATTAATGCAGTAACGGGATGAAACACAATTATGAATGGGAGAATTTTTTTTTTAAAAAAATGGAGAGAAATAGATTGATCCCTTCAGATCTACCTACCACTGATTTATGGCCACTTTGACGTCTCTGACTTCATGCGATTTCTATGCAGCCATTTTATACTGAAATCCACACCAAGAACAGGCTAGTGAATGTTACTTATTTTTTTCCATAGATTTATACCCTGCGCTTTCTCCCAGTGGGAGCCCAGAACAGCTAACCATATAAGTTTCAGTAATAACAAGAAAACCACACTAAAAATACCAATAAAAGCATACGAACCAGCCAGTATAATTAGTACTGAATTTATGGACACAACAAGGATATGCATTGCATTTCACTGCAAATCCACAGAAGGTGAGAATTATAGAGTGGATCAGAAGAATCTGGGAAATTGCTCTCTCTCTGGAATAAAACATATTTTGGTAGTAGTCAGCTACAATTCTCAAGCCAATACGTTTCTAGAAAAATGGTCTCTCTTCATCAGTTTATGGGGCACTATTAATTACAAGATAAAAACCAGCCATGTATTTAATCCTCATTGTTATAAACCACCTACTTTGTATTGATAATGTACTATACCTTCACAGTGTTAGTTATGGTTGTTGTAAGTTACAAATTATGTATTGTGTACTGTACATTATCATGACTGTTGTTTATCATCAATTTGTTGTTAAAAATGTTTCCAAGGTGGCCAGGGGACATCGGTGTGGGGGGAGACAGAGAAAGCAAAAAGCAAAACAACAACAACATTTAAAACTACACAGCACCAACTAGTTTACCACTGAACAAGTGAAAAAGGCATAAATATATGATTGTATATAATTTAAGAACCTGCAGAAAGAATAAAACCAATCATTATGAATGTCTGATGGAATAATAAGAGTTTTAAGGACCATCTAAAAATGATGATGGGGGCCAGGCTTAATGTATTTCCCCAGGGACATAGTTCCACAATAATGGGTGGAATCTAAACACTTATTTTTTAAAAATGCTTTTTAAAAAAACATTTTTAAAAATACATTGAATTTTCCATAAAGCTCACTATTGCCATCTAGTGTCACATTGTATATTGCACATAAAACACACTTAAAACATTTTATTTGCAGCTGTATAGCTGAGTCTGGTGTCACCAGTGAATACCCTAACACTGGCACCTGTCAATCTGATCTTAACTAATGGCCGGCTAGAAAACAGGACCTCTAACATTGATCCTGCAATTTTGTACTTGCTTAACCAAGTGTAATTTCTACGGAACTCAGTGGGGCTTACTTTTGAGCAGACTGTAGATGAAAAATGTGGGCTTTCTCAAAGAGGCTTCTGTTGACCCAATGAGCTCTTCCTGGTCCTGAAATCCAATAAACTATCTGAAACTGGCTCCTTGACTTGAGAATGATACCCTGCTCTTAGTTTCCTGCTATTTTCCTTTTTTATTTTTTTTAAATGATATTTTTTTACTTTTCCAACAGTTTCAACACAACACTACAAACAAAAAAAGAAAAAAGAACAATACAAATACAATGCAAAAACACTACATACAAAACAAAACAAAAACAAACAAAAACAATTTAAAAACACCTCAAACATTTTCAATATCTTATCTTTCATTCGCTTATTTCCAACGACTTCCTCACACCTCCCTTTTTGTATTCCACTTCTATTAATTGTTTCAGCAATTCCTTTCTATCTTCCTCTGTTTTCTATCCTATAATTATCTTAACACATTCTTGCCTTATTTTTTCCTTTAATTTTCTATTAATCTATTTATACTTAATTCCTTATAACATTTCTACTAAAGCCATATAGCTTCATTCCAACATTCTTCTAACATTCATTAATTTTACAATATTTCTATAAATAGTCTTTAAACTTTTTCCAGTCTTCTTCCCCCGACTCTTCTCCCTGATCTTGGATCTTGCCAGTCATTTCCGCCAATTCCATATAGTCCATCAACTTCATCTGCCATTATCCAACACTTCAGTGCTTTCAAGAAGCAGCCATTCTCTCAGCCAGCAAAAAGCAGATGGTTCACAACAAAGTTTAAGGGTCTGGCAGGGCAAGTCCACCTCCTTCTTTGGCATCCGTCAATATCTTAAATTTTACTCGAGGCTTCCTGCCCTGCCAAACAAATCTAGAGACGTCCCTCTGCCACCTCCTGAAACAATCCATCCCATCCAAAGCTTGCAATGTTTGAAACAAAAGCAACATCCCCGACAACACAGCAACCCTCATCCCCACCACAGCAACTCGGCCCAACAATAACAACTTCAAATTTGTCCATATTTCCAAATCCCCCTTCTCTTCAATCCAACGTCCTTCACAGTTATCCTTGAATAAATTCACATTTCTGGCAATCATACTAACCCCCAAATACCTCTCTTTCTCAACCGATGTTAGTCCTGTCTCCTCCTGAAACTCTGTTAAGCTTTCCTTTTCCTCAGGTAGGGCTCTGATCCTCAAATTCATCTGTTTCTCTTTAAGTTCAATCATAACAAATGTCAGCTTATGTTCATCAAGTTGTCCTTGTATGGATGGGACTCTCTCTCTCTCCAGTTGTATTGCTTTACATTCAGCAGCAAGGGTTTTCTCCTTGACTTCATCCGCAGTTTGCCGTATCAGAGTAGATTCCTGTATCAGTTTCTGGATGGTTTCTGTATTGGTATTCACCTTTTGTCCCAGATTATTTAAACTTTCTACAATTAAGTCTATTTTAATATTTGCAGCATCCACTTTCACATTTATCGCGTCTGTTTTCTTGTGAAGCTGTTCCAGCGAATCGTTTATTTTCACTAATACGACCGCTAAGGCCTCTTCTGTTGACATTCCGTCTGTTTTTTCCTTTCCATTTGCCATAACACTTAAGAGATTCAAGGTCAATCCCAGAGTCTCACAATTTTTAACCTTGCAGCTGGAAATTCCCCTAGCCCAGCTCTTGTAGAGCTTCCACTAGGGGAAAACAGTTTCTGTTTGTATTAGTCGGTACTGTCCTCTTTTAAACAATTTTCTAATAATCCAAAGTTAGTTTCAGTTTTCAGTTACTTTTACTCCTTTTTTAAAAAAAACAGCCGGAGACAGTAGAAACAATGTATTCTCTTGTTTAGCTACCTGTCAATGAACGTTCTAAACGCTGTCAATGAACATTCCAAAAGTCATCGATCCTGCTAGCAGCCCATTTCCAGGGTCTGAGCGGCGGTATTTTAACTCTCTTGACTCTCTCCTACAGGCATATTCAGTCCACCACTCCCCCCCCTCTTCTCCTGTCTCCAAAGGGGGGGGTTAGTTCTTTGCCGATGGAGATTTAGTCTTTTTACAAAAGGCTTTCCAAGACTTCAGCTTGCAGGCTCATTGCTTTAGTTTATTTACAAAAGGGGAGGCGGACTTCCTGTATTGAACCTCTCCGTTTTGATGCCAAATTAAACGTTTAAAAATCCAATTCTCCCACTTCAGTTCTACTCACGGGTAATTTCTTTAGAGTCAAATTGTCCACAGGAAAAAGTCAGTGCTCTCCGGCAACAGCTATGCGGCTTCGCTCCATGGAAGAAGCAGATGATTCAAAGCACCGCGCCGCTCACCCCACGTTGCTCCAGATCCCCGAAACCGGGTTTCCCCGCGAGTAGGGGAGGCGCAAAAGGTGCCTGCTGAATCCCACGTTCACAGGCTTCTCCCGCCTGTGATATTTACGGGTCTCTGCCTTTGCCATGGCGGTACAGACCCAAATTCCCACGGGGCAAATTCCTCCCGATCAGAGGAATTCCGCCATTGCCGGAGGCACCAACCCGGAAGTCCTGTTTCCTGCTATTTTCCTGACAGTTACCCCCATCGTAAGACCTTGCCTAATTTTCAACCTGGGCAAAAGGCAAACAGACAGAATTATTAGTTAGTTTTTTATTTATTTTCACATTGGCTTGTGATGAGCAGGCAGTACTGTTAGAAAGAGGTGAGGAATGCAAAGGCCCATTTGTGTGGACAGGCGGAGTCCCCCTGACCCCAGGCAACCCTGAGCGGAATAATGACTCAAGACAACATGCTATGGGATTAAAATTGGCCACAACTTTATTAGGTTTCATATGTAGGGAGACCTTGGCTCAGCCATTGGCCGTTTATCCTTCCCAGTCCCCAGCCGGGGATCTGGGAGACATCAGGATTATCCAGAATGTGTGGGGATTGGGCTGGCTGTGGAGGGCATATGTTCAAGCAGGGAGCCCACCCTCCGTTTCGCCGCCATTTGGGGGGAGAGCAATGACAACCTCTTGGCGTAAGGCCAATGCCTCCCCTCAAGACCCCTTTAACGGGGAACCCTGGTATCACCGCTGCAAGGGAGGCATGGGTCACCGCTCCCCCCCCCCCATTTAGGAAGATAGACTAAAGGATTCTGCCCAAGGCCTGAAACAGCCAAGGTTGTGACGTTTTGCTACAGGAAAGGCAAAACCCGCCAATGCAGGAAAATTCCTTTCAGGCCCTTCAACAGCAGTGCCCACGTACCTGTGGAGAAGAGGTTAACCTGCAAAAGAAGGCTTAACTGAGGGAGGGGAGGGTGGGAGAAGCTCTGGAGCCAATTGCCACTTCACAGGTAAGATTCACCTTCTGTTGTGTGGGCAGGATGGTCTCTCCCCTTACCTGGCCAATCCCCTGGCAACGCTTCCCCAGGCGGGATTGGGTGATTGGCTGAGGTAGGTGGAGACCTCCAGGTATCCAGCCTGTGGAGGGTGAAGCCAGCCCAAACTACCAGGGATCCAGGGGGCTGTGCACGACCATGCAAAGGGTGCCCCCCATTTGATGTGGGGAGCGGTCATTGCTGTTAATCCTGAAAGACCTTGAAGTTAAGTCTCCTTCACCTGAGATGCTAATGTTTAGGAACCACTGTACTTGAAAAAATGGGGTAATTTCCTTTAAAAAAAAGTTTTCTCAAAGGCTGAGAGGTGCAGGCCCTGTTGCTTGTTAGCACAACGGTACATGCAATGTCAGTTTAGTTCCCCCTAAGATCTTGATGTTGAAGTAAGAGGCGGCTTTTAAAGGGCATTAATGAGGTGGAAGCAGGTCAGCATAGCTCATTAAATGTGCTCTTCTGGTCAGGAACAATTGCCGGTGCGATTTGCAATGATGGTTTCAGCATACTTTTATGAACTGAGGAATTGCAAATGAGTCACAAAATTGTAGTGAATGGAAAGGGGAATGTTTACCTTTAATTTTTGAAATTATCTATGAATATTAAATGGATTTTATTTTTTCTATAGATTGCCTTGTATAAGGCAGTATTTCGTTATATATGGTTTTGGTTGTGCTTTTCATCACTTATAGCAGAGGTGGGGAACTTCTGGCCTGTGAGTTGATTTTGGCCCACAGAACCATTTCCCCCAAATCACACCTGCCCACCCATCAGCTGATTGGCAGAAGGACATTCTGCAATGGCTGTGTGTCTTAATCTCAGCAGGGCACTGGATCACACAGCCAAGGCAGCAGGATTGGACCTTTGTCCAACTGATGCGCAAGTATTACAGCACTCCTCAATGGAGTTATTTGAAGCCCCTCATGCAATTTGTCTGTGAATGTCAAGAGCCACCACCATCCACCAACTTTCAGGAACTGTTGAACACAAGCTGTTTGAAACACCTGCCTCCACACCTCTCCTTTAAATGAGTGGGCAGTGGCAGCAACAAGCTGGGGGGCTTCCCCTGCATATCTATCAAGATTTCAAACAGAGGCAGAAAAGGGTAAGTTAGCTGTAAGAATCTCTGTCCCCGAGGGAAAACCTGAATGATGGTGAGCACTCTTTCAAGGTGTTTGTGTGTCTCCTCTCTTCTCTTGATGCACCATCTTCCTGGGAGACATCACTAGCCATACCACCTCCTGTGAACTCTCCCTTGCTGTCCTGGCAAGCTGGGCTGCTGGGATGCCCTCCACCGCATCCTCCATAGGCTGGGGGTTTCCCACCAGGCACATCCAGGAGCAGAGTGGGGCGTTGCTTCATAGTTCTCATCTCTGTTGCCCCCTCTGTTGCCAGGTCCTCATCATCAGATACCTCCCATTCCTGGTCTGAATCAGGGTCAGAGGGAGTCATGACACATGGGATATTCACATGGGTTGAAAATACTCCTTAGCCACCCCTAACCATATGGTGGGTGAAGAGGAGCCATGGAGCTTCATGATGGGGCTAAATGTGTGGCCCCAAATGTGTCCTCCAAAATGGGCTAGTAACAGCTGAAATGAGACTATAATAGGATTAACAAAGGACCCTACTGGGGCCTTCTTACTGTACCACTACACACAGCAAGAGCTCTGCCATTAAAACCAACAGCTTTTAGGCCATTCCCTTTGCTCAGAACACAACTTTCTGCCTGAAGAAAATATATTGTTAAGCATGAGTGCATGCCAGGAAGATCAGTCTGGTTCCCTGCAGTCTGCCAGTCTGTGATCGGCACCTCGAGAAATCTGCACACAACTTTCTGAAATGTACTCACCGAGTCACATCACTGAGTGCTTAATCTCTAGGAAAGTTAACTTTCCCAGCACAGGCAGGAGTCTTGCAACAAGATTCTTGCCTGGTGTATCCCCCAGGTGCTTATTATGCCTTCTGCTCCTCTTGTAAGCAGGACTAAGGAAGGGGCTCTTTCCACTGGGAGCCCTTTTGATGTCAGGTGCTGTTGCTTTCTCCAAATGGATCAGAAGTGCAAAGGCACAGCTTGCTTAGCACAGCTCAACAAAGATGTTGGTAGGCTTCAATCAAAGAGCTTGCCAATCCTAACACAGGGATGCATGAACTCTGTTATTAGACAGTTCTTTTTGGCCTTTGAAATCCTGTATCAACAAGAGGGTATGGTGCTGGTTGGTGTAGAAACAACAAAATGAAGACAAAGAATTAAACAGCCAAAAGTTGTGGGTACACGATTTATTGCACCATTAAAATTAGAACAATCCACCAGTGCTCCAGCACCGCAATAATATGTTTCCTACATGCAATTAGCAAATTAGCATACTAGATTTTCAGTGTAAGCCAGTGGCCAGGATATGGCCACATTTAAGTCACGGTTATGGATTTATTTGCCCAGTGAATTGTGCCTGCCAATTAATGACTAGGCCACCTGATTCCAAAAAATAGGCTTTAAAAATGGGTTTTGACCAGGGACTTCTTCAATGATGGTGTCCCAGTTTTGGAACTTTCTCCTCCAAGGAAGCATGTCAGGCATTCATCCTGCTCTCATTTAAATACCAGACTAAAACCTGGGTATTTGCTCATACTTTTAAACTACCGTATTTTTCGCTCGATAACATGCACCAGACCATAACACGCACGTAGTTTTTAGAGGAGGAAAACAAGAGAAAAAAATATTCTAAGCGAAATAGTGCATATATGATTTTTGTGATTCATGCTGTGGCCACAGACATGTGATCTGACAGTGAGTTTGGAGTAGCCCAATGCAAAAATCCTGAGGATCCATGTGGATCCATGCTTTGTAACCACGGAGGAGGGAAGGAAGGGGAACCATGGATCCTCTGCTCACGACTGCAGCAGATCCCCCCCGCCATCCGCAGAAATTCGCTCCATAACACGCACAGACATTTCCCCTTACTTTCTAGGAGGAAAAAAGTGAGTGTTATGGTGCAAAAAATACGGTACTTCTGAAATACTGGTAAGACACTGGTAGTTGTCCTGGGTGATTTCACTCGGGGGCATTTGGAGCACCTTTCATGTTGCTTTTGTTTTGCTATGGTCAACTGCCCTAGGATATGTGTCCCAAAGGACACCACACAAATGTTCTCAATAAATAAATAGTTCCAAACCAATCAAGCCCGCAGCCCAATATCTTGCCTCAAGAATAAAAGCTTCATGCATGCTTCTGAAATGCAGGCTCAGAGTGTAGCTCAGGTCCCAATTGGGTGGGGGGGTGGGGAGTTCCAACTCTCTAGAACTCACCCCCTCCCTCAGTTTCAGACTCTGGGCTCATGTGAAGCCTTTCTTGTTTAGGCAAGATTTTGAGCTATAGTACAGAGTTGGTTTTATACCATTTGCTTGGAGATGGAGAAAGTGCAAGGAACATCCCAGAGACCTAACATTTCTGAATTAATGGTATGCAGAGTCAAGCAACCTCAACTGACTTTAATGATTTGGGAGGTCCCTGGGAGAGGTTTTCAGTATAGAGCGTAGATTGCAGAACCGAAAAATGACACAATTGGAGACATGACACAGTCTGGGAGGAGCCTAGCAACACAATTATGCCTGAAGATTTGTGAAGAAGGAAGGGCAGGAGGACAACCACAACCACAAGGCCAGGGGATAAGAAGAGTTCAAAATAGGTGGGAACTGGTAGGTAGATTTCTAGGGAGCTGTGGGATCAAGAAGGGCTAGAACGGGTCAGCATGATCAATGGTCAGGGATAATGGGAGCTACAATATAACATCTGGAAGGCATAACATTGGCTGCCACTGGGCTAGAATCTATAAGAACAGATGAAGTGTAGGCTGTTGATTAGCCTTTTGGAACTCCAGTGCCAACTCTTTGGGCACATGGAAGCACTGGAGTAAGGACAAATAAGCCCCCAGGTCCAGGGCTGTCATGGAGTGAAGGTACCACTCCATCCCACCAACTCTGAGATTGTCAGCAAGCATTGCTTCAGCACATCTGGCAGCATGGAAGCAATTTGGTAATTTCATTGACAGTATCCCATAACAACCACCAAAACACTGAGAAATGTAGAATTCTTTTTATTATTTTTTAAAACCAGTTCAATGCTTCAAATGTAGTGGCTGGGATTAGTTGAGACATCAAGAAACACGGAATATGTCTTGCTGGCAGTTATACATGGGCTGTGTGCTTAATTTCAATGCACCTGACACCGTGCACCTTTCACTACATCAAAGGATGCTGTCAGGATACTTGTGGCTTCAGAGGGATATTGATCCTGATTTCTGCAGTGGCGGATAATTACTGCATTGCTTTCCCAACTTCTTAAACATCCTTTCAAACTATTCCTTTCCTGGCATTGAGACCTTGATCAGACATTGAGTTTTGAAGCTGCCAGCTGTTCAGAACAATGAGAAGAAAACATCTGAAAAGAACAGTGGTCGGCACTTGAAGGAAAGGTTGTTCGCCGCATGGGACGTCTGGCAGGTCCAATAAAATAAGCATTTCCACTGTGCCATGTCAGTGTTGCCTCTAAAGCTACGGTGTGCATTTTCTAAGCGGTTCAAGGAAATATGCTCATGTTCCATGAATAAAAAATGGAAGGTAGAGAAACTGTCCTGCAATGCTGAGGAATTGTGCATTCCCCCAAATTTCCAGGCATCTTTCCCAAAACTCTTTTGTTAATATGCAGATGTCTCTGTGTGTGCTGTGTGCTGTCAAAAGTCACTGCTGCAGATGCCAATTCAAAGAAGAATTGAAAAGAGTGGAATGGGAGTCTTGTACAATTCAGTATTCAACTTCAGAGAGAAAAAGGTGTTGCAAGTACTAACCAGCAGGAATCAAGGAGAGATTTGGTTTGGTTTTCATGTTAAAATGAACCTATTTAATTCATAAATGTGGGTGGCGCTGTGGTCTAAACCACTGAGCCTCTTGGGCTTGCCAATCAGAAGGTCGGCAGTTCAAATCCCTACGAAGGAGTGAGCTCCCGCTGTCCTGTCCCAGTTCCTACCAACCTAGAAGTTCAAAAGCACACCAGTGCAAGTAGATAAATAGGTACCACTGCGGCAGGGAGGTAAACGGCATTTCCATTCACTTTGGTTTCTGTCACGGTGTTCCGTTGCACCAGAAGCGGTATAGTCCTGCTGGCAACATGACCCAGAAAGCTGTCTGTGGACAAACACTGGCTCCCTCAGCTTGAAAACGAGATGAGCGCCGCAACCCCATAGTCACCATTTAATTCACACCTCCTGAAACAATATACAAACACAGCTGTCCTTCAAAATGAGCATATCTCTAATTTTTTATGGTGCAGTCCTCCAGCCAAAATAATGTGTACAAGACTGCAGATATAAAACAAAATGCATGCATAACATGCAGAAATGCATTGTATAAGGCGAAATGGTTTGCAAGAATGTGTATATTAGGACAGCATACAAAAATGTACATATATTCAGATGAATGCATACTATAATCCTAATGATTTTTTTGTGATAACTTTTCAAGAAATATTTGCAAACTGATGTGGAAATCTGGAAAATTGAATTTAAGATTGGAAAAGTGAAAAACCAAAATAATGAGCTACCCTCAAATAATTATGTTACTTGTTAAGGCTGCTGGAAGTTGCTACGAGGCCTCTAATCCCCTCCCACAGAACTCACAGAGTTCTCTGGAAAAATGGATTGATTGTTAAACAACTCCTGGAATTGTAGCTTTGGGGGGAGAATAGGGGGTCTCCTAACAACTCTCAGGAGCCTTACCAAACTACAGCTCCCAGAATTCTTGGGGTATCACAGTGCTTTAAATGTATGTTGTGAATATGGCTATCGTCTATTTTTACAGTTTAATGACAGGCTTATTGATCTTACATAAGCCGCTCTGGGAGCCTTGTCAGCTGAAGAGTGGAGTAAAAAAATGTCTCAAACAAACAAATGTTCATAATAACACTGGCACTGCCTTTTAAAATTTAAACAGCTTATTGATTCATTTACATAGAAAAGACACACACACAACCAGAAGAAAGCCTTCACAGTAAGAAAAAAAAATTCAATAAACCAAATTTCATAACACTGCAATGATTAAGATAAATACTGAGATATAAAAGATAATATTGAATTAGATTAAGGAGGAGAAGCACCTAACGGATTCTTTACAGTGCAATTCATCACACTGAACAAAGGGAAGCTAATAAAGTTCAAAACAATCACTTACCTTGGGCAGATTGTCTTTGTTTCATACATAGTATGTTAATTTAATTATTTTTGTCACACCATACTTTCCTGAGCCATTCATCTATCAGGAAAATCAATGGACCTCACCGGTGTCGAGCAATAATTCATTTTGCGGTAATAATTAAATTCATTAGCAGCACTGTACAGCAGTCAGGGCTTCCCAGTTATGGAGCACATTTGCTCCGGTGCAGGATTATCTGCAAACACATATATTATGCACATTGCATCCACATCCAAAAGAGAGATGCAACGTTTAAAGGGTGTGGTTCCTGCTCTTTACAACTGGAAAACATTTTTAATTAGGCCATCAACGGCCCAGGAAGGGGGGGTGTCCATGCTGCTGAGTGCAAGCCTCCAATTGCCCATCTGCCACGATGTAAGCCATCTAGTCTTCAACTGACACCACCAATGGCTATTCACCATGAGCAGAATGCAACTCGCAGCTGTGCATGCACGGGCCGTGATTCGCCGTGTCTGCGCATACGCGTGGCATCATTTTGCACATCTGTGCATGCGCGAGCGGCGGAACCCGGAAGAAACCCTTTCCAGTACTTCCATGTCACCGCAGGACACAACCTGAAAAAACATATCATGAAGCAAACACAACACAAGGTATGACTGTATTAGATAACTTGCTCAGAACCGCAATACTGTACCTCACAGACTACCTCTGCCCATATGAACCAACCCAGACCATGCAGTAATCACCTCCTCCACAAAAGGCCTGAAGCACAGCAACACGAGAACGGGCCTTTCTGCAGTGGCTCTCCGCCTGAGGAATGCTGTCCCTAGTCAGGCTCACCTGGCACCTTCATTACATACCTCTGGGTGTCAGGCAAAAATGTTTTTTCTATAACCAGGTCTTTGCCTGATTTAACACTCTATGGACTTTTACGTGTGGGTGTGGGTATAGGAGTGTTTTTGATTGGTTTGTTTTTGTTAGTTTGTTGTTATGCATTTTGTCAGTGGGTAGAGCATGAGACTCTTAATCTCTGGGTTGTGGGTTCGTGTCAAAAATATCCCTGCATTGCAGGGGGTTGGACTAGATGACCCACATGGTCCCTTCCAACTCTACAATTTTATGATTCTATGAAAGCGCCCTGTGACCTTCAAATGAAGGGTGGTATATCAATTTAACTAACTAACTAACTAAAACTAACTAACTAACAAATAAATAATGACGATGTTTAAACAATTATCAAATTAGGGGGAAGGAAGCTTCTCTGTGGCAACCCAGGAGCATGTCTCTGCATGCAGAAGGCAAACTGTAAGTTAAAGGTAAAGGGACCACTGACCATTAGGTCCAGTCGTAGCCGACTCTGGGGTTGCGGTGCTCATCTCGCTTTATTGGCCGAGGGAGCCGGCGTACAACTTCCGGGTCATGTGGCCAGCATGACTAAGCCGCTTCTGGTGAACCAGAGCAGCACACGGAAACGCCGTTTACCTTCCCGCCAGAGTGGTACCTATTTATCTACTTGCACTTTGACATGTTTTCTAACTGCTAGGTTGGCAGGAGCAGGTACTGAGCAACGGGAGCTCACCCCATTGCGGGGATTTGAACCGCTGACCTTCTGATCAGCAAGTCCTAGGCTCTGTGGTTTAACCCACAGCGCCACCCGCATTCAGGGCAAACTGTATTTACTAGTAAATAAACAGGGCCGGTAAGGGCTAAAGATCCTGGATAGCTGCAGGACCATCTGATAGTAGGTATGCGCACATCATGCCTTCAACACTTTGCACTGATGCCACCCAAAATAGTGTTTTAAGCATGGGAAAAACCTTGAGAAAATACATACAAAGCAGTTTTTTGAAAAAGAAAAAGAAAAGAGTCATTGGAAATGCTTAGTAAAACAGAAAAGATTCAACAGCAGTGAAAATGGCTCAATTTTCCATTTGAATCATACTGGTGTACAGGGGGCCGTATCCTGCGGTGTAGCCACCTACTGCTTTATACATTTCTAAGCCCTATTCCCCGCCTCAAATTGGCCATCAAATTGGCTCCGGCATGCACTTTTATCCCCTTCTGCATTATACCATTTTGACAACCAGTGCAACTTCGTGGGGCTTCACTCACATCCATTTCTGTTATGCTGCTTGGTGTGGATGTGGGTCTGCATGAAAGAGAACTATCAAGCCCTGTGCTTGCAGAAGAGAGGCATTTCTCTGCTATTCCACCAACACGAATGCTTCTGCCTCATCACTCTTGCTTTGTGTTAACAGCCCAGCATCCTACAGAGCATCTCTCGAATACAGAAATCAAATGTACTCCTGGAAGCTCAGGTCTCTCTCATCTATGAAAAATAGACATAGAAGGGAGGGAAGATGTTCTCATAGAGGGTACAGATCACTGAAAACAAGGTGGCAGAATCCCTGCCCTCAGGCTTACAACGTGAAAGGCTCAACATGAAAGGAAAATGGATTGGCGGGGGCGGGGGGGGGGGAGAAACAAACTCAGGAACCAGTTCCTCATTGCAAGTTGGCACGGAAGAGAAATACAATTCAGTTCGCAGGCGAACCTAACTAATGTGTACTTTCCAAAACAGTATATGTGAACTGAAACAGAGCCATCCTTTGAAGTTCACACTTTTCTGAATTTTGGAGAAAGTGTTCGTTCAAATGCATGTACAGTGATACCTCAGGTTAAGTACTTAATTAATTCCGGAGGTCCGTTCTTAACCTGAAACTGTTCTTAACCTGAAGCACCACTTTAGCTAATGGGGCCTCCCGCTGCCGCTGCGCTGATAGGGAACTGTGTAGAACTTAATTTAAGACTGTAGAAAAGACAAACCAAAGCTGATAGATTTTCCCATCCATGCTTGCAAGCTGTGATGGGAATATTCCAAGGAGAGGAGGAGCCAGAAGTTGCTGATCTCTCAGGAGAGCTGATACAGTGACCCTGCTTCCTTTCTTACAGCCTGATGGAATGGCTACCATCAGGAGGCATTGACTTCTGGCAAACTCCTTTTTCCTTCCCCTGAGTCTCCTGGAGATCAACAATACTTTTTAAGGGACACGAATTAGTATGATGCCTAACTGGAACTTGCGTGTTCAGGAATAGTATGCTGTTGAATGTCAGGTCTCAAGGAAGCAACATAAAGATTGATCTATTGCCTTCAATCCTTGCCTGTGGGACATAGGAAGCTGCCTTATATCCACACCCACACACATTGTGCTTCCTTTGCACTGAAAGGTATTGGGTTGAAAAACATAATAACAGTATTGATTCAAGTAGGTAGCCGTGTTGCTCTGACACAATAAATAAAAAAATAAAAAATTTGTCCAGTAGCACCTTAGAGACCAACTAAGTTTGTTCTGGGTATAAGCTTTTGTGTGTGCATCTGAAGAAGTGTTCATGCACACAAAAGCTTATACCTAGAACAAACTTAGCCGGTCTCTAAGGTACTACTAGACAATTTCTTAATTTTAAAATTTATAATAACAATGTAGTTTGTGTAATTAATTACCTAAGTTATGTAACTTCACCACAACAGGCAGCGAGACTAATAATGTAGGTTTTGGCAAAAGGCAAACTGCAGTGGAAGAGAAACAATGCTGCATGCAATGAGCACAGGACAGAATGGAAAGTTATGCCTTCTGACGGATATTACCTGCTCTGGGGAGATGGGAGTGCAGAAATGAGCACTCACACTATATTGTGGGTTCCTTTTGTGGGATCGTGTGTGGTGCTACAGTTCCAAGGGAACTTGCTAGTAGAAGGGGGCTGGCCTGCTTCTCAGTGTATTATTCAGAGGTTCAAGACCAGCCTCAGCTTTAAGTTTCGTTTCCTGGGAAGTGGGGCCAGAACCATTATAAATAGGGGGAGGAGCCAGTATTAGCCAGGCTCTGGAGATTCACCCTCCCTACCCTCCTTTTTGTTTACAGGTTAACTTTTTCTTCCTGTTTAGCAGGTGCTGCTATGGTCTTTTACTAGCTGCTGTTGAAGAACCAGGAAGAAATTTTCCTGCATTGGCAGGTTTTGTCTTCCCTGTAGCAATTTGTCACAACTTTGGCAGTTATGGCCTTGGGTGGAATCCTTTAGTCTTTTCTTCCCTATAATGGGGGGCGGCGGTTTGAAGTGGTGACACACACCCCTGCGGTGGCGATTCCAAGGTCCCCTCTTAAAGGGGTTACATAAATGGGTGTCATTGGCCCAACTGAAAGGTTGTCAGTGAACTACCCTGCGTGTGGGGATATGGGCTCGACTGCCTGCCTGCCTACACTTACGTCTCGCAGAGCACCCCCATATCCCATTTACCCTGATGTGTCCCAGTTCCCTGGCTGGGGGGCTGAGAGGGATACACACCCAAGGCCTAAGCCAAGGTCTTCCTGCATTCAGAAGTTTAATGAAGTTGTGGCCTAATTTTAATTCCATAACGTTGTCAGAGTCTTTATTTCCTTTCCCACATTCCCTGGGGGCTGGGGCTGTCTCTCCTGGTCACGCCTTGGTAGCAGAATCTTCATGATTCCCTCTTCCTTCCATGTTTGCAGATGACCCTTCTGATGCTCTTAAGATGCAGATTTCCTCCCCTCACCCCACTTCTGTTATGTTTGAAATGGATAAGCTGATTTGTTCTGTGCGAGTAGCCTGTGGTAGTCAGTTGCTGAGATAACATCGCTTGGAGACACAGATTGAGAGAAGAAAAAAAATGCATTTCAGAAACTGAAAGGGCAAGGTTACATTGGTTACTTGTGGTCTAGAGAAAAGAAACCTGCACCTCTGTACGCATGCATCCTTTAAGAATGTGCAGAGGGCATTAAAAGGCTACACTGCCCATATCCCTTTTGGAAAGTGAGGTCTGTGCACACAAGCTTTTCATCTTTGTGTGTCTTAGCAGAGGAGGGGGCCATGATCCACAGGAGAGAAATCCAAGCCTTAAATAGCAGGTGACCCTTAGCCTGTGACCTTTATGGCATGCCCATGCAACAGTTCCCTTTCGCTCAGTTTGAACACGAGTTAAAATGAAAGAGTGAGTAGCCTTCCTTTATAAAAACAGTTCATGGACTCAGGGCTAGATGGCTAGAGATGCCTGGTTAACCTCAAAATTGGAGTGCCTGGAAATAACATCAAATCCATGAACCACTTCCTTATTTTAACACAGGGTGTTTGCCAACCTCACTATTCTCTCCTCAGGAGTATTACATCCAAGTAGTTTAGGATCAAGTAACAATAAGGTTCACACTGACAAGCCAGAGGTTTTTTTTTAATATCCCATGGCAAAACAGAAACATAATCTTAAGCAATGAGGGGGGGAGGTTTATTTGAGGAAAGCAGGTCATAATATGAGGAAGATAAAAGAGAGAGAGAGTATGTAACATAGCTTAAAATGCTGCTGTAAAACTCTGTTTGAGTTATCACAGGAAACTTCTAATTACTGCAGAGTTGCCACTACTGAAAGTAGGTAGACATTGCTGCACTTGGTCAGATAGTATATTTGAATTCTGCTCTCTTTTAAACTGATGCCACAAGATTGTAAATAGCAGCTATTTTATAGTGTAATTAATCAGTTACAGACCTCTGTAGCTATTGCACATTTGCTCACAATGAATAGAATGGTTGTTTGACTGTAGGCACAAAATTATACTGAAAGCTTGCAGGGTGGTCCCGCTACATTATGTAAAGTTATCCTCCTGATTGTTCCAATTTAGCCCTTATTGGTTTCTTTATGGCACTTGGATTACATTTGTGCTTCAGCTTTTCCCCTCTCCATTAGTATTCCCCACTTATTAGAAATATTTGAATAAAAGTCATGCCTGATGCTCAAGCCCAGTACAGTGGTGCCTCGCAAGACGAAATTAATTCGTTCCGCGAGTTTTTTTGTCTAGCGAATTTGTCGGCTTGCGAAGCTCGGTGTCGGAAAAGTTTTGGAAAAGCTTCAAAAATCACCAAAAACCTCAAAAAAGGCTACCACACCACGTTCTATGAGTTGCTCCTCGAAGTCAAGTCGCAACTGTATTAACGGTGTTAAGAAAAAGGAAACAAACTTGCAAAAAACGCAAGACGTTTTCGTCTTGCGAAGCAAGCCCATAGGGAAATTCATCTTGCGAAGCAGCTCAAAAAACGCAAAACCCTTTCGTCTAGCGAGTTTTTCATCTTGCGAGGCATTCGTCTTGTGGGGCACCACTGTATTAAGCTTTCATATTGTTTTTTCCATCTCCATCTTACAATTCCTTCCCCATAAATAATGAGACTCATACTATGCAGTGAATTTTTGAAGAGTGGTTTTGCTGCGAGAAGGGATGGGGGTCATCCAAAATGCAAAAGAAGAAGAAGAAGAAGAGTTTGGATTTGATATCCCACCCTTCACTCCCTTTAAGGAGTCTCAAAGCGGCTAACATTCTCCTTTCCCTTCCTCCCCCACAACAAACACTCTGTGAGGTGAGTGGGGCTGAGAGACTTCAGAGAAGTGTGACTGGCCCAAGGTCACCCAGCAGCTGCATGTGGAGGAGCGGAGATGCGAACCCGGTTCACCAGATTACGAGTCTACCACTCTTAACCACTACACCACACTGGCTCTCCACACTGGCTCACAAAACCTTGTGCAGCATAATGCTCCCTAAAAATGGCATGCATGAATGCTGGATAATATTAATATTTGGACTCATGGGTACAGCAGACACGCACAGAGAGAGTATTAAATCCTTTTTTTATTATTCTGCATTTCACAGAGGCCTGGTGCTGTTTGCTCTTCCTCTTCTTTGAAACGACACCTTGCTATCACCTCTGTCAGCAGCCAGGGGCACACGTACCCACACACCAGCCTGCTTGCTAAGAGATCCCTGGCCTCTGTGAAAACTATTCAAGTCTGCTTCTGAACAGGAATGTGAGGTGGGGGAGAGCGACAACACGCTAGCTGAATTTTTGCCTGTCTTACACAGAAGCCTCAACAGAAAAACAAAAAACAGTATGTCCCGCGCACACAGAGGCATATCTAGGCTCCCTTGCACCCTTGGCAAGGAGCTGTATCAGTGCCCCCCATCCTAGCTGCCCAAAGCAGAGTGGAGGGGCACATTTTTTGCACCCCCTCCAGGCCTGCACCCTTGGCAGGGGCCAACTTAACCAACCCCTAGGTAAAGGTAAAGGACCCCTGGATGGTTAAGTCCAGTCAAAGGCGACTATGGGGTTGTGGTGCTCATCTCACTTTCAAGCCGAGGGAGCTGCCGTTTGTCCACAGACAGCTTTCCGGGTCATGTGGCCAGCAGGACTAAACCACTTCTGGCACAACAGAACACCATGAAGGAAGCCAGAGTGCATGGAAACACCATTTACCTTCCTGCCACAGCAGTACCTATTTATCTACTTACGCTGGTATGCTTTCAAACTGCTAGGTTGGCAGAAGCTGGGGCAGAGCAATGGGAGCTCACCCCATTATGCAGATTCAAACTGCCACTCTTCCAATCAGCAAGCCCAAGAGGCTCAGTGGTTTAAAATTCAGCGCCACCCACGTCCCGTCAACCCCTAGATACCCCCCTATGCACACATTGCCAAGCAGTGATAAAGAGATACTTGCTTTTATTTCTGGCTTGTTCTGCAATCTCAGAATTGTACAAAGAGTGAAATTTCAGCCTTCGCCAACTCTGCCTGACACAACCCCCAGCATCTTCAAGTAGGAATGGAGAAGACCCTGCCTGAAATATTGGAGAGTCACTGCCAATCACTGTAGAAAATGCTGAACTTGATGGACCAAATGGTCTGACATTGCCATCAGTAGACATGGCTAACTTAGGTCCATTAATTTCAATGGGTCTACTCTAAGTGCATTGGCTGCAACATTATTATTGTTGATGATGATGATAATTATAGTCGTTTGTTACCTAAAAGTTTTCCAAGCAACTTACATTTACAAACATAAATATATTACACCACAGGGTGCAATGTAGCATAACACTGTTTCCTATTTATTTTTGTTTCATAAAATTTATACACTGCTTGATTGTAAATAAAATAAAATAAAACCCTGAAGCAGTTTACAAAAGATGAAACAGTAAAATCAATAGAAATTACAACTTAAAACATACAAAACTTAAAATTCTAAAACAGATTATCTCTACTTTCTAAGCATCTGGATGGGCTTGCCTAAACAGGGATGTTTTTATCAGGCACCAAAAAGAGTACAGTGAAGGCGCCTGCTTGATCTTAATAGGCAGAGAGTTCCAAAGTGCAAGTGATGCCACACTAAACGATGGACTTCTTACAAATGCAGAACAGGAATGATGTGGCATCTGTAGCAGTTCCAATTCCACTGATTGAAGCGGTCAAGTGGACACATGTGAGGTAAGGTGATCTCGTAGGCAAACTGGTCCCAAGTTGTTAAAAGTTTTATATACTAATAGTAACACCTTGAAGCTGGCCCCATAGCAAACTGGTAACCAGTACAGATCTCTTGAGCACAGATGTTATGTGCTGACAAGGCCTCACTCATGTGTTGACATCATGCTGCAGTGACTAACTGCAGCTTCCAGATTAAGCACAAGGGAAGCCCCACATAGAACACAATGCAGTAATCCAGCCTTGGAGAAACCAGTGCATGAACTACTGTCGCAAAGCTTTTCCACTCCAAGAATGGCCGAAGCTGTCAAACCAACCACAGTTAGTAAACGTGAGTTCTAACCAGAGAGGCTACCTGGGCCTCCGGTGACACAGCTGGATCTGGGAGACCTCAGTCTGTGAACCTGATCCTTCAGGGGGAGTGCAACCCCACCCAGGGTAGGTGAATGACCAATTTCTTAGACACAGGAGCTACTCACTCAAAGTGCCTCTGTCATGGCAGCCTTTCCCCCCCTCATCCATTTTACCACTTCGTCCAGGCAGCAACCGAGGGACAGCACAGCCTCTCCTGATTCAGGTGTTATGGAGAAATAGAACCGAGTGTCATCAGCATGCTGATGGCACCCCGCTCCAAAACTCCTAATAACCACTCCCAATGGCTTCATGTATGTTATTCTATCTTCTCTGCCAGCATCTCTTGCCTAGCTTTGCACCTGTCTTTTCCCTTCATCCTCTACTCTGGAGAGGAGGGATCTGTAGCCCTCAAGATGTTGCTGGACAAAACTCCCAATATGCCAGACTACCATATATGCTGACTGAGGCTGATGGGGCTTGGAAGTCCATCAACATCTGGAAGCCATGTGTTCTGCATACTTGCACTATTGTTTCCAAAGAGGCTCCTTCTGTCCCTTTTTAATGCAAAGCATTTATGAGTTATGTGGCTCAGCACAATGTGTGTTCTTGTTCACAACCCTTCCCTACCCCCCTTTACTGTTTTTTTAAAAAGCCAGCTCTTTGCTAACATCCCTTCCCTTACTGTACACTACCCAATGGCCTATGTTCCCAAAGCACAGGCAGATCAATTTAGACATTGCCATCAGACAGCACCTGTTTTAATGGATCAAATGGCTTTCCGAAATGGAACCAAGGGTTCGCACAGAGGTCTCTGCAACAAAGGGTGGGTTGGGGGTGGGTAATACCACATTGCCTTTGTGCTCTGCCTCGGGTTCTTGCTTTCCTTTCAGATTCTTAACTCTTTTATGCTGATATTTGAGTTGCTGGCACTCGATGCTGAACTAAAGACAAAGGCTGCATAGCAGGGAGATTTGCAAGTTTGGACACTCTGGCTTTGTCCGTTGGCTCTTGTGGTGCAATGTTGGGTTGAGTCAGGGCTAGGGCAATAGAAGGGTTACCTACACATTTGTGCCACCAGCTCCCAAAAGAAGGCCATGGCCAGGTTTGTTCTGCAGACATTAGCAGGTGTTGCTTCTTGTCTTCATGTCACCAGCTGATTGCTGAAGACTGATGGTAACCCTACTGTGGAAGCAGAACTCTTGGTGAGGGAAATGAAGGTTACAGTGAACATGCAGGGACAGGCCAGGGTGAAACTAAATAGCACTGGTGGAATAGAAATGTACTGGTACTTGGTCAAGAGAGGATCAAGGGCTGTCTTTGTTGGATGAGTTAACAGCTGTAGATGGGTATGTGGGTGTTCTATACTCAACTGATAAGATGTGCTAAGTACTGTCCTGATAAAGCCCCTCCTGGATAAGCTGGGGGTGGTCTGTGCCACATTACTACAGAAGCCGATTTTGGGCAGCATGATTGGCTCTGTCACACAGGGCACAGAGCCTAGGGGATGCTGCAGGGCTTCACACCTATGACATAGTGAATTGAGCAGAAAGGTAGGCAAGAGGCTGAATGTTGGGCTTGCACAGGGTGCAACTGGAAGTTGAAAGTCCAAAGTCTGGCCTTTCATTGCTATACAGGCTGTGACCATTTCACACAGCGGTTCTGTCCCTGGTCCCCTGCATGCATCAGCAGGGCATGCATAAGCGCACCCTCCCTATCCCTACTATGCCCCCATTCTGCATTCTTCCAGGTCCAGAAGGACCCAAACATCAGCAATCATGCATCAATTGGACGCACCTAAAATAGTTGCCACCTGTTTAACAAAAACACTAGCCCTATATAGGCAACCAGTCAATTGTAGAATTGTAGAGCTGGAAGGGACCGTGAGGGTCATCTGCAATGATGGAGGGGAATGATTAGAACTCTACCTATTCTCCCCACCTGTCCTGACCTCAAGTCATGCAGCTGAATATCTGAACACACAAGCACAACTTGTCCATTCATAGGCTCTCTCTGTACAGTTGGGAACAGGCATGGTGCTTGATAGGGATTTCAAGCCATGTTCATGTATCTGCTTCGTTCACATTATTATGCTTGGTGTGGAGAAAGTGGATAGAGAAACGCTTTTTTCTCCCTCATAAGAACCCAGGACTATCAACGATAAGGTGTGGGAAGGAGGTTATTTATTTGTTTGTTTGTTTGCTTTTTCTTGTTTTTATCATGTATTTGTGGTTTTATATTGTATTTTTATGCTGGGAACTGCCCTGAGATCTGCAGATGAAGGGTGGTATACAAATTTTAATGATGATGATGATGATGGTGATGATGATGATAAAAAGCTGAGTGTTGGGAGGTTTGGGACAGGCAAAGGAACAAACTCCTATGCATAATTAAACTATGGAACTCGCTCCCACTTTCTTGGGTGGATTTAAAAAAAGGATTTGATGAATTCATAGAGGATAAGGCTATCAAGGACTATTAACCACAATGGTTATGTTCTACCTTTGCTGTCTGAGGTAGTATGCTCTGAATACCAGTTGCTGGAAGGATGGGAGGTAGAATAGCAGGCATGATTCCAGTTTCTCTCTCTCTCTCTCTCTCTCTCTCTCTCACACACACACACACACACACACACGAAGATTTATACAAGGCTGCATTGACACATCAGCCATTGTTGTTGAAGTTGCTTGTGGCTTCTTCTCCCCTTCTGCCTTCAACAATCACCAACTGTGGCTCCAACTATACTTGATGCTTCTGCATTGATTACTTTCACTTTAAGCCAATTCTAAGTCAAATCCCTCTCTGCGGTGACCTTCTGGGCATGCTGAGATGAAGGGCCAGGCTGACAACTTAATTGAAGCAAAAGGCTGCCTCAGACACAAGGATCTCAGATGGGTTTTCTTTTTCTTGCCTGAGATGTGCCTGGCATCATTCCATCAACAGATTTTCCAGAGAGAAAGAAGATTCCTGCACACATTCTTAGGAATAGAGGAAGATGCTTTGTCAGACCATTGGTTCATCTAGCTCAGTGCCATCTACTCTGACCGGCAGCAGCTCAGCAAGATTTCAGGCAGAAGACATTCCTAGTCCTACCTGGAAATGCTGGGTGTTGAAATTTGTGAAACAGATGCTCTACCGCTGTGCTACGGTCCTTGTGCTGGTTCAAGACTTTCTGCTACCTGAGGTGAACAAGGAGATGGTGTCTTCCTGCCCATTCTACATAAAATAAAATAAAAAGGCAACCAGACATAACTAGAAAACCTGCCTTTAAGGCATGTTTGTTACTTGAAACCCGGAAGAGGGAAGAAGGTAGCACAATGAATGCAATAGAAGAAACCAGGCAAGGAGAAAACAATCTCCCAGCCAGTCTCCTGCCATTACACTCCATCCCATCATCAGCCAAGTCTCAGATGCACCATCTTGGGTTGTGACTAGTCAACAACAACAACAACAACAACAACAACAACAACAACAACAATAATAATAATAATAATAATAATAATAATAATAATAAAATTATTTATATCCCGCCCTCCCCAGCCAAAGCCGGGCTCAGAGCAGCTGACAACAGTAAAATGATAAAACATTCTAAAATCATTTCATTCTAAAATTGATTCCAATCAAATTAATGGCAACGATTGGCCTAGAAGTTCTGTGAGGATTGCCAAAGGAGGGAGTCCCACATTAGGCAAAAGATTCCTGCACTGTTGTAGGGGATTGCACTAGATAACCCTCGTGGTCCTTTCTAACTCTACAGTTGCATCTCACACAAGATTTCTTTTATGGCCCGGGAGCTTTTAAAGGCTCCCCTCCCCACTGTATGCAGACGAAGTAACGTGTTGCTAAGCCACCAAGCAGTGCAGGTCAAAGCAGGACAAGCAAGCAAAAGCTATTTTGCATTTTCTTTCTCTTGCCAAGAACTTGTGCATGCCTATTGTTAGAGCTGATGCTTTAAAGTGTGTGCATGTGTGTGTGTGTAAATTAACATGCAAGCAAATGTACAGGTTTATAACTTAATAACCCATTATATACTGGCAGGTTATTCTTCATGCTCATTGACACAACTGCCAAAAGTACCATTTGCATGGTGTTAACTCAAATGTCGTTTGAACTACGGACTAGCTTTCAGTGGCTGCTTTTATAGTACTGCTTGGCTGAGTTTGGGGAGAGGAATGGAGCCACTGAACATCTTGCAGAAATATTCTTAAGTGTTGCTAAACTGATTTAACATGGCCGGAAGGCAGAGGAGCAAAACAATTTCATACGAAAGTGCCTTTATTAGGGCCAGTTGGTACGGCTGTGTGGAACTGGCCTCTTCAGTTCATCAGTTTTCAGGGAAATTCATTCTCCACTCCTTGTGGCAGAGAAAAGTTGGATCACATATGCCCACAGGAGAAATCTCACTCCATGGCACTGTGTGGAGTTGGACAAAGTAGCCTTAGCCCCTACACTCTGGTCTGCAATATGGGGGGGGCAATAATATTGCCCTACCTTACCTTATGGAGAAGGAACCAGAAATCCACTCCAGTATCCCTGCCAAGAAAGCTCCATGGACAATAACAACAGCCATATAAAAGTCAAGTGCCTGGTGTGCTCTGGTCCATGGGGTCATGAAGAGTCGGACACGACTAATCGACTAAACAACAACACCTTACCTTAGTTCTTGTAAAGCAGATGTTCTCAACCTTTTTGAGTCTGCAGCCCCCTTGACCAACTACATTCTTCCTGCAACACCTCTGTAGGGCTCAGGAGCCCGGCTATGTCACCCCTTACCTGTAGAGCTGGCAGCCTCTCAACCTTCTTTGAACACTCTCCCTTGTGGAAGGTTCCCTCAGCCTCCTCTCCTCTCCTTGGGAGTCTTCCAGGTAGCCACTGCCCCTGGTCACTGAGCTGCTGCCCCTGCACCAAAGAGAGGTGCTTTATTGTTCTGCCCCACAGGGGTCTGGGAAGATGACGCCTTCAGCCTTAGTAGCCTGACAGTGAATGACAGTGAGGCTAGCACCTTACTCACCTTGGGAGGCAGCAGTGGCAGCAGTGGGCACTGCCTGGCCTGCATGGTGGAAAGACTCCCCTTCAGCAACAGGCATTAAGCTCCCAAGCAGGCCTTGCACACAGCAAGTACAAGAAAAGCCAACTATGTGCCTCCCATTTGTCTGTCCATTCCCAACAGCATGGGTTGGTGGACTAGCTGGCTGGGCTCCCTCACCCTCTTGCTTGCTTAGTCCAAGACCACCTCATCTTCTGGCCACCAGCATCCCCTGGCCAGCCCTCGAGGCACCATTCACCTGGGGAGCTTGTAGCCAGGGCTGCTGCACCAAACAGCTGTGCAAGCCTTTGGGAGGCAAAGATGCAAGAGGGCATCAGAGGAGGGAGGGAGGGAAAGAGAGGCAGAGGCCAGTGTTGCCCGAAGAATCCATGACCATCTTTCAGGGGTTTCACAGCACACTGGTTGAAAACTACTGTATCGCCTTATAAAGCTGCTGTATATAATTATGCCCATTATATGTGCTAATTATAAATTATTAAACTACCACTTCTCATCTGCTGTTGTGCTTCAAATCATGCATTTTAACATTTTAACGTAACTTTTTTTCAAATATTCTGAAAAATATTTCCATTCTTCAAGAAATTTTTCTTCATTCTGTTCTTTAACTCTCACAGTTAGTCTAGCCATCTATTCCATCATCTTCATGATTCATTCTTCTTTTTTCATTGGGATGTCCTCCTCTTTCCCAGAACTATTGTTATCTCTATGCAAATATATGGTGATTTAATCCATTTATTAACTGACAAAAATGTGTACAATTAATTGACTAGCATTTCTATACAGCAATAAAACAACAACAGCAATAATGTGTGTGTTTTTAATGGCAATAGCAAAAAAACATTTTTGTATAGCTAAATGACATCTATTTTGCAGAGCAGAAATCACCTGTCTACACTTGTGATTAGTGGGGTCCCTTTTACATGCAGCTCTCTAAACCTGCTGAGCAGAGAAGCAGCTTTCACATCCTTTCTCTCAGCATCTAGGATGTTCTTAGATTGCAAGGGCACCCTCTAGTGTTAAATATATGCCACACTTTATCGTTCTAAACTCAAGTGGATCTTTAGCAAAAAAAAAATATATATCTATATGTGCTCATGGTGCAGTGCAGAGTGAAATAAGCAAGATGCAGGTTCTTAGCTCCTGGGGTCTTGCAGCCTAAATTAGACTGGGTGGCAGGTAGGAAGGTTAATCAAAGGAGTGGAACTATGATAAGGTAAGAGTTGCAAGCTCTGAATGTAAGCAAAGGTCATTTCCAGCTGATCTGGTTTTTGGCCATTCATCCTAATCTCTTTCCACAAAGCTTGCAGGGAGGTTATATGATGTCACATCAAGCAATTGTTATCCCACACTTTCCAGTGCTTTTTCTTGTTGCTTTACCTATTGATTACAAAAAAGTCGGGGGGGAGGGGAGCTGTTTGTTGCAGAGGAGCACCAGACCAATTTTAAATGTACAAGGTGAATTTGCTGATATGTGATTAAATCCAACTTCAAAATTAGTATCCACCTGGAAGCACCATTAATTTCAGAATGCAAGGAATTAGAACTAAGTGGTTTTTTCAGTATGGATTGTGATGAAAGGATATGTTGACCTGCAAATGTCAAAATTTTACCATACCTCACTTTTGGCAAATGTTGAATTATGGCATCCTTGATTTCATCCTTGCTTTGCTTCCTTAGTTGCTGAGTTCCATGGCTTATATTTTGAAATATACTGTCTTTTGCTTAAGGATCAGCAGCTTTTGGCTGACTTATTGCGCCCATAGTTTATCGTTTGAAATGAGCTGCATGGAAATTGATATTCAACATAGAACCCAGAAGTTTAACTGTAGGACAATTCCTTTATTAGGACCAAGTAAATAAAAATGTTTCTCTAGTAAAAAGCCACAAGAGCATGAGAAAGCATTTGAAACCTCATCTGCACTAGACATTTAAAGCAGTATCATACCACTTTAAACATTCATGACTTCCCTAAAATATCTTGGGAATTGTGGTTCATCAAGGGTGCTGAGACTTCTTAGCAGATCCCTATTTCCCTCTCAGAGCTCCAATCCCAAATTCCCTAAGAAAAGGGATTGACTGTTTAAAAAACTCTGGCAATTGTAGCTATGTAGAGGGGAATAGGGGTCTCCTAACAACTCCCAGTGCATTTAATTTTTTTGCTGGATATTGAGCAAAAATAAATGGGGATGCAGTGGGGGAGGGAGGGTATTGCTGCACTAGGTGGGGGAAATTCCTCATTTGCAGATTGTTGTAAAAAGGGATGGGGCAGGGGGCATAGCTGTAGGGTACAGCACAAATTCAAACCTTGCTTCATTCCCCAGGCCTGAGGTTCTCCACCCCATCTGTGCCAAATGCTTAAATATTTGAAAATTACCTGGCATCACTTGTCAAAAGGATGACAATAGAAAAGAATACCTGGTCAGCCTTCCAGAGATTGTCGCTTTTTTTAATGGGTGGTGTCAGTTAGCAATAGTTAAGCTACAGATGTGATAAGTGATATAATATTTATAGGATCATTTCAAACTCTGCTTTGAGCCCTTAGCAAAGACTGTTACAAAATCAGCAGAGATTATTTTGCCTGCATCCAAGACCTGTCAATGCGATGGCACTCCTTTTTTCTTCCTGTTTCTTTATGAACGATGTCATCATGCGCTGTGCAAAAAGTCGCACAAACTCACTGAGCAAGTGCCCCAGCAAAGCACGCATAATGCAATCAAGTTATCAGAAGTCATTTTAGCCAGTGAGGAGGCCCTTCATGATCTTATCAGCAGGGAGTTTGAAACAAACAGGCCTGATTGACAGAACAGAAGAAGTAAAGCTAAAGAAGACTTTTCCAGCTTGGGAACTGAGGGCCTTTCATGTAACAAGGTGACCCCACTTTAAAGTGGAGAATTAATGACGTTCTAACACTCTTCTCAGCCCACCTTTCCTTTTTGCCACTTGAAATATCCTATTAAATGTTAATGCGTCAGGAATGTGCCGACTCTGCTCCCATTTTTCCTCCAGTGCATCTTTAAACTATTGGACTACACTTCTGATGGCCAAAAGGGACATCGATCTGAGACAAAGATGCTGTATGCATTCTGGAGGCCTTTGATGCTTAATTAGATAAACCAAGGGAGATATTAAAAGGAAAGTAATTAAAACCAGAGTGCTGCGAAGTGCTTTCCTCTAATACACAATGCAATTAAACTGCATGTGAAACCTTGGACAATGCCCCAAGAGCCAGGGAAGAGGACCTTTGTCGAAGCAGCATTTCCCAATTTTCAAATTGCCCCCATGGGGCACACCCCAAAGATTGTGCATGATGTATGTGCTCTCCCCCCCCCATCTCCACCCCTGTTGAGCACAGAGGCAGAAGCTACTCTGCACAGGAAGTCATCTTCTTGCATAGCAACAAAGAAAAGAAAAGAGCTTCCTCTCTTGTTCTGTTCAGTCCTAAGCACCACCAGCAGCTTCCTGTCTGAAGCATGGAGTTGCTTTGATTTAACCCTGTTGAAAGTGCAACAGCAGGGATCATTATGTTTGTAATTTAAGGGTTACAGAACATCAGATAACCTAGGGTGGGATTAAAGGTGGTTTTAGGGTAGTGCGACTGGTGCAATCACATTGGGTGCCACCCTTCAGGGGGTGCCAAAACATAGGGTGCTTTGAGAGCACAAAGGCCACCACTGGTGGGGTACTGCTTAGCAACCAGGCAATTCCATGATATTTGCCGAGTAAGCACATGCCCTGATTGACTGTACAGTTCTGAGCGAGTCTCCTTCTGTTTATTTAGTTAAATGTCACTCTGCTATGTACAAGGACTGGCTTAAGAAAGGCAAAGGTTCTCTGTCTCTCCAGATACTCTACACCAGGTTTTGTTCAGGTTTGATCTGTAAAGTGTTATCAGGATTTATTTTCTCTCCGGATTTCAGCTGCATTATTTAAGTGCTTTTGCCAGCAAATCCCAGACAGAGTGTTTGAGGTGTAATGAAAAATTCACAGAAAACTGGGAAGTCTTGGATGAACCCTACTAGACCTAGTAATCAGCTAATTCCACCTCCCTTCCAACCTGTTCCCTCTTCCAGCTTTCAACTGATAAAATTCCATCCACCAGCCCATTCCATGTTCATTCCAGGTTCCCCGAAATTTTCAACATTCCTTACTCCAATAAATTTCATCCCCAATTTCCTCCACTCACAAACCCCAAGCCTGGTTCAGCACACAAGTATTAAAAACTTGATAGGTTTTCTTATAAAGTATTTTCAATGCAAGTTTACAGCTGAACCAGAAAGTCCATTTGAAACCAGCAATATCAACTCCAAATGAAGATGAGTAGGATTCGTCTGCTCACTCCCCTTGCCCTAAACACTTTAAATTCAGCACTTAATAAACATTTCAGGAAGTGAATTTCCATGCCGGATTGCAAATCTGTCTGCTTAGCAAATGGGGCGAATTATTCCTACAGCATTTTGGTTTTAAACATTATTATTATTATTATTATTATTATTATTATTATTATTATTATCATTATTATTATATTTCTTCTAACAGTGTGAATCCCTTCAGGAAATGTTCTCTGCTTTTGTAGAAATTAGACATCTCTTTGGAATATTTCCATTTCCTCTCATTGAATTCTTGGTTTAAAAAAAGAAACCTTGGTGGGTCAGTTAATAGGAAACATGCAGCCCAAGCTGTTTGACTAGTACCTCCCAGTGTGATATACTGTAGAAAGGGCAGATGCTGTCAATATTGATTGACCACAACTCAGGGCTTTTCTTCCCTTCCCTTTTCTCACATTGCTATAAGTGCCTCTCCGTATTAAAATCAAAGAAGAGCTGTGCATATACTCATGAGCACATGTTAAACATTTCTAAAAAGCATATTAATTGGCACAGCTCCATACAAAATTACTCAGAAGGAAATTGCACCATGTTCAGGGGAGCTTTCACCCAAGTAGTTGTGCACAAAACTGCAACCTTATAGAGATGCCCTCTGTTGCTTCAAGGCAGACTGTGGAACAAAAACTTAGGGTTCGCCAGCACTTACGTTTGCTCTGCATTTCTAGGAACAGGTCCAGGCTTCCCAGGTCAAGGTCCGACAGCATCCACACCCCTCCATCAAAAATTTGCTCTTTATCACTAAATTGGAGCAATTGGCAATCTGCAGGAAACTCAGTATGTAATTTACTCCAATTCAGCGGTAATGATTGAGTTTTCCTGGGGGAAGCAATGAGGCAAAAAACCCAAAAATGCTTGGATACAGACTGGGAAAGTGTGGACCTCTGCCTAGAAAGCATGGGGCAAAAGAATGGGGCATGCATGAGCCAATTGATAGGGTTAATGTTGTGGAGAAATGTCACAAAATTTCTATCCTCAGGCCACACACACATACACACACAGCTATATCAAATGCAGCCCTCCAAGCTTCTCTGTCTGATCCTCAGGACTCTCCTCAGGTCACAGCCTCTCCCTAGTCCCACTGGCCCTGTTCCACACATTCCTTGTGTGGTTTTGCCTGGCTGGAATGTGTCCTTGAACTCTGATAATGCCTCTTGTTTCCCTGGATGGAAGACAGTGAGGGATATGTATTTGTAGAAGCCTGCTGTACAAAGGCCCCATCCATCATTTACATGCAGCCCCCAGAAGGCTGCTGAGAAAGGAATGTAGCCCTCAAACTTGGCCCTCCAGATGTTTGGGGACTACAACTCTCATCATCCCTGACCACTGGTCCTGTCAGCTAGGGATGATGGGAGTTGTAGTCCCCACACATCTGGAGGGCCGAGTTTATTTTAGCCTGAGGCAGGCATAGGCAAAGTTTCATTGGTTTAAGGAAAACTCATCAGCGCTCAATCCCAAAACGTTTTTTTTATTAAAAAAAACCTCTTTGACAAAGAAATGTATAGACCATTGTGCTCTCATCCTTACAACCATCCATCTAACTTTCTTTGTTCTGCGTCTTTTCTCAGGTCAACCACTAACAGTTGCCTGCAAAGCATTTTTTGGGTTCAGCGGAGAGTCTGGTCCAATGATCTACTGGACACGAGGAGAGAGATTTATTGAAGAGCTCGAAAATCACATTAAAGAAGGGGAAATCAGGTACATGGCACCACTCCAAAATTAAAAACAACAACAGCAAAACCATGTATCTCAAAATTGTGTACTTAGCAGGCTGCTTGTGTTGAACAGAGAACCATTCCCTAGTCTAGCTGTTGGTTGATAGATGGCTAACTCCTTGGCATCATTTGGGCTTGTGCTTCCTTCTTGTTCCTGAAGAAACTGTAGAGATTCTGCAAATATGTCTCTGGAGTCCCTTGTACCTTCAGTGACAGGCTGCCCTTCTCCCTCCTCGGGGAAAAGCCTGCAAGCGCCGCACACACGCTCCATGTGGCTCATGAAATGGAGCACTGAGCAGAGCCTGGGATGCAGACAGGCTCTGCTCAGCGCTCCCTTTAAAGAATTTTTTTTCTCTTGCATTCCCCCTCTAAAAACTAGGTGCATCTTATGGTCAGGTGCATCTTATAGAGCAAAAAAATACGGTGAATATATTGCAGCAGTGTACAGGGGGTGGGGGTGGAATAGTCTGGTAAGACCGCTGGTTGAAAGAAATAAAGAAAACTTCAGGCCTTGAATATAGGTCTTGCATGCTGCCAAGATGGAGTCAAGAAGTTAAAAACAGCACACGCTGGCACATACATACTGAACAAACTGAACTTGGAGAAGAAGCAGGAAGCAAAGCCTTAAAGGAAGTGATCTACTTTACCAGCAAGTAGTTACTGAAAGAGAAGGAATCAGGGAAGAGGCGGAAGAGGTTGCCTTTCTGTCTCTTAGCTCCCACTGGTACAGGTAACTTACTACAAGCCTTGTTGTAAGGAGCACTTATTCACTCTTAGATGGAGGAAGTGAAGGAATGCTAAGAAGGAAGAGAGCAGTCTGTAGGGGACTGCCCCCTATCCCAAGCTGTGTTGAGAGCCTGGGAGTGCCTGAGAAGTGCTATGGGCACCAGAATTATGCTTCCCCCCAGTTGAATCATCTGCTCCTTGAAGAAAGCCCCAGACCCAGTGTAATACCCCTTCTTTTTAGCCACACCCTCTTTCTTTCTTTCTTTCTTTCTTTCTTTCTTTCTTTGGCTTCCTAACTCTTAAAGTAACAGTAAAAACCAGCAACCTGTCTTACCTGTAGCACAGAGGCAAAAAGTCTGACTCTTTAAGAGAAGAGACCTGCCTATATTGCCATCATCCAGCAGATAACTCTGAGGTCTTTCCCTGATATGGTGGGGTCCACCTGATCCACGGCTGAAAGGAATGGCTGATTGGGAGGGGTGGGGGGGAGCATGGAAGAGGGAAGAATGAAATCTCCTTGCCAGGTGGGTTTTTAAGAGCTGTAATAAAAACATTGTGTAAATCGAACTGGTCCTCTTAAACAAGGAATAATAGTCTTTAAGCCTGCCTGGTGGGTTGTGAATTGTGTCTGATTGGGAAGCAACTCGCAATGAATTTCAATACTGCCGCTTCTGCTGTAACAGAGGAAAATTGTTCAGTTTTGAATTTTACTGCATATAAATCACCCTATCAGTTGCTAATTTTTCTCTTTCTTTGGTTGAGCCCATAAAACAGTGTACACATTTCTCAAGAGGCTTTCCCAGAAACTATTAAATTGTCTATCCATCTCTGGTCCCCTACCCGCCCCCTCGCACACCATGTTTCCTGTTTATTTTATTTTAAGATAAGAAAAAATGAGATTCATACTGGGTTGCATGAAGAGTGAGGATGGAGGCACATTGAATTAAACCCTTATTTTACCCCTCCTTGATTAATTTACCTCTTTGCACTCTCACCCACATGAGATAATGAGGGGGATAGTGAAACCTCCAACAGCGTGAGGAATTATAGGAAGGAGCAAAGCGACAAAGTGAGAACACTTATCACTGCTGTTACATAGATGGTTTGTTAGATTCTGAGAAGAGGCCACACTTCCATGGGAAGCTTTCAGGTGCAAGTAAATAATCTGCAGTGTACCAAAATCTGTATGACTCAGTCGTGGGGTGGGGAGAGGTATCAAAGTTGTAAAAGGCCTTGAGCTTAAATTTGATACAGATGTAAATGTGGCACTCTGTCATTGCTAGTCATATATGAAACCAGGTCTCATCAACATCTTCATAACTGGCTCGGATACAAAGAACATGTTCCCAAGCAGGGGCGGAGAAAGGGGGTGGTGGAGGCGAGTTGCCCCGGGTGTCACCACTGAGGGGGGTGACAAAATGCTGGGCGGAACTCACCGCAGGGCCTGCAGAATGCCCAAGCCACACATCTCTCCTGGGAGTGACGTGGTGGTTTGGGTGCCCGCAGGCTCCGGGCTGCCCGAAACGGTCTCTCCGCTGCCTCCACACACACCCCAGCTGTAGGGCGGCTGAGTGGGAGGAGCCCCCGTGGAGTGTCCTACCCCAGCTGACCCCACCCCATGGGTGGCTGGCCTTGCCCCTGCTGGTGGCTTGCCCCGCCCCTGGGCGCAGAGCACACACACCATCCCAGGCACCCCAGGCTTGCTCTCCCACTGTTCCCAAGGCTTGTGTTTCAAGGGCTGGCCCTACCATTCATGCA
Organism: Podarcis vaucheri; assembly: GCF_965113315.1. Classification (NCBI taxonomy): domain Eukaryota; kingdom Metazoa; phylum Chordata; class Lepidosauria; order Squamata; family Lacertidae; genus Podarcis; species Podarcis vaucheri. The sequence continues at coordinate 10,471,729 of NC_138758.1, read as the reverse complement.
TTTGTAAACTCAAGACCTGATTAAGGGCCACAGTGCAGCAGGCCGCTGTTGCCAAGGGAGAAGATTGACAACTGTGTATTGAAGTAAGAAAGACATGACACCAGCTTGGGATCAAAGTGGCCAAAGCTTTATTGATTGCAGATGTAAGCTGGATTTTGGAATAAAGTGGTGCCTTGCAAGGCGAAAAGAATCCGTTCCGCGAGTCTCTTCGTCTTGCGGTTTTTTCGTCTTGCGAAGCAAGCCCATTAGCGGTTTAGCGGATTAGTGCTATTAGCGGCTTAGCGGGCTTAGCGGATCAGCTGATAAGCGGTTTAGCGGCTTAGCGGATCAGCTGATAAGAGGCTTAGCAGCTTAGCGGATCAGCTGTTAAGCGGCTTAGCGGATCAGCTGATAAGCGGCTTAGCGGCTTGGGGAAAAGGGGGGGAACCCCGCAGGAACTCGCAAGACATTTTCGTCTTGCGAAGCAAGCCCATAGGAAATTCGTTTTGCGAAGCACCTCCAAAACGGAAAACCCTTTCGTCTAGCGGGTTTTCCGTCTTGCGAGGCATTCGTCTTGCGGGGCACCACTGTAGGTACAGGGCAAACCTATTGCTGGTGGATATCCCCATCAGGGGCAATCCTGGCAAATGGACACCATCCATTGATGCATATCTAATGGGGAAATCCCACCAGGATGCCATTCAGGGATGTTCTGTAGGCCAGCAGCCCACCTTTGGGCTTTCAGACAGAACCCTCTCCATGGACCCCTTTACTGGGGTACCCTGAGTTTTATCCCAGATTTTGCAGGTGGGGCACCCCACCAGCTTTAGACTAAGGATACAACCCAATGCCTTTTTCTGCCAAATGTTTTGTCAAGAAGCACAACAGTTTTGTGTGAAATGTCGTAATTTATGATTTAACTCCAAGAGGAATTCAGCATAGAGTTACAGCAATCCTTCCATTAGTACAAGCATTTCTGATTTCTGGACAGAATGATCTCCCCTCTTCTCTCCCCACTGTTTTTTTGGGATTCTACCTACCTCCCAGCACTGGGTAGGGCATATGGAGGGAGGCGGAAAGCCCTACTACTCAAACAGACGTCATTGTGGGACTCATTAGTTGAATCTGGCCCACTGTTTGTGTGTGTTTTCCAATTCCACAATCATAATTCAGGATATACATGGGAGTTGATGTTCTGAAGATCACATTCTTAGATCACTGCAGTTTCCCCCAGCATATTTGTGGGAAAGGGTCACTGCATAACTAAAAGAGGAATCTGCCTTATATCAGGTCAGACTATATCTTCTCCTAGCCCAGTATCATCTACTCTGACTGGTAGCAGCTGTCCAGAATCTGAAACAGTCATCACTCCCACCAGATGTTGCCAGGCTCCAACTCCCATAAGCCCAAGCCAGCATGACCCATGGACAGGGGTGATAGGAATTATACTTCAGAAACATCTGGTGGGCCACAGGCCTGTTTTAACCGGAAATGGCAAGGACTGAACCTTCTGCATGAAAGCATGTTATTGCCCTTCTTTTTCATCTACCTCTTTTCCTTGACCCACTTTCCCCTCCACCACAAGATAATTTTTGCACTCATACTATAATGCAATCCAGAGGAAGTTGGGGGGGGAGGGAGAGAGAGAGAGATGCTTTGTGAATAAATCCAATCCATCTTCAGTTTCCCTGCCAATGTGAGCCTGACAATCTTCTAAAAACGATTCTTTCTCTTAGGCTTCTCAAAGAGCATCTTGGAGAAAAAATAGTGGAGTTGGCATTAATCTTTGACGTTGTGAAGGAGCCAGATCTGGCCAATTATACATGCCACGTAGAAAACAGAAATGGACGGAAACGTGCAAGCATCATTCTGCGTAAAAGAGGTATGGGGGGTTACTCCTTTTTCTGTTTTGTGGCCGCACCATGATTTTGGAAGAAGCTAAGCTGGTGACTCCCCCACCACAGTATTTGCAAACTCATATCTCCAGTGATTTCTTCCAGAGCTCTACTGCCCGACAAATAAAATACACAAATTTATTTTCTACTCTTGAGCCATTATATACTCCTTTGCCATCTTGCTTACCTCCCAGTCTTCTCCATCTCATTTTCTCAACATTCGCAGCTACTCCTTAAGCAGAAATAGGGAAGACATTTGACCCACTTCTTATTTTGATGAAAACCTGCTTCCCCACCACCACCTTTTCATCTTATTCCACCAGTAGAACTCGCCATCATGGCACAGTGGTCTTTCCTACTGTCAAGGTACCTGTATGTCTCTGGGCATTGACCAAGCTACAGAATCCCTACACATTACTGTGGTACCTTGGGTTAAGAACTTAATTCGTACCAGAGGTCCGTTCTTAACCTGAAACGGTTCTTAACCTGAAGCACCACTTTAGCTAATGGGGTCCCCTGCTGGCGTGCAATTTCCGTTCTTATCCTGGGGCAAAGTGCTTAACCTGGAGCAACCACTTCCTAGTTAGCAGAGTTTGTAACCCAAAGCGTCTGTAACCCGAGGTACCACTGTACAAAGAATTTTGAAGAACTATAGCAAATGAGAATACAGGGACCTCTAAAATGTGCAAGAAGCTTAACCAGCTGTCAACCCATCAAAATTTAGCACTGTTAAAAGTGCATCAAACCCCTTATAAAATCATTCACATACTTATCAGGTCATCTTCAGAGGCCTTCTCTGAGTACCCTGGACTTTACACTTCCACACACAGCATAGCCTCCCAACATGCCAGACTTTCCTTTAACCATTCCCAGGTCACTCACACTTGTTAATATCATTTATCCAACGGGGTGGAAGGAGGAGGCTCAGAAGGTGTCTGTTTCTGAGTGATAAGCTTTGATTTACAAAGAGAACTGGCATGTTCACAAGCATCTAAGTAAACAGGCTGCCTCTACTAAGGTAGCTGCTTATAGGCTGCCAAATAAAAAGGAAATACATCACCCAAACAGAGGATTAAAGAGGACAGAGATTTGCATAAATTGTGCATATGCTAACTTACATGTAAAGATGCAAATTGGCCATTGTGTCTGCTCAACACAACTGTATTGCAATCTTACTGTTTGTGGGCCGCTTCACAGCCCCTTATGTTTTTTTTTCTTAAGTGTTAAACTGGACTTGGATAGAGGACTCTGTATATTGTCCTCTAAATAGTGAAGCATATGGGCACTCTAATCTCACAGGGTGGGGTGGAGAGAACAGACCTCAGTAATATGGATCAAGTGAAGTGTATTCTAAAGCAGGGGGGGCTTGTGGCCCTCCAGCTGTTACTGCACTACAGAGCCCATCATCCCTCATTATTGGCCATGCTGGTTGGGTTGATGGGTGTTGGAGTCCTACAGCATCAAGGGAGCAACAGGTTTCCCCCACCCCTGTTTGGAATATAGATGGGTGAGTTGTTGGCACATGTCTTGAGAGACAATGGAGTGTGCTTCTGAGGGTGAAGCCAAACCACTACATGCAGCCTGGGATTTGCAATAATTAAGGATATGGAAATACCAGATTATGGTTGTGTGTAGGTATTTGACTGGGGCTACAATGCAACGTAGTTTGTGTGATTTTTATATTGTTGAACCACTGAATCAATATTTTACCTAGACCATACATGCATTTTAAAATTGCCGTGAGAACTTTGGAATTTGCTGGTAGCTCTAGCTAAGATCGTACCTCAAAGAGGGCCACAAATGCTGGCCAGCTAAGGTGATGCTGATGTTTCTTTTCCAGGTACAGACCTTCCCCGGACTCTGAGGATTTCAGAGTTCCTCCCAGCATTTCAGCCACCTGTTTGTGACTCATTGCACTCAGTGCTGGGTGATCGCACATATCCAGCACTTGCTCCCCAAAGACTTGCAGTCATAATAAACCAAATGATTGTATCATGGTGTTCATATTCTATACCCCATGGTCAGCAACCCTTCTAGCATCTTTCACAGGACTTGGTTGTTGTTGTTTTTAAAAAACTGGTTTTGTCAATTTATAAAAATGATTTTTCTACCTAGTCTCTGCTTCCATGCTGCCTGAACATACTTTTTTGCTGGGGTCATGCAGAGCAGCCACTTCTGCTGTTGCCCATCTACCTAGTCACAGTTCCACTCCATACAGAACAAGGAAATTGGTTAAGACTTCCATGGGGAGAAGGAGAAAATAATTTTAGGAACTAGCTGCATGATATATGCCTATAGATGTAACTGAGCCCCAACATTATTGTTGTTGTTAAAATTAAAAGCTGTTTCAGGGGAGAATTTAGAGTGGCGAAATAGTGGAGGGGAGGAGTGCTTAACCCTTTGCCAAGCCACCCATTCTGCCAATTGCTGTCCCCCCCCCCAATTGTCTTACCACGACTGCTACAAGATTTCAAAACCATGTCTGCTCCAGGAAATATATGCAGGGGGTAGTTAGCCTCTTATGAACATTTTCTCCCTAGTGCAGAGAAAAAAAATCTAACTACTCTATAAACATCTTACAAGAGGAACAACTTGTCTTTCAGTTCAAGAGTACAGGCTGATTTGCTCCGCCAGTTCCTGACAAGTTACACATTGCAGATTAAAAGGAAGTAAGACATCAGTGTCAGTTTAGCACTTGCGCTTGAGAATGTCTGCTTCATGCAAGACAAGAGTGAAGTGTTTTTGGGGGGACTTCATATTCTAAGCAGGAATCTACCTTTTGCATTTTAATCATCTGGTGTTCAGCTCAGTGCTTATCCTGTACACTAAAATATTGAAACCACCTTAGTGTTCCAAATAATATATTACTTCTAGAAGTCTGCTGGCAAAAGAACTGTTGGTAATTCAAACCAGTGTTTAGAATTCATTGTGAACCTCTCAGCTTTTGAAAATGTAGTTGCTCCCCACAAGGTGGCTAAAGGAAGCAGTTGCTCTGTCTGCAGTGTCTTCCAGATGTGTCGGACCATCATTCTTGACCATTAGCTGTGTTGGGTAGGGATGATGGGAGTTGTATTCCATCTAGAGCAGACTTTCTCAAACTTGGGATCCACCGATGTTATTGAACTACAACTCCTGTCATCCCTGACCGCTGGTCATGATGGCTAGGAATGATGGGAGTAGTAGTCCAACAAGATCTAAGGACCCAAGGTTGAGAAAGGCTGATTTAGAGGGTTCTAGGTTAGTCACCTCTGGCCTAAAGTATAAGGCCAAAGCTCCCTTGGGTGAGAGTTAATGCTGTTACTGTCCACTCAATAAGTATTGCATTGTTCACCCATATCCCAAAGAACTGGAAATACAGTGTCAGAAGTTCCATGGCTCCATGGTAGAACATCTGGCCTGCATGTAGAATGTCCCTGGTTTAATCCCCAGCATCTCTAGGTAGGCTTTCCTGTTCTGAAAGCTTGGATAGCTACTGCCAGTCAGTGTATACAGTACTGAGCTAGAGGGACCAATGGTTTGACTCAGTATAAGGAAACTTTTTGTGTTCCTTTTTACTACTTAGAAATAAGATGAGAGAATATGGGATTACTCCAGGATTTTTATCCTAGGGACATATTTTCTTTTCTTCTTTTTCTGATTCAAAACAAAACAATTTATCAGTGTTTTGGTTTGTTGTTGTTTTTTGTAACAACTTGAGCAGATACAATAACCCCTCCCCACAAAAAATCCGCTCTCCTCACTTCCCCATGACCACAAAGCAGTCTTTTATAACAGATGTATCTTTTCAATGTTTTGCTCAAGTTGCTGAAAGCAGCAAGGCATCTTTTACATGCTGGAAGAGTGTCTGACTCAACTGCTCCAGGAAGGTTTATACAAGGCTCCTAGCTGGTTTTAGGGATGCTTGCACACCATTAGCTTCTTATTGACCATCAGACACCAAAAACGTAGGAAGAGCCCTGGTGGATCAGGGCAAGGTCCCATCTAATCCAGTCCCCTGTTCTCACAGTGGCCGACAGTATGGGAAGTTCAAAAGCAGGACTTGAGCACAGTAGCGCTCTCCCAGCATGCAAATTCCAGCAACTGGTATTTAGAGAGCAGGGGATGGGAGTACAATTTGAAGTGTAGTTCCAAACCGCAGGGCTCAAAGGAGGGCTTGTGGGGGTGGTTGGGTGCAGGGATGCCAAAGAAAGGTGTGAGAAACACCAGAGAGATCAGTTCTAGTGCTTAATTAAAGAAAGGTGTAGATTTGCAGCATATCAGCCTGCCAGGTATCCAAGCCTTTATGGGATGGACATCACAGAGATGGCTTATCCATGCCCAAACATTCTTTATACACAAAGCAGCATATGTCACTTTGACCTGGACTTCCCATCACTTCACCTGACCAGATGAGAGCATAGGTGGCAAATGGCCAAATCTTACAGATTTGCTTTCTTTGCTCAGAGCCCAGCACCCCACAGATAAGGGTAACATCAAAGCAAGCCAATTAGCCTATATCAAAGCAAGTGAGCATATATGAGCTCATTGTTACAACAACTGCTAATTAATTGTGGGGTTATCTGGACTACCAAGATGGTGATTGCAGAACTTCTGGAACAGTTCACCTTTGGCTCATCACAAGGATCAAAGCAGGTCATGGGTTGGAACTGCTGGACTTTCCCACTGCCTGCACTTTCATACCCTTCAACATTTCTCCAATGAAAATAGGGACATCCCATTCTATAATGGTAATTTTACTATTTATACCCCACACATCTTGCTGGCTTGCCCCTGTCACTCTGGGCAACTTGCAACATATATAAAAACATAATTAAACATAAAAACCATCCCTATACAGGATTGCCTTCAGATGGCTCAGAGGTCAGATAACTCCGTACCCTCCAGCCTTTCTCCAGTGAAAATAGGAACATCCTGAGGAAAAGTGGGACATTCTGGGATCAAATCAGAAAAAAGGACAGCTTCCCTAAATCAGGGACATCCCAGGAAAATACTTGGAGGGTCTGCACTATTTCTCTTATCCCAGTTTCAATAGCAGACATGATCCCAGCTGACAGGAAAGATGTCTAGTGTCTAGACATGGCTAAATGGAGGTTCAGTACACACAATTCACCCATGTGTCCCTGTGGTCTTTAAACTACAAGCTCTGCTCCACATCTACCACTGTCACAGGGCCCATATTAACTGTACATTTCAAGCAGTATCATACCACTTTAAACAGCCATGGCTTCCCTCAGGGAATACTGGGAATTGTTTGTCAAGAGTACTCAGAGTTCAGAAACCCCTAGTACCCACACACACCTACGATTTCCAGAGTGGTTTAATAGTCTATCCCTCTCCCCAAGGAACTCTAGAAATTGCCCTGTTCCAGAATATTCTATTCCCTTTCTCCCCTGAGGAATCCCTCAAGTCTGCTTGATATTGCCATTTTGGCAGGAGAATGAGTCCACTATTTGTTTGCTTGCTTTTCTCTTCCTTCTCCATTCTCTTTTTCCTTTTATATCATGCTTTATAAGCCTGTCTGTGTTGCTTTTATTGGCAAATGCGCTGCTCTGGGATCCCTTTGGCTGAAGAGCAAGCTGTAGATACTTTAAATGAATGAATGAATGAAATATATTGGGCTGGCCAACATACAGATGTTGTTGGACTTTAACTCTGATATCATACCAATAGTCAGAAATGCTTCAAGTTTTAATTCAATGACATTTTGAGAACACCATGTTGGCTGCCCCTAATATATATGAAGCTGCCAGGTTCCTTATAGCCCTTCTGATAAACCTACCAGCCAAGTTCTAATTCCCTTTTAATGCCATTTAAGCTAATGTCCAACACTGCATCTTGTGGCAGCAGGTTCCATGGATTAATAACACATTGCATGTTGTCCTTTCTTTAATTTGAAATTGCCCAGTCACATCAGAAAGCTTTAGGGGGGAAATATAGCCAGTGGGCTAGATCCATGGCTGGGCTCCAGAAACAATTACCTTGAGGAAGCCTTTCTATCTCTTTGTTCTGCTGTTCTCTGATACTGTGATATAAACAAATACTTTCAGACTTAAACTACAGAAGCAGGATAAGTTGCAAGGGGGAAAGTTGACTCCTGAACTTTCTGGGTAAACTTTTAAGGCGACGTTGATGGTGTATAACCGATTGCATCGTCTGTGCTTTTGGAAAGCTTCATGTTGCCTCTTTTCATTCGTTACATCGCCAGAGTTTTATGCCTTTTCCAATGCTTATTTATCATAGCAATAAATATCTGCACTGACAGAGGGTGTAAATTAATACATCTTCTTGGAAGTATCTCTCATAGTATTAGACAGGCTCCTCGTGATTTTTAATGGCTGGGTGAACTGAAAAGCAAGGTTAAGAGCATTGGGTGCCTGTGCTATATTTGAAACGGCATCTCAGTCCGTTAAGAAGTGCTTCTCAGTGCCATTCAGATATGGTCATAGTGAATCATGTTGATGTTTGACAATTGGTGTTGGAAACTAGAGGTGGACTGGCCTTAAAAATCTACTTTTTATGGTTTCTTTTAGGGGCTAGTTTGAAGATGTCATCTGCCTTTTGGAATAGTCATCCCACGCTGGGTACTGTCTTTAGGCACTGGTTTTAGTAGTATTGTGTACTATAATGAAATGTCTCGTCTGCTTTTGCATTATTGTTATTTTTTGGTGTGCATTGGGGTGCATCTGGTTTGTAGTGCTAATTTAAAAGTCATTGGGTGGGATACTTTCTCTACTGGCAAAATGTTTTGACCCAGCAGGATGCTGTTGCGCAAGACAATGCATAATAAGCAGGTTGCTGGTAACTTTGCAGCAAAGCAAATCGTGCCATCTGTTGCACAACAAATTTCGACCAGCATAATGTTTGTGCTTCATTCCTCTGGAGGGCAGTGTCATGGACATTTTCATGAATAACCAGATGCACAAATAACCGGATGCACAAATACACAACACCTGGCTTGCCAGCAGTACATGTGAAAATAGGATTTCTTAGCAGACCACAAGCTGAACCTGAGTCAACAGTGTGATGCAGCAGCAAAAAATCCTAATGCTATTCTAGGCTGCATCAACAGAAGCATAGTGACCAGAGCAAGGAAGTAACAGTACCACTTTATTCTGCCTTGGTAGACCAGACCTGGAATACGGTGTCCAGTTTTGGGGAGGAGGTGTGAGGGCTCTGACAGAGTCCTCCTGCCCATTTCCCAAGGCCAGGAAAGCGATTTCCCACCTTTGGGAAGGAGATAGGAAGGCTCTAGGATCCTGCCAGAGCCTTGCACCTCCTCAAATCCTGGAATAAGGCCAGCCCTGCAAGGGCTGGTGGGAAGGCATCAAATGGACTTGCACAGGACAGCATATTACCAAGGTCCACCCCTGAGGGTAACCAAGATGATGATGGGTCTGGAAACCAAGTGGGATGGGGTGTTAAACAGCTGTAGAATGTTGAAATAGGGGTGGAATGGATCAGTGACCGGGACATGTGTGAAACAAAATGGAATGAGAATACATGGACGCTCGGGTTGCGAACGTGATCCGTGCAGGAGGCACGTTTGCAACCTGCAGCGTTCGCAACCCGCAGCACCGAGTCTGCGCATGTGTGGGTTGTGATTCGGTGCTCCTGCGCATGCGTGACCACCGAAACCCGGAAGTAACCTGTTGTGGTACTTCCAGGTTATGGTGAGTCTGTAACCTGAAAAAAATGCAACCTGAAGCATCTGTAACCCGAGGTATGACTGTATACTTATTCACACATCCCTATTGGCTCAGCATAATGAGCTGACACTGTGCAGCAATAAAACCGCCACAAAAAGTAGAGGCTGTCAACCAGGATATGCACAGGAATGTGTAACCAAAAGTGGAAATGGGGTTGTTGTTGTTGTTGTTGTTGTGGCCATCTGCATATATACTAAGGAATGTACATTCAGAATGCATCCTATTGCTCTCAATGGGATTTATGCTTGAAAATCACATTCTGATGCAACAAGGCTGATCCTAGAGAGGCAAGGGCAATGCAACTTCATTTGCCCTCACTGTTGTCACCACATGTCCAAATCATCATTGGTTCCATGATGTCGTCACATTCACCAGTTGATCCCTGATTGACTAAGGTTGAAGTTACAAAGAATGGTGCTGAGGCGGCAGCCATTGAGCAGGACTATCACTGCAAATGGGTGTGAGAAAAAACAGCAGCTCAAAAAGCAGAAGGTAGAGATTGGTGGGGTTTGGGGTTTCCAACAAGAGCACCGCTTTTGCCTCAGAAATATGCATGGGTGAAAAATAGATACAGCTCTACTTAAAACTTGCATTTTCCTCGGGTCACGATGTACATGTGCTATGATGTGAAGAATTGACTTCAGATTACTCAAGAAATGTGTACTTGCAATGGCTTAAATTTATTTAAAGCTTAATAGCCTAAACCTGGCTTAGCTTAAAGACCACATTTTCTGATGTGTCCAGTTGTGATTTCTAAGATCCACCAGGAGCCCCCACTTCATGATATAATCCTTGTGTCAGATGCAGACCATAAAGGCACAAAGACAGGTATTCTTGGTGGCTTCCCTCAGTTATGGAACTCCTTTCTCCTGTAGACTCACTCATGTCTAAGCCTGAGCACCTTTCATAAGCATTGCAACACTTCCTTGTCTGGACTGACCTTTGGAGACTATGGTTAAGTTAGGAAAGGAGTGGGGGATTTCAGCTGAATTGTATTCCATTGTGCTAGGGATCCCTCACCCTCCCAGAAGCTTTAGGGCAGGGGTAGGCAACCTAAGGCCCGGGGGCCGGATGTGGCCCAATCACCTTCTCAATCCGGCCCACGGACAGTCCGGGAATCAGGGTGTTTTTACATGAGTAGAATATGTGCTTTTATTTAAAGTGCATCTCTGGGTTATTTGTGGGGCACAGGAATTCGTTCATCCCCCCCCCAAAAAAAAATATATAGTCCAGCCCACCACATGGTCTGAGGGATGGTGGACCGGCCCACAGCTGGAAAAGGTTGCTGACCCCTGCTTTAGGGATTTGGTGGGTTATAAATCAAATAAACAAAGACCATGAATGCTGCCCTAGGCTGCCTGGAGGAAGGGCATGATAGAAAGCTAAACAACAACAGCAGAAACAACCTTCCATTTTCCAGCCCATCCATCTTTTCCCTGCTTTATTCTAGATCTGATATCAAAAATCGAACTTGCCGGAGGTTTGGGAGCCATCCTTCTCGTGCTGGTTTTACTTATAACGATCTACAAATGCTACAACATAGAACTGATGCTATGTTACCGACAGATGTTTGGAGGTGACGAAGCAATGGATGGTAAGTGCACTTCCAAAAAACTATGACAAATGTTGTTTTCTGTTGAGCATCCAGAATGCTGAATAGCTACTGTCTCCTTTGGAATGGAGAATAGGTGTGAAATGTACTAGGGGCTTTGGGGGAGATTGATTAACAACAACAACAACAACAACAACAACAACAACAGGCAGGCACAATCCGCTGGGAAGTTTGTCTGCAGATGCACCGTTGACATTAACAGGAGTTGTGAAAGTCACGGTATTAGCAATCAAATAATAATCACAATTTATTTAGTTAAACTACTTATGTACCACTTAACTGCAGTGGTCTCTATTGCAAAGGTACAATACAAAAAATGAAAATCAGTTAAAATTATGACATCAAACTTAAATTAAAATGCCTGCTGGAATAATTTTTTTAAAAAATGCATTCAATAGGTGTTGGAACTTCAGCAGGGGCAGGGGACATCAACTGGCAGGGAGTTCCACAAGACTGGACCCACAATACTGAGCACACAGCTCTTGGTAGATATGAGGTGTGCATCAGAGCCATTGGGGGGCACTAACAGTAACTTCCCTGAATACCGGCAGTGATAGGGTTGGGATGAAAGATGTCCCTCAAGGTATATTGTTTAGATAGGTCCCTTAGGTATATCACTTAGATAGAATATAAACAAGAATAATTTAAATGCACAACAGAATAGTTCCATCAAAATATTCTGCAATTAAGATGTGCAGTGAAACAAGCTCATTAAAACAGCACACAGCAATTGAAACAGGAGGTTCAGGTCAGGAAATCAGTGGGAACAGGTGTTTCTTTGGATGCGGCCAGTAATCCTTGGGGGAAACTCCGTTGTCTCGAACTCCTTCGGGAAAATTGGTGTCTGACATGCTGCACAGCAGCAGCCACACACTAAGCAGGGGCAGCAGCAGCAGCAACTAAGTAAGTGGATGGGAGGGGAAAGGTGATGGGTTTGACGTTGGTTTGAGGTTGGCTGGACAGGCAAAAGGGAAGAGGATTGGAAACTGAGTGGCCCAGCCTGTCATCTGCCTCTTCCTTAGTCTCTGTGTTGCCCTTGTAGAACTCAGCAGGGAGGAGGATGGGGGCAAGGGATAGCTCAGTTGGTTAGAGTGTGGTGCTGATAACACCAAGGTCATGGATTTTATCCCCATAAGGGACAGCTGCATATTCCTGTATTGCAGGGGAGCTGGACTAGAGGCCCCCTTACAACTCTATGACAAAACTAGAATTAGTTGGCACTGTGTACCCTTGACTTTGGCTCCCTTCCTTCTGCTCTACTAGTCCCAAGGGGCACAACCTACTACTGGTAAAAAGGTAAAGGGACCCCTGACCATTAGGTCCAGTCGTGGCCGACTCTGGGGTTGCAGCGCTCATCTCGCTTTATTGGCCGAGGGAGCCGGTGTACAGCTTCCGGGTCATGTGGCCAGCATGACTAAGCCGCTTCTGGCGAACCAGAGCAGCGCACGGAAACGCCGTTTACCTTCCCGCCGGAGCGGTACCTATTTATCTACTTGCACTTTGACGTGCTTTCGAACTGCTAGATTTGAACCACCAACCTTTTGATCGGCAAGCCCTAGGCTCTGTGCTTTACACCACAGCGCCACCCACTATTGGTACCATGCATCTAATTGCACGACAGGGTGGGATATTCTTTCTATAAACCAGAGTTTCCATCATCCAGTTGCTGCGTCACACTCCATTGTTTACCAGGAAAGCGAAAGACTTTCATGCTCCTTGGGGGTTTAAAAGCTGATTTCCTTTTGCTAAGCGAACCATGCCAGGATCCAACCTCGGCCCATCCATCATCTAGCCTTGCTCTCATATTGAAATATGCCAACCCTGCTAGAACCAGTAACAGCTCACTGGAACACCTTGTTTTCTTCAATAGGAAGAGCAGGGGAATCAATTCTCTAGCTGAGAAAAGAAATGCCTGCACTTTCCCTGATTCTCCTCACAAGTCTCAGCCAGATCCACCTGATGAAAATTTGGGTAATTACCATACTTTGGGGAACACATAGGAGTGGCTATTTAGCCTCCCTTTTTTAATACAAAGTATTCTTTTAGATTTGCTGCTAATGATTTCTTATCCTCCATCCCCAGTTGCTGTTGTTGATGATTGTTAATAATAATAATAATAATAATAATAATAATAATAATAATAATAAATAATAATAATAATAAATTTTATTTATACCCCACCCTCCCTGGCCAGAACCAGGCTCAGGGTAGCTAACACCAGCTAAAAAAGCCAATGCAATTCTGGGCTGCATCAATAGGAGTATAGCATCTAGATCAAGGGAAGTAATAGTGCCACTGTATTCTGCTCTGGTCAGACCACACCTGGAGTACTGTGTCCAGTTCTGGGCACCACAATTCAAGAAGGACACTGACAAACTGGAACGGGTCCAGAAGAGGGCAACCAAAATGGTCAAAGGCCTGGAAACGATGCCTTATGAGGAACGGCTAAGGGAGCTGGGCATGTTTAGCCTGGAGAAGAGGAGGTTAAGGGGTGATATGATAGCCATGTTCAAATATATAAAAGGATGTCACATAGAGGAGGGAGAAATGTTGTTTTCTGCTGCTCCAGAGAAGCGGACACGGAGCAATGGATCCAAACTACAAGAAAGAAGATTCCACCTAAACATTAGGAAGAACTTCCTGACAGTAAGAGCTGTTCGACAGTGGAATTTGCTGCCAAGGAGTGTGGTGGAGTCTCCTACTTTGGAGGTCTTTAAGCAGAGGCTTGACAACCATATGTCAGGAGTGCTCTGATGGTGTTTCCTGCTTGGCAGAGGGTTGGACTCGATGGCCCTTGTGGTCTCTTCCAACTCTATGATTCTATGATTCTATGATTCTATGAAAATTACAGTAAAATCATAATAGGGGGGAAAACCCAATTTAAAATACAGGTTAAAATGCAATTTAAAATGCAGCCTCATTTTAAAAGTAGCCCATAGATCAAAACCATAAGGGGAGGGAAAACATAAGGGTCAGAATGAGTCCAAACCAAAGGTCAGGTGGAACAGCTCTGTCTTGCAGGCCCTGCAGAAAGATGTCAAGTCCCACAGGGCCCTGGTCTCTTGGGTCAGAGTGTTCCACCAAGTCGGGGCCAGTACTGAAAAGACCCTGGCCCTAGCTGAGACCAATCTAACCACTTTGCGACTTGGGACCTTCTATTTTGTGGACCATAAGGTCCTCCACGGGGCATACCAGGAGAGGCAGTCCCATAGGTATGTGGGTCCTAGGCCGCATTCTGAGCATTCTGTACTTTTATCTTCACTGCATTAACTGTTCGATTTTTCATTTTCTGTTAATAATGGTAGCTTCTCACAAACACTTATCAGAACTACCTGTCTCAGCCATGTCTTTGCCCCCAGCAGACCTTAGAAGTGATATAAAGATTTGTGCCTCTGCATTAAAAGCTCCAGTAAATAAATGCATTCAATATATACATTAAGCCAATTGCACGTACAATGTAAAGTAAAGGTAAAGGTACCCCTGCCCATACGGGCCAGTCATGACCAACTCTGGGGTTGCGTGCTCATCTCACTTAAGAGGCCAGGAGCCAGCGCTGTCCGAAGACACTTCCGGGTCACATGGCCAGCGTGACAAAGCTGCTCTGGCGAGCCGGCACCAGCGCCACGCACGGAAACGCCGTTTACCTTCCCGCTATAAAGCAGTACCTATTTATCTACTTGCACTTTGATGTGCTTTCGAACTGCTAGGTGGGCAGGAGCTGGGACCGAATGGTGGGAGCTCACCCCGCCGCGGGGATTCGAACCGCTGACCATGCAATCGGCAAGCCCTAGGCGCTGAGGTTTTACCCACAGCGCCACCCGTGTCCCTACACATTGCATGTACAATGTAATTGTGTGTTAATACAGGCAATGAAATTGCTTAGGTCTGCTGGCTTCATTTACCAAGTTCCCAGTCCTTTGAAACTTGCTACGAATGTTGGATGTAGAAGTACAGGGGTGGAGAAAAAACACATGTTGATGCTTGACATTCATTGACAACTTAGCAATATTTAATATATTTAATACAAACTGACAGTACATAATATGTGAACAGTTCCAGGTTCATTCTCCAGCAGCATCTCCAGGGAGGGCTGGGAGAGACCCCTGTCTGAAACCCAGAAGAGCTGCTGGCAGTGTGGGGAATGCTGAGCTAGGTGATCTGACTTGGCACGAGGCAGCTGCCTATATTGCTAGCTAGCACTGGACCCAGGCATTCTTCATTATCTCACCGGTACAAGGACATAACTCACCAGTACAAGGGTATTTCTTCTTTCTTTTTCTTTCTTAAAAGTGATTTGTGGTTTTATTTACAGACAACAAGGAATACGATGCCTATCTCTCTTACACAAAAGTGGATCCAGACACACTGGACTGCGACAACAGTGAAGAGGAACAATTCGCCCTTGAAATCTTGCCAGATGTTCTGGAGAAGCATTACGGTTACAAACTCTTCATTCCGGACAGGGACCTGATCCCTACTGGGAGTAAGTACCCGTCACCTTGGGGTATGAGACTACCTGTGCAATTCTGCTAAGCAGGGCTGGCCCAAGACATTTTGCTGCTGCAGACGAAACTACTGGCTCCCCACCACTGCCAGTTCCACTGTGTGCCTTCCCTTGTGTGCCCCCCACCAGTGGTAGAAGGAGGAGGCCAACAAGTGCAGGGCACGCTCCAGGGAGGTCAGATCTGCAGCTGCTCCCAGCTGTCTGGAGTCTGCCACCCTGAGGCAACTGCTCACCTCAGGCATAGGCCAGCCATGCTACAAAAAAAGTGCATGCTGATTCATAAGCTTCCACTTCCTTTTTGTACGGCCCTCTCCAAAATGAAATACAAAGGCCCAACAACAGTGAGGCATGGCTGATGAGCTTTACAAAATGGGTAGCTGCTGAGCCCAGCTTTAACCCAAGGCCAGGGAATCTGTGGCTCTCAGAAGTTGCTGGACTGCAACTCCCATCGCCCCTGCTCATTCATTGGCCAAGGGTTGATGGGAGCTGGAATCCAACAACACTTGGAAAGGCACAGGTTCTAGACAACCTGCTGCCAAAGCTAAAAGGTAGAGACTCTGGGTCAGAAAAAGGCTACTTGGTAAGGAAGGAAATTCTGGAGAAGACAATCTCCTGGTGACCGGCCATGCCAGCTCTAGGTTTTGGAGGGCCCTGTGGAATGAGGTAACCCATGAGCTTATCTCCACTTCATTGGTGTCCTCACTGCCTTTGGGCCCAAGTTGCACAACTGCCCAGTGAAAAAGTGCAAAGTCTGCCACTCCTTGCTGTCCCTGCCTCTTCACCTGCCCTCTCTCTGCATGCAAGCTTGGTTGGTGAGCAGCACAGCAAAGAGGAGAAGCAGAGCCTGGAGACTCTGTGAGTTGACAGTGGGCCCTTTGCAGAGGTGTGGATCTTGGAAGGTGCCCAATGATGTCAACCTCTGAAATCAGTTTTGTCAATGACAGTGCCAAGGTCTAGCAAAAATGCAGCTCTTATTTGCTTTTGCTTTTACATTTGTCACATTCACTTCTTTGTTTGTTTGTGGCATTTATACCCTGTCCTTTGGCCGAGGAAGCACCTTCTAAATATCAATAGTAAGATGGTCCCTGCCTCTGGCTCACAATCTAAAAAATCCATGGCACACAGGGAAGGAGAAATGAGAGGGAGGGAGAAGCTCAGACACAAGTTCTTAAGAGTTTTAGTCCTGATAACACAGAGCAGGTGCAATGTCCAGGCCATTATATTTTCTACAATCATGTTACACCATAAAGAAAAAGCAGGCAATTAGACCCTGTGAATTTCTGCGGTATCAGAATGGCTTCCATCCACTAACCCTTCTACTGTGCAAATAAATGTCCCTTTCCTTTACATCTTTTGCATTTAATTTCCACTGACACTAAGACATAGTGATCAGGTTTTCTCCTCAGGATGAAACTAGGATTTAAAGTGTGTTTTCAAGGGGATCTGGTTAGTGCTGTTGCAGAAGTAATATGCACCATTGTTCATTTTAATACTGGGAACTGTGGAGGATTTGCATGAAGGAAAATACGTGAGGGGCTTATAACAACATAGCAAACTTCCTAACCATAGTTAGGCAATTGAGAATATTCTATCTGCACTCTGCCTGTGATAACAATTATAAAATGCAAACAGACATTAAAAAGAATTAACAACAGGAGAAATCACCCCCAAACATTTGTTAGTATTAAAGGGTATGTTTCAACAGCTTAGCCAAAGATTTTATTACTTTATTATTTGTGAATACCCTTTCTCTAAATTTCATTGGGTAGATTAATTTGATGAAGGTAGTAGTAGCACTGATCCTAATTAACCCCAGATGAATAGGAAGTCGAGCTGTTTGTCCCTGGAACTTAGCAACCGATGGATTTTGGCACAAATAGCATGCAGAAAACAGGTTGTCTTTCTGCCTTTTCTATAGCATTCAAATTAAGTTAACAACATGATTTTGGGAGCCAAGGGAAGAGAAGTGTTACAACCTGTTCTGCCATTGTTCAAGTGAACACTGATGTGCATGCCATTGTGCAAGACTAGCCCATTACCTGCTTGGGAAATGCTACTAAATTCATTCAGGACTAGAGTTCTCATGGCCTATGGACGACATTCAGGCCTCCAGAGTAATTTCATTTGGCTCTTGGTGGCTCTGCCAAATCAGGTTGCATTTAAAAATTAAAAATAAAAATTGCAGACATGTTTTCTTGTAAGGGGGGAAACCAGGCACCATATGTATTGCATACCAGGGACTGCCACCCCTGCTTACTCCATTAGCCAACTCTGCCTACCCCTTTGCCCTTCCCACACACCTGATCAAAACCTCCTCCCTTTACACTTCATCCACCCCTCAGATATCCCCAACGGCTTGTCCCAAGCTCCTCCTGCCCCTGGCACCACGCCCATTTAAAGGAGCAGAGTGGTGCTTCACACAGCAGCTTGCTAAACCACCTCGTGCCCCTCCCACCTTGCTGCAGAAACATTTAATGAAGGGAAGTAGACTGTATGTATGTACATTTTTATTGTATTGGTATCCCATTCATATTTTGGAATGGTGAAAGGCTATTGCCCCTGTGCCTATGTAGCAGGTCTTTCAAACTCATCCTCTGTCCCTGTCACATACTATGATAGGGATGAGAAATCTGGTGCCTCCCAGGATGGTAGGACTCCAATTCCCATCAGCCCCAGTCAGCATGGCCCAATGGCAAAAGGTGGTAGGAATTGTGGTCAAGCAATGATGTGATCCAGAAGAGAGTTGGACAGATCTCTTTTGGTCCCCCCAGTTTCTCATTTTTCCAATTGTAAATTCAATTCTCCACATTTCTACTGCAATTTGCAGTTTTTCTTAGGGGGAAAAACTCCTCGTGCAAATTTATCAGCATTTTAGTGAATTGTCTCCTAATATACACATTTGCATATGCACTTAAACTAATGTACACACTGCCCCCTAAGAAGTGCGTCACAAAATTTAGAGGCATGCGACTTCAGAGGATGCCCATGGTTCAGTTCTCAAATCGTGTTCGAAAAGGTGGATTAGTAGGTCCACCTTTTAAATACAAACTGAATCAAATTTCTACCCCAAATCTACCATGTGTCCTTCAGATGTTTCTGAACTTCACCTCCCATCTTCAGCTGCCAGCATCCAGGATAGTCCAGGATAATGGGAGATGTAGTGCAATAACATCTGGAGAGCCAGCAGTTACCTGTCCCTGATGTAGCCCAACAGTCCTAACCTGCATGGCCAGTGATCAAGGATGAGGAGAATTGTAGTCTAGCAACATCCAGAGAGGCACTTGTTCCTCATTATTGGTGTACTGCTGTTCTGAACCACAGGACCAAAGGAGGACTTGTCAGAAAGCTTGGGTGCAGGGATACCAAAGAAGGATGTTGAAAACTCCAGATTGATCAGTTCTAGTGCTTTATTAAAAGAAGGTGTAGACTTACAGCAGATCAGCTTGCCAGGTCTCCCAGCCTTTACAGACACGGGACAGACACTGCAGCAAGGAGATGGCTTCTTCTCATCGAAGCAAACATAGACACATCATTTATGAACAAAGCAACATACGCCACTTTGGCCTAGACTTTCCATCACTTCACCTGACCAGATGAGGGCATAGGTGGCAAACACCCAAATCTTACAGATAGTTTCCCTTTCTTGGGTTCAGAGCCTAGCACCTCAAGCCCACAGATAAGATTAACATCAAAGCAAGCCAATTAGCCTATATCAAAGCAGGTGAATATAAACATATCTGAGCTCATTGTTACAGCAACTACCAATTAATTGTGGGGTTATTTTGAGTAGCACGATGGTGGTTGCAGAGCCTCCAGAACAGTTCACCTTTGGTTCATCACAACTGCTTATCTACACGCAGACACATAACAAGTTAAAACACACGTGAGGTATAACTATTACACTCCATGAAGCCAATTATGGGAACAATTATTTTTTGTTTCATGTACAGCTGCTGTTTTTCCCAGGCGTAATTTGTTTTTGTTTTTTAAGGAGTGAGCAGAATCAAAGTATTTTAAGTCACAATTATTATTATTTTCTATGAAGAGAACAAATGCTTCAAATGAATCTGCATCCTTGCAGGTGCCTCTCTCTAGACGGAATGGCATTTTCCTTTGTGTCCACCTGTCATTCAGGCACTGCAGCAAAGACTCATCAGCATAATTTCAGAGAGTCATTAACCATCATCAGAAATATACACTACCTGAGGATGTCAGCTCTCATTGCTAAGCATTGAGTGATATATCCTGTCACTTCCCTCCCTTGCAACTGGGGCGATTCATGGTTTTTGAAAGGATTTTGATTCTTTCACGCAGAACGGAAGGAATGCTTAATCTCCACCAAATGATGACAATGCAGAATATGAATTTGAAAGCAGGCAGCTTGGGGTTTCTTTTTAAAAAAAATTTTAAAGAAAAACCCTGAGTTTGCAGTAAATAGACCCCTTATTTCTAGTGGGGAAATAAAACTTCATTTCTAAGTCAATACCTGAGGTCCCTACACCGTTATTCATGGAGGGCAGGCCAATGATTAGGTAAGTAGAACCTCCACATTCAGAGCAGTATACCTTCTGATACCTGATGCTGAGGGCAAACAATGCTACTCCAAACTCTCTCTATTAAAAAAGAACAGAAAAAAGACTTGCCCACTAAGATGAAAGACAGGAAACGGCTGGTGCACTGGTCCTTTTCTAAAGCTGCCATGATCTGTAAAAACAGGCATTGCCATCTTGCTCACACCAATGACTTAATTCTTTCTCACAAAGGAAAGGTTAAGCTTGTTGGATTGTGCCTTTAGGTCTGGCCTCACAAGCCAGCCGGAGCTTCCCCCTGTTGCTCTTTGCAAGCCTGTGGATTTGGCCAGGGTGACAAAAGACAGGGCATTGGGTTCCACCTGCTACCCTTGAGGAAAGATGCTCAGCAAGAAGGGGAAGAGCAGTGAAAGTAAGCTATCCGTTCTGACTGCAGTGCCAGCCCTGGGGAAAGGCATGCTGAGCCTAAGCCTTTAATGCCTTGGTTGTCTCAGTGTCCAGTAACATTTTTCTTGTTTGCATAGATGTGTACACAGTGGAAGCAGACTGCATGGCTGTAGCCACCACAGCACAAAATCTTGAGCTGCAGAATGTGCTGGTGGTGAATCTACACCTTCAGGGCTTGCACGGGACACTGTGCCACCTGAGGTGCTTCACTGATGCCCTCTTATTTATACTGCATTTTTGTTCTGCCATTTCCTCTAAGAAGTTCCTAGTGGGTGAGGTGCATGTGTCACTCCTCCCCGTTTTATCCTCACAACAACCCTGTGAGGTGGGTTAGGCTGAGCCTCATGGTTGAGCCCCTGTCTCACAGGTCCTCTTAACACCAGTTCTCTCTCTCCACCTGCTGCCACCATCTTCTGCCACTGCTTCCCCACCACGAACCAGCTGCCACTCACCCACCAATTGCCACCTCCCAGGACCCCCAGGACCACACTTTCCTATCAGGGCTGCACTCTGAGGAAGGCATTGTGAGTCAGGTGGCCTCAGACAGCACCTGTGCCACAGCTGTCCGCAGGAACAGCAACTAGCAGATGTGGTGGTGATGAGAAAAGGCAGCTTTGCAGGTGGGAAATTGGGTTGGGGAGATGCTATCCACACACCCTCTTGATCTGCCACCTGAGCCACACAGTTCATTCTGGCTCACTATGGGGCTGCTCCTGATCCCTACCAAAAACGAATCTCAGTGCTGTCAAATAATTGGTCATAATTTCACTTAAGGGTCAAAGTCGGTCTTATTTATTTTATTTTATTTGGTATGTTTATAGACTACCCTCTTCAGTATAAAGTATTCTTGCATCTTTTTTAATAGCACAGATAATAAACTGGCGGTCCTCCAGATCCTGTTGTATTCCAACTCCCATGAGACCCAGTAAGCATGGCCAATAACCAGTTATGGTGGGAGTTGTAGCCCAGCATCTACTGGAATGGCAAAACTTCCTGAGAACTGCCATAAATTTTATGCCATGGTGAGGAATAGACTTTCCATTTTCTTTATCCCCAGCACCTGGTATTCAGAGGTATCCCATTTCTGAATATGGAGGTTCTGTTTAACTGTCATGGTTTAACTGATGGACACCCATGATCATACATAACCATTTTGGAAGACACACACTGGAAAGAAAACTCTTTGAGGAAAGAGGCACGGTGGTTGTTCGCCATTTAATTTTTTGAGTCTTCTGGACAAGTGACCATCTCCATATCTCAATACTCTGGTTTCACCTCAGATTGTATAAATCTTTTGCCTTTTCATCTCCACATCTCGCAGCAACAAATTACTAATGGCATAGATAGATAGATAGATAGATGATAGATAGATAGATAGATAGATAGATGATAGATAGATAGATAGATAGATGATAGACAGACAGACAGACAGACAGACAGACAGACAGACAGACAGACAGACAGACAGATAGATAGATGAAGAAAATGTTAAAATGGCTTATGGCTCTTCATAAATTTAGGAAAGTGTAAGCATGTGTTGTGTTTTTATACTGCTGATGGTACTAACATACCTTTTGTCAAATTGTTCTTTAGGGCAACATATATCCCAGCATAGGCACTGAATTCAAGGGGCCGAGGAACTGTGGGCCTCCTCAATGGGGGTTTGGGGGAGCAGGCCCCCCCCCATTGTTGGAGCCAGGCGCAGAGTGATGTCAGGACGATGTGTGACATTGCACACGTAACGTCAGGATATTATACATGTGATGTCAGGACGTTGCATCGGGCGCCTTCAGTGTGCTTCAGACGATGGCGCCTCTGAATCCCAGTCCATTTATTAGCTACATTCAGCAATTAATCTGTTTGTATCTGATCTGGAAAGGGGTTAGCACGTGAAAAAATTGCTTACATGGAGTCCAAATCTCCATGCCAATATCTTCAATTTTAACAACATTCTACTCCCACTCCTATTTGCAGTGTTTGTTCAGAACCTGGTGGAGTACAATACTCTCCAAAGTGATAATTGTGCTCCCAAGAGCTTGTTCATACTGTCCCCCTTGCCACCATAAGAACAGAGTGGTCCACTGCAGCCCACTTGATTTTGCTTACTACAAAGCAGCTCGAGATGCACTTGTGCTTTAGCATCAGACACATTGCTGGAGGTGTTTCCCCTCTGCACAGCTTCATAAATATGTGATAGAACACCAATGTAGGTGAGTTTTCCTATTTACTTCAACGGAGGAGCCAGTTCCATTGAAGTGAGTGGGAAACTTTGTCACACAGGTTTTCCAAGTACAGGTTGGAGCAGCTGCAAGAAATACTGTATAGGCATTTCCCCCTGTGCAATAGTGGTGGCTCTTCAAAGTCCACCAAGATCACAGAGATGGAAAATAAAGGATCTAGGCTGTTCTGAACTTTAGCAAGCAGTCTAATGGAAATTTGCCTAAGCGACTAGAATTCCACTTTCAGTTTGCACCAGATGAAACTGTGGCTCATCTATATCCAAAGCTAACCCCATAAGTGTGGACAAGCTTTCAACCATGATGTGGATTTTTAGTATTGATTGATTGATTGATTGATTGGTTGCATTTATATCCCAATGAGTTTAGGGCAATGTATATTGTTCTCCTCCTCCTCATTTAATCCCCACAACAACCCATGAGATAGGCTAGGCTAAGTGTTTGTATGTCTTTTTAAGTGTTTGTTTGTTCTTAAAAAAACTTTGTAAAACCAATAAAAATTTTATATATAAAAAAAAGAGATAGGCTAGGCTAAGAGGCAATAACAAGCCTGTGGTCACCCAGTGAGTTTCATGGCAAGTGGGGATTTGAAACCTGGTCTCCCAGATCCTAATCCAACACTCTAACCACTACACCATATTAATTCTGATTGATCCATTTGTGATCAACCCATCACCCCCCCACACACACTTTGTTCACCTATGTTTATTTCTGTGCCTTTGCTAAGAAAATAGGCCCTGTTTCTGTGCTGCAGTTTGTCCAGTACCCTGGGAAGGTGTCAGGGAAGGGGGTGGTCTGTAAGGGTGAGAATTTATCCTTAATCTCTTGTGTCACAGTGAGGCATTAAATAAGGCTTGCAAGCTTCCAGCACCATGTTGTTCTTCTGGGGAGGAAAGCAAAGCAGATGCACATGAATCTATGTGGGCAATTTGTGCTGCATCCTAGCATGTGGTTGTGTTACTCTCCACTTCATACAAAGTGTATATAATGCAGTTTGAAGGCAGTGCTTCAATGGCAAACTGATATTTGCACTGGAATGGACCCTAAAATTCAGTGGAATCATTAGGGCTTTCACCAGAGTTTTGATAGGCTCGCTGGTTCCCTCTCCCATCCTTCTTTGTGATAAGAATCTAATAAAAAGAATTGAATATTGATGTACATTTGATCCTATGAATCAAGATGATGGTGCAGCAGTTAAGAGTCTTCTACACCAATAATTTGGCAAAACAGTGGTATGAAGCAGGAGTGGGGAACCTTTGTCCTTCCAGATGTGGTTGGACTATAACTTCCATCACCCTGTGTCATTGGCCATGTGGAATGTGGCTGATGGGAGCCACAACATCTTGAAGCCCACAGGTATCCCTGAGGCTTGCACCTACTAGCCCATAAAACCACCAAACCATTTATTATCATTATCATTATTTGCTGAACCGCACAGCCAAAACTGTATGTGGGATGAGTTCCACCTGGAACAACCCCTACAATGTGCTCTTTCTTCTGCAGGCTCTTCTTCCAACTGGTGCCCCTATCTTCCAATGGAAGGAGAGTTGAAAGAAGTAAGTAGAGAAGGACTTTGGCTAGTCCTCCTCTCCACCAGGGGGCATGGGTGAAATGGGAGGGGATTGTCTGCCCAGCTCTTCTTGTCTGCCCTCCTGCCAAAGAGGTATCTATGGGGACAGCAAGTCACTATTACAGTGAAGCTGTCTGGATCATGGCGGGGGGAATTATTTGACATTTGGAAAATATATTTGCCATGTGCTTGATAATAATATCATGAAACAAAACTGGTTCAATATGTTGGCTCTAAGGATCCATTTCCTGTCATATTTACAATCCAATGGAGGGCAACAATCAGGCTGGGCAATGGCTGGCTCTTAATTCATACATAACCCAACTTTGTTTCCATGCAGTTTTATTGCTATTATGAAAACCTAAATGGATGCAGGAGAACTTCTGAGGCCTTATTTTGAATAAGTTTCACAATATATGGAAATAATATAGGTGCAATTTTATTTTTTTTAAAAACCCCACTTGTTTTTCGTCCCTCCTCTGGCCTGGGAACCAAGTCCTACTCAGAGTAATTCTTGTTATTATTCATTTATTACATTTGTAGACTGCCGTTCATCCAAAGATCACAGGGTGGTTTACAACATAAAAATGCAAAATGAAATCCCAAGGTATATAATCAAAACAAAAACAAACCAGTAACCCACAAACAGATTTAAAAGACCAGACAAAACTCTGGTTATAGAGAACTGTTTTCACCTGGTGCCTAAAGATATGTAGTGAAAGCACCAGGCAAGCCTCCCTGGGAAGAGAATTCCACAAATGGGGAACCACTGCAGAAAAGGCCTGTTCTTGTGATGCCACCCTCTGGACCTCTCATGAAGAACGGCCTCGGATGATGTTTTCAGGGTCTATGTTGGTTTATATTGAGAAAGGTGGTCTTTGATGTATAGCATCCCTAAGACATTTAAGGCTTTATAGGGCAAATCCATCACTTTGAATTGGGACACTTTGATTGGCAGCTAGTGCAATGGGGCCAGGATTGGTGTCATGTGCTCAGACTTTCTCGTCTCAGTGAGCAACCTAGCCACTGAATTCTGATCCAGCTGAAGTTTCTGAACCATCTTCAGAGGCAGCCTCACATATAACACAGTGCAGTTATCTAATCTAGAGGTTACCAGGGTATAGACAACAGAAGTTAGGCTATCCCTATCAAGATAAGGACATAGCTGGGCCACCAGCCAAAGCTGATGGAAGGCCACCGAGGTCACCTGAACCTCATGCAGTTGCAAAGGATCCAGCAGTATCCCCAAGCTATGTACTTGCACAGTGGGAATGTATCTCCATCAAGAGTAGGACACCTCCCACCCATCCTGTCTAGGGAACAGTGTTACCTGGAATGAACTTCAGTTTGTTGGCTTTCATGTAGTCCATATGTGGCAAGACAACAGCCTGACAACAGTAAGGTTACCAGATTTTTTTCAATGAATCCAGGGACACTTATTGTTCGCTATGTACATGTGAACACTGAAAAGGCAGTAAATCCGGGGACAGTCCCCAGGAAACAGGGACGTCTGGTGACCTTAGAAAACAGTCCATATGTGGCAAAACTCACCAATTCTTATATGCTTGCCTCTTAACTGCTGGGCACAATTCAAATTGCTGATGTTTACCTTTAAAGCCCTGAAAAGCTTGGGACCCAAATAGCTGGAGTACAGTGCATGTTCCCATACTGTCCTTCACCATTAGTACCTTAAGATCTTAATTAAGGCCCTTCCCTGAGTGGTGTGGCTTGCTTGGAAGTGCTCTTACTTTAGAGCTTTAGCTGGCCTTGCTGTGACAAGCTCTTCAACACCAGGTTAATACTTTTTTTGCTTACACAAGTGGGCTGTGTTTATCTTTCTCCCAACACATGTCATCAAACAAGATGGCCCAAGCAGTTTCTGTGTCAAAATCAGGCCTATTGAAATCAAACCCATTGAAATTAAAGGGACCTAAGTTAGTAATGTCCATTAATTTCAGTGGGTGTACTCTTGAGTATGACTGGCATCATGAACCAGCCGATACTTTTGTGGGGTAGGGCTAGGAATTTCTAATAAAATTCTCTGACTGCCCACCAAACTGCAATGCCTGTGATTCTTTGGGGGAATATATCTGCAGTTTAAATATAGGAACAGAAACATTGGAAGACATTGTTCCACTTTGCTTAGTGTTGTCTACACTGACTGGCAGCAGCTCTCCAGGGTTTCAGCCTGCAATCTCCCCAAGCCCCACCTGAAAATGTTGAGAATTGAACCTGGGACCCTCTGTGTGAAAGGCAGGTGCTTTACCACTGAGCTACGGCCCTTCCCCGATATGACCTGAGTCAATAAGTGTGAGTTCCAAAACTCTGTGCAGTGGAAGGGAGTGATTGTCTTGTCAATAGTAATCGGGGATGAAAATTTAATATTTTGTGTATTTGGTTAACAGGCTCTCTCTTTGTCCTTCAGTCTCTTTCTTATTGAAAAGAATAGATTTGGACAGTATCACTGGATCATCATAAACAGCAAATTCCCCATTGTGGCCTATCCTAGGCAAGAGCAGTTCATAAAATATCTATAAAACGCCACCTGCATTTGTATTGCCAGATAATTCCTCCCTGAACCCATCTCCTGTGTAAATGCACACACCTTAAAACATTCTTATCTTATGTGTCAGAAGCATTTTCAAAAATGGTTGCCTGAGCTGGCATTCCAAAATTCTCATTTGACTTACAATAAATATGCTTTACCAGCATTATATTGATATGTCAGCAAAGCAATGTGTACTCCTGTGCTTTTTCTTAAAAAAGCAAATTAAATTGAAACTGTGCACCAAGAAAAACTAGAAAAAATAAACTTTATATTTCCAAAAAAATAAATTTTGCAAATGTACCGTATTTTTCACCCTATAGGACGCACTTTTTCCCCTCCAAAAATGAAGCGGAAATGTGTGTGCGTCCTATGGGGCGAATGCAGGCTTTCGCTGAAGCCTGGAGAGTGAGAGGGGTCGGTATGCACCGACCCCTCTCACTCTCCAGGCTTCAGGAAGCTATCCGCAAGCCTTGCAAGCCCGGGGGGAGGTCCCACAGGCTCGCAAGGCTTGCGGGCAGCAGCCTGCAGCCCACAAGCTTGGGGAATAGCAGGGAGGCGCAGCGCCGCCACCCCGCTATTCCCCGACCTGATCTGAAGGCTGGCGGGGGGGGAGAAGCAAGCTTGCTTCTTTCCCCCCCCCCCCGCCGCCAGCCCCACTAGCTCGGGGAATAGTGGGGAGGTGGAGCGCCGCCACCCCGCTATTCCCCAACCTGATCTGAAGGCTGGCGGGGGGGAGAAGCAAGCTTACTT
This sequence comes from Podarcis vaucheri, assembly GCF_965113315.1. NCBI lineage: Eukaryota > Metazoa > Chordata > Lepidosauria > Squamata > Lacertidae > Podarcis > Podarcis vaucheri. The sequence continues at coordinate 10,443,952 of NC_138758.1, read as the reverse complement.
CTCCCCCCCCCCGCCAGCCCCACAAGCTCGGGGGATAGCGGGGAGGTGGAGCGCCGCCACCCCGCTATTCCCCAACCTGATCTGAAGGCTGGCGGGGGGGAGAAGCAAGCTTGCTTCTCTCCCCCCCCCCCCGCCAGCCCCACAAGCTCGGGGGATAGCGGGGAGGCGGAGCGCCGCCACCCCGCTATTCCCCAACCTGATCTGGAGGCTGGGGGGGGGTGAAGCAAGCTTGCTTCTCCCCATCGCCAGCCCCATAAGCTCGGGGTACAGCGGGGCAAGCCGCTTCCCCACAGAGGCTAGAGAGGCTGACCCTGAAGGCAGAAGAGGGAGACAGAGCGCTCCGTCTCCCTCTTCTAGCTTGGGGATGGCAGCGCAAACCTGGGGGGGAAATAAAAAAAATTTCCTTGATTTCCCCCAAAAAAACTAGGTGCGTCCTATGGGCCGGTGCGTCCTATAGGGCGAAAAATACGGTATGTATTTTTCCTTTGTTTGCATAATTTATTCTGTAGTTCCTGGTCATGCAGGGAGGAGCAATGAAACAGAAGTGGTGTCATGATCCTGAGCTTGTAGGAAGACTAGAAAATGGAAAGGGGTGGACCTTTTTCAACCTGAGGGCCACATTCCCTAATGATTGACCTTCCAGGGGCCACAAGCCAGTGGTGGGTGGGGCTAGAAATGAAAGTGAGCAGGGCAATTAATGTAAATTTTATTTTCAGCAGTCAGCTAGTTTCTACACAGACACCTTTATCATCTATCCAGACAAGCAATTCTAGCCAGGTAAAACACTCAAGGTGTGTTACCTGGAAAGGAAACAGAGCAGGGTCAGTAGTGTGACGAGGGAAAGTTGTGGTCTAAGGAGAGTTCGAAGGGCAAGCAGGCTTATAGAGCCACATTTGAATTTGAGGCACAGCTGGCTACGGAGCCAGAGGCCTAAATTCCTGGGACCCATATCTTAGGGGAAGCTAGCAGATGTTGGAATAAGTGCCAGAGATGGAGTACCAACATTCAGGCAAAGCCCAGAGCTAACATGGAACATTTTAGGGCCTTCCCAAGCCAAAGGAGACAAACCCGCAGCCTGGGGGGTGGGGATGGGGGTGGGTTAGGAAGGCATCCTCTTCCAGGCTGTTCTTCAGTCTGCGGCCCTGATCAGCTCAGTGCAAAAGGCAGCAGGTTGAAAGCTTCCTGATTATAATCATGGTGGCTCTCAACTTGTGGTCAGCTCTCCAAACTGGGCCCCAGAAAACTGCCAAGAGATTGCTAGGAAGAAGGACTCAGAAGTGACAATCCAGGGATTAGACCCAGTAAATACCTTGCTGTGGTTGAAGCAAAAGCAGAGGAGTCTGGTCTATTTGCATAAATGGGGCACTGCCCTACCAGCCTGTTCTCTGCCAGCCCTCCTCCTTATGGATGGCCCTGGGGTGGTGGTGCTTGTCAGCTTCTTCCTCCTTAATCCACGTAGAACTCAGCAGGGAGGAAGGTGGTGTCAAAAGTAGAATTAGTTGCTTCATGCACTAATTGTGCAGGAGTCTTAATGCTGTGCAACAGAGGAATCCAATTCAACAGCTGTGCTAGTGGAAACTTCTTGTGAAACACATTGCACAGTCTATTGTGGAACAAATACATGTAAACCACTAGGATATCTAGAAAGACTGTAGAGCTGACCAAGGTATAAGGGAGCGGTTACCCCCTACTTAAATTGCAAGGCTAATTTTTACATTGTTACTTTGGTGCAGTGTATATTTTTCTCTATTTTACTGTCTTTCTGCTCTTCCTGTTTACAGCATACCTTGACGATCTCTCCAGATGCATAGAACAAAGCCGAAGACTCATTATCATCCTAACTCCGGATTACGTTCTCAGGAGAGGGTGGAGTATTTTTGAGATGGAAAACAGACTGCATAACATGCTTGTCAGCGGAGATATCAAAGTGATTTTCATTGAATGCCCTGAATTAAAAAGCAAAGTGAATTACCAGGAAGTGGAATCTTTAAAGCACACTATTAAACTTTCCTCAGTCATCAAGTGGAATGGTCCAAAAAGCAACAAACTGAATTCAAAGTTTTGGAAGACCTTGCTCTATGAAATGCCTGCAAAGAAAAAAGAGGTTTTATCTCGGCGCCAGGTCCTAGATTCTGCTGAACAGGGACTCTTTGGGGATCTTCAGGCGGTGCCTTCCATTGCTGTGACGGACACCTCTGCTTCCTTGGTTGCCTCTCAGGCCGACTTGACCGATTACCAACAACCGGATCCAGTGCAAACCAGACATTACTGCAGAGGATATGAGTATGACATGCAGTCTGCAACCTTGCCGTTAGCCGCCATAAGCAGTAATCACCACACTTACTGTAACATACCCCTGACGCTATTCAATGGACAGCTGCCTCTTAATAGCAGCATGAAAGAAACACAGGAATTTCATAGGAACAACCCCCTGCTACCATTGTCAACAAGGGAGCTTAGCTTCACCAGCGATATATGGTAGCAAAGATATAAGCATTTTGAAACTGATTTATTGAGCATCAGTGAGACAAATTATTAAAAGGACCTTGAACCCATATAACATCAGGTGCCAAAATATTTTGCCAAGTCACAAGTAACACACTTTTTGTACTTGAACCTCTTTGTTTACATTTCAAAAATTATTAGCAAGTGGTGGAGGAACCTACTTTTGTAGTTCACAAATAAGTTCATATCTTTTAATGTACAGTTTTAATGCTTCTTTATATGAAATATATATATATGAGGGCATTGGAGAGTATTTTGAAGTAGAGTTTACAGCCTGACAATGGAGTGACATTTAATGCTATATGTGATAGTCTGTATTTATATATTAGTAATTCAGAGATATAAATGGATTTTTTTTTAATAGAAAGAGCATAGGTAGGTAAGAACAACAACACAGTTTGAAAATTTGAAACATAACAAGCTACAATGAATTATTGTATTTTCAAATCATGCCTGGAGGACACATTCCTGTAAAGGAAATATTTTAGGACATCTTTCTTATAAGATAATCACCAATACGTTTTGGAAGGTGGTCCAGGTGAATGAACATTTGCAGGTGATAGCCTCTAGTTTTCATTCAGCAAATCCTACACTTGGAGAACACGTTGTCCACTTCACTTCCTCCATCATTTCATTCTCAAGATATTTCTCGATTCAACTCAGTGGCTGCCATTGTGTTTTTCTTAAAGAAATTAGGACATTTAACAACAGTTTTGTTTCTGTAGGGTTTTTTCTTTTAAACTTGTTTAAACTGGCTTTGCAGGTTTTTAAGAACTTTCTCCCTTTTGCATTTTATGTACCAATGGTATTGTCTTGTTAACCAGCTGCCGATTGGAACATTTCTTAGACTTCTTGACCTTGTAAAATTTGTATTAATGGTAATGTAAGTTTTGCACAGGAATATTATTATTCCCCCCCTCCCTCTGTTTTCCAGATTTAAAGGTGTAACAGCTTACAAATTGACATTTGACAGAGAATGTCAGCAATAGAAAGAAAATAATACAGCAATACTCACAAACAAAAGTGCTGCATTGTTCGGGTTACCAGTGGTATAACTTCAGTCATATTGATAATCATCTAAAACAGAAGGAGAATTTGCATCCCTTGGGTACAACGCTGTAAAAGATTCATTCTGAGCAAGTCCCATTGCATTGCTTTCAGTGGGCTACTTAGGATCAGTGGTGGCTGGTGCCCATTAAGATTGTTGGGGTGGAAGAAAAGAAGATGGATAGCAGGTGAAACCAGAGCCAGTGACTTGCATGGCCACCTCCTGACTGGGTGCCTGTAAAAACGCAGACAGGCAGGCAGGTGCCAGCTGAGGGCAGGCAGGTTGGTGGGGCAATGCCCCTTTTGCCCCAATGGACCAGTCACCACTGGTTCTTTTTTTAGAAGAGCAACGTGGTTGCTGTTCCTTAGTGGCTCCATCCCATGCCACTTCAATAATGTTATGAGAAGTTTCATCACAGGGCGAGGACCAACAATATGGCTGCATCCTGCAATGTTCTCGGCAGTCTCACCTGTTCTTGGCAGTCTGCAGACTCAGAGTGTCCTCATGCTAGGAACCCTGTGGCCTGTCCTTAGGAGTGGATGGAGCTGACAGTTTCATTTTCTCTCAGCTTCAGATTTTTCCAATCATAAGTTCAATTCTCCACACTTTTACAAGTTTCTTTTTTAAATCTTCCTGAAAACCCATCAGCTGCTTAGTGCAATTTTGCATTAGTGTACACATTTTTGCAGAACACCCCGCCGCCGCCGCTCCCGCCGCCAATATGTATGCTTCTCCTTTTTGTATCTTATTTTATTAATATATGTGTTTCTACCCACATTTTATCCTGGTATGTGTGTTTTTGTACAAATCAAATCTTGGCTGGAAAACTGCATTGCAAAACACAAGAGAAGTGCCCATTCCAAAGGATGGTAGTGTATTAGGTCCACATATTGTTTCAGAAAGTGCAATTAGGTCGGTTCACCTGTAAATACAAACTGAATAAACTTTTGTCCCCCATTCCTACCTGTCCCACGTGATTTCTCCCACTCTCACATGATAGGCTCTAGAAGGCAGTGATATTAAGTATTCCAAGACTGGATGATTTCCCCCAACACCATCTTGCTTTGCACTGAGCACTTAAGAATCTCAGAGCTGGCATGAGAGAATTATCCATCACTTCTGGTTATCCGAGTTAACATGTTGCCCAATCAAAGACTGAGCACCTTTTTCTTTTTCTTTTAATTTCGCCCTTGTAAACCACTATTTTGTCCCTGTTTCCTGCCACTGTGGGACGTCTTGTTCCAATAGTGAGTTAGTGAGTCACTAACATGATCACTCTTGAGGATTTAGAAGTTCTCTAGAAGTTCAGCCTTTAAATGAGTGCTTGTGGTGGATGCACCCTGATTCTAGCCTGCATGCAAAGAAATACATATGTACAAATACTAAAGCATAGTTACATCAGCAGAGTATGTGCTGCAGCAGTGGAGGTATGTTTTGAATTGTTGATATAACATATTTAGTATAGGGCGTTGGGTAGGGCAGTGGTGCTTACCTGACCAAGCAGGTGGGTCCCTGCTGCTTACGAGGAGGGAGAGGGACAACACGGTAGGGAGGTCAGCACTGTGCAACATAATTGTTCTCTTCAGTATGATTGCACAACGCTAACTTCTCTACCACCTTGCCCCTCCCACTTTCCTAGAAAGCAGCCATGAATTTGCTGCCAGGACAGGAAAGTGCTGCTGCCCCACCCTCTGCTACTGCTAAACCAAACATACACCTCATTGGACAGGGCTGCTGTAGGGTTAAGTAACACAGCAGACCAGAACCTTTAGCAATGTGTGAAAAAAAACAGCAGAGCAGCCTACAAAGCAATTGCTAGCATAAGAATTAGGATATTTCAGATGTGTCGCTATTTTCATCTGAGAAGTGTTGGAGGATATGAATTATGTATTAATTTAATAAATCTATGAATCAAAACAATACGAATTAATTTCCCTTACCTTGCCTGAAGGTGGGGCTCAGCAGATCTTGGCTTGCCTTGGTAGCCGGTCAAACTTTGTTCTCACCATGCCCCTGATGTGTTTCCAAAGTAAGGAGACAGGGTCTTCTGATGCTGACCTGAGCTCTACTCTCAGCACAACTGTAGTGGGATGGGTGCTCATCACCATTACACTAACCTTTAGGCCAGAGGTGGGGAAGCTTGATAGCCCGAGGACGGCATTCCCTTCTGGAAAATCTTCCAGAGCACCTGTGCCAGTGGCAAAAGTGGGCAGAGCAATGAATGTGAATTTAACTTTTGTATAGCAGGATAACTTACACACACACACACACACACACACACACACACACACCTCTGTCCTTCTTCCATGGAAGCAGCCAAGCAAAAACTTTTGTGTGAAGTTGTGGAGCAGAGCCACATACCCTGCAACATTACTTTAATGAAAATTGGCATGAGTGTCTCTTGGCGCTGCAGCGCAAATCAGCTTGTGTGGAGGAACAGCTCTTTTGCTCCATTAATGTAAGAGCTGGCATTTACCAGATACTAACTTTGTGTCCTGTATGTTTAATGCACCATCTTGTATGAATCTCCTAGTTGGCAGAAGTAGAGCTTATATTAATGTCCTTGGTTGGGTGGTGTGCATATGCTGCAATGAATTCCATGCTCTTCGTGCATGCTTAGTTTCTGCAGAGAACTATCAATACTTACCAGAAAGAACTGCTGTCACATTGAAAACTGGGAGTCTCTTATGTACTTGTAATTCCCCTGTGTTGACAGGATAGTTCGCATTGTGAGATCCCCCTCCCCTGTGCAAGTATGTGCCTTCTTTGCAAAGCCAGCTGGGGAGTTTCCTGTTTGGAAAGGAAGTAACAATGGGATGCAAACCTGGCATTTTTGGTCAGTATGTGCACTTTTACATACATGTACACAGGAACATAGGGAGCTGGCCAATACTGAATCACAATGTATAGCTCAGTATTGTCTACACTAACTGGAAGTGACTCTCCAATACTTCCTCTTACAAAGCTAAAATTTTCCAGAGTGGCTTAACAATAATTCTCTCTCCCCAGGGAACTCTTGGATCTGTAGCTCTCTGCAGGGAATAGGGGTCTCCTAACAACTCTCAGCACCCTTAGCAAACTACAGCTCCCAGGAGTTTTGGGGGGAAACCATAACTGTTGAAAGTGGTATCATAGTGCAGATGGGGCCAAGCAATAGATTCAGTTGACAGCTTCTATATAACTATAGAATGGCATAGAAAGCACTTGAGGCATCTACTTAGGGACAAGAGAGAAGTTTGATTACAATGTAAAGAGAACTCACCAAACACTTTCTGAAAAGATTCTCTAACAAGAATGCCAAAAAAAATAAATAGTGAAAATAACATACAAAAAGGCATCCTATGAAGGCGGAATTGTGCCTGCTAATTGTTTTTGCCAGGTATTATTGTGTACAAAAATACATATAAACAGAGAAATGTGCATGGAATTGCAAAATGAAAATGCACAATAATATGCATGCAAGTTGTTGTGGTGTTTGGGGGTGGGGGTGTAAGGCCGAGCATTTAAGCATAGGATGACCTGAACTTAAGGTTGGGGAAATGAAACATGAAGAGAAACCAAAAGGGACAGATTTATCCAGCTCAGCATCTCTTACTTGGTTTAGCAAACATAACTGTGCTGCCTATATCCAAACACATATCAGGCATGCAAAAGCTTGGAAATGCATGCCTGGAGCTGCAGAAGACAGCCCTCCATGGCATTCCAGATGTTTTCACACTTTTTTGCTTTGGATAAGACATTTGCTTCTTGCCAATTTACCGGGAAAGTTTATCACCTTGTTTAGCTGCCTCTGTAAGAGTTGGCATGGGCAGCAGTCACAAAATGGATGGCCCAGCATAACACAAAATCACTGGTGGAGGAAAGAGGCGTGCGGGGGAGAGCGCACCACCCCTGGCAGCGCAATCCCGGTGGGGTGCCATTGCGGCTGCCCCCCATCTGCGCTGGGCGCCATGCCCCTATGGATGGTGCACCATGCCCCCATGATGCACACCACGCCCCTATGGGCAGAACAACATGCCCACAGGACACGCACCAGCCCCACCCCTGCCTGCTCTCCGCCCCGCCCCCAAGTGCTGGAGCATGAAGCTCCACCACTGCACAAAATGACTGCCATGTGTAAAAGAGCAGTAAATGAGACTGAAGCACAAACTGCTGGGGTACGTCCACCACCACCACCACCACCACCATCAACAGTGGTGAAGAAACACTTCACCAGTCACTGCTTACAGGGAGAAGCTCTTTGCCCCTCTCCTCACATCAGAACAGAGACAATGGTGGGTGTCCAGTCCTGGGATTATCCAATGAAATTTGGTCATGTTTAATCAGGGGGATTCAAACAGGAAGAGCAAGCAGTCACATGTGCTCTGTGGATTTTTAAGGGGATATTTAGTAAGACCTTTCAAAGGCATCATACTGGGAGGCAAACTGGCACCCTTGGGTGCATGTTGTCGACCCCATCATAGGTTATGAAGCTGGCCTTGTGGCACTGGCCAGCAGACCAGTGAGCCAAGGTGCACATGATACAGAATGGCCAGTCAGAGTTCACCCATCACTTGCTTGAGAGGGAGAGGGAGATTTGTGGTGGCAGCCAGAAACCTGCCTGAAGATGGAACATGGCAGATGGGCTTCAAATGGGACATCTCCCTTCATGTGCTTTAGCAGTCCTAGGATTAGGGGAGTTCCCTCTGCTGAAACTCTTCTACTCAACTGCAAAAGGTACAGAGGCCCAGCCCTGTCTTGCATCCGGTCTCAGATGCTTGTATTTTGCAGGCTGTATTGACGAGTAAATGTGTAAGTCACTGCCACCAAGTAAATAGCCGTCTGAACTGCCTTTGAAATGGTCTCAAGTGGCTTTTTCCATCACCCACCTATTAAAATATTAAACAAGTGCCAGTGTGTGCTGTGAAGAGCAAATCAATCTGCTCTCCCAAGATACATAAGAACTGACCCCAATAATCCATCCACTCAAGTCCTGTGCTCCTCTGTAGCTACTTTCCCAGGGCTTATCCTGTAATCCTTAAAATATATTTTCAAGTGCTATTCACTTCTCCTGTTGCTAGAATTGTTGGAAGTTTCCCCCTCCACTCTCTGTTTCCTGTCTGCTATGCATTCATTTTATCCCAACACAAAACTATGAAATTAATTTTAATTTATTACACAGCACAGAACTCTTAACCTTTGTAGTCAAACTCCCAAGGCACGCTAGGTTGCATAATATATTTTTCTATGGAGTGTCAAAGAGATCATTATGCCATTATTACCCCTATATCACAAGGGAGAAATGAGATTTTCAAAAATTTCACTGTTGTGGTTTTTTTAAAAGAATCCTACTTCCCAAAATGTATTTACACTGGTTTATGTTCTTATAAATGGGAAAGTGTGCAGCTTATAATGACTGGGAGAGATGAGGAACTCTCTATGAAAAGAGCTGTATATGGTTAAATGAAACTGTGTTTTTCATTCATTTTCATTTCCGCACTGTTTAAGCTCTGGTTCATTCACAAGGAACATGGAGCACTATATTGAGCATGAAAATAGATGCAAGGACTTCTGCTTTGTTAATCAATTATTTTATTCTATTTTAGAATGATCAGAATGTGAGCATCCTGTATTTCAGGAGCCGTGGCCATGATCCATTAAGTTGACCTTCAATCGCAAAATATATTTTGCCACTGTTTGGTAGAGTTGGGGGAGAAATTCTGTTCAGTGGCTCTATCAAATTCACACTTTTTGAAACAGGATGAGAACCGAAACACAGCCATCCTTCAAAATTTGCATTATGTGGCGTTTGCGATGCAGTCTGCCAACCAATAAATGTTTATGAAAAATAAATGCATTTATTGGAGAAAGTGTGCACAAAATGGAATGTTTTCATGAAAGAAATATACAAAAATTGCTCGTGAAAAATGTGCACATTGGTCAAAACTGCAGATAAACGTCTGTATATTAGGAGCAATTCAGACTAAAATGCTGATGGGTTTTCATGACGATTCTTCTTTTTTAATCACAAATTGCTCTAGAAATGTGAAGAGCTGAATTTATGATGGGAAAATGAGAAATGGAAAGAACTGAAATTGACAGATCCATCCATTTCCTACTGTACAGTGATCTCTTTGAATATAGTTTTCCTTTACCATTTTCACTAAGTGTTATGATTGTCTTCTGTACCTCTGTATCTCTATACCTTAGATCTAGATAACATCAGAGACTTCGAAGTTGTGTATTGCGTAATTCAACAATGTACAGTGGTACCTCAGGTTAAGTACTTAATTCATTCTGGAGGTCCGTTTTTATCCCAAAACCGTTCTTAACCTGAAGCACCACTTTAGCTAATGGGGCCTCCTGCTGCTGCCGCGCCGCTGGTGCATGATTTCTGCTCTCATCCTGGGGCACAGTTCTTAACCCGAGGTAATATTTCCAGGTTAGCAGAGTCTGTAACCCGAGGTATTTGCAACCTGAGGTACCACTGTATACATAACTTGGAATCTTGGCATGACGAAATGGCTCCTTGACATTCACTTGACAAGGACTCTCTCAACCAAATGGAAGGTTATGGGCATGACTTACCAGCCATTTAAACTAAAATATGATTACATCTTTCCCCCACACACACACCCAATTGATAGCGACATAGCACAGAGGCTTTGCATACTCTTGGATCCTGCAAGAGAACCTTGGGTTAAAAGGCTTGCATAGCAACTGGTGAGGAAAAGACACTACAACTCAGGTCACATTCACCTATGGGCAATCTCCAGAAACCACATTCTAGCAGTGGGCAAAGCTAGAGGCAAAAGTCGGCAAAGAACCACATGTCAATTCTACCTTTGTACAATAGCCAAGTTTCTACACTCACTAACACACCTTTCCCTTTCTAGGCTTATCAATCCAATGTCATAGTCAAGCCAGGCAAAAACACTTGAGAAGGGTGCAAAACAGAAATGGTGAGGGTTGTAGCCTGGGCAAAGTCCTGAGAGCCAGCTAGAGAGGCTTAGCCTCCCAGCCTGAGGTCTCATGTTCCCTGCCGCGCCTGTGTAGAGTGGGCTGGGAGACAGCTGGGTACACTTGCTCCAGGCCTCAGAGGGGTTAACCAACTGGGGGACCCCACCAGGGACTGGCCACTTTTTTCTTTTTAGTTCATAGTTTCATTCTAACAAGATTCCTGCCCTGGGCCTTAGAGAAGCTCTGCATGAGGCAAATACTTTGACCTGGTGTGAAGCAATTTCATATGCATTTGAGAACCTATGGGTGATATCCAACTAAGTCATTACTCAGAGTAGACACGCCGTAATCAATGCACCTACTGTAACACTGAATGTCACCCATTGTTTTCCAGCATGGGAAATAGCAGAACACCTGTTTTCAAGGTTGATTTATACAGCTGTACAGTGGTACCTCAGGTTAAGTGTTTAATTCATTCCGGAGGTCCGTTCTTAACCTGAAACTGTTCTTAACCTGAAGCACCACTTTAGCTAATGGGGCCTCCTGCTGCTGCCGCGCCGCCGGAGCACGATTTCTGTTCTCCTCCTGAAGCAAAGTTCTTAACCTGAAGCACTATTTCTGGGTTAGCGGAGTCTGTAACCTGAAGCGCATGTAACCTGAAGCGTATGTAACCCGAGGTACCACTGTACATTCAATTCCTTGTCATACTGATTTTTTTTTTTCCATTTTCATTTGCTTTAAGCTTTAAACCCCACCATAGGTAATCCTGTTAATTATCCTCATAATATTTCCAGGTTCCTTTGGGTGCGAGACAGATAGATATTTTATTATTCATAGAAGGTGGATTCTAAAATTCATAGAAGGTGGATTCTAAAATTCACCAAAAATGGAAGTGTGCAGAAATACACTGTAAACAAAAAATCCCTCACAAGAGGGATTGGGATTTCGGTGTTCTTCAGCAGTCCTGGGAGAGTCGCACTGTCACCCACTTCACAGAATTCATTTAATGAACAATTGTCTCTACTAACTCCTCAGAAATGTTAGCTCCCATAGATTTTCAAACATGGCATTGCCAAAGCCAATCACTAAAATGAATGGTGAGAATACAGGGCTTTTGAATATTTTATAAGTGATGGAGAAAATTGCACAATACTTTACAGAGGAAACAAGAAAAGAGATGGGAGAGTGCAGTAATTCATTGTGTTCCTACAAACAAGTGAGGAATGTTGATTCTGTTTTCCTTGCTGTTGAGGAACACTTAACCTTCCTTTCCTTTCTTCATTAAGCGTTGGACTGAAGTACCAATTTGAGTCCAATGTTTAGACGACAGTGAAAAATGCCAGGTTTCTCATGCACACATAATTACAAGAAAGGAGCATTTAATATTCACAAAGACGGTGATGTAACATTCATTCAACCTGCTTGAAGACAATTAAAGCAGAGTTTAATGGGATCACTTTGAAGGGAAAACTCAAAATATTTGAAGCCAATCAGAAGTTCCCTCCTTCTCTCTCTCTCTTTCTCTCCCCTCAAGCCATTTATGATTTAAATTGTAAAGTGGGAAACCTGCCAATAAAAGCAGGTAACAAGCTGCCAGCATTTTATTGCACTGCAGTATAGCCGAGCTGGAATATAAATAAGTATTTTACAAAGGTAGTGGGATCAGGAGATAATCAGATTAGGAAATTTAGGTGGTGAAAGGTTACCACAATTTAAAATAGAGCCTAGTGCTTGCACCAATATTTAGCATATAAAGATTTATGTGACTTAGAAACAAAAATACGAGGAAATATGGGGAACTGCTTTTGCATCCAGTTGCTGTAAGTGAGTAGGCCAGCTAATAAAACAAGGGCATTTTTATCAAGTGGTTTGGGCAAGTCATGCTCTCTTAGCTTAATAACCACCTCAGAGGGGCTTTGTGAATTCTATGGAGGAAGGAATGAACTACAGCCAAGGATGTCTCCAAGTTCAATGACACTCTGGGAAAAGTACTCTCTGACACCTGCTTTGGATAAGCTTTGGGTAGGTAGCACAGCTCAGTGGTACAGGATGCACTTTTGCATGCAGCTGATCCCCAGGTCAGTTCCACGAATTTCCAGGTAAGTCTGGGAGAGAACCCAGTCTGAAACCCTGGAGAACTGCCACCAGTCAATGGAATTGGTGTAAGGCATGTTTCCCTTGGATATACCTGGTGGTAGCAGTTCACCAAGGTTGACTAGAAGGTGCTGTTTTAATTTATCACTATGACCTGGACTGTCCAGTGTGTGTGTGTGTTTTTAAAGTAAATTGTGGTTCACAGACCCAGCCACCTGGAGAGCAGGGAACCATCAGGGCTCATGAGTTCTCCTATACCCCCGGCAGCCAGTAGTGCTACCAGGGAAGAATTTGGGGGTAGAAATCATAAGCCCCCTCAGAAGAAGAAGCAATGCTCTGTCTCCAGGCTTGAAGGTAGCATGCTTCCAAATACCAGTTGCTGGAAACCACAGAAGGGAAAAGCTACTGACTCACATGTGTGCATGAAAGGATTAAACTGAGCTCTGAGCCCAAGTTACCATGGATGGAGCATAGCAGGCTCTCAGCAACCTTTGATTCTCTCCTCCCCCACTCTATTGTGCTTTCTCCAAGAAGCTGAAGCCGAACACGGCTCCCAGCTCATGTAGAAAAGCAAGTGAATGAATCTCTCTAAAATGAGATTTCTACTGCCTGCATCTTTGCAAAAACACAAAGACTGCATGATTCTTTTGTAAGGAAACCCAAGTTATTTCTTGTTATGTCGATTGGAACCTTTTCCTTCTTTATTTTACTGCCAATGGATGGAGATTTGTTTGCTGTAACTTCTGAAATTCTGTGAGTAAAATCTTCACTTATTTGAACAGCTAAGTGTCTGTAATTTACTCTAGCCTAAGTATTTTTATGGGGAACACTTCTTTAAAGGTGGATGGTGGCAGATGTAAATCTAACCAAGTTTTAGTATGCTTGGAGCAATTGCCACTGTGTTAACTCTGCTATGAAAGAGTAAGAATATCTTTTCCAAACCACTCTCTCTAACATCAGGTTTGGGGCCCAGGCAGTATGTACCATAGATTGTTGAGAGAAATGGTTTGCCTTTTGAGTTTTGTTTTGAGACTTCTTTTTGCTCTTTTGTTCTTGCTAAGGAGGTTAGAGACCCATCCCCCCTTTCTTTTTTCTTTTCCCCATCTACTAGCTTTGTGTCCAAATTTAGGTTAATCTAGTCTCTATACACTTTTTCAGTATATTTTTTCAGCATTGATTTTTGTTTTTTTCAGTTTTGGTTGGATTTTTTTGTGCATTTTGGGGTAACTTGTATTTTTACCAAAGCATCCCAGAATCCAATGAGTAGGCATAGCTTCACCCCTGCAAAGCTTACTAACTCGACATATGCCCAATTGAAAATGAGATTGGAGATCCTGTTAAAGGGGCATTAAAATGCATAAAGAATTCCCAGACCCACATATGATGAGGAAGCATGCAAATATGTTAGGGAAAGTTATTTTGCCATGAGGATCATTGCACAAAGCTTAAAGCAGGGTTTCCCAAACTTGGGTCTCCTTCTGCTTATGGACTACAAATCCCACCATCCCTGGCCACTGGTCTTGCTAGCTAGGGATGACGGGAGTTGTAGTCCAAAAACAGGTGGACACCCAAGCTTTGGAAACCCTGGCTTAGAGAATCCATGCAGATCCATGTTGTTGTTGTGGCTGCTGTTGCTATTATTAATTAATTATCTATACCCTACCCTTTTCCCTGTTGGGACTAAACAATGTGAATCTGCAGATGAGGCTTTAAGGAAACTGGAATTTGCATTTGGCTTTTTTAGGAAGCTGTCTCAGCCCAGGAACTTCTTGGGCCAAGACTAAATTCCAAAACAGACTGTGGCAGTCTTTAACAGTCTAGAAGCCACAAATTGGAACATTGTGATTGCTAAGGGTGATGCAATGTAGCTCCAAGGCAAGAGATCCAGCACTTTAAGATGCAGAGTAAAGATGCAGATCCAAGAGGCAATAATGTGGTTGATGTTTTACATGTTCCAAGTCAATAGCCTTAGTGTTTCTGCATTGAACAAGAAAGGGTTTGCAGTGCACTTTGAGAAGGGCAAATGCCAAGTTGAAGATGATGCTTTATATGCTGAAACAAACTTAACTACAGTGGTACCTTGGGTTAAGTACTTAATTCGTTCCGGAGGTCCGTTCTTAACCTGAAACTGTTCTTAACCAGAAGCACCTCTTTAGCTAATAGGGCTTCCTGCTGCTGCCGTGCCACCGGAGCACGATTTCTGTTCTCATCCTGAAGCAAAGTTCTTAACCCAAGGTACTATTTCTGGGTTAGCGGAGTCTGTAACCTAAAGCATATGTAACCCAAGGTACCACTGTAATGGCATCTATGAAGCAAATCGCTTGACAAGAGGTAGCAGGTGTTTCTCATACCCAGCAGAAGGATGAAGCCACCCTGGAGCTCTGGCACAGCATGGAGTGGGAATTCTGTAAAGGAACTCCAGAGCAACTGGCAAATGGTCTTCAGGTAACACCTGGCTCATATGACACAGCTAATTGCGAAAATTACATTTTACAGAAAAGTTGCAAGCCAAGCTTTTACCCATGCACTGAGAAGAGAAGCACGTGTGTGCTTGCAATGAAATATAGTGAAGTGTGTGGCCCATTCCATGTCCTTTCACTGGGAGGAATTAAGTATGCTCTAATCTTTCTGCATGATCGTTTAAGGTATCGCACAGCCTACATCCTAAAAGGGAAACTTTTGACAAGCTCAGTGACTGTTGCAAAGGTGAGCAACAAGTTTGAGAAGAAACTGAATGCCCTTCCGATGCTTCTAATGAAATGCAAGGGTATCTGAATCAGCAAGGGGTCACACACATAAGGACTGTTGTTCATCAACCCTAACAGAACTCGATAGCTAAGAGGAAGTTTAGGTCTCTCATAGAAATGACTGACTGCATGCTAAGACACATGTGGTGTGATGTAAAAGTATATCTGCAGAACAGACAGCCAATCAATGAATGAACACACACACCATATTAACTGTGGTATATGCATATTTGGTAGCATTTCCTATGCTTCTATACCTCACCAAAATAGACACAAGCTTGATCCCAGAGCAGAAAGGACTATAATGATTGGGTATGAAAAAGGCAATAAAGGCTTCAAGGACTTGAATGCAGGCAAGGTCAGCATAATACATGTACCGTTACATAGAGTTTCAAAGAACTAAACAAAGCTGGCAGAGCTGGAACTATCATAGACTGTCCCAGTAATCCAGAGGAAGAATATCAGATGCAAAAAGACTTGTCCAAGACCCATTCCAAGAGAATGCAACTTAAACACAAAGACATTAAGACTGCATTTATCAAAGGAGATCTACATGCTACAGCCAAAAGACTTTACTAAACCAAATCAAGTCTATCTAGGATACAAACTGCAAAAGGGACCATATAGACTGAAACAAGCTGCTAGAGCTTGGAATGACAAATTGAGTGGCATAATCGAGCAGCTACGTCACACACAAAGCAATGGAGACAAATGCCTATACACTAGAAAGAAAAATGGACATCTTTGCTACATTCTGTGTTACATTGACAACCTGATTTGTGCATGTGTTTGAAAAGATTACACAGAACTTGTGAACTATTTTAATAAACAAGTGGAAATCAAATAGTTAGGGAATGTGAATTTCTACTTTGAGGTTCACATAGAAAAGAAGTGAGATGGATCTTCTCTTCTGAACCAGAGACAGAAGATCATAGATCTATCAAACACCCTTGGTCTGAAAGACACTGACCCAGTACATACACCCATGACCACAGACTTTGTAAAGGGGAAGGATGAATCCACATTGTTGCCAGACAACACTAAGTACAGATCAGCCCTAGGGAAGCTCCTGTACTTAACTACAACTGTAGACCAAGCATTGCAGAGACAGTGGGAGTCTTATATGCAGAAAGACAGATTCTCTAGGTGAAAGAGATTGGACAATCAGCACACTGACCAAACCTCTACCTAGAGACAGCTTTGAGAACCTGCAGGTCAAAGATTTTAAAGATTTTCTTCATTTCTTCAAAAACCAAATCCCTTGATTCTTTTTCACATTGTGGGGGGAAAACAGAAGACTTCCTGCTGGGAATAACTGATACAGATATATCTAAAGATGATAAAAAATATTTTTGTATGCTGTGGCAGTAGCTAGAACTCTGATTGCAAAAAAAGGAAAAAAGAGACAATTCCAACCAAAAAAGAGTGGCAAGATAAGCTATTTAGTTATGTTGAATTAACAAGAATGACCACAGCAAGCAAAAATTTCAAAAAGATTGGGGAAAATACAATGGATATTTGAAAAAGCAATGCCCACATATTACTGCTTGGATTTATTTCAATTAACTTCTGCAAATTGATATATGATTAGAAAAAAAGATAATTACAAAGAATTACAAAGAGAGATAATAAGTAGACAAATGGAAACAGATTACTAAAGGTGATATTAGACCCTCATAGAGGACGAAGGAAGTCAACAAAGAAAATGGATATGAAATTTGGTTACATATATCACTTATTTTTAAGATATGTGTTTATTTTAATCATTATTTTCTTTTTCTTCTTTTTTCTTTTTTCTTTTTGTTAATATTGTTAAGATTGGTTTTTTTCTGTTTTGTGTATTAACATATTTTTATTATGATTTTTTCACTTTTTATGTTTAATTGTTATATGTTTGTATGTCAAGTTTATCTGTCAGCATATAAATAAAAAAATTAAAGACAGAAAAAAGGAAAAAAGAGGTCAAGATGGGATTTGGGGGTTCTTAACATGTTATAGTTTGTATATCTATGCATGTGCTCATCAGAGAAGGGCAATTATTGTAATATACAGTTATTGGCTTACACTTGTGTGCATGAAATGGTTAACCTGAGCCCTGAGCTCAAGTGACCATGGGTGTGACATAGCAGGCTCCCAGCAGCCTTTGATCCCCCCCTCTCTCTCCTGTTTCCTTGAAGCTACAGCCAAACATGGCTCCCAGCTCATGTAGAAAACCAAGTGCATGAATCTCTCTTAAAGGAGATTTTTACAGCCTGTTTCTTTGCTAACACAAAAACTGCATGATTCTTTTGTAAGGAAACCAAGTCATTTGGAACATTTTCTTCTTTGTTTACTGCCAGCCAATGGAGACTTGTTTGCTGTAACTTCTGAAACTCTGTGAGTAAAGCGTACACTTATTTGCAAAGTCAAGTGTCTGATTTATTCTAGCCTAAGTATTTTCATGGGGAACAATTGCTTAAAGGTGAATGAGGGCAGATGTACATCTAACAAAGTTTTAATGGGCTTGGAGCAATATTGAGCTAACTGTGCTACAAGAGAGTAAGAATCTCTCTTCCAAACCTCTCTCTCCAACAAAGTGCTCTTGGAGTTCTGTATGCGGGCTTTCCATAGGCATTTTGCTGGCTGCTGTAAGAGTAGGATACTGGACTAGATAGGCTATTAGTCTGATCCAGCAGGTTGCTATTCTGTTCTTAAGCAGGAGGGTCCCTAGATACAGCAGGCAGAGACCTTTCCAATAGGTAGAGTGAGGTCTGCCTCAAGCAGCAGATCCAGGAGAATGGCAAGACATTGGAGGACAGAGCTGGGAGTGGCCTGCCCTGTGCTATGCATGGCTCTCAGGTACAGTAGAAGATGCTGCCCAGTGTTGAAGGTCCATCAGCCAGTTCAGTTGGCTTCTGTACATGGAATGGGAGGCAGTGCCATCTTGTCCTTTGAGGCAGCGCAGTGTCTTTGGCTGCCTGTCTCAGGAGGTTTGGGTTACAACATCTTTGTTTAAGTGAAGTAATGCACATCACCATCTAAAGATAATAATAATAATAATAATAATAATAATAATAATAATAATAATAATAATTTTTATTTATACCCCGCCCACCCCAGCCAAGGCCGGGCTCAGGGCAGCTCACAAGCAATAATAAAAACAAGTTGAATGAATACAACTTAAAACAAAATTAAAATACAACATTAAAATATTGAAACATTAAAATATTAAAATGCAGCCTCTTCACAGGAGGAGAAAGGAAAAAAGAAAGAGGGGGGAGGGAATCAAATTGACTCCAAGCCAAAGGCCAGGCGGAACAACTCTCTCTTACAGGCCCTATGGAAAGAAATCAGATCCTGCAGGGCCCTGGTCTCATGAGGCAGAGCGTTCCACCAGACCGGAGCCAGAGTTGAAAAGGCCCTGGCTCTGGTTGAAGCCAATCTAACTTCCTTAGGGCCCGGGACCACAAGGGTGTTGCTATTTATGGACCTTGAGGCTCTCCGTGGGGCATACCGGGAGAGGCGGTCCCGTAGGTACGAGGGTCCTAGGCCATGATGGCCATGGGTCTAAAATTTATCCAGGGTCTAAAATTACCTGCAATGCTCCCTCATCTCTCTCAAGGCCGTGGATGGGGAACATTCAAGCTGCCAGATGTTGAACTCCTGCTCCCATCAGCACCGGCCTGCATGGCCAATGGTCAGGTATGATTGGAGAGATATATGTGACTCTTCCTTTCCATCTACTGGCATCCTTCTTATATTAACCCATTCATCCATTTCTCACTTATTTGCTGGGCTGTGTGTGGTTATTTTGGAAAAACATTTTAGCTCATATCATGGCCTGTAACTGTTGCTATCTCTGTGGGCCTTCCTCAGGAGTCTTCCCCAGGCCCAGTCCTTTATAGACTTGTAGCTGTGATAGAGAGGCCCTGGGGTAGTGCCATTTTTCTTTTGTCCCAAAGCTGCCGCTGGTCAAGCAGGTGTGTTGTATTTTTGAAAGAGCACCAAATACCCCGCCCACACACACAACTGCAAAACCTGTTTTCCAGATGTGAAGGTGTGATGCCCACAACACCATGAACTCTCTCTTTCAAAATGTCTTCAGGGAAAGGGGAACAGCCAGCCCCCATGCAGTTCATATAAAGTATTGTGGCATTGTCACGAATTAAAGGTAAAGGTAAAGGGACCCCTGACCATTAGGTTCAGTCATGGCCGACTCTGGAGTTGCGGCGCTCATCTCGCTTTATTGGCCGAGGGAGCCAGCGTACAGCTTCCGGGTCATGTGGCCAGAGTGATTAAGCCGCTTTTGGCGAACCAGAGCAGCGCACGGAAACACCGTTTACCTTCCCACCGGAGCGGTACCTATTTATCTACTTGCACTTTGAGGTGCTTTCGAACTGCTAGGTTGGCAGGAGCAGGGACCGAGCAATGGGAGCTCACCCCATCGCGGGGATTCGAACCGCCAACCTTCTGATCGGCAAGTCCTAGGCTCTGTGGTTTAACCCACAGCGCCACCCGCGTCCTGTCACAAATTACTTCAATATTATTTAATGTTTAACTGCTACCCTTGACAGCCAACATATTCTGCCATTCTTTGGAAGTCTGGTGTGCTAACGTTGCAGGAGATTTTCCAAGACACAAAGCAGCAGCTGCTGTTTTTTTATTTTTCTTCAATTCAGGGCATTGTCACATCGTTAAGCAAAAGACTGAGGTCTTCAAAGTTGCATCAAGGACTGAGTTGCCTGTTGTTATTTTGCACATCCAGATGGCTGTGAAACACCTTCAGCCACAAACTATTGGACAGGGAAAGTGGAGAAAATAGAATATTGTTACAACAGCGTCTCCTGACACACAACGCTGGCACAGACCAGAGTCATATGGTACAACTGGGTGTGGGAACGTTACCAAAAATCTGCAAGCATCAGCAATATAAGCAGCAAAAGACATAACTGTTGCAAAAGCCTGCTCAAATAACCTTTGGGCTCACTCGTCATTTCCCTACTGGGCAGTCAAAATGATGTGTTTCAGAAAGAATATATGCTCTCTGTCCCTTCCCACCTCCAGAGAGCAAAGAGAAGTCTATAGATCAGATCCAGAGATCTTGCTGAACCCAGCAAAGTCAGTTTCCTTTTCCAAATGGGCAGGTGAGTTACAGGCACTGAAGGGAGCCTAGGACTTGCCTTTCTTGGAGGAATAGGGTTACAAGCATAGGCCAAGTGGCCACTGGACTCATTATAGCACAGCAGAGAGAGAAACTTGTGATTCTGGGAGGCAGGTTCTAGGTAAAGTATATATGGAATCATAAAATCAGCTGGACTATTTCAGACCACATATCAGCCATCAAAACTTGGGAGGGTTTATTGAGAGGGCAACTGTGCCCATGTACATGGGATTCCTCCAGACAACCCATTTATTAAGCATTCGTCCTGATTTGCTTGCACAAAACTTGCATGGAAGTTTGATTATATTCCACCTTTATCAGAATCAAAGGAACCTTCCCAAAGATCTTTAGGTGAGTTGGAGGACTGTTTACTGGTCTTTGGGAGGAACACGCAAGAGCTCCAGTAAGTGAAGCTCTTTCCATGGCAGGTTTCCCCCACTCTCCATTTATTTATTTTCCTATCCCCACCCCCAATGCAAAGCTGTGAAGTGAGAATGAGTTGCGGCCCCACCGTACAGGTCATTTGCAATTTGTGTGCATTCAGCTTTATGCATTTTACTGAAAAAATAGAAAACAATAAAAAGGGGTCAGTGTCCAGCGGGGCAGATAACATGGACAATCTCATCTGCCATTGCACTTACATTGGGAGAGCATTTGGAGATGTAGGGAGAGTGTGTTATGACTGTACAAGATTTTGACATTATGTACTTTCCCCAGAATTCAAGCCCTGTATAAGCTGAGTATCAACTGCATTTACAAAAGATATTTTAATCGGTGCCATAGCATGGCAGAGCATGCATTCAGATGTTTAAAGAGCCACAGGTGACACTTGGCCTGCTGTTTGCCCACATGTTTTTCTACATAACATGTGTGAGACTACGAAAGAGGCCCTAAATGGCAGGACTGGCTCCCCTAAAAAAGCTCAACATTTTAGCCCTGCAACCCCCCCCCAAAAAAAAAAACCTGTGCTTTCCTCCTTCCATAAAAAACCTCAGTAAGTATGACCTGAACCCCTGAAAAACAAACCTTCCTCCTCCCTAACAAAAGCCTAACAACTTTGACCCGGATCCCTAAGAAATGGGTCTTCCTCCTTCCTTAAAAAAACCTCAACAACTTTGACCTGAACCCCCAAAAGGGGGTGGATCACTGCCAGTTTTTAACTCTGTGAGTAGATCACAATCTCTTGGGAGTTGGCCACCCCTGCCATAGATGAAGTGGTGTGAAGCAGCCACTTCCTTTGAGGATAAGCCCTTGTGGAGTTTATTCTTTTCCACTCTGGGCCCTTGAGAGAAAGCCCTTGCAGAGCCTCACACCTCTTGCATCATGGGGTGGTAGCAGGGCATTTCACCTCAGGCACCAAAACACCTTGAGCTGTCTCCATTTAGATGCCAGCAGTACCTTATGCAGCTGTGCCCCACAGTTGTTACACCCACTGCAATTTTGCCTTCCATTGCATTTGTTGCGAGGCCAGAAGCACCTGCAGATCCAGCTTCTGGAACAGCCAGTGTCGTTGGTCTACTGCTTGGTTTGAGCCATGCAAATAACAAGAGATGTCTTCAAAACAAACAAGCATAGAATCAGAAGAAACAATAAACTGCAAAGTCAGCAGACTTCTGCTTTTGTGCACATATCATACGATCTAAGTTTTCATATGAGCACTAAAATAAAGGGGAAATCTTTAAATAATAATTTTTAAAAATCCTTAGATCACATCAGCAACACTGAGAACTGGAAGTGCACTTTCCAGAAGCTGGAAAGACAACTGAAAAAAATTATCTTTGAGGGATAGACCATTTGTGGCATCCATCTGTCTCAAGAGACAATGGAAGAATGTGCCTTCAAAGCCAAAAGGAATCCCATTCTGGAGCTATTATTGGAAGGGTTTAGGAAGTGGGGCAAATCTCTCTACAGGTTTTCCCTGGGACTCATAAAACCTGATTCAGCTGCTGGCATCCAGGTTTAATCAGAGAAAAAAACAGCAGAGGGGATGGGGGGGGCACATTTCACACCTGAAATAAGAAAAGATGTTGGGAAGTGTGGATGAGCCCTAAAATAAACAGCTAAGAAAATGGTAGGATTCCTCTGGCTACAAAGAGGAAATGAGTGATTAAAGGGCTGATCTCGATCATACCAGTGGTTTGTAGGGAATGGGTTCAGGAAATGACTAATTAAAGGGCTAGTGTCAGTAAGGCCAGCGGCTGGGACAAACTGAAGTCATTTTAATCCTCTCCAAATGGTGAAAACTTTTATTGATCAAAAGCTGCAATCCCAAGCATTTTCAAGGGCCGAATGGGGCTTACTTTTGAGCAAACACACCCCAGATCTCCTGCCTGGCTTCTGTGGCCCCGAGGGTGGGAGTTTCAGGAGCTGCCCAGGAGCCCAAAAAACCAGGTCCCATGGTGGAATTTCAGGGGTGCTGGCAGTGTACTTGATACACCCAGGGTCCAAGTTCCAAGTGTGGGAAGGGCCAAACTGACAGGTTTATCAAAAAATGCTGGAAAAAGGAAGAAGCGCTTGCTAAACTCTCAACTTTACTCTTGTTTCTCTGCTTTAATAAATGTCACTGGAGGGGGTAATGTCAGCTGGCACCTTTCTGGGTGTCTCTCCTCCTGAGATCAAACTCCCTGAATTGCAGACTGCCAGTGCTGCCTTCTCCACCCACTCTGGAATTTTATTAAGGAGCTTCCCTTTAGACTGATAGTTCCTAAGACCAATCTCAAAAGTCTTGCAGGTAAGTTCAATCCACAGTAAAGTCAGGAAATGCAGGGCAAGCGATGCAGAGCAGGAGAGCATCACCAGCCTAGACCACTCCTCCCGCCAAGTGCATCAATAGCACATGATCAGTCCACAGTGGGCAAACTGGCACTACAATTGCATTCATCTTGCCAATTTTAGGATATGTGCTGCTGAAGTGAGCACACTGCAATTGTATTCATAGTCAGAAAAATTGCCACAGACTGGATCTTTGAAAAGATTGGAACACAGAAAGGAAATAATAGGCATGCAATAATTTAGCAGCAGTGATGTCCAGATTCTTTGCAACAACTGAATGAATGGATGGATGGATGGATGAATGAATGATGTCAATTCCAAAGCAAATAGCTAAGTTGGCAATAGACCTAGTCAATCTCTGAGATGTTTTGTGATAGAAGCGCCACATGGGTGAATCATCCATTGTCTTCACAATGTGACATGATAAAGCTACCCTGAGTCATTATGATCCAACAGAATGAGAATGCCACCCCCCCCCAATAGTTGGGTCTGAAGGAGGGATGAAGCAGCTCCAGCTCCCCTATGGAAAAAGGATACATCTGGGGCTTTTTTTTCTAGTTCAGAGCTAAGGAAAGGAATATGAGACATTATAGAGGCATACAGAATCACACATAATGTGGAGAAAGTGGAGAAAGAAAAGTTTTTATTCTCTCATAACACTAGACTAGATCGCGGGTGGTGCTGTGGGTTAAACCACAGAGCCTAGGAGTTGCCGATCAGAAGGTCGGCAGTTCGAATCCCCACAACGGGGTGAGCTCCCGTTGCTCGGTCCCTGCTCCTGCCAACCTAGCAGTTCGAAAGCATGTCAAAGTGCAAGTAGATAAATAGGTACCGCTCTGGCGGGAAGGTAAACGCTGCTCTGGTTCGCCAGAAGTGGCTTGGTCATGCTGGCCACATGACCCGGAAGCTGTACGCCGGCTCCCTCCACCAATAAAGCGAGATGAGCGCCGCAACCCCAGAGTCAGTCACGACTGGACCTAATGGTCATGGGTCCCTTTACCTTTTTAACACTAGAACTTGGGGACATTCCGTGAAGTTGAATGTTTAAAAAATAGGACAGGCAAAAGTTCAGACAACACATAGTTAAACTGTGGAAATGGCTCTGACAAGAGATAAAGATGGCCAACTTGGATGGCTTAAAAAAAAAGAATTAGACAATTTCATGGAGGATAAGGCTAACGATGGCTCATGGTCACAAAGGCTATCTTCTATCTCCACTGTTGGGGGCAGTATGCCTCTGAATACCATTTGCAGAGAGTCCCAAGTAGGGTGAGTGCTGTTGTGCTCAGGTCGTCCTTACTGGCTTCCCATAGGTGTCTGGTTGGCCGGATGCTGCATTAGATGAACTTCTGGCCTGATCCTGCAGGCCCTTCTTGTGTGCAGACCTCCACCGCAGTCCTTTTCAGCTCTAAAATTCCTTATGATCCCACAACCTTCGTATCCAAATATATGCCGCTGGCGTTTCAGATTTGCATCAAATAACTCAAACTGCGCATTGATTCGCAGCTGGGCTGTGGTTTTGTTTTTCTCCAGCAGGCCTCACTGCTGGCCTCTGTTCTGAAAGCAAAAGTGATTTGTAATGGATTGTAATAGAAAACATCAAGCTGAGACAGCCAAGAAAGAGGTCAGAGAGGACTCAAACAACCATACCTCCCAGGGGCTTAGTAACAACTGGCAAAATTCATTTCATTAAGTCTATCCAGTGGGGACTTGGCTCAAGTCAGCCCTAATAGGATTTTTAAATTTTATTTTATTTTTAAAGAAAAATGTGCACAGGCCTTTTGCCTCCAAATCAGTGGTTTCTTCCATCCTGCCAAGCAGAACAATGGAATAAGTGCCCAAAGTAATTACATTCTAATGGTTTTGGGGGGAAAGGAGTTGTTGTTCTCAGTTCAGTCCCTGCTGGAAAGGTGTCTGAATCTTTTCCACTTGCCTTGCCAATGAAAGAGTGGCTAGATCTGGCACATGAACTGGAGCATCATTGGCTATTTGTAGGTTGGAATGAGGGATAATTATTAGGAATTATTAGGATGCCAGAGGAATCTCATTTGTTTGATTTACTCATTCACTTACCTACTTATTTTTACATTTGTATCTCATCTTTCCTCCCAAAGGAGCAGAGGGCGGCAAACACCAAAATGTTTAAGCAATGCTGAAATTTGAAAACATATTTAAAACATTTAAATATATTTTTTAAAAAACATAGTTAAAACCATTTAGAATATCTAAAAACATTTGAAAGCATCTAATCTTAATGTCCACAGTAAATACCTTTTATTGCTGTTATGGTTGGGTGGAACTTTCTTAATCTGGTTCATGTCCCTTGCCTGCACATGAGTAATTCATTCAATCAAATACTATACTGGCCTGAATATAAGCCTCACTTTCCCCCCCCAAAAAAATTCTGACAGTGAAAAGTTAAAATGCAGCTTAAATTTGTGACCTTACAAAAATTGGCTTTTACAGTATCGCTGTTGAAACAGACATACAGTAAAATGGAACAGGTGTGAGTTCCTGCAGAATTTTAAGGGAGCGGCTTATATTCGGGTATTGTCTTTTCCCCCCTTTTTTTCTTGAATTTTAAAAGTGTGGCTATATTTGGGTGCTGCTTATATTTGGGCCAATACAGTACTTAAAATCTTAGTATACCAAGGGTGTTGTACAGGGAAAGAGATGGCTTCACTCATAGCTATACAAGAGCAGCAACAAAACAGTAAATAGGAGCTGACCATACTCAGAAAGGTCTGTAGACATGTAAACTGATCTCTGTGTCTGTGTTCTGATCTGGGCACAATTTCAGATGTAGCCTGGGGAGGTTAACTCCAAATTCTTGTGTGATTCTCCCCATCCCTAAATTAATCGTTATATCCTTCCCTCCCAAAAACTCTGGGAAGTGTAGGTTTCTGACAGGGCCAACCAAAGACATTTTGGAACTTGAGGCAAAACCTGAAAAGGTTTCTTCCCCACATTTCACATACAGATGCCAAGCAGATTGGTACTTGAATTTTACTTAAGTATTGGGACTGGGACCTCCATTGCATAGGGGAGCAGCAGCCTAGCTTAGAGGATGCAGAGCAGATCATGTGCCCCTACAGCTCTGTCCTCTTATTCCTCCATTTATTTCAATACTGCTTTCTATATTTATTTCTAAGACACCCTCCTGCTCTGCAACCCTCAGCATCAACAGCCTAATGATAGAAATGGCACTGTTTGCTGGGAATTCTCTGTTAGAGATATCTAGACCACTTCACAAACCCCAGGATCATTGGAGAGCAGGAATTGCTGTTAAGCAGGTATTAAGGTTGTGTGGTGTAGATATGACCTTGAGAGTTGTCCCTGCATCCCTGGTTGCCCTTGAGCTCAGTGGAGGCTAGTGAAAATCCATGAGAATTGGGGAAGTGGTGGTGGTGGTGGTGGTGGGGAGAGTGAATAATTGCTAAACAAGCCACTGAACTTTCTTCACAGCAGTGTAAAGGGAAAACCCACAGCTGCTTATATACTGTAAGTGAAGCAGAATATAATCTGTCCAAGCAGGCATGCCATTGCAAAACAATAATCAGTCTCTGTAGGGTAAACCTCAAACCAACTCAGTAAAAAGTAAAAGGTAACTATTTCAGAGCTAACCCAAGTGGTGTTTCTGCACTGGCCTCCATTTCATGATTTTTTAAAAGTGGGAAGTGTCTCAGAAGTAACCACCACAGAATAAGAAGAAAGAGAAAAGAAATAGATATTGTGTGAGTAAGAAAGTGGGGGAAGGGGCAGTCATGCACATTTAGTAAATGGAATATCTTGACCATTTCAAGATGGATTAAGATAGAGGTATAGGTACCGCTCTGGTGGGAAGGTAAATGGCGTTTCCGTGCGCTGCTCTGGTTCGCCAGAAGTGGCTTAGTCATGCTGGCCACATGACCCAGAAGCTGTACGCCAGCTCCCTCAGCCAATAAAGTGAGATGAGCACCACAACCCCAGAGTCGGTCACGACTGGACCTAATGGTCACGGGTCCCTTTACCTTTACCTGTGGAATCTTTATCCTATAAAGTTTCCAAGGACCCGCAAGAAAAGTCAATCAGTCTGTAGCTGATTGTGGACAGAGGCAGATCCAGTGATGAGCAGTATGATCAGCAAGCCAAGTCGGTATGCAGAGGATTGAAGCTTTCCAACATCTGAAGGGCAGCATGTTGACTACTTATGGGTAGCTATCAATGGCTATTAGCCAGGAAATGTAACTGGAACCTCAGTGTATATCTCTGAACTGTTAGGGAAGAACTGTAGGAGAGGTAAGAGAAACTTTGGCCCTCTGGATGCTGTTGGACTACAACTCCCATCTGCCCTAGCCAGCATGGCCAATGGTCAGGAATGATAGGATTCAAAGTTCAATAACGTCTGGAGGACCACAGGGTCCTCATCCCTGCATAGGGTCTGCAACAAAACACAGGAAACAGAAATAAGCCTAATTATTGAGTAAAGTCATCTGAGATCATATGTGTGCCTCTTACACCAACGCTAAGCATGCTTGCTCAAAAACACTTCTGCTGAGCTCCATTGGCAGGTTTTCCCTTTACTGTATGTTTTTTAAAAAATATTCCACTTAATAATGTGCTTCTTGGAAAGTTATCCTGCTTCAAGGAAGACAGAATTCAAATTAAACTGAAATGTCATTTAGATGGTCATGGGCAAATCCAAACAGGCCTAAAACCCATAGAAACATAGAATTGTAGAGTTGGAAGGGATGCAAAGGGTCATCTAGTCTAATGTTCTGCAATGCAGGAATCTCAACTAACATCTAAAATAAGAGAAAGAGATGGGAAAATCTGTCAATTTCCATTTCTCCCCATTTCTCATTTTCTAATTTTAAGTTGAGTTCTCCACATCAGTTTGCAATCCTTTTTCCTAGGTCAACATGAAAATTAACCAGCATTTATGTGTATGTTTCTCCTTATAGGTACATTTCGGTATGCAATCTTGCCTAATATGTGCATATTTATAAAGCAATTTCCCTAATATAATGCATTTGTTGGCATTATTTTTACTTACATACATATGAATTTCTATGCATGCTTAAGTATATGCATTTTTGTACACATTACTTGGCTGGAGACTTGCACTGCAAAATTCAGTGAAGTGCAAATGTCAAAGGATGGCTGTGTGTATTATTTTGGAAAGCACCAATCAAGTATGTCCACCTTTAAACGTGACCTGCATCCAGTTTCCCACCCATCCCTAATAGTTATAGGTAATGTTGCAAACAACTTCAGACTGATATTTGCTGTACTGGAGGGGAAGTCCTGTAGAGTCACCAGACATGCATTTCAATCATTAACTTGCTGAGGAGCAGCTTTTCCTGCCTTGTCTGGCCATTCAGGAACTGGAGAGAGAGGAAGTTGCTCATTTATCATCTCCTTTTGGATATCCTGTGTATCCTTACATCCAGGATCTAGCAGAAGAAAAATATGTTTGTTTTTTAAACAGCTTGCTCAACAATTATTACTGAATCAGTGGTTGTGCTATTTCCTCACTCCAATATATGTTCTAAGATGCAGGAAACTCTAGAATCACATGTGGTTTTGAAGTTCAGGTGGTATACACCCTATTAAAGCACGTTTGAAACACATTCTTTTCCTCAAAGAATTTTGGAGAGTGTAGTTTACCCTGCAGAGTCACAATCCCTAGCAACCTTTACCAAACTTTGTTGTTTAGTCATTTAGTCGTGTCCGACTCTTTGTGACTCCACAGACCAGAGCATGCCAGGCACTCCTGTCTTCCACTGCCTCCCGCAGTTTGGTCAAATTCATGTTTGTAGCTTCGAGAACACTGTCCAACCATCTTGTCCTCTGTCGTCCCCTTCTCCTTGTGCCCTCCATCTTTCCCAACATCAGGGTCTTTTCCAGGGAGTCTTCTCTTCTCATGAGGTGTCCAAAGTATTGGAGCCTCAGCTTCAGGATCTGTCCTTCCAGTGAGCACTCAGGGCTGATTTCCTTCAGAATGGAGAGGCTTGATCTTCTTGCAGTACATGGGACTCTCAAGAGTCTCCTCCAGCACTGTAATTCAAAAGCATCAATTCTTCAGCGATCAGCCTTTTTTATGGTCCAGCTCTCACTTCCATACATCACTACTGGGGAAACCATAGCTTTAACCATACAGACCTTTGTTGGCAAGGTGATGTCTCTGCTTTTTCAGATGCTGTCTAGGTTTGTCATTGCTTTTCTCCCAAGAAGCAGGCATCTTTTAATTTTGTGGCCGCTGTCACCATCTGCAGTGATCATGGAGCCCAAGAAAGTAAAATCTCTCACTGCCTCCATTTCTTCCCCTTCTATTTGCCAGGAGGTGATGGGCCCAGTGGCCATGATCTTAGTTTTTTACCAAACTACAGTGCCCCAATTTCTTTGAGGGAAAGAAAGTGCTTTGAATGTGCTTTAGAGGAATAGGCTGCACACATTTTTGTACCTGTGTACAGTCTTTACCTGTGTACTTTCTGCTTGAATTCTCTGTGAACCAAATATATTAAAGGCCACTGCACCTGTTCCATTTTTAGATGTACACACAAGAACTGGCAAGAAAAGCATAAACACAACATATTGTTGCTATTATATCTCATAGAGCTGTGGCTGACAGCACATGGTTCCCCATGTGCTCTTGAATTGCTTTATGTGCACGTAAGAACATACCTTGTGGTATATGGTGTGTAAAGGGTTAAAAGGAGACTGACTGCAAACATTGGTTCTCCCAGTGGGTGGGATTTATGTTGTGTGCACATGTGTTTTTCAGCCCTCTGCCAGTTCAATTCTGAGCAAGCAGGCCTTAGTGCTAGTCCTGTTTAATTGCCTGTCTAATGAAGCAACTGTTCCACGGGTCTCCTGGAGTCTGCAGAAGTGCATGGTTTAAAGAAGGTGTGCAACTGTGTGGGTGGATGCACAAAAGGGACACACTTAAGAATATTACACACTTAACATCCAGTTCTTAAGCCAGGGATGTGGAACCAGTGGCCTCCCAGATGCCTCGGTCCTGTTCACCTGAAGGAGCGTCTCCACCCCCACTGAGGTCCAGCGCCGAGGGCCTTCTGGCAGTTCCCTCATTGCAAGAAGTGAGGTTACAGGGAACCAGGCAGAGGGCCTTCTTGGTAGTGGCGCCCGCCCTGTGGAATGCCCTCCCTTCAGATGTGAAGGAAATAAGCAGCTATCCTATCTTTAAAAGACATCTGAAGGCAGCCCTGTTTAGGGAAGTTTTTAATATTTAATGCTGTATTGTTTTTAACACTTGATTGGAAGCCGCCCAGAGTGGCTGAGGAAACTCAGCCAGATGGGCGGGGTATAAATAAAAAAATATTATTATTATGATTATGTTGTTGTTGTTGTTGTTGTTGGATTCCAACTTCTGTCAGACCCAGCCAGCATGGCCTATGGTCAGGGATGAAGGGAGTTATAGAGCCACAGATTCCCCAGCTCTTAAACACTGGTTTAAAAAGTCTGAATGGTTTCCACCCCCCTATTCTTGGGGTTTTACACTAAGCATTTTGAAGCTTCAAGGTGCACATGCCTGCAGATCTACACAGGACTGGCACCGTTATTGCAAATTCAGCCACTCCAAAACCACTGTGAGATCATGAGAATTATGATGGGTGCTTCTAACATTCATGGTGGGGTCTTCATTCTGTTTCAGGCAGGAGAGAATTAATCAAGCAGCTCTTTTAATTCTGTAGAGACAGAAATATTTGGTTACATGCCAGCTGGCATGACACACTCTGTGCCTGTGTGACCAATATGTGAGAACGTGTCTGCAGGAACTACATATGGAGATGACAATCCACCTAACAGAAGAGGACTTTAATGTAACTAGCACCACAATACTTCCTTTTAGATTGCCTAATGCAGGGTGTTTCTAGCAGCTGATTGAACTTGTGTGTGAATTACAGAACTGTGGGTGGCAGCTTCTCAGTGAAGAATTTTCTGGGCCGGCTCCACCCACCCAAGCTGACCACTGGATCCTTATACAGTGGTACCTCGCAAGACGAATGCCTTGCAAGACGAAAAACGCGCAAGACGAAAGAGTTTTCCGTTTTTTGAGTCGTTCCGCAAGATGAATTTCCCTATGGGCTTGCTTCGCAAGACTTGCGAGTTCTTGCAAGTTTGTTTCCTTTTTCTTAAAGCCCCTAAGCCGCTAAGCCGTTAATAGCCGCTAAGCCGCTAAGCCGCTAATAGCCGTGCTTCGCAAGACAAAAAAAACGCAAGGCGAAGAGACTCGCGGAACGGATTAATTTCGTCTTGCGAGGCACCACTGTACCCCAGAAAGGAGGAAATGGTCTTCCTTTCCTAGTGAAGCTTTGTCTGAGCAGCAAGGTATATTAGAGCTGTTTGGGTTTTGGCTCTTTCTTCTGGTTTGTCCATTCATCCATCCATCCAGTCTTAAGCAGGGCTGGTTTGTTCTCACCAGGTATAGGAAGGTGGAAGGCAGAGAGACCGAGCCTGGAGCCAATGGCAGGCAGAGCCAGCAGCAGAGAGAGCAATGCCCTTACTGGTTTTAAGAAAAAAGACAGGCAGGTAGAGACTGGCTGAGGACAGACTGGGCAATGGGGCAGTTGCACTAATGGACCAGGCTGCACTTGTATTAGGGCTTTACTTGTTCTAGCCTACAGCCCATGTTCCAACCCACCTGGATGAGTTAAGGATGGATGTGAATTGGGGCTGAAGTTCCAAGAAAGGCCTCACTGGGTACAGAACCAAGGAGAAGCTGTAGTGGGGTGATTCTGCCTAGCCACTGTTTTAATTACACTATTTTAAATTGTGTTTTATTAAAATAAATAAAACACTTTTTCAAAATTAAAAATGAAACTCCCTGTCCATAGATATTAGGCATTTGTGTTCATTGCAGTTTGTGATGCCCACTAAAAAGTTTTCTTTAAGGCAAACCCACCCAAACGTGTAACTCTTTTTGTACATTTTTTTAATCTATTGGTTTTATTTACATTTTGATCACTTTATTGATTACACTTTTTGAGCCTGCTTTCATTGCTGTTTTAATCAGCATTCTACACTGTTTTATGTTAACTGATTAGAGATTTTTTTAAAAAAAATTAGGTGGTATCTAAAGCTTGTTAAATTAATAAATACAATAATAACCTGTTGGTATATTAATATTATGAGTGACTTTTGTACCCTTTTTCCCTTTTTCCAGGCATATTTTGGGATGGAAGACTCCCATAAATCCATAAGACTTTTCTCATGCTCAGTGGTGTGTATGCAATTTCCACTTGCTGGAAACCACAGGAAGGAAAAGTGCTCATGTGCGCAGGTCCTGCTTTGGGGCTCCTCATAGGCATCTGTTTGGCCACTGTAGGAGCAGGAACCTGAACTACGTGGACCATTTGCCTGATCCAACAGGCTCTTTTTTACGTTCTTACTGCAGGGTAGCGAGGGGCAAATATATTCCTGCCTTAATAGTGGCAACAACATTCCACATCAGTTGGATTTTTTAAAAACCCCTCCCCCAAAACTCATCATGAAAATTCGCCAGCATTTTATTGCAAATTTGTCCCAGTATACACATTTTGTACACAGCTTTGTTCAATATACCCATTTTTGGAAAGCAATGTTCTCTAACACAATGTGTGTTTACCCTAGTCTCGTCATCATTATCATCACTTACCTGCCCTTCACCCTAAGGTTCCTAGGGCAGGTTACAACATTAAAAACAACAGCAACAAAATTTGCAATTAAAAACAATTTAAAACAGCATTTTTGTACACATTAGTTGGCTAGTTAACTTCACTGCTACATTCAAAGAAGTTCAGATTTCAAAAGGCCTACTATGTTTGCTCTTCACATTGTTTTGGAAACTCTGAATTGGGTAGCTTTGCCTTTAAGTACAAACTGAACTGGATTTCTCTTCCTTCTCTACCACCAACCACCACCACCCCTGCCAATCCTTGGGCAAAATCACATTTCCTCTGCTGAACGAAGCAAAGTTCCTCTTCTCACTTCCCTTTTCCATGCAAGCATCCTTTAGCTTTAAAGTAGGGCTTATTGAATCCCCCCCCCTTTTTTTTTTTACCAGCCGTCATGCAATGGGGGTTGGCAAATCTATTTCCAGCATTCTGCATTTCTGTAAAAATGATTCATCATGGGTTTTGCCTACTTGTTTTTGACTGCCCCTGCTCTTAACCTTTAACAGAGGCTGGAGAAACAGAAATTCAATGTGGGCCAAGTTCTGGCTATTACTTTAACAACATTTGGGGTAGGAGGGGCATCTTTGCTTGCTAATTTTTTGCATTGGCTGAGCCCTGTCCAACACAGACAAGCAAGAGGTACTGCAACAGTTCAAGGGCACAGCTCCAGCTTCGCAAAAGATATTCATGGAGGGTGTAGAATAGGGACAGTGGGAGGTTGCCTGGGGAGTTTCCTGAAGTCCTGAAGGGGTTCATTCAGCCCCCAGCTTTGTGGTTCACTGTCCCTAAGTCAAAACTACCTGCATGGTAAAGGTAAAGGGACCCTTGACCATTAGATCCAGTTGTGACCGACTCTGGGGTTGTGACGCTCATCTCGCTTTATTGGCCAAGAGAGCCGGCGTACAGCTTCCGGGTCATGTGGCCAGCATGATTAAGCCGCTTCTGGCGAACCAGAGCAGCGCACAGAAACGCCGTTTACCTTCCTGCCGGAGTGGTACCTATTTATCTACTTGCACTTTGACGTGCTTTCGAACTGCTAGGTTGGCAGGAGCAGGGACTGAGCAACGAAGCTCACCCCGTCGCGGGGATTCGAACTGCCGACCTTCTGATCGGCAACTCCTAGGCTCTGTGGTTTAACCCACAGCATCTGGAAGGCAAAGAGAACATGTATCAAAAATTGGCCTTGCCATAGGAACCTAGGAAGCTACCAGGACAGATGATTTTTCCATATACCCCAGTATTATTTTATTTTTATTCTGACTGGAAGCAGTTCTTCAGGGTCTCAGGTAGAAGACAACCATTCCCATGACGTGCTTTACTACAGTGACTTTCCTATGTATATATTATTATTGTTTATTACAGTTCTGGCTGCAATCCTATACACACTTACTTGGCAGCAAGTCCCTTTGGCCTCAGTGGTATTTACTTTTATGGGCCCCTGAACACTGTTTTTTTCTGTTTGTTTTTGTTTACAGCAGGAGTGTATACTGTAACATGTCTTTGACACAGTAATAGTGCATTCGTCATGGATTTATACTAGACCATCCACACATCAGTTGACTTTATTAGTTGTTACATTGATGCTTCACCAATGCTGTTGCATTATTGCTGTCTATGGGAAGAGGAGTCTTGCACTATAGGGCAACAAAAGCAAGACACGAACTTAAGCTGAACATTAGTGGTATGTCAAATCACCGGATTTCAGCAGAAAGTTAGGGGACGTGCCCCAACTGGGAATGAACCAGTATGCTAGACTCAAAGGTTTCACAGGCATGAACGGTAATGAACGCTGAATCCCATATAACCACCCTGATACACATCATGAATGCAAATAATCACGGTGTCAGGAAGAGCCCTGAGTAAAACTAGATTGCATGTTCCCATACTGGAAGAGAATCTGAACCAAGATCAGGGGTGTCAACTTCAATAAAATATTTTTGGGGGAGGGTGGCAGGTAAGCCCCACCTGGCATAATCAATCAAAAGACACAGCACACACACACACATTTGAATGGCAATGCCCATCAACTTTGAAGAGGGGACTCCCTCAAATATTTTATTGGAGGGGCCAAAGGGACCTCAGCTTTCCTGGAAGGTGCCCTGGCGATCCTCAAAAGGAAACACCAAGGTGCATTCTTCTGAGGATTGCCACGAAATGGGGCGGGGGGGCGCCAGCGGCTCCTTGCTTCCTCTCTGTCTCTTTCCTTTAAAAAAACACACAACCAGGCATTATTATTATTATTATTATTATTATTATTATTATTATTATTATCTCAGTGAATACCTTGGAAAATAAATACAACCCAGGTGGTTAAGAAAGCCCAACAGAGACTCTAACTCCTCAGTGTATTGCGGAAGAACGATGTCAATCAACCTCTGATGATCTTCTTCTACCGGTCAACAATAGAAAGTGTCCTTTCATACTGCATCACGGTGTGGTACGCTGGTTTGACATCATCTTTCTTGATCTCCTGCCCTCAGGCAGAAGATATAGAAACATGTAAGGAAAAGGAGGGAACATTTTATCATATGTGGTGGGACTGTAAAGTAATTTTAAAAATTTGGGAAATGATATACAATGAATTGAAGAAAATGTTCCATTTAACATTTGTTAAAAAACCTGACGCATTTTTGTTGGGGATTGTAGGGAAAGACCTGCCAAAAAAGTTGAAAAACATCTTCATGTACACGACAACGGCTGCGAGAGTTATGGTAGCACAAGGATGGAAGACTGAAGAAACCCCAACTAAAGAATCATGGCAAGAAAAATTGATGGACTATGCAGAACTGGCAAAATTGACATATAAGTTACGGGTCAAGGATAACTGTGACTTTAAGGATGAATGGGAACCTTTCACAAAGTATTTGAAGACGCAACAAAGCGAACTGGACTCCTTGGCAGGTTTTGAATAAACATTGACAATTTTTTTACTGATAATAATTAGCTAAACAGTTTGAAGATCTACACAACTCTGTAACATGCAGAAAATAGCGTTATTGGAGAAACCAAAGACTGGAACTGAGGGAAGTCGGGGGATGGGTTTTGTGGGGGGAGGGGGAAGGGAAAATGGGGGGGAATAAGGATATGTTTTTGGAAAATATGTTTTGTTATAACTTTGAATAAAAAAAAATAGAAACATGATTAGTCGCACCAGCAGGGTAAAGAACAGCTTCTATCCGTGGGCTGTTAGGCTGCTGAATGAAAAGATAACAACAGGGCAACTGACTTTTGGGTTTGGTGGGTGTGCGTCAGTAAACGAGGGGAATTAAGACTAAGAGAGCTGAGTGGGGGGTGCTCGTGTAATCTCACTGTATACAAGTTGTGCAAGTGACAATAAAGTATTTCAATTTCAATTATTATACATACAGTAAAAAAATGAACATTAACAACAACAAAAACCAGAACAGAAACACAGTAAAGCAGAGCTTTCCAAACTGTGTGTTGTGACACATTAGTGTGTCAGCTGCAGTGTGTAGGTCTGTCACGAGAACTCTCTCTGTGCTCCTCCTGGGGCTGGAAAGGGGCTAGTTTAATCTCCGGTTTGCTAGTAAAACTGAATTACAGTGTCACAAAATGATGCATGTCTAAAAAGTGTGTCACCAACATGAAAAGTTTGGAAAGCTCTGCAGTAAAGCATAACACAGATCAAGCATAAACCAGCCACAGCAGGAGAGAGAAACCAAAATTAGCATTCAAAGACCTGACCGTAGAGAAGAGCTATGAAACAAGGGAGCCACTACAGACAAGGCCCTTCCTTATGTAGTCACCCTCCAGCACCTTGTTTGGAAAGAAATTGAGCTTAAAGAAGAACCTCTGAAGATGGCCTGAAGGTCAAGCCACATCTAATGAGACATTTGCAGAGGAATTATCTTCCACTGAATTCCAGTAAGGAAGAGATGGGGAATCTTTTTTCAGTCCTAGGGCTGCAGTCCTCATGGCTAACTTTCCATGTGTCACCTGCCAAAGGTTGATGGGCCAAAGGTAAAAGTATGTGGGCAGAGCGTGACCCTCTTTGAAGTCCCACCTCTTGGTAGCTCAGGTGGTGGTAGTGGCCTAGGTGGCCACTTGGCGGCTCTGAAATTGTAAAATTCCCTCCCCACAGCAGTGCACCTGACTTCTTCACTATACAGCTTTTGTATAGTGAAGACAAACTTCTTTTATCCTGCCCTTTGAGACCTGAGAAGTATGTTTTCAGTACCCACTCTTATTACTGTGATTATAATCTGCTTCATTTATAATTTTAAACTGTAAGTTGTTGTAACTCATCCTGGGACCCGCTGGTGAAGGATGAGGAAATAATAATAATAATAATAATAATAATAATAATAATAATAATAATAATAATAATTCCAATGACCTCCCTGTTTTATGATTACAGCTTCAATTCTCAATTTGCTTCTCCTTTTAGCATCTTCTTTTAATATTTATAACTTTTCTTGCTATAGTTTTGAACATGGGGCTTCTTATCATTTCTCTCCTTCTCTTCTAAATAAGTCTGGAGTTGTTGTTGTTTTTCTTTTCTTTTTTTAAAGTGGGTTTCT
Source organism: Podarcis vaucheri (assembly GCF_965113315.1). Classification (NCBI taxonomy): domain Eukaryota; kingdom Metazoa; phylum Chordata; class Lepidosauria; order Squamata; family Lacertidae; genus Podarcis; species Podarcis vaucheri. Next base: position 10,406,507 of record NC_138758.1, on the reverse strand, counting down.
TCTTTTGCTGGTTCATCTGTGGTGCTACTTGCTAGAGCAAAGATTGGGTGGGGGGGGCTATGAAAACCCACCCTGACCAGTGCTGCTGCTTTTTTTAAAAAAAATATTTTTATTAAACTTTTATTGGTTTACAAAGGTATGCACAATGTCTCTTTTTTCAAGTTACATTTTCCATAGGTCAGTTTCATTTGTTGAGACATTAGGGGTACATTAGGAAGAAAAAAGGGGGGTGGAGGGGGCCATGGTGGGTGAGGGTGGGGTCAGGAGGCCATATTTCTATTTTGCTTAATATATGTGTGGGTTTTTGTGTCAGTGTCATTTGTGCAGGGTTTTTTGAGCACGCTGTGTCTGTGTGTGCGCGCAGGGTGAGAGTGTGGGATTTCTTTGAAGTCCGGAGAAGCCTCTTGGAATCTCTTTTAAGGAAATTGCTTCATGATTTGTTGCAGCATTCTGTCCCACAGCTGTTTGGATCCGCAGCCACAACCATGTGTGTTAATAGAGAGCTGACACACACTTTGTGACTCGGGCTCAAGCCTCTCGCTAAAATCACAACATGTAAGAAAAACTGTGGCTTGCAGGGGATCTGATGTGCTGAGTCAGTTCATACAGACTGAACCCAAAGGCACCGTGCAGGCATGCCTCAACAAGTGTCTCCTTCAGGCCGTCCAAACCCATGGTGGCTGCTATCTTAGGAGAGGCAGCCTCCGTCACAGAGCAGAGAATGCCTCTTCTCAGCATTGTAAGAGACATGCTGAGGCTGCATGCCCACCATAATATGTAAAGCACCTTCCCTCCCACAAGGAATAATGGGAATTGTAGTTTGTTAAGGGTGCTGGGAATTGTAGCTCAATGAGACAAACTATTTCCCAGGATTCTCTGGTGGGGTGTCATGTGCTTTCAATGTATGGTGTGTATGCAGCCCCTAGTGATGGCCACCAATTTAGATGGCTTTAAAAGAGGGCGAGACAAACGCGTGGAAGCTAAGGGCATCCAATATCACAGAGTTGGAAGGGTCCCTGGGGGTCATCTAGCCCAACCCCCTGCAATGCAGGAATATGCAGCTGTCCCATACAGGGATTGAACCTGCAACCTTGGAATTATTAGCAGCACACTCTAACCAACTGAGCTATCCAGGTCCCTGGAGCGGTGAGTGAGTGCTGAGTGAAATGCACTCTGTGCTTCCTCAGGGGGCAATTTTGTGGGTTCTCGTTCTGTAAGTTCCAAGGCTAAGCCCCTGCAGTGGAAACATCTGAGGAACCCTACTGTAAAAAGCCCTGTAGTAGGAAAATTGTAGGTTTTTGAAAAGGGGGTGAAGCTATGGTGCTTGTGTCAGCTTTGCCTGTTGTATACATTTGAGTGCTCTGTAGAAACAGGCCAAGCAGAACCTCCACTGGTTACAGTCCTCTTTGTAGGCTTTGTAGTGGTTAGCATGCTGAAATTATGGCAGGGCGAGCTGAGTCACTGGGTGGCTGTGAGCCTGCAGCTTCTTCTTGTGAAGAAGTGCTTGTGAAGACAGAAGGTAAGAACAGCCTTGCTATCTTTAGAATAAACTTGGGCAATAAAACTGCAATTAACAACAACAACAACTAATCTGTCAAACAGGGAGGACACTTTATACATTTAGTCCACTGCAAATCTCTTGCTAGGCCAAATCTGCCAGTCCTTAAGGCATGGGTTGGGCACCTGGGGCATGTATATCCCAACTTTCCCCCAAATGAGCTCAATGTGGTGTACATGGTTTGTCCTCTCCTCACTGAATCCTGACAGCAATCTTGTGAGGCTGAGTGGCAGTGGCTGATCTAAAGTCACTCCCAATAGGCTTTATGGCAGAGTGGGGATTCGAATTCTGGCTCTCCCAGGTCCTAGTCTGGCACTTCAATACCTGGCTACGGTGTGTTTAGTTTTTTCAGTTTTCACATTCCAAAGATGAGGGGTGCTAAAAAGTTGTGACATGACTTGGAAAAGTTATTTTGGTTAAATTAATATAATTTAGTTTTGCTTGGTAAGAAAAAAAAAGTGTGCAAAGTTGCATAGAAATCATTAAAAACGATTGCCAAGGACTTGCAGCTATAATATATATATATATATATATATATATATATATATATATATATATATATATATATGTATATATATGCTTTCGTAGATTTTCACGGGTACAGGAATGCAGGTTTTGGTGTCTTCGGGTGTCTTCCCGTGTAAGAGTCGGGGTGTCTGTGCGACGTTTCGACGAGGTCTCACTCGTCATCTTCAGGCTGGTGCTTTCGGCTTCTTGTATATATATATATGCTTTCGTAGATTTTCACGGGTACAGGAATGCAGGTTTTGGTGTCTTCGGGTGTCTTCCCGTGTAAGAGTCGGGGTGTCTGGGCGACGTTTCGACGAGGTCTCACTCGTCATCTTCAGGCTGGTGCTTTCGGCTTCTTGTTACTGGAACAGAGCAGAATCTGGTGTTTGAGTTCCTATAAATACTGTTGAGGGGTGTGGTGTATAGCCTCCAACGTTCTGGGCAGAGAGGAAGTTCCTAGATTAGTGTGCCTTTTCTTCTTTTGTTCCTTAATTACTTGAGGGATATCTTGAGTGATTTCATGAGTGATATTCAGAATACCACTGGGTGGGTCATTAAGTGTAGATTAGTTGCTAAAGCTTTCGTGTCTTGACCTCTTGAGCTTGTGAAGAGTTTTTCTGAGAAGATGGCTGTGCTGCATTTAGTTGTGCTCTGGCTTGGCTTCGTGTATAGGGGCGAGCTGTGATTTTGTGCCTTGTGCCAGCCAGATCTGTGTAGGGATTGCAGGGGGGTGCAGCATCCGGAGGTGCCACTATAGTTTGGCTACTGGATGGAGTCTGTAATATTTCTGTGGAGAGGGTCTGGGTTTGGGTCTGGTGTGGTTGATTGGGACGGCGTTCTGTGTGCCTCTGGTTCTGGTGTCGGTTTTTGTGGGGAGGGCTAATTTCCAGATGTCTGGCAGGCGGGACGTGTCGTCACGCTTGTTCATGTTGTGAGGGTGTTTCTCTATCTCGATGGCTTCCATGATTATTCTCTTGTGGTGATGTTCCATGTTAAAGAGCAATTTGGAATCTGCAAAATTAATTTCGTGTCCTGTTTCTTTCATGTGTTGGAAAAGAGAGGAAGTTTTTTCTTCTTTTTTGACGGCATTCTTGTGTTCTGCGATACGTGCATTTATTCGTCTGTTTGTTTGTCCAATGTACGTGGCTGGGCAGACTTTGCAGGGTATTTCATAGACCCCTTGGTTTTCCAGCTGGATTTTGTCTTTTGGGTTTCTGAGGATATTGGCTATTTTTTGGTTGGTGCAGAAGGCTGTTTTGATATTGTGTTTATGGAGGATTTTGCTAATTTTGTCTGTAGTGCCCTTGATATAAGGAAGGAGGGCCATGCCATTGTTTTCTTCTGTGTCTTGGTTTTTGGGGGGTGTTTCTTTTTGGATTAGCTTCGTAACCTTGTTTTTCTGGTATCCATTGGCGATTAACACATTTGAGAGATTCTGTAACTCAGTTGTCAAGTGGTCTTTGTCAGCCAGGCGTTTGGTTCTGGAGATGAGAGTCTTGGCTACGGAGTTTATTTGTGCAGGGTGGTGGTGTGATTGTGCATGTAAGTAGCGGTTGGTGTGTGTTTTTTTTCGGTAGATAGTGTGTCCTAGGGAGCCTTCAGGTTTTTTGTAGATTAGGACGTCAAGAAAGGGGAGTTGGTTGTTGTCTTCTATTTCCATAGTGAATTGTATTTTGGGGTGTAGGCTGTTGAGATGTGTGAGGAAGCTATCTAGTTTTGGCCACAAAACTATCTAGTAATTTGGCCACACGGGAAAGAAAAACTAGATAGCTTCCTCACAAAGAGTCGGGGTGTCTGGGCGACGTTTCGACGAGGTCTCACTCGTCATCTTCAGGCTGGTGCTTTCGGCTTCTTGTTACTGGAACAGAGCCATTATTATTATTATTTATCATTACCTGACATTTTCAGAAGGCAAAATTTTAGGTTTTTTGGGTTTTCCAAAAGCCAATGTGCTTCTTCCATCAAACGCAGACCTACCAAGCTAAATGTTGTCCAATCACAAAAATAATAGCAGATTTGAATTGCATACATCTAAATTTGCACATTTTCAAAAAAACAAGTTTCACCCGCGAAAATGACGGCCCTTGATACATGGCTCATCCTTCACCCTTGCTCTTCTTTGCTTTAGGGCTCAACAAATCTGGATTAGGGCTCCCCCATACCCCAACTATCTGGTTCTGGGTGTCAGTGGGTATGGGAAAACGCACTCTTTCTGTCCCCTTTGGGCAGTAGCAGAAGGAGCCAGAATACCCGACCTGTTTCCTGCAGCACGGACACCACTTGTGCCCCCTCTTCCCGCCAGATCCAGCTGTTGCATCAATCTCCCCACTATCACCCGCCTTCAACTCTCCAGCTCAGTCCGGCTGAGCCCATCCTCCGTGGCACGTCACTTCCTTGCAAACTTTCCCGAGAATATGCCCGTGCAAAAGTTGTTTGTCTTCAAAGGCTGGAGGCTGTGGGGCTGTTTCCTCGCCCTCTGACTGCGGGGGGCGGGGGAAGAGAAGGACCTTTCTCTCTCTCACCCCTCTTTCCTTTCCATTCTCGCTTTCCCTCCTCAGATTTGCATGTCAGGTTTCCTGTGTTCGTCACCAAGAGACGAACGGCTAGTATGGACAGGCTGCCTGGCAAGGGCTGAGCCGCCGGGACCGTTAGAGGAGAGAAATAAATAGAAGGAGGAGGAGGAGGAGGAGGAGGAGGAGGAGATTGCGAGCCGATCAAGTCCTCAACCCCAGCAAGCATCCCGTGCCCGGGGACTTTCTCTACAACTCTCTTTTTCTTAGCAACTGCAGCTGCGTCCCCAACGGCTCTCCGTGCCCCAGAAGCGCTTGGCAAGCGCAGCGCAGAGACCCGCCGCTACCGCATCGTTAAGAAGTCATGGCCAGCGACTACACGGCGAGGAGCCTGGACAGCATCGACCTGTCTGCGCTCAGGGTAAGTGGCTATGTCCTGGCTGGGAAGGGAGAGACGAGCTGGAACGTGGGAGCCATGGGGAGAGACATGGCACAGCTCAGCGGCATACCTTGCATGCGGAAAGTCCTGGGTGCCTACCCCGCATGGCATCTCTAGGTAGGGGCTTGGAGAGACCCTTTGCCTGAAACCCTGAAGAGCCCGCTGCCTGTCAGTGCGGACACTACTGAACTAGATGGACCCAACGGTCTGAGATTTCTGTGTTCTTAGAGGGCTTACAGCTGGCTCCTTCATAAGCCTCCAGAGGGGGCTGGCGGCAGCAAAAAGATGTCACTTCCCAGATGTCACTTTTGCTCTTCAGGGAGAAGTGGTCTTGGTGGAATCTGGCAGCTCAGCTCTTACAAAGCATGCTTTGGGTCTCTTAGTTGGCGGCATGGCGCTGGATGCAGGCTAAGTTGGGTGAACTGTTGAAACAAACAAGTTAACCATGACTTAAGACCTCAGTGAGAACTACGTGTAACTAACTTAGTCTCAATCCAGTTTGTTGGTATTATCAGTTCTATTTTCCCCTTGCTCTCTTGGTGCCCACATGAAAGGTGCTAGAACTGAGTTCTTGAGAGTTCCGGCTGAATAAAATAAAAATAATTGGGTACTATTATTATTATTATTATTATTATTATTATTAGGGCTTGAAGAGCTTTGCATGCATTGGACTGGATATTAATAGCATATGCCTATATCAAAATAAAAAAATTCCTTCCAGTAGCACCTTAAAGACCAACTAAGTTAGTTCTTGGTATGAGCTTTCGGGTGCATGCACACTTCTTCAGATAAGTGTGCATGCACACGAAAGCTCATACCAAGAACTAACTTAGTTGGTCTTTAAGGTGCTACTGGAAGGAATTTTTTTATTTTGACTATGGCAGACCAACACGGCTACCTATCTGTAACTATATGCCTATATATAAGCCTACTCCGAAGTAATACCTGTTGAGTTCAGTGGAGCTGACTCCCTGGTGAATGGTTTCAGGACTGCAACCTGTTGCAAGTTGTTGTTATTTATTCAGCTTATCAGTTGCATTACATTAAATTCTGAAAGCAGTCCACAAAATGAAATAAGTTATACAGTATACAGGTATATATGTATTAAAGTAATAAAACAATGAAAACAATGCCTCCATAACCTACCCCTCAACATAGACTAGTTCAGCACAGCAATGAAATTTATATACAAAGGCCTGGGAGAAGCAGAATGTCTTTGCCTGCTGCTAGAAAGATTTAGACATTGGTATCACAAGCCTTCATTGATGGGGGTGGGGTGGGGGGACCACTGAGAAGACCCGTTTTCTTGTCAAGATTCTCCCAGCAATTCGTGGAGGGAACCACACAGAAACCGGCACAGAGGGAACGCACAAAGATGACCTCAGGCTCGAGGTTGTACCTAGTTTATATTGAAATCAGTGGGATTTGAGCTAAGACGTGGTTGAGTTTCTCTCGGTATGGATTCAACCCCTCATCTCAGCCTTGGAAAGCAAGGATTCCTGCTCCGGGTCCAGTCACTTGCATCTCCAGTTAAAAGGTCCAGGTGGCAGGAGACTGAACCCTGTACTCTGACAACCTGAACCTCTTTACGCCCTGGCAAGCTGCTGTTAGTCAGAGTAGACAATACTGAGTTTGATGGGCTTATGGTGTGACCTGGTTTAAGGAAGCCAGCTTCCTGCCACCTTATTGCAAATGAGCTGAGCATGCTCTAAGAGGGGCTGAATAGACCTGTGCGGAGGCATCTGCAGTTAAGCTGACTGCATGTTTTATATGCTTTTTCTTGAAAAACTTCACAACAGCCCTGAAAGGTAGGGCTCTATGTTTGTGATTATTTCTCATGCTGTATCTGGGATTGAGTGGGGAGTAGGGAGAGGAAACTTGGATAAAGCGCCTGTGATAACTCAGAAGAGGCAAAACGAGCTATGAGAATTCTTTGCCCTTTCACACGAACGTTATCTCAGTAATCTGTACAACAGCCCTGAAATGTAGCCTGTGTGGTTATCCCGATAGGCAACTGGAGCAGGTGCAGTGTGTAGACTGGGAAATCCAAGACATTGACTTTCTTGATTGCAGTTAGAGTGCTGGTACATACCATTGGGCTCTTGACCAGTTTGGGGAACCCAGGCAATTGCTCAACCTTGCTCCCTTCTTGAGCCCATTCTGCAGATTCAGGGGGCTGAGGAAACATTAGCATGCCATATCCCATCTGATGTAACAATAGCTGGGGTCTGACATGAATCTGGAACATTCCAGTTCTCATCATGGCTCAATGCAAATATATTTAATTATATTTTTAAAAGCTTTCAGCCATAGATTCTAGAATTCACATGGTCAAAGCAGCTCATGCATGCGTTGCTTTTCTAATGCTTTCAAGTACAGTATCTTATAAATTAGTCCAAAACTTTTATCCTCTTGTCACAGATGTTGGTGGGGGTGGGACTGAGGTTGAGAAGTAGTGACTTGCTGGTAATACATAATAGACGCTTCCGATTGTGCACCCCAGGACTCCTTCTCCAGCTCTTGGGGTGCTCCAGAGGCCACACCCAATATACAGGCCGTGGCCCTCACTGCCATGTACCATGCCCTCCCCCAGTTGTTTTTGCTCAACTGGAATATGTCCTGGGACGATGCCACTAGTTTGCCAGGTTGGCGGATGGAGATGTTTGTGTATATATGGAAGCCTTTGGTGTATGTGTGACTGGAATGCCACCTACTGTACAAAGGCAAGAGGCACAACTGTTGCTCCTCCTACTTTTGCCTCTAGCGCCACTCACTTTTTGCCTAAGCCCTACCACCAGCACTGCTTGCAGACAAGCCTTTCACCACCTCTTCTCCGAAGCTTTGAACTCTCAAAGTTAAGCAGACTTAGCCAACACATTTTGGTGTGTATGTCTTTAAAAGCTTTGGGCTAACTCTAACTAAGTTCCACACCATGTAGACCCTTCAAAATTATGCTATTATTATTTATTGTTTATTTGATTTACATACCACCCTTTATCAAAAGATCCCAGGGCAGTGTACAACATTGAAAACATACTTAGTGGACCATAATAAAAATAAAAAAGGATGCAAAGCATAATACTAGACAGCATAATAAGAAAATAATCACAATAGCAGCCTTGCCACCATCTTTAACAGGCCATAGATTATTTCATGGCCAAAGGCCTGGGTAAAGAGGAATGTTTTTTGCCTGGTGCCTAAAGACATATAAAGCCTCTCTGGGGAGAGCATTCACAGATGGGGAGCCACCACAGAAATGGTCTGTTCTCGTGTTGCTACCCTCCAGACCTCTTGGGGATGGAGGACATAGAGAAGGGCCTCAGATGACAAGTGCAAAATAGGCTTAAGCTAGTTGTGTTAATAATTTCAATAGCTCTCCTCTGAGAATGAGTAACACAGGATAGGTTCTTGCTCTTCAGTTGTGTGAGGGGAAATCCCTGGCCCTCCAGATGAGCCTGAACTACAACTTCCATTAAACACACCAAGCCAGGAGCCAGGGGTGACAGCAACATCTGTAGTTGGGCAACCAATCTCCCCCACACCTGCTGTGCTTTTGAAATATATTCAGGGGTCCTGTTATATTGAATGTGAGCCTTGCCAGTATGTTTGAAGAGCTCATCGGCCCTCCCCACCCCTGATCTTTTGGCAGGAGAATAGCGACTTTGTATTTGTTTAAAAAAAACACACCAGAAAACAGACTTCAGTTGCTCTGCAGTTCCAGAGCAGTTTTTAGATGGGGTCCACCCAAAGTTTAGTCCTTCCCTTTATTTATTCAACCAATCCCTGGCCAAGAGCACTGAGAAGGGTGGTGGCCAGGGAACCGTTGAGTTTGTAAGAGAGGCTTGCTTTCCCTCCTTATCATCAGCAAACATGAGTTTGGCAGAGTTTTGTTTTGTGTTTTTTAAATATATATATAAAAAGAAAACCTGGCTGAAGTTCTGCTTAGTCCTGTGATTTCAATGCATATCAAGCCGTTTCCAGGACTGGGATGGGCAAGGGGTTTCCGTCATAAAGGGATTCCAACAAGCATCACCCCATGGGTGAAAAGAAAAAAAACTGGTCATATGAATGCACCCTGCAATGTGGAACCACCATAACTCTTGCTGTGTTTTGTTCATCATGTTAAATAAAAAGATTCCATCACACATCTTGCAGATTTTTCTAGCCAGGAAGAAACATCTGGTACATCTAGTAAAAAGTCCATCACTTCAGTTAAACTTTGTTGGAGATGTGTGTGTGTGTGTGTGTGTGTGTGTGTGTGTACATGTATGTGTGTATACAGTGGTGCCCCGCAAGACGAATGCCTCGCAAGACGAAAAACCCGCTAGACGAAAGGGTTTTTCGTTTTTCAATGCGCTTCGCAAGACGAATTTCCCTATGGGCTTGCTTCGCAAGATGAAAACGTCTTGCGAGTCTTGCGATTTTTTTCGCTCCCCCCCTTTTTCTAAGCCGCTAAGCCTTTAATAGCCGCTAAACCGCTAATAGCGCTAATCCGCTAAGCCGCTAATAGGGTTGCTTCACAAGACGAAAAAAACGCTAGACGAAGAGACTCGTGGAACGGATTATTTTCGTCTTGCGAGGCAGCACTGTACATACGGTGTGTGGTGCTGTGGTCTAAACCACAGAGCCTAGGGCTTGCCAATCAGATCAGCGGTTCGAATCCCCGCAACAGGGTGAGCTCCCGTTGCTCGGTCCCTGCTCCTGCCCACCTAGCAGTTCGAAAGCACGTCAAAGTGCAAGTAGATAAATAGGGACCGCTCCGGCGGGAAGGTAAACAGTGTTTCCGTTTGCTGCTCTGGTTCACCAGAAGCGGCTTAGTCATGCTGGCCACATGACCCAGAAGCTTTCTGCGGACAAACGCTGGCTCCCTTGGCCTATAGAGCGAGATGAGTGTGCATCCCCAGAGTCGCCCACAACTGGACCTAATGGTCAGGGGTACCTTTACCTTATGTATATATTTATAACCTCCAGAGTCCAATTCCTTGATTTCTGGCTATGTAATTTATCACTCTTGTTAATTTCTTCTGGAGAAGATCGCTGGAGGTTTCTGTGAAATAGGATTAATTTTGCAGGTTGTTTTTCCAACACCTGTCCTTGCAATCTACAGTGGTGCCCCGCAAGACGAATGCCTCGCAAGACGAAAAACTCGCTAGACGAAAGGGTTTTCCGTTTTTCGATGCGCTTCGCAAGACGAATTTCCCTATGGGCTTGCTTCGCAAGACAAAAACGTCTTGCGATTTTTTTCGCTCCCCCCTTTTTTCTAAGCCGCTAAGCCGCTAATAGCCTTTTAGCCGCTAAGCCGCTAAGCCTTTAATAGCCGCTAAACCGCTAAACCGCTAATAGCGCTAATCCGCTAATAGGGTTGCTTCGCAAGATGAAAAAACCGCTAGATGAAGAGACTCGCGGAACGGATTATTTTCGTCTTGCGAGGCACCACTGTATATGTTTGCAGCTGATCCCCTTGAAGCTTTTTTTGCACAATCTGTCCAAGTTTGATTCCACTGCTGTTTCGCTTTTTGCACAGTATTTCTACCCGTCTCTTCCACGTGGCTTCAGTCCAGCTAGAGTTTGCTGCAAAACTAATGACATCAGTTCTTTAGTCATATGCTTGCTAAGAAGTCCCATTAACCCAATAGGGCTTACTTCTGAAAAGACCCATATAGGTGTGCACGGCATGACTGCAATCTTAAGGATGCTTAACTAGGGCAGGGATAGGGAACCTAAGGTCCCAGCCCTCTCTACCTGGTCCTCAGGACTCTCCCCTTCTCCCCAGGCCATCCACATCCCCTGTTTTGCTTTGCAGCCTCCTTGAATGTGTTTACAAGGCTGGAAATGTATCCTGGAACTCTAATTATGTTTCTTTGCTTGCCTTTATGAAGAATTTTCCACTTCATCTGTATCATCCACAGCATCTGGAGGGAAGCAGGCTAGTGTGCTAGGAGGGCACACACACCTCTGTTCTGCAGGACTTTGCCCCTGCTCCCCAGTTAAACTTTCAGCTATGTGTGAGCATACTTCACCCATGTACTGGTGAAGGTGTGGGGAGAGGCAGCTATAGGTACTTGTGGCGGACGTGCCTGAAGGTGGCCAATTTTTGGGAGTGAGTGTTTAATGAGATAAGTACAATTACACATCAGCATGTCACGAAGACCTCAGAACTTGCATTACTGAATCTGTAATTAAACAAGAATCAGGACTTGGTGGATGAGCTACTAATTGGATTTCTCTTAACTGTTGCATGTATGGTTATACCCACATTTTGGAAGGACTTAAAAGGTGTAAACTTAAATGCTTGATGCAATAGAGTATGGCATATTGCCTTCACTGCTAAATTGACTCACAAATTAAGATTGGCAAGAACATCAAAGTACAAAGATAACTTTGCAGGAGAATGGCGAAGCTTCATTTGGTTTACACATTCTCCAGGAAACTGAAGACCACTTCCCACGGCTTAGACTAATTTGTGGATCATTTAATAAGTGTGTGTTTTATAGATGTTTACTCTTATAAGTTGTGGTGCATACAGGAACACGGATTTGCATAATGTGTTTTGTGGGTCTCTGGGGAACAAGGTCTCTGAAACAAGGTTGTTGTGAGGATAATATGGAGAAGGAGAGAATCGTGGATGCCAATTTGAGCTTCTTGGAGAAAAGGTGGATTTTAAGTGTAAATAGCAAGTGGATGCTTGAGTGCCATTCTCTTGAACCATTCCCATCCTCCTGCGCCAGCACCTGACAATGGCGATGCTTCATTTTTGCTGACCTAGGCTATCTAGCTGTCTTGGGTAGTCAAGACAGTGTTGGGAAAGGTTCCTGGCCAACATAGCAGGCAAGCACACACTGATCTGTCCATGTGACACATGCTGGCAGAATTTGTCTGAGCAGGCAGAAGGTGGAGCAGTGTGAGAAGGAGCAAGGTGTTGGAGGTAAGCAATCCTTTTGCACTCAGGTGAAAGATGCTGTCCTATTTCCAGTGCTGAAGTAAGATTGAACTGTCAGTCTAATTCAGGGGTCAGCAAACTTTTTCAGTAGGGGGACGGTGCACTGTCCCTCAGACGTTGGAGGGGCAGACTATATTTTTTTGGGGGGGATGAATGAATTCCAATGCCCCACAAATAACCCAGAGGTGAATTTTAAATAAAAGGACACATTCTAGTCATGTAAAAACATGCTGATTTCCAGACCATCCACGGGCCGGATTGAGAAGGCAATTGGGCCGGATCTGGCCCCCGGGCCTTAGTTTGCTTACTCATGGTCTAATTGGCTTCAGTATAGAAGGGGTGTCCTTTTACCCATCATGGAAAGACCCATCCTAACTTGGGCCTTCTGTTTATGTTCTACCACTTGGACATACAGTGGTACCCCGGGTTAAGTACTTAATTCGTTCCGGAGGTCCGTACTTAACCTGAAACTGTTCTTAACCTGAAGCACCACTTTAGCTAATGAGGTCTCCTGCTGCTGCCGCACCGTCGGAGCATGATTTCTGTTCTCATCCTGAAGCAAAGTTCTTAACCTGAAGCACTATTTCTGGGTTAGTGGAGTCTGTAACCTGAAGCGTATGTAACCTGAAGCATATGTAACCTGAGGTACCACTGTAGTTCCTTCACTAGGAAAGGCACCGAAGTTCTCGCAGTACACAGGAATTCCATCACCTGTTTGCAAAGAGGCCAGCTCTCACTCATCATAAGCAAGTCACTGCGCACAACCCTGCTTAAAAATGGAGATGACTTTTTGCCATGCGTTGGCCCTTGTGTTACAGACGGCAGACACCTTATGCTGGGCTCTGACTTTAGTCCTTGGATCTGTCCTTGTTCTGATTGGAGCACTCTGTGGTCTATTACAGCTTAGCCTTCCAACCAGGCCAAGTTCCTAATTGTCTCAGAGCTGGACGTGTCTTTGATATAGAGCTTCCTCTCCAACAGCATTTGGTATTCCAGGGTCTGTATGGCCCCTTGCTATCCAGCTACTGCCAAGTTTGCTACATTTCCTTTGACAGATGCCAAAATCCTGACCCAAACATTAATCACTTTGAGGTTAATTACTGTAATGCACTGTACCATATGCTGCTCTTCTTGCTTCGTCTTTATCATTGGATGAGGAGTCCAAAAGGCTGTAGCAAGGCAGCTGACCTGGATGCCACGAAAGCTAACTTGCCATATTCATGCTCCTCTGTAGAACTGTGAGACAGAAACTGTACAGGAAACCAGAGCATACTGTGTTTCCTTTATATTTAAACCAGGTGGAAGCCAAGACTTTGCAGTTTGGGTTTTGTTTTCTTTATGCTTGAAAGCATGAGAAGTTGATTTTAAAAAATAAATAAATAAAATCCTATTATTAACTTGTTTGTATTTGGATTGTCCAATCTGTCCATCGGATCTTAGGGGGCTTACAATAAAATGCAAATAAACTCAACAACATTAAAAGGGAAAACAACGCACTTTCTCTTTTGTAAAGAGTACCCTGCACCTCCCAAATAATCTGTCAAAACCCTAAGCTAAATAATTAGAGGTAATCAGGGTGCTCTTATTTCTTAGGATAAAACAGCTAAGTATTTTCCCTCTGACTTGAAGGTTATTGCTGTTCCAGAACTCTTTCACAGGTAAACTTTCTTGTATATAAAATGAATGATGGAACATCAAGGGTTTCTTGCACATTAGTTTAGACCAGGGGTCAGCAAACTTTTTCAGCAGGGGGCCAGTCCACTGTCCCTCAAACCTTGTGGGAGGCCAGACAATTTTTTTTGGGGGGGGGATGAGGCAAGAGCACCACAAGCCCAGGTGGCTGCTTACCTGTGTCCTGCAAGCGGCAGGAGCTGGTGGCGGGAGGATGGTGAGCGGTGCGCGAAAGTGCTCTGGAGAGGGGCTGCTTAAAATGGCGGTCACTCGAGCACTGCTGCTGCTGGCACCAACAAAGCCCAGCCCCCTTCCTCCTCTAGGCAGGGCAGGAAGAAGCCAGGAGGAGGGAGGGAGGAGGTGCCACCATTGCCATGGGAGGGAGAGGGAGGGAGAGGGAAAGAACATGTGTGCTGGTGATCCATGCAGCAATTCCTGGACCGTCCGTGGGTCAGATCCAGAAGGCAATTGGGTCTGATCCAGCCTTAGTTTGCCTACGCGTGGTTTAGACTTTGCAAGATAATAGCTGGAAATCAACCACATCAGGACAAAAGCACATTTTTAGTTATCAAGATTGTCCTTTTGGCTTTGCTGTCTTGCTGAAATATAAACATTCAAGTACCCAAACTGTTTTTGGATAATTTTCTTTTACTTTCAAGCTGGTGACCTTGACAGAAGCAGCAGGTAGATCCAACTTCTAAATTCAGGAGGTGATATTTAAACTAAGGTTACCAGATGTCTCTGTTTCCCGGGACAGTCCCCGGATTTACAAATCAGTCCCCATACAAAATCCATTGAAGTTGAAAAGTGTCCCCGGATTCATTGAAGAAAAATCTGGTAACCTTAATTTAAACAATCCTCTTTTGCAGTCTCAAATGAAGCAACATTTGCTGGTCAAGTTTTTAGGCTCTGCCCTTTGAAACCCCAGAGTATTTGTACTGCAACAATTTGGCACTGGCTCCTCTGTGATTTTGGACAGGCTTCCCCATGATCTTCCTTCCAGACTTTTTGTTTTTAGAAAACTGGGTTGCCTGCCTTTGGCTTGGGTGAGGTTGAGCACAGTTTAATTTTCTGTTCTCTCCATGCTTTACAAGAATAGCTGTGGCTCCCTTACACTGGCATTTCCACATTCCAGGACCTGCTTTGGCCCACATGGCTTTTAACATATCTATGCCATTAACTCTTTGGAGGAAATTCTTCCTTCACCCCAATGAATTTGAAAAAGGCAGGCTTCCCCAACTTGTCACCCTCCAGATGTTGCTGGACTACAACTCCCATCACCCCTGACCATAGGCCATGCCAGCATCTGGATGGCACCAGATTGGGTAGGGCTGCAATAGGACTGCAATAGGACACATCTACCGTGTGTGCATGTGTGCCCAACTGGCTGTGGTGCAGGTCCCATTCATTTCAAATAAGCTTGTGCAGGAGACCTTCCAAATGAGTTGTACCCCTAATTTTTCATAATCTGATTCCAAGAGATGGAATCATATAGGACAAAATAGCTTGGTTCTTTAAGTAAAATTAATCAACGTGTTTCTTTATTGTTATTTTTTTCAGGATCCAGCAGGGATATTTGAACTAGTACAAGTTGTTGGAAATGGGACGTACGGGCAAGTCTATAAGGTAATGAACAAAACTCAATATATTTCATGGCATATTGACAAAACTGAAATCCTGGACATAATGGCTATACTCAGAAATTACACCAAACCTTGGTCTGGCAAGCCAGCCTGCTTACAAACCGTAGTTTATGAGGGCTTCCCTAGTCCAGATCTGAAACCATGTTTCAAAGCTGGTTTTAAAGCCACCATTTGTGCTAGGGTGGTTTGCTTATCTTTCTGAATTCACAGACACACCACTGCTGTCCTTCAAGAGCCGCCGCACCATGGGGACAGGAGTGAACTTATGAAGATGAGCTCTGAGCAGAGGAAAAATTTAATTAAACAGATAACAGATACCTCAAATGGTTTGCCTGCTGTATGTTTGTAAACTCAAACCATGGTGTGGGTTCTAAATATCACAAACCACAGTTTGGAGTAAAGTCTGAATTGAGTCAATGGCCCATGGGACCTGTGTCATAGTAAACCCCATTTAATGGTGGCCTGTGGATGTGGCACTCACTCTTGCTGCACTCCTCCTTTCCAGTGGCGTAGCATGGGTTGTCAGCACCCGGGGCAAGACAAGTAATTTGCGCCCCCTAACCCGTGGATTTGCGCCCCCTAACCCTAACCCCCAGATGTTGCGCCCGGTGCAGCCAGCCCCCCCTGCACCCCCCCACGCTACGCCACTGCTCCTTTCTCACCAGCGAGAGCAACAAACCATGATCTTGGGCTTAGCATTCCTTATGAACCAGAAGTCATGATTGGCTTTGCATGATTGGTAAGCCAAGACCAAACTTTGGCTTAGTATTATGTCTGAACTGGGGATTGTGGCTTGTTTTACTCCAAACAAGCCATAGTCCCCAGTTCAGTCATAATGCCAAGATAGAGATTATGGTTTGTTATGCCTGCTGGCTAGAAGGAAGGAGCAAAGCAGGAACATTCTGTACATTCATGGTAAACTGTTAACTGTGTTTTCCTGCGAGGTGTCATGTAACTGATTTCCATCTGACCCACAACAAAGCTGTTGTGTGCACTGCTGGTTTCATTGTCATTTCCTCCCCGCTTCTTTGATTGGTAGGTGATCTTTCACCCTGGCTGTTTGGTTGTTCATTCTCTGCTGGTCCCGGTCTCATGACTATCCTTCCAGGCTCCTTTACAGTTGGGAGACAAATCAAGTGAGCAGGCATGTCATGATGAGAATGCATTTTTATCCCTGATAGACGCTTGCCAGTGGACTAAAAAACCCCACAACAACTTGGAACATTGTCTTTTGAGGGTGTGGTGTTGTTTCTGCTGTTGACATTGCATTGTTTTCTCTCTGTTTCTGTTATGAACTGTGAGCAATTTAAAATTAATTGCAGATTAGCTTGGCCACACAACAACACCGGACAAACCCTCCTTTGGGCAGAAAGAAGCGGCTTAGACTGGACAGCTCTTCAACTAGAGGGTGCCTTCAAATAGAGGAATGTCCTGTTTGAAGCAGGCACACTTTTACAGTTAGTATGGCAAGACCCGTCCTTTGATCCTGGGAAGGAAAGACTTGAGCTCTTGGTTTTTGAAAGGACCTTCTTTCCCCCACTTATGGTGTTTCTGGGTCTGTGTAAAAGCAGCCAACTGAGAGACTAGCCTTTCTCTGGAGCAGAGAAATAAATAAATAAAACTACCGTATCTTTTATGTTTGGGCAGCGGGACAGGTGGGGGAGAGAAATATGGGCAGAGTGCAATGGATCGCATGGCCTTGTTAAATTATGAAGTGTGAAAGCAGCTTGTGTGCCATGCAGAAAGCCTGAGCAGATTGGAGCACCAGAGGCAATTACTGGAAGGCTAAATTTAAGAAACATGTACGCCCAAGAGCAAAAAGAATGGGGGGGGGAGCAGGCTGGAAGGACAACTGCATTGGGCTGTGGCCTTGAGCCTTAAACTTCTTGCATGCCTCCCCTAGATACAGTTACCAACTGCCAGGTATATTTCCCACCCACTTTGCATTTTGACCTTCAGTGTTGAGTATTTTCTTGAATAAATCCAGTATTTCGAGGGCTTAGAAAATGGTTTCATTTGACCTTTTGCTGTGATGGAATCATTAGACTCCACCCTTTTGACTTGGCATCCTCTCTAGGCTCCTCCCATATATTCATTCACTCAGGAGAGGGCTGTGGCTCAGTGGTAAAGCATCTGTCTTGCATGCAGAATGTCCTCAAGTCAGTCTCTGACATATCAGGTTAGGGCTGCTATCATTCAATTCAGATAATACTGAACTAGATGGACTAATTGTCTGATTCAGCACAAGGCAGAGTTGCATGTTCCTTTGCCTGATCTCCTGCTTTTACTCATGAGCCAGGTATTTTTTTAAAGGATGCAGGTGGCACTGAGGTCTAAACTACCAAGCCTCTTTGGCTTTCTGATTGGAAAGTCAGCAATTCGAATCCACGCAATACAGTGAGCTCCCGTTGCTCTGTCCCAGCTCCTGCCAACCTAGCAGTTCAAAAGCACACCAGTGCAAGTAGATCAATAGGTACCGCTGTTGTGGGAAGGTAAACGTCGTTTCCATGTGCTCTGGTTTCCATCACAGTGTTCCATTGCACCAGAAGCAGTTTAGTCCTCCTGGCCACATGAACCAGAAAGCTGTCTGTGGACAAACGCCGGCTCCCTCGGCCTGAAGCGAGATGAGCGCCACACCCTATGGTTGTCTTTGACTGGACTTAATTGTCCAGGAGTCTTTTACTTTTTTATTTTTTTAAACTGCTACTCTGTCCCTAGTCAGATACTGTGCATCCTCCTCTCCAAAGTAGTTGTTCTTTACCATGACTGAAGAAAGCTTTCCCAAGCTCACAATGGAAAAGACAGCTTTGTTTCCTATTAAAGTGTGGTGGCGTATGGAGAGGAATCCATTTTATGCGAATGAAAGGGGTGGGGCTATGCAAATAGAACAGGCTACTTTTAATAGTCACTGTAGTCACCAAGGGCAGAGAGAAGGTTTAGCTTGCACCCTTGTGTCTGTGAGGGTGCCCCTTTGCTCTTGTGACTATTGTTTTGGGGAGGGCAAAATCTTCTGTCCAACCTTGACCACAAGGGGCAGAAATATATGTCTTGCTGCACAGAGACTTATTGTAATCCCTGAAATCTTTGCAATAAACAAATACTTCTTCAGGGCTGGTGCAATACCACTTCCTCCTTCTTCCTCTCCCACCACCACATCCTTCAGTCTCCTTCCCCCTCCCCACTCCATCCTTCTCTCCACTGCTGCCTCCACTCCTCTCTTTTCCTGCCTATTGATCTCATATGGTCTCAGCTTTGGTTTTTTGGAAAGCGTTTGATCTCAGGGTTAAGTCCTGTGGGTGAGGTGGCTCAGAAAGTGCCTACACCACCACCACTGTGGCCCCTCCAGACACCATTTTCAATGCACATTCATGATGGTTCCTGCTCACGGTGCTATTGGGGCAGTCATACACGATCATGCTTTGAATACCGTTTGCACCTGCAAAGTTTACCAAGAATGTTTGTGATTTATTTTTGCCCTGCTTTTGTTGTGCAGCAATAATTACCACATTCACACCATGCATTTAAAGTACTGTGATACCATTTGTCATGCCTTCTCCCAAGGAACCCTGGGAACTGTAATTTGTTAAGGGTGCTGAGAGTTGTTAGGCAGTCCCTGTTCCTTTCACAGACTACAATTCTCAGAGTGGTCTAACAATCAATCCCTCTTCATGAGGAACTCTGTGAACTGTAGATCTGTGAGGGGAATATGGGACTCCTAACAACTCCCAGCACTCTTAATAAACTACTTATTTGGCGATCACTCATAGCCAAGTACGGTGGTCTTCCATTAACATGGTTGGTGTGTCTATACATGACTGTGGTATTCTGTATTCTGGATCAGTATTCTGGATCCACATGTCCTTCCACAGTGGGGACGTAGGTTTCCGGGCAGGAGTTGATCTCAGTGAAGGTTTGCCAAATGTGCCTTCCTCTTAGCACATTTCTCCCTTTCGTCCTGAGTTTGTGCTTCTTCAAAGTCCATGATGTCTTTGGTGAAGGCTACAATTGGAGCACTTGCAGGCCATGATGATTGTTTGGAGTGGTATCATAGTGCTTTAAAAGATGGTGTAAATGTGGTTAATGCAGTAGCTTTGGGGAAGCACCACAGAACAGCTATTCTATCAGAATAGACCCACCATGGTTGTGTCAAGAACCTTTTGCCCAATATACCCATAATAAAACACCTGTATGGAGGCGCCCTAAGTAGCATTGTAATGTCAATGTCAGTCCATCTTTCCAGCCCTGTCTTCTGGGTCCCTTCAGCTTTCCAAAAACTTTATCAGGTATGAGATCTGCTTTAAAGTGGAGATGTCAGGGATCAAACCAGGCACTCCCTTGCAAATGAAGTGTAGGTTTGGCCACAGAGCTGCAAGCACTCCTGCAACTGAGCACTCCAACTGAGGACAGCTGTGGAGTTACCAAGAGGGACAGTAGGAGACGACTGGCTGATTTATGCCACTCAGTGACCTCTAGGAGAAAACAAAAATTAGATGGCTCCTTTACATTGCTTTGGTCAAAAACCCCCGCCAACCATCCAATCGGTGTTTTAAAAGTTTTAGACCATTGTCTGGTAGTGTGAAAATGGTTCCCAAAGCAACAATTCAAATAAACCTCCTAATGATCCTGGAGAAAAAAGGGGGGCGGGTTTCTCATATGGAGTTGAAGTAAGGGGTTCTTATTTTAGACATCCAGTGAAGCTCAATGTTGTAAGATTCAGAACAGACAAAAGGAAGTAGCACAGAGCTGAACTATGGAATTTGCTCATACACAAGAGCTACTCGTAATGACTGCCAACTTGAATGGCTTTAGAGGATTAGACAAATTCATGGAGGCCAAAAGCACCTGTGGATTCTAGCCACAATGGCAGCTCAAAGAAAGTCATGGTGGTGGGGTTGATTGTCTCCTTCCCTCCCAAACCCAGTAGTAGGTAAAATGTTTGCCCAACCCTGATTTATTTATTTTTTAGCATTTGTTTGTTTCCCCCCATAGACATTCATGCCATGTAAAAAATGGTACATCACAGTTTTAGGTCTTCCTTTGCAGATGGCCACACTAATTGTCCTAGCATGTGTCAAACCCTGAATACAAGGGCTTTCCTCTTCAAGCATAGTTATTAACAGCTTTTAAAGACGTGTGTGTGTGTGTGTGTGTGTGTGTGTGTGTGTCTTTACTTTCCTTTCCTTTCCCAACAATGTCTAGGACCAGTAGACGGAAACAACTTAGAGGAAACCGCATACACACACACACAGAGGAAATCATGTAGCATTTCCGCTCCTTTGGTTTGCTGGAAGTGGTTCTTACTCTTTCCTTGCCAACACATCCAGAAACTATATAATCAGAAGGCCCTTTATGTGGCCTATTAATGGCACATATCCTATTGCACCAGAGGGTCTCGATTCCACCACAGTCACTGGGGCAAGATCAGCATAGGGCTTTTAGGGCTCCCACAGAGTCCTATGGATACTGCCACTTTACCATTTGGCATCCTTTTGTGGTGGAAGACAGCTTTATCTTCCATCAAATCCACAGAACCCTGTTTATTCCACAAGCCAGAAAAGAAACCGTTACACACAGGGAGAGCAGTATAAGATAGCTTTGTGGGCGGGACCCAATGCACTCATTCCATTAGCACAAGGATTCATGCTTGTGCATTGGAACTCTCCTCCCTCTGCATCCTCCCCAAATCTGGAGCTTTTCGGGAGTTCCCAGGGAGGAGGCAGAAGTTCCATAATTGTACAGGGACGAAATCCTTGCCCTAACGGAATGAGTCACTTAAAACTACCCTGTGTGTGATCCAACCAAAGCCACAGGACACTCCTCCTGCAGGTTTACTCAGACGCAAGTCCTGAGTTAAATGGAGGTTACTCCTCCCAGGTAAGTTTGAGTTAAGTACTGCAGCTTGTAGTACCTTTAACCAAAATTAATTAAACCCATTGAAAATGGTGGGACTTAGAACCATAGAGTTGGAAGGGACCCCCAAGGGCCATCTAGTCCAGCCCCCTGCAATGCAGGAATCTCAGCTAAAGCAACCAAGACAGGTGGCCACCCAGCCTCTGCTTAAAAAAGGAAGGAGATCTTGTTCTTCATCTTCATCTTGTTTTGCCTGTGCCTGCTTGCTCTTCAGCATGCTCACATGCTTAGTTTTCTCCATTTACCTTAGTTATGTCTACACTGACTGGCAGCAGAGTTTCAGGCAGGAGTCTTCCCTACTTCTCCTTGGAAATGCTGTTGATTGATTGAGGGATCTTCTACAGGCAAAGCAGATGCAATGTTCTTTTCCAACATAGGACTCAGGCTGAGACCCTGGAAACTGCAACTGCTCCCCACTGGTTATCTACAGCATCATGCTAGATGCCACCTGTTCTGGCTGAAGATGCACTTTTTTCATAGTAACCTAACAAGACCTTGCTGGGTCAGGCCAACGGCTCATCTAGTCTAGCATCCTATTCTCAACAGTGGCCAACCAAATGCCTCTGAGAAGCCTGCAAGGAGGACCAAGGCACAACAGCATTCTTCCCCTCCTGCAATCTCCAGCATCGGGTATTCAGAAGCATACTGTCTCTTGTGGAAAACGTAGAACAGTGCCATGCCAATCTCACTATAAATTGGTCCCTGGCTCCATGCTTTATGACCAAAGCCACACACAAGATATATGTTCAGATTTAATCAGCCCTTCATTGACTTCTGCTTGGCTTGCAAAATAACAACACGTTATTTTGCCCTAGGGGGTGGGGGTGGGGAGGGAATCCACATATATTGCTTATATCATCACTCAGGAACTTGATTTGTTCCTTACAAATGGATCTTGAGTAGCACTTAAGTAATTTAGTCAGAGAGGGGGTAGTTCTTTTTGGAGAAAATCATATGATAAAATACTTTTTCCTTTCTAGTTTCTTTTCTTTTTTCTTTTTTTTTTAAAAAGCAATGCATTCTTTTGATGCCAGAAAGCTTCTGGCTCTGTTGAGTAAAATTTTATGAGGGTTTCTCTTCTGTTGTTTTCTTTAAAAGAAACTTGGGATTTTAAATGGAAAAAACAACAACGAATAAACAATTTACAGATCATTTCTGCTACGCTGCATTTGCTCAGACATCTTGCTTTTATAACTTTGTTCTTGAGAACATTCACCCCAAAATGTATAAGGAAAGCCACATTTATAAAATAAATTTACTCTTAATTTAGATAACAGACTCCGTGATTTATTTACGTGCAGTGTCCACACATGTAGTTTGCAGTGAGCCTTACATTTTTTTAATAAAAAAAACAGAAGCTGAAAGAGAAATAACATTCCTTTAATGTTTGCCCTTTCCATCTTAACATAAAAGATTTATTAAATCTGTTCAAGCAGTCCATTTGCAAAAAAGAAAGGCCAAATTGCTTCTGCAGATACGTGATCACAAAAATGCAATTATTTAAGGTAGAGATTGGGGGGCGGGATTGCAGTTCACATCTGGATAGCAAGGTAGGAAAGTAGATGGAAGATGTCACAAACCTACCTTCATATTTCCCCATTCAGTGGGTGCTTTTAAAGCCAAGGTGGGGAATTTTTGACCCAAGCCCAGGTGGGAGTTGCAGCTCAGCAGTGTCTCAATGGCCAAGGATCCCCCCAACTCAGTTCAAAGCAACATTTCCCAGCCTGGCACCCTCGAGATGTTTTGGGCTACAACCCTCATCAGCCCCAGAGTGCTGGGCAGGGCTGGTGGGAGTTGTAGTTCAAAACGTCCAGAAGGCAGCAGGTTGGTGAAGATTGGCTTCCGAATCTTCAAATCAGTCTCCAGGTTGCAAGTTTTACTTTCGCCTTGCAAAATCTGGGGAAGTCATTTTGTTGTTTGGACCAAGAAACGTGCATCCCAAGTATGGGATTTATTGTCTCGGCAAAGCTTGTGTTCCTTGTTTGTGTTCCTTTCATGCTGCCAGAAAGAGAAGCATTCTCTCTCTCTCTTTCTCTTCTTGTTTAGTCATTAGGTCAGGCTGCTGCCATTGTATATTTAGCTGTTTTCTTGGAACTGCCCAGTCAGAATTCTAATTGGCTTAAGCAGAGGTTGCTGGGGTGGGTGCATGGCTGAGTGGCAGGCAGTGGCAGCCAAACCACTCCACTCATTTCATTTCAGCTGCTCATCTATTTCTTTCTGCTGGAAATTAGAGCTGTGTGTACCATGTCCTCTGCCTTGCTAATCTCTGAAGGATCCTGCTGCCCCCAGGTGCAGTGGTGTATACTGTCCTGCAACCATTGTTAGAGCAAGGTTCAGTTCTCAGTATAGTATTCTTCTGTACGGACGTGTCCACATCATACATTTAAAACACATTTAACACACTCTTTGGGGGCAGGAACAGAGAACCATAGGATTGTGGAGTTGGAAGGGTCTAGTCCAGTGTTTCCCAAACTTGGGTCTCCAGCTGTTTATGAACTACAGTTCCCATCATCTCTGACCACTGGTCCTCCTAGCTAGGGATGATGGGCGTTGTAGTCCAACAACAGCTGGAGACACAAGTTTGGGGAACACTGGTCTAGTCCAACCCCCTGCAATGCAGGAATCTCAACTAGATCATACATGACAGATGACCATCCAACCTCTGCTTACAAACCTTCAAGGAAGGAGAGTCCACCACCTTCTGAGGGAGTCTGCTCTCCTATCAAAAAGCTCTTGCTGCCAGAAAGTTCTTACCAATGTTTAGTCAGAATCTGCTTTCTTGTAACTTGAAGCCTCTGAGGCAGGAGAAAACAAGCTTGCTCCATCCTCCATGTGACAGCCCTCCGCTCAGATATCTCATATAAACATACCCAACTCCCTCAATCGTTCCTCATAAGACTTGGTTTCTAAACGCCTTGATCATATATTTTAATTATTATTATTATTATTATTATTATTATTATTATTATTAATTATTATATTATAAATTAGCCACCCATCTGGCTAGGTTTCCCCAGCCACTCTGGGCGGCTTCCAACAGAATATTAAAATACAATAACCTATTAAACATTAAAAGCTTCCCTAAACAGGGCTGCCTTCGGATGTCTTCTAAAAGTCTGGTAGTTGTTTTTCTCTTTGACATCTGGTGGGAGGGCGTTCCACAAGGCGGGTGCCACTACCGAGAAGGCCCTCTGCCTGGTTCCCTGTGACTTGGCTTCTCGCAGTGAGGAAACCACCAGAAGCCCCTTGGCACATTGAACACACTTTTGAAGTACATGGTCTCCCCCAAAGAATCCCAGTAAGTGTAGTTTACCTGTTTGGGTCTATTACTGCATAATGAAGAGAGTTACAATTCCTAGCCAACTACAGCTCCCAGGATTCCCTTGAGAAAGCCAAGTGCTTTGAAAGGGCTTTAAATTTATGATGTGGATAAGCCCTGCTGCTGCTGCTGAGCTTTAGCAGGGCTGTGGAATTACAACCTTTGTGCCAGGACCGTTTCAAAAAAGCTTGTTTGGGAGAACTTCCAACTGGGTTATGCTCCACATTCAGTTTATAGATGGGTTTTCCATCGGAGACAGCGAAATGTCATGGGCTGTCCCTATTTAATCATTATCGGAATTAAAACACCACTGATTTTAGTGGGTGTGGCTATTTAACAGCCTCTCTTCAGCCTTTAAAAAAACAGCCTTTTAAAACTGAAATGCTAAATCAAATATATTAACAGATGTATAGTTGATGTGGCAGCAAGCACATGATAGAGGCTGTCCCCCACTGCCACCCCATGCAAAGTGTCATTATGCACATTTTGGTGCTGGTGATGTTTTGAATCTTCTATTCATTCCACTCCTTCCTCTTCATACTTCCTTCTGCTTGTGGTCCCCCCACCCTCTCTTTTCAAGAAACCTTAAGCAAAGGACACATTCTGCATTTCCACTTCTACAATGGAAGGAAATGCTTTGGGGCCCAGATGTTGCAGCCCTAGACGCTGTTAAGCTGCATAAACTTCACCAAAGGTCAATACAAGTTATGCATCTCACACACAGAAAGAGCAGCACAGGGACTGCCACCTTCCCCACAGGTCTCTCCTCTGTGCCAGAACACACTGCTAGGCATGTAGATTCATGGCCAGGCTGCCCTTTTAGCTGGGACTATCCTCTTTCCATGGGATGCGGGTGGCGCTGGGGGTTAAACCACAGAGCCTAGGACTTGCCGATCAGAAGGTCGGCGGTTCGAATCCCCACGACGGGGTGAGCTCCCATTGCTCGGTCCCTGCTCCTGCCAACCTAGCAGTTAGAAAGCACGCCAAAGTGCAAGTAGATAAATAGGGACCGCTCTGGCGGGAAGGTAAATGGCGTTTCCGTGCGCTGCTCTCATTCGCCAGAAGCGGCTTAGTCATGCTGGCCACATGACCCGGAAGCTGTATGCCGGCTCCCTTGGCCAATAAAGCAAGATGAGCGCCGCAACCCCAGAGTCGGTCATGACTGGACCTAATGGTCAGGGGTCCCTTTACCTTTTTATCCTCTTTCTATAGGGCTAGGCAGACTAAGGGGCAAATGCAGCCATCCCAATGAGAAGGGGGTGGAGTGTGAAGAAAGCAGCCTGGTGTAACCTGGTAAAATTTGCATTGATTGCTCCACCCACTTTTGCCTCTGGCCCCACCCACTACTGGCATGTGGCCCCTGGAAAGTTGCCCTTAACGGAATGTGGTCTTCCTGCCCCTAGAGCATCCAGCACCCCTTTCTTTAAACATTCTCAGGCAAGCACAAGAGGCAAGAGGAAAGCCCTCATAAGCCAGTGTTTGTTGCTGCCTTGGGATTCTTATTTGGGAAATGCTGGCTATTTTAATATGTTAGAGTGAAATGTGTTGTAATCCCTGAATGTTAAAATGTGCGTGAGAGAGGGGGGAGAGAGAGAGAGAGAAGGAGAGAATTTAGCATTCAGGGGAATATTTTATGACACGAGTAGGCCACCTGGTAGTCCCTCTTTATACAATGTCATTACAAAGATGCAAACTGCAACACCTAATGCAAAACAAGTTTCGTGGTTCCTCTCCCTATTGTTGGGGGAGGCGGACACAGCATCACCAAAAGCAATTCCTCTAATTTCATGGTATAAGTCTCTTCTGTCAACTCTTTCCATCTTCAGTTGTGGTCATATGTACTGTCTCATACAGTATGTGTGGGGAAACCAAAATCATAGTTGGGGAGAATTCCTTCCTGTGTCCTATTAAAATGCCATGGCATTCTTAATACTTAGCCAAGCTTGGTGGTAGGTTCCCTCTTCTTCGGGTTTGGTTGCTTACCCTACTGTGTACTCCTGACCAAGTCATTTTTTTTACACCCCTCCACAATTTGTTCCATGCTGCATCTGCTCCTGCCTTGCCTAAATGCACTCAGTCTTCACAAACCTGTAAAGTTCTGAATACTGACGTGCTTCTGACACGATGGCAATGTGAGAAAAGCAGCCCTAGTTGACTTGCAGGATGGGTGACTTATGTTAATTGTTGAGAAGCAGGCCAGAATCTGCTTTGAAACAGTTTGTAGCAGTTTGAGCTTTGCTGTGCTCATTTGCTAAATTTAAACCAGATTATCTCTTTGGGATACAACTGTGTCAGACTTTGGCTTCTTACAGTTTTGAGACTGACATTTTCAGTCTCTCCACAGTTCGTGATTTACAATGTCTATTATGGATCACTCAGTTCTATAGTAATAGTAAGATTATGAAGGACGGCACTGTGGTCTAGACCACTGAGCCTCTTGGGCTTGCTGATTGGAAAGTTGGCGGTTTGAATCCCCGTGACAGGGTGAACTCCCATTGTTCTGTCCCAGCTCCTGCCAACCTAGCAGTTCGAAAGCATGCCAATGCAAGTAGATAAATAGGTACTGCTGTGGTGGGAAGGTAAACAGCGTTTCCATGCGCTCTGGTTTCCGTCACAGTGTTCTGTTGCGCCAGAAGTGATTTAGTCCTGCTGGCCACATGACCCAGAAAGCTGTCTGTGGACAAATGCCGACTCTCTCAGCCTGAAGCGAGATGAGCACCGCACCCTATGGTCACCTTTGACTGGACTTAACCATCCAGGGGTCCTTTAAGATTATGAATATAGGAAGCAGCCTTATAATTGTCACACCACTGGTCCATCTGTCTCGGTATTGTTAGTGTTAGAAACTGAGATATGAAAGCTAGAAGCTAAATGGCACCTTAAACCTAGGTTATGGGCACAACAATGGAATGTCTAAGCATGCTTTTTTATAACAAGAATACAAAGCTGAAAATGAATGAACTGCAGCTGAAATATTATGTTCATTTTTCACATGGTCTATTCCTTCCCCTGCCCACCCACCTAATATTCATAAGAGGGTCTCTTCTCCAGTCTTCAGAGAATAGCTGGAAGCGGGGAGGCAGAAATAGCTCCTTCTTTCCTTCCACTCTGCAGTTTTAATCTGAAATCTTAGGTGCGGTACTGTTCCCAGAGCTCAGAAACTGGTCGTGCTAATGAAATTCCCTGTCGCAAAATGCACTCAAACAATGAGAATTTTGAACACTATTGTCCACACTGGCTAGCAGCAGCTCTCCAGGATGCCAGATGGGGAGTTTTCTCCAGTCCTACCTGGATCTGCCAGGGATTGAACCCTGGCAGAACATCACTGAGCTAAGGCCCTTTCCCTAACAGAAACCACCTGTTATAATTACAAACTTTACCTGTTCTTTGCATCCGTGAAGTGATGTTATAAACACAATCTCTCTGTTCTGATTTGATTATGCTGAATCAAGAAAGCAAAGAACACACAAACAATAGGAGCCTGCCATTGGGTGTATATAATACCAGCATAAGGGACGCGGGTGGCGCTGTGGGTAAAAGCCTCAGCGCCTAGGGCTTGCCGATCATAAGGTCGGCGGTTCGAATCCCCGCGGCGGGGTGCGCTCCCGCTGCTCGGTCCCAGCGCCTGCCAACCTAGCAGTTCGAAAGCACCTCCGGGTGCAAGTAGATAAATAGGTACCCCTTACCAGCGGGAAGGTAAACGGCGTTCCGTGTGCTGCGCCAGCCCCCGGCCTATAGATGTGAGATGGGCGCACAAACCCCAGAGTCTGTCAAGACTGGCCCGTTCGGGCAGGGGTACCTTTACCTTTACCTTTAATACCAGCATATCTCTTTCTCTCTCTCCCTTCTTCCCAGGCTCTCTTAGGAGGTGATTAAAACAAAAGGGACAGTCCTTCATCAGAACTGCATAAACCCATCAAGGACTCATCTGGGTACTTTATGGTGAAAGATCCTTGCTAATTAACTGCCACGGAGTGATGGATTTTCACCCCCAGCCCAGCTGTCACAATGGGCGATGTGAATCATTTGCTCTGGGTTTAAAATGGTGTGATCCTTGAGAAATGGGCCATTTATTGCAATGGAAGCCTGGTGTGTGTGTGTGTGTGTGTGTGTGTGTGTGTGTGTGTTTTCAAAGAAAAAGAATATTAACCATTTAAAGTTCCAGGGAAAATAGCCAGGGAAAGTTTGGGTTTTAAATGAGGGTGCCAGCCTGTCTGGAAGGGCTTCGTACTATACTGTGAAGTTTTCAATGCCTGGAAACATTTGCAAACAATGGCTTTCCACAAAGGAGCAGGAGCTGTGGTAGGAAGCAATGTGGAGGTGAGTGGCATTGGCTGGGTACAAAATAAGCGCAGATCTCCTCTGTCTCAGACAGCAGCCAACTCTGCAAAACTGCAGTTTGCTGCTTGGGGCAAACGTATGGTGCTGTCCATTTTCCATTCTAGATACAGAAGTCATACATACAGGATGGCAGTGGAATCTCAGGTCACATGCACACCTCACATTGAAATCACTGTTATACCACTTTAAAAGTCATGGCCCCACACCCCACAATAAAACCAACAACCCATGGTGACTGTAGCTTGCTAGGGGTGCTGTGAATTGTAGTTCTGAGAGGTATTTAACTAATCACCCTTAGAAGTGGCAGTTCCCATGACTTTCAAAATGGTACCTTAGTGCTTTAAATCTATGGTGTTGATGTGTCCATTACACAGCACTAGTGAAGTGTTAGCATCTTCCCCTGCACCTGAAGTAGATGTCTAGTTTAGGGTGGCCAGGACAGGTCATGGGAACTTAAAAACAGCAAGGGGTCTACTGCCATGCACCCCACCCCCTAGCATCTGCTGCCCAAGGCAGTCACCTCACTTAGCCCAATGGTAGGAGTGGGTCTGCTACAGACAGCCACACTGGTAAGTATGTGCGTGTGAGGAGATTCATAGAAAGAATGTTTCCCATCTCTTTCTCTTTGCATCCCCCAGGAAGCCTCTCCAAAGCTTTACAATGAGGAATGGGGCATGGAGGGTTGCTGGTGGAAGGGCGTTAGCACCCAAAATCAGGCAGAAGCTTTGGCGGTGGTGTCAGGGTGCTGAGCACTTTTTGGGTGTTGGAATTCTAGGAAACATTCAGTCTCACTCTCAATGGGAGCTTGTTCTGTGTGGTCGGTCTGCATGTGGGATGCAGTATTTACGTGGACCTGATATTCCATCTTTGCCACTGCTGGGGACCCAGGGTTGTAAAGATACTACTGTACTGCAGCTCCCAACTCTACTGCAGCCACAGACTCTACTGCCCTGGACAGCTGCTGCCTGTCAGAACAGACAACACTGCGCTAGATGGACAAAGTAGATTGACCTGGTATCAGACAGTTTCCTGAGTTCTTGGAATCTGGAGTATACTGGTTTTTCAGACTCCTTACTTATCTGAACAATCTGCCAATCAGAGCATTGTCTGCTACTCTGACTTAGAGGTGGTTCCAGAAATCCTGCTTTGAAGGCAAAGAGACCATTATTATGGGAGCAATGGGGTGGGGTGGGCTGGGAAGGCTGTGTTTTTATTCATGTATAAATATATTCATATACTGCTCTATCATGAAAAATATATCACAGCTGTGTACAACAATATAAAAGCGTGAAACCAGACAATGAAATCATAAAAGGTTAAAAACTAGATAAAAGGAAATTAAAAACAAACATCAGTACAGTGGTACCTTGGGTTAAGAACTTAATTCGTTCTAGAGGTCCGTTCTTAACCTGAAACTGTTCTTAACCTAAAGCACCACTTTAGCTAATGGGGCCTCCCACTGCCGCTGCGCCACCGCCATACGATTTCTGTTCTCATCCTGAAGCAAAGTTCTTAACCCGAGGTACTATTTCTGGGTTAGCAGAGTCTGTAACCTGAAGTGTATGTAACCTGAAGCGTCTGTAACCTGAGGTACCACTGTAGATCCATTGTGGGGGGTGCATTCTTAACAAGCTGCATAGTCCTGGAGGAATAGAAACGTTTTCAGCAGGCTTTTAAAAGTTGGCACAGAAGGTGCCCACTGAATCTCTATTGGCAGGGAGTTCCACAGGGCTGGGCCAATGACATTAAAAGCTTGATTTCTCAATGTTGTCAAATGAGCCTTGCCAACTTGGGGGATGACCAAAGACACTCCTGCAAATGAACTCAGTGATATATAATATTTCAGGCAATCCCTGAGGTACCCTGGACCCAAGTTGTCAGGGCTTTATAAATCAATACAAGAACCTTGAACCCAGCTCATGCAAGCAAGACCTGATTGCAACAACAGCTCTCCCCTCCAGTGGTTTCCAGCAGCTGTCATTCAGAAGCATAACTGATTATGAAGGCAGATCATAGGCATCATGGCTGGTCCCCTTTGACAGCCTTTACCTCCAGAAATCTGTCTAATCTTCTTTCAGTATCACCCAAAGGACAGGACGTAGGCAGATGTAGGGTGAGGGTTTCACATCCTCACTTTCAGCTTCTGCTAGCCACGTCATGGACTATCATCCTAGAAGTTTTTGTGTCCACTGTCAGGTGCTGTAACAAATGATTTTCGCTCAGCTGAGCAGTTTTAAAATTGTGTCTGCTGACGAATTGGTGCTTTGATTCAGTGACTTACACAGGTCATTAATCTGCATAATTATTCCAGCATTGTGTGCTTATTTGCCTGTATTGTGTTCTTATCGCCCTCCCAGGGTCGCCATGTGAAGACTGGGCAGCTTGCAGCAATCAAGGTTATGAATGTGACGGAGGTGAGCAGAGAGATCACCAGGCTTTGTTGGAAGTGGTGAGGGGCTTCTATAGAAAAGAAGCAGTTTCTAGCTTTCTGACACCCTCTAGTTTGAAGAAGAAATGGAACGGAAGGTTGGTTAGGGGTGGCAACATCTGGCAACTTCAGTTTCTCTTGGTTCCCCCAGCCTTGGTTTTCCAGCCTTAAATTTAGTTTAACAGCTTATGGGTTTGTTTGTTTGTTTGTTTGTTTGTTTGTTTGTTTGTTTGTTTGCTGGCTTGCTGGCTTGTTTTTAAGTTTTCATGAAAATTCCTAAGATTTTAGTTTAAGTTTATCCTAATATATTCATTTTTATACATTTCTGCAAAGCAATCTTTTCCTAATATAATGCATCTCTGTTTGCCATTTTCACAAATATATGCATTTATATGCATGCTTATAACTCTAGCATAGCCATTTTTTCTACATTTTAACTGCCCGGAGAACTGAGAGTTCTTAGGAGTTTGCTGGTTAATACTACAAGTTACAAGAGGGGCGTTATAAGGGACCCGTCCCTGAGTGTTAAAATTATGGCTTCTTTATGGGAGAAAATGATCTGCTTGTATAAATACAGTTCTTTGCACCACACATCCCTTTTCCAAAGGCAACTGAGGATGGTTATATAGGCAGCTGGTCCCGTTTTCAATCATGCTTGTGCAATTGGGGCATGGCAATGGATAATGCTTAGTTGTGTATATTTTTCTGGTCTATAATAATGAAGCAATGGAGCCTCTCCCTACTTATTTCTGGGTGATTATCTGTTTCCAGAGATAGCAAATAGAAGATTTCCTGTTGGTTCACTGCAGCCCCTGCTGCGTTTTCATAACATCACTGCCCCCTGCATATACCAGCCGTTTGCTCTGTGAAATCTAGGCCACTGTAGACAGGCCGGCAACCCACAAGTTGTTGATGCAAATATGTCTTTCAATTCCCCACCCCACCAGTTGTTTAAAAAAAGAAAGAGGTGGGGGGGGCAGTTTTTATTTGCTGCCACCCAGCTTGCAAATTGGTGTGGCAGGACTACAAATCTGAGTGGATACATTGGGCTCCCTACTACCAGCTAGACGGTTGACCCAGTGTTGGCTTCTCTGACTGGTGGTAGCTGTCAAAGGTTTTGTACTGAAGTCTTTTTCAAAAAAAAAAAAAAGGAATAAAACATGGACTATGAATCATCATGATTGACCTGGAAGGGAGAAATCTGACCATTTGGGACCCCCTGCGTCATCAGTGGTTCCCTGCTCAAGGACGTTTTGCATTGGTTTGCCAAAACAAGTTATACTCTCACTCTTGATTAGGCGACACGGCTGCTTTTCTAATCATAATGCCAAGGTCTCTGAGAGCCATTATCAAAAGCAGCAGAAATGCAAACTGATCAGCTTGTACAGGGGAGACAGACATTGCACAGCGTCATCCGTTTCAAGCCATCATGGCTCTTCTTCTGTGTGCACAAAACATACCATAACTGCTGAGTGTGGTCCACATTGCAGGCCTAGCAGGACCCAGATCAACACCTGGGATCTCCTGGGTACAAGGCTTTGTCACGGAGCTGCTGCCATTGAAAAGGCTTTTTCTTTTCTTTCCTTTTTTTGCACCCTCGGCTTTTAAAGTGGCTGTGAAGTGTAGTTTGCTCTGTTTGAAGGACTCTGGCAGCTTAGTGGCTCTGGGTCCCCCTTCATTTTTAAGCTTTGATCTTGAGCCACTTCATTGTAAACTGCTCAGGCAGCAGGATGCTGTGGTGATCACCCTGGGACGATTTGCCCATCTGTCAGGAAGAGCTGCTTCAGTGTCGAGCTTTTGGGAGGGGCCTGGGAACTTTCAGTCTGCTGCATTGGATATGAGAGTCAGTGTGGTTTTTGCAAGTATCTCCCCAGCGCCCGCACTTCCTGTTATCTGACAGAATTAACTGGGCAGGGCGCTTTTTTGACAAGATCAAAGTCTCGGTTGCATTCTTCTTTTTGAGGGGAAACGGATATAACGAAGGCAGCTGCCAGACACTCTAGTTCATTCGGCTCTTGTTCCTTTGTGTTCCTCCATTCATAATGCCAGATAAGTACTGCAAACTAATCATAAATTCACACAGTGGATTTCAAGGCTGTTATTCAACTGATGGCTGGGACCCACCAGTGGATCGTAGCCTGATTGCAAGGTGGGTTGCAACAGGAGCACTCCCACCATTCAAATGTATGGTAGAAGATTAAGAGATGGGTCTTCAAAGGTATATTTGGACCCTAAATGGGTCTGGGGCCTGAAAAGATTAAAGGTGCCTGCTTTTTATTGTATGCATTATGGCAATAAGAGCAGCTCTGTAAGATACCCAAGATTAGTAGCCCTAAAGTGTAGTTGGAGGTTGCCTTTGAGATAACGGTGGCACAATAGCTCAGTTGTTCAGTACATGCTTTCCATGTGAAAGACCCCAGGTTCAGTTTCCAGCAACTCCATGTAGGAATGGAAAAGCAGCCAGCACACGTTGTAGAACATCCTTCCTCAATCTTGGGTCATCAGATGTTGTTGGGCCACACATCCCACCACCCTTGACCACTCTGGCAATGAAGGATGGGGGTGTTAGGGGTTGAAGTCTGGCAGTATCTGGAGACCCAAGATTGCTGACTCCTGGTGTAAACAATACCAAGCAAGATGGAACTATGGTCTGCCTCCAAATAGCTTCATATGGGTGTCTTTTTTGTGGGGGGGGGCATTTTAATGCTGCTACTGTAGTCCATTTCACAACACTGATGCACAATTTGCATGCACAGGTTATCCCTTCCATATAAACGTGCAAGCACCTAAGTAGGATCAGCTACATTGTTCGCTGAATCTGTGGTAGATTTTCACGCCTTTTTTTTTTTTTTACAAGAACGTTAACACAGCAATGGCTTCTCAGTGAATGGGTGCCAGGTTTTCAAGGGAAGACCAGCTGCTTTGTACTATTTTGCAGAAAGCTGAGCTGATAGCCTGTGACAGGTACCCCTCTGAGCCCTGTGCTCCAGGTGGTTGTTGGGTAGCCTTCTTCCAAATCTAAATCCAGCCCACCTAGTGAGTTTATGGTGGATGCGAAGCATAGCTTTTGCGTTTCGAAAAATTGGGGAAAGATTTATAATGCTTTGTAATGCCTTTGAAAAGTGCTCGGAAACTTCAGCTTTGGGAGCATGCAGCTCTTTTTACAACAGCTCTACTGGCTGGCTACCTGTCTGTTTCTGACAACAATTCAAAGTGCCATTTATGACCTATAAAGCCCTATATGACTTAAGTCAACAGTGTCTGAAAGTCCAAGCTGTCTGAAAGACTTACAGTCCTACCTCGGGTTGAATATGCTTCATGTTGAGCGCGTTTGAGTTGCGCTCTGCGGCAACCCAGAAGTAACGGAGCGCGTTACTTCCAGGTTTCGCCGCTCGCGCATGCGCAGACGCTCAAAATGACATCACGCACATGCGCAGAAGCGGCGAAAAGCGACGCGCACGTTTCCATCCCGAGGTACCACTGTACTGTATTCCCTCATATGCACCTGCCCAGGTTCTAATACCTTCAGGGGAGGCCCTCCTCTCAGTTCCGCCACCCACAGCCACACTGTGGAGAGGGCCTTCTCGGTGGCTGCTCTCAGACTTTGGAACTCCCTCCCTAGAGAAGCTAGATTGGCTCCCTCATTGTTGTCCTGCTGTCAGGTTAAGACCTTCTTGTTCCAACGTGGTTTTAAGAACTGACTGTTTTAAGACCCTCCAAGTGTCCCTATTTTCCAGGGACTTCCCTGATTTAGAGAAATCGTCCCGGTTTCTGATTTGATCCCAGAATGTCCCACTTTCCCTTAAGACATCCCTATTTTCATTGGAGAAATATTGGAGGGTAAGGAGTTGTCTCAACTCTCAGCTGTCTGAAGACAATCCTCTATAGAGAAGTTTTTTAATGTTTTATTATGTTTTTATGTATGTTGGAAGCTGCCCAGAATGGCTGGGGCAACCCAGTAAGATGTGTGGTGTAGAAATAGTAAAATTATCATTATGGAATGGGGCGCCCCTATTTTCAGTGGAAAAATGTTGAAGGGTATGTGCTTTTAATGAGGGGTCTGGTGCTATGCTGTTTTTGTGGGGATTATATTTTTTTAACAGTATATTCTGAGTTGGCACCTGTCTGTCTCAGGAGACAATGTGTTCTGAACTGCAGGCCCAAAGGAAGGTTCATGGGAATGGTTGGGTGCAGGTATACCAAAAAAGGCTCTCAAAAAAAGTAGCACCTACAAAAAGGTGTAGACTTACAGGAAATTACCCTGCCAGGTTTACAGAAGGACACTGTAGTAAGGAGATAGCTTGTCCACACCCAAGCAACATTTATAAGTTCTTTAGAAAACAAAGCAGCACCTGACCAGATGAGGGCATGTGGCAAATACCCAAATCTTGCACATTGTTCCCTGTTCTGGGCTCAGAGCCCAACACCTCAAGCCCCCAAATAAGGATAACTTCAAAGCAGGCCAATTAGCTTGTATCAAAGCAAGCACATATAAACACATATGCTACCATAAAAACAGCTACCAATTAATTGTGGGGTTATCTTGACTACCAAGATGGCGGTTGCAGAGCTTCCAGAACAGTTCACCTTTGGTTCAACACACAATGGAAGAATGTACCTTTGGGGGTAAAGTCAAACATTTGGAGAGTTACAGCACCTGCTGTAGTTTTTGAAACCAATACGGGTGAGACATGTTTTGTTGCAGCTGGGGCAGATGAAGGTGTCTGGTTGTGCTTCTGCAGGTGCACCTTGGTGTGTCTTCTCTCTGTGCTCCTCCCAGTGGTCATTCCTCCTCTGGTCCCTGCTGTGGATACGTAACTTAAATGTCTGTCTTTAGGCACTGTGATCGTCTGCAAGGGCTTTCCACATGGCTGAGTTAATGCTGCCAGTTTATGTTGTCATGTGATAGATAGATGATAGATAGATAGATAGATAGATGATAGATAGATAGATAGATAGATGATGATAGATGATGATGATGATAGATAGATAGATGATAGATAGATAGATAGATAGATAGATAGATAGATAGATAGATAGATAGATAGATGATAGATAGATATATAGATATAGATATGTTTTGGAGTTTTTTTTGTCTTTTTTTTAGCTGTCTTACTTTATCTGTAAGATGCCTTGTGTCCCTGCCAGGGGAAAAGGTGGGGTATGAATAAATATATACTAATAATAATACTTATAGAGGAGGTCATCGGAAATGACGTTAGCCATAATGTGAATGTCTTTCTTTTGAGGTTAAAGGCGTGTGCTTTGCACCTTAGGTCTGGGTGGCTTTCAGATTGGTTTCTGAATGTAAACATCAACCCAAGAAATAGCACATGTCAAGCAAGCAACATCTCCTTCGCATGTCAGAGCTGCTTTGAACAACAGTTTGTTCAAAGCTGGCTCTGCCATAGGGCAAAACGAGGCAGTGGCCTCAGAAAACTGTTTCTGAAAGAGCAGAGAGCATACAATTCAGATTAATGGACCTAAGTGAGGCATATCCATTAATGGGTGTAATTTGAGAAGGACCAGCATTGAAAAGAGCCTAGTATTTCTTACTGCCAGGGAGGTGGTGAGGTGCTTGTAGGATTTTCTGCTTCAAGGTTACAGAGTAACTTGGCTAGCCTTGGGCAATATGTACCACCATGATGTGTGAGGTGTAAGGTACCATTTGGTTCTCTCCCTCAGACAGCAAAATGCCTTAGACTGGTCCTGCTGTTGTTTACAGGTCAGATACTACCTAAGCAAATTCTGGGTGCTTTGATCCTCATTGCACTGGAGAGCAATTTCCATCAGCATCATGACATATGGAAGTAGTGCATTTAACATCATTGAAATATACTCAGAGTCGAGAGTGGACTTCATGCTCTTTATTCAGCTCATAGTAGTGAGGAGAAATGGAAGTTCCCCCAGAATGTCTGCTTTATATACATTACTTACACAATGGGCCCCACATGATTGGCTAATTCTGGGATTCTCCTGTAGGCCAATCAGGTTGCGGATTCACTTCCACCTGGAGCTGGATTGGGTGGCTCCTGTGGACGAATCAGACTACTGCATCATGGATCCTATTGTTCTAGGACCAATCAGACTGCTGCATTTTGGATCCTATTCAACTCAGTACATAACAGTCATATGCACCTAGGCCCTTAGCAGTTGGTGGACCTGTTTGCCAAGCACTTGTCCAGTCTCGTTTTAAAGCTCCAAGCTTGTGGCAGTGAGTTCCACAAACACTGCCTTGAGTAGTCTTTCTTCACTGAGCTCAGGTCAGGCTCCTGAGAACTCTCTCTGTATATTGATGCCCCTGTAATCTCCCCACCCTTCTTTTTGCCGTAGGATGAAGAAGAGGAAATCAAACTGGAAATAAACATGTTGAAGAAATATTCCCATCACAGGAACATTGCAACATATTATGGAGCATTTGTAAAGAAAAGTCCAGTGGGTCAGGATGACCAGCTGTGGGTAGGTATCCAGTTTTCTCTTTGTGCAACTTTAAAGGTCCCTGTTTAATCCGTTACTCTAAGTGCCCATTTAGGGAATAGAGGTTTCCCCCCATTCAGCTCCTTTATATCCTCTCTTTTTCTCTCTCCCTCTCCCCTCTTCATTCCTTGCTTCCTGAACTAAGGGAGTAATTCGGTGTCACACTTTCCCCAACATTCTGTCAGGGCAAGCATTTCAGAACAATTCCCTTCCCCTTCCATTGCACTGGTAGAAGCTTCCACTACTGGGACCAGTTAGTAGAATCAGGGTGTAGAAGAATTTCCGAAAATTCCTTTACAGTGGTACCTCGGGTTACGTACTTAATTCGTTCCGGAGGTCTGTTCTTAACCTGAAACTGTTCTTAACCTGAAGCACCACTTTAGCTAATGGGGCCTCCTGCTGCCGCCACGCTGCCAGAGCCCGATTTCTGTTCTCATCCTGAAGCAAAGTTCTTAACCTGAGGTACTATTTCTGGGTTAGTGGAGTCTGTAACCTGAAGCGTCTGTAACCTGAAGCGTCCATAACCCCAGGTACCACTATACAGTACATACACAGCTGCTCATTGCACTCTGCATATATCATCTTATCAGGAAGTCTGTTCCGCATGAAATGAGAACCAGGCCTTTAGTGTGGTGGCACCTACCATTCGAAACTCTCGTTACATATCATATAGGAACCATTTTTATTATTATTGGCACCCATTGAAGACTTTCCTCTTTCAACAAGCCTTCTAAGTAGAGATTGTTATCCTATTATTTATTTTTATTTCTATTTATTGCATTTATATATCACATTTATCTTCAAAGGAACTCAAGGTGTTGAGCATGGCTCTCCCTCCCCCCCCCCCATTTCACCCTCACAACAGGATAGGCTCAAAGATGGTGACTGGCCCAAGGTCACCCAGAGAGCATCATGGTTTGAGTACAGGTTCGAACCTTGCTCTCCCAGGTTAGAGAACCATTAGGCCACACTGGCTTGCACTGCACCAACCTCCCCATTGGCTGACCTTTCCTTTCCCACCTCCCAGCAAGCAGCAGCAATGTGGCCAAGCAGCAGTCACAGGTGAGCAGAGGCACTCCACATTTTCCGCCACTGTTTGTAACTAATCTAGGTCAGAAGGAAGGAAAGGAGAATGAGGAGTGGATGAACCATGCTTGTCCTGGGAAGGCAAACACTTCCCTTTTTCCTCTGTTCACAAGGGACACCAGTGCATAGATCAGGAAGCTATTTGGCTTATTCTGCCTGCAGTTTAGTATCTGGGAGACATGGGCTAATATTTTGTTAGGGAGGATCATACATTAGTGCAGAACATGGGACTCATTGGCCTTCAGGTCTTCTCCATGCCTGTAACTTTGTGGCTGCATAGGGAGATCAGTCATGGTTATCGACCATCTGGAAGCCGACTGATGGCCACTGTAATTGCCGTTTTGCACAGTTGTCCATGAAATTAGCAGTTGTGACCAGAGCAAAGGAATCTAATAGAT
Organism: Podarcis vaucheri; assembly: GCF_965113315.1. NCBI lineage: Eukaryota > Metazoa > Chordata > Lepidosauria > Squamata > Lacertidae > Podarcis > Podarcis vaucheri. Next base: position 10,367,277 of record NC_138758.1, on the reverse strand, counting down.
GCAAATGTTGACTGTGGCATTAGAAGGTGCTTTAGTTATATATACATATTTTAAAAGGTTATTACAGGCAAGATGGAAACAACGGGAACATTAGCAACTTAATGCAGTGTGTGTCTGCATGAGTATGTTTGTTTTTAATATCGTTGACCAGCAGCCATTCCATCAGGCTGTAGTAGAGAGAGAGGCAAGGCAATTTCAATGGCTCTCCCAAGACGCCTGCTCCATCTGGTTCTTTCTGTCCTCAGCTGTCATCTAGCAACAGCCATTTCTTCAGGCAGATGGAAAGCAAGATCTCACCATCAGCTTGGCTGAGAGACCAGCTTCATTTGGTCCCTCCTCTTCTCGCTGAACATTTTCCATTCCAGATGGTCTTTATAAGAGCTGCTATGTAGCTTTTACAAACTGGGGTCTGAATTTGTGTGTTTTCCTCTTCCCTCCTCTTCCTTTCTTCTTTATGTGTTGTGTCTTTTAGATTGCAAGCAGGAACTGGCTTGTGTGTGTTTCTTTTAACTGATACAAGTCACTTTGGGAGGTCTTGTGACTAAAAGGCATGGTTAAAAAAATTGCTGCTGATAAATAAATAAACCTGGTAAATGTGCTGAAAATAATTGCTAATTAGTTTACAGGGTTTGCTTTGTGTGCTTGATTGGTACCTGTAGCAAAAGTGATACCTAAAGACACCCCAAAATTAAGAACTGGTCAAATCCTAGTATTAACAGGAGCTTGAAGATGCTCTTCTTCCATCCTTGAACAGTCACTTTCTAAAGCGGATCCAGCCCATTCATTATTTGAGATGGCATGGAATAACAACATAGCGGTCCCCACCCTTTTGCCAGCCATTAGATTCACTTGGCAAGTGCTAGGAACACAGTAATTATTCAGCTATACATGCACAGGACACCTACACGCACTCAGTTCAGATGGCATGCCCAAACCACAATTTGTCTCCCGGGGCAGTGATTGTTTATTTTCTAAATGTATTAGACACTCAGTATCTTTTGCTCTCTGGGCATCATATGAGAAAACAGTAAAAAACAGGATAAAACCACAAAACACAGCAGCATACAATATTGAAGCCACAGCAGGTAAACCAATTGACACTGGTCAAACCTTAATCAAATCGCTTTAAATTAAAGTAATGACTGCTCCCCACATTAAATGGGGGGCGCCCTTTGTGTGGTCGCGCACATCCCCCCTGGACCCTATGTGGCACCATTAGCACAGTCTTGGCTTCGCCTCCCCCCAGGTGGGATACCTGGAGGTCTCCGCCTACCTCAGCCAGTTGCCCAATCCGGCCTGGGGAGGCGTTGCCAAGGTGATCAGGCCAGGTAGGCGGAGGGACTACCTGCCCACACAATAGGGGGAGGATCTTACCAATAAATAAATAAAATGTTGTGTTTAACTCCAGCCAGGTAAATAATAATAATGTACCTGTTTCTTAAATTTCTTCTTTTCAGCAATAAATAACTGTGCTTTTGCTCTTCCCCAGCTGGTGATGGAATATTGTGGAGCTGGGTCTGTGACAGATTTGGTGAAGAAGACAAAAGGAAACTGTTTCAAAGAAGACTGGATTGCGTATATATGCAGAGAAGTTCTCAGGGTAGGAGCCACCTCCATGAAAGCAAACATTAATTTTTGTTTGAGTCAGACTTGGGATGGCATGCATCTGACACCATCATACGTACTAAGTGTAAACTCAAGAGCTGTGCTATGATGACTTCGCCTATGGAGCTACTGGAAAATGAGGAAGTTATCAGCAGCACTTCAGGGGAATTCTGATGTTTTCGGAAGTAGAAAAGAGAGGAGAAAGCGGGGATTCCATGTAGCCCAGTGAGCTTGCTCTGTGGCAATGGAATGGCAGTCTGTGAGGAGGGGAGGCAGAAGCCAGACAGTACTGTTAGAAGAGCAGCTGGCCCCATGCATGGAGGTAGCACCCTTTCTTAAAATTAAACCTCAGAGAACTGCAACATCTTACCTAGCAACCTAAATTTTGATTCTAGAATCTGTATTTTTCAATGTAAGCAGTGCCAGCATGTGCCATGGGTGCAGTCATCTCCCTGAGTTATTGGTCCTCTTGCTGAGGATTGTGGGCTTCCCATCAGAGCATCTGGTGCTGGACACTGCGAGAACAGGATCCTGGACTAAATGGGCCTTGGCTTGATCCAGCAGGGCTGTTCTTATGTTTTTAGGTCCTTATCCTTAGCCTATCTAGACAGCGCACAATGTCAACACTATTGGGCAAGTCACCATACTGTCAACTGCATTGCAATATGTTCTTTATTTCAAGGATCTCCCGCCCACTACCCACCACAGATGATTATCTTTAGATGCTGAATGAATGAGGCAGTGAGAGAGGTCATTTCCTCACCCAAGATACAAGCTTTGTTGTCTAGTTTGAATAGAAGCAGGAAGGGACAAGATAGCTCAGTGTGTTTTTTTTTTATCTTCCAGGGATTAGCACACTTACATGCTCATCATGTTATCCACCGAGACATTAAAGGGCAGAATGTGCTCCTGACAGAAAATGCTGAAGTGAAGCTAGGTATGTGTTCCTTGTCTTTTTTTGATGGGGACTGTTATGTGCTACTGAATGCATCCCTTGCTGCTACAACGCACAACGAGTAGCGAAGCTTCAGAGGTAACTGTAGCGTTGTAAACAGGGACACTTGAAGGATTTCACATTTGTGAATTTTGAGGCAAACAGACCCTGATCCACAGCCCCCAGACTAATGTGGGGTTCAGAATGTAATCAGGTTCCTCACATCTCTGAATTCTGTAGTGCAGTTCTCAGCTCGAAAAGCCTTCTTAAAAGCACTAAGGTGCATACATTAAGAAATGCATACATTGAAATAAAATACATATACAGTGGTACCTCTGGTTAAGTACTTAATTTGTAGGTCCGTTCTTAACCTGAAACTGTTCTTAACCTGAAGCACCACTTTAGCTAATGGGGCCTCCTGCTGCCACCACGCCGCCAGAGCCCGATTTCTGTTCTCACCCTAAAGCAAAGTTCTTAACCCGAGGTACTATTTCTGGGTTAGCGGAGTCTGTAACCTGAAGTGTATGTAACCTGAAGTGTATGTAACCCGAGGTACCACTGTATAAATATGACTTTGCATATCCACTCATTGAAATTTGTGAATATAAGATTAACTAAGAAAAACAGGGCAGAATGGATTTGTGAATGAATGCCAGCAAAATGGCTGTGGCCTGGAAAGAGGCAGATCCACCCATCCCTTGTCACGAAGATACAGAATTATTGAGAATTATATTTTTGGGGGGAGTGGCACCTTTCCCTTTAATTTTTCTTTCCTTCTTTGTAATACACACTTGGAAGCATATAGTTAAGTTTTCTCATCAAGTGAAGAAAATCACCTGTAGCTCCTTCAGTGAGACTAGAGACGGAGTCTGAAGAGTGATTTAAGGAGTTGTTATACCTTTGTCCTCAGGATTTGCTCACATATGCATGCCCATAATTTGATGACATAATTTGACAGCTTGACTATAATTTGACACCCGCAGTACCAAGTGTTGTAGGCAGCACGAGTGATCAAAGCAGCTCAAACACCACAGATAGAATATTTAGTCTTAGCTCAGATGGAGTGCATGTTGTGCGGGCTCAGCTCAGGGACAACAGGAACCCATGGCTTCCCGTGGTGAGAATAATATGTGGCAGCACTTGCAACATATGAACGGATCGCTTGTAGCACAGACTTTGTATAGATAAATATATTTATATTTGGAATAAGTTTATACAGAAAATAGTAAGTTATTAATAATCATATATGTATTAGCATTTATAAGAACCGTGTATAAATTAGCACATATTGAACTTGGTTCTTCTTTTTTCACTTTATTTTGTAAACACACACACACACACACACGGTGAACCTTCAGCTTACATGCTTCCCTCTCTGCCTTGTTTGTGCCTGTGAGGAGATTGGAAGCATCCATTTACAGTTTTAACCAAGCCACAGTTCCTTGTGATGCCCTAAATCAAAGGACTGTTTGATTTAATTATAGCTAGGGGGAACAAGCCAGGATTACACCAAGGTTTCTAATCCTGACTTGCTCTTGAACACTAAGCAAGCCATAGTTCCCCAAGGTTGCACGTTACAGGGAACTTTGGTTAGCTTAAAATCAGAAGCTCCTCTTCCTTGATAGTACAAATCAGGAGAGAGGGAATGCATTAGCTTAAGGCTTTCCATTGTTTCTTGCCATAGTGGGAAACAATGGTTTTCCATTACATCTAACTGAAGCCTATATCTGCATATGTTCAGCCATTGTCTGTCCTTCTGATTAATTAGATGTATTATATATACATAAATGTGTGGGCGAGAAAAGCATTAGTTTTGAAGGGGGGAAATGCATTTTTACTTTTCACAATGATGCCTACATATGCATAGCAGGCACCATCTCTAAAGAGATGCTCCCTCATGTGCAAAAGAGGAATGCCTTTTCAAAGGAGGGCATTTGAAGAGGCATTCTCACCCTTCAAAAACATGCAAGAAGCATCACTGTGTGATGAAGAACTAGGAATGTCCATTCTAAGAGGGTATTTGAAAAGTGATTCCCACCTGCCTAAGAGAAGAGGAATGCATCTTAGAATGTGGAGTTATAAGTACTTACATTTCTAAAAAGCGTTAACATTAAAAAAATAAAAAAACACCTTCCTGATTCACTTGGACCAAGTTTTTAATCAGTCTCAATTAAATGGGCTATATCCAATGTTCATTTTCAGCTAATGCAAGTTTTATTGTTGTGCAAGAGCAGAACCCAATGCAATAGCTGCATTGCAATAGCTGCACTATCAGAAACTGGTGCAACAGGTTGTGAAATCTATTGCACAACAAAGTTACCAGCAACCTGCTTAGGTTGGTTGTGCAACGGTGTTTCGCTAGTGCAAAACATTTCACCAGCAGAACAAGCATATCGCTGAATGACTTTTAACTTAGCAGTACATTGGACATGAGACAATGTAATTGCTTGATTAACTGAGCATTTTATGCCTCCTCATCACCTCAAGCACAATGTTTTGACTGGATTCAGTTCATGCATTCAGCTGCACGTCACCAAGAGCATATGAGGGCCCTTCCCTGTGGTCGGGCTCTGCTTTTTTGCAACCAGCTGTGTGGTTCCACGCACCCCTCGCTTGCTTCATTGCTTGTGCCTGCTTGGCTTTTGCAGTGGATTTTGGAGTGAGTGCCCAACTAGACAGGACAATTGGCAGAAGGAACACATTCATTGGGACCCCCTACTGGATGGCACCAGAGGTCATTGCTTGTGATGAAAACCCAGAGTCAACATATGACTACAGAGTAAGTCCTGTTGCTGCTGGCTGACCTCCTGCTCACCTCCTCTCCAAGCACTTTGGCCAAAACATGCTTTGTTCTCACTTCTTTCTTTGCTCTGGAAACAAAGATGTTTGTTTTTTTCCTCCACTTCTTTAAATCAACCACTGTGATCTGCACCACAACAGTCTTCCACCTCATAAATATTGCCTTATGTACTCTTCTGTATCCAGCCCTCCTTTGTCCCCTATGCCGCCTTCCAGTCCACGGCTATTTCTTCCACAGCATCCCTTCTGTATCTAAAGTCAGCTCCCTGTTTTTTTGTTTTGATCACATTACACCTTCACTGTTGTTTTCTCCCTCTGTTTTCTTGCTCAGTTCTGATTCCCCTTCAGTCACTTTGCTCTCACTTAAAACCTTGGCCAATGAACAGAATAAACAGGTGTTTTGTTGCTGTAATAGAGTTTGGATGAGAGGGGAAAGGAAGGAGAAGAGCCCTTGAAGTATAACGTTTTAAGACTTTCCATAGTTGGGAAGTGACAGTTGACAACTGGGAGAGGATGGAAGTGGTTTGCTTGAGTGGGAATGGGTTTAGGAAATTAGTAGCTCTGATCCTGTTCATCAGAGATTTCAGTTTACCTGAGAATTTATTTTTATTGTTTCTTAATTAAACACTCTGTCTGGGGTTAACCCTAAGTACCATATTTTTCGCCCTATAGGACGCACTTTTTCCCCTTCAAAAATGAAGGGGAAATGTGTGTGCGTCCTATGGGGCGAATGCAGGCTTTCACTGAAGCCTGGAGAGCGAGAGGGGTCAGTGCGCACCGACTGCTCTCGCTCTCCAGGCTTCAGGAAGCTATCCGCAAGCCTTGGGAGCCTGCGGGAGTTCCCGCCAGGCTCCCACAGCTTGCGCAGAGCTGCCTCTAAACCCAAAGCCCAGGCGCACTGAGCAGTCACGCCCGGTCTTCAGATACCTCTGCGCAAGCCGTGGGAGGGCTCCCATGGCTTGCGGAGAGCAGCCTGTTCTGGGGGCTGGGGAAGCTCCAGCTTCCCCCGCCCCAGCCCTGCGCCTGGGGGGGGAATATTTTTTTTCTTTATTCCCCCCCAAAAAAACTAGGTGCATCCTATGGGCCAGTGTGTCCTATGGGGCAAAAAATACGGTAATTGCCAGTGAAAGTAGGCTTAAAAGGATTGAACGCCTATCCCTATATCTGAAGAAGTGTGCATGCACACGAAAGCGTATACCCAGAACAAACTTAGTTGGTCTCTAAGGTGCTACTGGACAATTTTTTTGATTTTTTTTTTTTTTACCTATCCCTATACTCATACATTGGTAGGTATGGGAGAGGATTGATTTAGTTTGCACTTAAAGTTGATCCCACCTAATTTGCACTTTCTGAAACGATTCAGAAACGAAAGCACAGCCATCCTTTGGACTCTGCACTTCTCTGAAATTTGCAGTGCAGTTTTCCAGAAAGGTGAAGTGTACAAAAATGGATGCACTAAAGCAGAGTGTGCATACATGAATGAAAATAACATAGATAGATGCATTGTATTAGGAAATTGCTCTGCAAAAAATGTGAATATTAGGCAAAATTGCATTCATAAATGTATTTATTAGAAGAAATTTGCACTAAAATGCTGATAATTTTCATGAGGACCTTTGAAAAAAATGCAAACTGATGTGTAAATGTGGTTAATTTAACTTAAGATTAGAAAGTATGAGAAAAAGAGAAAGTGAAATCAGCACATTTGCCCATCCCTATGCAATAGTTGAGTTGCATTCAACTTGGTAGGCCCTAAGTGGTGCCAACCTGCTCTCTACTGTCCCTTTATGTTTATGCATTGTCTGTTTTCCTTTAGAGTGACTTGTGGTCACTGGGAATCACAGCTATCGAGATGGCCGAAGGGGCTCCTCGTAAGTTTAGTTTTGTTTTGCCTTCTATAACATGTTCAGTCTTAATGTCAGTGCCCTTGTTGAATGTAGAACATTGGCTGAATATGTGTATTTCCAAGTTTACATAGCCTCCAGTAAATTGTCCTTGTGGTTACTAAACCGAATAATAGATTTATTTGTAACTAGAGGTAAACACACACATAGCAGCAGCAGCACTGTTGCTCAAAGCAAGGAACTTTTTGCTACTCATTCATGCAGCCAATTTCCACCCAACCCTTTTGAAGCCATTGTGTGATGGAAAACCAATGCAACATCAGTGGTGGACTAGGGTACTATGGCACCCTATGCAAGGCCAAGACTCCCCCCTCCCACCGGCAGCCCTAACACTGCCATCCCAAAGATGGGTAAGGAGGTGTCTGGCTTTGGGAGGGAGGCGCAAAGGCTCTAGCAGGGTCCTATAGTCCTCCTACCTCCTTCCCCAAGCTGGGAAAGTGCTAACTAGGCTTTGGGAATGAGATGGAAGGACTCTAAACCCCTTTTAGAGCCTCACACCTCCTTCCCAAAGCCCAGCACACAGCCCTATATCCACCCCTGGCAACATACTTGCCTGTTCCACAAATCCCATTCTCCCACCCACCCCTCCCAGAGCTGTGAAGGCTGTGGTTTTCCATGATAAATGATACAGAGAATCTTACAAAATAACAAGACTCCAGCCAATGGAATAAAATGCAGAAAGTAAGAACTGGAAATGCATTTGGCTTGCTAGAAGAGCCAAGCATGTAGCAAGAGGAAGGACTGGCTCACATATGCATGTTGATCACATGATAGCTATAACATCTAGTGAACACTTGGGACAACATGGATCAAGCACCACAGTGACGATTTTCACATCATGTCACACAGTCAGAAACTCAAGCCTTATAAGTGGAGCCAGTTTATACATTCATCTTGCTGCCATCAATGGCTAGTTAAGGCATGCGAGTTGCTCATGAAATGTTGTGTGCTGTTTGTTAACTCACGAGGAACTTGCATTTGTCTGAAGGTGACATCACAGCTAGAACAACATAGATAGCATTTTCAGATTGCCTTGTATACAATAGACCACACTTAGTCATACCTAAAGCAAGCCCATTGAAATCAATGGGACTTGTGAGTCATGACTAACCTAAATCCCGTTGGTGCTGTTGCAAGTACGATTAAGTCTGGATGCAACCCAGTGCTTTTAAGCAAAGTCTGTTCACATGTTCTCATCAAGCATGAAATGCAGTCAAATATAGAGAAATCAAATGATGGCAGGATTGGGAGAGCCAGGCTGAAGGTATCCATTTTAACAGATTGCATATGTGTGCTTGTTCTTCCTCTTCTTCTTGCAGCATTATGTGACATGCATCCCATGAGGGCTCTGTTTCTCATTCCACGGAACCCTCCCCCAAAACTGAAATCCAGAAAATGGTAAGAGGCTTCCCTTAAATGGCAATAAATGTGCTAACTTGTTAAGAACATAAGAAGAGTCTGCTGAATCAGGCCAATGGTCTATCTAGTCTAGCTTCCTGTTTCCACAGGGACCAACCTGCATCGTGGACATGAGCAGCACTCTGCCCACCTGTGGTTCCCATCAACATATTGCCTCTGATAGCAGAGGTATTGTATAGCCATCATGGCTAGTAGTCATTGATATGCTGGCTTGGAGCACAATTTTGGCAGCTTCTTTCGATTTAGACTATTGAAAGCTTTCTACGCATCCCAGATATTGTGATTGTATTGATTCCTTCCAAGCTCTTATCTGCACTGGAAGTTTTGTCCCTTGTTGCAACAGCCTCTGTGCAGACATGGTTTACATTAAAGCAGTGCAAGGGAGTGACTCAGGGGTATAGTACAGGACTGCCAGTGTAAATGACCCTTTGCATGCAGAAGGCCCCAAGGTCAATCCCTGACATCTCCTGAGCAGGTAACATGGAATGTAGTAGCAGACACCAATCTGATGCGCATACCTGAGCTCCGAAGTGAGATAGCTCCATGATAGGGGCACTTTCTGGTTGCCGCCAAATGAACTTCCAACGGTTACGGTGCAACCAAGAGGGCCTCATCAGTTATCATTGCAATAGTGCAAGGCAGTAAGGAGGGAGAGTTCTTATTTAGGGATCCTAGTCCCAAACTGTTTAGGACTTTGTAGGTCAAAACCAAAGCCTTAAAATTAGCCCATCAGTTTTAAAATTAGCCAATGCAACTCCTTTAGGAGCCGTGTAATGCGCACATGATGGGAGATGCAATGGAATAGTCCAGTTGCTGCATTTTGCACTAGCTGCAGCTTCTGGACAGTCTCAAAGGCAGCCCCGCATAGAGTGCCTTGCAGTAGTTTAGACTTGCTGAGATATTCTTCTAAACTGTTTGAGAAATTGCAAGGGAGAAGTCCTGAGTGAAAAGAAGTCTTTAGGTTGTTGTTGTGTTTTTAGGTCAAAGAAATTTCTGAACTTTGTGGACACCTGTTTGGTTAAGAATTATGTGCATCGCCCAGCAACAGATACCCTGCTCAAACATTCCTTTATCAGAGACATGCAGAATGAACGACAGGTGCGCATCTTGCTAAAAGACCACCTAGATAGGACCAGGAAGAAGAAGGGAGAGAAAGGTAAGGACTAAAGCTTAATAACCTGAGACCAGATTACCTATGGGATCGCCTTAGCGAACCTGTGCCAATTCAACCACTTCAGTTGGGAGAACTGGCACTGCTGCAGGGACTACATAATACCTGTTCCACATTTGTTAAAATGAGATTTTAGTGTGGTACTTTGGAACCCCTGCCTCTTGAGATCAAGCAAGTGCCTACCAAAAAACATTCTTGTTTAGACAAGCCTACCCAGGTGCTTAGGAAGTGGGGGTAATTTTTATTTGTTTTGGTATTTTAGCTTTTGTATGTTTTAAAGCAGGGTTTTAATTTTTTCTTGACTTTACTGATTTATCTTTTGTAAAACTCTTTGAGGCTTTTTACAATCAAGAGGTGTGTCAATTTCATGAAATTAATTACCGTATTTTTCGCTCTGTAAGACGCACCAGACCATAAGACGCACCTAGTTTTTGGAGGAGGAAAACAAGAAAAAAAATATTCTGAATCCCAGAAGCCAGAACAGCAAGAGAGATCGCTGCGCAGTGAAAGCAGCGATCCCTCCTGCTGTTCTGGCTTCTGGGATAGCTGCACAGCCTGCATTCACTCCATAAGACGCACACACATTTCCCCTTACTTTTTAGGAGGGAAAAAGTGAGTCTTATAGAGCAAAAAATATGGTAATTGAATTGCTGCCAGCTTCCTCCCTGTTAACCTTAGCATGGAAGAGAACAAAGGAACATAAGAAGCGGCTTTATACTGAGAAGATCATTGGTCCATCTAGCTTAGTATTGTCTGCACTGAACGGCAGCAGCTTTCTGGAATTTCAAACAGGATTCTGTCCCAGCTTTACCTTCACACATTATGCTTTGACCAACTTGGGTTTGACCCTGAATGTACATTCAGAAGGGAGCCTCAGTCAACTCTGGCTCCCTGATTAGCACACGACCTGATAGACAGTTTTGCAAATGTGATGGTTGCATTCAAAGCATTCACATACTGCATTTTTAGCTGTGTACCTGAAATAGCTTGTGTGTGAAGCTGTGGTTTTTTATCTGAAGTAGCACTTCACTGAGAGCTGACTATAGCTACATATACATATTAGTAAAAGATTGATTAGGCAATTAGGCGTTGACAAGACTTCATCATCATTACAGATCAGTAAGATAAAAAATCAGATAATATTGCATTTAAGCAGAAAACAAGTGAATGTCAGGCTGCTCGTACGTTTAAAATGTTTGACAATTTCCAGTGTTCGTTGCAATAAATGTGGGGGCAGATTGTAACACACAAAGCAGTCAAGTTTCCTAGCTAGATTTGGTTTTCCTTCTTCTTTCAGATGAAACAGAATATGAATACAGTGGAAGTGAGGAAGAAGCCGATGAGCTGAATGAAGATGAAGGAGAACCAAGGTTACATTTTGCATTTGTAGATAAGATCTGGGTTGCACCCAAGAGAGAGATGACTCCAAAGTTTGATCTGCACACTTCCAGAGCAATTTTTGGAGTCATTTTCCTTGTGATGCATTCCTATTAGAGCGGCAGAATTAAGTTGCTCTTTCCCATGCACGATTGCCTGCACAGGGGGCCTGGAAACTCTTCCCCTGGAAGAAGGAGCCACATAGGGCTAGTATCAGGAGTTGGCATGTTTGGGCACTCACTGAGGCCCATTGATAAGGCTACCATCTCAGGTGGAAGACTCTGGTCCACTCCTGCCACCACCCACAGTGCGCCGCTGCCACTGGGAAGAGGAGAAAGGCAGCTGGCTGAAAAGGCACTCAGACCTGTCAACCACATCTGGTCACTATTTCTCCTTCTTCCCTGAAGGATACAGATGCAGTGAGCATGGTTGGTTCACATCCACAGTATCTATCTCGCTCAGAGAAGAGGGAGCTACAGCTTCTCTTCTTCCTGAGAAAGGAAGACACAGAGTTTGTGAGCCAACCAACCCCCTCAACCAAATAGGCCTACTCAGAAGTAAGCCCCAATGATTTGCCATGTTGAGGGAATTGCAGAAGACTTGAGGAGGCTGGGGTTGTGCTTGCCAGAATTTAAAAGCTCACAGTGCAACTATGCCTACTTTGAAGTAAATCCCATTGAGTTCAATTACATTTACTACCAGGTAAGCAGTTTTAGGGTTGTATGGAAATAAAGGAAGCAGCTCTTACTCCTAATAAACAAAGTAATCATGCCAGACATCTTACTTACTTCAGCTGCTAAAATCTGAGGGAAACTCCACTAGACTTTGAAGCACTGACCTGTTGCTCCCCCTGTCCCTTGCCATCGAAATGGGATTCCATGAAAACTCAAATATATCTCTCTCTCTGAATTGTCTCTTGTTCCCATTCAGTGTTTGCTGATGAATATAAAGTGTGAACAGATGCTAAAATTTGTTTTGGGAAGGCAACAGTGAAGTAAAATCTCCAGTGAACAAACAGATAATCAGCTTTAGCCTGGATTCTGAAGTGTTGTTAAAACAGAGGCATTGTAAATATAGAGGGCTGGTGGGGGAGAGAGATTCTGTGATTTTTCTTTCCCCTGGAACATTCTTCTTCTGTAAGCCAGGACAGCAAGCTTTTCCCCAGTGGCACTGTGTTTGCTCTGTCGCCTTAATATTATGGTTAGTCAAACAGATATTTCCTCTTTTTTTGAAAAAAAATTAAGCTCCATTGTTAATCTCCCTGGTGAATCCACCCTGCGCCGCGAATTCCTGAGGCTTCAGCAAGAGAACAAAAGCCATTCCGAACCTCAGCGACAGCAGCAGATCCAGAAGCAGCAGCTTAAAGATCAGGAAAAGTACAAAAAGCAGCTCTCGGAAGAGAGGCAGAAACGGATTGTGGAACAAAAGCTGCAGAGGAAAAAGTTGGAGGATGTACGATTTGGATTCAGATTTGTTTGTTTTTTCCTGCATGACAGTAGTACTGCATTACAAATATCAAATAAGAAAGGAAGCCATGTTTCTTGTGTCCCCATCTGCACTCCATCTCAAAGATCATCATGATGCTTTAAACAGCCCTGGCTTCCCCTAAGGAATCCTGGGAACTGTAAACCAGAGTGGTTTAACAATTAGCCCCTCTTCCCAGGGAACTTGGGAATTGTAGTTCTGTGAAGGGGGAAAGAGGGATCTCCTCACAACTTCCTGTACCTTTAAAAACTGCAGTTCCTATGATCCTTTGGAGGAAGCTGTGGCCATTTTAAGAGGAACGATGCCTCTTTAAATGTACAGTGCAGATGTTTTTAAACAGATTCCTGCTATTATTTAGTGTTGGCAGTGCACATACACAGAGTGGCTTAAGTGTAACCCTATGCAAATCATAGCAAAAAGGCCAGGCCCTGGACCCCAAGGTGCTTATGGTCTACATTTTGATATTGGAAAGGCAGCAGGTGGAGGGGAGAAAAACAGAGGCAGGGTGGCAGATCTGTGGCCCTCCAGATTCCAAGTAGAATCCCATCAGCCCCAGCCAGTATGGCTAATAATCAAGTGTGATGGAAGTTCTAGTCCAACAATATCTGGAGGCCCGCAGATTATCCACTGCTGGACAGAGGTAGCAGGGAATGCTGTTTTATGTGTATAAACTTTGTCTCAGTTTGGAGGGATGTGTGCAGAGCCATCCAAAATATAGGAAGCAAGTGCAGGTTACACCAGAGTAAATGACGCTGGTGTAATTTGCCCCTATTCCAAACTCTGTTCTAGAGCAAGGCTACTGACGACTGAGGTAGGTCACTTACAGAACTGAACTCCTATCTTTATAAATGTTATTGTTAGTCCTCACACTTTTTGATGAGTGACAATGAACTAGTTTAAACTATCACATCTCGGTTTAACCAGCCAATGTATGAATGAATCTTGTGGCCACAAATGCAGCCTACTTTGTGACGGAAGCAAATGAGCTAGGATTACTTCAGCTGACTACAGTTCACCAGAACTGGGAAACTTTGGTTAATGAAGGTTATGAAGCCAACTTCAACCCAACACCTCCATATCCCAGCTTATGTTGGAGCCAATAACCCTAGTTTCCCAGATCAGATGAAACAGGAAACTTTGGTTGATGGAAGGCTTACTGGTGTATTTGCTCCCACCACAAAGGCAAGAGCAAAGGGGCTGTGTGAACAGCCGAAGGGTTCATTGGCATCTTGATGTTCCCAGCAAAGCTGTTCTCTTTTGGGATACTTCAGGGCAATTTCTTTCAGACCACTTACTAGTTAGCTTGTCAGCACAAGTTAATAAAGATGAGAAGACATTTCCAGCTTTTGTAGATTAGTAGCTATTGTAGAGCATGGGCTTCAAAGCCATGTTTGCACAGAATTAGCCATAGCAGCAGTATGACTTTAATAGCAATTCCTTTTATGAGCAATCTATGATGGGAGATGAAATGAAACCAATATTATTTCCTGGCATGTGTTTAGCACCAGAAGAGAGAAGAGCTTCGGAAGCATTTGGACTTCGAAAGGAGATGCCCGGAGATCAAGGCAGCTCAAAACAAAACAGAGAAGGATAAAGATGTCCTGCAAAGTTGTGAAGATGAGTGGAGCAAAGAGGAAGGAGACAAGAAACTGGAAAATTATCAGGTGTGGATGTAGTTTTGCAGAAGAGAAAATCTCCACATTTTCTGTGGCAAATGTGAGATGTAAAGCCTGGAAGAAAAATGGAAAAACAAAACCATGTTCCTCTCCCAAGCGTTCAGAAGCAAATAGGGTGAACAGGAAAAAAAGAGGAACCCAGGTGGTAGTGGTTTTCCAGGTTATTCCATACGTTTCAGTCACAGAGGGTAGCAAGACAGTTAGCATAAGTTTTAACTGAAGCTGAACTGTAGTGGAATGGAAGCAATGCTGATTGCAACAAACCCAGGGCAGGACAGAAATTGCTGCTTCCTCACATCCCTAGTTGTGGGTCCCACTTATTTGAATTCTACTAGGCACATGTCCTCACTATGTCTACTCTGAGTCACCATGGTTCCAAATGCCTGAATCAGACCCTGCACCTGATTCAGGCATTTGCACTCATCATTAGAGGGAAGAGTGGTTCACCAGACCTAGCCAAAAGTCCATAGGGTTTATAAATTTTTCCTCTTTCCTCACAGTGTTTTCTTGCTTCTTTCCCACCCTAGAAAAAAGTTGAAGAAGTGCATCATGGCAAGAAGCTTCATCGGACTCTTCCCAAAGATCAAACACAGCTGCTTTCTCTCCAACATGACCACAAGCAGAAGAATAAAGATCCCCCGAAGCTCCTCAGCCCCCAAACCCGTCTCCCATCGAACAGTGCAAGCAAAGAGGTACATTGCAGCTCTCTGGGAATGGGTTGTTCTCTGGATTGAAAATGATCTGCTTGGGCAGGTGGGGTTTTTAAAACATGCTCAAAATTTCACTTGGAGAAAAAGGAAGCCATTAGATTCTCTGTTTACCTAAGCCAGGAATGGGGAACCTCAAGCTCAGGGGCCAAATATGGCCCTTGATGTTTTTCTGTATGGCCTTTGGGATTCTCCCCAAGCCCTATGCATCTCTAGCTCTCCTCTGCACCTTTTCACATACTTTTAGCTTGAGCCATTATAATGCCTCTTGCATGTCAGTTTGGAGAATGTGTGTATGTGCACATTTGCAGCAACCTCTGACTTGGCTGGGACATAGCCTGTACAAAGGTAAGAATCACATCCCTTACAGCAGTGCTCCCCAACCTTTTTATCGCCGCGGACCAGTAAATGTTTGATAATTTTTCCGTGGCCCGCTTGTTTTGAGCTGAGTCCCCCCCTCCGTGCACTTACCTCACGGCAGCTTCTCTTCAGTCCCCGCGTCTCCGACCTCGAGTCCTCAGTCCTCCCGTGGCGCCTCCTCCTCGGCCAATGGCGTGAGGTTTGCCTTTCGGCCAATCAGGAAGTGGGAGGACCTGCTCCCTGATTGGCCAGGAGGAGCATCAGTGTAACAATGGGCGGGCTTGAGAGGGCGCAATGCTCTGCACCTCGGCCGCCCGCCACAGTAAATGATTTGAAGCTCCTTGGGCAGCCCAGTGCCGATTGATCCACGGACTGGCAGCAGTCCGCGGCCCGGGGGTTGGGGAACACTGCCTTACAGCACTCACATTTGCTTCTGGTGTGCCCACCACAGGCATACAACCCTCCCAGAAGGTTGCCTGGGAGAGACTCTGTCCCTTAGACTGGGGAAAAAAAGTTCCCCATCTCTGGTTTAAGCCATCACATTGCTTCTACTTCAAGGCTGCAGACAAATGGATTGTTGTTTGGGCTGTACAGAAATTCAACCAAGAATTTGGCTTGCTTTTTTTTCTTGAGAGCCAGTGTGGTGTAGTGGTTAAGAGCGGTAGTCACGTAATCTGGGAAACCGGGTTCGTGTCTCCGCTCCTCCACCTGCAGCTGCTGGGTGACCTTGGGCCAGTCACACTTCATTGAAGTCTCTCAGCCCCACTCACCTCACAGAGTGTTTGTTGTGGGGGAGGAAGGGAAAGGAGAATGTTAGCCCCTTTGAGACTCCTGAAGGGGAGTGAAAGGCGGGATATCAAATCCAAACTCTTCTTCTTCTTCTTTTCTTCTTTTTTTAAAGCAGGTGCTTAAAAAAAGAAGAAGAAACCATTTGTGGGTAGCTAAGCTAGCCATTTTCTGCAAATACATGGAAGGCTCTAGGAGCCTGGACTCTAAGGGGTGAGGAAGAAGGACAGCTATCTGGGTCTTGAGATCCACAGGCGTCCTCTGAAGAAGCTAAAGGAAGCTGGTTAAAACCTTTAAACAAAAGGAGTTTTGTTGCTTTCCTCATGGTTGTAGCCTTAGAGGGAACAACTGTAGAAATTCAGACCAGTGTGAATTCAACCACTTCAGTGTGAGCTGAAGTGACTGAATGCTCCTCCATGCAAGACATTTTAAAAAAATCTGCCTAGAAAAAACTAACATGCCATGGAGAAGTGTTCTTGCCTAGCCTATCCCTGATATGCTATATTTCTAAGTGCATGGAGTGTTTGTGTGCACATAGAAGAGCATTCATTCATCAGGCTGTAGCAGAGGGAGAGATAGGCCTGCAAAGAAACGAGCAGTTTTTACTTCTCCTCCCTTTGAATGCTTCCCATTCCAGCTTCTGTGTTAACTTTTCCCATCTTCCTTTTCCATTTATGTTGTGTTTTTTATATTAGGGACTGGTGGCAGGGCCCATGTTATTATTGATAATTGTTAGGTGCTCTGGAAGCCTTTCTTCAGCTGAAGAGTGGGATTTTTTTAAAAAAAAAATGTTTTAAATAAGTAAACAAACATCAGCCCTGCCCATCCCAAGTAGTCTGAATTTTACAGCTGAGACAGAAATTTACCGCTTCAGTGAGAACTAAGTGAACAATCATATTGTACTCCCAGTTAGGGTAATGAATTTTTTAAAGTATACTTTCAATGCATACTGAAAGGTGGGTTGTGGGTTTTAATCATTGTTGATGTTTGTCAGTATGCATCCAGGGTGTGTGTTCAAGTGAATGAGTGCAGAATATATAAAGACGGGCATCTTGTCTAGATAACACAGCTGAATGAGAGACACCATTCTTAGCCAGCAATAGGATTGAGAAACTTCTCTTTCATTAGATACTACAGATAGGTGGGGACTGAATTTGATGAATGGCTTGGCTTCCTTGCAGAAGTCATCTGGGTAGATGATGCTCAGGAATTTTGTGCACCTCCGGTTTGCTAATAAACCTGAATGACTTTGGTGTGTCATGCAGACACTCCCCGTGCTCCTCCCGGGGCTGGAAAGAGGTTAGTTTAACCTTCGGTTTACTAGTAAAACTGAATTACTTCGTCACGAAATGATGCATGTCAAGAAATGGGTCACTGACATGAAAAGTTTGGAAAGCTCTGATCTACTCTCTAGTTAAAGGCCACTGATGGTCTCTAGTTTGGGGGATCCCCAAAATCATGGGTTCAGCAAAAAGTCAGTATAAATCAGCGGCGTAGCGTGAGTTGTCAGCACCCGGGGCAAGGCAAGTAATTTGCGCCCCCTAACCCGGGGCAAGGCAAGTAATTTGCGCCCCCCCAACCCCTAACCTGCGAGTTGCCGCTGGCGCTGCCGCCCAAACCACGCCGCTTGCCCGGAGGAGGAGGGGGGCAGAGAGGCGAGGAAAATGCAACATGGCCCAGCAGCTGCAGCAGCAGCAGCGGAGGCCGGGCTGTGAGGAGGGGCTGCCTGGGGCATCCTCCGCGGCCCTGACGCGCGGGGCTGAGAGCCGCTGCCTGCCGGACGCCTTCAGCCCGGGCGCGCGCACAGCTCATCAGTTCCACAAGACATGGGGCTCTGCTACAGCCTGCACCAGAGGCTCTTCGGCGACTCCGGAGGCAGCGAGCGCGCCCCCCCAGATGTTGCGCCCGGTGCGGTCGGCCCCCCTGGCACCCCCCACGCTACGCCACTGGTATAAATGACTTATTAGAGGTTGGTTGGTTGGTTAGTTGGGTAGTTCTAAGCCAGGCATAGGCAAACTCCGACCCTCCAGATGTTTGGGACTACAATTCCCATCTTCCTTGACCACTGCTCCTGTTAGCTAAGGTTGATGGGAATTGTAGTTCCAAACATCTGGAGGGTCGGAGTTTGCCTATGCCTGTTCTAAGCTTTAGGGCAGGAGTGGCTAATCTTTGGCCCTTTAGATATTGCTGGATTGCAGTCCCCACAATCCCCCAGCCTGCAAGGCCAATGGTCACTGATAGTAAGAGTTGGAAATCCAGGCATAGCTTGAGGACTACAGGTTAGCCAATCCTGCTTTAAGGGATGGGAAATGCTGCTCTGCTTCATTGCTTCAACTTTCTCCTCTAATTTTTTTTTTTAAAAAAATCTGTAGCCCGAGGGGAGGGAAACACACATCGCAAAATGCCAGCTCCAATATTCATCTGCGTCGCTGACATGTATTCCATAAATGACCTCTTTGTACTGGAATGAAACGCATTGTAAAATTTAGTCCATGCCATTACTGTTAAATTTTAATCGAAATGTACTGTTGTGGATTTCTGACATTAGCAGTTGTAGGCAGTGAGTCTCTGTTGGAAGTGTGCAGCATTAAAAGGAAGCAAATTGGGCCTGACATAAATACGCAGTTTCTCTTGCAAGTGCTGATTGTGCCTTGTGTGTTTCCAACGCTATGCCGCCGCCGTTGTGGTTCTGCCTGTTCAGTTCCTTTAATCCCATTTGGCACCATGTCGATTTTGCTCGGGGAGGGAGGGGAGTTGTTAGGATTCACAGGGACAAAATCATTGACTCAAACCATTTCCCCCCAGTGAAATAATAATTACTTCTTATCAAGATGGTTGTCATTTAGGTGAATCTCCTGGCGTTATATTAACAAGGAAGCTGTCGCCATCTGCTTGGAGGAAAGCATGGCAGCCTGCATGTCGAAAAATAAAATAAAATGAGGGCCTGCATTTTTCTGAGAGAGAAGTTATTCAGTGACTATTCATATCATCTTTCTCCAGATACATGGATGCCTCTCGTCTGGGCAACATTCTGGGGGGTCAGAGGCAAAAGTGGGTGTATGAACTAATGCAAATTTTTTCTTCTGCACAGGAGGCTAGGTTCTGTGCACACTCACACATCACTTTCTGTCCTCCATCCATACAAGCTAGGGGCTTTATCAGAGTCCCTGGATACATTCCAGCTAGGTGAAAACGTTCAGGGGGCAAAGCAGAGCCATTGGGGATTTGGGAAAGAAGGGGTGTGGAAAATCACAAGGGCCACATAAAGAAACCTTAAAGGCCACAGTCTGGCTTCAGGCCTTGTCTTTCAGGCTTCTCTGTCTAGCTCTTGGGCATATTATTATTATTATTATTATTATTATTATTATTCTCCGCCCATCTGGCTGAGTTTCCCCAGCCACTCTGGGTGGCTCCCAACAGAATATTAAAAACATGATAAAACATTAAACATTAAAAACTGGCTGCCTTCAGATGTCTTTTAAAAGTAGGATAGTTGCTTATTTCCTTGACATCTGATGGGAGGGCGTTCCACGGGGCGGGTGCCACTACCGAGAAGGCCCTCTGCCTGGTTCCCTGTAACCTCACTTCTCTCAGTGAGGGAACCGCCAGAAGGCCCCCGGCGCTGGACCTCAGTGTCTGGGCTGAACGATGGGGTGGAGACGCTCCTTCGGGTATACAGGACCAAGGCCATTCAGGGCTATAAAGGTCAGCACCAATTGTGCTCAGAAATCTGCATCTCCTCCAAGCCACTTCTTCTTCTTGGAGGCTATACCCTCCAAGTGCCCCTATTTTCCAGGGACAGTCCTGGATTTACAAAGTCCTGGGTTTACAAAGTTCATCATGGTTTCTGATTTGATCCTGGAATGTCCCTGACCATTAGGTCCAGTTGTGGCTGACTCTGGGGTTGCGGCGCTCATCTCACTTTATTGCCCGAGGGAGCCGGTGTACAGCTTCCGGGTCATGTGGCCAGCATGACTAAGCCGCTTCTGGTGAACCAGAGCAGCGCATGGAAACGCCGTTTACCTTCCTGCCAGAGCGGTACCTATTTATCTACTTGCACTTTGACATGCTTTCGAACTGCTAGGTTGGCAGGAGCAGGGACCGAGCAATGGGAGCTCACCCCGTCGTGGGAATTTGAACCGCCGACCTTCTGATTGGCAAGTCCTAGGCTCTGTGGTTTAACCCACAGCGCTACCCGCATCCCTTTCTGGTTTCTGATTTGATCCTGGAATGTCCCACTTTTCCTTAGGGCCTCCTTTTTTTCTTTGGAGAAATTCTGGAGGATATGCAGTTTTGCAGCCTTTGAGCCAAGGAGATAAGAATTCTACAACCTTTAGAATACATCAGAAGGCAGCCCTGCATAGTGTTTTTATAGATGCTGGAAGTTGGCCAGAGTGCCTGGGGCAACCCAGCGAGATGGGTGGGGTATACATAATGAAGGGATGGTGATGGCAAAGACCATTTTCATCAGATAAATGTTGGAGGGTATGTGAGGAGAACACACCCACCCTGAGTGCTTTTGGGTGGCTGAAATGTGTCCTTGAACAGCAATAAAGCCTCTTGCTGTGTACAAGGTGTGTACAAGTGTAGAAACAGATGGCATTTGACTGGCTGGAATGAAGCCTACTGTACAAAAGTAGGAATCACACCCATTGCCCTGCTTCACCCATCAATGCCGTGCAGCCTTCAGAAAGCTGAACATAAGAGAGTGAGGTGCTTGGACTGCAAAAGCTTTTCTACCCTTGTCTTAGCCTAGCCAAGGGCAGAAGCAAAAGTTATTCACCAGTTCCTGGATTGCCAACCCCATGTTTCACCCTTTAAGATGAGCATGGAGAAGCCTTTCAAGATGACTGCAAGGGAGAATCAGCAAGTGGAAGGAATATATCACTTTCCCCTGCCTGATCCTTCTCCGCCTCATACCCCTCATTCTTAGACATTTCCCCATCACGAACACACACACCAGTCAGCAGCAACACCAGAAGGGAAGGGTTATGCACAATGTCCTGCCTTCCACTTCCTCTCCAAACAGCTCCGCCTCCAATCATGGTAGGTGCAGATACAGAACTGGGAATCCCATGATTGCTACATAACTTCTAGTGCTGATCTAGCAGTTCCTTTTGAATTGGCATCATTATAAAATAGGAGGAGGAGTTGTGGTAAATTTAAAACTGGGTTGAGGGGGTGAAGCCAGAAGAAAATGCACAGGGCAGTCTAGCTGAAGAAAGTAGGGCTTTGTATCTGACAGGCATATGTCATAGCTGCAATATCAGAAGTAAGTAGATTTATTGGTTTGACCTTAAGCCATAACAACAGTACTGAGCTACCAGGGCAAAATAAAATCCAAAAATGGCAGGGGCCTGCACAGGTACATCATATATGGATTTGTCTGAACCATAGGTCGTGGCGAAAACCATAATCTGATAAAATGGGTACAGGATGTCAAAACCCATACGGTCATCGATCATTAGAACAATTCACGACATGCCCATGGTGCAGGGGAGTCTTCGCTGTGAAGGCAAACAAAGCCACCATTTCATTTACATGCCCATTGCTGTCGGATAGCCCTTGGAATTTTAACGTTGTTGATTTAACAGCAAATATAGAAAACACAAGCAAGAAAATGTTGCAGATGTCTGCACCTTATCTCCTTATACACAGGGCAATTCAACAACAACAGGGGTGAACAGACACCCATCTCATTGTTGAATTTGTTGAATATGTCTGTCTCTGTTGGTTTGTTTCCAGACTGAGAGCAAGCGTGAGAAGAGTGATAGTATCCAAACTGATCTCGACTGGGCAGCTGTTCTTGGGCATGATGCCACCTCACATGGTCGAGTAGGTTCTGGAAGCAACTCCAGCCCATGTACTCCAGCTTTGCAAAGAGCAGTGGTGGCTCAGGTAGGAGATCCCCACTGAAGGTTATTTACAGTTGTAGAGGTCTATGAGATGAGATGATCTGTCAATTTTGGTTTCTCTCACATTTCCACATCAGTTTCTGACACACACACACACACACGTATAAAATCTTCAGGATAATTCATTTACATTTTAGTGTGAATTTATTCTACATTTTTCCAGGCATTGTTGCCTAATGTATACATTTTTGCAAAGCTATTTTTTTCCAAATATAGTGCATTTTTCTACCTTGTTTTCAATAGTCTATTAATTTAAATGCACACTTTATATACATATGCTACTGTATGCATTTTTGTACATATTACTTGGCTGGGGAATTGCGCTGTAAAAATTGAAGAATGTTGTGGTTTGTTTTGCTTCTTATTTTGGAAATAATTAGGTGAGTTTCCTTTAAATGTAAATGGAATCAAATTTCTCCCTTCTTCCTAGAGACGGTTTAGGCATGATGCGAAAGCTTGGTTTGTTACCCTGTCCAAACAATATTTCTTCCCCAAACATATGCTTCAATTCTTCTTCTTTTTAAAAGGTCCTCTTTTCAACGGCACAGTCCAGTTTCTCTGTCTTTTATGTTTTCTGTGCTACAGAGAAGGAAATAAATCAGGTGATACAGGAGCACAGGAAGCCGCCTTGTACTGAATCAGATCATCTAGCTCACTATAGTCTATATCAATTTCAGCTCTCTGGGATTTCAAACTAGGAGTCTTTCCTGCATGTAGATGCCAGATATTGAACCAGTGACCTACTGCATGCAACAGTGGCGTAGCATGGGGGGTGCGGGGGGGCCGGCCGCACCGGGCGCAACATCTGGGGGTTAGGGTTAGGGGGCGCAAATCCATGGGTTAGGGGCGCAAATCCACGGGTTAGGGGGCGCAAATTACTTGCCTTGCCCCGGGTGCTGACAACCCACGCTACGCCACTGGCATGCAAAGCAGATGTTGTTCCACTAAATCGCTTTCCAGAAATACAGTTGCCCTCTCCTGCAATTCGTGGCAGCTTCTGCAGTGGCCAAATGTACAAGAAACCCTTCTCTTTTTTCTTTTTCTCTCCCCACTTTTGGCCTAGAACTCAGACAGAACAGAGAATTGGGCTGTGACAATCAATTGTTTGTTAATACTTCCATTTCCTGCTGAACGATAAGCGAGAGATTCAAGGCAAGCCCAGCAAGGTCTGCTTAGATGACTGTTATTTGTGATGACATTAATGCCTGACTGGATAAATTCCGGGATATTATTCTTGCATGTTGCACAAAAAGCCTTGGCCCACTATATCTGCTGTATTTCCATTGGAAATATTTTATTGTGCATAATTCATAGTGCTTGGCAGAGCAAGAACAAAGGAAGGTTCTCTTTCCAGAGGGCCAAGTTACAGAGGTCATTGTGAGGGAGGTTGGGTAGGAGGGTCTGTCTCTGTTTGCTTGGGCTGTGGCTTCCCTGTGTCAGACTCTTCTCTCCATAAAGTTGGGGTTAGAAAACAGACAAGCAGCACTCATCAGTGAGCTGAGAAGCAGAAGAAGGGTTGTAGCTCAGTGCTGAAGCATCTGTTTGCATGCAGGAGGCCCCAGGTTGGGCTTAGAGAGACTCCATCCTGAAACCCTGGACAGCTGCTGCCACTCAGTGTAAGCAATATTGAACTAGCTAGACCAATGCTCTGTCTCCATATAAACTTGCTAATTGCACCTCAGACTGGTAAACTACCTGACTTGGGAGCATAAGAAGGTGTTGAGGTTCCACCTGAGTCCATCAGAATTAAGAGGTATCTTTGCTAGCATGGCTAAACTCCTGAAAGTTCCCTCATTTTTGGCCTGAGGTGGGTGGTGGCAGGCAAGTTGACCTGTTGCCTGATTAACTCCAGGGCCACCAGTTCAAGAACCATTGTGGGCTTGTCTCCTGAAAATGGGATCTCAGCTTTTCTCAAGACACAGCCCCCCAGCGGAGCAAGCAAAGCACCCAAATGCTCATCCCAAGGAAGAGCCTTTTGGGGTTCTTCCAGTGCTGTGAAGTGTTTTGAACACTTGAAGGTGCTGAAGCTTATGAACCAGTCGCTTGCATCTTTCATCCAAAGGACAGGATGATATTGTGAGTATGCTATGCAAAACACGCATGCACAAGCAGTCCACAGGAAGTTGCTATGTGGACGCGCTCTTCATTATCCTGCTGTGTCATTCATTGGAAGCAATGGCAATTGTCAGCCTCCTGAACTTCCCTCCTGGCTAAGTTTTATCTGCCATCCCAATAAAGGTCCGTATAGTTAAAGCTATGGTTTTCCCAGTAGTGATGTATGAAAGTGAGAGCTGGACCATAAAGAAGGCTGATCGCCAAAGAATTGATGCTTTTGAATTATGGTGCTGGAGAAGACTCTTGAGAGTCCCATGGACTGCAAGAAGATCAAACCTATCCATTCTTAAGGAAATCAGCCCTGAGTGCTCACTGGAAGGACAGATCCTGAAGCTGAGGCTCCAATACTTTGGACACCTCATGAGAAGAGAAGACTCCCTGGAAAATACCCTGATGTTGGGAAAGATGGCGGGCACAAGGAGAAGGGGACGACAGAGGACAAGATGGCTGGACAGTGTTCTCGAAGCTACCAACATGATTTTGACCAAACTGCGGGAGGCAGTGGAAGACAGGAGTGCCTGGCGTGCTCTGGTCCATGGGGTCACGAAGAGTCGGAAACGACTAAACAACAACCCCTTGAATTGCTGGAAGGGCTCCCCCATTACACTACCTGCAAGTGGGGCAGTGAAACCGACAGCAATTTTCACTCAGCCCTTGTTTCGTAACTCATCAAATTGCTGCTTGCTGGATGCTTCATGGGCTGTTCCCAGATGCCACTCAACTTGCCCATCCAGGTCACCAAGGTAGTTATTGGCAGCACGAACTTTCAAGCATGCAAGCAGCTCCTTCTGCTGATTTCAGTTGTTCCTTTGGAACGGCTTACAGTTCGGAAAATGCTTTAAGCCTTTTGCTGACTCAGGCTCTGGGAAAATGACAGGCATCTTGATAACAGGCTTGATAACGCCTACCTTCTCATACCAGGGTTAGCTGCTTTTTGAGAACAGCTTGACACTACAAACTAGTCTGGTTAAATAAATACTATCATTAGTTGCAATCATATTGGACAAAAAAAGAGGAAAACAAGTCTTTTTAAGTACCATATTATTAGATGCCATTCCTGCTGAAAAAGCTGTTTGTTGGAAAAAGGTAAAATATTTGCCAAGAACTGAGATAAAACAGCTGAACACCTTTCTGGCTGAGGAGGCAAGAGCAGAAGTCTGTAGTAACAGATCTCTCTCTCCCCCCTCCTGCCCCACTTAGCATTGCAGCAAGTGCAGGGAAGTAAAGACTCATATTTCTACCATCAGCACTCTGCTATGTTCCTTCTGGAAGACAGGTGAAGGAACGACTTCAAAGACCTCCAGTACTTCCATGAGCACACATGGAATCTTTTCCTGAAAAAACACCACAAGGGCAAAGGACACTTCGCCCTTGTGCTATTTTTCCAGGGACAGACAACCTCCCCCAGCTCTTTGCTGGAGGAAAGGCACAGGATGCTTCTGGTCCGTCTCTATTTTCTGGTAAGAATTCAATCACATGCTGGCAAATTCAGGGTACCCTGTTCAAGTTGATTTGCAGCTCTTGTGCAGTGAGCCCAGTTCTTCCCACCCCAAACCAGAGGTGGTTTTTGCAATAAGGAAACTGGCACTAGAAAGTGTGGGGCAACTTTTGCTTGACACAAGGTCACCTAGCCTCCAAACAAACAAATCAGAATTAATGCCCAGTAAATAGCTGGCATTGTCCAGCCACCCGGCAAACAAAACAGGATGAACTCACAACAAGCCGGTAGTTTGGAAGTGGCCAGAAATACTCCCATCATTTCCCCAGGAGGGGGGGGTAAATGTCTCGGGGAAGGGGGAGAGAATTTCAGGAGCTATACAGTCTGAACGAAAATGGGCTTTAGAAGCCCTTCTACCTTCCCAGCAGTGTTCTACTTAAAAGCAGAGCGAACTTCCCCAAAGAACTGTGGGGCTACATGCAATTTGTAGTTTTGTCTTCACTTCCCTATGGACGTCTAGCAGCCACACAGCACATTTTCTCAAAAATGAATCCCTTTAGAGTCCCAGCAGAACTTACTCCAAATTAAACGTACATTGCATTGCAGACTTTGAAATCCCTAGTTACTTTGTCTGTTTGTTTGTTTCCAAATTGGTTTAGTTGTGTGATTCCTTGCAAGGTTATCGCGGGAGGATGGAGACAGACACTGCATATTGAAACTGGAATGTCTTGAGTGTGCTTAGGACTCTAGCTTCTGCCAAATTATTCACACAGGTGTTTTCTTTTTTTAAAAAAAGAAGAACACACACCCCACAGAAGGGCTTTTTATTTTTTGTTAGTAGCATTATCATTCATTTAAACTCTTTTTTTATTCTTGCAAAAATTGCCAGGGTATCTTTAAGAGCTACAGGGGATCGGGGGGGGGGGCATCTTCATAAAAAATATTTTATTCTTTTGCATTTGAAGGAGTGAGTTTGAAGCACAGCAGTTATCAGCGCATTGTGACCCTGAATCGGTTGTGACTCAGAGGAGGGAAATGTCTGCTAATGAATAAAGAATACCCCTTTTGAGAGCTCCGCTCCTTCTCAGCATGTGATATCTGACAGAATAGCAGAACAAGATGGTATAGCTCTGGGCATCCCTCTCCATATTTCTGTCAGGGCCACATCAGGATATAGGAACTGTATGAACCAGGCTCACAGCAGCAGTGGCAAAGGAACGCAAAGGCAGCACTGGGTCTCCTGGAGTGAAGCAGAAGGGGGCCTTTAGAGATTCAGATCTTGGACTTCCCTGAGTTGTTGGGTTGTGCTGTTCCGAGGGCTGTGGTGTCTGTCAGAGACTTGGGTTTCAGCCCATCACATGAGCATAAGAAAAGCTATGCAGGATCAGGGCCGTGGCCCATCTAGTCCTGCAACCTTTTTCTCAGCACTCTCCTGTCCTTCAGTTTCCAACTGGAGGATACCATACTGTAGTAGGTATGAGTTACTCGTGCGTAAACTGGTGCCTCTCTAGGCTAATTTGCCTTGTTAAACCTTTCTGACTGTGCAGCCCCTTCTCATAGTGGCTGCCTCAATCGCTGGCAGAATCCGTCAGTGGGCGTTTCTTGAACCTCTTCCAGCATAAAAGTTGTTTGACGCCCAGTCTCCGCCTTCTCTCACTGCGCGGGAGCCTCCTGCGCAGGGAGGGCGTGGGCAGCGGAGGACCTGGGCTCTCCTCACTGATGTCCAGTGAAGAATCCTGGAGCCCTCTCTCCGATTCCCCCATCAGCCCCCCTCTATCCCTGGTGTTGCGCTGAATTGCTTCCCCCTCTACTGGGCTGTTTCTCCCCCTGTTGCTGGGTCCTTCTTCCGCATCATCAGAGAGCCTCCCCTTCGCCTCTCGCTCTGATGTCAGTTCCCTGACACATACCCTCTAACATTCCTCAGACAAAAATAGGGACATGTCTCACTCCCCGCCGACTGACCCTCCTCGACCCCCCCCCCCATTTTTGCCCCCCACAGAGCATTTCCTATCAGAAGAAGGGTGAGTGCCACCAATGGGACACAGTGAACACACCCTCCACCATCCTGAGATGGATCCCAATTTTATTTTATTCTTTGGTATATTTCCAAAAAGAAAAATATACACTAATAAATACATTGATTATTTAATTTATAATCAAATTTAATTTATAATCGCCAAAGAATTGATGCTTTTGAATTATGGTGCTGGAGGAGACTCTTGAGAGTCCCTTGGACTGCAAGAAGATCAAACCTCTCCATTCTGAAGGAAATCAGCCCTGAGTGCTCACTGGAAGGACAGATCGTGAAGCTGAGACTCCAGTACTTTGGCCACCTCATGAGAAGAGAAGACTCCCTGGAAAAGACCCTGATGCTGGGAAAGATGGAGGGCACAAGGTGAAGGGGACAACAGAGGACGAGATGGTTGGACAGTGTTCTCGAGGCTACCATCATAAGTTTGACCAAGCTGCGGGAGGCAGTGGAAGACAGGAGTGCCTGGCGTGCTCTGGTCCATGGGGTCATGAAGAGTCGGACACGACTAAACTAACAACAATAATAAATAAATTTTAGAAAGAGCTGGCACATAGTGTGCAGTTGGGCTGTGGCGATGGCAGCCTTTTCTCCTCCCCACCCCCTGCTCTCTAGCAACTGCTATGAGCTGTCCTATAAGCTCCTATATTCAAGCTAAAGTCGTTCACTTCCAGGGGTTTAAACTGGAGAAGACATTCTGGCTTTTGGTACACCACACACACACACAGTGCTTGAAACCCAGCCCCTGTATATCAGCCCACTCAAGAGGGCTGTCCTAGCAGCACATACCATCAGAAAATGCAGTCAGACCATGGCCTTATATTACCATTCATTTCTGGAATCCAGGAATGTTGATCGACATCTCTTGAACAGATTCTTTTTTGCTCTTCTCCTTTGAAGTATCTAAATCATGTACACAGCCCCGTCACCCGATGGATGCATGGATTTCAAAGTGGTCCTGTTTCATGCTGAGCCAGAAGCCTGGCATCTCAAGCTCTGCTGGAGGGTGTGTTGTATAAAAGGCTTCTATGTGGTAGGAAGGCAAGACTTCTCTTGGTGTTGTTTTGCAATTGCATGGCATATTTCCCCCTCCCTACCCCTGACTGTATTTAAGTATAAAGTAGTTTATAAACCAAGGCTGTGGAATAAGCTGTAAGTTGTAAGGCACAGGTAGTTTCAGGATGCTGTCAGTGGCTCCCGGCTGGTTGCCCAAGAAAGTATAAAGACAAGGAAATGTTTCTTACCGTCCTCCCCCCCCCCCCAATCTTTACAGAGAGAGGCTATAGAACCCAGCCTCTTGGATAATGGCATTGTCCTGAGTGAATCTCCACACCACGTCCCTCCCACTTCTTCATTCATTATCATCATCACCTCCTCTATGGGTGCTCCTAAGTGCCCTCTGTCTTTGAGCTCTTTGCTCTCCTACTTTGAGGCTTACTGGGTTCGGGGAGATGGAGGGTCTGAAATGCTTTCTAATGACGACTTGTCAGCTGAGTGTTGTTCCAACTCTCCCATGATTTCCCAGCTTGCCCCCTCATCTTCCTCTTCGCTGCTACCTCCCTCAAACCCCTGTTGTAAATCTATACTCTCTTCCTCCTCCTCCTCCCTGGAAGGGTCAGGATGGGGAGGTGGTCTCCACCAGTCCTCCTCTGCCCAGTTCCTGACAGGTAAGGAGGTTACTTTCTCACTGTTGGACTGGCAGGCAGTCTTGAGGCCATATTTTCAGTGTCACCACATCTGCTGACCTGTCCCCTGTTGTGTTTAGACCAGGGATCACCAACCCTTTCAGACCAGATGACACATTTTGAATTTTGAGAGAGTGTTGGTGGTGCCAGTCACAAAATGGCTGCCATAGAGTGGGGAGTGGCATAACAAAAAAAATCAGAGAGACAGCTACCAACAACAGCCTTATGCTTACCTTGGGAAGTAAGCTACAGCCCAGTATCCCTGACTGTGGAGATCACACAATATTCATTACACAGAGAGAGGTGTGCTATTAGGAGAGGAAAAAATATACAAGGAAGCCAAATCACACTCGCTCACATTTCATGAAATCACTTAGAAGGTACCTCCACATTTTGCACCATAACTTTCTTCCTTGGGCGCCTGCCCAGTGGCACCAGTCAAACGTTTTCATGGGTGCTATGACCCATGAAATCTGGCAATTTCAGTTCTCTTTTCTCCAGCATTAAGTTCAGTTCTCCACATTTTCATATCAGTTTGTGATTAAAAAAGAAAGTCATAAAAATTCATTATCATTTTACCGCAAATTCTTCCTAATATTTGTGTTTGTGTGCAATTTTGCATAATACACAATTTTGCAAGGCAATCACCTCTAATACACTGCTTTTTTCCTGTTATTTTCAGTGCACATTTTTATGGACACTTCATGCATTTTTGTAGAACTGGAGAACTAGGTTGAAAAATTCAGATAGCTGTGACTTTTGAAACATGACTGGGTTTTGTTTCTCACCCTACCAAGTGTGAATTAAGTGGATTCACCTTTCATTCTGATCTGAATCTAATTTCTTCCCCCCATCCCTGGTTATAAGGTGGTTTAAAGTGGCTAATAAGAGTCTTACCGGCTCCATAAAGCCTCCAGCTGTGGCCCATTTCCTCAGTTTGAGCAATGTATTGCTGTCTGCAAGCTATCCAGGCCTGCTCTGAGCTTGCTTTGTCCCTAAACTATCAGAAACAACCTTACAGTATTGCTCTGCAAAATGCTGTATTTGCTCTGTCAAAACTCCATCCTTTGCCTATTAATGGTTAAGCATAAGTGAGAGATTTCAGCAGTTGACGTATTGTGACAAATTGCACCTGCCCAAATCTCCCTAACTGCACCAATGTACAAAGCAGAGAAAGCCCAGTATGGAAAGGTTTACCCTCTCAAGTCATTCGGTGCAAAAACACTGGCAAAGAAGGCATGTTCTGGCTCAAAGAATTGAGCTGCCTTCAGAACACCAACGTGAAGCTCTTTTCTTTCAAAACTCCCCCATCATGTGAAGCTTTTTGTCTAAATCAGCCACAGCACAATTATGAATGTTGGTTTAGTATATGCCAGAGTCTTCCAACATTGAGAACACCTACTACTGCTTGAACCCTGCATTCTGGTCCCTGGGGGATTGGCACTCCCGGCTACCATTTTTATTTTCCTGAAACCCATGTTTTGGTGAGATGGTGGCCATGGTTGTTTTTAAACCCACAATGATTTAAAAAAAAACCCCACAACCAATCAGGCATTATACTGTACTGCATTTCAGGGAACCTCCAACACAACCTTCTTGACTAAGGAGGTCTTCCACTCAGATGCTTAGCTAGCAAGGGAAGCTAGACTACATCCTACTGAGTTTCTTCCAAACCCTGGTGCCTGCCCTGAAAGTAACCCCCTCAGGGATGGGGGACCTTTGGTGCTCTGGTTGATGCTGGGCCATCATTCGGTCTACACTGAGTAAAAACTATTTGGGTGCAACCCATGACAAATGAACTTGATGTATGTTTCATTTGTTTGAAGAGCGAAAACCTACGGGCCAGTCGAGATATGTATCACAGCAGTTCGTTGTCTGATGTGGCTGGCACCCCAGCGGGCCCCAGTCAGGACGATGTCTTCTGGAGTATATGTCAAAGTGAGGAGCAACCTCCAAAGGTATTGGGAAATTCTTTGGATTGTCCATAGATTAATAAGAGTTTAAAAATATAAAACTTCTTTTCCCAAGTAAACCCAGTCCTTTGTCAGCTGTGGCTAACCTGTGACCTTCCAGATGTTGCTAGACTCTAGCTCCCATCAGCCCCAGCCAACATGGCCAATGGTCAGAGATTATGGGAACTGAATTTTCATTTGTTGTGACTTTCCCTGGGATTGTATGCTGAAGGGTGGGCAATAAACCAAATTAATCATCTCCGTTGTCACCCAGCAACATCTTGAGGACCACGAGTTGGCCAAAGCTGTTCTATATGAAGAAATTCTAAAGTTCATGAAGGTGATTTGCTTATTCTATGTCGTTTAACTTTTGTACACTAGCCAAGGCAAGGGACAAGCCTGTTCGTAGGATTACCATAGGCATTAGGCTTGTGACTATGAGAACAGGTTTTTGGGACAGATGGTCCTTTGGTTTAATCCAGTTGAGATCTTCTTATGAAACCTTGAATTCCTACTCATTGCCCACTAGAAGTCCCTGTGCTCCCCCCCCCTTTTCCCTTTTAAATAAAACCAAACATTGCTCACATATTTTCCATTGGGGTCTTGGGGACTAGGTTTTCTGAATATCAGTAAAATGATTGTGATGGGCTACATTTTTATTACTCTGTGCCAATACTGACTATAGGCAGGTGGCTATGCACTGTTTTATGCATGTGTGTATATAAGAACAGTGAACAGGCATATTTCCTTTGATCCTTAAGGTTCCAGAAAGGACAACCTCAAAAATTTATACCAGAGATCATCTTGGTCACCAGAGTTACCCATCAAGGTAAGCTCCTTGGTGATTCCTCCTTAAACTTACTTTGATATATATCTGTACAAATTCATTGCGGTGTAGCAGGCAGATGCCATCTATGAGCCATTTCCCCCAAATAATCAGGGAACAGTATGGCAAAACTGGCATTCTGCTTTGCTTTCTGAGGCCATCCCACCTGATCACTCCCCAGTGATCCTTTAAATAAATAAATGCATGGATAAGCCTCCTACATTGCTCCACCCTTGTGCACAGGTGTTGCTGCTGATCCAATAATGGTAGCTGCCAGTGGGAGTGGGAGAGGTAGAAAGCATCAGTGTCCCTAAACCACTTGATAGAGACAGAAAGAGTTGAGAGGATTTCGATAGGGACTGGGTAGGTGGAAGAGAGTGGATTCCCCCCCCCCCCCAATTCAGATTGCAATCCAAGCCAGAGAAGAATTGAGGGGTCATGAAGCTCATCTAATATTTGAGTCAAACATTACATGTCCCCAAGAGGCCTATTTCCATGTCTGGGGAGTGGGGAAGTGTCCCTAATATTGTTGCATATTTTAAACTTGAATGCCATTCCAGGAATGCTAAGTTTCCACCTGGATATTATAATAGCTACCGCCTAAGGATATTGTGAGCATTGGTTGGGCTGTTTTTAGAAGTGGCTTTGAGACCCTGGAACAATGTGCAGTGGGAGTTCTCATCGTCAGTTGTTGCTCCCCACACACACACTTTTCTGGTCTTTGTTCTCTACAGCACACAGCAACCATCCCTGGGGGGACCCGCAACGAAAACCAACAACAGCTGCTGCAACTCCAGCAGCAGCAGACAAAAGGAGTCGGCATCTCATCAGAACAAGCGATCGACTTCAGGTAATCCACAGGTCACACTTTTCTCTGTCCACACAAGCAATTATTGTGAGGCACTTCCATTCCCAGTGGGATGATAGCAAGGCCATTCTATTCATAATATAATTTTGCTAAGCACCTCTTGTTTGTTGATACAGGTTTTCTTCTTTGGGATTTTTTAAATAAATAATTCTATATATAGTTTCAGCAACCTGCTATTTCTTTCTAGTATGGGGTGGTGGTGGAAATATGTAAGGGAGGACATGATAAAGGTGTATAAAATTATGCTAAGGAGAAAGAACTTTTGTGATACCAGAACTTGGGGCCATCCAATGAAAGTGACTGTTAAGGGACAAAATGAAGCACTTCTTCACACAGTGCATTGTTAAACAACAGACTCAGATCTCACAAGATGCAGCAGTGGCCACTGGGCTAGCCCTCCCTTGCATGCCTTGAGATTGGATCCTCTTATTTACATGTTTGATATGATTGATGAACTAATATCTCTCTCTATCTCTCTGAAATTTTCTTTTTGGGACATCCAGGGTCATCCAGGCTAAACAGCCACCACCAGTCATACACGAAACCTGGAAATGCATCTCATCAGTTTCATATTTCAGTAGGTTTTATTTTTACTGTAAGCATGTTTTTCAACTATTGCAATTCTTCTTCATCTCCTTCTGAGGATTGTGTTTGTTGCCCTTTAAAGTAAAACACACCCTTAATTGATTGTATGGATTTTTTTGTCTTTTTAATAGATCAGTCATTGGGGCAGTGTGTGGGTGTGTGGGTGTGTAAGTGTGTAACACAGATCAAAAGCAAGCAGCATACTTCATTTGTTTTTTGCCTCTCAGTTGGTGTTTTGAATATTTCAAGATTTAGATCATGAGGCTTCGACTACCATGCAGAGCAAATTAGATTTTATTTTTATTGCTGCAGTGACAAATTATCTTCAAAGAGAGGATTGCAGACAAGGGAACCTTTGATCTATGTGCTTAAAATAAATATCTTGATAAGAATTAGCCACTCTCCCCTTCTAGAGGAAACCAATCATGTGGACATGTAGAGCTGCCTTACACCAAGTTAGCTCTGTGGTGTCCATGATTATTTGCACCAGGTCGCCAGAGTTTCCCAGACCCTCCTGGAGATGCCAAGGATTGAACCCAGGCACTTGATAATGCAAAGCATGTTCTCTACCATTGTGCCATTTTAATTTAGGGTCACCCTACACATGGAAGGGGACGCAGGAGGTGCTGTGGGTTAAACCGCAGAGCCTAGGACTTGCCAATTAGAAGGTTGGTGGTTCAAATCCCCGTGAAGGGGTGAGCTCCTGTTGCTCGGTCCTTGCTCTTGCCAACCTAGCAGTTTGAAAGCACATTAAAGTGCAAGTAGATAAATAGGTACTGCTCCGGCGGGAAGGTAAACGGCATTTCCGTGCACTGCTCTGGTTCACCAGAAGCGGCTTAGTCATGCTGGCCACATGCCCCGGAAGCTGTACGCCGGCTCCCTCGGCCAATAAAGTGAGATGAGCACTGCAACCCCAGAGTTGGCCACAACTGGACCTAATGGTCAGGGGTCCCTTTACCTTTACCTTACACATCGAAGCAACAGACCTATTTGTTTAAATATGGATCTTCTCCAATCACCTATAAAGCAGGGGTTGGGGCAACTAGGTATTGATGTTTTTTGAGCAAAAAAGGTGCCAAGCTCTTCATCCATAGCTGACCTCCCTGCAGCCCAATATTATTCCCTCTGCCTTGGTGGCCTCTAGTATTGTAAGGGAACCTGTCTGGAGGGGGACAACGAGGGTGTGGGGAAGGCAGTGGGGTGATAAGCAGTGGGAACAGTGATGGTTTGGCTAACCTAACCTGTGCATTCATTTTGTTTAAAAACTGGGGAGGCACAAGCTATTTATACGTGATTGGCGCAAGCTGAGTTTTAATAGGTCTACCACCATCATGTATAGCTTGAGCCACTGTGACTTTGCTCAGAATTAGTAAATGGTAAAGGGACCCCTGACCATTAGGTCCAGTTGTGACCGACTCTGGGGTTGCAGCGCTCATCTCGCTTTATTGGGCGAGGGAGCTGGTGTACAGTTTCCATGTGGCCAGCATGACTAAGCCACTTCTGGCGAACCAGAGCAGCGCACGGAAACGCCGTTTACCTTCCCGCCGGAGTGGTACCTGTTTATCTACTTGCACTTTGATGTGCTTTCAAACTGCTAGGTTGGCAGGAGCAGGGACTGAGCAACAGGAGCTTACCCCGTCGCGGGGATTTGAACCGCCAACCTTCTGATTGGCAAGTCCTAGGCTCTGTGGTTTAACCCACAGCACCACCCATGTCCCAGAATTGCTCAAAATTGCACCCCACTTAATCCAGTGGGGCTTTCTGCCCTGGGTTCAAAACTTCCTCCCGAGTGGATTATTCCCTGAGAAGCATCTGGTTCTGCTATGGCAGCCTTCCCTGACTTGGTCTCATGCTGGTGGGAATTGTAGCCCAATTAAGAGGGCACCAGGTTGAGGAAGGTTGCAGTACAATTCTAGAATGATCGCCCTTATTCTAGGACAACCTGAAAGAAAAATTAAACTTGGCTCCTCACATGATGTGAGTTCCAGTGTGGACAGAAGCAATCATTCAAGTTCTTTTTCCAGAGTCCACCCTTTTTTGGCAAGGGGAGAGATGGTGGCAACTTGCTCCAGAAATCATCAGAATATTCATCTTCCAGTGATGAGGTGTGCAGCAGTGACGACGATGACAACGATGGCAATCAGATACGGTTGGCTTTTCTACTCTTTCCTCTGTCCATGCATTATAAATTGAAGATTAGTTAGATTTTCCGTCTCCCTCCATTGTTGTATCAGAGCATAATGCAAGCATGAAGCATAAAGAAACATCCCACAGGTGTTTATATGCATACAGTATGTATAAAAACATAAACACAAACACACGTCCATAATCCAGCAAAAGGTCAGAGACTTCATTAAAAAATACTATTTCATATTGTGTTTCCAGCAGTACAAATGGGCAGATATTTTCTTACATCTTGTTTTACCTATGCATTTTTTAAAAAATCTATTTTTAATTAAAAAAATTATCAAGTTGCCTGCCTTCCCTCATTCTGACCATGTTGCTTAATTTTACCTTATGTGCAAACCCCAACACCCTTTATATTCAGCCCGGGGTTTACAACATACGGTTAAGTGCCCATGATTTTTTAAGGTTATTAGATATTGCTACTGGAGCAACAGTTAGAATATGTATACTTAA
The DNA here is from genome assembly GCF_965113315.1 of Podarcis vaucheri. NCBI lineage: Eukaryota > Metazoa > Chordata > Lepidosauria > Squamata > Lacertidae > Podarcis > Podarcis vaucheri. The sequence continues at coordinate 10,331,001 of NC_138758.1, read as the reverse complement.
CTCATCCACTGGTGAGACCAGACCCTTTATATGGACAAATAATACATTTAATGCATCAACCAGAAGTTAATGCACTCTTAGAATTTTAATTTCATTTATTATATACCCCTGGAGCATGAAAAAAAAAAGATACGAACTGTCTCCATAATGGTTGGTCTCATATTGCACTAGGAGAATCGACAAACTTCCATAAAAATTGGGTAGTTAAGGAGGGTAGTTAAGATGCACTTGTTGTAATAATAGTAATAATAATAACAGTAATAATAATAATAATACTTTATTTATACCCTGCCCTCCCCGGCCAGAGCCAGGCTCAGGGCAGCTAACACCAGTAAAATAAAAACATAATGGGGGGCGGCAATTTAAAATACAGGTTAAAATGCAATTTAAAATGCAGCCTCATTTTAAAAGTAGCCCATAGATCAAAACCGTAAGGGGAGAGGAAAACATAAGGATATAAGGGTCAGACTGAGTCCAAACCAAAGGCCAGGCGGAACAGCTCTGTCTTGCAGGCCCTGCAGAAAGATGTCAAGTCCCACAGGGCCCTAGTCTCTTGTGATAGAGTGTTCCACCAAGTCGGGGCCAGTACTGAAAAGGCCCTGGCCCTAGTTGAGACCAATCTAACCACCTTGCGACCTGGGACATCCAAAATGTTGTCATTTGTGGACCTTAAGGTCCTCTGCGGGGCATACCAGGGGCATATCTCTGCAGGGTATTGTAGTTCCAATGTGCCCTATTCCAGTCTAAAGGCTTCTAGTTCTTTCAGTTTAGTGTTCCTGCAAAAACAAGGTGTTATATCATACCAGGAGGGTCCGTGTGACTTTTATTCACATACCGTCTGTCAACACTGACACCAACACTCATTCCTAGCACAATTTTCGCATGACTGTTGGTCTCGGTGGGCTGCATCAAAAAACTAGAAAGCCCTAGGAAGAAACAATCCATATATTTGTGCTTCCCAGTAAAATGCCTGTTCATAACTGAAATGGTGAAAGAATGAGTGACACCATCTGTGGCACATGGTAAACAAACACTTCCCAGCAACAAACATGGAAGGACTTATCCTTTTATGACCATGTTCATACATATTGCAGCCAGAGATTTGAGAGCATGCGTGTCAGTTGCAATTGATAACACCACCTGTGTCTTTTGCCATTTAAGTTAAATGCTAGATTCCGCTTCCCCACCATGGGATCATTTCCTGTTGGATGCATAGGGCTAATACATGCACGGGAAACCTCCAGCCTATGGGCTGGAATAAGCTTGCTAAGGGTCCTGATTTGGCTCACAGTATTGTTTTTCGTCTGGCCAAACCCACCTGTCCCACACTTGCTCCACAAATGCAAAGGGAAGGAATTGGGAACCTTAAAGCATGTTCATGGTTATACTTCGGCAAGCAGAGCTTGCTTTTAAATTTGGCACTGAATGCCAGCCTCAGTGGGACTGCTTCCACTCAAGACCTCCTGCAGAAGGCTGTGTTTGCAGTCAGTGCTGGGTTTAAATTCATGCTGAGACCAATGCCCCACTTTCACTGGGAATCTTTGCAGCCCTAGCTTGAATTCAAGCCCACAGCTGTAAAGTTTCTTCCTTTGCATTCCCAATGTAAACAAAAGCTGGGGTTCATGGAATAATTGGGGGCAGTTTTGAGTACATTCCCAATTCGTCCTTCCAAAGTCTTATTCACCTGATTCCCTATGATGCCAGGTGATTGAGGGGTCACATCTTTCTGGATCCAGTTTCCCACCCCTGGACCAAGAGAAACAAAAGATAAGAACATTGTTCCGGTTCCTTGAAAGCCACTTTTGGTTGATAGGACTGTATATCTTTGGAGCAAATCCTGTTTAACTGCCATTGATCACTGCCCAAATTGCCATGATTGTTTGAAAGCAGGCAGAGCCACTCCAGACTCCATGGGACTCAGGAAGCCCTCGATACCTGATTTCACATCTCAACCATCCAAGATCAGAGGCGATTCATATTGCATTTTTTAAACTAGTGGTTTTATCCAACCTATGTTAGCCATGTCTTTCAGTATGTCTACTCTGAGAATATATTTGATTTTTTTATATATATAAAAAATCATGAATAGTGGTATACAAATATTTGTATAAATCAATAAAAAATTTAAAAGTAAAATGTGAATTTTACTCTTGATGGGCTTGGTGCTGTAGGGAAAGAAAGAAAGGCAAGACACTTGTTCCTATTGAGTAAATTTACTTTATTTTTGTTTAGAATGCATGTGGATTTTTCCTTTTGAGTTTTCCTTTCTTTCTTGCCTGCCCTACCCCATCTCTGTTCACTAATTGGCATTTGTTACTAGGCAACTACCCAGCAATGGAGTGATGGGTTTCTCAAGGGCAAGAGTTCCAGATGAGACTGAACCGAACCTTCGGAGTTCTGTCGTGGATCAGAAGGTAATTCAACCCCCCGTTTCAAAGGGGCACCCTCTGTGCATAGAACTAGAGAGATCAAATTCTGATTGCTAATATTGCAGCCATGCTTGTTGGCATCCATCTGTCTTTGGAGACAATGGAGGGTGAAGTCAAACTGTCAGAAGGTTATAGCGCCTGCACAGTAGCTGTAGACACTGATACAGGAGAGACATGTTTTGTTGCAGCTGGGGCAAATGAAGGCGTCTGGCTGTGCTGCTGCAGATGTGCCATGGCGTTTCTTCTCTCTACACTCCTCGCAGTGGTCATTCCTCCTCTGGTCACTACAAGGGGTGCACAACTTTCCTGTCTCCAGGCACTGTGTTCATCTGCAAGGGATTCCCACATGGCGGGATTGATGTTGCCAGCTTTAATGTCACATTTGCAGACATCTTTGTAACGCAGAGTCGGTCTGCCAATGGACCTAGTGCCTGAAGCCAGCACCCCATAGAGCATGCCCTTGGGGATCCTGCCATCTTCTGTGGTAATATTGCTACTATTACCCTTTGCAAGCATCATACATGGATGGGGTGCTATAGAAACTGGCCCTGGGAAAGTACTAAGGCAGAAAGATAGTGGCTGACCCAAGACAAATTCATTTGACCCATTCTGAATTCCCACAGTCTCCCGTGTAGTTTCTACTGACCCCTAATGTTCCAGGCGAGCTTTGCATCCCATAATAATTTGTAGTTGCTGTCCTCATTGGCTGGAAAGCAGGAAGTGATTGCAGTCATACCTCGGGTTACAGACGCTTCGGGTTACGTGATTTTGGGTTGTGCACTGCACCAAACCTGGAAGTACCGGAACGGGTTACTTCCAGGTTTCGGCGCTTGCACATGTGCAGAAGTGCTAAACCGTGCTATGTGCATGTGCAGAAGCACCGAATCACAACCCATGCATGTGCAGACATGGCGCTGCGGGTTGCGGACACTGCAGGTTGCGAACATGCTTCCCGCATAGATCACGTTCGCAACCCGAGCATCCACTGTACTTCCAGTTTCCTGCATGCTAGTCTGTACATTTGGATTCTATCCCTAATTACTCATACTTTGGAATGAACGTGCTAAACGTGCTAACCATATTTTATCCTTACATTTTATGAGAATTAGAGTAATCAGGTTAAGGGAGGGAATTATGAAAGGCTATTAAACCAGATTAAATGTCTATTAGATCAATGCTTCATTTACACTTCCGTGGCACAGCAAATCATTTAAACCTTGTGTGAGCATGTAGAGAAACTAGCCTTCTGAACTTTTGCTGTTGCTCCACTCACTTTTGACCCTGGCCCCTCACACCACTGGCACCTTGCCCTCAGAAGGAAGTGTGTCCGTCAGGCTGAAATGTGTTCTCATCCCTGACTTGTGAAAACTGGAGTAATCAGATTGAAAAGCTATTTTAAAAATTCATAGAATTGTAGAGTGGGAAGGGACCACAAGGGTCATCTAGTCCAACCCCCTGCAATGCAGAAATCTTTTTGCCCAGCAAGGGACTCAAACCCATGATCCTGTGCTTAAGAGTCTCAGAGGCAGATGTTCCAATGAAAAGAGAGTAGCAGCCAGTTAAGGTGAATCCCTACAAGACAACCTAGGAAAGTATTAAGCCCACAGACCTATATAAATAGGAATTTGCCAGCCAGCAGAATGCCATTGTTGTGTTCCCTGGCTGATTCTGGGTCCCATGGAAAAGAAGGCAGGGCAGGTCAGAAGTTGTAGGACCACAGATAAGTCCAAGTGAGCAACTTGTTCCAGGAAGTCCCAATCTGCTAGGAGCAGACTGAGGCCTTTTCGACCAGACTTACATCCTCCCCTTGTGGTGAAATCCAGAGTCTGACTGCAGGACTTCAAAGCACCCCACCCCCTGACATTATTAGTGGCATCAGGTGACAGGCAAGTGTGTGGCCTCACTCACCTGTCAAATTTGGCCTGTGGAGGGGGGGGGGAGTTCCCCACCCATGGTCTAAATGTATGCTGTGGATGTGACCTAGGTCATAACCACTTATTGCAGAAGATCTCAATTCTTCTAGAAGCACCAATTTCTGAAACAAATTTTGTGGTTGTCAAGAAACCAGCGCTCCTCTGTAACTATCACTTAAGCTTGCTCTTCTGTTTAGCTGTTGTTTGAGAGCGAGGTGGCTCTGCAACATTTGATGATGGGTTACGGACCCCACAAAGCTGAGTTTGTACCTACTTTGTAAATTTAAGGGGATTGTATTATCTCCTCAAAGAGTTGTAGGATTGGAGCTTGGTCAGCATGCCGAGAATTTGGTTAGTGATACTTCCCTTCCCCATCACAGGTCTACAATTTCCAGGGTTTCGAGAATGGCTATTAAGCCAATTTGGCTGTGGTGTAGATAGGGCCTAAAGTCGGGGTGCGTGAAGATTGCCCAAGCCTTCAAAAGGCACCAGTGCATTGAAGCAGAGTTGGGAGCATGACAAGGGGGTGAGGATAGGAGAAGGCATACAAACCTCCTTCCCTTTCTTCTTCTTCCTCCTCCTCCCTGCTCCTATTCCAAGAGCTGAATCTGTAAGAAGGTTTGCAGAACTCAAAAGAGAGGAAGAATTGCAATTCATGTTTTACTTTTGTGGTTTCTTAAGCTAAGCAGGAGGCAAAATGCTTCCTGGCCTCCTTCTCATTTCCACATTTTCCAATTAGCGATTTGGCTTTTGAAACATCAGGCTGTTCCTACTTAAGATTCACGGTTTGCCTGCAAACATACAGGCTGGCACCCGCAGATGCTTAGCTCCAGTCCATTGTTTATCTCTTGTAGCAAACCACACAGAAGACTGGTTTCTATCTTTGGTGCCAGCCATAAAATACATCTCTGTGGGTTATTGCTTCAGCAGAGCTTAGAGGGGGAACGGCTGCGCAAAGGCTATCCGCATCCATCTTGGTTCTTAATGGGAGCCTCATCCTTCCCAAAACTGTCAGGCATTCAAACACTGCAGCCTTCACAGGCATCTGGAGCATTCCAGCTGTCATGGGACCAGAGGACTGGAAGAGGTCAGAGATCACCTACTGGCAGCCAGGTCCATAGCCAGTCATTTCATGGCATGCACTCGCCATAAACAATCCATGTGACAGAGCATTAGAGTTCAGAACATAAGAAGAAGCCTGCTCCTATTGCACATCTTAATTTTAAAAAAGGGCTTTTTAATTAAAATAAGCTTGCACATTGTACATCCTCACAGGTGGCAGTAGGTTAATTACCTACCAGCTGTGCAATTGTCTCTGCATTTGTGCTCATGCACCCACACAGGGTTCTGCCCAACTTGGGGGCCACGGGGAGGCTCATTGGGGCCTAGCCTGCAAGGCCTGTCACAGCCACAGGTAGGCCTGGGGGGCATTGTAGTCGCAGGAAGGCCTGGCGGGTCCTGCCATATTATTATTATTATTATTATTATTATTATTATGGTAAAGGGACCCCAGACCATTAGGTCCAGTCGTGGCCGACTCTGGGGTTGCGGTGCTCATCTCACTTTATTGGCCGAGGGAGCTGGTGTACAGCTTCCAGGTCATGTGGCTAGCATGACTAAGCTGCTCAGAGAGAACAGACACGCTGATGGAGGCTCTGTGTATAGACAGAAGCCTGGAAGCCAATGAAGGTCTTTCAGGACCGGTGTTATATGGTCTCGGCGGCCACTCCCAGTCCCCTGTCTAGCTGCCGCATTCTGGATTAGTTGTAGTTTCTGGGTCAACTTCAAAGGTAGCCCCACATGGAGCGCATGGCAGTAGTCCAAGCGGGAGATAACCAGAGCATGCACCACCTTGGCATGCACCACTACATGGCAGGGAGGGTCTCATCCTGCGTACCAGATGGAGCTGATAAACAGTGGGGTGACAAAATGCAACTCAACGCTGCCTGTGGAACAGAGCAGGGTTGAGCTTCATTGTGACGCGTCCCCTTCCCGGCGACAGGCCAGGCTCTCCCCGCCCATGTCCCGCCCTTGGGGGGGGGCTTCCTTGCCTCATGAGCAGCAGCACATCTTCGAGCACAGCCACACGCACACACTGAGGGGGGCAACATGTGGCGACTCCCAAGTCTATCCCAAGCCATCAGGATAAGGAGGCGAGCTGTGCTGCTTTGCCGGCGGTCTTCCCCCCCTTCTCTCTTCATTTTGACAGCTCAGTGGAGTCTCCCCAGAGGCTCGCCTTGGCACCATCATTACATGTTTCTTTGCCGAGGCCTTTGGCCATTAAATAATCACCAGTGGCCAGCAGGCAGGTGCAAAATGCGCCTGGCTAATTTCAAATACTGGCATGTAGCTTCTGCCCACAAATCAGTTTTGCAAAATGCACAGTGGCAACCAAGACAGGACTCTTTGTCAGCCACAAGAGAACACTTTTAATATAGGCATCGACTTCATACAAGACACGTGTTTTTGGTTTGACTCGTGGTCTAGTTGCACATTTTCCAAGAAAAAAACCTCAAAAAATCTTTTCAGAAATTCACTGAAGTTTCCAGGTGAAATATTTCCTATAGGAGAAACAGATAGAGAGTTATCAGCACTACTCGCTTTCTTCAGAGAGTCTTTCCAAAGATGCATACATGACGTGGCCTGTGCGAGAAGAAGATTCGTTTTAGCCCAGGTCTGTCCTCCTTTGCCAAACCTTGAGCACTGCATTCCTTATCAGCTATAGCTCTGCCTTATCTATTTCTGTACTGCTTCCATGTGATTTTTGATACTGGCTCTCGTAGGAACGCCTCGGTTTTAAGTCAGAGAGTTGGTCTAGAAGTCTGGAGCAGGGTGTTCTCCCCGCTCCATGAAAATTCTCCCTTCTTCCTCTTATCTATTTTATTTGTGGGGAGGGGGCTTCAGCAGCAGCCACAGCAGTGCAGAAGCCATACGGTGCAAGAAAGAAGGAATCCCTGAATGTGTGAATGGTCTGTCACAGACCAAACAACCAGGGACGGGGCTTCAAGAAGCCATTGCAGGAAGTCCCAGGTGAGCAGAGGGCTCTTGGGCTCAAATCCTGTTTGTGGCCAGGGGCGTCCCGATGGGGGGCAGGGGGCGTCTGCCCCAGGTGCCATCCTGAAGGGGGGTGACATTCCGACGCGCCCCCTGCCTGCACCTCCCAAACCCGCAAATCGCGAGCGGCAAAGCAATGAAATCCCCCTGTCCCCTTACCTGTGAGGTGAGAGGCCGTTGTCTCGGCTCCAGTCCCTCCCGGGATGCAGCAGCTCCCAGGCTGAACCTTCTCCTCGCTGCAAAACAAAGGGAGACATCAGCCGGCACCTGGCTCCCAGCCGCGTGAGCCCCAGTCTGGGGCAGGAGGGTGGGGACCTGGGAAGGGGGCATTTCATCCTACCTGATCTTACAAGCTGCCCCACTCTGTCCTCCTCCGTACGGGCGTCTGGGCTCCATCCCAACCGGCCTGGCACAGAGGCAGCAGCCAAAGTCTCCCCCGGCTCAGGAATAACTCTTGAGGTGTTCTTGATGGGGGGGAACCTTGGCTGCTGCTTCTGTGCCAAGTATGGCCGGGAAGGAGCCATGCCCGCACGGGGAACGGATGGAGGGTGAGGCAGGCGAGGATCAGGGGCCGGGAACCATCACGATGGTCTGTTGTTCTTCGTCCAGGGAGCAAGCACTGGAGCCTCTTCCCTTGAGGCATGGTCCTGTGGAGGAAGCAGGAAGCATCTGATGAGAAGGGGCTGGGGTGGATGAAAAATTACTGTCCCATTTTTTATGAACCCCCAAAAGAAGTTCCACAAAGACCCCTTCCTTCTGTCCCAGTACCTGATGTTTGCCATGTCCCTCCAGGGATTTCGCCAGTACGATGTAAACATTGAGGAAAGGCTCCCTCCCTGCAGAGAAACCGGAGGAATCAGCAAGCGCCTGGATCCCAGATGATAGCATCCCTCTGGCACATGAGGGAGGGGGGACACAGGAAGGAAACATTCCTAAAATATGGGGCACTCAGTTGGCATTTCCACTCACCCAAAGTAGGAGCCTTTCCCCCCTCATTCTGGTGGGCCTCTCGCCTAGGGAAAAAACAAGCTCTGTTAGTCTGATTGCTTGGAGTATTTGGAACCAGATAAATATATATATATGATAATATTTATCATTTTCATCTATATATTTAGACATATTTATGAGCCAATTTTGTGCCCCACCCCTCACCTGCACCCCTGGCATGCCTGGACCACAGAGAAACCCTCTCCATAAAACTATAGGGATCTCTAAATCAGGCCTTCCTCCTCCACCCCCAAGATCACTGGGAAACACTTCCCCTGCCGCACAAGGTCACAACATACCTCTGGATTTTTCTGGGTTTCCCTGCACCACAGGGCTGCTGCTGGTTCCCCAAACCAAAGCCCTGCAAAGGAAGAAGGACATTGTATTCTCTAGGGGGGAAGAACAAGCACCCTGCCAGGCTGCCCATGCCCACGTCACCACAGGCTGCCAACCAGCTCCTGCCCGGGCACCTGACCCCTGGCTTGGAAGGAGGGGGGCGAGGTGCTGGGGCGAGATGGGACTGCAACCCCGAACCCAGCCCTGTTTCACTCAGGTCAGTGCCATGACCTCCCTGCACATGTGGGGAATGGATTCCCCATGGAATTTACCTACCACAATCTCCAATGGTTCATTCACTTTTTGTGCCCCTCCTGCCTCCTACATGGTTTGCCTCTGCAGCAGCCTATTATGTCCTAGGAGACAGAAAGGAAAAATAAAAAAACAGAGGAAAAGGTTTGTTTCCTGCTTGGCAGGGGGTTGGACTCGATGGCCCTTGTGGTCTCTTCCAACTCTATGATTCTATGATTCTATGTTACAGGTGGGAAATATAAAAGTTATGATGCTGGAAGATGAGCTCCTCAGGTCGGAAGGCGTCCAACAAGCTACTGAGGAAGAGCGGAGGACAAGGACAAGTAGATTCAGAACTGATGAAGCGGCTGGGCCAAAGCCGAAAGGTCGCTCACTTGCGGATATGTCTGGAAGCGAAAGGAAAGTCCAGTGCTGTAAAGAAAAATATTGCATAGGAACCTGGAATGTAAGAACCATGAACCTTGGTAAGCTGGATGTGGTCAAAAATGAGATGGCAAGAATAAATATTGACATCCTGGGCACCAGTGAACTAAAATGGATGGGAATGGGCGAATTCAGTTCGGATGACCATCATATCTACTACTGTGGGCAAGAATCCCGCAAAAGAAATGGAGTGGCGCTCATAGTCAACAAAAGAGTGGTGAAAGCTGTACTGGGATGCAATCTCAAAAATGATAGAATGATCTCGATACGAATCCAAGGCAGACCAATTCTATGAAGACTTACAACACCTTATAGAAATGACACCAAAGAAGGATGTCCTTCTCACTATAGGGGATTGGAATGCTAAAGTAGGGAGTCAAGAGATAAAAGGAACAACTGGCAAGTTTGGCCTTGGAGTTCAAAACAAAGCAGGGCAAAGGCTAATAGAGTTCTGCGAAGAGAACAAGCTGGTCATCACAAACACTCTTTTCCATCAACACAAGAGACGACTCTACACGTGGACATCACCAGATGGGCAGCATCGAAATCATATTGATTATATTTTATGCAGCCAAAGATGGAGAAGCTCTATACAGTCAGCAAAAAACAAGACCTGGAGCTAACTGTGGCTCAGATCATCAGCGTCTTATAGCAAAATTCAAGCTTAAACTGAAGAAAGTAGGAAAAACCACTGGGCCGGTAAGATACAATTGTGGCGATCACACAGGGTCCCCGGACGTTCGACAGTCTATTGATCCCTGTGCCACCACTGTGATTGCCTCTTCACTGCCACCAACCCATTTCTCCCGGGTACACACGGAGTCCAGACAGTTGTTAACATTAACAAATAATCAAGTTTATTTGTATAAGCATGAACAAGTAACAACTTCATACTGATTATTCCAACTATGTGACTCCACCTAACAATTCCTCTCACTCTCTCACAATACAGCTCGACCAACCCACAGACTTATCCTCCCTCTTACTTCTCCAACTCCCAACCCTCAACTGACAACTAACTTCCACACACCTCCAACTCTAACTTTTACTCCTCCCCTTGCGTTCCCACTGGCCAATCACATCACACTCATTTAACCCTTTCCTTATGACCCACCTAGGAGGCAAACGCCACATAAATCTAAATCAAATCCCTTATGAATACACAGTGGAAGTGAGGAACAGGTTTAAGGATTTAGATTTGCTGGACAGAGTGCCTGAAGAACTATGGATGGAGGCTCGTAACATTATACAGGAGGCAGCAACTAAAACCATCCCAATGAAAAGGAAATGCAAGAAAGCAAAGTGGCTGTCCAACGTGGCCTTACAAATAGCGGGGGAGAGAAGGCAAGCAAAATGCGAGGGAGATAGAGAAAAATACAGGAAATTGAATGCAGATTTCCAAAAAATAGCAAGGAGAGATAAGAAGGCCTTCTTAAACGAGCAATGCAAAGAAATAGAGGAAAACAACAGAATGGGAAGAACCAGAGATCTGTTCAAGAAAATTGGAGATATGAAAGGAACGTTTCATTCAAAGATTACCATAATAAAGGACAAAAGTGGTAAGGACCAAACAGAAGCAGAAGACATCAAGAAGAGGTGGCAAGAATACACAGAGGAATTATACCAGAAAGATATGGATGTCTCGTACACCCCAGGTGTGGTTTGCTGACCTTGAGCCAGACATCCTGGAGAGTGAAGTCAAATGGGCCTTAGAAAGCACTGCTAATAACAAGGCCAGTGGAAGTGATGATAATCCAGCTGAACGATTTAAAATTTTAAAAGATGATGCTGTTAAGGTGCTACACTCAATATGACAGTAAGTTTGGAAAACTCAGCAGTGGCCAGAGGATTGGAGAAGATCAGTCTACATCCCAAGCCGAAAGAAGGGCAGTGCCAAAGAATGCTCCAACTATTGCACTCATTTCACACGCTAGCAAGGTTATGCTTAAAATTCTACAAGGCAGGCTTAAGCTATATGTGGACCGGGAACAAAAACAAAAAATCATTCCAATGACAAGGAAATGCAAGAAGGGGAAGAAATGAAGGTAGTGAGAGATTTTACTTTCTTGGGCTCCATGATCACTGCAGATGGTGACAGCAGCCACGAAATTAAAAGACGCCTGCTTCTTGGGAGAAAAGCAAAGACAAACCTAGACAGCATCTTAAAAAGCAGAGACATCACCTTGCTGACAAAGGTCCATATAGTTAAAGCTATGGTTTTCCCAGTAGTGATGTATGGAAGTGAGAGCTGGACCATAAAGAAGGCTGATCGCCAAAGAATGGATGCTTTTGAATTATGGTGCTGGAGGAGACTCTTGAGAGTCCCATGAACTGTAAGAAGATCAAACCTCTCCATTCTGAAGGAAATCAGCCCTGAGTGCTCACTGGAAGGACAGATCGTGAAGCTGAGGCTCCAATACTTTGGCCACCTCATGAGAAGAAAAGACTCCCTGGAAAAGACCCTGGTGCTGGGAAAGATGGAGGGCACAAGGAGAAGGGGGTGACAGAGGACGAGATGGTGGGACAGTATTCTCAAAGCTACCAACATGAGTTTGACCAAACTGCGGGAGACAGTGGAAGATAGGAGTGCCTGGAGTCCATGGGGTCACGAAGAGGCGGACACGACTAAACGACTAAACAACAACAAGTTGCTTTGGGAGACGATAATCAGGCATAGCCCAGTTCTGTGAATCTTGGAGGGGGGTGAGGCATCTGGGTTTTAGCAAAACAGTGGTACCTCGGGTTAAGAACTTAATTCGTTCTGGATGTCCATTCTTAACCTGAAACTGTTCTTAACACTTTAGCTAATGGGGCCTCCGCTGCCGCCGCGCAATTTCTGTCCTCATCCTGAAGCAGAGTTCTTAACCTGAGGTACTATTTCTGTACAAGCCAAGCCCTGGCTCCATGGCTCACCTGAGTTAAGAGAATTCTCTTGCCTCCAAGTTGGGAGAGACCCCCTTTTTCAGCATTGAACGGCCACATGCTGAGAGGAATGGCGGCTGTGCTGCTGCTTCTAAGTCCAGCTCAGCTTCAGCCCCCCCCTCATGCCCCCTTCTAGAACCAACCGCTCTCAACCGACTCTCACCTGCCCCACTTTCAAACCTCCTTTCCAAGCCTCCTTCCATCTTCCGTCTCCACCAGAATTCCACTCTCTCTCTTCCCCCTCCCTCCCTGCTTGACATTCCCTTTGGAATTGTAATAGCATCACCTCACAATAATAATATTGCCACTCATCTCCTCTAGGCCTCCTACCTTGAGAATCCATCTTTCTCTACCATTTCTCACTGTCATCTGACAGGCATCCCCCTTTCAGGGCACTATAAGGCTTGCTTGCAAAGCAGCACTTTGCGACATCAGCGGGCAAACAGGGACCAGGCTGCTGGGTTGACCGGCAGCTGAATGAAGAAAAATAAAACCAGGGGGGTCAAAGTGTGCTGGGATGAGGCCACCGTGGGTCAGGCCGGAGGGGGCTGCTGGGGTGTGTGGATGTGCCTCCCCTTCATCTGCATCTTGCTCCCCCACCCGTTCCTTCAGCTGCTTGAGAGAATCATAGCATGGTCGAGTTGGAAGGGATGCCAAGGGTCATCTAGTCCAACCCCTGGCAGTGCAAGGATCCTGCCCACTGCCAGCCCCTGGCTGGGCTCCACACTCCCACCACCTGCTGGATGCACAGACCCCTTGCCATTCTGCATGGGGTGGGGAAAGGGGAGAGAGAGATGTTTTGCTTCCTGTCCCTCCGGACATGGATATGAGAGCCCTGTCAATATCTCAAGGGCATCACAGGGAGGAAGCTTGTCTTCTCCTGCTCCAGAGGCCCTCAGGACCTGAAGCCTTGGCTTCAAGTGACCAGAAAGGAGATTCCAACTCCAGGAAGAACTTTTTGACAGCAAGAGCTGTTTGACAGTGGGAGGAAATCCCTCGGAAGGCCGTAAGACTCTCCTTCCTTGGAGGTTTTTCAGCAGAGCTTGGACAGCCATCTGCCATGGGCTCTTGAGCTGAGATTCCTGCATTGCAGGGGTTGGACTAGATGACCCTGGGGTCCCTCGCAACTCAACAATTCTAGGATCCTCTGATTTAAAGTGCATCCAGTGAGCATTTAAAGCACATGACGTCCCCCAAATGATCCTGGGCATTGCAGATTCCCTCCCAGAGAGGCCAGTGTGGTTTAGTGGTTAAGAGCGGTGGACTCGTAATCTGGTGAACCGGGTTCGATTCCCCACTCCTCCACATGCAGCTGCTGGGTGACCTTGGGCCAGTCACACTTCTCTGAAGTCTCTCAGCCCCACTCACCTCACAGAACGTTTGTTGTGGGGGAGGAAGGGAAAGGAGAATGTTATCCCCTTTGAGACTCCTTAAGGGGGAGTGAAAGGTGGGATATCAAGTCCAAACTCTTCTTTTTCTCCTCCTCCTCCTCCTCCTCCTCATAGACCTGCAAATCCCAGAAGCCCTAACAAACTACAATTCCCAGGATCCTTTGGGGAAGACACCTGCTTTTTAGAACAGAGAGGAGAACCTGCAGCTGACTTCCCCCAATTTCCTAGGAACCAGGAACGGGAAGTTCAAGTGCTTCTAAGAGGATGACTTCACAGAGCAGGGGGGATAAAATATTGCTCCAAAAGTTGGCTGCCTCCCCTGGATGTACATTTCCAAAATAGAAGATGAAAAACAAAATTCAGCAAGAGTGTTGTGCAGGCTCCTATTTGTTATGTGCAAACAGCTTTAGATACCTATGAGGTCCATAAATTACCATGTAGCATATATTCAACACAAAAAGCAGTGGCAATTTGTTGTTGACAAAGGACAGCTGGACATATAAAGGGCCCCATTACCTTCAGTATCTTAGGGCCTCATCAAACCTAAATCCGGCTCTGCATTGGACGTTCGGCTTCCAAAAAACGTTCGCAAACGAGAACACTCACTTCTGTGGTTGCGGCAATTGGGAGCTAAAGCATTCGAGTTGCAAGGCATTTCAGATCCAAGGTACAACTGTATGTTCTTCTAAAGTTTTTTTAAAAAATGCTTTCAGCTTTAGGTCTTTGCTGAATGAAATGGTCTTAAATAGATGCCGTGAGCTATCTTGAGCAGTTGTGGAAAGATTTTGAGTATTTCAAATAAACAAACGGCAGTGAGTGAAGCCATCAGTACGATCAGTCCTGAGACCAAAAGACTCTGCAATACTCCCAAATTTATGTCAGGATAATACTTCCTAGGGCTGAGCCTTCAAATCTGCTCACATGTTGCAGTGCTAAACACATTGGCAATGAAATGTATTTTTAACCAATTCTATGTAGGAAACCCCCCAATAGTGAGCCCACCTACTCCTACCATCTGGAACTAAAGACCTGGGTTTTCAGATCAGAGGATAGGACTTCAGGTCTGGTTTCCACTTCTGCTCCTTTCCTTTTTTCTTGTTGAAAACAGCATCTTCCAGTATTCCAGTTGCTGGTTGTGGTCCTACCCTGTCTTTTCTCCCCCACCTTTAGCACATATATTCTCAGTGGAGGAACCGGCTTCATGAGTCACGGTTATAAGCCGGTTTATTACAAAACCGACTAAGAATGTGTTTTTAAACAAAGATCTCTGCTTGGAATGTGGGGATAAGGAGAGATGCTTTGAAAGTGAAGCAAAACTCAGCCGTTCTCCCAGCACTGAGGCTCAGCCACATGGAGACTAATACTGTACATAAGATTACTGTTGTCGGCTTCATGTTGCATTTGTGATGTTCTATCATGTCATTGTTATTTATTGTTTGTAAGCCAAACTGTCAGGGGTCCTTTACCAAGCCTCAGCACCACTGCCAAATAAAAAGGTCCTCTTCCTCCCAGCCACCTTTCTGGCTTCACCTGGAAGAAAGGGGTTGTGGGTAGAGCTTCCCAAGGAGAAGATCATAAGAGGCGCTCTTGCAAGGTGAAGCAATCTCTGAGATTCACCCTTCTTCTAGTTTTGATGCTGGCTTCTTAAAGAGACTCCACCTCATTACCCTGCTGCTGGAATGCTAATGCTTCTTTGGCTCTGTGTCATGGGGGCCTGAGAGGATGGATTAGATATCATTTGCGAAGTGCTTTGAAGATGAACTTCACTGTATAAACATGGAGCATTACTAGTGTCCTTTAAGCAGCTCCCATCCATCAGAATCCCATTTCCAGTGTCATTTTATTTTATTACATTTTTTCCTGATGCGCTGACATTCCTGCCATAATCTGATTTTCATTAGCTGTGATGTACTACAGAGATTTGGACTTCTAACATTCACCAGCATTTGTTACCATAAGTGTTACCACAAGTGAGCATTGCTTACATGCTGGGAGGAAGGGAGGGGAGAATAGCTTGACTTCTGGTCACAGAACAGCTCTTAAAAAGTTGTCGTTGTGTGCAGGGTTATGTTGCAGGAAAACTCAGCTGCAGTTCTCAGGAACGATTCTGGGGCATGAGCAACCAAAACTATCTTCTCCCAGACCTGTTGCAACAGAGCCAGGTTTCGAATTGTTCAGCAAACCAGCTGAAAGTTGCTCAGAACCACTTTCCGGAACCACAGAGCAAGCCTATTCCCAACAAGGTAAATGTCACATATTATGACAATAAACAAACTGAAATGCAATCCTTCCTTTGAGATTCAAACTTCTCTGAATTATATGATGCAGTTCTCCAATCAAAAAAGCATACACACAAAAAATGCACATTGTAATGAAAATAACATACAAAACTACTAGGGGGAAATGCCTTGCAAAAATGTGTAATAAGAGAAGTTGTGTGCAAAAATTCATATCTCAGGATAGTTGCGCTGGCTTGACCCTGTGATTGAGGGGGACTAGCACCACCAATGTGCTGACGTCATGTGCAACATGCTCATGCTGTGTGTATATTCCGCATGACTTGCTGACATCATTTGCGCATGCCGCCTGGCATATTATGCACATGCTGCGCAAGTTATGTGAGCATGTCGCACAACGTGACTATTGAGTTGTTGATGTTTTTGTTAGTTTTAGATGTCCAGCAATGTCTAAAATGTCATATATTTTGAAGCCCTGTAGTAACTCTGTTTTATCCTGAGGGGTGATAGATATTGGCCATTAGCATTCCATTGCATCTTGCCAGAAGTTTTGGTCTGCATTGCTACGGATCTGCAGGGAGGCTGTGCCAGTTACTTGAGGTTGTTATACGTTCCAAATTAAAGGAAAGCATTTATGTTCATTTACTTCAGTCTTCTCCTTTCAGCTGTTTTGGAAGGGAGATTTAATGGTGAATCATGTGTGTCTGTGTGGTGGTGAAGAGAAATAACCTGCCCAACACATGTTATTGCTGTTTAATTTTTATAGATGTGAAAGAACTAGATTTATCTACCCTTTGTTTTTGTTTTCCTTTCCAATGAAGCTTTAGAGTACAATCCACTGCTAATCATCCAGATTTCTAATAGTTAGATCCACTTCCACCTTCTAGAATCAGAGAGTCATAGAAATGTAGAGTTAGAAAGCACCACAATGATCATCTAGTCTAAATGCAGGAATCTATTTGCCCAACATGGGGCTTGAACCCATCAACCTGAGATTAAGGGCCACATGCTCTACCAACAGAGCTACCCCAGCTGGAACTTCTACACACCTTCTATTCCAGACCCCTGATAAGTACCCAGTCTTACTGGATGTCTGGAAGGGGTTTCAGAGCAGTGGGCCAGATTCTACTACTCACTCAACTAGGGCTCTGGTCAGATCTACTGCTCCTTCCCATATTACCCCACTTTCTTCTTCACAGCCTAGGTGGCTTTCTAGTAGCATTGGCCGCAGAGTATCTTAGTGCAGCAACCCAGCAGAATGCAATGTACATAAACTCTGCAGTGGTACCTTGGTTTACGAACAGCCCTGTTTGGGTTACAAACTTCCACAAAACCAGAAGTCTATGAACTTTATCTCAGTCTAGGAACGGAATCCGAATGGTGGAAGGGCACCGGCGGTGGGAGCCCTCATTAGGGAAAGCGCAGCTTCAGTTTAAGAACGGGCTTCCGGAACAGATTAAGTTCGTAAACCGAGGTACCACTGTAATTAAGTTGTGGTATCACTTTCAAAGCAAGGTTTTAGCTTCGTTTGGGGTTTTTTTAAGGAGGGTGTTGAAGTAGAACCATCCATCCCAGAGACAGCAGCCTGTCCCAACCCTGGGCCTCCAGATCTTGTTGGACTACAACTCCCATCATCCCTGACCCTGCTGTCTTAAGAATTATGGGAGTTGTAGTCCATCAGCATCTGGGGGTCTAAGGCTGGGAAAGGTCACTGTATAGTATACATGCAGCACCATCAATGCAGTCGGTTGTGATTAAGTTCCTTTGTTTCATCTTAATTTTTTTCCCCCATTTTAGGCACCGAGCACTAACAACACCCCCTCAAAAAATAGTTCCTCATCTACGACATCATTCACATCATTCATAGATCCTAGGCTTTTACAAATGTCACCTCCTTCAAGTCCAACTGGACCAAACTGTGGTTCACGTGAGTACAGTTTCTTTTATTGCAGAACATGCCATATTTGCCTCTTTTGGAGGGGAGGAGTGAAATTGTGTCCTCCCTTAAAGAGTTGCGGTGAGACCTGGAGACTGGCCACCTGTGTTGTGGGTGGGTAAGATTGGTCAGCCACAACACCCAATTGGTAGGTCCCTCGTTGCTGGGTGTAATCTGGCCAATGGGGTGCAGTCCAAATGGATCGAGGGATCTATATATGCCCATGCACGT
This sequence comes from Podarcis vaucheri, assembly GCF_965113315.1. Lineage (NCBI taxonomy): Eukaryota > Metazoa > Chordata > Lepidosauria > Squamata > Lacertidae > Podarcis > Podarcis vaucheri. The sequence continues at coordinate 10,312,890 of NC_138758.1, read as the reverse complement.
GGCCCAGAGCTTCCTCTTTCGGCTCGTGTATTAGGAAACACCCGCCCACCTCTCCCTACTTTTCAGGCTGTGCGCTTCACCTTGCTATGCCGTCGTGTGTCGTCTGTCGTTGGGACAGGGGCACAGCAGCAATTTTCCCCACTTGGCTGATTGGCTGTTGCCATTTGGGTTTCACCTGCCGCATAGCAAATCGTCACAACTTTTAAGGTTGTGGATAGTCTCTGGTTCAGGTGACAGGGATGGGGGAATGGTCTCGCCATCCCTATGCGAAGGGTATTCCATTAAAGGAATCCAGGGACTCAACTTGGTTTGGTCAACCCCTGAGAGGGGGTTGTGCCCATGCCTGAGTCCAGGGGGACATCTGGGTGGTGGAGATAGCCTGTTCCCGGCTTTCCGCTTATCCAGGTGTTCAGCCTTGGCTGACCTATGCTTGTGCCCTGGGTCAGCGCTATCTGCATGGCAGGGAGCTAGTCCTCAGTGGTAGCATTCGCTTGTAAATGACGGTTTTCCATAATCAGGTGACTCTTACTTTGCTTCTCCCCTGGCGCTGGTGGAACAAACCACAATTCCTGAGTAGGGATAAGGGAGAAATTCAGTTTGGTTGCACATCTAAAGATGAACTTACCTAATTTGCACTTTCTGAAACAATGCACGAACCAAAGCAAAGGCATCCTTCATAATGTGCCCTTCTCCAAATTTTACAAAGCAGGACTCCAGTCAAGCAATGTGTACAAAAATACACATATGAACAACAAAAGTGTGCATATAAATGCATATATTAGTGAAAACAACATACAAAAATGCACTACTTATGGTGGAAGTTGCTTTGAAAAATATGTACATTAGGCAAAAATGCATACAAAAAGGTGTATATCAGGACTAAACTGAAATGTTGTCTTTTAAATCACAAACTGATGTGGAAATGTAGAGAACTGAACTTAAGATTAGAAAGATGAGAAACTGGGAGAAACTGAAATTGACATAGTCACCCATCCGAATCCCGGTCTCAGTCTTACAAGGATCATGGCTTGCTCCACTCCAAGCAAGGGTGGACATGGGTCTTTCAAATTTATGCATCACCAATATTTGATTCCCCCTGCACCTCCTGCCTACTGTACTGCTCAGTTCACTACATCATAGTTGCAACACCCTGGAGAACTCCCTAGGCCCAGTGCCCAGTGCGACAGAACTGGTCACACTACTCTAAACCATCTCTACTCCAAGCCAAACTTCGGTTTTGGCTTCCCATTCATGGTTTATTCAAGTGAACCACGAATGGTAAACCATTATGTATGGTTTTCCATGACCTGCAAATTCGCCTGGTAGAAGAAGAAGAAGAAGAAGAAGAAGAGGAGGAGGAGTTTGGATTTGATATCCCGCCTTTCACTCCCCTTCAGGAGTCTCAAAGCGGCTAACATTCTCCTTTCCCTTCCTCCCCCACAACAAACACTCTGTGAGGTGAGTGGGGCTGAGAGACTTCAGAGAAGTGTGACTGGCCCAAGGTCACCCAGCAGCTGCATGTGGAGGAGCGGAGACACGAACCCGGTTACCCAGATTACGTGACTACCGCTCTTAACCACTACAGCACACTGGCTCTCCCAGCAGGCAAGCACCTTATTTACTTAGATAATTCTTTGTTCTTTGGGCTGAATACACTGGTCTGTCACATTTTCTGGTGCCAATATGGAATGTCAGTGCATAGGGAATACCATGCAAATAGTTGCTTCAAAGGAATGACTTTTGTCAAGACTGACAAAACTCCCTGTACCCCACCTGCTCTGATCCTAAACATTATCAGGCTCCTTCCAGTAGTTGCTATTTGTATTTTTAAAATGTGCACATTAAATGCAAATGAATAGCATCACTTGTGGTCTGGCCCTTAGGTCACATCCACACCATAAATTTAAAGCAAATGCTCTCTCACAAAGCTATAGTTCGCAGCATCATTAGCAAGCCACGGCTCCCTGGATTCCTTGGAGGAAGCAATGTGCTTTAAATGTATATTGTGGATGTGACATATTAGATGTCATTCAAAAAGAGATTAGAAATCCTTCTTTCATGAGGGGCACACTTAGAGTGTGGGGCACAGTTGCCTCACAAGCCATGTGTTGTGCAAGAAAACATAACAATCGTTTTATAAAAAACTCTCTGCTTCTCTTCCCCAGCATCCAGTGTGAAACCAGAGCCCACCAGCAGGCAAAACGCAAGGAAAGGCTCGGTGGTCAACGTGAACCCCACCAATATCCGGCCACAGAGTGACAGCCCAGAAATCCGCAAATACAAAAAGAAGTTCAACTCTGAGATCTTGTGTTCCGCATTGTGGGGTAAGAAAGTTTATCTGAAGCAGGAATAGATGGCTTGCGATTCTGAGGTTCTTGGAGGCTTGTTCAGATCTTTAAAAAATATAGGGGGAAGAGCCAAAGCACCCTGGAAGAGCACTTACTTTGCATGATCCTGGGTTCAATCCTCAGCATCTCCAGGTAGGAGTGGGAAAGACTTTCACCTGAAACCCTGGAGAGCTGCTGCCAGTCAGTGTAGCCAATATTGCAGCAAGATGGACCAATAGCCTAACTCATTGCAAGGCAGCTTCCTATGTTGCTATTATTACTTGTTAGATTTATATACTGCTCTTCATCAAAGGGCCACAGGGTGGTTCACAGAATAAAGTACCGGATAAAAACAAGTATATAATTAAAACACAACAGCAAAGCCATAGCCTCCCCCTTCCCACAGACACATTTAAAATATTCATCAACCCAAGGCCTGGTTAAAAAGGAACGTTTTCGCCTGGCACCTAAAATATATATAATGAAGGTGCCTGGTGAACCTCCCTGGGGAGAGCATCCCACAAACAGGGAGCCACCACAGAAAAGGCCCCATTCTCATGTTGCCACCTTCTGGACCTCTCTTGGAAGAGGCACACGAAGAAGGGTGAACACAGAGTCCAGAACGGTTTATATGGGAGAGAGGCGGTCCTTGGGGTATTGCAGTCCTGTTTCCGTTCCCATTCACCCTGATTGTTGAGTCGAAGTGTCCTGGAATGCAGCTGGACCACTTACTAGCAAGGCAAGATCAGCAGTAAAGCATCAGAGGAGCTGTCCAAAAGGAGATGTTGCTTGAGCAACAGCTAGGTAGCAACTGAGTTTTTGTAACCCAGTCTTACCCATTTCTGGAGCATCAGTAGGGACCTGGTCTAGAGCATGTGTCAGTTTTTTGCTTCTTTCTGCCTCTCAAGTCATGCCCAGAGATGGGAGGTCTTGTGATACCAGTACATTTTCTGTCCTGGGCAGTAACTTGAGCCCATCACTTTCTGAAGTGGAGAACACTCTGCAACAGAAATCCTGGAAGGGGTGTTGGAAGGTTTGCAGGATTGCAGTCTTGTGGCATCCACCAGCGCATCCCAGCTACCATTGGTCTTAGAATGTACTATGATCCTCAGTGCCATTCTCTGCCTCTGAGCTGGCCTTGACATGAAGCCCAGTTTCCTACATCTGAGTGTGATATGCCGAAATGCTGGATGGACTGCACCACCTGTCATTTAAAGATCCATCCTCATTATTGATGCCTTAGCTCCCCATCAGCTTTAACTTTCCATCTTCCTGACACCAGGCAGTACGACGACAAGCTCCATGGAGCTGATACAATATTTTACCCACACCTCCTGCCTTGATTCGAGCCTTAAATGAGAAACAAAATAAATGAATGAAATGCCGGAAGAAATTATCCCAGGAAATGTAGATTTACAGTTTACAGCTCTCTGGGTTTCATGTGATGTATGTTTGGAGGAGGCCAAGATTTTAAATTAAGAACAGAGCACCATAGCAAAGCTGGTAATGATATGTGTGCTGAGCTGGAGAGCGCTACGTTCTTACCAGCCCATTGCTAGCATTCCGCTGCTTTTTCTCTCTTTTTTTGTGCTGCGTAATACCTTATGCCATCTCATTATTTCCGCCAGGAACACTTCGATAAGAAACCTTATCAAACATGGCAACCAAATGGAAGCCTCGCCCGTTGAGTGTCAGCCCGAATCCGCAATCCCCTCAGCACTTCTGCTGGCTTGAAAACAATTTAACTGTAGACACATACTTGAGGGTCTCTCCCAGAGAAATTTTGCAAGTCTTGTTTAACTTCTTAGGATGTTTCTCGAGAATGGGTACCCAACTCCAAGTGACATTTCATGACAAATCTATGGGAACTCAAAAATTGTTACCTTGCAATGGTCCCTTCTCTCCCCACAAAAGCTAACTGGCAGAGCAATCCTAACCATGCCTACTCAGAAGTAAGTCCTATTGAAGTCAGTGGTACTTAATCCTAGGTACATGGGTTGGGATGACCGACATAAGCCTTAAATGCCACATATTGGCTGTTCCCCCAGGGTCTTGACTTAGGCCATCACTCTGTGGATTATCACTGAGCAGTGACCCAAAAATTGGAATTTTATGTCATTGTCTCTCCTCTGTGGAATGTCATTCATGAAGCATCGTCCATCAGTTGCTTCAGACATCTTGTGAAGGCATCTCTTTCTGCCTAGACTGTTCCTGACCCATGAAATTGAACCCTGCTATTTCCGAAATCATCTTTTTACTTTTTAAAATCTGTTTTCATAGTGCCGTTTTGCAGCTTTTATGACACTTTGATTGTTTCATATCACTTTTACTTGCCATTTGGAAATGTTTAGATATTAAGTTGTATGTTTGTTAACAAAATTTACACACTGCTTGATTGTAAAAAAAAAAAAAAGAACACCCTCAAAGATAAAACTATAAAATCAGGAAAAATGGCAATGCATTAAAAGTATGTTTGTTAACAAAATTTACACACTGCTTGATTGTAAAAAAAAAAAAAGAACACCCTCAAAGATAAAACTATAAAATCAGGAAAAATGGCAATGCATTAAAAGATGCAAGAAGTTAAAATACTAAAACAGAATAAAATTCACACCAGCGTTTCTAAGAATTTGGGTAGGCTTATCTAAACATGAATATATATTTTTAGCAGGCGCCAAAAAGAGTACAGTGAAGGCACCAGCTTGGTCTCAATAGGCAGGGAGTCCCAAAGTGCAAGTGATGCCACACCAAATGAGTTCCTACAAATGCAGAAACGGTATCATTTGGCACCTGCAATGCCAATTCCACTGATCTGTCATTTGGGTGCATGTGGAGTAAGGCAGTCTTGTAGGTAAACTGGTCCCTATTAAATGCTTTTTGTTGTTGTTGTTTAGTTGTTTAGTCGTGTCCGACTCTTCGTGACCCCATGGACCAAAGCACGCCAGGCACTTCTGTCTTCCACTGCCTCCCGCAGTTTGGTCAGACTCATGTTGGTAGCTTCGAGAACACTGTCCAACCATCTCGTCCTCTGTCATCCCCTTCTCCTTGTGCCCTCCATCTTTCCCAGAACCAGGGTCTTTTCCAGGGAGTCTTCTCTTCTCATGAGGTGGCCAAAGTATTGGAGCCTCAGCTTCACGATCTGTCCTTCCAGTGAGCACTCAGGGCTGATTTCCTTCAGAATGGAGAGGTTTGATCTTCTTGCAGTCCATGGGACTCTCAAGAGTCTCCTCCAACACCATAATTCAAAAGCATCCATTCTTCGGTGATCAGCCTTCTTTATGGTCCAGCTCTCACTTCCATACATCACTACTGGGAAAACCATAGCTTTAACTATACGGACCTTTGTTGGCAAGGTGATGTCTCTGCTTTTTAAGATGCTGTCTAGGTTTGTCATTGCTTTTCTCCCAAGAAGCAGGCGTCTTTTAATTTTGTGACTGCTGTCACCATCTGCAGTGATCATGGAGCCCAAAAAAGTAAAATCTCTCACTGCCTCCATTTCTTCCCCTTCTATTTGCCCGGAGGTGATGAGACCAGTGGCCATGATCTTAGTTTTTTTGATGTTGAGCTTCAGACCATATTTTGCGCTCTCCTCTTTCACCCTCAATAAAAGAATGCTTTTAAATGCCTTTAGAGAAATGCAAATAACCCCCCCCCCAAAAAAAAAACCCCACCCAAATTAATTAAATATAAACAAAAAACAAACATAGACCCCTGCAGGATCAGAGCAGCAAACAATCTAGTCCAGGACCCTGATTCTAGTAGTGGCCAACCAGAGACCCACAAAGCAGGACTTGAGGGCAGATTGCTCCACCCCACATCTGCCCCACACCAGGGGTTATTCCCTGGCATGCTACTTCTGAATGAAACTTTCACTAAATATACTTAAATTACCAAAACCAGAATGCCCGTGCACAATAGTGGGGCACCAGCAGGCTCAGGGGAACCCCAAGGTTCTAAATACTTTAGGAGGGGGATCAAGGATCGAACCTCTGTAGAGTTCTCAAAGAATCAGTAGGGTAGCACTATTGTTTGCGGGAGCACATACTGAGTTGGCAAGTCACCGGAAAACAGGATTTATGGCCAAAGGGTAGCTAGATAATATCCAAGTCTTGGCCTTCTTTGAAAGACTGACATACCACAATAGTATGATTAAAGGGATGGCAGAAAAATAGCAAACAGTAATTGGAGGGGTGGCAGAAAAATCACTAATCTGATGTGATTTGGATGCCTTTTCTGGCATATGTCAATAAGAATCGGAATTTACTAGAACCTCCAACAACTTGAGTCGTCAATCTGTGGACGGGTTATATTTTAAAAGTGCCCTCTTCCTGGTGGACAAACGAGAGATTTACTAAGGGGGGGGGGAATGACTCAAATTGACAAAGAGTAGTTTGACTCACAATATGTGCATTGTAAGACCCATATGATAAGATGCCTCCGCTAGCTTAGTTCAGTTTTTGTTAACACTGCTTTCCTTGTTATCGAAACCCAATCAAAATCATTTGGGGTCGGAGTGGAACAGCCCCCAAACAGTCTAATGGGGACTGAGCATAATCAGTGACCATGGAATGCTCTCTATTGAGATGGAAAGAAGGGGGGAAGAGAATGGAGCTTTCTGGGAAAGGTTACAGCTGGCTGGCACCCTGAACAGGAACAGGCCACACTGCAACATTATGGCCGTGCACACACTCCCATTAAATCTGCATCCAGTGCACTCTCACTGCTGGTTTGGTAAGTGGCATACACACAACATTAGCTGCATCCATATCTGTCCTGCCATTTCAAGTTACAAGAAGGGAGATTCATCAGGAAGTAAGAGCTTTTCAGCAGTGGAACAGACTCCCTCGGGAGGTTGTGGACACTCCTTCCTTGGAGGTGGGCAGGGTATAAATTTATTATTATTATTATTATTATTATTATTATTATTATTATTATTATCCCTGCATTGGAGGGGGTTGGACTAGATGACCCTCAGGGACCCCTTCCAACGATTCTCTGATTAGTATTAAATGCTGTGTTGTGATGGACTTCCCCACCAAAACCAGCTTCCACAGGAACTGAAAAAACCAACAGCCTTGCTGTGCTTAAAGGCAGTAATGTGTGCACAGGCTACGTTGCAGGTCCCACCTGTCTTGAGTAAGAGCTGTTGAATACCAATATAGTAACCAAAGTGCTGTTCCATCCATTCACTCTCCAGTGAGGAAGTGGTCCAAATTGCCTTTAGATGGTTTATATTGTCAGGATTACTTGCGCTGATTTTGGTGTTCTTCCATATTTTAACAGGGGTGAATTTGCTTGTGGGGACTGAGAATGGATTGTGGCTTCTAGACAGAAGCGGCCAAGGAAGAGTTTACTCATTGATAACCCGGAGGCGGTTCCAACAGATGGATGTGCTCGAAGGACTCAATGTGCTAATTACCATCTCAGGTTTGTTTGGTGCCTAGAACCATCTGACCTACAGTAGGACCAGAAGCAATTACAAAGAAGATTAGACTGCAAATTGAGTTGTAAAAACTCGTCGGCTCCTCCTGATGCTTACAATCCTTGTATCTAGGGCAGATGTGATTCAGGGTGTTTCATTGCCTGCTTAGTATGCAAAGTGGTTTGCAAGATTTATAGAGTACACCAGATACTTAAAACTAGTTTAAAGCTGGCTTCTGAGTCTAACAGCATCAATCTCTCTGTGTTTGTTTCTCTAATGTGGCTTCCATCCCTGCCCTGGAAGCTGATGGCAGCAACCATTAAATTATTCCTCCCTGAGCACAGACTAGGCATGTATATGTCTGATATCAGTGTTCTGAAATTATGGGTCACAGCCACCTTACCCTGGCCATCCTATTCAATCACTGGTACCATCTGAGGGAGTCCTGTTAGCACAACTCACGCCAATAAGAAGAGATGCCTTCAGTCTTATGAGTCTTACTCTATGGAATTCCTTGCCACTAGAAATCAGACAAGCACCATCGCTGCTGAATTTTGGACGCCTGATTAAAACTGTTTTATTTCAGGAGGGCTTTGCATCATGAGTGCTTCTCCGATGCTTTAGAATCTTTTTGTTTGCTTGCATTTCTGAGGTTTTAAGTTTCTGAGGCTTTAAATTTTTGAAAGTTCATTTATGTTTTAAAATTTGCATCTTGTACCTGTACAAGCTCCTTTGACACCTGGGCACTGGGAAGCAGGATATACATTTTTAACATTAATAGTAATGATCATGATGGTGGTAGGTGTGGCTTAGGGTGGATGTGCACTCATGGTTTTTGATGCTAAAAATGAATTTCAAAAATGGTTCTGATAACCATATTTCCATACGAAGTTCTTTTCAAACGTTAGTGATGTGTTGTTTAAATGTGGCACCAGAGGGCGCTGCAGACCTATCCCTGTCCCAAAAAATACCTTGTGGGAAACGAAGCGAAGGAAGAAACCAAATGCTTTGCCGTTTCAGAATGATGTTTTTAATATTGTTCTAATAATGTTTAAAAGGTGGGTTTCGATCCAGCCCTAGACTCTCCACTAAAGTTTTCAAATTATATACAGTACTAACTTTTATGGGAACAAACTGTTAGTTACAGAGTGTACAGACTTCCAGGTTACAAACTGCTCTTTGTCAAAAGCATGGAAAGACAGGTATTAACCCCATCCAGGTGGTTTTTCATGATAAGACCCATAACTCTCCCGTCCGAAGTTATCTCCTATAGCTACAGGAGTGGCCATATTTTTTGTTGTTCTGAACAATGCTGATGCACCACACACAGAGAGATTATGGCTTACGACCAAAAAAGGGGGGGACGACGACTCGCTAAAACAGAATGCCCTCAACTTTAGGGCATGTTTTGAACTGACAAAATCAAAACAGAGTAAATAAGACTTGTTGAAAGATGAAGTAATGGGGCTTCCCCCCCCACACACACACACACAAAATGAGAGCCCATGCTCAATGCTTGCCAACTGAGGGCTACCAAGCACACTCTCATGTATGTATGCATGCACGCACACACAACCCCACACGTGCAGCAGACACACTCAGCACACAGGTAGACCACACAGCAACCATTTACATCACCTTGGAAATAAATACATAGCAACACACCCTCTCTCTGTCCTGCCCTCACATGATATAGGCCAATATACTATAAAAGGTAAAAGGACCCCTGACCATTAGGTCCAGTCGTGACCGACTCTGGGGTTGCGGCGCTCATCTCGCTTTATTGGCCGAGGGAGCCGGCGTAGCGCTTCCAGGTCATGTGGCCAGCATGACTAAGCTGCTTCTGATGAACCAGAGCAGCACACGGAAACACCGTTTACCTTCCCGCCGGAGCAGTACCTATTTATCTACTTGCACTTTGAGGTGATTTCGAACTGCTAGGTTGGCAGGAGCAGCCCGAGCAACGGGAGCTCACCCTGTCTTGGGGATTTGAAACGCTGACCTTCTGATCGGCAAGTCCTAGCCTCTGTGGTTTAACCCACAGTTAACCACACATGCACACAGAAACATAGATGCACCACACATTACAGTTTAAACCACTCCACCCTGCCCAGTGCTGAGATGGGGCAATTTTAATCTCCACCACAGCACTGGGCTGCACGTGAATACAAATCCGGGCTGAAGGTTCACCACCCCTCGCCTTACAGGGTGTTGAGTGAAGGAGCTACTACAAAGTAAACAAAGGAGATCCAACAAACAGATCTGGGGTGCAAAACAGATTGTTTGGAACGTCACCCTGAGCTGCAGTTGTACTAGTGATACTAAGGAACGGTGCCTTTCATAAGGCTCGGCTTGCACAACGAAAGCTTAACTGAAACTAGGATCACGTCTGAGGGCACAGATACACAAGTATTGGTTTATTTTTTATATACGTTCTCACCACAAGGTGGTGCTATTGCTTTACTGTCTGACTGCAATGATCCAAGAACATATATCCATCACTGAGCGTGAGCTTTGCACACAGAAAAACTCTGGCTTCGCTGTCTGACGTCTCTGCTAAAAATGATATTAGTCAAGTAGATATCAGAAAGACCTCTGCCCGAGTCTTTGCGGAAACAGCTGCAAGACAGAGGTTTGGTACGCACACCACAGATTTAAAGCACTCGGCTTCCGTTCCCTCTGCCCCCAAAAAACCCTGGGGACCGTACTTTGGGAATTGCAACTCTGTGAGGGGCAAACCACAGTTCCCAGGATTTTGGGGCAAAGGAAGCTATGTGTTTTAAATGTGTCCTAATGGAATTGTGTTTACGCAGCCAGAATAGGCAATACAGTGGTACCTTGGGTTACATACGCTTCAGGTTACAGATTCCACTAACCCAGAAATAGTACCTCGGGTTAAGAACTTTGCTTCAGGATGAGAACAGAAACCGTGCTCCGGCAGCACGGCAGCAGCAGGAGGCCCCATTAGCTAAAATGGTGCTTCAGGTTAAGAACAGTTTCAGGTTAAGTACGGACCTCCGGAACAAATTAAGTTCTTAACCCGAGGTACCACTGTACTGGCTTGATATTAGGCATCTTTCCTCTTAGTTTAAGATATTACCAACCTCAAAACTACTTCCAGCCAAGTTGGTGGTGTGATACAGCCTTGCACTCCACAGTCATGTAGAGAAGTTAAGTTTTCAAACAGAATTCCTTTTCTATTTCTGCTCCAATAAATTGGCAGGCAAAAAGAACAAGCTACGTGTCTACTATCTATCCTGGCTCAGGAATAAGATCTTGCGGAATGATCCGGATGTGGAAAAGCGACAAGGCTGGGTATCTGTGGGTGACCTAGAAGGCTGCATACACTACAAAGTTGGTGAGTTTTTCCCTTGTGGGCTGCTAATAGCCAATTTTAGCACAATATTTCTGTTGTTGTTGTTAACTCTGTTTCACTTCGAGATCATTAAAATAATGTTTTAGTTTCCTGTTAATAAGAGAATAAGCTATGGAGTAAACCCTGTGCAAATCTAGAGTGGTTGGGGGGCGTCTTGTACGCCTCCTTCCAGCAAAATGGGCCTGCAGGATGGAGATTCCTCACCCCTTCTTTGAGGGCTTATTTGAACACACCAGATTCAGAGGTTGAAACCACTGCGACAATATAGCTATTGTCTACATGAGCAAGATTTCCAAGGCCTTTTATTCAGATCCACATGCTGAAATAGGTCATTTGCGTGTGGAACAACATATACTGCAGACACTGTCAACTAGGAGCAATATCCCATCAAGATTTTGCATTATCACTTCTTACCAGTTTTGATCCTAAATGGTTACATACAGAGGAAATGTTCTTTCATGTGCGGTGGACTTGTAAAAGGGTAAAAGAGTATTGGGAAATGATCCATAAAGAATTGGGGGGGATGTTTAAAAGTACGGCGGTTTTTATTTATATATTTTTATTTTATTTTATTTTTTTATTGTGGTGGGATAAATGTTGAGTTGGGGTGGGGATGAGTTTTATTTTCGTATAATTGTTTTTGGCTTTGCTTTTACTATTTTGTTAGGCTATTGTATAGTTTGTATTGTACTTTTTAAGGGGAAAGGATCAGGGCTGCCTGGGAGTGGGCCTCAGCCAATAGAATGGCTGGGGCAGGTTCCACAGGGGGGGATGTATTGGGACACCCAATCTCAGTGATCACGGGCAGCAGGAGGAGCTATGCTAAGACCAGACCATGTCATTACCAAGGAGGCAGGTTTAGTCGTTGTCTGGGGACTATCCCTGCCTCCGGGTCTGGTCCTGACCAGAAGGATACTGGAATCAGCAAGGGAAACCCACATGGCCTGAAAGTGTTGCTGTGCAATGCCAGGTCAATGATGAATAAAACCACTGCCATCCACGACCTGATTGTGGATGGAGGATTTGACCTGGCATGTGTGACAGAGACCTGGTTGGATGAAGCAGATAGGCCTGTCCTTGCCACTGCTTGTCCACCAGGTTTCTCTAACGCACAGCAACCAAGGCCTTGTGAGCGGGGAGGGGGGGTTGCAGTGATTTTTAGGAAGTCATTAGTTTGCACCAGGCGTCCTATTAGGAAGACCCAGTTCTCTGAGTGCATGTTCTGGAAGTAGGGCAATAGGGGCAGTACAGGATTCCTTTTGGTGTACCGACCTCCCCGCTGCACCAAGGATTCCCTGCCCGAGCTGCTTCAGGTTGTGGCGGATGTTCTCCTGGAGACACCTAGTTTGGTTGTCCTAGGGGATTTTAACATCCATGCTGACAGGACCTTACAAGGGGCCGTTCGGGACTTCGTGGAAAGCATGGTCTCCATGGGGCTGTCCCTAAATAAGTTTGGCCCAACCCATAGCCGCGGACATGCCTTAAACCTGGTCTTCACCTCTATGGATGTTGGTGATCTGACATTAAGTAAAAGTGAAACAAAAGAAGTGCCATGGTCAGATCACTTCCTGGTGCAACTGGACTTCTCCGTGACCCTTCTCCTCTGCAGGGAGGTGGGACCAATTCGGATGGTCCACCCCCGCCACTTAATGGATCCGAATGGTTTCCAGAGAGTGGTAGGGGATGTTGATGGCCTTTCAGCTGTACCCTCTTCAATTGCATGGAGCCCAGACAGCCCCACGGTTTTCCATGGGGCTGAGGGCAATGAAACAATCGCTGAGATGGCTAGAGCACTGGTGGTGGATAACCCATTCTGAAGCTGACAGGACACAGGTTAGAGCTTAATGTCGAGCCTACCAAGTGGTGATGGTAACAGTGAATAGGACCTTCTTCGCCGCCTCTATTGCATCTGCAGAAAACAGCAGCAGGAGCCTCTTTCAGGTGGTTCGCAATCTATCGGAACAACCTGTACCACCGGGGCCTGGTAGGGACCCCAAGATCTCCTGCAATGTTTTTGCAAAGTTTTTTGCAGATAAAGTCGCTCAGATTCAGAAGGAGGTAGACTCCACTGTGGGAGCAGGGCCTGGGTGGGAGAGTACTGTCTAGTCATGTTACATGGGATCAATTTCAATCTGTTACCTCCGAGGATGTGGACAGGCTGCTTGAACAAGTAAAACTGACCACCTGTCTCCTTGATCCTTGTCCATCCTGGCTTATAAAAGCAAGCTGGGAAGGGCTGGGCAATGGGCTCTGTGGGGTGGTGAATGCTTCCCTCTGTGAGGGAGCCTTCCCAGACCTGCTGAAAGAGGCGGTCATTAAACCGCTTCTTAAAAAAACATCTTTAGACCCAGCCAATATGGCCAACTATCACCCAGTCTCAAATCTTCCATTCTTGGGAAAGAATGGGTGATTGAGTGGGTGGTTGCTGAACAACTCCAAGCATGCCTGGAGGATGTGGACCATTTGGATCCTTTCCAGTCGTGATTCAGGCCTCATCATGGGACTGAAACTGCCTTGGTCTCACTGGTCGATGATCTCTGGCGGGCTAGGGACAAAGGTGAGAGCTGTTTCCTAGTTCTGCTGGATCTCCCAGCGGCTTTTGATACCATCGACCATAACATCCTTCCGGACCATCTAGAGGGGCTGGGAGCTGGGAGCACTGTTATATAGTGGTTTCGCTCCTTCGCCCTGGGCTATGTCCAGAAAGTGGGGGGGTAAGTGTTCAGACCCCTGGGCTCTCACCTGTGGGGTGCCTCAGGGTTCTGTCCTCTCCCCCATGCTTTTTAATATCTTTATGAAGCAGCTGGGAGAGATCATCAGGGGGTTTGGGCTGGGGGTTCATCAGTATGCAGATGATACCCAGCTCTACCTCTCTTTTAAATCAGAACCAGTGAAGGCGGTGAAGGTCCTATGTGAGTGTCTGGAGGCAGTTGGAGGATGGATGGCAGATTGAGGTTGAATCCTCAGAAGTACTGTTCTTGGGGAACAGACTGGTGTGGAGGACTCCCTGACCCTGAATGGGGTAACTGTGCCCCTGAAGGACCAGGTGCGCAGCCTGGGAGTCATTTTGGACTCACAGCTGTCCATGGAGGCGCAGGTTAATTCTGTGTCCAGGGCAGCTGTTTACCAGCTCCATCTGGTACACAGGCTGAGACCCTACCTGCCCACGGACTGTCTTGCCAGGGTGGTGCATGCTCTAGTTATCTCCTGCTTGGACTACTGCAATGCGCTCTCCGTGGGGCTACCTTTGAAGGTGACTCGGAAACTGCAATTAATCCAGAATGCAGCAGCTAGACTGGTGACTGGGAGTGGCCGCAGAGACCATATAACACCGGTCCTGAAAGATCTTCATTGGATCCCAGTAAGTTTCCAAGCATAATTCAAAGTTTTGGTGCTGACCTTTAAAGCCCTAAACGGTCTCGGTCCTTTATACCTGAGCATCTCCACCCCCATCATCCAGCCCGGACCCTGAGGTCCAGCACCGAGGGCCTTCTGGCATCTCCCTCACTGCGAGAAGTGAGGTTACAGGGAACCAGGCAGAGGGCCTTTTTGGTAGTGGCGCCTACCCTGTGGAACGCCCTCCCTGCAGAAGTCAAGGCAATAAACAACTATTTTACTTTTAAAAGACAACTGAAGGCGGCCCTGTTTAGTGAAGTTTTTAATGTCTGACACTGTATGGTTTTTAATATTCAGTTGGAAGCCATCCAGAGTTGCTGGGGAATCCCAGCCAGATTGGCAGGGTATAAATAATAGATTATTATTATTATTATTATTATTATTATTACTTCCCAAAAAAATCCAGAGTCCTTTCTGTTGGGGATAATTGAGACTGAAATTCCCAAGTGTCTAAAAAGGTTGTTTATGTATGCTGCTACTGCAGCCTGTCTTTTGTTAGCCCAAAAATAGAAAACAAGTGAGGTCCCAACTAAAGAAAAATGGCAATTTAAGTTTTAAATTGTACGACAGAAAACTTAATAAAATTATATACTAAATGGTTACATAACAATTCTGGTAGAGGGTTCATGACTGTTGTCTCATTCCAACCTCTGATGTGAACCTGAGTGTATGGATAAATTGAAGACTGTGATTGGTCTCGGGATTGAAATATCAGGATAGATAACTATGTAAACATATGAATTCAAGCCATGTAAGGTTATTGTAAGCCAAATTCATTATGTTCAGTATGATATACGGACTTCTTATACAGGTCTACTTGCTTAAATGTCTGGGCTCTGCGTTTGTCGTGACCACCCCTCCCCCTCCCCCTTAGAACACATTGTCTTAATTAATTATTATTTAGCTTGTATCATTTGAATAGTGGTTGCTGTTGTTGTTGGAAAATTGGGTTTTTTAAAACTTGTTCTTCGCACTTTCGCTGTACAAAGAATGATTTAGAGAACCTTTCCCGATTTCTGTGCCTAGTTCATTAGAAAAAGAAAACTATTACTTTTCAGTGAAATACGAGAGGATCAAATTTCTTGTGATTGCTGTGAAAAACTCAGTTGAAGTCTACGCCTGGGCTCCTAAACCATATCACAAATTTATGGCATTCAAGGTAAGTAAATATGAAGAGATTCATACTTGCTTTTCCATAGTATTCTCTACACATGCGCACCCAAAACACACACATGAACAGAGTTCTAATCATGTTCCTGTTTCATCCTGTAATGATAAAAGATCATTGTCTGACAGTTATTGGACTCCCAGTGGCAAATAACCTATGGGATGGCACCCAAATATTTATGTTTGCTTATATTAGTTTTAATAACCTAATTGAATTGAAGTTGCATAAATTTGCATATGAAAGGGAACATGTCTGTATCACAGAAGGCAATGTAATGGAAGGCAGGGGATGGCGTGCCCAATCCAGGCTTTTGTTCCCTTCCTTATATAACTGCTAAACCCAGGTAAGCCAAACATGGCAGAAACTAGTTTAGCACCTAGTCTCTGGCATGTCTTACGCTGCCTTTAATGCTGGACAGGAGTGCTTTCTTGAGGATTCAAGCCAAATACTTAGAATCATAGAACTGTAGAGTTGGAAGACCCTTCTCTGCCTGAAATCCTGGGACTCAGCTACATTTAGTAAAGAAATAGTGATTTGAATGCGCTATAAACATGCAACACAAGATGGCACCAGACAGCAAAAAAAAAAATTAAAACGTGATTTTCCATAGAGATCTTTTTTCATTTTTTATAACTATCCTGTGTCTAGATCCACCTCCTGAGAGCCACTGCCACCGGTTTAGATAGGAAAACAGACTAGCCTGGTAAAAGGCAGATATGTACTGGTGCATTAAAGTTCTTTAAAAAATCAGAATCTTCTGCCTTCTTCATTGACCAGAATGATTTATAATCTCATAATCTCATTGATTAATCAGGCAAAGGTTGCAGCACTACTGCCTAATTTGCACCACGGCATTAAACTGATTTCACTGCCCATTCCCTCTTTCCAGAGAAACTTGAGAACCATAGTTCTGTGAAGGTAGGCTAGAGATTTCAAACAAGAGGCTTTTCTGCATTTTACCAGATTACAGTCTTGGGGATTATTTGGGAGAAGCCATGACAGGAAAGTGGTCTAAGGCTGCTATAAATTTGTAGTGTAGAATGTGTTTGCCCAAACTCACTATTTCTCTCATTCATTTATTTTGATGTGGGGTTAGATAGGGAGCTTTATGGGAACATGAATTCAGCTCACACAACTTGGGCTATGTCATAGAATCATAGAGTTGGAAGGGACCCTGAGGATCATCTAGTCCAACCCTCTGCAGTGCACAAATATGTAGCCTTCCCTTATGGGGATCAAACCTCCAACTTTGGCATTGTAAGCACCGTGTTCTAACCAACTGAGCTATTCCCCATATCCTGTTCTCATAACTCATAGTCCATGACTGCAGTCATTTTTTGTGAAAAGGGATGCAAGTGGCACTGTGGTCTAAACCACTGAGCTTCTTGGGCTTGCCAATTAGAAGGTCAGCGGTTCAAATCCCCATGACGGAGTGAGCTCCTGTTGCTCTGTCCCAGCTCCTGCCAACCTGGCAGTTCAAAAGCACGCCAGAGCAAGTAGATAAATAGGTACCACTGTGGCAGGAAGGTAAACGGCATTTCTGTGTGCTCTGGTTTCTGTCACGGTGTCCCGTTGCACCAGAAGCAGTTTAGTCATGCTGGCCACATGAACCAGAAAGCTGTCTGTGGACTTACGCCGGCTTCCTTGGCCTGAAAGTGAGATGAGCACCGCAACCCCATAGCCGCCTTTGACTGGACTTAACCATCCAAAGGTCCTTTACCTTTATCTTACCTTTGTGGAAAGACAACGGAAAATGCTAATCAGGACTCTTTTTGGTTACATGTTTAATTAACAGTAAGATGCACAGTGTCTGATTCTTCTTTTTGCAGTCCTTCACTTCACTTCACCACAAACCACTGTTGGTTGACTTGACGGTTGAGAATGGACAGAGGTTAAAAGTGATCTACGGCTCACCAGTTGGATTTCATGCTATTGATGTGGACTCTGGCTCAGTGTATGACCTGTACCTTCCCACACATGTAAGATACATCATTCTTTAGGAATCATGACAGTTTGCAGGGGGGGGGCTTCTTCTTCTTCAGCCTATGCAGTTAAAGAGGGTCTCATTGCTATTAATGCCGTGATTATTATCATTATTTGAATTTTTTTTCTAATCTACATTTCCATCCACGTGGGTCCACAGAAGCAAGAAATTCTCAGTTGTTTAACAAGATTTATTGCAATAAATGTAACGAAATTCCAAGTCGTTTGCAATAAATATTAAAGCCATCAACAAGAAACAGTTAAGAATGAGAAATTTTAAAACATTTTAAAATATAATTAAAATTAGCAGTAAAAGGTTCGAACAAGGTAATGTCTACGTGTCTGGATAGAAAAATATTTTAACATCTAGTTTCCCTGTTGATTGTGGCACCATTCAAGATATAAAGAGCTTTATAAATCTAAGTTGGTCCTCTCTGTGCCTGCAGTTTGGGTATTGTTGTTGTTTAATTATTTGATTCATTTATTTATTTATTGGCCATTGCTTTTCTTCCAATATATTGGGGGCAGCACACCCGATTCTCCCCTTCCCACTGACGCAGTTTTCTCCTCTCAACAACCCTGTGAAAGCTTAGGCTAAGAGATAGTGTCTGGCCCAAGTTCAGAGATTTGGGTAGAGATTTGAGCCTAAGCTCCTCTGATATTAGTACACCTACTCCGTTTAATTAATAGAGTGCCATGAGCAAATAATGCTAATGATTTTGCACAGGAAAAATAGAACAGGGAACGGCCCAAAAGGACCTTGTACTCTAAGGCGGCCTGTTATCTTTCCCCCCCTCATTCTTCTTTGGCAATCACTCATAGCCGAGTAAGATTGTCTTCCATGAACACGGTTTTAACAGTGTGTCTGTAAGTAACTGTGGAGGCCAATTCTGGATCCACACGTCCTTCCACAGTGGGGGCATTGGTTTATGGGCAGGAGTTGATCACGGTGAGGGTTTGCCAAACATGCCTTCCTCTTAGCATGTTTCTCCCTTTCATCCTGAGTTTGAGCGTCTTCAAAGTCCATGACACTGTTCTCCAATTGGAGCGCTTGCAGGCCAGTGTTTCCCAGTTGTTGGTGTTTATACTACATTTTTTTAGATGTGCCTTGAGAGAGTCTTTAAACCTCTTTTGTTGACCAACAGTATTACGCTTTCCATTTTTAAGTTCGGAATAGAGTAGTTGCTTGGAAGATGATAATCAGGCATCTAAACACCATGATCAGTCCAAGTTGATGTTGAAGAATAATTGCTTCGACACTGGTGATCGTAATGATGTTGAAGAATAATTGCTTCAACACTGGTGATCTTCGCTGCTTCCAGTACACTGGCATTAGTTTGCCTATCTTCCCAAGTGATGTGTACATTTTTTTGGAGACACCGTTGATGGAATCTTTCAAGGAGTTGGAGATGGCATTTATAAGTAGTCCATGTTTTACAAGCGTGCAGTAGAGTTGGTAGTACAGTAGCTTTGTAAACAAGCATTATGGTTTCCTTCAAATGTCCTGGTCCTCAAACACTCTGCACTTCAATCAGGAGAAAGCTGCACTCGCAAAGCTCAGGTATTGCTGGATCTTGGCATCAATATCAGCCCTTGTGGAAAGATAACTGCCCAGGTAGGAGAAGTGACCGACACTTTCCAACGTTACACCATTGCGTTGGATCTGTGGAGCTGCAGAGGGGTTGTTTTGTGCTTGTTGGTGCAGCACTTTGGTTTTTGGGATGTTGAGAGATAGGGCAAGCTTTTCGTAAGCTTCTGCAAAGATATTTAGGGTGGTTTGGAGGTCATCCTCTGAGTGTGTACACTATATTGTCGTCAGCATACTAAAGCTCTCTGACAGAAGTTACGGTAACCTTACTCAGATTGAAGAGCTTTCCATCTGTTCAATATATGATTTCTACTCCGGGGGGGGGGGAGTTTCCATTTGACAATGTGTGGAATCATGGCAATGAAAATAATGAATAGAGTTGGGATGCTAACACAACCCTGTTAAACACCTGATCCTAATGTTAATGGTTCACATTGAGAGCCATTGTTATCTGTGATTATTGCTGTTGTCAGCACTTGTCGTAGCTCTGGTAAGGAGCCAACGGCGATCTTCAGCTTGGACAATTACATAGTCTAAGAGATGCCACTGGTTCAACCGAGGGTGCCTCCATGATGTTTTAAATTTATTATTTTGTCGAAAGGGTGTGTTAATAAAAACAAGGTTGTGCATTGCGCATATAGTTAATCCCCTGGTAAACCCAAGACATCCTGTTTTGTCTTGTTGTGATCTTGCACAATTTTGCACTGAGATTTCCCCGCCCCCCCAAAAAAAAAAGTTTTGGGGAAGGGCACAATCTCACATGGGTCACCTTTTTTGAGGGGGCACAATCTCGCATAGGTCACGTGACTTACATGAAGATGGTGTCCTGGTTTTTTGTTGCAACCTGTAGGAGGGTATGGGATGAGTGAGTTTTGAGAAGGGTTTGTAAAAAGAGGATGAGAGGTGACACCACATTTTGAGCAGAAGGTGTACAATGGCAAAGGGAAAATGCCAGAGCCTCAGAAAAAATAAATGATGCTGGCTGCAGCAGCCCCCAATTTAATTAGATACATAGAGAAGCAATATTTCCCAGCTCAATGCCCTCAATATGAGAGCTCCCCATGGATGGTTGTGACTATTCTGCTCACTCGTCCACCATGAGACAGAGTGCACTAAAAATATACTTTACCCCCAAGAGTGCAGGAACTTAAATAAGTGTGTCATTCCTGCAGCTGCTGGGATTTGTTCCAGGAAGGGTCCGAATATGAGAGGTTCGCTATATAATTTTCTTCAAGGAGGTTTCTGGAATCAGCATCCTAGGCTTCTTTTAAAGGCAACAGACTAGGTGTAGACATATCTGCGTCTGGCTCCCACTTTCTCTCTCTCTCTCTCTCTCTCTCTCTGTCTTTCGCATCAATTGGTCATGCAAGTAATACCAAGGCAACGCATCAAAATTGCTCTCCGGCTCTGGATACCTGTCCTGGTACTACGGATAGTGGCTGCAGAGACACCAGACTGCATGGCTGGAATGGGTATACTCACTTTGGCAAGTAAAGCATCTGTGGTTCCTTTATGGGTCAAACGTGGCATTGATGTGGCACAGAAATGGATGTCCTTTAAGTTGCATGTGCCTTTGCACTTCATGAAAAGCAATAGGGGAGTTCTGGTGTTTGTTCTCCTTGTGAAAATGCTAATTGCATGGATCTTTCATAATTGAGTTAGATACTCAGGTTAATCCTAGTCCTGGTACCATAGACGGGTTAGGACTGTTTTCAGTATGCGTTTTTATCTCAAGGTTTCTTAAAACAAAGCACAGCCCTCTTTCATGTGCATGTACTACAAATCATTTCTCTCTCTCTCTCTCTCTCTCACTCAGGAAGTGGGCTAGGGGTTTGAGATAAATTGCTTAAAGTTATTTGAATATTTTACAGTATGAATCACAAGGTTTTTCTGAGAGTGAGTTGAATGCATATATTTTCTTCAATGCTGCTTGCTTTTCCTCTGTATTTGTGTGTGTGTGTGTGTGTGTGTGTGTGTGTGTGTGTTTGACATGCTTTGAACATAAGCTTCTGAATGACCTTTGAGCAATATGTGCAGCCTCCCCCAACCTAGATGTTGTTGGGACTCCAGCTCCCATCAGCCCCATCTGCGTCAGGGGTGATGGAATTTGTAGCCAACATCTGGAGCAGACCCAAACAAACAGCACAGATAGAGGAGAATGTAAACATGACTCTTTCTCTGGTTAACAGACCTCTGAGGAGACATTGGCATGAGGGCCTTGATGCCGAGAAAAGGAGATTAACTGTACCCCAACCACCCTTTTATATTTCCCTCATTTAAATGCTTCTTATCTGAACACTGCTATTTGCTTCAGGTGTGTGTAGGAGGCTGCTTGATCGCTCCTTCCTTCCCAAGGCGATTGAGAGAGTTTTCCCACGCAGTAGCCAACTTGACTTGCAGATACATCGACCTTTGTGCAGTGCATCTTTTAAAGTTAGCGCAGGATTTTTTTGAGATAAAATCTATCAGGGCCGAAGGCTAACATGAAATGGGAGCTGGCAATCTCTCCCTCCAAAGTGGAAGAAAGAGGATGAATAATAGGAAATGGTGCTTAGAATAAAATAAATAGTGCTGCACTGTGTATTGAGCTCGTGCTAAATATGACACCCAGACTAGTAAACTGTTCTGTAACAAATCTGCTCCACTTCCCAGTGGGGAGGAGTTGCGGTGGACCGCATGGCCACCCACTCCCCACGGGGGGTGGGGGACACTGTCCCCCGTCGCCTGGGGGATCCCGGCCACATCAGAGCCTGGCCAGCCCCTGCCCCTCTATGCTTAAGGGTATTCCATTAAAGGAATCCAGTGGTGTTGACCTAGTCTGAAGCCCAGCTGGGGGGCTAAGGCCTTGACACGACCCCGACGGGAACACCAGGGGGAGCTTGAGTTGGTTCACATAAACAGGGCTCCCCCTACCGGTGGCTTACCCTTACTGGGACTTCCTGCACAATGGGCAGGAGTCAGATATAGTCAGGTCCAATCAATGCCTAAGCAAATACCGCTCACATTCTGTAATTTCAATAAAGCTGTGGCCAAAATTTGCCCAATAACATAAACCTAATATCCGTGTCCTTGTGTGAGTTATTCCCAACATGGGGGTGGCTGCGGGGTCTCGACACACAATGGGAGCTTTGCTGTGTTATTGCACTGTCTGCATATTTGCAAGTTTAGATGCTGAATTCTTTTAATACAGTGGTGCCCCGCAAGACGAATGCCTCACGAGACGAAAAACTTGCAAGACGAAAGGTTTTTTCATTTTCGAGTTGCTTTGCAAGACGAATTTCCCTGTGGGCTTTCCCCGCACCCCGGACTCTTTTGAAGCAAGGGGCGGCGGGGAGAAGATCGCTTCTCCCCGTTGACAGCCCCGCAATCTCCGGGGACAGAGGGGAAGGCACGCGCCTTCCCCTCTGTCCCCGGACCCCTTTTAAACCAAGGGGCGGCAACGGGGAGAAGCGATCTTCTCCCCTCCGCCCCTTGCTTCAAAAGAGGGGACAGAGGGGAAGGCGCGCGCGTGCCTTCCCCTCTCTCCCCGGACCCCTTTTGAACCAAGGGGCGGCAACGGGGAGAAGCGATTCTCCCTGCTGCCCCTTCCCTTGCTTTAAAACAGGTCCGGGGACAGAGGGGAAGGCCCGCGGCGCTTCCCCTTTGTCCCCGGACGGTCTCAATAGGAACGCATTGATTGATTTTCAATGCATTCCTATGGGAAACCGTGCTTCGCAAGACGAAAAACTCGCAAGAAGAAAAAACTTGCGGAACGAATTAATTTTGTCTTGCGAGGCACCACTGTAAATGCAAACTATCCAGAGCTCTCTTGCAAAGCCAGGTGAGTCGACTCTCCAAATCCTCCTTAGATCACTGTCACCACCCAAGTGGTTAGTTCTGGAAAGGAAACAATGTTGGTCAGATAATGTGAAATTCGCACACTGCCTAAATTCTAATCCAAGTTTTCCCCTCACTTTTTGTAAAGCAGGAAGTATGTCTGCTATGCTGGTGAAAAACACTAAGAGAAAAGAAAAACAAAAGTTTTTTCTTTGTCCATTCATATCTATATTTATCTGTATCTGTCTATATAGCTTTAATATTACTTTGTCAACTTAGACTTTGTTTTATGGGGTTTAGTGTTTGGTTTCTAAAATTTTGCTTGCAAATATTTTAAAGAAGGCAATCACTAAGTTGAAGTATAATGCATAATCTTTTTCTATATTGCCGTTGTTAGTCTTACTGCGTTGAAATCGCTCTTTGCTCACAAGACACAGAATACAAAGTGAAATATTGGACTTGGACAGTGACTATTGTATGCTTTTTGATAGTTAAATATTTTTTCCCCTTTAAATACTGGCAGTGGAGGTAGAAGATAGCCAGCGGGGTTAATTGCCATTAATAGTCTTACCCTCAATAAATTTTCTTATTCTCTTTTGAAGCCATCCATGTTGGCTTTTCACTTGGTAGCTCAGTATTTCTTGCTGTTTCTATGCTCTCTAGATTGCCAAATGGCAGCAGGAAGCATATAGACCTTTTCCAGGCAATTTTTATTATTATTGTGGTTTCCCAGAATCTTCATTGGTTTTAATGCTCGGCCAGGATTGGTGGACTGCGGTTGCTAAAATGACAGTGTTTTCCATGATATAAATTTCGATAAAATGTTGTTTCAGATCCAAGGGAATATCCACCCTCATGCTGTTATCATACTCCCTAATACCAGCGGAATGGAACTACTTCTTACCTACGAAGATGAAGGGGTCTACATCAACATATATGGACGTTTCTCAAAGGAAAATGTTTTGCAGTGGGGAGAAATGCCAGCATCTGTAGGTAAGTATGAAAAGAACACAGCTGCCGGGAGGGAAGGGAAATGAAAAGTAAGCAGGATCAGGCCCAACACCCATCTAATTCTGCGTCTTGCTCTCACAGTGGCCAGCTGAGTCATATGCCACTTGATCCTTTAACAACAACTACCTCAAAAAGAACAAAACAATGAAGTTATCAGCAAAAGCAATTATCTAAAACAATCAAAACATAATAATTAAATCCAACAACAAGCTGAAACCAGATTAAAACACATGTCAACATTCTGCATAACTGGAAAGGCTTGCCTAAACGAAAATGTTTTTAGCTGGTTCCCAAAAGAGGGCAGTGAAGGTGTATGCCTATTATTATTATTATTATTATTATTATTATTATTATTATTATTATTAAAATTTGCATACCACCCTTCAGCTGTCGATCTCGGGCTGGTTCACAACATATGGATGATCTGACTTCCAGTATTACAACAGAGGGAGAAAAACATTGCTTTGCTTTCTCCACTCCATGCACAGTTCAATAAACCTCTGTTATGCTTCCTGTAAGTCACTGTTTTTCTAAACTAACAAAACAGAAAATTGAAAGGTGCCCCAGATCACCCTGCTCCTGTTGTCCGTACACCGGCTTTTCTGCTTGGGGAAAATGCACACTGCACCTGGTTGGAGAGCATTTATCTCCCTCTCATGTGAGAACTCGGGGACAACCAAAGAAGCTGAATGCTGGAACACTCCGGGTGGGCATAAGAAACTCCTTCTTCACACAGTGCACAGTTAAACTGTGGAACTCACTCCCACAAGATATGATGGTGGCCACCAACTTGGATGGTTTTAAAAGAGGATTAAACAAATTCATTTATAATGATTTTAAAATAAAATAAAGAACATTTCCCAAGAAACCAGAAGTCTTTCTTTTGGGAATGGTAACAACATAAATCCCTTTTAAAAAAATCTGACAGGTATGAGACTTAGGGCATGTAAAGTCATGGTTGGCTACTGTGGGAATAGCATGCTGGACTAAATGGAGCAATTGGACTGTGCACATAAAAGCCCAGTCATGCTGTGAAATAGCATCAGTCATCTGCACCAGGGCTGGATACTTGCTTGCAGGCATTGATAAGTCTCTCCCCCACCCTCAGGGGTCTACTATCACCAAGCCCCCATTAAAAATTCATTGCCAGAGTCATGTGGAAAATTCATGTAAGAGTCAGGGGTGTCTGCACTGAGGCCTGGTCCTGAGGAGCTGAGACTGGGAACCTGTGGCACTATGGATGTTGTTGTTTTTGAACTCCGTTTTCCATTATTCCTGACTTAAGGGACAAGCTGACTTGAGCTAGTGGAAGCTGAGCTATGTATATGCTACACATTTAAAGCTCAGGTCTTATCCCCAAAGAATTCTGGGACTGTAGTTTGTTAAGGGTGCTGGGAATTGTAGTTTTGAGAGGGGGTAAACCCACAGTTCCCATAACTCTTTAAATATACTTTAAATACACAGGCCACAGGTTCTGTGTCCTTGCCATTCTGCTCTTTCTATTTCTGCCTCCCTTTCAGAGGGAAATGCCGCCTCTCCTGGTATGTCCCACAGAGGAACTTACGGTCTTCAAACAAAAACCTCTTGGAGGTCCCAGGCCACAGAGAGGTTAGGCTGGCCTCAACCAAAGCCAGGGCTTTTTCGGCCGTGGCCCCAATCTGGTGGAAGGCTCTGTCACAAGAGACTAGGGCCCTGCGGGACTTGACATCTTTCCGCAGGACCTGCAAGACAGAGCTGTTCCACCAGGCCTTTGGTCAGGGCGCAGCCTGACTCCCTCCTTTGGCAATCCTCACAGAACCTCTAGCCCAATGGTTGCCATTAATTTGATTGGAATTAATTTTACAATGAAATGATTTTAGAATGTTTTATCGTTTTACTGTTGTTAGCCGCTCTGAGCCCGGCTTCGGCTGGGGAGGGCGGGATATAAATTTTAAAAGAAAACCCAAAATCATGCAAATGTGATTTCCTAAGGTTCAGGCATTAGCTTCCAAGCCCTGTTTCATACATGTTGCTTCCTCCATAAAGCTGCAGCTGCATTGCATCAGGGGCATTTTAATTTTTTTTTTAATCCCTATGAACCAGAGTAGCTCAGAGTCTCATTTAGTATGCCATCATTGCTTTAATGTTGCAAATTCTAGGGAAAAATACCAAAGTTCTCATCTACAGGATCATACTGGTGGCTCCCGAATCCATGCCAAGATCACTCTATTGCTCCCCACCCAATGCTCTAAGGAGATTCTGTCAGTATTCTTGGAACTGTCTCCCAAACGAAATGGACCAATCTGCAGGCTGCGATCCACTTTCCGAAGGTTTCCCAGTGCAGTGCAAGCTGGTCTCTCCCCCAGCCCCATGCCACGGCCGACATTTCTAAGCAAACTCTGTGCTGTGGTATCTTTCTCTAATTCACATTGGCCTAAATTAGGAATATATGACAGTGTTTGAGGTGCAGCAGAGAAGAAAGGGAGAAAAACATAAAGACCTGGGAACTGTAGTTTGTCAAGGGTGCTGAGAGCTTTTAGGAGACATCTAGTTCCCTTCCAGAGCTACAATTGCCAGGGTTAAACCACTCTGGTAGGAATTGTTGCTTTGTGAGGGGAATAGAAGTGGTGTCTCCTAACAACTCTCAGCATCCTTAGAAGACTATTTGAAGGACTGTTTAAAGTAGAAAGCAAAAACAAGAAGGTATTTTATTCCAGAAGTGTTTCAAACAGCATATTTTCCCCTATAAGGAACATTTCCCAATTCAGTCCATCCTACATTGCTGACACTACCTGATGATAATGACTGAGAAAACAAACTTGTTTTCACAGACAGATGGCTTTTGTTTCTGAAGTTATTTTACTCTAGTATCTGTTCCCACATAAAACACCCTCAAACTGATATGATGCAGCTGTGGTGTTCTAGTGGCAACATCCAATTAACTCACTCTGTGACCTTCTAGTACAATTAAAGAAGCATTTCCTTCATTTCCAACTGAGTCTTCTGCTTAAATTGGTATGTTGCTTTAGTGGAACTAGGATGCTTACTAGGGTTTACTTCATAAACTGCTTAGAAGTCTAGTTGGCATTAAGCTGCTAATTTATGATGATGGTGGTGGTGAGGGTGAATAAGAATAATAAATTTACCTATGCCCTTGGTATCACAGCATCATAAGTTTCCCCTCTCCTGCCTGGTACCGGTAGCCAACCGGCACTGAGGGGTCAGAACGGTCAGCCCACAACTGAGAGCTCCCAGAACCTCCTTTCTCTTACCAATGCCATATGCATTGTTCACCAACCCGTCTCCCTCTCTGTCCCAGAAAGGGTTGGTGATAAACTAATGGCAGATGTGAGGACGAATGTGGTCCAATGCTTGCTTGCTCATCCCCACCTGATGACCATCTTCTGCCATATTGGTGGCTTCCCCCCACCCCGAAATCACAAAACAAAAAAAATTGGGTAGGCCCTAGTAGGCTTCAATATCACATGAAACAATTTGAGGTTACTGTGGTTCTAAAGTATAGCCAAGGTTTTCCTAGAATTGATTTTGATATAAAGAATGCAGGCCCTCCAAGGGTCACTATTTTCCAGGGACAGGCCCAGATTTGCAGAGGCCATTCCGGTTTCTGGTTTGATCCTGGAATGTCCAACTTTTCCTTAGGATGCCCCTATTTTCGTTGGAGGGTATGGAGTTATGCGACCCCCAAGCCAAGGAGATAAGTAACTACTGTATACAACCTTTGACATCTGAAGGCAGCCCTGCATAGGGAAGGGTTATTGCTTTTTTCATGCTTAATGTTTTATTATGTGTTTTTTTAATAAGTTGGAGGCTGCTCAGAGTGGCAATTCAGTCAGATGGGTAGAGTATAAATAATAGCATCATCATCCTTATTATTATTAATTGAATAGGACATCCCTATGCTCATCGGAGAAATGTTGGAGGGTGTCATGGATCAACCAAATTCACTAGAAAGAGAAATCTTTCTTTCCTTGTTTATTTGTGGTTAAGTTTCTCAATAGCTTTGTCTTGCCCAGGGCCACTCAAAGTGACTTATAACCAAAGAGACAGACAATAAACCCTGTATAATAATAATAATAATAATAATAATAATAATAATAATAATAATAAACAATAATAATAATTTTATTATTTATACCCCGTTTACCGATCTGGCTGGGTTTCCTACTCTGGGCGGCTTACAGGATATATAAAACATGGTAAAGTATCAAACATTAAAAATTTCCAGATACAGGGCTGCCTTCAGGTGTCTTCTAAAAGTTGTGTAATACTTTATCTCCTTAACATCTGATGGGAGGGCATTCCACAGGGAGGGTGCCACTGCCAAGAGGGCCTTCTGCTTGGTTCCATGTAACTTCACTTCTCACAGTGAGGGAGCCAGCAGAAGACCTACAGAGGAGGACCTCGTGTCCGGGTTGGACAATGGGGGTGGAGACGCTCCTTCAGGCATACAGGGCTGAGGCTGTTTGGGGCTTTAATGGTAAGCACCAACATTTTGAATTGTGCTTGGAAACGTACTGGGAGCCAGTGAAGATCCTTTATGTGATCCCTGTGGCCACTCCCAGTCACCAGTCTAGCTGCCGCATTCTGCATTAGTTGTAGTTTCTGAGTCACCTTCACAGGTAGCCCCATGTAGAGTGTATTGCAGTATTTTTTGTGGGGGCTGAAGCCCCCACAGCCCCTAGGCGTTAGCTCATATGGAGGAAGCACATGAAGAAGGGCCTTAGATGACGATTGCAAGTCTTGGGTCACTGCATATGGGAAGAGAGAGTCTTTGAGATGTTGCCGCCCTGAGCCATTTAAAGGCTAAATTGTTCTTTTTGACAGATTCCCATAGCCACCCAATTGTCTTGAAGTTTGTAGGAGTATGGACTAGCTCTGAATTGCAACTAGCTGCTACTTACACAATGTTAGGAAGAAAAAGAAATGTCTAGGCCTTTGCAAAAATTAGTAAGGGATGAAATATAATTTATAGATGCAGGTCAAGGAAAACCCATCTTACTCATTTTAAGCTGACAGAAGGTATGTAACCAATTTAGTAATTGGAATGAGGAAACTTGACTCCATAGGGAAATTAAAATTATAGAACTCCAGTATTTAATTTATTGACTATTCTAGAGGTGTACGACTAAAAGACAGGGCTTTGTCGGACAGGAAGAGAGGATGATATTTTAGAAACACAACATCCCCTCTCAAATGGAAACAGAAGCTGAAAGTTTGAAATTTACCTTATCCAAAAGTGGGGCCTCTCAAAATCTACACTACAAGCATATATCCGCTTTATTCTAGTTATCGTAGTTAACTGTCATGGCTTCTATAACGTCTCTGGAATCCGTGGGAGAGTTTTTACTTCTCATTATCCTGGTTTGAGTCCTACTCTTCAGAGCAGGAGAAAACAAGCTTTCTCCACCCTCCATGTAACAACCCTCTAGATTTTTGAAGGTGGCTATCATATCTCCTCTTAGTCTCCTCTTCTTACTATCAGGAATAGCGGCATTCGTTAAGAAATCAAAACTGGTAATGAGTTTTAACAGTTAGAGCCAGTATAATATTGTAGTTAAAGGCATTGGATTAGGGTGGGGAAACTTGAAACTCACTGGGAAATCTTGGAACATTCACTGTCTCCTACCCACCTCACAGGATTCTAGTGAAGATAAATAGAATAGAATTGTAGAGTTTGAAGGGACCCCTAGGGTCATCTAGTCTAACTTTGTACAATGCAGGAATCTCTTTTTTTAAAATAATATTTATTAGTTTTCCAACAAATTAAACACAACACTACAAAAAACCAAAAAAGAAAAAAACACTACAAAACACTAACATACAACTAACAAAACAAAACAAAAACCATTTAAAACACAGTCCAATTTCAACATCTTATCTTTCTTTCACTTATTTCCACGACCTCCTCACACCTCCCTTTTTGTATTCCACTTCTATTAATTGTTTCAGCAATTCCTTTGCATCTTCCTCTGTTTTCTATCCTATAATTGTCTTAACAGATTCTAACCTTATTTTTCCCTTTAGTACTCTATTAATCTATTTATACTTAATTCCTTATGACATTTCTACTAAAGACAAAAACTCATTCCAACATTTTTCTAACATTCATTAATTTTACAGTATTTCTGTAAATAGTCTTTAAACTTTTTCCAATCTTCTTCCGCCGACTCTTCTCCCTGGTCTCGGATTCTGCCAGTCTCGGATTCTGCCAGGAATCTCAACGCATGGTTCCCCCC
The DNA here is from genome assembly GCF_965113315.1 of Podarcis vaucheri. Lineage (NCBI taxonomy): Eukaryota > Metazoa > Chordata > Lepidosauria > Squamata > Lacertidae > Podarcis > Podarcis vaucheri. The sequence continues at coordinate 10,282,567 of NC_138758.1, read as the reverse complement.
TCCAGTTTGAAACCATGCTTAGTTTTGCATATCCCTCTTATATTTTCTTAGCAATGTGGCTGAAAATACAAGTGGGCAGATAAATTTGGTTAAAATGTTCCATATTATTTTCTTGCAAAAAGAATGGAATGCACAGATTTACTTTAAGTAGAAATTTACAAATGCACAAAAGAAATAGAATTGTCCTAACAGGGTCATCACAGAGAAAGGCTATGGTTCCATGGTAGCATATCTGCCTTGCATACAGAAGATTCCAGGTTCAATCCTTGTCATCTGCTAGTAGAGCTAGGAATATCCCCTGTCTGAAATCAAGAAGAAGAAGAAGAAGAAGAAGAAGAAGAAGAAGAAGAAGAAGGGGAGTTTGGATTTGATATCCTGCTTTATCACCACCCGAAGGAGTCTCAAAGTGGCTAACAATCTCCTTTCCCATCCTCCCCTACAACACTCTGTGAAGTGAGTGGGGCTGAGAAACTTCAGATAAGTGTGACTAGCCCAAGGTCACCCAGCAGCTGCATGTGGAGGAGCGGAGACATGAACCCGGTTCATCAGATTATGAGTCTACCGCTCTTAACCACTGCTCCATACAGTTTCTGCCAGTCAATGTAGGCACTTCTGAGCTGCACAGCCATTTGTCAGACCCAATGTAAGGTGGTTTCCTGTGCTCCAAATGTCCAGAATTTTGTATCAGCAAAAACTGGAGTAATAGGCAACTAGATTGTATCTCACTTCATTGCAGGAGAATTGTAGTAAAAAAACAAACCCACCCAGAAGTTTCTGGGTTAGAAATCCAGAATCTCTTGGTACGGAGACTTATTCTCAAGCACCTAACAACAGAGTTAGCTATATATTTATAGGAAGACCAAGCTACAACATGATACTTTAACAATAGATCAGGCAAGTTCAGACTTGCCCTGGAGGAAACACACATCCCGTGTTCTCTGGTTGCCAGCACACTTCTGAGGATGCTTTGTGGCTCTCTAGAAATGTCAGCTAACTATAGCCTTGTTCTGTAGAAATGGAAGAAACCTGGCCCAAACTGTTGCAGCCTCCCTGAGAATTATATTTAACCTGGAAAATTTAGTATAACACTGTGACACCTTTGCTCAAAGAATCCTGAGAGTTCTACTTGGTGAAGGCAATGAGAATTCAGTTAAAGATGTAAGGGCTCCTCCACAATACCAATGCAAACACATTTACTGTTCCCTTGGGAGATGTTGTTACTGTACCACCAAACCAGTTTCAAGTGTCCTGCCTAGGGCAAGGAAGCAGGAGGTGAACCATGATTCATAATAGTTTCTCCACACACATGGGAGATGGGTAAGGGGAGGAATCTTGACCAACCCAAAATTCTGTTTGTTAGCATATAAAGCTCTGGCTGCATATTAAGGAAGGAAGCAAATGCCAACTCTTAGTGAGCTGAGACATCCTCTAGACTCTCTTATTGGGAAAGTGCGATGCAGAGATAAATTCTGACAGACAGTCCATAGCCACACCCCTTCTAAGACTAGACAACAAGAACAAACCTTTGATCAATGCAGACATTATGGCTTCAATTCCAACGCAGCTTCCTTGTCATACTTGCACACTGCTTTGCTTAACATTGGACCTGACGAAGAGTTCTGGTGAACTCAAATGTTTGAGGACCATTTTGAGATGTTTTGATTGGTCAGAATAAAGGCATTCTGGAAAATGAAGACATCAGTTATGAGTTATAAAGGGACCCGATGGTGCAGGCTCATTCTATGCAACTTGGCATTATTATTATTATTTTACATTAATCTCTGCTCACCTGGGGCTCCGGGGAGTGATGTTTGCCCCCCAGCCATAGCCCAGTTCCACTGCCATCTTCTTCCCGCATGACCATGCTGTAAGCGGATGCCTGGCAACTCCTACTTTAGACACAGTGGCCTGGCAGGATGGCCTAATTTCAACGGGTCAATCAGCTTGTAGGTGGAGGGGACTAAACCAAGCTTGCAAATTTCCTCTGTTGTTTTTTTTTTAATGGTTTGCCTCTCGCCACGCTGCTGGCATCATGCAGCTATGAGAGCAATGATAAAACAGAATAATTGCATGGCCAGCACAGTATGCCTGATTTTGGACACTATAAGCTACAATAACTGCATATCCCAGTATCGGGACAGACCTGGGCTTTTGGGTTGACATCAATGGACTCTGTGCTCCCATGAGCACTGTGAACCAATCAGAACCATGATTAATCTTAATTTCTCAGGTAACTTTTCACCCTCCACCCTGTCTGAACTTTCACTGGTCTACATAATTCATAGTTTCATATTCAACACATAATGCACAATTTGTATAGTTTATAGTTATTTGTTTTATATTGCTTACCAAAAAAAAAACCCAACCACACAACATTCCCACATCCTTGACAAACTCCCTTTTAAAAAAAAAAACCCCTAAGAACGATCTTCTTCTTCTTTTTGTCCCTCCCTGCCTTCTTTGTTTCTTCGTTTTACTCTACTAACATGCCCTCCTTTGTGTGTTTTTAAGCCTACCTTCAATCGAACCAAGTTATGGGCTGGGGAGAGAAAGCTATTGAACTGCGCTCGGTGGAGACAGGAAGCCTGGAAGGTGTGTTTATGCACAAGAAAGCGCAGAAGCTGAAGTTTCTTTGTGAAAGGAACGATAAGGTACGTGTGCTAAACGCTGCAAGATCACACGCCAACATACGAAAAACAATTAGTTGTGTTGGTTCTCTTCTTCATGAGAGGCAGGGCTCTACATCATATTGGGGAGGGGGCTTGGGAGAGGGTCAGCAAGCTGCCAGTTGTTTACAGCTGCTGAGGGAGGGAGCTCTGCTCTCAGAAGGTATTGTTGGAGTACCTTTGCCTGCCTGAAAAATCCCTGCAAAGGGGAACTTATCATTGGGCACATATGTCTTAAGCATATGTGGCACCGGGGTGCAAAGATCCACCCAGTGACCGCCCTCCGGTTGCCCAGTCCCAGGTGCGCAGGAGGGAGGAGCCGGCCAGCCGCCTCAGTGTCTCGCTGGCTCGGTCGCCCCAAAACTCATGGCGCAGGGCTACCTGCAGCAGAAGAGCCCACCAAAGCGCTCTGACCGATGGGCGGGCTCTTCCCTGGACTCAACTCTTGGGCCCCAGACTCTCGGCCTGGCGCCCCTGAGAGCCTGGCACCCGGGTGCCCCACACCGCTAGCACCTATGGGTAAGAGGGCCCTGATTGGGCACTTTCCACTTTTCCAAGTGATGAGATGTTGCCTTAGTTTGGCTTCTTTAGAAAGCCAAGATCACTGCCAACCTCTTGGTGTTTTGTAATGTTTGGATTTATTCACAATGTACAGGCAGAGCACAAATAACTTAAGCACTCCACTGCTTTTTGTGATCAGATCCCCAGATGTTTTCAGCTTACACCTCCCAACTCAGCTCTCTCTGAATCTCTCTCAACCCTCAGTTTTGTTTTGTCTTTTGTTTTGTTTTGTCTTGTTTTACTATCCAAAAACATGTTTCTGTTATTTTACACAGATACACTCAGGCTTGGGAAAGGCATTAAATTTCCTTTCCCTTTTTTAAAAAAATAAATAAAAATCAGAACATTCTTGAGAAATTTCCCAATTTTAATGGGGTGTTGTTTGGTGGTGGTGTCATGTTATTTTAATTTATTATTTGCCCTTCTTTTCCCCCATGGTCCCAGGGGGGAACATCCATACGCAAATGAATTGTAGGAGTGTTGTGTGTGCCTGATTATGGTATAATTTGTCTTTGCTTATGTTTAAATGTGCTGTGAATTGCATGGAGACCTTTGGGTAACAAGCAGCTAATAAGTCCAATCAATAAATCAGTCAATAATATTCTTCTAGCCCTTTGATCTATTGAAAAGCCATCAACCACCATTAACACTCATTTGTCAATTGCTGAGTCACAGCATTGGTCCATCAAGTCTAGCAGGGTCTAAGCCAGCTTTCCATAAGCTGATGCCATAAGCTGTTTGGCTTCCAGTTTCCATCAGGCCCAGACAGCCCTGTGGTCTGGGCAGACTACTCTGTTGCTGAAGATCCAGAAGTTGAACTTGGGAGCTATCTGTGCACATAACCATTTATTCCTACCAGTGGCTTTTGAATCCATCTGTGCACACATGACGTTAGCCACACTCCATATCTATCCTGTAGTTTCTTGAGAAAATTGCTGTTTCTTTTAAAACTAAGCCTACCGCCCACTTGAAGCCATTGATAAATGGTTCTAAGTATCTTCTTTTCTGATGTGTGTGAATGGAAAATACATCACGCCATGACAATTAAAAAAGGTAAAGGTACCCCTGCCCATACGGGCCAGTCGTGTCCGACTCTAGGGTTGTGCGCCCATCTCACTTAAGAGGCCGGGGGCCAGCGCTGTCCGAAGACACTTCCAGGTCACGTGGCCAGCGTGACGAAGCTGCTCTGGCGAGCCAGCACCAGCGCAGCACACAGAAACGCCGTTTACCTTCCCGCTATAAAGCGGTACCTATTTATCTAGGTGGGCAGGAGCTGGGACCGAAAGACGGGAGCTCACCCTGCCGCGGGGATTCAAACCGCCGACCATACGATCGGCAAGTCCTAGGCACTGAGGTTTTACCCACAGAGCCACCCACGTCCCTATGACAATTAATGTAGCCCTTTTAATAATAATCAGCATGACAAACAAAAGGAAGTGCTTCTGTGTAATTAACTTATGAGATTCATTACTTTGACGCCTTTAAAAAATGAATGAGGAAAAAAAATTACAAAGATGCCTAGGACCAGTATTGATCACTGAGTTGAATCTCCTTTTGCCGCAGCACACATCTTTGTGCCACATCCGTAGGACAAACTTTCATGTATTGCTTGTAAACACCAAGGTTCATTGGGCTTGCTGCTGTTAGATGCAGAACATTGGAGCTGGTGAAATTTGGTCTGATTCAACTAGACAGTTTTTGTATTTTTAAAACAGTAAAAGAAATTCATATCTCTTTGAATTAACATGAAGGGTGTCTGTGTGTGTGTGTGTGTGTGTGTGTGTGTGTGTGTGTGTGTGTGTGTAGCTGTATATGCCACATTCTCAGATATGGCTAAAATGTTCTTATCAACATAAAATAACATTAACTCCCCCCCCCCAAATTTCTTCTCAAGGTGTTCTTTGCATCTGTTCAGTCTGGAGGCAGCAGTCAAATATACTTTATGACACTTGGCCAGAACATACTATTCAACTGGTAAATCACATCAGGATGAAATATCGTTTGATCTTTCTCACTGGATGTAAAAAGGAAGCTGGTTGCAGACGTTTCCATATTTTTCCACAAGGAGTAACAAGAACCCTACCATCATTATACCGTCCTTCAGCTGTGGAAAAGTTTGATTTTCTTTTCTTTTCACATAAATATTGTAATGTTGTTTTGCTAAGTGTTTTAGCTTTTCATTCTGGACAACAATATGTAGATATATGTCTTGCTGTGAGCTGGAAATCCACTTGATGTTAAATTGGTTTTGTATCCTTTTGCTCTTCTTGAAAAATCTTAGCCAGAAGTATTCATCTTCATCTCAGAACTTACAAGGGATAACTTTTACTTCTCTGCAAAAATGACTTATTTGATTCTTTTTTCAGTCAGGGCAAGTCCGGGAGAAGTCCCCAGTGATCTGTTACCCGTAAGTCATTTGGGGCTGCTGGGTTCTCCTGGAGACATCCTGATTTTTATCAGGTTTTGAAACCTTGTATACGTAATGACAGTACACTGCTATATACACTATTACTGTATAATGTATTTCTAATGATATTTTAAACAGCAATGTATTGCTTTCAGACATGGGGTGTTTGTAGATGGATCCTACAAATTTTGCTTGCACTAGTGGCCCTTACTTCAAGTGCAGCATCCAAGCTCCTTCTAGTTTTTTTGGTGACTTAATCTGGTTTCAATAGAAATTGCTATTTATGTATAAGTCTGTAAATATGTTCTTTTCTCAACCCAAAGGAACAAGGTCCACAGTTCACTGGGGACTTCTTGCTGAAATGGGGGTGGTTCCTGCTCATTTCAGTGGGAGCTTAACACAGCAGAATTTGCCAGTTGATTAGCCTTTAAAAACAAGAAAACTCCTGATACGCATTGTGTATGAATTATGTCTGAGCAATAGTGACACACTGGTGTTTTTCCACCATGAAATTATATTCTCAGGGGTTTATATTTTGGGCTACTCCAGACTTCAGCTTTCAGGTTTACATGTGCAATTGTGACTTAGCTAAAGTTCATGCAATACTTTGAAAAATGCAAAGCACTATAAAAAGTACTACATACTATGATTATATAATAACTGAAAACTTGATACAAAATATTTTTTATCCAAGATAGATATACAGCAGTCTTTATTGGGGTGGGGGTGGGGGGGAATAGGAGGTTGGGGAAATTAAGTATTTTAAAATTAATATAGAGATGTGCCAGAACAGAGGCTGCAAGGTCACATAAGATGACCTTCAGATGATGTTCAGACAGATGTATTTTCAAAGGACACTGTGACTCGGTAACACATTTTATGTTTGCGGGTGGTTTCAGATTCCGTCCTTGGCATTATCTCAGCAGTATGACTGGAAAAAACTGGAGAGATAATGCTAGTCAAAACCATAAAATACTGCACTAGCTAGCCTGACTAAGGCAACTCCCTATGTACCTATGCAAAGCTATAACGATTTTAGTTAATTGCTAAAATATGCAGAACAGATATTGGAGTGCTCTGATCAGGTTGACTTCAGGTGTCTGAGAAAGTTCTTTGATTTTATTCTACAAGCTGAAGCTTTGTCTGAGTATGGCTAACTACACCAGATTAAGCAACTGCAAGGAAGCCAATGCTGAAGCAGTATCCATTGTTAGAGTCTCCATCTTAAAGCGATGCCCCTTTTATTTCTTCCATCGTGTTTTACAAGAAGCGGAAACCTCCCGCTGTGATCTTTGCTTCATGAAATTACACGTTTGCTTGCTTTTTGCATCTGCTCCTATTGCACAATTTCCCACTGTATCTTCCTCCCAGAATTTGATGGAGGAGATAGCCATTTTGAGGCCCTTGATGGAATGGCTAGGATAGTCAAAGGTTCACCCATCAGTTGGTTGGTTGGTCTTCTTGCTATTTGTGTCAGATTTCTATCAAGTCATTCTCTTTCTTGATCAGGATCTCATCTGAGCATTACTGACATAAGGATATATATATATATATATATGAATGACCGGAAGTGGTTTGTGAGCTTATCTCATGATTTAAAATCTAATTATTTAAAAGGGTTCTTTGGTTTGCTACAGGATCCCACCCCTTGATGTGTCCCCTAGTCAACTGATTGCCAGCGAGTGGTGATTTCAAGCTGGGTAGCTGTCTGTGTGCTGACAATGGTATTCCCTCAACTGCTTTTCTCAGTATTCCCAAGGATGGGCTGTAGGTCACTTGTGAAGTTGTGATTTGCTTCAGTACCTTTAACTTGCAGAAGGGGAGTCCAGTTGTGTTGTCACATAGTTTGTGTTCCTGCCTTTTGTGATTTCATAGAATTGTAGAATTGGAAGGGACCATGAGGGCCATCTAGTCTGACCCTCTGCAAGGCAGGACTCTTGTGCCCAACGTGGGGCTTGAACCCTTGACTGTGAGGTTAAGAGTCTCATGCTCTACTGACTGAGTTAATTGAGTCAGTCAGTCCACTATTCTAACTCAGTTGCTGAGACTCAAGAAAGGAGTTTATCCAAGATCATCCAGGTATTTCCCAGGACATTTGGATGCCAATAGATGAGAAAAGATGTCTCTGAACTGCCTCAGGCAGTTGTAAACACACACACACACACACACACACACACACACACACACACAAAGTGAACTTCGGGAGACAGATCATCAAATGCCAAAAACCTCTAACTTCCTAAGATATTTAGCTGAACTTGCTTGCAATGGCCCTTGTTTGGTTGAAACTATCATCTGCAAATAAACCACATGGAAATCAGTGTGGAACTTCGTGAAGAAAGGGCTTGAAATCTGTTAGCATTTTGTCAATTTCAGTCAAAGGACCAGCAGAGCTGCAAGTCACCCTGACATTCTGAAACCATCTTTTGCTTTCTCTTTTAGAAAACTACTTTAAGTTAACAAATGGTCATCACTGAAAGCCAAGTGTTCACCAGGACTTATCCAACTTGTTTTTATAATGCTTTTTTTAAAAAAAAAATGTGTTAAAATGAAAAGGGGAAATTTCAGTTGATTTAATATCATCAGTTGTAATTGGTATATAAAAGTTTCAGAGGCTTCAGGTATACATAATGAGATAAATGATTCCTCCACTTTGAGCTACGTGGCTGGGAAAGGGCCTTAGTTCTGTAGTTGGGCAATCGCTTTGCATACAAAAGGTTCTAGGTTCAATCTGCGAATTCTCCAGGTATGTTTAGGGCAAGACCCTTGTCTGTAACCCTGGAGAGCCATTTCCAGCCAGTGTTGATTAGCAGATGAACCACTGGTCTGACTTGATTTAAGGCAGCTTCCTATGTAGCTCAGTCCGTTGGTTTGCTAACTTTTTTCTTTTCTTTTTTTATAAGAGTGTATCTATGGGATGGGCAAAGAGCAACAGCAGAATTTCCCTCCTGAATTACAGAACTATCAGTAGACAAAATAGGAAGGTATGGGGATGTGTGGCAAAGGTTATGTAGGGTATGTAGGGATGAAGGCTTTTCTCTCCCAAGTCTCTGGTGGTTCAAAGTTCGCACAAAAAACAGCAGATATACAGGCTGCGATAGGAGCTAACTCCTACAGGCAAAGGTCCCTTCAGCTCCCTCCATAAATTATTTGAGGGGGCCAGTCCTCCCCCCTCCCAGCTGATGGGCATTGCCATTCAAATGGTATGTGTGTGCTGTGTTCCGTGATTGATTTTGTGGGGTGGGGCTTACCTGCCACATGCCACCCAATATTTTATTTAAGTTGCCACTTCTCCATGTTGCATTCACGTGTCACTGTAAGTTTTGGTTAATGGTTCATTAAGAACATGCAGATTGCTCATGTTTTGCTCCCCTCCTTTTTGCAAGCGGGAGAAAAAAAACTCCACAACCCTTGGCTGCGATTGCATCTGAACTAGGTATTGTGGTTGTTTGGCTCCAAGCAAACTACAGTGGTTATGCCAAGAGCAAACCTTGGCTTGCATATCAGGTTTTGCTTTAGGGAAAGCAAACCGTGAGCCCTGGCTCGATTGCCAAACTAAGCCAAGAATCATGGTTTTTTGCTCCCATGCACTAGCAAGACAGGAGCAATCTGTACACTCATGATAAATAGTTAATGATGGTTTATTGCAGGGATGGCTAGCATGGCACCCTACAGATGTTATTAGACTAAATATCTGACTGAATGCTGGCTGTGGCTGATGGGAACTGTAGTCTGTGAGGTCTTGCAGAGAACACAAACTGGACATTATGGCTGCATCCCTACACACACTTACCAAGGAGGAAGCCCCACTGACCACAGCAGGACCAATGCCTGAGAAAACACAGTGTAAGAATATGTACTGTTATCTTTATTATTAGTTTGCCGTGGGATAAGCAGTCTTTAGACATTATTCTTTTGCTATGGGATTAACAAAAGCTAGTTGATAGGGATCTGTTATTCCTAAGCATGGTAGATCAAAAAGCCGAGGTTTTTTTCATAGTTCACACTTAATGCAACAGTTAGGAAGAGCAACGCTGTGAGAGTCAATCAATACCAGTAGGGAGAAATGAATACCGTATTTTTTGCTCTATAAGACTCACTTTTTCCCTCCTAAAAAGTAAGGGGAAATGTGAATGCATGGAGTGAATGCAGGCTGCGCAGCTATCCCAGAAGCCAGAACAGCAAGAGGGATCGCTGCTTTCACTGCGCAGCAATCCCTCTTGCTCTTCTGGCTTCTGAGATTCAGAATTTTTTTTTTTCTTGTTTTCCTCCTCCCAAAATTAGGTGTGTCTTGTAGTCTAGTGCGTCTTATAGAGCGAAAAATATGGTAAATGGTCAGGAAGGGTATGTGAAATGTCACTAAGAAGAAGAAAATAGAAAGGCAAATGTTGGTGAATTATCAGGTTGCTGAGTGATTCCATACCCAATTTCTTGCAAGCAAGTTTCAACTCCATTAGAGTTACTTTTGAGTAAAATTGCACACAAAAGGAATACAGGAAGCTACCTTAAACTGAGTTGGACCAATATGGGCTGCACTGATAGCTGGCAGCCTTTCAGGATTTCCGAGACACAACATTCCCAGTCCTTGCCCAACAATTTTATCTTTTTCTAATGACTTTTTGCAGTTACTTGCATGGAAACATACTGAGAATTGATTAACAGGAAGACTTATGAAGACTTAAGGTCAATGGGAAGATTACAAGCAAGTGAAGCAGGATAACTGTTGATTATTATTATAACCTCCCAGCTACCAAATCAGAATGAATGTTCAATAGATACCAGGCGTGATCTAGCCGCTGCGTAAGCAAGTCAGGTGGGATACATGCACAGGGAGCCTTGAGAAGATTAACACAATCCTAACTCAGAACTAAACCCTATTTAATTCAATGGGGCTTATTTTCAGGCCACCAGAGTTGGGATCGCAGCCTTAAAAACTCTGCTCTTGTTTGTATGTTTGTTTGCTTGCTAGCTTGCTTTTCGAAAACAAAATTCAAGTGAAATAATTATTCAGGATAAAATGCTCTAGGGAGAGAATATAATTATTAATAAGAATCCAGCACCACTGATGTCCTAGTCATTCCCACAACTGCTTTTTTTTAAAAAAGAATTCTCCATATTTGTAATTTACTGTTGTAAAAAAAAAGTAATGAAAGCAATAAATTGTGCACTTACATTTATTTTGCAAGCTGCATTGTTCTAGCCCAAACCTGTGAATCCAGAAAGTGAAAACAATAAATGCTATGTACTGTATGTCATTGGGAATCTTTTATTTTATACTAATTGTTCTTTAATGTCCAAATTGTATATTTGTAACAGCAAAAATAAAGCAATATTCTCAGCGGAAAACTGGATTTCTTTTAACCCTTACATTCTGGTGATAACTAATATAATGTCAAGTATAATTAGAGCAGTACAGAACTAAGCACACCTGATTCAATTTTATTTCTGTTGGAAGAGCACAGTATTCAACATGAGCCAGTGCTTTGAAAAAACAATACAGAAATCACTCCCATTCTCCGAGTTGTACCAACTATCTCCAAGATTTAAAGGTCATTTCCTTCTCCTCAACAGAATATGGGGAACGGTAGTTTACACTTCACAAATATGCAGTTCCCAGCACCCTTAGCAAACCACTGCTCCAAGGATTCTTGGGGGGAAGCTTTGTGCTTAAATGTATGGTGTATACTCAGATAAAACCATTAAAATTAAGAGTCTTAAATCAGTAATGTCCAGCTGGTGCAGAATCCAGCAGCCAGGTTGTTCACCAGGGCAAGATGGTTTGAGCACATTACATCAATCCTGGCCTGACCGCACTAAACAACGTGTTGTATGTAGTGCTTGCACTGAACACAGTTTGGAAACACCAGCTGGTGTAGAATCCAGCAGCCAGGTTGTTCACCAGGGCAAAGTGGTTTGAGCACGTTACATCAATCGTGGCCTGACTGCACTGGATGACAGTTACTTTCCAGGCCCAATTCAAAGTGCTGGCTTGACCTGCAAAGCCTTAACTGGTTCAGGTCTGCAGTACCTCAAAGACCACCTTTCTCCATGTGAACCTTTCTGCCTGGCCCCTGCTTTCATCCTCTGAGGACCTTCTTCATGAGCGTCCCTCATGAGAGGTCCAGAGGGTGGGCAACATGAGAACAGACCTTTTCTGCAGTGGCTACACGCTTGTGGAATGCTCTCCTCCAGGACATGTGCCTGGCACCTGCCTTATACACCTTTAAAGGTAAAGGTAAAGGTACCCCTGCCCGAACGGGCCAGTCTTGACAGACTCTGGGGTTTGTGCGCCCATCTCACTCAAGAGGCCGGGGGCCAGCGCTGTCCGGAGACACTTCCGGGTCACGTGGCCAGCGTGACAAAGCTGCATCTGGCGAGCCAGCGCAGCACACGGAACGCCGTTTACCTTCCCGCTGGTAAGCGGTACCTATTTATCTACTTGCACCCGGGGGTGCTTTCGAACTGCTAGGTTGGCAGGCGCTGGGACCGAGCAGCGGGAGCGCACCCCGCCGCGGGGATTCGAACTGCCGACCTTTCGATCGGCAAGCCCTAGGCGCTGAGGCTTTAACCCACAGCGCCACCCGCGTCCTCTTATACACCTTTAGGTGCCAGGAAAAATCATTCCTCTTTAACCATAGCCTTTGGCTGATTAACATCCTATGTCTTTTAAAATGTGTTTGTGGGGTGGGGTATTGGTTTCTTTTTGTTTTGTATTTGGGTGAAGGGCAGCATACAAATTAAATAAACCCCTAGCAAAGCAAATTTAGGGAGATTCTAAGCAGGGGGAGGCCATATTCCCTCCCAGGCATTCAGAGAACATGCATCAAGATCCTCCACGAGAATGGATTCTGCATCTTCTCCTATGTTCCACTTACTATGCCAGTGGAATAAGTCTCCTTCTATTACTACCAATAGAAATTGAGAATAGTCGCTCTGCTTTCCCTGTACACACTGGGACTGTACACAGATACCGTAGATCACAAAATGGCTCTCTTGCATGTAATAGCCTTTTTGTTCCCGGTGTCTAGCATTTCCCCGTTTTTCTACTCACAAATACATATAATACATATATCCAAATGAGGCAAAATACACCTGACCGGGCACCAAATCACCAAAACATATGCCATAATTAACCTGTAAAAAGATAGCTGCAGAAAACATGCTTTGGTGTTATTTTGAAAAAGATTAACCCGGCTCATTTGTTTGTGGAGTGGCCAGTATAGGGAAAATTTGCAGGGGGAAATAGTTTCAAGGCAATGTAAGGATACAAATGCCAGCTATGTAATAGTCTTTATTTTTAATGTTGTGGATAGAATAAAGTATTGGATTTTTATTTTTAAAACATGCTTTTCTGTTTTTCTTATCAACGGCCGTTTAATATTTTGTACAGTGTTCAAATTTGCTTAACTGACTTCAACGAAACGAAAAAATTTGTGCCACCTTTCAGAAATGATTCTAGAGCAGTTTGCAAAACTAAGATGAAACGTGAGGACGAAGTGCAAGAAGCAACGTCGTGTTTGGTTTGTGTGGTTTTTTAAAAAATTAAAATATTAAATACACCTCCGTGTATTTGCCTTTAAAAATTTGCCTTTAAAAACTAGTCAGTAGTTCAAGGACACCGAAACGGTTTTAAGCTCTTTCTCTTTTTAATCAGTGATCCCACGCGCTTCATGCTGTTGTGTCTAAAACATCCCTTTCTCATATTCCAGAGGAGACAGCTGAGCTAATCAGCAGCAAAAAGCGAAAGAACCTCGTGGAAACTGATTCGGGGCCAAGTTCCACCGAACTCCAGAAGGCTTACTTCTGATAAGATGCGTGCAAAAACAACTCAGAAGCAAGTCCCATAGTGTTCAGTGCTACTTACTCCCCAGTAACAGCACACTGCTGCCTTCTTGTGTGTGGTTTTATTTTATTTTATTTTATTTAGAATCAGAACTGTAACAGAAGAACAAACGCGCCCGGGTTTTTTTCTTTTTCTGATAAAGCGCAACAGGCGCTCTCCACCGCGAATCCCCGCCTCCCCCCCCCCGCCCCTCATCCCCTTCAGCATCATAGAAACTCCGCCTCGAGCCCGCTCATTGGACAGATTTGTTCAGGTTTTTTCCTCTCCATCCCGCTCGCTCTCAAAATCGGCAAGAAGTTCTCTCCTTGCGCTCTTGGTCCTGCAGATAGACCGACAGCTACCTTCTCCGCCTTACTCGCCTAAAGTTGACTGGGCAGCTGTTGTGGGTCTGTGTGTGGCGGGCCAGAGAGTCTGATCATGGGGACACACAGCCCCGAAAGGGAAGAGCTGGGTGCCATTGCAAGTGATGAAGAAGAAGATGTGCTGGAGCTATGGCTTGAAGACGCTTATTCCGAACCAAACGAACGGAGGAGGAACATGGAAAGCGGGACGGGCCGGCTCTCCTGGATACTCGTGGCGTGCTGCCGAGCTGCCGTGGTTCACGACCATGTGACCCCCTTCGTAGCTGCTCCGCCGGTGACCGTGCTATCTCTGGAGAGGTATCTGAAGGATGCCAGCCAGAAGACACGCGTCAGCTACATTTCTGCTAGCAATGTATCCACGCGTGCCTCTTCCTCCCGAGAAGTGGCCGCTCCTGCTGACACTCCTGGTCCTTCCACCGAGCAGCCCGATCCTTTCGCCAGGCATGTGCGCCTTCGTCCCTCGTCCCTCACCAAGGTCCCCAAGCGTACTGGCTTCCAATACCTCTATGATATGACTATTTCCGACGGCGTGTACCGGGAGAGATGCTTTCTGGCCCCCGAGTTGAACCGCTTGGTGCAGACAAATGTCCTTCGCTGTGGCCTGCGGGTGCAAATCACAGAGCTTTCGTGCGCTTTCGTTCAGAAGTATGATAGCTGGGTTATGTGCATTGAACAGCTCGAAGTTCTTGGCCCGGCCAGTAGAAGTGATGCTGCCCGGGGTCAACAGCTTCCCGAACGCAGAAGGAAGCCGCCCGTGCCGCTGCTGGGGAGGTGGAAGTATTATCTTCCACTGTGGAATAATGAAGATCCGTATGGGGACAGATGGCGGGGGAAAAGGGATCCAGAAGACGACTTTGCGGATGGTGAGTTGACTGCTGCAGGGTGGGTCATCAATAGTGGGTTGTTGGACGCATGGGACTAACGGGTAGGATAGTCTGGGATATACCGCTGTTGTTACTGGGTTCAATAAATTTGTCTCTTAGACTTAAGCACTGACCATCTATAGTCTGGCTTAATGTGTCAGATTCTGGGTTGAGAGCCTGGTTTGCAGGAGAAGCCCACAAGCTGAATTTGAGGGAATATGTTTCGTGTCGTGTATTGTCTTATTCAGGTATATTTTGGTCCAACATGGTGGCTATTTAGGTGTGTTTTGTGTTGTGTGTCACTGCACCGGGACCCAAACTTGATAGAGTGTGCTTTTAATAATTTTATTATAATTTTATTATTTATACCCTAACGATCTGGCTGGGTTTCCCCAACCACTCCGGGCGGCTTACAGTACAGCTTTTCGGTTCTAGGCTTTGAATAGGTACGGAATACGCATATTCTGGGTGTTAGGGTCATTAAGAGTCAAGATGCTCTCCTGCGCAATTTTAGACGTGTGGTTTATGTACTTGTGCATTTGTGTTCACCTTGTGCACTTCATTCGTTTTATTAATGACACCTTGGAATTCTTGGGCTGTTTTCTTCTGAGACAGCACCAGAGCAACCTTTAGGAATAGCCAACTTGGCAGGACCAGTTTTTAAGATCAGCGGTGCTTGGTTATTTGTAACTTATCCATTTGCGGCAATATGTTTTGTAGTGGTGGCAGTGCTGATGAAACCAACTATGTCACGTATACACTTTTGAATATCTTTTTGCTTTCCTAGACTCTGCAGTTAAAACTCTTCGAGATTTGCAGAGAGACTTTGGCCACAAAATAGGCAATAAGATTAAAACTGGCACCCATCCTATTATCATTAAAATAACCCACAGGGGGAGACTTCAGTACTACGGAAAGCCCAGTCTGTCTGTTGATAAGCCGTACCAGGTAGGCTATCTACCGATCTTAACATGCTTACGTCTTGTTGTGTGTCCATTTAAATCTGCAATGCTGGTAAAAACCTTAATTCTTATTTCTGAATCCTTCCTCTAAATAACAGCCATAGTGAAATACAATTATAAATGGTAATATAATTATATTTTGTTATGGCTGTTATTTAGAGTTCAGGCTTTGTTTTTGGTTTTTTAAAGTAAAAATGAACTGAGTTAAACGCATCTCCTTGTTTATTTCATTGACTGCATCTTGAGAGTATCTTGTTGCTTTGATATAGGTAGAAATGGAAACAGTTCTATTGATGAATATACCACTATGCTAATACATATTGTACTAATTTACAATTTACCTGTGAAATAATGGCTTGATTTTTGTGGAGCCTTACTCTGATTAGACTTTCTTCAATATCCTGAGCACACAAAAACAGCTTTCAAAGGCTTTTCAAAATTTCATAATGCTGAATCATGATGCCACTGCTAATGGAAGTTTTTTAAAGTGTTCTTAATTCTGTTGAAACAACATGCGGACTGCAGAACACACTGCCCCTACATGGCTCCCCATGAATCACTTACGTTATTTATTTTTAACCCCTTTTAATGATGGTTTTTCCCATGGACAAAAGATTCCTGCATTGCAGGGGGTTGGACTAGATGACCCTTGCGATCTCTTCCAACTCCTCAGTTCTATGATTCTGTGATTTTACATTACTCTTGTCTATAGCACACAAACCCATCTTTCACAGGCCCTTTTTCCTTGCTCCCCCCCCCCCTTGCTGTTTCTAGTGGCTGGAAGAAAACCTCACTTCCTATTTTGTTGCCTTTCTTTTCACCTTCTGATTGCTAAACAGCAAGGCTTTTTATTTATTTTTTTATTTTGCAGATTCTGTTATACTGACTCAAAAGTATAACAAAAAAGTAGTTTCTGTGTAACTTCTATGTTTAGATTTGCAGGGCTGCCTCCCAGCTCTGTTGTTCATTTGTTCAGAATGTGCCATTCTCAGCTTACTCAGAGAGGTCTCTGCAGCTCGGTGCAGGTGGGTGGGGCTCCTTCTGGCTCCTTTGGCATGACGCAGACCCAGGCTGGAAAGTGGGCAGGGTCTACCTGGAGAGCTGGGGATAAATTATTGCTGGCCTCCTGGGGTGTGGGAGGGAGGAGAGAGACTCCAGAGATGGCGGAAGTGAATACTTCCAAATCCGTTCTGCTTCATATAACTGTAGAGTTGTAAGAGACACTTTAGGAGCATCTAAGGCAGGCTTTCCCAACCTCCCCTCTATAGCCTTTGCCTGAATTTTCCACCCATGCATATAATATGCATTCTCATCAATTGGGTTGTTCTCACACTGTTTGAATTTTTTTGGTTTAAGTGCATTGCTATAGATGGAGGTCAGTTGCTGGATGCAGGCCCCAAGGAGGAATTTCACCTGCACATTTATTGGCTGGGTCCTATGGGCTTTCTCCTACCTCATAGCAACTGTCACAACTTTCACGTGGTGGATGAGGCATTGGGCTGGATCCTTAGTAGAGAGGGGCACCCTGCCCCAGCCCAGTGGAGGACCCCCATATTGGAGTGTGGTGCTTTCTGTTCAGAAGCCTAGTCGAGGGATGATAGGCCATGATGTCCCCTGCCAGGGACTAGATGAACTATAGATGGACCTCAATAATGGTTTGCCCAAGCTGTCCAATGACAGCTTGTTGAGCCAGCCAGCAAGCTGGCTGACCATGTGCCAAACCTGGTGCAATAAAGTTGTAGCCTAATTTAATCCAACTCCACTTTGTGTATGCCATTATTTTGACCGCTTCCGCACTACTGCACAGAACCTGGGCCCACATACAAGTCCCACTGAATGGGGTTTGCTACCGCGCAGATGTCCACAGGGTTGCCACCTTAGACTTTAAGCCTTCTGAATGGGGGAAGCATTGCTTCTGTTCCTATGCAGCACCTTATACACAGCTGATAAACTGAGGAGGAGCATGCCATCAGAAAAGTACAGATTAGCCACAGG
Source organism: Podarcis vaucheri (assembly GCF_965113315.1). Classification (NCBI taxonomy): domain Eukaryota; kingdom Metazoa; phylum Chordata; class Lepidosauria; order Squamata; family Lacertidae; genus Podarcis; species Podarcis vaucheri. Next base: position 10,264,908 of record NC_138758.1, on the reverse strand, counting down.
CATTTTGAAAGAGCAGTTCAACAATACTTTTCACTCTTCCACAGTGTTGCTGAGATCTTGTGGCTCATATCCTTAATCTCTTTTAGGCATCTTTCACTGTGGCTGATCGTTCCGGTTCTATGACCATGGTGCTGTGGAACAACTTGTGTTTTGAATGGTACAGGAGTATGAACGTTGGCACTGTGTTTCTTCTCAAAAACTATGGTGTTAAAAGAAGCTGTCTTGTTAAAACACAGCAAACTCTTGGATCCACTGGCGTGAAGAAATTGTTCTCAATAGGTTAAGTATTTTGAATATTAATTGTTGTTCAACAATGTGTTGTTGTTGTTTTTTGCAGTAGGTGGCTATGTATGTTTAGTTTCACTGACCATTTGAAAGCATATGGCTCTTCATTGATTATAACTATATTAAGGCACATTGAATTCTATACCTAGTTCATGAAGGGGATACATTGACCACTTTGAGGGGAAAATAGCACTATCGTTTTTAAAAAAATCAACTGCCCCTAGAACAGAAAGTAAAAATTTACTGCCTTGGCTGCAGAACTAAGGTGTAAAAAATGTGCGTTTCTTAATCATTTTGGTGTCCCGTCCCCCCCAAAGTGTTAAAAGATGAAATTCCTTATTGTCCCAAGTCAACCACACTTTTCATCTGCTGTGTAATAGTAACTTTCAGTTGTTGTTCCTTAAATCCACAAAAGTCTTTGATACCCCCATCACGCCTTCTGTAACCAGTATGATTACCTACAAATTATTTTGCTTTACATATGTATATATAATGCATTGGGGAGAAAGTGAGATGTTTCTTCAGGCTAGGAGGAAAGAGAAGTGCAAGTCACAACCTGTCAATTTAAGACATTTATTATTATTATTTGCAAACATATTCTCAGTGGACTGATGAAACAAAGTTTCTTCTTTTTACACATCTTAAATAAGTCTGTGTAATCATGAAGAGATAACAAATAATTTAGGGGAGAGGGAGAACGGCCATATGAAATTAACAAGGAACAATGTAAATTAAATAATGAAAATTTCTGACAGAAGAGTTGATCTTCCCACAGCATTCATGGAAAGCTCATGAAATAATCTCCCAGATTTATAGTTCTTTTTGGAATGTAATTTTGTAATTAGCATGTAATTTTGTTTCAAAGTTCACTTTAAAATGTCATTATTTTATAACACCACATAAACAACAGATCAACGAATCTGGAGGGCCACAGGTGTCCCTCTCCTGTTGTGAGATCACACACAACTCTCTTTGTGTAACTTGAGAAGCACTGCTTTGCTCACTTGTTTAAAGAGTAATACTGAAAGTGAAACCTTGCTTGTGCCTTGGTACCGTGTTGCTAAGACTAAGTGAAGTTTATGCATAACTATTTCAGCTGATATTTCAGATATTTGTATTGATTCAGAAATAGATATTAGGGCTTTGCAGCTCATGATGGGAAGACCCTCATTTTGTAAAAGACACTAGGTCGGTAGCCCTGACACTGGCTTTTCAAATACCTGTTGTTAAGTCCCACGAGCTACATAAAACAAAATACTTGGTCCCTCCTCTTAATCTAGAGAACTCCATAAACATTTACAGTATGGAGCCATTCTTGGGTGTTAGCTAGATTCTTAACGTTCTGTTACTCCACTGAAGGGAGGGGGGAAACCATTTTTAACATTGAAGCTCTTTTGAAGAAATTCCAGTCTAACATTTCTCCGTCTTCAATCTTCAAATGCTATTCAGCCTGTATTTTGAATTTCTGCCATTAACGATTCAGGCTTCTTCCCTTTGATATAACCACTCACATTATTTATTTATGGTTGATCTTGGAAGGCAAAACCGAGGGAGGCAGTTGTTAAATAGTTTCTTAGTGAGAAGACTGTCCAGAAAAGCTCCAAACATAGTGGCACTCTATCTGATTTTAAATCCCTTCTGCTACCCAAAGAATTGAGTCTGGGGGATAACAGTGTTTGTTATGCATACAGGAGTAGCAGAACTACTTAGGCAGCCAGGATCTGTTGTTCAATGTGTGTTCTCACGGTTAATTTCTTTTTCTCCTAGAACTAACACTAAACGCTGGGCAAAGACCTATAATTACCATCATTCCAAATGACAACATTAAAGTGGAATGGAGATTGCCCCACATTCAGTATGAGTTTATCACAAGGTTAGGCTTTTTATGTTCTCTTTTTTGGAGACAATGTGTTGTAGCAATATACAAGGCAGGAATCAATAATGTAACAAAAGTGGGAAGGAGGAGGGAGGGGAAAAGTAACAGAGGAAAAAAAGCTTTGTTATTAAGCATTATCTATTTATTATTGCATTTCTATCCTGCTTTTGCTACCAAAGTAGCAGCAGACGAGGCAGAAGAGCAATACAATTGAAAGTGAAATGCCATATTTTCCTGTGTATAAGACTTTTTTTTTTTTTGCTAAAATTTTGTAGGCAAAAATGGGGGGGTCATCTTATACACGGGTAGTGAATGCAGTGGGGGGTGATTGGATGTGGCGAGCAGGTGGGCGAGTGAGGGATTGGCAGCTCAACAGCTCAAGAAATATTTATTTCTTAATTCAGGGTTCAAAAAAATAGGGGTCACCTTGTACATGGGGGTGCCTTATACAGAGAAAAATACGGTAAATAAAAACATTTAAAAGTTTTAATAGCATTTTAAAAGTTCAACTTGATCCTTATGGCTATTCACTTCAGGCTTCTCATGAACAGTATCTTGCATACATCAAATGCCTTGTTTAATAGGATTTTTAAAAAATAAAAAATAAAATTGAATGCCATTAAGGAAGGAGACTCAAACAGGGAAAGCATTCAATAAATGGGGAGCTGTCACCAAGAAGGCCCCGTTATGGGACAGTATCAACCATGTGTAACCCATTGGCAACAGGGGTGGCATTCTTCCAGGTACTTTGATCCCAAGCTGGTTAGGGCATTGCATGCCAGTACTGACACTGTGAGTTGGGCACAGTGGCTCACTGTTAGCTAGCGCATCACCCGCAGGACTACTTACACTTGGCCTTGTCAGGCTGCAGTAATCTGGGTGCTGCACTCTGCACCAGCTGCAGCTTCCAGGATGTCTTAAAGGACAGACCCCTGAGCTGGTGGCACAAGAACTCTCAAGACTAGACCAAAGCCCTCATGCCTTTCAGGAAAGATAAAACTAATCATGTTTTTGTGCCTCTTCCATGAATGGTCTGGAGGGTGGCAACATGAGAAAGGGTCTTTTCTGTGGTGGCTCCCTTTTTGTGGGATGTTCTCCCCCAGGAAGGCTCATGTGGCACCTTCATTACATCTATTCAGGCACCAGGAGAAAGCATCTCTCTTCATCAGGCCTTTGGCATTCAATGTTTTTGTGGAAGCGGGGGTTATTGGTTCATTTTTGTTTTATTATGATGTATTTTGTGTTCCCAATTTGCATGTTTATGATGTGATCCACCCTGTGATCTTTGGATGATCAGCGTTATAAAGATTTAAATAAATTAATGGGGATTATAATAATCCAGGTGGGAGGTCACTCAAGCACGGCCAACTGAGGCCAGGCTTTGCCAGTCTAGGAAAAGTCATAGCTGATGAAGCAACTTACATATATTGGCCATCATCACTCCTTAATGCTTGGGAATCTGGTGACCCATTGGAATCTGGAGCACTTCCAGGCTATGAACCTGTTCCTCTAGAAGGAGTGCAGCCATGTTGTTCACCTTATTCCTAGATACGGGCACTGCTTACTCACAGCACTTCTGTCTTATCACGATTTAGGCTCAGTTTATTGGCTCCCATGAAGCCATTGTTTTCAGATACCAGTCCAACAACTTCAACAACCTGTCCAGATTCAGGTTAACTGGAGAGATGGAGCACTGTGTTCATAAACATGGTGAGATTACTGCGTGCTGCAAATATCACTTGTACTTTTCTGTATTTCAGATCCAAGCTGCTTGTCACACCATACATTGAACATTGTGATGTAGTTGGGCTTGTGAAATTTGTGGGGAGGACTCAGCGCACAAGGAAGACAGGTTATTTTTAAATATTTTTGTGCTAATGAACAATTAATTCAAAAATACTTTCTGAAAATGTTCAACATTTCTGTTGTCCTTACAGAGCATGGAGAAGACTTTTTGATCTATCGCTGGGTGCTGGTTGCTGATGGAACCTCAGATAAGAATCTCATCCTGCAATTGTTTTCTTCATCTCAGCCTGAAATATTTGAGAGCATTCACCCAAGTATTTGTTTTTTTAAAAAATATCTCTGCATTTCTCCCACCCCAAATCTTGTAATACCTTTTTTCTTAAAAGTTTGCTTTAATTTTGGGTATTGGCAGACAATACCAATGTAACTCCTTCTAAAGCCCCTGACAGAATAGTAGAAATGAGGAACTGAAACTTGCGCATCTTTGCGTGTGATCGTGCTCAGGCAGGTTTATATATATATATATATATATTCTCCCTTGTTTCTGAAGGGAGAACTACCATATTTTTCGCTCTATAAGACACACTTTTTCCCTCCCAAAAAGTAAGGGGAAATGTGTGTGCGTCTTATGGAGTGAATGCAGGCTGTGCAGCTATCGCTGAAGCCATGAGAGCAAGAGGGATCGGTGTGCACCAATCCCTCTTGCTCTTCTGGCTTCAGCGATAGCCACGCAAAGCCTCCTGAGTGCAGCGGGAGCACTCCTCCCGCTGCGCTCAGGAGGCTTTGTGTTGTTTTTGCTGGAGAGGCAATGCGCAGAGAGGGAGAGCTGCGCAGCGCCCCTTCAGCGAAGCGGGAGGAGAAACAGAGCCCCTTCCGTTTCTCCTCCCTCTTTGCTGGAGAGGTGCTGAGCAGAGAGGGAGAGAATATTTTTTTTCTTGTTCTCCTCCTCTAAAACTAGGTGCGTCTTATGGTCGGTGCGTCTTATGGCACGAAAAATACGGTATATATGAAGTACTCTCTAGCATTTATCTATGAGTGGCTTAAACCTTTGGTGTAAATTTCATGGCCTTAAATCATAATCCAAAGAGCTATGTTTAGGTGTGTAGCAGGATTTGGGAATTTAGCAAGACTTTTGACCTTTTAAAAAATAAATAGCAAGTTAAAAGTCAGAGATGATGTGTAGGCTTGGGCCTGAGCAATATTGCAACAGACCAAGGGTCCATGTAGTCCAACAACATCATGGACCAATTAAATTCTATTCAGAGTAGTTCCATTGAAATTAATGGACCTAAGTCAGTCATGTGCCTTCATTTCACTGCCTGCTCTGAGTAGGCTGAATACTGGATATTGCTCCCTACAGAGGACAGATAAATGCTTCTGCAAAGCCCACAATTAATCTGTAATCTTCCACCTCAGCTACCTAGTTCTCTCCAAGCAGAAAATGTAATAAACTAGGATCTGGTGAGTACTATTTGAAACTGCAGGTGAGGGCTCATGTGCTGGAATACTATCTCTGCAGATACTATTGCTACACAAAAACACTCTTGCACCCACAAGATGCTTAGACTAGAACACCTCTGACATTTGATTTTCTATACAGAGAACTATTTTCAACACAAAGGAGGCTTGTGTGCCATCTAAAGTGATGCAAACCAGTAACTGGTTTTTCTCCTCATCTGCTGTTTGTGAGAAGGACAACCAAGTCACATAGTTTTAACTGCTTGGTAGAACAAAAGTTTTAGTTTGGTTGAGCTAGGAATTGTAGGAAGTGCAATAATAATAATATAATAATAATAAATAACAATAAAAATGCTGCCATTTGTATCTTTTGCTTTAAAACCTGATAGTTCTGAACATACATAAATACTGAATAGTATGTGTGAAATAAATAAATGAAATGAAATAACATTTATGGAAAAAAATGATGCATTCTTTGTCCATCTCCAGGGTCACTTTTCGTATGTACACAACTGAAGGTGATCCGAGAGACTGCAGGGAATGGCTCCTTTCCATCTTACCTGAGAACTACTCGTGAAAGTCAAATGTTTATTTGCGGTAAATAAACCCTAATTTCATAATTAATACATGCAATTTGTAACATACACCTTCAAGTGCCCATGTACATCTTGACCACATTTTTGGGTTCCCCTTTTACCTTTGGGCTTCAGCCATTTTGTTTTTCATTTTTGATTGTAATTTATTTTCTTTTATTTGCTTTAAAGGCTTCCTCAGCCTCAGCCCTCCAGATGTTTTGAGACTACAATTCCCATCATCCCTGACCACTGGTCCTGCTAGCTAGGGATCATGGGAGTTGTAGGCCAAAAACATCTGGAGGGCTGAGGTTGAGGAAGCCTGGTCTCGTGTTAGGTCTGTATCTGTGGGATTCTAGCAAGAGTACTGTATCTCCGGTGTTGGAAATAAAGCCAGGGTCACAGAGAAGTTGCAGAAGAATATTAAATATCTAGTGAAATGGTGCACTACGATAACTTCATAGAATCATAGAACTGTAGAGTTGGAAGGGACCACCAGGGTCATCCAGTCCAACCCCCCTGCAATGCAGCGATCTTTTGCCTAAAGTGGGGCTTGAAGCCACAAACTTAAGATTAAGAGTCTCATGCTCTACTGACTGAGCTATCCCACAGACTGGTCTGCATGCAATGAGCCTCTTAGGCAGCTTAGAAACTGCTGCAATTCTTTCCTATCCCTACACGGTCTCTAGAATCCTCATCACCAACATTCCCGATACCATTTATTAATTCTATAATGTTCTTCACGGAGCCACCACCTGTTGAGTTCCCTTCCTGTTCTGCGATTCTATAATTCTATTGGCACAGTCACGTATAAAAAGTTGTTGCTTTAATATTTTTATACTTTTATTAGGCTTTTCACAGCCTTTTTTTGTTTGTTTGTTTTTCTTAACAGAGTGGCACAGAGGCCAGCCATATGAAAATGAAGTCAGAGTAAGAAGCATTGCTCATTGGAGGAGAACTCAGGAGGGAACTTCTCATGCGAATGAAACTTTCATTGGCGGATATTATCCTTTGCCACCAGCCCCAGACACTTTTCTGAAGTGCTGTGAAACTACTGGAGGTGATGTGTTTTATTCTGCATTTTCATTCAGTCATGCTTGCCACTTGGCAATAGTCATGTTATTAAATGAAATATTTCTGTGCAGCTTTATTCACTTATTTGTACTTTTTAGTAAATGATCACAATGCTAAACAACAAACTATACCACTAACAGTCATAAAAAGATAAAGGTAAAGGGACCCCTGACCATTAGGTCCAGTTGTGACCGACTCTGGGCTGCGGCGCTCATCTCGCTTTATTGGCCGAGGGAGCCGGCGTACAGCTTCCGGGTCATGTGGCCAGCATGACTAAGCCGCTTCTGGTGAACCAGAGCAGTGCAGGGAAACGCCGTTTACCTTCCCGCCAGAGTGGTACCTATTTATCTACTTGCACTTTGACGTGCTTTCGAACTGCTAGGTTGGCAGGAGCAGGGACCGAGCAACGGGAGCTCACCCCCCCACGGGGATTTGAACCGTTGACCTTCTGATCAGCAAGCCCTAGGCTCTATTGTTTAACCCACAGCCCCACGTCCCGCGTCCCAGTAACAGTCATACACTAAACCAAAAGGTAGAGGAGGAATGGGGGATTTGTTTGGGAGGTTTATTGACGAAGAAGAAAAATGTTAAACTATCAGAGCAAGTCAGTTAGCAGGGTTTTTAGACAAAGATTTCCATATAGTTTCCCCAGCTCTTTACATATATACGTGTGCACCTGAAAGTCCCCACAATGTGGGGTAGAATTCAATAATATATATGTGAGTCAGTAAAATGAAATTATTCCAGTGCAAGATTAAGATGAACACACACTTCTGACCTCAAGGCCCCCCACATATCACATGTACCAAGGACTTGCAGTGCTGAAATAGTGGGTGAGCAGTGGGGACTTTTATTTCCTGTTTGTAGTCTAAGGGTGGCCAATAATGAAAATCAATCAGAGGTTTATCTGTACCAATTTAAAAGTAATAATATAACATTAAGTGCTTTTCCATTTGAATCTTTTGAATCCTACATTCATAATTTTTGGTAGTATTGTTTCTTTAAAATTAAGTTTATTTTTAGCCAAATTATAACAATTTCAATTATTTCCCGATTAATACAATTATTCAAATCAACTTCCAGTTAATACATTTTAGTTATAGTGGTTCACTGTGTGGTGGATTGGATGCATTTCTGTTCAAAGCTAAGTTTTTGGGGATGATGATGATGATTATTATTATTATTATTTTGCAGTTGATCCAGTGTTGAAAACCATCAGTGAAATTGGGGAGGAGATTGGAAAACTGCACTACAGGGAGCACAAACGCATTGCTATTCGGGGGATAATTGGTGCTGTAAAATATGTCGACTGCACCAACGTACCTCCTGATGCCCCAGTTCAGGCACCAGTTCAGGCACCGGTTCAAGCACCAGTTCAGGCACCAGTTCGGGCACCAGTTCAGGCACCGGTTCAGGCTCCAGTTGAGGCACTGGTTAGGGCTCCAGTTGAGGCACCAGAACAGGTATGGTGCCTGAGAATTAACAGTATAAGTATTTGGATCCTATGTTTTACATTTTTAAAGAAGAAATAGAGTTTGAAAGGCTTAGTTTAGGTTTTTAAAAGTTTAATGTGGATGTTCCATTTTTTAAGAAAAAGAGTATTCAAACTGATATTTAAAACTTTCTACATGTGAAAAAAAAGGTGGAAATGAATCGAGAAACTAAATGGGGGGTAGGCAGAACAATTTATTTAGTAGATCATATTTGAAAGACTGTAGATATCCTATAAACTAATCCCTATGGTTCTGATACTGGAGTTGAATCTAGATTAGGGTTTAAAATATAGTGGTACCTTGGGTTACAGACACTTCAGGTTACAGATGCTTAGCGTTACAGACTCCACTAACCCAGAAATAGTGCTTCAGGTTAAGAACTTTTCTTCAGGATGAGAACAGAAATCATGCGGCAGCAGTGCGGCAGCAGCAGGAGGCCCCATTAGCTAAAGTGGTGCTTCAGGTTAAGAACAGTTTCAGGTTAAGTACAGATCTCCAGAACGAATTAAGTACTTAACCTGAGGTACCACTGTACTATTAAGAGAGTTAATATGGATGGACAATGGGCAACCTACAGGGAATTGCTGCATTTCACAGGGGGGGGGGGCCCAAATTGAAATCAATGGAAAACCTAAGGAGCCAAGGTATGAACTGTTTGCAATATAATCAGTTACATGATATGTTTAAATTAGATAGACAGAATAGTCTAAAATGACTTGTTATTAGAACGCAAAACAAAAGACGAGCTAGTTAAAGCCTCAGTGACACACTGGGCAGTAGATATAGGGCACAACATAGATTTCTAACCTCTGGGAGAAACTTTGGGAAAGAGACTTGAAATCTACAGCATGTTACTCTTTGAAAGAGAACTATTTGAAAATGATTCATAGTTGGTCTCTAACTCCAGGTAGGCTTGCTAAGATGTACAAGACAGAATCAGATAAGTGCTGGAAGTGTAAAGAGGTAGAGAGAATGTTCTTTCATATTTGGTGGACATTTTAAAAAGGTAAAAGGGTATTGGGAAATGATTTATAATGAACTGAAAAAACATGTTCAAAATAACTTTCCTTTCTGTTGGGGATGACTCGGACTGAAATCCCTAGGTGTCAGAAAAGGTTATTTATGTATGCAACAACTTCATATATATTTTTGTGTATATGTGAAGAATGGCTACCTAGAAGTTGCTGAATTCTTTGTTTTTGAATACTAAGGCAAGATATCTCCTGTTGTTCATTTTCTACAGGTCAGCCAGGAACCTGCAGCAGGCACTTCTGCACAAACCTCCCAGCCACCCGAACAGCAACCTACAGGACCCAGAAAGTGTAAAGCGAAGAGAAAGAATAGGATTGTGGAGTAAGCTATTTCTCTAAAATGGAATTCCCTTTCCGTTTTTGTTGGCATTTGTCTACGTTAGGCCACAATCCTGGTTCTGTTGACTTCCCTCTGAGCAGGATTAGGCACACATAACATGGGAATTGTGTACTTTTCAAATGAGCTGCATCAATGTTCTAAAATGCCTTAGGTTATCATTTGCAAAGGAAATCACTTTTGCATTGCAATACCATGGCCGGCCTCCCCCTGTCTTGGGAGACACTGGAGGTGTGTTTTCCTTTGGGGGTGAAATCAAACCACTGGAGAGTTACAGTGATTGCTTTGGCTGTGGAGACCGATACGGTTGTTGCAGCTGGGACAGAGGAAGGCGTCTGGTTGTGCTGTTGCAAATGCACCATGGCAGATGCACCATGTTCCCACCGGTTAGATGTGAATAGATATTTGGGAAAGACCCTGCTAAATGAGGTAGTTAGATCTGGGCTGGAATAGGTTCAAAGCATCATGATTGCAATACCAAAGAGACCATTTAAATGATTGATTGATTGATTGATTGATTGATTCGAAATAATTTATTTCACCTCTTTTTAGATGGCTCTTAACAATGAGTTAACTTTTTAATGTTTTGTGGGTGCATGTGAATATGTGCAGAATCCAATATAGCTTCTAGATAGGACTGTGGCTCCAGAAAGTGCCCTTGTGTGTCATACGATGCTCCTTATCAATAAGTAGCCTACTAAATAAAATGTTGCCTGACTGATTAGTCATACTTCACTAGTGCAGCAAGCAAGAAAATAGCACAAGTGGAAGATTCTCAGTAACTTCTTGATTTCATTGGATTTTTCCCATTGCTTGGTCCCTGCTCCTGCCAACCTAGCAATTCGAAAGCACGTCAAAGTGCAAGTAGATAAATAGGTACCGCTCCGGCAGGAAGGTAAACGGTGTTTCCGTGTGCTGCTCTGGTTCGCCAGAAGCAGCTTAGTCATGCTGGCCACATGACCAAGAAGCTGTCTGCGGACAAATGCCGGCTCCCTCAGCCTATAAAGCGAGATGAGTGCCACAACCCCAGAGTCGTCCACGACTGGACCTAACGGTCAGCGGTACCTTTACCTTTTACGCCTAATGCCAGTTGCCCTATCAATTTAGTAGCACAAACATGCTATCACAGCTGCTTTGAAGTTAAGGAAAAGGAGGTGGTGTCATGTCTGCTTTGGCCCTGATCATAAGACCTAAGTGACTGCTTTAGTCAGTAAAACTAAAATGCCGCAACCTGAGAGTTCTATGTGTCGAAATGGTGATTACTGGCAATATGGCCAAGCAGCCCTATAATCCCCCAATGGCAACTCTACTCTTGGTTTTTATAGGTCGGATGAGGATGAGCAGGATGCATCAGCTCCAGCGCAAAAGAAGCACAAGAGAAGTATGGGTCTTATTCTTTTAAACCTATCTGAGTGCCGGCCTTTTACATTGAAATAAGCAGCACCAGCAGCCGTAGCAAACTTAATATGCCTTCCTAACCGTTTACAGTAACGTTATATGTTGTTTAGTTAGTAAAATTCTAGCTAAAGTGTTGGTTTTTAATCCTGGCTTAGTTCCCTAATGCCAAACGGAGATGATGGAGGAGAGATAACCTTGCAGCTTCAACCAAACCTTTCATTTTAATTTCAGTGAATCTTCCTATCTTCCTTCTGGAGGCACATATGCTACAAGGTCTTATGTTACAAGGTCTTACCTTGTTATTGTGAATAGCAAGGTGATTTCAGTTAGCTAAATTGCATACGTGAATTATCTAGCTTGGATCTTCTACATTTCCTGCTGGCCAGTGCTGATGACCCATTATGGAACCCTAGATTTTAATTCTAGAGTACAAGGCAGCTGATTTAGTGCTTCTGCGCATGCGCAACCACCAAAACCCAGAAGTAAACCGTTCTGGTACTTCTGGGTTTCGGCGGGTTCATAACCCAAAACAACTTCAACCTGAAGTGGTTGTAACCCGAGGTATGATGGCACTTATTTTAAAGAAAAAACAAAATGAAGAAGCCTACATTCAAAAAATAAATTAAATGAAATAGGATTCCCATTTATTATACATGTAAACTCAGCAAATGCAGTGCATGGAAGAGAGTGAAGTAAACTGAGTGAAATAAACAAAAAATCCATTCTGGAATAGTAATCATTTTGCTGAACTTGGATTTTCTGATAGTTTACAACTTGAAAAGTGCAGGAAACACTAGCTAATGCTACTTTGTATTTATTTTCTTTTGAAAATATATAATAAAAGCCTATATCTACTGTGCTGCTGTACTAATTCCACATGCACACAATTTGGGAAGGTTTTTTCCGGTTTATTGAAAATCTAGAATAATTCTATAGAAGTAAATGGAGATTAACAAGACACTTACTATCTTCATATTAGGAGCTTCCGAAAAGAACGGTTGGTTTGCAAAACGTTCACCAGGTTCCTGGGAAAGTAGCCTCTGGGATCAAATAAAAGACCGCTTGGAGCAGCACTTGCATTACAGCAGAGTTTTCCCCGAAAGCTTTCCATCAAAATTTAATTATGAAACTGGAGAATTTCTCATGCAACTGTGCAATCTCCAAGCATCCAAATACAGATATGTGCAAAATAAAGAAGATCAAACTGAGTATGCCTGTCCTTATGAATACTATCAAGTTACTATTGTCGGTAAGTAACCATCATCTCTGCAAAAGAAAATTCAGCACCCCATTGGGAAATGCAGGGGCACGCAGGCTGAACAACGCTGGCTCCCCCCCCCCCAAAAAAAATATGAAATAAAGTCAAACCATTTTTGCAGGCAAAATAAATAAATAAAATTCAATGGGGGGGAGGGGGTGACAAGAAATTTTCCGTACCGGGTACCACCTGACCTTGCTATGCCACTGGGGAAATGTTAACAGTTTTCTCTGGGTGTTGAAAGAATAATGGTTGTTGCACAGAACTAAGAGGGAATGGATAATGTATCTAATGGTGTGGCTGGTTTTTTGTTAGAGAGAGCAAGAGGTCAGAGTTTGCGGGTATCTGGGTTCAAAGGCAACTTGGCGGTTTTGGACTGGTGTTTATCTCACAGTGTGACATACTCCACAGGTTTGCTTGGGGGATAAAATGGACAGAGCAGGGAGAAAAGATGGGACATAAAAACATAGTTAATGAAGAATAAATAGAGCAACTGTAAGGGGAATAGTCTAGGATCCAAAGAACCTGCTTTTACTTCTACACATTCGAGGGAGGGGGTGGATTTGTGTTCTTCAAATAGCAGGCCTCTCATACTGTATATGGTAAGTAATTACTGAAACTCAGGAGATTTCCCCCCGCCCCCCCCCAAAAAAAACAACTCTTTGGACAGCAGCCATAGTATGCCTTTCTCAAACTTGCAGCACATGCTTCTTGAATGCATACAGTAAATAATGTCCTCTGCATTTCCAAAGAACCAGCCCTTCATTTTAGTGGAATGATTTTAGATAGATTGCAATTTCAAAATCATAGCAAATGCAGAACGGTGCAAAGATGTGGGGAGGAAACTGAACAAGGACACATTCATTTATATGCTTGCAAGAGGGCCCAAATGTGGAAGAACAAGAAGGTAGAATATCTGATTAGATGGCAGCATTTTCAATACAGGTGTTGAGCTTAAATTGAGTATTAAGGTGTGTGTGTGTTTAAAGAGCTTGGAATATGGATAGGGTGGGGTGGGGTGGGGTGGAAGGGCAGTGCTGTCTTGCCCTATATTAACAAGAGCACAATTTCCAAGTCTTGAAGCAGGGGGCAGGGCGAGAGAGATTATCACTTTGCTTGATATCAGTAGTATATTATTCAGGGAACTTTGTTTGGTCCCAGAAGGATATTGTTGGAAACCTGTGAGGGTATTAAAGTATGTAAATGGCAGAGCATACTGATGAAACATTGTGTGCATAGTCAGTATGTTGGGTCATCAGCTGTTGGGGCATGAGCCAGAATTAAGTCACATCTCAACCTAAATTGGACTTGTATAAGAGACAACTATGGGGGAGATGAACAGATCGGCCTATATCTGTCTGTCTGTCTATCTATCATCTATCTATCATCTATCTATCATCTATCTATCATCTATCTATCTGCAGTATCTACCTACACAATGATTAGTGTTGTATGTTGGAGGGAATCAAATATACAGCTAAACAGTAGATTACTGAGGAATGCAATAGGTGGTTTTTTATATGTTTTCAGGGAAATCTCTGGGCCATTGCGAATCAAGATTCTGATGTTTAAGTTTGAAGTCTTTGGTTCAACTCTTTGTCAGGTTGCCATTAAAAGAGTAGACACTAGTATTTGGATGAGCGATTTCCCTGTGCTGAAAGGATTGTTAAAGACAACGAAATAGTTCATTATGCTAGCTGATGGTAACAAAATATATCCATCTTTTGTACAGGAATGAATCGTGACACAGCTATAGATGTTGCCCTCCTGCCTGTGTGTTACGCTGAAAATTCAGGTTTACTTCAAGCAGCGGGCATGGAGTGTGCTACAGTGGATTTGCCTAACACAAATGGGACCTCAAGTCAGAAGAAGATTGCCCAGGCACTTTCTCGTAAGAACTTCTAGATGATATTGATGGTTTGCTTACATGCCCCCAAATAAGCAAGCGTAGTTGTAAATGAAGGTTTGCCATGTAACAGACCTTAATACAAAACCTTTATTTTAGAATTGCCTCCTGGATCGCTTGTTATCTAGTACGGTTTGCCTAGCCTTGTTGCAGGGTTAAACAGTATATGCCTAAATGCATAGCTTCTTCCCTGAAGATATAGCAACACTGTTAAATGGTGGCTCTTCTGAATTCCAACCATTTGCTAATTAGCAACTGTAAATAATTACAGTAAGCAATAAAGTGCACGAATGCTTCAATGAGCATATTTCTTTGCATGTGTTTGCCTGCATAATTGTGTCTGCAAAGGAACTGGTTTTGAATATTTGATCCGCAACCTAATAGAAGATTGCAAATTATGCTTTTCTGTTGATTAGTGCCAGCTTTCCTTGTGTCATGCTGTCTTCCTGGATATGTGAAACAAGAAGGAACTGGAAGCATTCTTTATTGTGTCAATCTTAGAATTTTTATTTCAGAAACTAGAAGCCTACAGATATGCTGGGTGTCTGTTAGGTAACACCCTAAACTCCAGTATTAAAGTAATCTTCTGAAATGGAAGCAGTTGCTATTTATTTATTTATTTTGCTTCATGCTGAGTTAATAATTCCAAACAAGAGTGAAATCTTCCCCTTTTTCTTCCTATTTGTTTATTTATTTGTTGGCCAAACACTGAAATGAGCTGAAATTCTGAAGACTTTATCCATCCTGTTGAGTAACCTGGATGAGGAGGATTCATCCAGATGTTTTTGTTCCCTGCTTTAGGCACAGGGAATTGGTTTTCTGTAGAGTATTTTCCTTTGCCATCATGTTGGAAGCAAGAGGGACTGATTCTCTGCTTTCCCCACTCTGCTTTATTACCTGTTCTGGGTGTAACATTGATGATACTCCTGGGAATGCAACAACAAAGCAACTGTTAAGCATTTGTTTTTTAGTACTAACGTCCATATCTTTGTGTTTGCATATTAGGTGGTGGGCTGCTGAGAAAACCTCTGATCTGCATCCTGGATGTCTGCTCTTTGGGAGAAGACAAAGTTGAAGTCTTTCTTAACAAAGTGTATCTGGCCACAGAGTAATTTAACAAGACAGGTGGAACGTTCAACTTTGGGCCTTGGGAGAGCACAGTTTTCCATGTTGCTACACTTTGTTTTGCAAATCTGTATTGCATTTTACAGACAAGTGCCATATCATACTGAAATATACTCAGAGTCAAGAGTGGATTTCATGTTCTTTATTCAGCTCATAGTGGTGAGGAGGAATGAATGAATGTCCCCTCAAAGTATCTGGTTTATATACCGTATTTTTTGCTCTATAACACGCACCTGACCATAACACGCACATCGTTTTTAGAGGAGGAAAACAAGGGGGAAAAACATTCTGAATGAAACAGTGGACGTATTATTTTTGTGCTTCATGCTGTGGCCACAGACATGTGATCTGATGGTGAATTTGGGGTGACCCAATGCAAAAATCCTGAGAATCCCTGTGGACCCATGCTTTGTAACCACGTTTTTGCACCATTGCAGCCCCAGGCAACAGTGGGTGCGTGATTTTTGGGGGGCAGGCTGTAGCCATGGACATGCTATGTGCTCTGATGGTGAATTTTGGCTGACCCAATGCAAAGATCCTGAGGATCCATGTGGACCCATGCTTTGTAACCACATTTTAAGTGGGAAGGGAAGGAAAAACACAGAAGGGACAAGGAGAGGGGTGTGCAGAGAAGCAGCTGGCTAAGAATGCAGGAGAGGGCTATAACGTGAGGAAAGGAAGGCAAAAGTTTCCCCCCACCCACCCACACAAGCCAGCCAGCGCGTGCTCTCTCTCTCTCTCTCTCCCTCTCACCTGCATGTTTTCCGGCTGCCTGATATTTATTTTTTTTTTTAATTGCCTTGACAGAAGAAAGCATTTTAACTGCATTAAGAACTCTTTAGCAGCGAAACCTAAGCTTTGCCATCCCTTAAGAGGTACAGACACTATAATCTTCCAGATCGCATGAATTTACAGGCAAAACACTGTTTAAGGATTTCATCCTTTTAAATGGAAGAAAGCATATTTGAATGCTGTGTGTCCTTAAAAACAAAAAGCAGGAAGTCAAATCAGAATTTTAAGCTGAACCTGTAATCTCTCTTCCCTTCACAAACATTGTTCCCTCCGGAGCATGGAGAGGAATTAGAAGGACGCTCTGCTTTCCCCTCTGCTTGCCTGGAGGGGAGGGGCTTTCCCTGCTCTTTGTTCCGTTTCAGCAAACACAGCAACGAAACAGAGCGGGTGGGCAGTAAGACCCTGAGGCAGAATGCAGGAAAGCAGCCACTTCCTCTTTTCAGGTTTCCCTTCTCTGAGACACGATTTGATTTTTGCCTCCACTCGTGCCATTTGGCTCCAGGGACCACACATTCGCTCAATAACACGCACAGACATTTCCCCTTCCTTTTTAGGAGAAAAAATCTGCGTGTTATAGAGAGAAAAATACGGTACATTATTTACACAATGGGCTGCACGTGATTGGCTAATTCCGGAATTCTCCTGTAGGCCAATCAGGTTGTGGATTCACTTCTAACTGGAGCTGGATTGGGTGGCTTCTGCCAACCAATCATACTGCTGCATTGTTCTAGGACCAATCAGACTGCTGCATTCTGAATCCTATTGTTCTAGGACCAATCAGACTGCTGCATTCTGAATCCTATTGTTCTAGGACCAATCAGACTGCTGCATTTTGGATCCTATTGTTCTAGGACCAATCAGACTGCTGCAGTTTGGATCCTATTCAACTCTGTACATAATACGTACGAATACATTTACTTCAGAACTGCACATATGGTGGTGGGTTTTTCCTTGTTTCCTTGTTCAGAACTGCACATATGGTGGTGGGTTTTTCCTAGTTTGCAGTAAGTGAGAGAAAACGAATTTAAATTTAAAGAAAACAGCTGGGAGGGTTCACAAATTAGTTTAATTATACAATGTATTAATTCTTAATACTGGTTCCCCCCCTTTAGTATTAAGGTTTACACTTTTCATAGAAATATAAGATAGTTAAGGTAGATTTTTTAAAAAGTCTTTATTGTTTCTTTTCTCAAATTGAAATTTTCAAATTATTAAATGATACATAATACACTTTTCATAGAAATATAAGATAGTTAAGGTAGATTTTTTTAAAAAGTCTTTATTGTTTCTTTTCTCAAATTGAAATTTTCAAATTATTAAATGATACATAATACTTTCGATATTCATCTTTTCTGGACTTATCTGTATCTTCTATCTTTAATAAAATAAAATTTAGCATTAAATGCAGCAGTTTTGTTGTTATTGGCTTCCTTCTGTCTTGGGAGACAATGGAGGAGTGGGCCTTTGGGAGTGAAGTCAAACTGATGGAGAGTTACAGCGCCTGCTGTGGCTGTAGAGACTGACGTGGGAGAGACATGTTTTGTTGCAGCTGGGGCAGGTGAAGGCATCTGGTTGTGCCACTGAAGATGCACCATGGCGTTCCTTCTCTCTGTGCTCCTTCCAGCAGTCATTTCTCCTCTGGTCACTGCTGTCTGGTCACTGATTGACTGTCTCCACTGAGATCATCTGCAAAGGATTCCCATACATCAGGGTTAATAGAGGAAATAAAGGGGTGAGGTGGGGACCAGGAGCATGGTACAAGGAAAATGCAAATTTTGTGCACTTTGGCTTGTTTCAGTTGGAATGAGGATTTAAAGGGCTAGGGGAGGGAATGCATGGCAGAAAGTATTATTTTTGAAGCAGGGCTATCTTCCCACATTTCAAAATATGGGAAGTAATGCACATTAGCATTTAAGGCACACACATGCCCCCCCCCAAAATATAGATTCAGAGTCTAGAGTTACCTAACAGAACCACAGGGGGGGTGGAGGGTGGACCCAAGTCTTGTTAACCTTCCTAAATACAGTGGTACCTCGGGTTACATACGCTTCAGGTTACATACGCTTCAGGTTACAGACTCCGCTAGCCCAGAAATAGTGCTTCAGGTTAAGAACTTTGCTTCAAGATGAGAACAGAAATTGTGCAGTGGCAGTGTGGCGGCAGCTGGAGGTCCCATTAGCTAAAGTGGTGCTTCAGGTTAAGAAGAGTTTCAGGTTAAGAATGGACCTCCGGAACGAATTAAGTACGTAACCAGAGGTACCACTGTACTGCATAAGGTGCATTCACCTTGTTTCGTGCTTGCAAGACCATAAGGCTATATACCGTATTTTTTTGCTCCATGAGACACACCTGACCATAAGATGCACCAAGTTTTTAGAGGAGGAAAGCAAGAAAAAAGCTCCCCATCCCAATTTGACAGAATGTGCGAGGGAGAAAGATCTCCCTCTGCGCTGGCTCCTGGCTGCTCTCATGCAAGTCACAGAGCCCCTCTTCTCCTGCCTCACCTCTCCCCACCCCCTTGCGTGGGTGCCACCATTAGGATGCTCACATGGGCAATGTGCCACACCCCCGCCACTCCAGTAACCAAAGTCCCCAGCTCCACCACTGCCAGGGACCACACATTCGCTCCATAAGATGCACAGACATTTTCCCTTACTTTTTAGGAGGGAAAAACTGTGTCTTATGGACCGAAAAATACAGTAGTTTATTCCGAATGGTTTATCTTAGGCTTAATCTACCACGACCTCCACCCAAAATTCAACCTGGTGGTCTTCTTTCAGTTGTAGCCACTTAATTTGTCACTTGCTGGCAATTCCCTGAAGAAAAGTGGACGTTTCTGTCTCATTTGGAGTAGAGACTAGGCAGGATGTAAAAGCCAAACCACTTTATAGCAAGCCCCTTTGTATGCAATGAAGGGGGCTGGGGAGGGATGTGATTCAGTGTAGAGGAGAACTGTGCCAGAAATATACGTTTGTGTGCATGTGTGCGAAGGCTACCGACACAGGTTTCTGCACTATGGCTCTAGCATCAGGCAGCTTATTCCCCTGAGATAAGTACAGTACACTGAAATGGAGATGACGCAATGAAAGATCTAATGAAGCTGGAAGGAGTGGTGTTGCTTACCTGCCTCGGATTGAAATTTCAGACCGCTTAGAGAAGCAGCAGACTGACAACAACAGAAAGTACCTGCAAATGCTTTAAGGATCAAGCAATGAAGGAAGTGGGGGAAATCAGCTCTGCCTGCTTCCTGGTTCTCACTGGCCTGTTGGGAGCCGCACATGCTGTTGGGGTCAAAGCCAATGTGAGCTTGCTTTATTTCAACGCCTTTAACAACACCTCAGAGAGTGACAGGTGTGAATGCGGTCGGTTTGGGGTGGACTCTCCTGTGGCAGACGCCAGGGGGTTGGTGGTCATTCCCAATTCCACCAACCACCAAGCCTGCACTTGGAACACTGAGTTTGCTGCCACCGCATCGCCATGGGTTGCCCTGATCGCAAGAGGCAACTGCACTTTTTCAGAGAAGATCAACCGTGCAGCTGCGCAGGGTGCAGAAGCTGTTGTAATCTACAACTCCCCTTCGCATGGTAACCGCACAGCTTCCATGGCACATCCTGGTAAGTCCCGTTATGATCGGTTCTCCATGCAGGAAATATTCTGTCTCGATAATCACATGCTTTCCATTTAGGAAAGTGCTGTTTTATTATCTCAGCATCTGTAACAGGAGCACATAAATTAGCAGCTCCCAAATCAATCTGAAATGATTGCTTCAGATCATAATTTAAAGCAGAAGACCCCCCCCCTTTATCTGGGGTCGGACAGATGGATCCCAAATAAGATTCAGCCAATGGATTCTGATTGGGGGTGGCAGAGAGATAACCTTCTGTTGTTGACCGTGTCTGCTTGAGCAACTCTGAGTGGATTCATAGATCACTGTGATTATTAACCATTTTTATGGCACTTGTAGTATGCAAGAGAAGTGGCCCCAATGTACACTTTCTTAGAGAAGTCCATTTGAACTCAGCAGGACTTCCAAACAAATATGTATTCCTATTGAGATTGAAGTATTCTGCATTCTACACCATTGCTCCTTACACTTTCAACGACCATGTGAAATTAGAACCCATTCTTACAGATGGGGAATTGAGGCTGAGATAGAACAGTCCCCAGGCTCACCCATTATGGAGCTGCCATAAGAGCTCAGCTCCCTGCAGACCGAGTTTAACATTGTGTTTGCCTTCTGTCCTCTAAAAATAATAATACAGTAACCCCGGTATAATATGATTGTTTTTGGTGGAAAGGCTGTGGCTTGGTGGTAGACTCTGCACACAGAAGGTGCTAGTTTCATTCCTCAACATTTTCAGCTAGGGCTGGGGGAGAACCCTGCCTGAAACCCGGGAGAGAGCTGCTGTCAATCAGTGTGGACAGTATTGGGCTGGAGTAAAAGGCAGTTTCCTATGTCCTGAGTTCCACAGAGAACTAGATACTGTGAGTAACCCGGTATACCGGTACCTTTGCACCCACAACTACAGAGGCACACCTCTCTCTCTCTCTTTGGGTGGTAGCCAGCAATGTGCATTTGGATCCCACTGAAATATATCTTAGCATAAATCCTTCTGTTGTTCAGGCTATGAGTGTTTATGTAGCTAAAATGGCATCACCCAGTTAACCCCCCATCCCACGCCAAACATATACATAAACAAATGATAAATCCACATGATGCTGACAAAAAGCCCTACACTATGCAACAGAATGAAAGAACAACAACCCCCATATAGATATATATCTCTCCTCTCTTTTCCCCCAACCGCAAGATGTCTCTTAGAAAAGTTTCTCTCACTACATGTAAGCGAACTGTGAAAAAGACTCTATGAATTAAAAGTGGAGACAAATGGTGTACTTTCCCCCGTTTGTTTGTTTTGTAGCACAAGAAAATATTTAATGAAAACTATAAAAAACACATCACCCACACATAAGAGGGAGGGTGGGTATGAGCACACCTGGGCAGCTAAGGTTTGCAGAAGTAAAGGTAAAGGTCCCCTGACCATTAGGTCCAGTTGTGGCCGACTCCGGGGTTGCGTGCTCATCTCGCTTTATTGGCTGAGGGAGCTGGCGTACAGCTTCCGGGTCATGTGGCCAACATGACTAAGCCGCTTCTGGCGAACCAGAGCAACGCACGGAAACACCGTTTACCTTCCCGCCGGAGCGGTACCTATTTATCTACTTGCACTTTGACGTGCTTTTGAACTGCTAGGTTGGCAGGAGCAGGTTTGCAGAATTACACCCCCCCCAAAAAAGGGGGGAAAATAACCTTAAGGGTTTAGGGAGACCCAAAAGCAGTCCAATGGGGACTGCGTATCCTCAGCTGCGATAGAATGTTGACACACTGTTGGGAGCGGGGGAGGGCAGAAAATTGGCAAAGGGTGGGTGACAGGAAGAGGAAGCACTCCCAAGTTGCAACATTTTGTTGCAGATTCAACTCGTTTCTCTCGGATAATCAAAAATTACAGACTGGAAATTCAGAAGCAACCCCGTGAGATGAAAACACAGGAGACTCAGAGAGAGCTGAACGGCCTTTAAAAATAGAACACCTGTGTAGTGCTGCACAGGATTAGTTCAAGGTTTGATGAAGCCTCCAAATTCCCAGTAACCTTCCGCGATAAAACATCAAGGGATTAACTGTATATAAAAGCATATATTGTTATGTGCGCCTGCTGTCCATTTAATCTATTTTTCTGATACCAAAGGAGTCAGCTTGACACCTCCTGATGCTCAGGAACAAGAGATGAAGGTTGTAGATAAATCCCTTGTTGTTGATGAATAGCACCTGCTCACCACCTCCATAGGTTTCTGTTAAAGATGACTAGTCACAGATAGATCTACTTTTCATTAATCCATCTGTTCCTCTCCCAAGCCTGTTGAGCTGAAATCCGGTCCATTTTCATTCTGATGTAACTTTCAGTGGCGATTACTCTCAGATAAGCATATAGGGGTCGCTGCCAAAATCAACAGTCACCACTCAGGACGGATCAGGTTGTCAATTTTTTTCCCTTATTTTGGCAAGCAATTTCTCCTAAAATAATACATTTTGTGTGTGTTCTTTTCACCGATATATTGTTATGAGTTAAGACTCCCTTAAATTTCTTGGTCCAGTAGGCGCTATAATTTGATTAAAGCTTGGAGTGCCAAAAGTTAATTAAGCTCGGCTTGTCTCTTGTGTGAGGTGACAACTTACCACATATTTTTTTTCCCTGGTGAGGCAAAAAGTTACCTAGGTCCTTGCTTTAGTCTGAACTGATGGCACACAGTGGTTTAAATGTTGCACCAGAATTGTAGAGACCAGCAACAAATTTTTAGTCATCCATGAAGGTTACTTCATGACTTTGAATCAGTCACATTTCTCTTAGCCTTGGCCTTCCTCACAGTGTTGTTGTAAGGATAAAATGGAGGGAAACTGTTGTTTCCCACCTTAAACCCCTGAAGAAAACATTTGTTTATCTATTTAAAGCATTTATATCATGGGTGGGGGCCAGACCTAGCCCAATCGCCTTCTCAATCCGGCCTGCAGACAGTCCGAGAATCAGCATGTTTTTACATGAATAGAACGTGTCCTTTTATTTAAAATGCATCTCTGGGTTATTTGTGGGGCATAGGGATTCGTTCATTTCCCCCAAAAAAATATAGTCCGGCCCACCACATGGTCTGAGGGACACTGGACCAGCCCGCTGCTGAAAAAGTTTGCTGACCCCTGATTTATATCATGCTGTTCAGCTGAAAAGGCCTTCCAGAGCTGCTTACATCCCTGCTTTTCATGCTTATAGTCCAAAAGGCATGAGACAAAAGGAAAAAATTAGGGCAAAGAACAGGAAAAGAAGCTGGAATGACCAGCTGTTTAAAAAGGAGAGGAAGATGTTTCGGCAGAGGTGATGGAGAGGGTCTGTATTCCCATCTCTCCCCCTCACCAGATACAATATACATCTAACTATCTTTAGTTCGCAGCCTGGGTGGCTGAATTTTATCAAAATGAAAAAGGCCAAGGACATTAAATGGCAGCTGCAGCTTGACCACTGAAGCTTCCAACCGCTGCTCTTGTTTTTATTTATTTTGCAAATGATGGCTTCCTGCATAAATGTTCCTTTATGACCTTGTGAAGTTGAACTATTTCTCCTTCCTTTCCCCCACCATCAGCTGCTATTCTGGCATCAGGGATCCTTGAGCTCTGTTTGTGTGTATATACATGCCTGAATAATTTTCATCCGTTGCCTCTGACCCTCGTGCCCCTGTTTCTTGTCCATGCAAAACACAACCTTCCATTATGTGACCTGTCCAGCACAGAAAAAAATATGTTGCTGGAGTTTCATCCATCCATTCATTTAAATAAAAAATAAAAACACTGGGTGGCAAAGGTACTGATTTTTTTTTTTTGCAGAAGAGCATTTCCACACTGCTCTGCTATTGGTCAGTTCTGAGGAAGGGGGCTAGAAAAGAAAAAAGCCATTGAGCTCCACCTGGCTCTCATAAATAAAGTAAGTTTTGACTTTCTCTTCCTTTGGTTTCTATCCTGGTGCAATAGCGCCCTCTAGTGGCCACCTTTAGTTATGCAAATTAAACACGCCTGCCAAAACCAAATAGGCCACAGTAATTGCATCCCAGTAATGAACATGCAAATAAGCATCGCATTTGATCAGTCTTTTATGCTTGTGTATGTGGTTCAACAGAGGTAGAAGAAAAGAAAAAGTTCTGCAATGGTTTTCCTCCATTCGTCTCTCTTCTCCTCTGCTCCTCCACATCTGCTTAAGTTCCTGGTAACTTTTACAAGATCATAATCCATCTGCTTGTCTTTTGCATCAAGATCCCACCATGCGGTGGGACATGGGTGGTGCTGTGAGTTAAACCACAGAGCCTAGGATTTGCCGATCAGAAGGTTGGCGGTTCGAATCCCCGCGACGGGGTGAGCTCCCGTTGCTTGGTCCCTGATCCTGCCAACCTAGCAGTTTGAAAGCACGTCAAAGTGCAAGTAGATAAATAGGTACCGCTCCGGCGGGAAGGTAAATGGTGTTTCCATGCGCTGCTCTGGTTCACCATAAGCGGCTTAGTCATGCTGGCCACATGACGCTGTACGTCGGCTCCCTCGGCCAATAAAGCGAGATGAGCACCACAACCCCAGAGTAGCCCGCGACTGGATCTAATGGTCAGGGGTCCCTTTACCTTTTTTACCCACCATGCTGAGTATGAATACTCTTGCTCCGAAAGTTCCTTCCTTGAATATTCAACGTCTCAGCCAATTTGAATTTGGAGGTGGGGAGGGGATGCTGGCAGGCTCTTTTCAATGCAGGGCATCGGGAGCAATGGCCCTGGGCCCCCCACATGGAGAGGACTGCATCAACATGGGCACTGCTGGATTGTTAGCAACTTCTTTGCCCCCAGAATCCTACCAACCTGAGCTTCATCATTCAGATCTCCGTATTTTTCCATGTATAAGTCTAGGGTTTTTTTACCACAAAATTAGGTTTAAAATTGGGGCTCGTCTTATACACGGGTAGTGCTGAGGGATGTTTCCTTAATTTGGAGTCCTCGAAAATAGGGGGCGTCTTATACATGGGGGTGTCTTATAGATGGAAAAATACGGTAGGTAGGTGGCGTTCCTTTCCCATTACAGCATGAGCAGCTGATGGCAGCAGGCAAAGGCATCACTGATAGCAGCAGCCAGTGGTTTTCTTCTAGAAAATATATGCTGGTACTGTGTACCCTTCAGTACCCCCAGAAAGAATGAAAAAGCACTGGGAGCAGCCCAGCCAAACAATAGGTCTACTTAGTGCTCTTCAGGCCTACTGCTCCCTTCACTGCCACGTTCTGACTAGCAAGTAGAAAGTAGAAGAATACTGAGAGGAGAGAAGAATTTGATGCTACAAGCAGAGGAAAGAGAGACTGATTGGAACTCTCTGTGGTAGAGTGTGCCTCATTCTGACAGGAGAAAGGGCATTCTCCACTGCTACTCTCCACAGAGTGTTCAACAATGTTTACAAGGACAGCGGTGCCAGAAAATGTCCTGTATGACGTATGTAACATACAGTGGTGCCCCGCAAGACGAATGCCTCGCAAGACGGAAAACTCGCTAGACGAAAGAGTTTTCTGTTTTGGAGGTGCTTCGCAAAACGAATCTCCTATGGGCTTGCTTCGCAAGACGAAAATGTCTTGCAAGTTCCTGCGGGGTTTTTTCCTCCCCCCCTTTTTCTAAGCCGCTAAGCCACTTATCAGCTGATCCGATAAGCCGCTAAAAGCCGTTAAAAGCCGTTAATAGCGCTAATCCACCAATGGGTTTGCTTCGCAAGACGAAAAAACCGCTAGACGAAGAGAATCACAGAACGGATTCTTTTCGTCTTGCGAGGCACCATTGTATTGCTGTATTGAGTTGCTGTACACCTGTGGTTTTCCTCTTGTGCTTTTATATCCCCCCATTCCAAATGAAGTTTTGCTCAGTTCACGATGTCTCTTTGGTGAAAGTTGACCGTAACAACTTTTCTGCATAGTGCTGCCAAACTCCCAGCCCTGAGGATTTTCTGCTACACTTGAGCCAGGGATGGACTTCACAGATTCAGAGTGGAGTCCCTAAGATGGTTGGATGGCACCTTGTACGCCTCCTTCCGGCAACTCCTGCGGCCAAGCTGGTGCCAAATATTTTGCTCTGTTTTCCTTTGGACTACACCAGCAAGGTGGGGTGGGGGCCTTGTTGTCTGGGCAAGACCTCCAAATACACTGCCCAGCCTTGCACCCTGGGGAGGCTACTTTGGGGCTGCTGGCACAGCTTTTTGGAGAGGTGCACTCCATTGTCTCTCGAGGCAGACGGATGCCAACAACAACTTGGGTGTTGTAAGACTTATGCTGACCCAGCAAATTACAAGCAGAACTTTGCTTTGCACAGATCTGATGCATAGGGTAAAAGGAACCTACCGTTCCAGGTTGCCAGGCCAGCCTAGTGTGCCATTGAAGGTAGCCCGAGATAGAGGGAGAGGCAAACAGAAACCCCGGCTGGATCTACACTGACCCTTTTAATTCTATTAGAACGATATGCCTAAAACGTCATAGGGCATACTGGTAAATAAAAATGTTCCTTACCTGTTTCCTCTGCAACAACACAGGTTCCCTTAGTGCTGGTTCCTGGTTGCTCTGCAGCGCTCTCTGGCATCACATTTTAATAATGTGTTATTAACGTTACAAGCAAAATGTAATACAGTCGTACCTTGGTTTGCAAATGCCTTGTGAGTCAAATGTTTTGGCCCCCGAATGTCGCAAACCCAGAAGTGAGTGTTCCGGTTTGCGAACGTTCTTTGGAACCCGAACATCCAATGTGGCTTCTGCAGCTTCCGATTGGCTGCATGAGCTTCCTGCAGCCAATCGGAAGCCACGCCTACGTTTCCAAATGTTTTGGAAGTCAAATGGACTTCCACAGAACAGATGACGTTCAACTTCCAGGGTACCACTGTATGTCCAAATACGTTGTGGCAACCATTTCTTAACCCTTCCTTAATGTTATAAACTACAAGCATAGTTCTGCCCCTGCTTGCTTAGAGTCATGAAGTTTGGCTCATTGGTTCAAGGGGCTGCTAGGGTATCTGGTTGCCTTGTAACTGAGTGGAACAGACTGACTACCTGCCTGACAATCCCTTAGTTTTGGACCCCACTATAGCTGAGCCCCAAACCTTAGGGTAGAAGCTGCTTGAAATAGGAATTCCCCTTTGCAATATACAGTGGTACCTTGAGTTACAGATGCTTCAGGTTACAGATGTTTCAGGTTACAGACTCCGCTTACCCATAAATAGTACCTCGGGTTAAGAACTTTGCTTCAGGATGAGAACAGAAATTGTGTGGCGGCGCAGCAATAGTGGGAGGCCCCATTAACTAAAGTGGTGCATCAGGTTAAGAACAGTTTCAAGTTAAGAAAGGCCCTCCAGAACGAATTAAGTACTTAACCCAAGGTACCACTGTAACTTGTTATAACTCCATAGGAGCAGATCCACACATGGAATGCTACATCTGCATTGCAGAACGCATTGCTGCAGGGACATCAGCCACTAACACACTTCTGAGTTTAAAAAAAAGGAAAAATCCTGCAAAAAACTGGGGAGTAAAAACTCAGTACAGTGCATCCATTAGTTACAAGGGAGAACTGGTACTGAATCTCTAAATTGTGCTTCAGGCCATCTGCCTTATCTCAACCTTTTTCGAGATAGGCCCTTATTAGTTTGCTACAACGGTACAAGGACTGCATTTGTGCACTGCTCGTCTTTGACGTTATCTTTTGTTTTGAAGACAGATGGCAAACTTTGCACTGTTGTACTGAGAAGTTCTGTTTCTAATTATTTTATATTCCATTTTTTTCAAAACAAACAAAAAAAAGCTTCCAGATTATCAGATATATTTATGGCTGCTGTTATTTCCTGGGTTGCGTATTCTGACCTCATCTTCCTCAACAATCTCAACTGCTTAGTCTGATATTGCACCATAATAAATACCAATGTCCTGTGCTCTGTTTTTCAAAGTGCAGTTTGATCCTGTGTGGAAAAACAGAACTTTAAAGCTGAGCCAATACAATCACACAGTGGACTTGCAGCAGACTGATAGATTTTTTTCTTGAATCCTGGTATCATTTCAGAGCCAACGCCTTCACAAACGGAAAAACAATAAATTTAGAGTTGATCATCAACACTTTTCAAATCTATCTATCTGCTAAGACCTCTGGGTCCTTTTCACATATCAAACTGGTAAGCCAAGTGTCCCCCATCTTATATCTGTGCATCTGGTTATGATCCTGAACACATACTCGATTGCCCTGGATTTCATAATGTCATAGGGCTAAGCATTAATAAGAACCAAAGGGCAGCGAATCCCAGTCTGCTGTCTCACTTCTCCCTTGAATGCATCCTAGTAGATTGGCCAATGGCAGAGGCATTTGTGAGAAGGAACAAAAAGGCAGGGAGTGTCTCATCTCTTATCTCTCAGCTGAAGCCAGGTCCATTGTTCCATTCATACAAGCTTCTTCCAGGGACAGGAAATCTGCTCACCATGGACTGAATTAAAAAATAAACTCTTGCACTAAGCACTCTTCTAAGTCATTCAGAGAACAGACGTATATTATTCAGTGGCCGATACAAATGCAGTAAATAAACCACCAGTTTATGGCTCAGTGCATCATCCAAACTCAGGATTGGTCCTGTCTAATATAATCTGCTCTGGTAAAATGACTTTGGGGTAGGGAAAGGTTATGCTGCTCAGTAATTCCCTACCCCCACCCAGGCAACACACTGAACTGCTTTGCAGCTTGTCACTTACTTTTGTTTAAAGCTCTCTTATCAGATTGTACTCAGCTTGGAACCAGTTGGTTCTGCTCTCAAAACACAAGTGCTCTTTCCTCTTTACAAAGCATGCATGGTACTGCAAGTCACCAGCTCTTAAGACCTTATTGTGAAGAGTGCTCAAGGGAAAGCATGCGCCCCTCTTTCTGCGCTTGCTCTCCTGTTTTCTACTTACTTTACCCCCAGCAGCTTATTGAAAATACAGTACTTTTAAAATTGAGGATTTCTGAGTGGAGCTGCACTAGGTAAGAACATGAGGTATCACAGAGTAGAATTCTCAAGCCCCCGTTTATTTTATACTCTCTCCCCTCATCCATTTCTCCAGCTATTGCAAACAACAATTTATTACTTGTAACCCACCCATCTGACTGTGTTGCCCCAGCCACTCTGGGCAGCTTACAATAAAGTATACACACACACACACACACACACACACACACAAATACACCAGACATTAAAAGCTTCCCAATACAGGGTTGCCTTTAGGTGTCTTCTAAAAGTTATGTAGGTTTTTCTTTTATCTCCTTGACATCTGACAGGAGGGCATTTTCACAGGGCAGGCGCCACTACCAAGAAGGCCCTCTGTCTCGTTCCCTGAAACTCCACTTTTCACAATGAGGGAACCGCCAGAAGGACCTAGTATCTTATAAACTTCAAACCTTGTCTTGACCCCTTCGTACTTTAGGGAATAAAGGGAGATGGGGAAACCCGACATTGCAGACGCAGAATGTTGCATGCAAATATTACAAAATGGTGAATATATATCTAAAGTGCATCCCTGGAATTTGGGTGATTTCCTCCCCAGTGTGGATTGCCTTTGTATCACATGCCCGCATTTAGTCAATTGCATTGCATATTGTGTGTGTGCATATTATATATAGCCCCATATTGACA
Source organism: Podarcis vaucheri (assembly GCF_965113315.1). Lineage (NCBI taxonomy): Eukaryota > Metazoa > Chordata > Lepidosauria > Squamata > Lacertidae > Podarcis > Podarcis vaucheri. The sequence continues at coordinate 10,235,313 of NC_138758.1, read as the reverse complement.
TGTCCAGACATGCCCCCCTCCCATTTGCAAACTTTCAGTTACTTGATGCTTCTGAGCTGTCCAGTCTACTGTGTCATTTCTTTGATCATGTGGGAGACCTAGAGCTCCACTCTTGTGCAATCGGCTCCCCAAAGGGGGAAGAGGGGAGGGAAACAAGACTTTCTGATTCAGCCCCAGCGAACGGAAACTCTACCAGACTTGAGTGAAAGACCCTGATGAATCAACACATCCAGTCTTTCCATCCAAACATGTTTGGACACATATCCTCTGGTAGTAAATCTTAAATATCTCATCTCTCTGCAGAAATTCCTCTCATTCTTGAACATTGCATTTTAATATAGTGCTATAGATGTACACAGTTCCTTGCAACCTAAGCAAAATAAACTCCCATCGCAGCCCCAAACTTTGACACTGGGGAGAGGAAAGGGAATTTGAAAGCAATGATAATGAGGGGTGAGTGGAAAACCAATCAGTGGCGTAGCGTGGGGGGTGCAGGGGGGGCGTCCGCACCGGGCGCAACATCTGGGGGTTAGGGTTAGGGGGTGCAAATCCACAGGTTAGGGGGCGCAAATTATTTGCCTTGCCCCGGGTGCTGACAACCCACGCTACGCCACTGAAACCAATTGAGCATACAGAAGGGTATGGTCACATTGCCATTTACTCCCCACCCAGTGGGCTCCCACTGCTAATTTTTGAAACCGCATTAACAATGATAGCCACAATCCAAATCAATCCTGTAGCTTCTGCTGGATGGTTTTTCCTCTCAAAACAGCTTCAATTTCGATGTGTAGTAAGAGGTAATGTGAACAGGTCCTAACAGCCATGACACATGCTGTTGTTGGCATCTGTCTGTCTTGAGAGACAATGTAGTGCACAGTCAAACTAGCAGCCTCTCAGCGACCTCCCTGGGGTGCAAGCCTTGGCAGTGTGCATGGAGGTCCTGAGATGCCCAGATTACAAGACCCATCTCTCAGCCTCACTGCTGTGGTCCAAAGGAAAGCAGAGCAATATGTTTGGCACCAGCTTGGCTGCAGGAGTTGCTGGAAGGAGGCACACAAGGCACCATCCAGCCATCTTAGGGAATCCCCTCTGGATTTGTGTAGGGTTTACCCCTTTTCTTCTCTGGAAGATATCCTGCAAGGCAGCAGAGGTTTAGGATCAGCGTTTTCCTTCTCCTAGACAGGCTACTTTCTCAGGTTGACGAGCCCCATCTGCAGAAACCACATTCTTGACCATTGGACCCACTACTGGTAAATATTGTGGGGATCAGCAACAGCTTCATGTTATAGTTGTGTGTTGCAAAGACTGCTTCCTCTAACTGCACATCATCATCGCACCACCAATCCTTTGGCTCTGAGCCTTCTACCCAGGGGATTCCCCCGGGGGGTTCCCCAGCTGATGCCTCCCACCTCTGCACCCAGCCAGTCTGTGACAAGTAAGTATTGTAATGAGTCAGCAAATTTACCACTGGGTACTGCGCTACATCTGCACAACTGAGAGTGCGGGGGTGGGAAGAGGCCATCTGCTATATAAGTCGATCAGGGAGCTTTTGATTGGTGCCAGGCTAAAGGAGAAGAGGAAGTGGTTCCTTTAACATACAGCTGCAGTGGCTGCACCTTTTCCTATACAAAATTTGAGCTGTGTGCCTCTGTCCACCCCCACACCTTAAAAAGATATGCATGGCTATACTTTTCACAGGACATAAGTCCTTGCGAATTGCCTTGAAACTCCTGTCCAGCCACTGTGCAGGTCACAGTGCTGTATTTGGGGGCTACAACCATAGGGCATAGAATTGTTTGTGCATTGTGCACAGGGTGCACCATTTTGCCAGGCTGACTTAGATCAGAAGATGGGACTATCGGGGCACTCGTTGTTCTGTTCTGTTCTATTTCTACTTGAAAGGGATTGGACTATGCTTCCTATTTCTTAAAGAGTGTGTGTGTGTGTGTGTGTGTGTGCGCGCACGCATGAGTGAGAGAGAGTCAAACCATTAACCATAACGTTAACATAGGACTTGTCCACACCAGAGTACAGTGGTGCCTCGCAAGACGAAAAGAATCCGTTCTGTGAGTCTCTTCGTCTAGTGGTTTTTGCGAAGCAAGCCCATTGACGGATTAGCAGATTAGCGCTATTAGCGGCTTTTAGCGGCTTATCGGCTTAGCAGATAAGCGGATAAGCGGCTTAGAAAAAGGGGGGAGGGGGAAAAAACCCACAGGAACTCGCAAGACATTTTCGTCTTGCGAAGCAAGCCCATAGGAGATTCGTTTTGCGAAGCACCTCCAAAATGGAAAACTCTTTCGTCTAGCGAGTTTTCCATCTTGTGAGGCATTCGTCTTGCGGGGCACCACTGTATACTGTGTGTTTGCAGATGCTTGCATCCCAATTTAATTTGCATGGTCCACATGACTTTACCCTCAAACAACACCTGTCTTGATGCTGTCCCCCTTTAAATTCAGGTCTAAATAAATATAAATAAATAAATTTTTATTTATATCCCGCCCTCCCCAGCCAGGGCTGGGCTCAGGGCGGCTAACACCAAACAAGAATTACAATAAAATGTAATAGAGAGAAAAGAAAAGAAAAACAACAACAAACAAACAGTTAATTAAAATACGGCTTAAAATACAGCTTAAAATGCAGCCTCATTTTAGTAGTAGCCCATAAATCAAGACCATAAAGAGAGGAAACATCAGATATTCACCCGAGCCAGCTATCCATGCTGGTCCTACATGGGCCAGCGAAAAAGCCAAGGGAAAATTTATATACCAAATCCCATATAAGGGGTCAGAGTGAGTCTAAGCTGAAGGCCAGGTGGAACAGCTCCGTCTTGCAGGCCCTGCAGAAAGATGTCAAATCCCACAGAGCCCTAGTCTCTTGTGACAGAGCGTTCCACCATGTCGGGGCCAGTACTGAAAAGGCCCTGGCCCTAGTTGAAACCAATCTAACCTCCTTATCCAGCACAGGGATAACCTAATAAAATTCGAAAGATTGGGGTCCAAATATCACCACTCCGGATCACAGACTAATAGTTACAGGGGGTTTTTTGAATGGGTAGATCATCCCACACTTTCTGCTACTCCCCTTTCCACTCACTTATTCCTTAGTGCTTTCATTTCTTTACCAGCTGTGTTTGTAAGTATTTCAAGTGTGCTCCTGAGCAAAAGTGGCTATTGCTTCCTCTTTTGATCCCATAGTTTTGCACAAAAACCAGGGAATTGCATGAGCAAACCACATTTTAAAAATTCGTACGCCAAACATTGGCAGGAATCTGGAAACTGCATTCTGATCATTTGCAATTGCTTTCATTTCTTTTTTTAGATTTGCTCCTAAATTCAGGAGGTGTCTGCATGAATGGAGGAGATTCTTTTGATTCATCAGATTTGCCTAGAAACTTGCTGCGAATTTGCAGATCTCTGGCTGTGTGCTTTTGCAGAATTCTTTTTTAAAAACAAGGGGTGCGCAGCTCTCTGCCCACATGTCTTGTCAGGACTTAATTGGCAATATAGAAACTGCACGTTACAAGGAAGGGCCAGCTGTTACAAATGGGAATTATTAAAGTTCCTCCTCTTATGTGCAGGTGTGGACTATCAGGTCTAATTTGAAGAGAAAGGGGAAAAGACTAGCAGCTAATTAATGTTCAGAAGCGAACAATCTCTTCCCATGATCTTTTCCTCAATGCTAACAACTTTGCTCTTTGAAGCTGACTGAAAACTGAGATTTTTTTTTTTTATTCAGTGAGGAATGGGTTCCTGTATAATTAACTCTAAAGACACTGTTGGGTTACCTACAAATAGTAATTATGGCACTTTTACTCCCTCCTTTGCCAAAGGAAAACTACACAAATCAATTTCATTTATATAACCTCTTGCAATGTCAAACAAATTGAGAGCAAACTCTTCCATAGCATGCCTCCTTAAGAGGCTACCCACCATTCAACTGGTTTGCAGTGAATATGTCTTTGTATCCATTGTGAAAAAAATCCTGCTGTTATTTTTTCAACCCTGTTTTAATTAATTAGTGACATGCTCATCTACAGTGCCTTGCTCACAAACATTTATTGGGCTTTCAAATCGAGATTCTCAGTAAAGCCATTATTACTAAATGTACCTGGAAATACAATTAGACCAGCTGTACAAGGACAGTAAATTACCGTACCTTGTGGAAGCGGATTGTATAAGCCAGCCAAGGTCATTCATTGCAGGTTGATGCACAGCACCTAAATTAACAGATAGAAGCTGGAAATTAACTGCCAAGCGTTCAGAAACAGCGAAAAGGAGACACATTAGCAAGGAACACATCTAATTGTTTTCTAGAAGCATTAATTTGACTTGATAATAGCTTGAGCCAAAGGCTTCTTCAAAATAGTTTCTTAGCCCAAACAAGCTCTAATGCAGCGCCAGCCCATACCCTCCAATGTTTCTCCGATGAAAATAGGGACACCTCATTCCGTAATGATAATTTTACTATTTATACCCCACACATCTGACTGGGGTTCCCCCAGCCACTCTGGGCAGCTTCCAGCATTTATAAAAACATAATAAAACATTAAATGTTTGTTTAAAAACTTCCCTAGACAGGATTTCTATTAGATGGCTCAGGGGTCAGATAACTCCATCCCCTCCAACATTTATCCAATGAAATGGGGACATCCTAAGGAAAAGTGAGACATTCCGGGATCAAATCAGAAACCGGGATGGCTTCTCTAAACCAGGGACATCGTTGGAAAATAGGGACACTTGGAGGGTCTGCCATTAGGGTCAGTGAGCTCAGGCAGCTGGCTGGGGACATTTGGAAGAGGGGGCAGATCAGGGGCCCCCAAGAGTGTGCTGCTCACTGCCTCCTGCTCCTCTCCTCCCCCCCCCCCCGGCCACTTTAGTTTGGATCCAACCCATTATTCTTAGGCAGCAATTTTGCCATTAAAATGGTCAAAAGAATCACCAGGCTTTTCCTCCCCACAATGCCATGTGCATTCCCAGGACCAGTGATGAACCCTGAGGTTTCACATTTCAGTAGTAGCGCCCTGTGCAGTGCCCAAATTTGGTGTGCTCCCTGCCTCTTGCCTTCCATTCTGCATCATAGTTTTGGTGCCCATTGCAACCCAGCCAGTCGTGCGCCCCAAAATCCGCCTCTGCCAGAACAGCGTTGAGCCTTAAGAGTGAAGAAACCTGCATTGAAATGGGAGTGCTCAGTTTGGTGCTGTGGGTGGGAAGCCCAGTTTCAAATCCAGCCCCCAAAATATACTGGTTATCCTATACGTCAAGTCACTGTATTTCAGCCTAACATGCCCCTCAGAGTTGATATGGTGCTTGAATCACCAGGGGTTATATTCAGCATTAGTCATATGCAGAGTAAGGTAAAGATAAAGGGACCCCTGACCATTAGGTCCAGTCGTGGCTGACTCTGGGGTTGCGGCACTCATCTCGCTTTATTGGCCAAGGGAGCTGGAGTACAACTTCCGGGTCATGTGGCCAGCATGACTAAGCAGCCACTTTTGGCGAACCAGAGCAGCGCACGGAAACGCCGTTTACCTTCTCGCTGGAGTGGTACCTATTTATCTACTTGCACTTTGACGTGCTTTTGAACTGCTAGGTTGGCAGGAGCAGGGACCGAGCAATGAGAGCTCACCCAACGTGGGGATTTGAACCACCGACCTTCTGATCGGCAAGTCCTAGGCTCTGTGGTTTAACCCACAGTGCCACCCACATCCCCCATATGCAGAGTAGACCCATTTAAATTAATGGGCATGGCTGTCTTAGACCCAATAACTTCAATGGGCCTACTGTTAGAACTTAGTTGGGTACAGCCCTTTGTGAGAGGCTGGCTTGATCTCACTCCCTATGGGGACAGTCTCCTTAGCTGTTGTTGTTTTTTTAAGGCTAGGAAAGGGGTGCTTTTATTTAGCAGATTTATATCCTGCTTTTCTTCTATTGTGGCAGACAAGTTGGTTTTACAGGGATTTTTGGCAGTCTCTCATCTAGGCACCAACCCGACTCAGCCTTGCTTAGCAAAAGCAAAGTGTGTGCAGGCAAGTCTTTAGCATATGCGCTGCTGGGGTGCAAAGATCCGCCCAGAGCCCCCAAATTTAGTTGTGAGCGCCATTGTTGAGTCTGACAAGTGCCGCTTTGTGAATGACAAGTGCCATCGTTGAGTCAAGCGCCGCCGTTGTGAATGACAAGCGCTGTTGCTGGTGCGGCGCGTCTTTGGTAAATGAGCACACAAAGTCAAAAGTCCTTCAGTGAAATAGTAGGTAGACATTTTGGTAATACCTAGGTATATATGTATTTTGTTCTTCTAGCCTGATCAAAATTATTTATTATTTCATAACAGGTAGATAGTTAAGAGCTTAGGCGGCTTCAGTGGCGGGCGGCGGGCGCCCCATGCCCCCCAGAAATCAACACCCGGGTGCCCTGCACCCCTTGCACCCCCCGGTAAAGATGGCCCTGGATGTGTACATCCTTTGAGGAAAATTTGAAAGGAGTTGGGGTTCAGGGATTGTTGATTTTATTAAGGCTGCTCCCTACTTTTGTCCTGCATATAATTTGTGCCCTAGCTTGATGTATAAGTAGTTGTAGTAAAATGCATACTGCCTGTGCAACTGCTACAGAAATTATTGATTACTCGTGGGTGGCAAAGTCCCCATCTGCTTGCTTCCTCGAGCACCAAGCTCCCTGTCCTGCTTGTGACCTGCTTAGTAAATATGTTTTCATGAATAGCTGGACACACGAGGAAGTGAGCTGACAATTCTTCCATTGCACAAGCCTTGCCCACATCTCTGTGCAAGAAACAGGTCACGTCAATCAGTTTTCCTTCCATGCTCAGAGGTTCTCGATTCTCATTCATCTTATTGCAACAGGCAGGCAGTTTCAGTAGCAATTGGTTTACTTAAGTGTAACATAAGGAAGAAGATCTATTCATGATTGCGTGGGGAGGTTTGGACTAGGTCACTGGGAGTTAGAACTGTTGTCAAATAGAGCCTGGAGCAACATAAGTTATCTGCCAGCAAATATAATTTCATGCTGGAATGAATGTTATCGGTTGGAATTTCCCTGCCCCATTTTTCCAGCACCATTAATGCAGCTCATCTTTGACTTTACCAAACAATTAGAGCAAACTTTCCAACAGTTTTTTCTTTTGAAGGCGGTGAGATTTCAGCCACTGGTCTCCATGACTTAAACGTTTGTGGGATATCTGTTTGCCACCATAAAGTCTTTATAGCATGTGGCAGTCTTGGTCTGTGGTATGGTAGGGTAGACAGCATTTATATTCTGATACTGGAACTCTTGGTTGTTCCTGATATTGTATTTTATTTATTCGGCTGATTTAAAAGGTTATAGAGTTTCCAGTGTAGTTTTATAAAAACAAGAAAGAAAACATCCAAGCTGTGCAATAAATCACAGCAAGGTTTTAAAAGCACCCGAATATATTAAAAGGACTGGGATTATTAAAAGGATAGCAATATTAGTGCCAAGCAAGCCTCCTTGGGGCAGGAATTCCACAAAGAGGGAACCACCATTGAGAAGGCTCTCTCTCTCTCTGGTCCCTATCCTGAGGAGAGCCTCCAAATATTATATTAACATCCTGTGAGGTTGGTATGGTAGCAGATATTCCCCTAGTTTCTTGAGTTCTCCTAAGCACTTGGAATTGTGCTCAAAAATGGATTGGAAGGCAGTGAAGGTCATTCAATATCCATAATATACGTCCCACTAATTGGCGCCAGTCAATAGCCTAGCAGCTGTACTTTGATCTAACTGCAGTTTCTGAGCAGTCTTTGACACATACATGGCATCAGTCAATTCTAGATGTCACCAAAACATGGATAGTATGACTATGAAGTGTAGCATAGTCCACAAACGCCTATCCCAAACAACATACGTCTTAGTCTTTAAGCTACCAGATGACTCTTTGTTGGTTTTCCTGCAATACAAACACAACTGTTGTTGTTGTTTAGTCGTTTAGTCGTGTCCGACTCTTCGTGACCCCATGGACCAGAGTACACCAGGCACTCCTGTCTTCCACTGCCTCCTGTAGTTTGGTCAAACTCATGGTGGTAGCTTCGAGAACACTGTCCAACCATCTCGTCCTCTGTTGTCCCCTTCTCCTTGTGCCCTCAATCTTTCCCAGCATCAGGGTCTTTTCCAGGGAGTCTTCTCTTCTCATGAGGGGGCCAAAGTATTGGAGCCTCAGCGTCAGGATCTGTCCTTCCAGTGAGCACTCAGGGCTGATTTCCTTCAGAATGGAGAGGTTTGATCTTCTTGCAGTCCATGGGACTCTCAAGAGTCTCCTCCAGCACCATAATTCAAAAGCATCAATTCTTTGGCGATCAGCCTTCTTTATGGTCCAGCTCTCACTTCCATACATCACTACTGGGAAAAACCATAGTTTTAACTATGCGGACCTTTGTTCCCTTTCATGGATCACTGCCTTACCATGGCGAAGGGGCTTGAATAACTCAGAGAAGCTATGAGCTATGCCGTGCAGGGCCACCCAAGATGGCCAGGTCATAGTAGAGAGTTTTGACCAAACGTGATCCACCTGGAGCAGGAACCGGCAAGCCACTCCAGTATCCCTGCCAAGAAAACTCCATGGGCAAAGACAACAGGCATACAAACACAACTACCCTACTAGAAATTATTACTTTTTTTTTAATTTTATTTTTATTTAAGAAAGATACACTCATTACATCGCTATACAGATATATACACCCATAAAAGTTTCCATCATAGAAAGAAATAAGAAAAAGAATAAAAAAGAGAAAAGAATAACAAAAGGAAAAAAGAGAAAGACAGATATCATACAATAATACAAAAACAAAACTTCAGTCCAACTCAGTTTTGGAATTACATAATCTTACATTAATTTGCAGTATTACTAAAAAGTTATACGTCAATGCTTTTAGTTATCGTCAATTGATAAATTATTTATTCCCTGGCTGCTTTCAAAATAAATTAGAAATTTATTCCATTCGTCTTTAATTTTAACTGTTTTGTTTTGTCTTATTTTTTGGGTTAATCTCGCAAGTTCCATATATTGGTATAACCTCATTTGCCATTCTCCAACCGTGGGTAAATCAGGAGTTTTCCATTTTTGTGCAATTTGAATTCTCGCCGCCGCCATGGCATATTGAACGAAGGTTTGATCTATTTTCTTTATTTCTTTACCAATCATTCCTAAAAGAAACAACTCAGGGGTTTTAGGGAAATTATATCTCAGAATTTTTTTCAGTTCATCATGTATTTGCTTCCAGAATTCCTTCACCACATCACAAGTCCACCAAATATGAAAAAAGGTCCCGACCTTGTTCCTACATCTCCAGCAGGTGTTATCAACATTATTATACATCTTTCCTAGCTTTACTGGGGTCAAATACCAGCGGTATATCATTTTCTCTAGATTTTCGCGAAGGGCTACGCATGCTGTGAATTTTACACCTTTTGTCCACAATATCTGCCAGTTTTTATACTCTATGTTGTGACCAAGGTCTTTTTCCCATTTTACCAACGCTCCCTTCACCAGGTCTTCCTTCGTGTCCCATTCCAATAGTTGTTTATACATTTTGGAGAGAAGTTTTTCATTACTCTCCAAAATTTCCGCCTGAAACCTTGATTTTTTTCCACTAAAGCCCACTCTCTTATGTTCGCCCCATAGAGCATTAATCTGATGAAAAAGCAGCCACTCTTTTATTCTGTCTTTCAGCTGCTCATAGGGCTTCACCTTCCATCCTGCTTCTGTCTTCACTAAGAGGTCCTCATATGTACATTTTACTTCATCCATATTTATTTTCTTACTTTTAATAATATCAGTTGGAGACAGCCACCCTGGGATGCCTTTTTCAATCAAATTTTTATACCTCTTCCACACCTCTAGTAATGGGCCTCTAATTATATGATTGGAGAAGCCTCTATGAGCTTCCCCTTTCTCTTGCCAAAGGTAGGCGTGCCACCCGAATCTAATATTAAAACCCTCCAAATCCAATAAATCTGTATTTTGGAGGGTGGCCCACTCCTTTATCCAACATAGGCAGGATGCTTCGTAATAGAGCCTGATATTCGGGGCTGCAAAACCACACCTCTCTCTTGAATCTGTCAAGTATTTAAACTTTATTCTGGCTCTCTTACCCTGCCAGATGTACTTGGTCAGGGTTTTTTGCCAGTTCTTAAGGAAGGAGGTACCTTTAATAATCGGAATATTTTGAAACAAAAATAATAGCCTCGGGAGGATACACCTCTTAATAGCAGACATTCTCCCTGTCCATGATAATTTCAGTCTGTGCCAGGTGTCCATATCTTTTTTGATATCCTGCCAGGCCTTACTATAATTATCCTCAACCAAATTTATATTTTTTGGTGAGAGCCAAATTCCCAAATATTTGACTTTATTCACAATTTTAATACCACTTTTTTCTTCTAGTTGGGTTTTATCCTGTTCAGTCATATTCTTTATTAGAATCTTTGTCTTTTTCCTGTTTAATCTAAAGCCCGACAGTCTACCAAATTCCTCTAGAAGTTCTATTATCCTGCTTGTACTGTCTACTGGATTCTCCACAGACAGGACCAAGTCGTCGGCGTAGGCTTTAAGCTTAAATTCTTTCTTTCCAATTTTTATCCCCCTTACATTTAAAGCCTCTCTTATTCTATTTGCAATTACTTCCAATATCATTATAAATAGCAAGGGGGACAGAGGACAGCCCTGCCTTGTACCTTTCTTAATCTTAAAGGGTTTAGTCAAATTATCATTTATGATCAACCTGGCCTGCTGTTCTGAATATATTGCCCTGATACCTTTCATGTAGGGGCCTTCAATACCTGCTTTCTCCAGACATTGTAATAAAAATTCCCAGGAGACATTATCAAAAGCCTTCTCGGCATCTACGAAAATTAATGCTGCAGGGACGTCTATTCTCATATCTAAATATTCAATAATGTTTAGTATGTGGCGAACATTTTCTTTCTGGTGTCTGTTAGGGAGAAATCCTGCTTGATCTTTGTGTATATACTTTGTTAAGAGCTTCTTAAGTCTACCAGCCAAGATATCGGTGAAGATCTTATAATCGTTATTAAGTAAAGAGATTGGTCTATAATTTTTTACATCTGTTTTTTCTTTCTCTGATTTTGGGATCAAGGTTATATAAGCCGTTTTCCACGAGTCCGGGATCTTCCCTCCCTGGAGGATATTATTGATCACGTCTTTAAGCACTGGGGCTAGGTACTCCCCTAACGTTTTATAATATTTTGCCGATAAGCCATCTGGGCCTGGGGATTTCCCCATCTTCATCCTACCGATGGCCTCCTTTATCTCGTTTACTGTGATCTCCTTATTCAGATGTATCCTGTCCTCCTCTGTTATATATCTCCTCTCATTTTGATCCAGGTAGTTCTTAATTTCGACACTGTTCTCTCTTCCTCTTTCATACAACTTTTCGAAAAATTGGGTAAACCTATTTTCTATCTCCTCTGGGTCTTCTATGATATTATCCTCTATTATTATTTTATTTATCACATTTTGTTTCCTTCTTTTTCTTAACTGCCAAGCTAATAGTTTACCCATTTTATTTGCCGATTCGAAATATCTTTGCTTTGTAAATTTAATTTTCCATTCTATCTCCTGATTCAGTATTGCCGAATATTGAGATTGAAGCACCCTTGAGGCTCGGATAGCATCATCATCTGTTGGGTTTATGACCAATTTTCTCTCGTAATTTCTCAATTGGGAGAGGATATCCTCTTTCTTACGTTCCCTTACCTTTCTTCTGTAGCTGTTTTGTTGTATTAGCAGACCCCTCATCACCGCCTTACTGGCATCCCACACCACGTCTATAGGGGTTTCTTTATTCAAATTTAAATCTAAATATTCTTTTAGGGTACCTTTAATTTTTTCCCTCACCTCTTCATTATCCAATAGGTTCTCACTCATCCTCCACTTGTATTGTCCCTTCGCTTCATTTTTTATTTCCATGTCTAAGGCACAGTGATCAGATATTGTCCTGGGGTAAATTTTACAACTCTTCACCCTTAGCGAGAGTATTCTTGTCGTCCAAATCTGGTCGATTCTACCCCAGCTCTGATGGGGTTCAGAGTAGTGAGTAAATTGTTTGAGGGAGGGATTTTTGTACCTCCAGATATCAATTAAATCTAAATTTCCTTCCATATCGTCAAAAGATTTCGGCAATTTCCCCTTAGCCAATTTTCCTTTTTTTTCACTCCTATCCAGATCCGGCGCCGGGACGCCATTCATATCTCCAAGCAGGACTAGTTTGTGAATTTCCAGCTCTAATAACATGCTTTCTAGTTTCTCGAAAAATTCTGCTCTGTTTGAATTCGGTGCGTATACCGTCACAACATTGATTTTTCCCCCCCGGAAATTTAATTGAACCCCTAGGATTCTTCCTTCCTCATCTTTGCATATCAGGGTCGGTTCCCACTTCTCTTTAACATATATTACTACACCTCTTTTTTTTTCTCATCAGAATTAATAAAGTCTACTCCTAACCTTTTATTCACCAGGATGTGTTTATGTTTCTTAGCGATATGTGTTTCCTGAAAGCAAATTACATCATACTTTTTGTTTTTTACAACTTTCTCAACTTTATTTCTTTTAACCTTATCGTTCAACCCATTAACATTCCAGGATAAAAATTTTAGTGTATGTGTTATTTTTAGCCTTTGTCTGTTTCTAAACCTTCAACCGAGCTTGCGGGCTATAGTCTAAACGCCTTTGTCTCCTGAGGTTTCCCCCTCTTCTGCCGTCTCCTCTCCCACTACGGCCTCATCATCATCTTCCTCTGAGTCCCCTTCCCCCTTCCCCGCTCCACCCCTTTCCCCCTGTCTGCCCCTTATTTCCCCTTCCTCTTCTTCCACCCTATTCTTTATTTTGCTCTCTACCTTTCCCAAATCTTTTTCATATCTTCTCAGAAACTTATCCGCCTCCTGTGTGTCCAACAATCTAAACTTTTTCTCTTTGTAAAAAAAGCTTATCCCTTCCGGGAATTCCCATCGAAATGGGACCCCGTTTCTTTTCAATGCTGCTGCTACTTGTTTATAACCCTCTCTTTTACGAAGCAGCCTCACTGGTATTTCCTTATAGATAATGATAGGCCTTCCATCAATTCTTAATCTGTTATTATAGCTCTTTCTCAAAATTAAATTTTTCATTTCCAAAGAATTAAAAATCACCAAGCAGTCCCCCAGGAATTTGCTTGCTTTCAGGTGTTTGGGCCTAGTCATTCTAAACACGTTGTCCACAGTAGCAGCCATCTCTTCCTCCCTTAGACCTAGCCAATTAGAAAGTTCTTTAATCATCTTCCCTCTTATGTCCTCATTCCTGTCCTCCGCTACTCCCCTAAATTTAAGATGAAGCTGTTTTAACCGCATATCTGCCATGGCTAGGTTATCCCAAATCTTATCTTGGGAGTTACTCAGCTCCCCCAGCTCTTCTTTAACCTTCATTGTCTCCCTTTTTTGATCCCTCATCTCTTTCTGCAGTTTTTTATTAGATTCCTCAATCATTTTGGACTTTGCGGAAAGATCTTGAATTTTAGTAGAGAGTTCGCCAACTGCTCCTTCTATTTTTTTGTCAATCCTCTCCTGAACCTCTCCCAATTTGTTTTCCATATATAATGTATTTTGCTTAAATTCCTCCTTTATTCTAGCCCACAAATTGTCTAAGTCTTTAATTTCTTCCTGTCTCGACAGCTTTCTTTCTCCTGGGGTTACACCCCCCCTCTTCCAATCCTTTCCGTCCTTTCCCGTCATTTCCTCCTATCACCTCTTAAAATTTTGCTTCAACCACACCCTTGTATCCTTTGTATCCTTCCCTTTTCCGCCTTCCAATTAACCGCAATTTTAAACAAAAGAAGTTTGTCAATGGTAAGAGAAAAGGAAAGGAAAAGAAAGGAAAAAGAGAAGAGAACCAGTTTCCAGACCGGATAAAGCAGCTGCCTCGGGTAAGGGTCCAAACTTAAGCTTCAGGTGACCCGAGCAGAGATCCTATGAACAGCCCACCGCAAAAAGTTGTACAGTCCAGCGGGGGGGGGATGGAGGGGGAGTGCGGGGTCAGGCCTTCCCAACTTCTGGGGGCCCCTTTCTTCACTCCTTACCAGTCCGCTTCTTCAGCCCGCTCTACGTCACAAAGGCAAAATATTAAAAGTCTAGTAGAGAAACTTAAAAATGTTTAGTCCTGCTTAGTCCGCTTTTAGCCTTTGATTGTCCAAGTCCAGGTTGTAGTTGTAAATTATAGATGTGATTCGAATTATGACTATAGTCCAAATTATGATCAGAGTCCAATATTCGAATTCCAAATTCCACAGTCGGAATCCAGGTCAAATTATGGAAACCCGTTAAACATCATGTCATCTCCTTAATTTTTAAGACCCCTTGTCCAGTTCCCTCCACCCAGGAATAACCTCCACATGGGCGGATGGGTAAGCACGGGGGGGGAAAGCGAAAAAAGGAGTAACAAAATATGTCGGCAGATACGGGAACTTTAGAGTCCTCTCGCCCTGCGCCTGCTGTGCCTGCTGCCGCTTTCTTAACCTTTACCCACCGCCGTCTTTCCTCCTTCAGGATGAATCTTAAGCTCCTTCCGAAGGTGTCTCGGATAATTAGACGTTCCGGGTCTTAAATGTACAATTGTAAACTACGGACACCCGGAGGTGCTTCTCCCTGTAAAACCACAAAAACAACCCCAAAAAGACGAACTGAAAAACACACCAGGGTCCAGTTAATCCTTTATGTCCACTACTGTCCTTTCTTTGATCCTCACAACAGATTATTCTTACTCAAACAAACTTTCTGAAAAAAAAAAAAGCTCCTTACGCCATCGACTTTCCGCCTGCGCCATCTTATATCCTCCACCGTGCGGACTCCCAAAAACAATCTAAAATCCTCCAGGCGCCGCCCAGCTTCATTAGTAGCTTTTCGCCTTGTACACTGCGTTTTTTTTTATATAAAAGAAAGAAAAACGCCTTGAAAACGCTGGGGGGTTCCGTTCCTTTCTTAGGCGGTCCGTCGCTTCTCTCAGCCGAAGCTCGAGGCGTCGCCCTGCAGAGTCGTTACCGCCCCAATTCGCGCTCGCGGTCCTTCGTTATTATTACTTTTTAATGTTATGCACATATTTTGTTTTCTGTTGAACTTTCAACAGTGCTTCATTTTAAATAGACAGCCACGCCACTGCGGTTCTCTCAAAATGTAATCTACAACCCATTTACCGCAGAGCACATTTTCTAAAGCCAATGAGACTGAGAAGGATGTAGGAGAACAAACGTTTTAATGCATTGTGAAGTCTGCTACTGCACTGACAGTGAGCACAAGTGAGCAGCTGCCATATTTCTTGAGCTCTTTGCCAGCTTAGCATTGACTGGATCATATAAGTATCATCATATTTCAAGGACCACAGCATCGAGAAGTGACTGGCACGTGTGTGAGCAAGCCATCATAGCAGATCAGGCTGTAGTGCATGCTGCTTCCACAACAACACTTTGTCCAGTTTACAAGTGTGCACTTGGGTCCAAAATGGTTGGTGAGCAAATGATGCCCATGCATGTATAAACTGACTCTGTGCCATGTGTGGTGCAATAGTGAGCCACATCATCTGGGCACAGAGTAGACAGTTGTATGGTAACTTTGCACCAGCTTCAGCCAGTAATGTACCTCTTGCATTTACAGCCCACCTCTCTAAGGAGCTCAATGTAGTATACATGGTTCTCATCCTCTTCATTTAATGCCTGCAACCCTTGAAGAAGGTTAGGCTGGGAAGCACTGACACGCCCAGGACACTCTAATCCAGCAATTCTCAAATTTGGGTCCCTGGATGTTGTTGGACTACAACTCCCATCATCCCTAGTTAGCAGGACCAGTGGACAGGGATGATGGTCATTGTGGTCCAACAACATCTGGTGACCCAAGTTTGAGAAAGGCTGCTGAATCACTACACCACACTTGCTTTCATGAATTGTCTCAGTGCTTGTGGCCGGAGACAATAACAGGATGCTAGGTGTGCTGTTTTGTGCAAACCATCAGCCTACAGCCGTTTGTTTGTTTTTTCCCTTCACAAATGTTTGCTGGGCTAAACTTGTACAGAAATTCTTCAATAAAATATCTAGATCAGGGTTTCCCCAAACTTGGTAGCCATCTTTTTTTGGATTACAAATCCCATCATCCCTAGCTTGCAGGACAAGTGGTCATGGGTGATGGAAACTGTAGCCCCAAAACACTGGAGACCCAAGTTTGGGGAAGCCTGATCTAGACGAGATGTGGTCAACCCCTAGCCCAAGGAGCCTGGTGTGGCCTCTCAAGCAATTTTTTTCTTCTCTGCCCCCCTCACAAAAAAGAATTCACTGATTTTGGCAGTGGTAGCAAAACAAAAATGCATTCAAGGTAGACACAGCACTGGAGCAGACAGAGAGGTTTATAGCTGATGGGGATACAAATTGTCCTTTCCCAAGTCAATCATTTGATAAGGGGGCGGGGAAGGAAATCTCTCAGATGATACACACTGATCAGCTGCAAAAAGCCTCAATAATAAGGAAGTTAGTTGCACTTTCATTCCCTTAAAAATAAGTGGAACTAAAGCTATGATTAGTTTCACCAGCTGATTTTACAGAAGAAGTAGGTGCATTCAAGATTAGTAAAACATTGGAGATTCCTTCTGAGTACACACTTGAGATGTTGGCATAGCTACAATGCAGTTCTATGTATTTTTCCCCTTACCTGCGAGTAAGTAGGACTAACCCCCATACTTACTCCACTATTTACAAGAACTTAAGAGCAACTTTGTTCACAGGTGTAAATCTCCAGTTGGGAGATTGATTGGGTATCTAATTAATTTTTCATTAGGCGACAGGTCCCCCTACACTTCTGAAAAAGTGGCCTGTTTAGCAATTTGAGAGTAGCAATTTTAAGGAGGAACGTTTTTGGGGATGATAGGTTAAATTCTTCAGGGTAGCAAACTATTACAGTGGTACCTCTAGATGCGAACGGGATCCATTCCGGAGCCCCGTTCTCATCTAGAGACAAACGTAACCCGTGTCTGCGCGTGCGCGGGTCATGTTTCGGCGCTTCTGTGCATGTGCGTGACGTCATTTTGAGCATCTGTGCATGCGCAAGCGGCGAAACCCGGAAGTAACACACTCCGTTACTTCCAGGTTGCCGCGGAGCTCAACTCAAACACGCTCATCCCGAAGCAATTCAACCCGAAATATGACTGTATATGACAAAATGCCTTTTGTGTGGTGTATTTTGTTTTGTTTTTATTTTACACACACACACACAATTTTGTAATGGCTTTGGCCAGACAAATGAATAAACAAACAAACAAACAATAACATGAAACAGGGACAATGCAATTCTATTTCCCTCCCCCTTACATGGGTAAGTGGAGCTAACTCCCAAACCAGGTGAGCAAAGCACTGCAAGGAAACAAACATCTAACATAAATAAATAGGGCTTACTCTTGAGTAAATTGCTAAAACTTGGGCTGCTAGGACTGCAATCCTAGCCCCCGCCCCCACCATACCTGTCAACGTTAACCTTTTTTAAAGGGACATTCCCTTATTCCGAATAGGATTCCTCGCAAGAAAAGGGAAAAGTTGACAGCTATGACCCCCACCCTCATGCTGAAGCATGTCGTCCCCGTCCCCCCACTTGCCATTGGAACAACAGATGATAATCTTAAGAGCACACAGTTTATTATAATATTTTGTGTTATTGTAAATTCCTTAATTGTTCATTTTTAACCTTGTACAGTGGTACCTCGAGTTACATACGCTTCAGGTTACAGACTCCGGTAGCCCAGAAATAATGCTTCAGGTTAAGAACTTTGCTTCAGGATGAGAACAGGATGAGAAACAGGCGGCAGCAGCGGGAGGCCCCATTAGCTAAAGTGGTGCTTCAGGTTAAGAGCAGACCTCCGGAATGAAGTAAGTACTTAACCTGAGGTACCACTGTACAATGTTTATTGCTTTCATTTTATGGATCAACCCTCTTGTTAGATAGTAAAATTCATGTTAAATTGCTGTTTTAGGGGTTGTTTTAAAAGTCGGGAATGCATTAATCCGTTTTGCATTACTTTCTATGGGAAAATAAAAAAATTCCTTCCAGTAGCACCTTAAAGACCAACTAAGTTAGTACTTTCGTGTGTATGCACACTTCTTCAGATACTAGGGAAAGCGCACCTTGGTTTTGGAACGGACACTGTGACAGCTTTTACTAGTAGGCTCCTGTAGGACAGATCAGTCCATACAGCATGAGACTACTAATGTTTTGTTGGGGGGGGGTGTGCGGAAAGGCATTTTTATTGAGTTCTACTGATCCCAACCACGCGCTTCGATCCCGGGACAAAGGTTCGGAACGCGGCGGCGGCGCCAGCGCTCGAACCCGGCGGCGCGCCTGCGCGCACGTGGGCCTCCCTGGCCGGCCGCGGAGGAGGAGGAGGAGGAGTGTGGAGGGGCGTGTCTGTCTCCCCCCTCCCGTCCACCGTGCCCCGCCCCTCCCCTCGAGTCCCCGCCCTCCAGAAATGGGCGGGGAATGGGCTCAGGTAAAGAGCGCGGCAGTCCGGCCAGTCGCTCGCCTGAGGCAAACGGCGGCGGCAGCAGCAGCAGCAGCATTGTTGTCCCCGTCCCCCCAGCGTCGTCTCTTTCTCCGTGGTGCGGCCGGTCTCCTCTGAGGCGATGTGGCGGCATTCCTCGTGGGCCTTCTTCGCGCTGCTCCTGGCCGGCGGCGGCGGCGGCCCCGGCAGCCTCCGCCACGGGGCTTCTGCCCAGTCGGTGTGGACGGCGTGGCTGAACGTGTCGTGGAGGATGCCCGGCAGCAACGAGAGCTACTGGAACGTGGGCGAGAGCGGCATCTTCGGGCAGGACTCCCCTCTGCGCCGGGCGGCCGGGCTGGTGGCGGCCCCCGAAGGGCCCGGGGCGGTCAACGCCTGCAGCCCGCTCACCAACTTCAGCAGCCCGCCGCCGCCCACCCCGTGGGTCGCCCTCATCCAGCGCGGAGGCGGCTGCACCTTCGCCGAGAAGATTGCCGTGGCCGCCGCCAGGGAGGCCTCCGCCGCCGTCATCTACAACTACGCTGGGGGGTCCGGGAACGACGTCCACCCCATGACCCACCCGGGTGAGGAAAACGGGGGGGGGGCGGGGGTGGGGGGCGGAGGGAGGGAGCCGGACAGTTTCTGGGATGCGCCCCTCGCTTGGGCATCTGGTCCCTCTGAGTCGAGATTGAAAACCTGGCTTTTTAAAATAAAAATAAAAATGCATTGTATTGTATTGAGTTGCGGGAGAGGGAACTCCGAGGGTCGTCTAGTCCAGCCCGCAAGAATAAGCCCGCTGCCCCCATAAGGGGATGGAAAGTGCCACCTTGGCGTTCGTCAGCACCGCGCTCTAACCAACAGAGCTACCCTGGGAGATATAGATATGATTGCGTGTTTGTGTGTAGATATGCAGCTTGTTTAACGCGTTTATATAACACCTTTATATGTCGGGGGAGGTGGGTGGGGGGCGGAGGGAGGGAGGGAGCCGGACAGTTTCCGGCATCTGGTCCCTCTGAGTCGAGATTGAAAACCTGGCTTTTTTTAAAATGCATTGTATTGTATAGCACAGTATAGGTGGAGTTTGGGGAAAGGGGTTCCCCGAGGGTCATCTAGTCTAGCCCGCAAGAGTAAGCCCGCTGCCCCCATAAGGGGATGGGAAGTGCCACCTTGGCGTTCATCAGCACCACGCTCCAACCAACAGAGCTACCCTGGGAGATATAGACATGATTGCGTATGTGTGTGTAGATATGCAGCTTGTTTAATGCATTTATATAACACCTTTATATTTCGAGGGAGGGTCGGGGGAGGTGGGAGGGGAACATGGCTCTCCTCCTCCTCCCCGTTTCATCCTTAATGACAACCCTGGGAGGTAGGCTAAGAGATGGGAACTGGCCCAGAGTGAGCTTCAGAGGGTGTCAGAAGGGACACCGAGGGTCATCTAGCCCAACCCCTTGCAGTGCAGGAATCTTTCATATGAAGAGTCTCCTGCTCTGCTTGACTCAGAAGATATGATCCATCTTCTTTTTCTGTGTTTGAACACCCAAGTAGAAAGAAGCATTTCCTAGCTTCTCTTCTTTTTGCTTAAGTATTCTACAACCTCTTTGTGGCGTTGGCAGTTTTCAGTTGCCATAATCAGATAAGAAAATTGCTCATTTTTGCTCTTGGTGTACAAGCACTTGTCTGATGTGTGGTTTGCTTTGTAAAGTGTGTCTTATTTGGGCCTTGCATATATCTGTGGGTCCTTAATGTATTGCATCCATCTTAGGATACATATGATTGCCTTTCTGCTCAATACCTTTCTGCTGTCCTAAATGAAATTTATATCTTGCTTTTTAGCCGAGATTAGCTCTCAGGGCTGCTTTTAGTTAAAATCTGTTGGAAGGTGTGATATGAGGGAAAAGGCAGAGAAGGGGGTATTGTATTCTTGTGGACCATGGCAGTTGGTGACATCATAGTCCAAGTCTCTAGAGAAAGGTGCAGCAAGAGGGTTAAAGGGACCACTGAATCCAGGGAACTGTAGCTTCCCCCTAATACATTCCTAGCACCCGTAAGAAGCTGGGCAAAGTTGTGGGTTTTAAGTGTGCAATGGGTGTGCTATCTTAAGAAGTGGGTTATTTCTAGGCTTTCTCTTCCAGAGGCAGAAGTTGCTGTAAAACAGCTCCAGGAGTTGCTTGACTATTAAAGATGCTAGTCCACAGGATCAGACTGCCTACTGCAAAGGCTTCTCTTGGCCATGACTGTTGCTATATTACTGTTGTGAATCACTCCACTTACTCCTTCCTCCCCATGGTATGGAAGCACCACCAGGTTCTCACTGTGATCACATGCATACACAGAAGTGTCCCAGTAAATTGAGTGGAGCACACCACCTCGTATCTAGGGTTAGACTTCAGTCATAAATACACTTTGCAAGTAACTAACTAAATGTTGGAAGATTCAGGGCGGACAAAAGGAAATCCTTTTAATCAAGAAACTCGCTCCCTCAAAAAGTAGTGATGGCTTCCAACTTGAATGGCTTTAAAAGAGGTGGGCCATTGTGAGAATAGGGTGATGGACTTGGTGGACTAGTGGCCTGATCTAGCATGCTCTTCTTATGTTCTTTGGTACTTCTAGTAGGCAGAAGATGCTAAGAACAATTTGGGCAGCTCCTGAGGTTATAATCCCTGAAAAAACATAGAGCACACACTATCTTGAAAAGTACTAATGCTGTTCCTCTATTGTCCACACTACAGTGGTGCCTCGCAAGACGAAAAGAATTCTGTGATTCTCTTCGTCTAGAGGTTTTTTCGTCTTGCGAAGCAAGCCCATTGCTTAGCTGCTGATCAGATCAGCTGATAAGCGGCTTAGCGGCTTAGAAAAAGGGGGGGAGGAAAAAAACCCAACAGGAATTCGCAATACATTGTCGTCTTGCGAAGCAAGCCCATAGGACATTCGTTTTGCAAAGCACCTCCAAAACGGAAAACTCTTTCGTCTAGCAAGTTTTCCGTCTTGCGAGGCATTTGTCTTGCGGGGCACCACTGTACTTCACTTCATCCAACACAAAGTTATCTTCTGCATAGCATATAGATCCAAAATGCAGGTATCTTAACTCTGGAGATACTCTCCCAAGTTTTGGTTCCTACTGAACTCAACTCACCATCCTGAATAAAGCAATTGTCTTGCCACTATATACAAGTTGAAAATACTCCAAAGCAGTTGCAAAAGGGCAGCAAACAATTCCTTGCTTTATTGCTTGCAGTGAGTAAAAGCCATCTAAGAAGCTTCTGTATCATTTATTTGTTTAGGCAATTTATATACTGCATCATATGTTGGTGAAATCTGCAAACAGTTTGTGACATTCTAAAAATATATTAACAAATACAAAAAAGATAGTAGAAATTTAAGTCGTCATTTTGGAGCTGCACAGATAAAAAGTGGATAAGATATCCTCTGAAACCAGGCATGTGTAAAGTCCATTTTGGGGGCCTAATCTGGCCTGCCAGTCGGTTTAATCTGGCCCCTGTGGCAGTTTATTTCCTGGAGTTAAATCCTAAAAAAAAAACCCTCAACAACTTCAGTCCTAAAAAAATCTCAACAATTTTGGGGTAAAATAATAAAAAAAAGCTCAACATCTTCAATTCTTTGATTGGCCCTCACAGCCCTTCACTTCATCAAATCTGGCCCTCTTTGAAAAAAGTTTGGACACCACTGTACATTCTGATGATTGTACTGGCCACTAATGATTCTGTTTTAGTATCTTAACTGCTTGCCAGATGAAGAAAATTTAAAGCCTGAAAGGTGCTCTGCACATGTTCAAGAGTATTCAGTCCAAGGCGAGAGTTCTTGTAAAATAGGTTCAAATTGGCTGTGATTGAAATTCTACACAATGTGCATCTACCTAAAGCATAAGAGCCCTTCCAGAAAATATGTGGTAACCCTTGTTGCTCATGTGTCATATGCAATATTAATGTAGTAAATTATTCTCCTAGCCCATGTTTGCATGAGAAGTGTGTGGTTTGAGAGATGGTAGTAACTTGGGGATGACCCTGGTATCACCTGCACCACGTCTACAAGGCAGCTCAACCTTTAGTACTCTGTTTTAATCAAGTTGCAATGGCTTATCTCATTTGTATGTTAACATTACAAATATGGATTACAATAATTTGCATTTTTGCAGTGCATTTTAATTATATGCAGTGCTCTTCATAGATTTTCACTGACAAGCTCTGGAAGGATTTCATCACTTGTTTGAACAAGGAAAATAATTCTAATTTTCTAGTTCTTTGGATTGCCTTGTGTATTGGTAGGAATGATTAGGAATCACAGAAGTATGAACATTCTGACCATCCTTCCTTCTGAGTTTGCTAAGCTAGTGTGCTAATGCCATGCTGTTGCCTCACGTTTTTCTGTGAATGAGTTAGTTGTCTTAGTTACATGCTTGCTGTGCTGCTATTTGTTGCAGTGACGGGGATATGCATAAAAGCAATATACGAACAATTTCCACTTAAGAATTCCAGGGACACCAATAGTCTTGCGTAGTAATGTTTTCCTTTGAGAAAAGAAAGCAACACACTTGGCCTCACTTCCCTCTGTAGCATGTCCCTCACGGCTATGAAACAATACTGAAAAGATGCCTATTATCTTCTGGGAGTTATTAAACATGCACTGATTTATTTATTTATTTAGTGTTTCCATGTTATCATTGTGGAGGGGCATTAAAACATGAGCCATGGGATTATTGTACTCTAGTTAACATGAACCTCGAATGTGGGTGGAGATTACAAATGTGGGTAATTGATGTGGCTTTTAGTGGACTAAAAAAAAAATCTTTTGCGTTTGCTGCTGCATGCCTTTGACGTCTCTGCATCTCCCCCCCCCCCCGCGCCTGCTCCTTGCGAACTGAATAAACCAGATCCCCTAATGTAGTACAAGTGCTTCAGCTAATGAATAGCTAGTCAGAAAATCAGTTTCCCTTGATATCATTTAGAGGGCCTACATAGTACAAGAAATTGATTGGCTGTACAGATGCTAAATAAATTGATTGGCTTTGGCTGAGACAAAAAGTCATTGTAGGGCAGAACTGTTAAATTGCCTTGAAAGAAGAAAGTAATTGATTGTATTGTGTGTTAATGTTACGGTACTTACACTGCTTTCATCTATCCTAGACTCTGATCTACGTGTATTGGTGCAGGCCCCAACCCTATCCACTTGTGGGAGTAAGCTCCACTGAATACAACAGGGGCACTTCTGAATAAAACATACATAGAATTGATCTATAAAGCCACTGAGATTTCAGATTGAGTTCTGGAGGTTTATGGGGTTCATATGAAGCATTTCTACCTGAAAAGATCAGTAGTGGCAGGCAGCCTTCCTTGAAAGGGCCTCTCCAGGGCAAAGCCAAATGCTTTTTTCTTATCTTATCAAATGTACTTTGACATGCAATTAAACCAAGATAAGCATCAAATATCAATCCACTGTATTTTAGAGTTGATGAGGAGGAGTGGGGACTATGGCAGAGAACTCTCCTTAATTGAAGGGACCATAGCAAGCCTGCTAAAGTGATTGAGCATGCACAGAAAAATACTGTTTCTGAAGCATGCAGGACTTGGGCTATTTAGAATGACTATTAGTGTGGTACCATCATAACAACTCTGAGGAAACATTTGCATCCTCTCCTATAAAACAATGCTACACAGTTGAAATGGAATCTTGAACTTTGGGAAAGGCCAGTGAATAGTCAGTGAACTAAGGGGGGATAGCCAGAAGGGAAGAATTGAGGCTAATAATAATAATAATAATAATAATAATAATAATAAATTTTATTTATATCCCGCCCTCCCCAGCCGAAGCCGGGCTCAGGGCGGCTAACAACAATAAAACAGTATAAAAGTATAGCATAAACAACACTCTAAAATCATTCATTATAAAATTAATTAATTCAGGCCACTGGCAACCATTGGGCCAGAGCGCCGTGAAAATTGCCGAGGGAGGGAGTCAGGCTGTGCCCTGGCCAAAGGCCTGGTGGAACAGCTCTGTCTTGCAGGCCCTGCGGAAAGATGTCAAGTCCAGCAGGGCCCTGGTCTCTTGTGACAGAATGTTCCACCAGATCGGAGCCACAGCCGAAAAAGCCCTGGCTCTAGTTGAGGCCAGCCTAACTTCTCTGTGGCCTGGGACCTTCAAGATGTTTTTATTTGAAGACCGTAAGTTTCTCTGTGGGGCATACCAGGAGAGGCGGTCCTGTAGGTACGAGGGTCCTAGGCCATATAGGGCTTTAAAGGTTAAAACCAGCACCTTAAACCTGATCCTGTACTCCACCGGGAGCCAGTGCAGCTGGTGTAGCACCGGGTGAATGTGATCTCGCAGCGAAGACCTCGTAAGGAGTCTCGCTGCAGCATTCTGCACCCGCTGGAGTTTCTGGGTCAGTCTCAAGGGCAGCCCCACGTAGAGCGAGTTACAATAATCCAGTCTGGAGGTGACCGTCGCGTGGATCACAGTGGCTAGGTCAGGGCGAGAGAGGTAAGGAGCCAACTGCTTAGCTTGGTGGAGATGGAAAAATGCCGCCTTTGTTATAGCTGCAATCTGCGCCTCCATGGAAAGGGAGGTGTCGAAGATTACACCCAAACTCTTAACGGATGGTGCTGGCACTAATTGCGCCCCCGCAAGAGATGGGAGTTGCCCCTCCAATCCCATATTGCCCCGTCCTAGCCACAGGACCTCTGTCTTTGAAGGATTTAGCTTCAACCGGCTCCTACGTAACCATCCAGCCACAGCTTCCAAACATCTGGTCAGTGTGTCTGGGGCCGAGTCAGGATGGCCATCCATCAACAGAGTTGAGTGTCATCGGCATACTGATGGCAACCCAGCCCCAAACTCCGAACAAGATGCATAAAGATGTTGAAAAGCATCGGGGAGAGTATCGCACCCTGAGGTACTCCACACACCAAGGAGTGGCGCGATGACAATTCCCCCCCCAAGCGCCACCCTCTGTCCCCGACCAGAGAGAAACGAGCGCAGCCATTGAAGGACTGTACCCTGGATCCCCACGTCGGCAAGGCGGTGGTCCAGAAGTTCGTGATCGACCATGTCGTAAGCTGCTGACAGATCTAGAAGAATCAGCAGCCCCGACCCGCCTCGATCCAGCTGTCTACGAAGATCATCTGTTAGGGCGACCAGAGCCGTCTCGGTCCCATGACCAGCGCGGAAGCCGGACTGGAATGGATCCAGAGCCGATGTTTCATCCAGAAACCCACCAAGCTGTTCAGCAACCGCTCTCTCAATCACCTTACCCAGGAACGGAAGATTCGAAACCGGGCGGTAATTGGATAGATCTAAAGGATCTAATGATGTTTTCTTTAAGAGCGGGTGCACCACTGCCTCCTTCAGTTCCCCTGGGAATGTCCCCGTGCCAAGGGACAAATTGATGATATCCCCCAGGAGGGCCCGCACCTCGTCTGGACACGCTCTAATCAGCCAAGACGGGCACGGGTCGAGAGGACAGGTGGTGGGCTTTCCAGCTCGGAGGAGTCTGTCCACATCAGCTGGGGATAGCCGGTCGAAGTGGTCCAATACTGGACCCGAGGACAGTCAAGGGGCCTCCAGTTCCTTTATTGTATCCAAATTGGCAGGGAGGTCATGGCGGAGCAACAAGACCTTCTCTAATGATGGAGGCATGGGGTTTTTAGGGGGTTTTGAATGCTTTATGTAGTTTTTATGCAGTTTTATGTAGTTTTTCAATTTCATTGTCCTGCATGGCACAATGACAATAAAGATATCATATCTCTGAAGAAACTGCATCATTCTTAAGGTCAGGAATGGCTGTATGCTATTATGGGGAGGAGGGGCAAAGGAGTGCTAAGAAACTGGTCAAGGGGCAAGTGAGTAAAGGAATGGGGCAAAGGAAGCAGGAGCCTGAAAAGCAGTGTTGAGAGATTGATTGTAGTTACTGAGCTGAAGAAAAGGAGGACCAGAGCTGGGTCCCACAGACCCTGCCAGATCATAGCATTGTAGAGTTGGAGGGGCAGATGACAGTCACCCATGCAGTGCAGGAATCATTTGCCCAACATGGGACTTGAACCCATGATGCTGAGATTAAGAGTCTTGTACTCTACCAAATGAACTATCTCAGACTTAAATCCCTCCTCCCTATAAATTTCAGAGAACTTTGGGACAGGTTAGGGGCTGCATGCTGGAAGAAGCAGTAGGAGAGTCGCCCTACTCCCTTTATGCAAAATTAACAACACCTAGCCCCCCCTTCCCCAATTGTGCAAATGAAGTGTTGCTGGTGGTGGCAAAAGCAAGGAAATGTTACCCGGAGAGCCAAACCAACATTTGTGGACTCCAGACAAGAGCTTTGTGTGTTTAGCAGGAAGCAAGAGACCTTGGAAGTCCACTGAGCCCAGGAGGCATACATAGGCTATGAGTGTCAGGGGTAGATGGGGAAATCTGAAAGGTATCGTATTTTTCGCTCTATAGGACGCATTTTTCCCCCTTCAAAAATGAAGGGGAAATGTGTGTGCGTCCTATGCAGCGAAGACGCCATAGCCCCGCAACCCTCTCCCGGCTTGGAGAGGTGACGCACGGCTATGGCAGGAACCTCTACAGCCCCGTGTCACCTCTCCAGCCGGGAGAGCGCGCGCGGGGGGCTAAAGCAGCCCCCCGCGACCCTCTCCCGGCTGGAGAGGTGACGCGCGGCTATGGCAGGAGCCTCTCCACTGTGCCTTTCCGCTGCTCCCTGACCTTCTTTTTGGGGCTTGTGGTGGGCTTCCCCTGCCCCAAAGAGCAGGTCGAAAGGACCTGAAGCCTGGAGAGCGAGAGGGGTCAGTGCACACCGACCCCTCTCGCTCTCCAGGCTTCCAAGGTAGCCGCCTGAATGGCACCTTGTTTTAGAGCGGGAAAACAAGAGGGGGAAAGTTCTCCCCCTCTCTGTGCAGCGCCTCCTGCCGCTTCACTGAAGGGGCGCTGGGCAGAGAGGGGGAGATTTTTTTTTTCTTGTTCTCCCCCCTCTAAAACAAAGTGCGTCCTATTGTCCGGTGCGTCCTATGGTGCGAAAAATACGGTAGGTAAATGTGATCACACGTTTACCGAGTGTTAGCATATCCAGAACTGAACATTTTTTTTTAAGACAACCATGCATACATTTGCTGAAGGAGGTAGCAGATGCATATGTATGTTTGAGGGTTTGTTTGGCCCTCTTTAGTTGGAGAGCTGAAGCATGGTGAGTAGGAAATAACACTTGTGTTTTGCAAAAATACTTCTAAATCGTATTGTTGTGGCTGTTCTGATTGACTGGGTGTTTCAGAGGGACAGGCTTTTAAAAGAACAGCATTGGGGTGCTAGCAGTTGGGTACTTGCTATACAGTTATACCTCGGGTTGAATGCGCTTTGGGTTGAGCACGTTTGAGTTGCGCTCCGTGGCAACCTGGAAGTAATGGAGTGTGTTACTTCTGGGTTTCGCCGCAGGCGCTCAAAATGACATCACACGCATGTGCGGAAGCGTTGAAACGTGACACGCGTAGACGCGCGCACACAGGTTACATTTGCTTCTAGATGTGAATGGGGCTCCGGAACGGATCCTGTTCGCATGTAGAGTTACCGCTGTAAATTAAATACTGGAGTTCTATAATTTTAATTTCCCTATGGAGTGAAGTTTCCCTATGACGTCATTTGCAGAAGCAGCAAAAAGCAACACACACACGCACAGACGTGCCGTCACTAGTTACGTTTGCTTCAGGATGTGTACAGGGATCCAGAACGGATCCCGTTCGTATCCAGAGGTACCACTGTATTATAAACCAAACTACCGGTAGGTTCCAGATGGAGAGGTAACATGCAGACTCCTTGTTAATGGTGTTGCATACTGCTGCCCGGGAGGTGTTGCATACTGCTACTCCTCCCATGTCAGGAGAGGAGTTGCTTGTGCTGCAAAACTCAGCAGGTAACTTCTAGCGCCTCTCAAATTATAAACCACACTGAGCAAACAAAATCAACCATAAGGCGAAAATGAAATTAAGGAGAAATGTGTTTCATTTGCCTAGGTCACAATGTGAACCTCTGAATTCTGCAGACTTTTCAGCAAGCTTATGTGCCAGTGTTGCTGGTGCCTGGTGGGCAACTGTGTTTTCATTGCACGTCAGATGTCTAATGACTGTGGGAAAATTACACAGGTTCCTATTTGCATTGGGGGTGGAGGAAGAGGCTAGCACTGGCTGAGCCAGCTGTTGGTGGCTCAAAGATCAGGAGGCTAGTGTATGGATAGCCTAAAGGCATTCTCATGTGGGGGCGGAACTTGTTTCTCAGCTAATGTACATAGTCTTGCTGTGTCAACAGAAACTTGATGATCGGGTCTCCCTTTAAGGTGGCAGCTACGCTATAAACCACTTTTGAATCTGGGATTTGTGTTAAGCAGGTTGTTGTCAAAGCACAAGGCAGAGTTTATAGAGTTTATAAAATCCTATGCGACTCTCAAGAGCAACTGTTTGCAGCACTTGCTACTGGGCTAAATGGTGAATAACTGGATATTCTTAGAAGGTAAGGTAGAAACCAAAGCAACTGCTTTCCTTTAGGAATACAAAAATTCATTTTTGTCCAAGTTCCATTAACTTTCATTTTTCAGGGCCAGAGAAGGAAACTAACTAGCTTCTTATTGCTTTGGGGAGCAATGGGTGAATTTGTCAAGGTAAGATGCGGAAGAGGGAACACAGCATTTCCTTAGTAGCCTGGTAGGCTAGGCTTTTCTCTTCCCCTACCCTGATGGGCCATGTATGATGGTTGGAGCTGCTCACTTGTCAGTCACCTGACATTATAATGACACCGGACTACCTTTCTGCATCACTTTGAACTGGACTTCTGAGGATCAAGCTCCCCTCAAAGTGATATATTGCCCTATGATTTGCAAACACTATTGATCAGCTGCAAACACTGTTTTAACAAAGCCCTGCAGTTACCTTCCCTACATCTGATGTCGTACATGATGTCTGATATAGATCAGGTGGGTGTGTCCTGGTCAAAATGGTCTCATGGGCCAAATGGAGAGGACTGGTGGGCCTAATTAGGTTCCCCACCCCTCACTTAAACAGTTGGATAATACAGTGGTACCTCGGGTTACAGACACTTCAGGTTAGACTCTGCTAACCCAGAAATAGTACCTCAGATTAAGAACTTTGCTTCAGGATGAGAACAGAAATTGCGCAGCGGCTGCAGTGGGAGGCCCCATTAGCTAAAGTGTTATGTCAGGTTAAGAACAGTTTCAGGTTAAGAATGAATTAAGTTTCAGGTCCAGAATGAATTAAGTTCTTAACCCGAGGTACCACTGTATTTATTATGGTTTTGATATCAGGAGGTGTTGACATTTGAAGCAACAATCTATTCACAGAATAGACTATCAGTTCACAGTTAGAAAATCACCCTCTTCTAAATTGAAGTACAGTAATCCCTCACCTTACACAGCAGTTTTGTTCTAAGGCAGTGTTCAAAATTAGTCAGGTGCATTTTGCACCTGGCTTTGGACCACTTTTGACCAGGTGAAACTGCCTGAGCGCCAGGATGGTGCCTCACCTCCATTATCGGGAGGTGCATGCCTGGGGATCCTTGGATCTGGACTGTTTTCACACACAAGTACCCCATTCTGTAGAATTCTATCAGTTATAGTTTATCTGCACACTTGGAATGAATTTCTGGAACCAAAATGCCTTTTTTGTGCAGCAGGAACAGTCACTTTTAAGAAAAGGAGGTCGGAAAAAGCCAGTATATATGTGGACTGTCACTGGATCAAGTGACTTTTCTTTAAGTTCTCATAGTTCTTAACCTAGCTCAGGGTTGTCATATGAACTAGTCAGATGTTTAACTGATAATCAATCATAGTCAATTCATCATTTGCTAAATAAGACTTTAGAGCCAAAAACGGCAACTAGACATTCTGTTTTGGCAACTGTAACCTTGGTTTAAGAAGCCATTTGTCACCTAGATTATATATCTAAGGGTTCCATATATACATGAAAATAACATATATTCAAACCCTTGGAGCCACCCCATAGCTAGGGAGTGGGGGGGGGCATAGCATCCCTGAGCCTTCCAGATCTAAAGAGCTAAACCCAAGTGAACCCAGAAGAAAAAGAACCTTTAAGTTCTCTGCCTTGTTTGGGATTTGAGTTGCACAATTTCAACCATGTATGAGTGAAATTGTGCCTGTAAATTGAGGGGTTTATAATACACAGATTTGTTTATAATGGAGCATCAGCAGCCTGCTGTAATTTAGCATTTCCCTTTTTCCTTCTTCCAAACCCTTCTTTATATGCCAGAGATAGCTTTGCTACAATGGGGTTTTGGAGCAAGCAGAAACAGCATGAATCTCTCTCGCTGCTTCTTCCTGCTTCAAAGCCCAGGTCAGTATATAGAGTTCTGGGAGATTTCTTTTGTCATGCTCAGCAGGGGCCCTCACCCCAAGCAAGTTGGTAAGTGGATATAGCTACACGCAGCACCCATTTCAGAAGGAGTGTTGCTCATTTCAGGCCAAATGAAGTCATAATAATGAGAACTTTTGTCTTAGGATAGTAACTTGGCTTGCTAACCTACTACAATAGTTAGATTATTACTACAGTTTGTTTTGAGGAGAGTGTCTGGAAGCAGCATAACCTGTCCAGCCTGATACTTAAAATCTCTAACATAAAAAAAATGCTATTAAATGTTGGCTGATAATGATAATACATTTTTTTTCAGGGCAAGATGCCCAGGATTTAGCAAATTCAGAATAAATATTTGCTTTGTGAACTTGTAAGGGCAGAATCTTATCAGCTGCTTACTGAGGGAAGATGGTACCTTTCTACGGCAGGTCTCCAAGTATATAACTATGATAATTGCCCTTCTTGTGTAATCTGTATTGACCTTCAAAAGCAAGCTGTTGTATTGGTAAGGATTAAAAACAGTCCCACAGAACAAAGTGTGTTTTTTTTCTAAGGCACTTTCCCCATTAGCTATATATACTTGAGCATTTTGATTATAATGAGCAGTAGATGATTACTCATTTTAACCCCGGAAGTGAAGCCATATTGGTGTGAGAGAGAACAAATTGGTTGGTTTGCAAAAAGCTGTGTGCAAATTTCCCACATTGCTCTAAAACTTTGCTTGAGAGCAGTTTCTTTCTAGACTTGGATTAGGGGGGAAAGGGGATGGGGTCATGCTTGCAGGCCACAGGTAGTCCACTCATATTCCCAACTTTGCATCTACTTTGTCTAATGAAGTATAATTGGTTTTAAAACTGTTTTTGAAGTTATATTCAAATTCAAAACTTTATTGCAGTCCAAAGACCCACAAAACAATTTCAAAACTAGATACAGTGGTGCCTCGCAAGACGAAATTAATCCGTTCCGCGAGTCTCTTCGTCTTGCGGTTTTTTCGTCTTGTGAAGCACGGCTATTAGCGGCTATTAACGGCTTAGCGGCTTTAAGAAAAAGGAAACAAACTCGCAAGAACTCGCAAGACGTTTCGTCTTGCGAAGCAAGCCCATAGGGAAATTCGTCTTGCGGAACGACTCAAAAGTCAAAAGCGGCTATTAGCGGCTTAGCGGCTATTAACGGCTTAGCGGCTATTAACGGCTTAGCGGCTTTAAGAAAAAGGAAACGAATTCGCAAGACGTGCGAAGCAAGCCCATAGGGAAATTCGTCTTGCGGAACGACTCAAAAAATGGAAAACTCTTTTGTCTAGCGAGTTTTTCGTCTTGCGAGGCATTCGTCTTGCAGGGCACCACTGTACAGTTAAAACGACCAGACAGACAGATGGAAGAAACCAAGGCAGTCATTTTGTTTTATCTAGGGCATAATGATCTTTGTTTCTTATAACCTCAGAAAGAAACTTTGCCACGGCCAGTGTAATACCATTTCACCTGTCTTCCAAAAGATATTTAATATGGGAGGCTTCGGATTTTCCTAGCAAATTTGCCAGTAATAGTTTGATCAGTTGATCCCTTGCTTGCTCATATTGCCCACAATGCAGTAGGATATGCTTCAAGTTGTATTTTGAAAGGGTTGAAAGATCCTGGGATCTTAGGGTGAAGGGCGGTAATAAATTAAGATGAGGAGAAAGGGGATAATAGTGGTGGCACAGTTGAAATGGGTATAACCAAAATTACTTTGAGCTGCAAAATTATGAGGTGAACATTCCCCCCCCCATCATGCCTAATTGCTTTCTGTTCTTGTCTTCTCTTCAAAGAAAGCCTGTCTACCTTTAAGAGTTAAGTATTTCCGGAAACTTATAGCTTGGTTTTTAGCAATTAAATAAATGTTTGTGAGGACTCATTGTAGAGATGAGGCAGGAGTTGGTTAGAAAGAGTTTTCCAGAGACCCTGGAAAGCTGCTACGAAAGTGGACACTATGGGCATGAAGTCTAACCTGGAATAAGTCTGCTTCCTATGTTCCTTCCATACTGAAATACAGCAGAGAATATTCATTTTCAGTGTACCAGAAAATTTTCCTTGTGAGTTCAGGATAAACCAAATTCACTATCAAAAGATGCTCTGAAAGCCCAGTTGACTTTCAGGTGTTTTAACTTTCCTTTGCATGAGTATCCACAAAGCAGATGGCTGACTACAGCTGGAGACTGGGATAAATGGATTTTTAGCTTGCCCATATGTGATAATTCTAATGTTCAATTTTGTTACAGAACTTATGAATGTCCAGACTAACAGTTTAGATATTCCTCTGTCATAATCTGATTTCAATACTAGAGCTAAGAAACCAGGATTTTAATTTGAGTGGTGCTATTATCCTGACAGCAGACATCTATGCTATGTAACTATTCCTGTTATCTTTTTATGTATACTGGGGCTCACCAAGATTAGGCTAAAAATCCAAATAAATCAATACAATTATGTTCTGTATTTGACATTAAATTATTTATACATATATTTCTAAACCACTGTTCACCCCCAGCAAAGGCCCCATTAAAGCAAGATTTATTTCTGATAAACTTCCGGGATTGGCCCTTTACTCTAATTCACTTAATTTTGAATTAGGAGGCAAAAGTTTACCTTTAAAATCAGAAAACCAAAATAGTTGTTTCAGCTTAGCAACGATGTGGTAAACATCAGTTGCTTGATTAAAATTGCTATTGCTCAGCAGAGCTCTAGAAATTAATCTTCCTTCTTCTTTCTGGCAGGCACTGGGTTGTTGTTTTTTAAAAGCAGCTGCCTTGTACTCTAGAATTAAAATCTAGGGTTCCATAATGGGGCAGCCGCACTGGCCAGCAGGAAATGTAGAAGATCCAAGCTAGATAATTCACGTATGCAATTTAGCTAACTGAAATCACCTTGCTATTCACAATAACAAGGTAAGACCTTGTAACATAAGACCTTGTAGCATATGGGCCACCGGAAGGAAGATAGGAAGATTCACTGAAATTAAAATGAAAGGTTTGGTTGAAGCAGCAAGGTTATCTCTCCTCCATCATCTCCGTTTGGCATTAGGGAACTAAGCCAGGATTAAAAACCAACACTTTAGCTAGAATTTTACTAACTAAACAAATATAACGTTACTATAAACAGTTAGGAAGGCATATTAAGTTTGCTACGGCTGCTGGTGCTGCTTATTTCAATGTAAAAGGCCGGCACTCAGATAGGTTTCAAGGAATAAGACCCATACTTCTCTTGTGCTTCTTTCGTGCTGGAGCCGATACATCCTGCTCATCCTCATCCGACCTATAAAAACCAAGAGTAGAGTTGCCATTGGGGGATTATAGGGCTCTTTGGCCATATTGCCAGTAATCACCATTTCAACACATAGAACTCTCAGGTTGCGGCATTTTATTTTTGCTGACTAAAGCAGTCACTTAGGTCTTATGATCAGGGCCAAAGCAGACATGACACCACCTCCTTTTCCTTAACTTCAAAGCAGCTGTGATAGCATGTTTGTGCTACTACATTGATAGGGCAACTGGCATTAGGCGTAAAAGGTAAAGGTACCGCTGACCGTTAGGTCCAGTCGCGGACGACTCTGGGGTTGCGGCGCTCATCTTGCTCTATAGACTGAGGGAGCCGGCATTTGTCCGCAGACAGCTTCCAGGTCTTGTGGCCAGCATGACTAAGCCGCTTCTGGCGAACCAGAGCAGCACACAGAAACACCGTTTACCTTCCCGCCAGAGCGGTACCTATTTATCTACTTGCACTTTGATGTGCTTTTGAGCTGCTAGGTTGGCAGGAGCAGGGACCGAGTAACGGGAGCTCACCCCGTCTTGGGGATTCGAACCGCCGACCTAGCTCTGTGGTTTAACCCACAGCGCCACCCACGTCCCTACCGTTTACTTACTTAATGGTTAAATGAACCATTTTAATAATTTGGTTTTGGCCAGATATCTCTGTTGAACAACTTCACACTGCTGCTGGGGGTTTGCATGTCTGAATGCTCCTTGGTTAAAAAAAAAACAACAACCCCAAAACCTTCAATTAGAAAGCTAACATTTTGGAGCAGGCTCATTTGCATGACATCAGGCTTTATATGTGCAATAGTGTGTGAGCCTCATCTGCCATCTGAAGTAGCAAACCCTAAACACAAGTTTACCTCTGCAGTATTCAGCAGAGACTGGCTACTCTACATTTTTCAAGTATGTACAGTAGCTGTAATAAAAAATGATGAGGTTTGATTCTCCTCTAACTTCTTGAGAGAATTTACCAGAGAGGATAGGTTAGATTATGGGGTGGGTGATTGGTTTTGAGTGGTGGGTGATAAATTTTTGCTCAGGCTATGGAAAAACTATTGAATGGCTTAATTACTAGGAATATTTAGGCTTAATGATCAGCTGTTTAATCTAGTTTCAACAATGTCTAAGAAGAGGCTCTGAGTGCTGTTAGAATAGAGACCTGTGAAGTCAGAGCTGCTGGTACTTGTTCAACAAATATGTGATGGGAGCCAACTATATCGTTGTGCATATGGGACAACCTTTCAGTTTTTACTTCAAGGTGGTTAAAGTAGAGGTTTTCAACATTTTTGAGTCCATGGCCCCCTTGACCAACTACATTCTTTCTGTGGCATCCCTGTGGGGCTCAGGAGCCCGGTTATGTCATCACCCCTTGCTTGCAGAACTGGCAGCCTCTCACCCTCCCTTGTAGAGTTCCCCCAGCTTCCTCTCCCCTCTCCTTGGGAGTCTTCCAGGCAGCAGCCGCTGCTGCCCCGATCTCTGAGCTTCCTGCCCCCACCCCACCCCAAAGAGAGGTGCCTCCTCACACTGCCCCACAGGGGCCTGGGACTTGTCTATCCATTCCCAACAGCAAGGACTGGCTGGCTGGGTTCCCTCACCTGTTTGCTTGCTCCCCTTGGCCAGCCTGGGGAGTTGTAGTTAGGGCTGCTGCAACATCCACACAAGCCTTTGGGAGGCAGAGATGCGAGAGGGCATCAGAGGAGGGAGAGAAGGAAGGAAAGAGGGACAGAGGCCAGTGTTGCCCATGGCACCCCTGATTATTATTCAAGCTACCCCAGGGTGCCAGGACACACTGGTTGAAAACCATGGGGTTAAAGGAATAATTTGTGGTTCAGCTGGATAGTTTTAAGACACTTTCATAGCAATGCAGACTCACTGAATCCAAAGTGAGTTCTGCAAGGTATCACTTTTAGTCCCAAGCTGCTCTTAGGTATACAGTGGTACCTCGGGTTACATATGCTTCAGGTTACAGACTCCGCTAACCCTGAAATAGTGCTTCAGGTTAAGACCTTTGCTTCATGATGAGAACAGAAATCGTGCTCCGCCAGCACGGCGGCAGCAGGAGGCCCCATTAGCTAAAGTTGTGCTTCAGGTTAAGAACAGTTTCAGATTAAGAACGGACCTCCAGAATGAATTAAGTACTTAACCTTAGGTATCACTGTACTGAATGCAATAAAGTCGTACCTTGGTTGCTGAATGCCTTGGAACTCACACATTTCGGCTCCCGAACAGTCAAAAACCTGCAGCCAATCAGAAGCCACTTGTTGGTTTTCAAACTTTTTGGAAGTCAAACGGACTTCTGGAATGGATGCCATTCGACTTCCAACGTATGACCATATTTACATCAGATAATAACGATACCATTTAAGTTGGCAGTACAATGCAGTGCTATGAAAATTGGTATTTACTTGGAAGTTTAGGAGGTTACAAGTGTGAAATGCACATTTTGTAGTGGTAGCATGGCCCCTTCTAAAAATTAAGTGAATACTCCTAGGTAAGGCATCATATATATTTTATTTTATTTTATTTTATTTTACTTAAAAAAATTCTATTGAGTACCACCATTTGTCCAAGGATCACAGGGCATTTTACAAAGGTGTCTTTGCATGATGCTTCTCCCCACCCTGCCTAGAGGAGGAAGGGGGCTGGGCTTTGTTGGTGCCAGCAGCAGCAGAAGCAGCAGTGCTCGAGCGGCCGCCATTTTAAGCAGCCCCTCTCTGGAGCCCTTTCGTGCTCTGCTCATCGTCCCTCCACTGCCACCAGCCCCTGATGCTCGCAAGGCACAGGTAAGCAGCCACCGGGGCTTGTGTTGCTCTTGCACCCCCCCCAAATATAGTCTGTCCCCCCCAAAGGTCTGAGGGACAGTGGACCGGCCCCCTGCTAAAAAAGTTTGCTGACCCCTGCCCTAGAGCGCTGAAGTGCCTGGGTGGGTGCTTATCCTGACTCTTTCTGTGTACCTCTCCCCTGCTGCCAATTTCAAGCATTTTTGCTGCAAAGCAGTTGGAAATGGCTAAAAGAAGGGGCTTGCAAGGGGGAATGGTTGCTCTTCTGCTGCAAATTATTTCCTCCCTACTGCTTTACAGCTGTTCAGTGAGAAAATGAGTTTCTGGAATTGCTTCCCAGATACATTCTGCTGTGAAGTGTTCAGGAACCCTTAGTGGCAAGTTTCCCCCCAAAGAACTTCCTATTAGAGTAGACTTGATGCCTCCAGGTTTGTTCACCTTGTGCAAATTGTTAACTGAATAATAGGTGATTGTCCAAGTACAACTTGGAGCACCTTATTTTTTGCTCTACAAGACGCACCAGACCATAAGACACACCTAGTTTTTGGAGGAGGAAAACAAGAAAAAAATATTCTGAATCCCAGAAGCCAGGACAGCAAGCGGGATCGCAGCTCCACGATCCTGCTTGCTGTCCTGGCTTCTGGGATAGACGCGTGCAGCCTCTCCCAGGCAGTGCATGAATTCTTCCCCTGCCTGGGAGAGTCTGCGTGCGGCTAAGGCTCCCCCAAGCGCCGCACTCCCTTTAAAGAGCCATGTAGAGCGTGTGCGGCTCTTGGGGGCTTTTCCCCGAGGAGGGAAGGGCTGCTCTTTAAAGGGAGCGCTGAGCAGAGCCTCCTGTCTACATTCGCTCCATAAGACGCCCACACATTTCCTCTTACTTTTTAGGATGGGAAAGGTGCGTCTTATAGAGCGAAAAATACGGTAGGTCCATTGCTTTCAATGCGTCTGCTCAAAGTATGACTACTATTGGGCATCATCCAATATAGCGTACAGTACTTAGCACTGGAACTGGAAATAAGGGTGAGTCTAGATTTTGTGCCCCTTCTTGAGCTATCTTTCGTGTATTATCCTCTAATGTATGAAGTGCTCTAAAATATTCACTGTCAGTAAAGCCTGGGCATATCCACCCTTCAGATGTCAGCCAAACATTATCAGACTTCTCCCAAAGCTACAATTCTAGGAATTACAGAAAGTTATCTGATACCTTAAATGATTGGGATTTGATTAAGTTCAGTAAACAAAACTAACCCTCCCCAACCTATTTTACATTTATTCTGGGTTTTCCCCCATAGCCAACCCCCCACCCCACCCCTACCCCAAAACAAATTGCTATAATGTTTTAAGATAAAAATCAAGCCAGGCAGACTTTATTGCTTATAAGCAAAGGCCACCATTCTTGATGCGGTTTAAATGTTACGTTTAAACAAATGCAAAGTTTTACTAGGATAGTCAATATTTTAAAACACAGCAACTCAACTTTCAGTAGCGTATGTCTTACATTGTTAAAATTAGAGAGGGAAAAATGCTGAATTTTAATATATTAATCTTAGCTTTCCCCAGGAAATATACATTTATATTGTCTAGTAAATTATACCTTGCTTGCTGACTTCCATGTGGAAAGAAAAGGTTAAAACGTGCATATTTGACTGGTATTCACTGTTACTAATTTTTTATGAAACAATGCATTTTTATAAATCATATTTTTCCTTAGAAAAATACAGCAGCAGATGTCAGTGGTTTAATATATGCTAACACTACAAAACTGGATTTGAAAGAACAATTCAAAAAAGCCCTTTCCCCCCCTTAATAAGAAACAACTCTTTTCCTTAATAAGAAACTGATCAGAGGTGATGTTACAGACAATTCTGCTTGCTGAAGAGATTGGGGCAGACTTTTATGTCAGAATGAAATGTTTGTAGCCATGGCAATGCTTAAGGGAAGCATGCCTGAAAAAGATGAATATATAATCTCACAAAAGAGATGGTGGTAGTCAAAGCAGGAAAAAGTAATACTTGAGAACAGTAACACCTTGTTTGAAAGTATTGGCAGCTTCCTGGCTGCTTGCTTTTGCACTTGAGTGTTAAAGGCCTTAGAACATAAAACTGTCCTAGAGCAATGTTTCCAAAAGTGTACAGTAATGCTTCTTTCTCTTTTTAAAGAGAGAGTCCATGTCTAGAAATGTACCTATGAGTTCATATTGCCAGCTTGAGGGTACTGGAGCCTCCTAATGATATATTGGCATGAGTTTACTGCGGCATGTGCACACACACAATATGTTGACTGTTGGGCCTCAATTGGGCTCTGGGTCATTTGTAAATGCATTGGTTTGTAATTTGATCTGATCCTGGAAAGTAATGGGAAACCTGAGTCAGCCAAGTGGTTTCTGTGCACTTGTGGGATAGAACAAACTACTTTGCTGGTGTATTGTTTAGATCATCCATTGCTGAAAATTGCCAGTAGCTGCACTCTGTCCCATAGCACATGACGGTGCATCTTTGATTAATATAAAATCTTTATAGAACAATTCGCCTACATTTCTCCACGAAGAAGGAAGTGAGAAAGCCAAGCCTTTATAATTTTATATTCTGTTTCTCAGGATGGCATGCTATAGAATTACAACAATGCATTCTAAACAGTGCAGTTGTAATTACAATAAGAGCAAAATAACTGCAACTGCTCAACAGCAACCATAAATTCCATTCCAGCTGTACTTTTTATTTTGTACCGTGTTGATTTTGTGCACTGTGTTGATTTTGCAGAAAGCTAGGTACAGATTCATCATCATGAATCATGATAACATTAAAAGGACTTACCTCCTTAGGAAGGAAGGAAGGAAAGATATAAATGTAATTACTAAGTAAAATGCCTAAGATAAAAAAACTAAAATAAAAAACCAATTTCCTAGTGCCTGAAAGATACCAGTGCAGGTGCCAGGCAAACCTCCCACAGGAGGATGCCCTGAAGGTAGGAGTTTGAGGCTGTTCTGCCTTCTATGAGATGGACAGTTGCCAGGGAGGCTCACTTTTGCTATTGAGTCATGATTTATTGTATACCCCAATTAGTTACGATTTGACCCGGTGCACATCTGCTGGAGAGATAACGTGCTCTGCAAGATGGCATTCTATGGCTAGTTCTGTGGGAAGGTAGCGATAATGTAGCAGGCTTTCCTGATTCCTCCTCCACACTGATTATTACAGGCACAAGACTACATGGCCCTGCTTTGCTGCCTCTGCCCTTTGTTCTATATCTGGGCTGAACACAAAAGCGGATGCTGTTGTACATAATTACAGGTGCTGTCTCACATACGCTTGGAGAGATTGCTTTGTTTTTATCCAGGTAGGCTGTATGCCTGCCAGTCTGGCCACATTTTCTCGTTGAGAGTTGGAGAATGAGATTCAAGGTTATATATTTCTTGTTGGTAGAAGTGTTCAAGCATCACTGGTGGCAATACTTGTGCTTTCTTATAGTCCAATATTTAATTGATATTCCTAGGGTTGTTTTTGTTTTGTGGTTGAACAGGTGTTCGGGAGTATCCAGCAGTCTCAAAGTTCTGTATCAAACATACCATTTAATATTTCATTTGAATGTTCTTTTGCATGAGTAGAACGCTGATTGCAGATTGATTGATTGATTGATTTAATATCCTGCATTTCTCCTGAACCAGGACTTGCTTACAAATAAAAATAGAAGACACAGATAAAATGGAAAAGCCCAAACTTAAAAGGATTAAAACAATATAAAAACAGAGCCATTAAAAATACATAGAATCGTGGAATTATACAGTCGGAAGGGACTTGGAGGATCATTTAGTCCAACCCTCTGAAATGCAGGAATCCTTTGCCCCATAGTAAGGACCAAATCTTCAACCCTCAGATTGCTCTATTGACTGAGCTATCCCAGCAATAAAAACATCACAGCACCATCCCTTTCTTTAGGAACAGTCAGTTCCTAAAGACTTGTTGGAATAACAAGGTCTTTACCTGCTGGCAGAAAGAAAACCTGAGGGAAGAAGTCTAGCTTCTCTAGGGATGGAGTTCCAGAGTATGGGAGCAGCCACCAAAAAGGCCCTTTCCTGCATCCCCACTGAGTGTGCCTATGAGGCGGGTGGGATTGAGAGAAGGGCCTCTCCCAGGCAAGTTCGTGTGGGAGATAATGTCCTTCCACATAGCCTTAACTTGGTTGCAGCGCATCAGCAGCCCCTCCCAGCCACTCTTTGCTGCCATAATTGCAGTTCTCATTAGAGCTTGGAGGCAGGTTGAGGCTTGGACTTTGTGCATGAAGGAACTGGTACTCCAGTTTGAAACAAGAAAATGTTGATAGGTAGACAATGCAGGGCAGCTCAACTCAACTGGTGGTGGTAATCAACAGAGGGAAGAGAGCTTCCCGGTAGGCTGTTGCCTGCTGTCCCTCTCAATCTGAGACAATAGTGTTTATTTCATTTACAAAATGTATATACAGTGGTACCTCGGGTTAAGTACTTAATTCGTTCTGGAGGTCCGTACTTAACCTGAAACTGTTCTTAACCTGAAGCACCACTTTAGCTAATGGGGCCTCCCGCTGCCGCCGAGCCGCCGGAGCACGATTTCTGTTCTCATCCTGAAGCAAAGTTATAAACCCGAGGTAATATTTCTGGGTTAGTGGAGTCTGTAACCTGAAGCGTATGTAACACGAGGTACCACTATATTGCTTTCTTATAGCCATAAGAAAAGCTCTTAAGTTTACATATAAATTATCAGTGAAAAACGGTTAGAAATTGATAGTTTAAAACAGTTAAAAGATTTTTAAAGTCAACCAGTAGCTAAAAAGAGAGAAAATACATGTAGGTGCTTCTACATGTCTGGATAGACTTGCCTGAACAAAAATGTTTTAAGCAGGCACCTTTTCTGTATTCTGAATTATACTTAATTACATTCCTGAAATAATACTTTTAAAGGGCCTGACATTTTTAGGATGGAAGAAAGAAAAAAGCACAGAAAGTTTGTCCCAAACATTGAACTTGTCTGGTCTTTTATCATGCTACTATGTTAATAATAAATATTAATAATAAATTTTATTTATGTCCTGCCCTCCCCAGCCGAAGCCAGGCTCAGGGCGGCTAACAACAATAAAATAGTACAACATTCTAAAAACATTCCATTATAAAAATTAATTCAAATCAAATTGATGGCAACCATTAAGCTAAAGTTCTGTGGAGATTGCCAAAGGAGGGAGTCAGGCTGCGCCCTGACCAAAGGCCTGGTGGAACAGCTCTGTCTTGCAGGCCCTGCGGAAAGATGTCAAGGCCCTAGTCTCTTGTGACAGAGCGTTCTCCCTGGGAGAAGCGATGTGCAGCCCCTCATGATAGCTGTTTGTTCTTTGGCTGATAGTGGTAGAGTAAGCTTCTGTTGCGCTCTGTATCTCAGTGCAAGCAACATTTGGGAGCCAAGTATTCTTGTGGGCAAAGACAGGGGAAGCCAGTGCCAGTCAGCTGCTACTGCTGCTTCTGGGTGAGGCCCGGCAGCTCTCCCCCTTGCAATGACATTTATTACTGGGAGGCAAGAGTGGTTCCTTAGTTTGCTTCCCTACAGCTTTGCAGTCCCAGGATATGTTAAATGTCCTTTTTTTCAGTCCCCAGCTGACCAATGCTTAAATCAAATTTATTGCATTTCTGTTCAAAACATATACCAAAACTCATAGTTTAGCCCTCATGCTGTATAATTTAATCGGTGATTAGTGTATAGAGAGTTTAAATGGGGTATACAAGGAAATGTTTTATCAAATTGTCATGTTGGGCTAACCTACTTTCCTACATTCACATGGAAGCGGTTACCTTAGCTGCTTTTGTGGGGCTTTTCTTTTGTTTAATTCTGAATAGCTGTTCTATACTTGCAGATAAAATTGAGCTGCTTAGGTCTAGTCTCTTAATAATCTAATAAAACAATATTGGTCAAAGATTATATTAACACAGCTGCACTTTTAAAGAACTTCTTTGAACTTAAAATGGTGGTTCAATTATCACAAATTGGTAATACATATTCAGTCTCTATTAACAAATATGCAGCAATATGAAAAGAGATATACAGTGGTACCTCGGGTTACATACACTTCAGGTTACAGACTCCGCTAACCCAGAAATAGTACCTCCGGTTAAGAAATTTGCTTAAGGATGAGAACAGAAATCGTGCTACGGCAGCAGCAGGAGGCCCCATTAGCTAAAGTGGTTCTTCAGGTTAAGAACAGTTTCAGGTTAAGTACAGACCTCCGGAACGAACTAAGTACTTAACCCGAGGTACCACTGTATTGAAACCCTTTTGATGCCTTTGACTTCGACTGTCGTAAGAGGAACTGTAATGTTTTGTGGTTCTATTATGACACCGCTGGGTTTACTTGCTGTCATAACTGTGCAGTAAATTATGCTCCCATGATGTGTTTGTCCTTGTTAGATGTTGCTATTATATATTTTCTCTGTACATATCAGAGAAGAGCCCTTTTCTGTATTCTGTTGAGTTTAAGCTTAGTTCTAAGCAGCCAGAGATACGTTGCAATTCGGTTACTATTTCAGACAGTCTGTGCTTCTATTGATCCACAGTGGGATTTTATTTTTTTAAAGTCATCTTGCTCTTTCATTACATCCTCAGGTCTGTGGCTTGACTTTCATAACAATAGCTGACCTTTGCAATTGTAATAATGTTCTTAAGTAAAACAGTACTCAGCACTGTGTAGGAAGTAATCCCACGCCGACATGGCAGAGTAAATAAATAAAAGGCATCAGCATGTACCTTGATTGTGCACAGACTAAATAGTGATATATTAGAAAGAGCACACTTTTTCT
Source organism: Podarcis vaucheri (assembly GCF_965113315.1). Classification (NCBI taxonomy): domain Eukaryota; kingdom Metazoa; phylum Chordata; class Lepidosauria; order Squamata; family Lacertidae; genus Podarcis; species Podarcis vaucheri. The sequence goes on along the minus strand of NC_138758.1, from coordinate 10,191,543 downwards.
CAATTGAGTAGACAAGACTGTCTTCTGTTTAGAGAGATCCATGGCTGCAGCTCTCCAAGGTCCCCAGCAGATACTGTTAGTTGGCCATTGTTTTGAACTGCTGCTTTGCTATGTTCTTTTCCAATGTGAGCAACCTTGCACAAAAATAGATGTTGAGTCTTGTGGTATACTTTACAGAAGGAAGGTTTTTCTACCCTGGACTAAACTATCAGACATCCTGGCCCTCCAATCAATAACCTCAGTGCAAAAATATGCCAAGAGTCGGTAACATGCCACCTTGGCTTTTGACAACCAACCCCCCACCCCCCAAAAAACCATGTGCGCCCTCCAACAAATCCAGGAGCAGATCCCATAAAAATGTCCTAAGGTTTTTTTTTGGCAGAGGAGGAGGGTATAGTTCCCATAGTTCAGGGGCGTCCAACAGGTCAATCACAATCTTATGGGGGGGGGAATCCTGTGGTTGATCGTGGTCAATTGTGGGATCCTGCCACACCCCCCACCAAAAAAACCCTCAACAACTACGGTCAGTTTAATGGATATACCACTGCCATTTTTTTATAGTGGGAGTAGATTGCAGTCTCTTGAAAGTTGGACATGCCTGCCATTGTTTTTCATTCAAGGCAACTGTCCTGACTTACGTATATTGCCTAAAATTAAAGGAGAACAAATATAGAATACTAAATGGGTTTTTATAGGTTAATACTCAACTTTGGTAGGGAAATCTAACTCTCAGACCTCTTTTTCTCACAGGTACGGGAAACACTGTGGCCATTATGATTAGCCATGCAAAAGGCATTGAAATCCTCCGTAGGCTGGAACAAGGCTACCAAGTGACCATGGTTATTGAAGTGGGGAAAAAACACGGATCATGGATGAATAACTACTCCATCTTCTTTGTTTCTGTGTCTTTCTTCATCGTCACAGCAGCCACTGTCGGGTACTTTATATTTTATTCTGCAAGGAGGCTTAGACTTGCAAGGGCTCAGAACAGGCGACAGGTGAGTTTCTCATATGCATTCTTCACTGGAGAGTCTGGATGTGCCAATTTACATAGCAAAATCAACACTGGCCTTCTGATGTAACACTGACATAACATATGCTAAGTGCTCCAGCATGCTATAGTTGATCTTGCTTTAGCAGCTGAGGCCCTACAGGCAATGTTCTGGACTTATAGATGCCTCAGTAATAGTCCCTCGCAGGATGGCAGAAGGATGCCTCTGAATTCCAATTGCTGGGAATCTCTGATGCACACATGTCATCGGCCTTTGGTTCAATACTGAGAACAGCATGCTAGACTAGATGGGCCTTTCATTTGACCCAACAGGGCATTTTCTGGGCTTTATTGTCCCAGTATTTTTGCTCTAACTTGCCTCTGCTTGTTAGTAGACACTGGTTCTCTCACAGCCTCATGTTTATGGCGAAATGTACACCCCTACTCCTGAAGACATGTGAAGACATTTGCTAAAGCTTACTTTTCTCAGGTGTGTAGAAAATGCTGGATTCAGGGGGTCAGTTGCTGCTGTTTATCACAACTCACTTCTGCCAGCATGCTACATAAAATCTGTGTTAAGATTAATCATGGTTCCATGAGTCTTAAATGGTGGATTCACCTCTTTATATGCAACTTAAGAAGGAGGCTTGAATCTCATTAACTAAACAAGTTAGCTCTGTTCTGTGATGTTTACACATTGAGAGTGTTGTCTTGGATTTTCAAAGTCTATGCAGGGAATTGCTAATTAGTCTAGTAGTCTCTCTAGAACTCTTTATCACCCATGCAAAGCCCAGTAAGCAGTGTCTCCCGGTTTCCCAATCAGCTGCGCTTCTAATAAATAGATGGTTTAAATACTTAGAATCATAGAATCATAGAATCATAGAGTTGGAAGAGACCACAAGGGCCATCGAGTCCACTTGATTGAAGTTCCTTATATGCAAGGTGAATTCTTCATGTAATGTGATTCTGGGTGCTCCAAGGGGTAAAGGTAAAGGGTCAAGGGACCCCTGACAGTTAAGTCCAGTCGCGGATGACTCTGGGGTTGCGGTGTTCATCTCGCTTTACTGGCCGAGGGAGCCGGCCTACAGCTTTCAGGTTGTGTGGCCAGCGTGACTAAGCCGCTTCTGGCAAACCAGAGCAGCGCAAGGAAATACCGTCTGCCTTCCCGCTGGAGCGGTACCTATTTATCTACTTGCACTTTGATGTGCTTTCAAACTGCTAGGTTGGCAGGAGCTGGGACCGAACAACGGGGACTCACCCCGTCGCGGGGATTTGAACCGATGACCTTCTGATTGGCAAGCCCTAGGCTCAATGGTTTAGACCACAGCTCCACCCGCATCCCGCTACAAGGGGTAGGATGTGACAACCGGGAATGCCTATTGTACTCTTATAGCTTCTTGACCATAGCAAGTAAGGACTGCCGCTGGGCATGGGAACATATGGAAAGTTTATTTGGGGGCATCAATAAAGACTAGCAATTATTGCAATACACTTTAATTTATATGCAAAAAGTTCCAGGGAAGATAGGGGAAGGAAAATTGATTAGGACATCAATCCTAGTCCAGAGGTACCCACAGGCCCCCAAAAGTTGACAAGCCCAGTCGTTTATCTTGGACAAGGGAGGTTAGCTTGGTCACTGAGAGGTGATAGGGATGTGAAGTACTTAGACTCCCCTCCTACTAATTTTTGGAAATGTACTAGTGGTTCCATTTCGCTTTTCTTTCTGCATCTCCACACCTCTATTCTACTGAAATCTGAATGCTTATGGTAGATTTCACTGCTACAACTGCATAACAGTTTCTTTTGTATGCCTAGCATTATCATGATGAAAGGCTGAAAGGGATAAAATATTCCCACTTATTTTGTGTTTCTTTAGTATTTCCTGGCTAGTCAGCTTTGCGTATTCTGTGTTGGTAATTAAGTTCCCCTCTCAAGCATTCTATTCAAGCAATATCTAATGTGGGAAATAGAAACCACAACAGGGACTAGAGTGCTTGCTTGGCAGATGAAATTTACACTGTTCAGGCTTCCTGATTTTTAGACAGAGAAGGGTATTTGCCTTGTGATAAATTTTTTAACTGATCAGTTTGGTCTGGCTGAAAATAACCTTGTTGTAATAAGCTCCTCTCTTGAAAATCAATTACCTTCTAACTTATGTTATTTTTATATATATGTAGGTATCAAGCAGTCACCTACTCTTCAAGGACTGTTAATGAATGCCTGGTGTTCTTTGATGTGTTTTTGCCAGGAAATGCTCAAACAGTATCTTTTGAGTTACTGCAGGAGTAAGAGCAGCTGTTCCTGGTACCACATCTTTCCAATGATAGGAGCCAAGGCCAAGTGTCCAATTTGTAGTGCCCTCCCCATCCTAAATGGGTTTGACTCCTCTTTGAGAGACAGCAGTGTGACTGACTGCAGGCTACCATTCGGGTTCTTCTAGTGCATAATTACAGCCTTTCCCTTGCTTCTTACCAACCTAGCTGAAATTACGAGTTGTGATGATAAATGAGTCGTATTTGTGCAAAAATGTATTCATTGTGGCTCATCAGTATTTATAGCCTCCTAAAAGGATGTGAATCTTTAGGGCTCATTATGACAATTAATCTCTAAGTAAATGAGAGACAATTTCCATTCTGCCACATGCCACTGAAAGACTCTTCTTGTATCAGGGAAGGACCTCATCTTGTATAGTCAGTTAATGTTAGTGGCAAATTTAAGCAGTGAACCCATAGGTGATTTGTTGCTTATTATGTGTTTGCTTGTTGGCTTTCGGTTTTAGGAGAGGTGCTAGAAACCAAAAAGCAACTTGCGGGAAAAACTGCATCAGCATGCATATAGGAATTTATTTTGCAAATATCCTGAACACCTCAGCGCCTGCATGTTTTGGAAACCTGTTGCCAGCAGATCTTGTAGGCTTCCAAAAGCTCCTAATATCATGCTCTTTCAAATATTGCTTACTATTTCCTTGAAGTTTTTTGAGCATCAGATTAATGAGGCTTGAGAACAACTTCCTTGTTCTTTTAGCTTCTTTTCCTGTACTATGGATTGTGTCCGATCAGAGCAGATCTGGGAGTGGTTTGTGTCAGCTTTGATAAAAGACCGGTGAGTGTGGCTGTAAGGCTGTAGCATTCCTGGCAATTAAGCAGAGCTTTGATTGGAGCTGGCCTACTGAAACAAAAATTGAGGACAATAGGAGTTACTTGATTAGCTTGCCTGTGCTCATCTGCCAGTCTCTGTTGGCTGAGGAGAATGCCACCTATCCAGTTTCATTTCTGACATTGTGGCAACTGTGACCCAGCCTATTCCTCTGAGTGTAATCTGCTTTAACTGTTTTAAATTTTTACACTGTTGTAAACACCCTAGTACTGTACCTGCTGGTGAAGGGTGGGGCCATAAATTTAGTAACAATTGCCTTATCAGCTAAATGGAAGAGAGTCACAATATTCCAGTTGATTGGTAGCTAGGATACATTCGTGCATTTCAAACCAGACTCCATGATACTTGAGTATTCCTGTCGTTAAGAGAATAGAAAAGCCTGCAGCTTTCCAGATTAGATCAAATGCACACGTTTTCCCTTTCCAATTAGAAATTGCTTCAAACAAGCTAAAGGCGGTGGGTGACTTTGTTTAACTGATATACAGGCTTAATTCAACACACAGTAGAGACTTGCAAGAGTGTGATTGCAAGCCAATGACTGGAACAAAAAGATAATGTTTGCATCTGTTTTGTGTATAGCCAACATGAGGTCAATGCAAGGAATATTAGAGATTCTGAAACAAGTGGGGGGGTGTTCAGTCCCTGCAGGCCTTTTTAATACTTTTAATGAGAAGTACTTTCTGAAAACATTGGAATTGTGTTTGAGAACTTTGATGTCCTTTAGTCTTTAGTGGCAAGCAAGCGTTGCCTCCTAAATAAACTCCAGTGTTCTTTAGGAATGCTAAATAAACACTTCAGTTAAACTTCCATGCATATCTTGGCTCATAATTATCTTCCGGTTGCCACTGTTAGGCAAGAGTTATCCATCTGCCTATGGAAACACCTCATTCAACGTTAATGAATTGTGTAGCAGTTGGTGTTTATAGATTTTTATGGGAGAGCAAGTTTCGTGTTGACCTAGTGCTTGTCTGTTACAGAGACGGCTGAAAGCAGATGCCAAAAAAGCCATTGGACAGCTTCAGTTACGTACACTGAAGCAGGGAGACAAGGTAATGTAACTGAGAGAAAGTGGTTCATGGTGCTCTGGGTGGGGTTGCGCTTCTACTGATGGAACAATTAGGTGGGTTCTCAGGCCTGTCACCTTCTTTGAGTGCTCGGCTGTTGGCAGTGGCCTGTAGACCCTTTTACCAACTCTGTACTGCTATGCTGCTTTTTGCCTCTCCTAGTGAAGACAGACTAACTTACCTCTGTTAACCACACTTTAGTTTCTTCCAGAACAGACAGCTCCAATTCTTTCCATATAAGGCAACCTTTAAAAACAGCCCAACCTTCAGCTACTCCAAAATATAGCAGCCAGACTTGTGCCTCTCTCCCCACCCCACCAAGATTTTTATTAAAGTTTTCACAATACAATAAAATAGTACAGTCACACCTCAGTTTACAGACGCTTCGGGTTGTGCTGTTTTGGGTTGCGCACCGTGCCAAACCTGGAAATACTGGAACAGGTTACTTCCGGGTTTCGGCACATTCGCAGAAGTGTTTTGCTCATGCGCAGAAGCGCTGAATTGCAACCTGCGCAGACGCAGCGCTGTGGGTTGCAAACGTGCTTCCTGCACAGATCACGTTCGCAACCCAAGCGTCCACTGTATCTGTAACAAATAGAATCAAAAAGACAAAAAAGAAAGGAGAAAGAGAAGAACAGAAAAAGAAAAGGGGGGGGCGGACAGAACAGAGAGATAAGAAACATATAGACAACACCATTAATGATAGTAGTAGTAATAATAATACACAAAATTATATGTATATAGCCCTCTGTCAAAATTATACCTTAATCTTCTATCCACATACAAAAAAGTGCATTGTGTCTGACACCATCAATTGGATTATATAGTTCCAGTCCCATATTAAGTTTGAAGGTTTCCTGTTTCTGAGCTCAATTTAAAGTGCTTGTCTTGGCCTTTAAAGCCCCTAAATTGCCTTATTAGGGCCTGGCTATCTTAAGGGCCCTCTGCTCCCATGTAGACTTGCTAGGCAAGGTGTAGGGAAACTTTGGTCCCTCCAAATGTTACTCACTACAATGCCTCCCATCAGCCCCAGCAAGCATTGTTAATGGCTAGAGATAATGGGAGCTATATTCAGCAACATCTGGAGAGCCAAAGGTTCCCCACGTACCAGATCTTAAGATCAACTTTGAGTTTCTTTCTCCTTGTCCCATCATATTAGGATGTCTGTTGGGAGAACATGAAAGACAAAAACTTTCAGTGGTGATCCCACAGTGCTCTTCAACCTAGGATAGCCAGATGTTGCTGGGCTAAAACTAATCATCCCTGACCTATTAGCTAAAAAATCCGTGCACATTCTCTGACCTACCTTCACAGTAATTTGGAAACTTCAGCAAGTAGCTAGTGTTTAATATTCTCCTGTTGCCACGTTTGCATTTTAGGTTGCTGCTTTTTAGTTATGGTAACATTTTAAATCTCTTGGGATTTTTTTAAAAAAATAATTTTTGTTCTACTTTTCTTATTCTGTGAAGCTCCTCTGAGTGCCGCATAGGTATAAAACTGCTTACTGAGAACTCCCCTTGGTCTTAAAATATTTTGTTAATCCTAATGACATTCCTAATATAATCATGCAGAAATTGTTTCTTTTATAATAGAAACCATTAATATTGCACTAGGTCAGTTTGTGACCCCTCTTTACCCGCAGCAAAGAGATGTTTTTGTAGCCATGAATTTCTCAAATAGGTATAAAAGGATAAGAGCCTGTTAAAACTGCTTTGCACATTTTTAAACACCATTGAATAGTCCTTACTTAAAGGTTGGGTGGAAATGATAGACAACATTTATAGTTTGTTTGGAGGAGGAACACTGAAAGGCTATGCTTCAGTTTTAGAACCAACTTTGACTTTTTGCAGTATTTTTATACTAGACTGAATTCTACAAGACTGCAAAAGTAAAATAACTTTGATGGAATAGATTCCATTACATATATTTTGGTCTTCCTTTTTGCTAAAGCACGTCTTGTAGATATTACCCTTAATGCTCTGGAGATAAAAAGCAAAAAAGTATTCTTAAAACTCACCACAACTGTAGAATACTATTTTGGAATACTGCAAGTCTAGTGTTCCACTCCCTGTTCTGTGACTACCACACTTGCTAAATGCTATCATGCTTGCTTAAAACAAAGATCTCTAACAAGGATGTTTTTCCCCCCATTTCTTTAGGAAACCGGTGCTGATCCTGATACCTGTGCTGTGTGCATTGAAGTGTACAAGCCAAATGATGTTGTGCGAATTTTAACGTGCAAGTAGGTTAATTCCCCACCCCCCAGTTACATTCTCATGCTAAAACATTCTGACCATTTTGTCATGTCTGTCTTCATTCCTCTTTATATACACTGAAGTTGTAAAGGCTTTTATTTATTTTATTCCACTCTTCAGATAAGCAGGGTTAGTGTTAACTTTCCAAAGCTGTAGGTCAGTGGGTGCTGCCAACATGTTGTTCTCTAGATATTGTGGACTACAACTATTACTCTTCAGTGAAGGTAGTTGGAACCCACAACATCTGGAAAGCATCGCATGGGCCTCCCCTGCTCTCAATCGTGTTCTTCTGCCAGGAGAGCCACGAAGTAAATGCAAAAAGGTAGGATTGTGAGGGCTTTTTATTTCATATTTCTACAGCTCTCAAGCTGGGTTTGCACAGGAGTCCAGTTATTTGCTGGCATCATTGGGTGTCTCCCAAAGAAGGATTCTTATAGGTGTGATGTTTATGGCAGTTCAGGAACTTCCTTTATTGTATCTCCTGTTGAAATCTAGCTTCTAAAACACAATGATGAAAATTTCTAGCCCAAATAATCTTTTAGGCAAGCCAGATAGCTTTGCTGCCAGAGGCATTTATACTACCTAGCAGCTTGTCCATAGCTCAAGGCATACCTTCATTTTATGAGTAGCACAGGGTTGCTGACTCAGGGATGCACATTGTGGAAAAAGTAGTAAAAGTTCACCTGAACCCCTGTTAATCTTCTTTTTCCCATTTGCTGCTGGCAGTTTGTGAGCAGGGAAGGAAAAGCATGATGGTAGTGGTGATGACTTCATAATTTTAGACACCAGATGAAAACATTTCCCTTTACCCAGGCCTTCGGCTGTTAAACAATCTATGGTCTTTAAAAGGGGACTGTTAAAATGTTTTCTATGATTTTTAAAAATTATTATTATACTATGTAAATTATTACATGGGATCTTCAGATAAAGGGTGCTATATAAACTGAATAAACAACAAACACAACAACTTTTACTGCACTTTACAGATGGAACCTGATTTAGCTAACTTGACAATTTACCTGCCAGATTTGCTCTAGCTACTTTCAGACTTGGTTTACAGCTGCCTGATTTACTATCATGCTTTAATTCCAAGACCTTTAATGTTTTCAAAGGATTAAGGCTTTAATCTTTTAAAAGGAACCAAGGATTATATGAGCAGTTGGCTTTGAGCAATGATGTTGCATCTCTGGTGTATCGCAGCAACAATTTGATGCAGCAATAGGGCACAAGGCCTTGGTTGAGTATGTTTAAAAGAACTGGCAGATGTGACGTTGATGGGGGTGAGAATTAAGGCAGCAGATTGGTGCTTATACCAAAACAAGAATCAAAAAACCTTGAGTGCACTCAAGAATGGTAAATATTTTAGCTGCAAATCCATAAAAGAAAACTTGCTTCAATTGTTTGGTAATTTTTAATTAAGTAAAATTTTCACTAACAAAATTACCATATGTAGAAAAGAGAGCTTTTAAATAGCGACAGATACTATTTGTTTCCTAGAATTTGTAAACCTGCCCCTGTAGCTACTGGCCAACTCAGTAACTTCCAAACTCTGTTGAGCACACTAGCCTGCCACAAGAGTGTTGTAGCATTCTCTTCCTTCCAGTCAGCCAAGGTAATTCTACTGTGTGTCTGCATTGGATGCCACTCAATCATTCTGTCACTCCCTGTGCAGTGATGTGGCAGTATTGCCCACCATGAGAAGGAGGCATGCCTAGAAAATGAGTAATGCAGACACAGAAGGACTGAACTTGTTCTTTCTCTTGCACATTCCACAAGTAAAAGTTTTTGGGTGTTAGTGTGCCTCTGCTATCAAAAGTTCAGGAGTAACATGTTACTCACTGAGACGAACCATGTCAGCAAAACCATACCCTGTGGCAAAGTGTATGTCTTGTTGCACATGTCTTGAATGACTTCTGCACTCCCCTTAATCAGGGAGGTCTTTAAGCAGAGGCTTGACAACCATATGTCAGGAGTGCTCTGATGGTGTTTCCTGCTTGGCAGGGGGTTGGACACGATGGCCCTTGTGGTCTCTTCCAACTCTATGATTCTATGATTCTATGATTCTAGGTGCATGCACATAAACGAAATCTGAAAGAAACAATGTTTTTAACAGATTAGCAGTTCATGCGTAGTATTTGTAAAAAAAGTAGCTATACATTAAGGCTGCATTACACTTTTCAGTGCTTATAAAATGACCATGGCTTCACATCTTAACAACATGTGGATAGCTCAGTGGAAGCCTCTGACAGGTGGAGAAATTGTTCAGATGCTCTGATGCAAGTCAGCCCATTTGCATATTACTGAAGTCCATTTTCTCCTAGCATTCTGCATGTGCTATTTTAGTCCTGCTCCGAAAGTGAGGACTAAAGACAGATTAACCACCTTAAATGGCAGACAGATTAATATCAAAACTGAAATGGAAACCTGCAAACTCATGAACCCGCGCACGCACAGGACTAATTTTCAAAAGCAAAACCATTTTTTTCAGGCGCATGGAATGCCATAAAGGGGAACCAGAGAAGAGGAGCCTGCAGTGGCATTCTGTAGCTCTGTGGTGTCAACCGAGAGTCTACAAGGGTGGGAAGCTGAACAGGGAAGCAGAATGTAGAAGTAGTCCTCTGTAGTTCCCTAGTGGTGGGTGCCCTACATCTTTGTCTCTGCTGTCTCTGGGTCAGGAGTGGCTCTCCCAAGTGCTGCTGAACTACAGCTCCCATTAGCCCTAGCAAGCATGGTGCGTGGCCAGGGAGAATGGGAGTTGAAGTTCAGCATCATTTGGAGGGTCAGAGGTCCCTTCTACTTGTTCTAGGTCTTGTCATACAGACATGCAGACACTCAAAACACCCTCCATGTGAGCACACAGAGCCCTTGCCCTACTCGGAGCCAAAGTTTCCCATCAAGGTTCTGTATCAACAGGTTTGCATCCTAGCTACGCGTGTTTCCCCACTTCCCCAAAATTCCACAAAGCTTGTGCAGTTTCTTTTCTCCCAGTAAGATGCTGCTGTACCACTAAAAGGCAAACGCTTCATGGTTTAGTGTTTGTGTGGCTTAGGGTATTTACCTGAGGTTCTGGCCCACTCCTGAACAATGTCATTTGTTTCAAACTTCTTCTTTTTCAGCAAGCACTGTTTTACTGTAACCTGCTGAGTCACATTACAAATATTTGTTTTCCTTTCCAGTCATCTCTTCCACAAGATCTGCATTGATCCTTGGCTGCTGGAGCACAGGACATGCCCCATGTGTAAATGTGACATACTCAAGGCGCTGGGAATTGAGGTACCTCTGCAGTTCCTGCTTAAGAATCATGTGGCTTGCCGCTGCTTCTAGACAGGAGGCGGCAGCTTAACTGAACATTTGGCTGCTGTAGTAAGTTTGTGAAGGCATTTGGGCCCAATGAAAGGTGCAGTGAGACAAATTCCTCCACCACCAATTTACTAAACAAAATATGCATATTTCATATGCATCTCCTCATTGTGTTCCAGGCTGGCTTGTCAGCGCTGAGCAACTTTGCGTTATTTCTTTATATACCGCCCAAAACAGTTTCTAAGTCATTTACAGCCATAAAATCTATATATAATTAATACATTTGCAGCTACATTGTGCGGCATTAAAACATCCCAACTTTTGCAAAGCGCTTAACAGCAGCGATACATGAAAAGGGTGGGAGGATAGCTGGCAGTTAGAAATAGTGGCATCTTTACAGTAGAGGCTCCCTGACATTAAGTCTGTTTGATGCAGGTGGATGAAGAGGAGAGAGCGGAGTCTCTGCCAGCCACTGTCTCCAACGAACCCTCTAACATGCCTTCGCACACCGATGAGGAGAATCCTAGTGAGACTGGATCATCTGGATACGCTTCTGTCCAGGGGAATGACGAGCCGGTTCAAGAGGAAGTGGACCCTTCAGAAAGTAAGTATTTTAATGGCTGTGCAGTAGCACTTCTGAGTCTTATGTTTTTATGGTAACAGTAAACAACAGTACAAAGTACAATGCAATGCAGAGCAATTGTGCACTTCATATCACTAGTAATTGCATACTTCACTGTTCCAATCATAAAGGACATGATTTATTTATTTATTTTTAAATTATCTGCACTGGAGTGCGAACCCTAAGCTTTTGCAGGCATGCGTTAAAAATGACGAAGAAATACTAGTGTTTGCTGCCACCTTCTGGAGGTTCACATCCAGTAAACTCCAGTGTATTCTCTTCAGTCCTCCAACATGAGCCTTGGAGCTCTTCCCTTTTTTAGCAGATTGTGCCCACTTAAAATACTTCATTGCTGACAAAATACTGCATTAAGGTGGCAGGGTTACAGCTAATGGTGGTACTACTCAAAAAGTTGCCTGGTTATATATGCATCTGGGAAAACGATTAAATACTGATTCTACATCGCAAGTACAGTGGTACCTCTGGTTACGAACTTAATTCGTTCCGGAGGTCCGTTCTTAACCTGAAACCGTTCTTAACCTGAGGTACCACTTTAGCTAATGGGGCCTCCCACTGCCACCGCACCGCCAGCGCACGGTTTCTGTTCTCATCCTGGTGCAAAGTTCTTAACCCGAGGTACTACTTCCGGGTTAGTGGAGTCTGTAACTCAAAGTGTTTGTAACCCGAGCTACCACTGTACATAAAAACAGTCAGGTGTCAAGTTTCTTCTATTGTTAGTTAACTTTGTCATACTCATGGACTCAATGGACACAGATGCTACATGTGAAATATCTCATAGCGTTTCCAAGCTGGTGCCAAGCATATTGCTCTGCTTTCCTTTGGACCACATCAGCGAGGCCAAGACGGGGGTATTGTTGGCTGGGCAGCCCAGGACCTCCAGACATACTGCCCAGACTTGTACCCCGGAGAGATCACTTTGGTGCTGCAGTTTGACATCACCCCCAGGGGCACATTCCATTGTCTCTAGAGGCAACAATTCTAATATTAGCTTCCATTTAGTTTTGTATTGCTTTAAAGCTTCACATAGCTAAGTATTTATTTTTTTAAAAAAAAAACCACCTTGTACTCAATACAGTATATCCGTTGTTAATTGGCTTGCCTCGGGCCCCTCTGGTGAAATTTCAATAGTGCTTGCAGCTCCTTCTCTGTGAAACATGCTCTACTAGCGGGCTTGTAACTTGTAGGGTGGAAAAGTGACATGTTGCCAAAACAGAGCCTAAATTGAAAGCTTCAGAAAAGAGCCAATTTAGTATAACTTCTTAGAACCAACTTTCCAAAGGCATAGAAATGTCACAAAACTATAAACTTGATCAGTTGTGATTGGGTGGGATTTTTTTTCTAAACTTGTTTCCCCCTCCCTTTCTTTGTAAAAGGTGATAATCTGCATCTTGTGAACAACGCAACTGAACCTCCACCTGTAGATGTCCTTCCACACCTGGACAATCCAGGTTTTGAGGCTGATGAAGGAGAAGTACGTGAAGAGAAAGCCTAAGCAGCTCTTGCAGCATCTGCTATCTACTTGACATAACCAGCATCAAACAATGACAGAACCGATAAGACTGTTGTAGCAGCAATTTTGCTTTGATATTGAGATAAATTTTAAGGTTGCAATTAAATTGAGTGACCTGACCATTTACTTATTTTCTTGTGGGATTAGTTTTAGTACTCTGGAGTACAGATTTGTGAGGAGGTTTTTTTTTAGTGCAAACAAGGAAGACAGAATCTTAACACAAAGCCATTTGAGCTCAGCTACTTTTGATACAGTAGAATTTCATTTGTTTCATTTTGGTTTTGAATTAGCTTGTTTTAAGTCTCATAGTTAGCTTTCTTATGAACCTATGTTTTTAGTTAACTAGTAGGGCGTGTTCTTTTCATTTTAATGAGCCTAGGTTAAGTATTTTTTATATATAAAACCACAAGAGTGGCCTTATAGTCAGTGCAGCATCTCTTGATTTATTAAATTACTGGGACCAGTCAGATGTACCTATAAAATATATCAGGAATTTTCTGCCCTACTCTATGGGATTTGAGGGTTAAAATTTGAGAAAATGCTTGAGCTGTCCTTGAGTAAAAAGTTAAGATGCCTTTAATCTGCACGTTCTACAGAAAAAAAATAGCTACATACAGTCGTACACTTCACCAAAGGTTACTGTGGACTACAATTAACTGGTGCAAATCTGTCCACTTTGGATATTGCTGCTTTTAGCCTTTATGAAGGCTGAAGATTTCTAACTCAGAGGGAATTTTTGTTGCCATTGTTCTGAAGGAACAGTTAAATGAATGTTCCCAAATGGTGTTGGTCAGGTGAGAACATGGCAAAGATGGCAATTACTGAATGGGTGAACTTTTTGTTATTTTTTTTTCTGATTTGTGAGACAGCAATTTGGATATGAAGCTAAGTGGGGGGGGGGTACTCAGGGTGCCTTAGGATGGAGCGTGGAACTTCACCCACTCGTCCACTAAAGTGAATAATGCACTTTATTGTTTATTTTGCATCTCCTGTGGTTCTGTTTCTAATGGCTAGCACTAGCAGAAGTGGCCTTTTTTGTGTTTTTTTCCTCGTTTGTGTTTTTTTAACGTTTTGATTTTTAACAGGAGAAAACAGTACATTTCCCCTCATTTTTGCATCATGTTGAATAAAGTTGTAAATATTTGATTTCTATTAAAAACAAGAATACCGCGTTGGATACAAAATGTAAATGACGCTGTTCTAATGCCCATTTAGTATGTTCCCTTATTTTTGATAAATAAAAGCAGTTGTGTTATAAGCAGGTTTGTCTCAGAGTCTTTCATTGAATGACATCAGCACCACCACCATCATCATCATCATCATGGGAAACCTCAGAAGGTTAAGAGTGTTAAATAACCTCCATCTTGCTAACTTAATGTGTAATAATCTCAAGTACCGTATTTTTCGCCCTATAGGACGCACTTTCCCCCCTCCAAAAATGAAGGGGAAATGTGTGTGCGTCCTATGGGGCGAATGCAGGCTTTCGCTGAAGCCTGGAGAGCGAGAGGGGTCGGTGCGCACCGGCCCCTCTCGCTCTCCAGGCTTCAGGAAGCTCTGCATAACCCTCGGGAGACCGGCTCCGAGGGTTGCGTGGAGCTGCCTGCAGCCCCGGGCTCAGTGCAGCTCTGCGCAGCCATCGGGAGCGCGGCGCGAAGTCCCGCCCCGCTCCCGATGGCTGCGCAGAGCTGCCTGCAGTCCCGGGCTCAGCGCAGCTCTGCGCGGCCATCAATAGCCGGGCGCGAAGTCCCGCCCGGCTCCCGATGGCTGCGCAGAGCTGTCTGCAGTCCTGGGATCAGCGCACTTCTCCCCATCGCCAGTCCCACAAGCTCGGGGGACAGCGGGGAGGCAGAGCACGCCTTCCCGCTGTTCCCTGACCTAGTTCCAGCCCCGCACCTGGAGGGGAAATAATTTTTTTTCTTTATTTCCCCCCCCCCAAAAAAAAAAACCAACTAGGTGCGACCTATAGGCTGGAGCGTCCTATGGGGCGCAAAATACGGCATATAAGACTTGTGTGCCTTCAGCAATGGAGAGAGACTAACTGGCACAGCTGCAACAGGGAGATAACAGCAAGATGCTACTGTTATATTAAGGATGAGTATATATATTTTAATGATATTGGATGGGAGAATGCTCAGTTGCCTAACCACTTGTACTTGATCCTGAAGGGACAGCTGTTATGGACCTGAGTTGTTGCATCCAGGGGATAGCCTCTTTTGGACAGGATTGTATTCCCTTGGAAGGAGCATCTTGGCAGCTTGAGATACTCCTAGCTTCAACACCCACTACTGGCCTGGGTAGGCTTTGTGGCCAGCAGTGCCTTTTTCCAGTGCTGGTCCACCACCTCTGGTCCCTCTGGGACAGAAATGTCTGTACCCCATGCTAACATGCGAGAGTTATTCAGGAAAATCCACCTGGGAGATGCAGCCCCTTATGTAGTAGCCCCTGAAAATCAGTCCAAAGACAGATGTAAAGAGATTACTTCATATGATGGACATTAACTTGTTTTGCTGGAGATTATATCCCTGTGTATTATATCTTTAGGATGGTGTAGGCTTTAAATCTAACAAATTACTAATTTTTGGTGCTTGAATTGGAATTGCTCTTTTTATAAATCATGTTGCTGCAAACTGATTAACTTTCTCTGTAATTACTGGGCCTTGAAACACTATATAGTGTCAAGAAAAAAGTTTAGCTAACATAACGGTTCACGTGGGGAAATCCACAGCACCATCCAGGCCTAATGGTCCATTAGTTTAAAAGGTTGGAGAAATCTAACTCTGCTAGTAAAGAGAGTTGCTAAATGGTTGCTTTGGGGGGGGGGGAGATGCAGCTTGTTGCAAAATTGCTAGCTTCACTTGCAAAAGGAGGGCTTGTCTGGCTTGCTGTTGCCATAAGATCACTGATACTGCTTTCGCTTTAAAAAAACAACAAACCACTGGGCTCCTCCTATTGCACTTAGGATGCCACAAGCATGGATGAAAGAGGAAGTAGCTGGTATGTTTCAAAAGAAGGATTAGTGAAATGGGACTTCCCAGTAGATTGTGAAAGCAGGTATTAAATTACCTTCCAAATAAACCATGCCAAGGTTTAGAGACCTGCTCACAGCACCTTGATGCAAAAACTTGTTTTGAGGCATTGGTGTTGGTGGTTTCTTGTTTTGGTGGGTGTGGTGGTGCTGTTTTAATGGTCAGATATATCCCAGGACTTTTACCTTGCATGTTAAGTTTTCACTGTTTTTATTTTAAAAGACTCTCTTCCTTTGGGGTGTGAAGGGAAGAAAATGTATGTTCTTCTTAGTTGCCTAGGTAAGCTGTTCTACCTTCCAGTGTTTCTGCCAGTGACCCTAAAAGTATTTAGACAATTCACAAGCTCTTAGGTTTCATTTTTTAAAGTACAGAATTTTGCACTGCGTCAATATTTAATATGATTAAGCGTGTACAGTGGTACCTCGGTTCTCAAACATAATCCATTCTGGAAGACAGTTCGATTTCTGAAACGTTTGACAACCGAGGCGCAAAGGGCTGGCTGCAAGTTCAATTGGAAAAACTGAAAAACACTCAACAGAAGCTGTTCAACTTCCGAGGCGCGTTAAAAAACGGAAGCAATTCTGGGTTTTCGGTGTTCGAAAACTGAAACGTATGGCTTCTGAGACACTCCAAAACCGAGGTACCATTATTATATGTCAGCATATATATTGTGCAGGTTTCAATTCTACCTGTACTGTATCTAGGTTCTGGCTTTTCTGCATTAGTTCTCCCTTACAACTATGGGCAATTAGTTTTCTAAAAATAAAACCTCACACCTTAGCCTTGCAGGAACACTTAGCTGCTTTTCTAATACCCTTCTTCCATTAGGCTCGGCATAAAGTGGAATAAACCCTGTCCTAGAAAGATTTCCTCTGAGGTAGGTTAAGTTGAGAGAGAGCGACATGGCCAAGGTCTGATGCTAAACCCCACTGAGCCTTTGGGTGGTTGAACAAGGTTTTGAACTCCTCTGTCCACACTTTCCCAATGTGCTTTGGCCTTTTCTTCCCCCAAAGGAATTAAGGTGCCCAAGTTGTTTTCTGGCAGGATGCCTCTGCCTTAAAATAACTAAGCAAGAAGCTTCAGGACACGAGGCCTTCGCACGCACACAAAGGCTATGGAATTTGTTGTCACCCATGGCTAATGCCTTCTTAAAAGGTAAAGGGACCCCTGACCATTAGGTCCAATCGTGGCCGACTCTGGGGTTGCGGCGCTCATCTCACTTTATTGACCGAGGGAGCTGGCATACAGCTTCCGGGTCATGTGGCCAGCATGACTAAGCTGCTTCTGGCGAACCAGAGCAGCGCACAGAAACACCGTTTACCTTCCCGCCGGAGTGGTATCTATTTATCTACTTGCACTTTGACGTGCTTTCGAACTGCTAGGTTGACAGGAGCAGGGACCGAGCAACGGGAGCTCACCCCGTCGCGGGGATTCGAACCGCCGACCTTCTGATTGGCAAGTTCTAGGCTCTGTGGTTTAACCCACGGCGCCACCCGCGTCCCTTGATGCCTTCTTAGATGGTGTTTAAAAGGGATTATTTACTTACTAATACATTCGTATCCCACTTTTACAACAAGGAGTTGTACGTGGTTCTCTCCATCCTCATCTAGGTAGGTTAAGCTGTGGAACAGCGACTGGCCCCAACATCATGCAGTGAGCATTTTGTCGGAGTCAGGACTTGGTCTCCTAGGCCTAATCCAGAGTTCTTTCCTAGGGGTGGGGGAACATCACATCTGGGAGCCAAATATGGCGATATACTGGGGTAGGAGAGCTGGAAAGAACAATTCACACCTGGCAACCAATGTGCCCTTTTGGTTTCAGATAGTACATGGGTAGAGGGGTCTAAAAAGCTGAGACACAAATTTTCAATGCCCTCTAGCAGCTATGGTGGCTCATTTACCAGAAATGGTGTACAGTGGTACCTCTGGTTAAGTACTTAATTCGTTCCGAAGGTCCGTTCTTAACCTGAAACTGTTCTTAACCTGAAGCACCACTTTAGCTAATGGGGCCTCCAGGTGCCACCACTGCGCAATTTCTGTTCTCATCCTGAAGCAAAGTTCTTAACCCGAGGTACTATTTCTGGGCTAGCAGAGTCTGTAACCTGAAGCATATGTAACCTGAGGCATATGTAACCTGAGGTACCACTGTATTTAGCGTGTATACTTGATTCGGACCAAACTAAGCCCACCACCCCTGTATATTTTGCTCTAGGAGGCTTAGTTTGGTCAGAATTGAGTATATACTTCCAGAATTAACACTAAATACATTAATTCTGGTAAATGAGCCACCATAGCCACTAGAGGGCCTTGAAAATTTGTGTCCTGGGCTTTTTAGACTGCTTACCATGTACTATCTGAAACCAAAGGGGGCACATTGGTTGCCAGAAGTGAAAAATATTGGCATTATTTTCTCTCCTGCCCCACTAATATGGGCCTCTCTAGCCCTTGAGACTCCCCAGGATGCAACCTTCAGTGGGCATGCTCCATGCTCTCAAGTGCTGTGGCTAAACCTGGTGGCTTGCATGCCTGCATGGCTGGAGGGTAGTCTAAATGCAGGTATCTTCAACCTTCTCAGACCCAGTACAGTGGTACCTCCCGCTAATGGGTCCTCCCGCTGCTACCACGCCGCTGCTGCGCGATTTCTGTTCTCATCCTGAAGCAAAGTTCTTAACTTGAGGTACTATTTCTGGCTTAGCGGAGTCTAACCTGAAGCATCTGTAACCTGAGGTACCACTGTACCTGCTCTCAAACATGCACTTGGGAACCCATTTATTGATATTTTACTGTATATTGAATGGCAGTCTGGAATACTGAATAGCAGATCCGGAATCCCCAGTTAGAAGACCAGTGGGCAGAAGTTGCATTTGCTGGCACTGCCCATCACTGCTGTGTGGCCCCCTCAGAAGATTATCCATGAGAAAATGTGGCCCTCCAATTAAATATCATGGAGGACAGCCACAAGCAGGGAAAGCACTGTTGGGGGGGGGAATGCTAAACGAGGTGGGCCTTTGCTCTTAAGTCAGCAGGGTTATTATCACTGGCAGCAGACATCCTTCAATTGTGTGGGTTGGACTAGATTCCTTATGACTAGAATGTCCTTACATGCTGTTGTGAGCATAGGAGCCAACTCCTAGGGGCCAAGGGGTCTTAAGCTGCCCCCCCCCCGAAAATTGATGGGCACTGCCATTCAAATAGTGTGCATGTACTGCGTCATGCACCCCTGGTTGGGAGGGACAAAATGGGGGGGGGGAATATATCACCTTGAGCTCCTTGGAATAAAGGTGGGATATAAAGGCAATAATAATAATAAAGACATAAAAGTGTGGGCTAATTTTTAATAGTCATACCTTCAGATGAATATGCTTCAGCTTAAATATTTTCGGGTTGCGCTCCGCAGCGACCCAGAAGTGAAGGAGCGTGTTACTTCTGGGTTTCACCGCTCGCGCATGCGCAGATGCTCAAAATGACATTATGCGCATGTGTGGAAGCGGTGAAATGTGACCGGCACATGCGCAGACGCGGATTGCGTTCGCTTCAAGATGCTAACGGGGCTCCGGAATGGATCCCGTTCACATCCAGAGGTACCACTGTATAATTATTGGGTTTTTGCAAGTGAACAATACCACATCTTACAAGTAATAACAAAAAAGAGAACAAGACAGGTGACCGTCCAACCTCTGTTTAAAAACCTCCAAGGAAGGAGACCCCACCACCTGTCATGGGAGTCTGTTCCACTGCGGAACAGCTCTTGCTGTCAGAAAGTTACAGTGGTGCCCCGCAAGACGAATGCCTCGCAATACAAAAAACTCGCTAGACGAAAGTTTTTTCCGTTCGCGATTTGCCTCGCAAGACGAATTTCCCCTATGGGCTTGCTTCGCAAGACGAAAACGTCTCGCGACTTTTTTTCTTTGACTAAAAACAAAGACATGTTTTGTTTATAAAGTTAATTTATTTTCCCTTAAATTTTTGAACTGCTCTTTACAGTATGTGTGACTTTAAAGAGCAGTTAATAAACTGTTGTTGTACCAAATTTGGCTTTGTTTGGACTTTTTTTGACCATAGGAACGCATTAATTGATTTTCAATGCATTCCTATGGGATTTCGTGCTTCGCAAGACGAAAAATTCGCTAGACGACAAAAATTGCGGAACGAATTAATTTCGTCTTGCGGGGCACCACTGTATTCCTATTGTTTCGTCGGAATCTCCTTTCTTGCATCCTGAAGCCATTGGTTTGAATCCTACCCTCCAGAAAACAAGCATGCTCCCTCCTGCATGTGACAGCCCTTAAGATATTTCAAGGTGGCTATCATTATCTCCTCTCAGTCTCCTCTTATCCAGGCTAAACACACCCAGCTCCTTCAACCATTCCTCATCAGGCTTGGTATCCACACCCTTGACCATCTTGGGCTCCCTCCTCTGCACACGATCCAGCCCTGCCAATGTCGTGGGACGTGCATGGTGCGGGGCAATCTTAACCACCTCAACGGAGTTGGCCAACACTCCCCGGAAGGCTTCACCCAAGAAACAAACCGCAGAAGTCGGCCACTTTTTGAAAACAAACAGAAGCAGCAGGGAGGGAGCTGGGGTGCGGTGGCGAGGGGAACCTTCCCTCCCCAACTCTCCAGCTGTCAAGGCAAAGGCGGCCAGCCCCTTAGAGGAGAGGCAGCAGCCGGAGGGGGGGGAGCTGGCTGCGCAAGGCTTGCCGGGGCTTGTAGTGCGCCACGGAGGCGCACGGCGTGGAGAGGAGCAGCCCTTGAAACTACAGTCCCCAGCGGGCAGCTCGCGCGCGCCTGCCCGCCCCTCCCTCTGCCTCTCCCGGGGAGCCTCTGGCCGGCTGTCTGCGTACGTGGGAGCCCGGGAGGAGCAGCGCGCAGCGCGGGAGGCGGGCATGGAAGGCTGAGCGGAGCTGCCTCTGCAAGCAGCAATAATGTGGCTGACTCCCGAGGAGGTGCTGCTAAAGAACGCGCTGAAGCTGTGGGTCTTGGAGCGCTCCAACCGGTACTTCGTCCTGCAGAGGAGGAGAGGCTGTGGGGAGGAAGGCGGAGGAGGGCTCACCGGTAAGGCAGCGGCTCCCTCCCTCTCCCTCTTTTCCGCCCCTCCCGGTTAGATTCCTCCCTTGCATTCTCACAACAACCCCGCGAGGGAGCCCGGGCTAGACTGAGAGTTATTGCTTTGCGCTTAGAAGGGCAAGTTGGGATTTCAACTTGGGTCTTCTCCTTCCCTTTCCCCTTCCCCCTCCCCACGCGTGCTGTGTCCTCACAACAGCCCTGAGAGGTGGGTTAGGCTGAGAGCTAAGGCCGCACACCAGGTGAGCTCTAGGGTGAGATCCGGGTATGGGGTCTTTCCCTCCACACCTGATTTGATTCCAACAAGCACCTTGGAGAGGCAGGTAGATTAATGCTGAAAGATACTTGGACACGCAGGGGGGATTCGAACCCGTGTCCCCCTTCTTGGCCCCGAGGTGCCCTAGGCCACTTCTCCACACCAGTTGTTTTTGCACCCTGGCTGTGGTGGGGTTCTGAGTGCAGACGAGGTGGTCAGCTGTCCAGGAAGGCAAAAACAGTCCTACCTATGAATCTGCCCAAAGGACCAGTCTTGTCCATATGCGGGGTGGGGTGGGGGATTCTTTCATCTTCCAGATGTTGCTGAACATCAACTTACACCAGCCCCAGCAAATAAGGGCAGCAGCCAGGAATGGCGGGAGCTGTAGTTCATCGACATCTGGAAGACCAAAGGTTCCCCTGCACATGGCCTAATGCAACTCCTCGTTATGCCCTGCATATTGTTTCCAGCAGTAGCCATTCAGATATTTTTAGGAAAAGCCCAGAAGCAGGGTTCAAATCTGGTAGTTGCGAGGGGTTACTGACTACTACTGAACGGGGAAGCTCTATGCAACTGTTGTGGCTAATGGTTTTCTATATAGTATGTCTCAAGCACTTGCTGTTCAAGAGGTATACTACTGCCGAGGTTGGAGGCTCCATGGGGCCACCTCTGAATTAATCTACTTTCTTAAAAAAAATGTGGGGGGAACAGTATAATTTATTGGCTATTTGCAGTGTTTTGTGGCAGTCAGTTCCATGGGTTTGAACTAGCTTGGTGTGAAGCCGTGTTTTATTCTGCCTCTTGTCCACTCTGAGCCTGGTACCGCCTTTTTGCCCTTGAAGTGAAGAGACCAGCAGGCGAAGCTTTTGGACTGTGGGATAAAAGCTTGCTTACCTGCTAATGTATTGAGAAGCAGGTGCATTTAAAAGCACAGGAGGGAGCAGATTAGCAAACCTTTGCAAAAGAGAACACTTGGTATGGTGTTGCTGCTGCCGTCATTTTTAACTGGCTGTGTTCTGCTGTGCTTAAAAGTTCTAGCTTGCTAAGATGACCACGGGGTGTCGCCACCTTCTTAATAATAGTAATAATAATAATAATAATAATAATGGGCAGGCAACTGGTTTCTTGCAGAGATGTGTGAAAGGTCGCAGTGGGCAGCCAAAGTTTCCCCCCATTTCTGCATCTCCGGGTCAGGAATAGATTCTGTTGCTGGCGTTTTCCCTAGCATGGCAGCTCTTAAAACACCTAGGAAGCGAAGCAAACAAATGAACAAAATAAAAGAATACCTGGTAACCCCTGATTCTAAGTGAGGACAAGGGTTCCTATTCTTTTATTCATTCATTTATTAAATGTACACCCCACTCTTTCTCCCCAAGGAGCCCAGGGTGGTAAACAAACAAGCGATAAAACAATAGAAACATCTAAAAGCCGTTCCAATACAGATGCAGTCTGGGGAGGGGACTCTGCTATTAAAAGGCTTGTTGGAAGAGGAAGGTCTTCAGCAGGTGCCAAAAAGGCAGTGTCCGCTGAATAGCCAAGGGAAGAAAATTCATAGAATTGTTGAGTTGAAAGGGACCATAAGGGTCATCTAGTTCAACCCCCTGTAATTCAGGAATCTTTCACCCAACATGGGGCTCGAACCCATGGCCATGAAATTAAGAGTCTTCTGCTCTACCAACCGAGTAGGAGCTACCACACTAAAGACCCTGCTGCTACATTTTGTGGAATGGATCCCCTGATAAGACCTGGTGTCTGCAGGAGACCCTCACCTACAGAACATGGTGGTTGACTGAGTATATAAGGGGTGAGACAATTTTTCATAATAGCTGTGTAGAATAAATTGCTTATCTTGGTCAGGCGAAATTCTACTTAATTGTTGTTTGTTCAGTTTGATTGTTGCTGTTCCTGTCATCACGCTTTCCTCGCTTTTCCAAATGAGCTCAAGGCAACATTTAAAACTCCTGTTATAACTACTCATAAGTGTGTCTTCAATTTGCATGGCAGTTTCACAAAGCACAAGAGGGCAGGCCCCTGCCCCAAGGCATTTACAATCTGAATGCTTGCTGTAGGACAAACCACAGAGAAAGGAGAGCCACATGGAGGCAGGGAAAGCAATTTTCCAGTTGCATCTTTTTTCCAAATTGTGTGTACTGCGGATTAGTTACAGTGTGGAACAGGGACTGAAGAATAACAAAAACCAAGGGCAGAGAATCCTTGTCCAGCCTGCAGGCCTCATACCCTTCTGAAACATCCTTCAAGGGCCACCTGCAGGTGTGGAGAAGTTGAGTGCATTTTAACTTTGCATGGTAGGCTAGTTTTTTCACGCACTACATCATCCGTCCTGGGAAGCAAGAAGCTGAGACTCTTAATCTTAGCCCCACGTTGGTAAAAGTTTTTCCTGAATTGCACAGGGTTTGATTCGATGACTCTCGTGGTCCCTTCCCACTCTTCAATCCTGTGATTCCAGCCAGGCAAAAAAGCACTTGTGGTGTGAAGCAAGACCAGTCAGGGTCTTGAGATTGATCTAAGGATACCAATGGAGATGGATGGAGAGCCTCCACCAGCCCCCAGGCTTCACATTCCCTGCCCTGGTTAAAAAAACCCCGCCCGCATCTAATTCAGTGTTCTGTTCCCGTGTTCTGGACATGACGTTGATGACTGCCCATGTTCTTCCCCAGCACCTGGTGAGTTCAGAGATACATGGCCACTGAATGTGAAGGTTCAATTAAACTAACAAAGCAAAGAGCCTTTAATCATTGAATCCCCGCCCCCCCTTCAGTTTGATGAACACTTAAAAAAAGCACACACAAAAGAGTTACTGGCCATCTAAGTTGGTGCTGGAGAAATTCCATGAGCTGATTATGCATTGTGTGTGGGGGAAATGTGTTTCTTTTGTCAATCTGCTTGGCTGCTTGCCTGCCACCCATTAGTTTTGTTGCATGGACCAGTAGGGTCAGCAGCTGCAGCGGCTCATCACGCGTGGAGGAGAATGAACTTGGAGCTTCCTCTGCAGAAATGCCTCTGCTTCTGTGCTGAGCTGTAGCTCAAGCTCAGCATGCAGAAGATCCCAGGTTCAGTTTGCAGGTAAGGCTGAGAGAGACTCCCTCCTGAGACCCTGGAGATCAGCTGCCGGTCAGTGTAGGTGATGCTCAGCTAGGTTGGCCCAATGGTCTTACTCAACATAAGGCAGTATGTTACCCATGTTTGGGGTTTGGCCCTGCGCAATGGAAAGCCTGCAGATGAAATAACTACCTAAATACCTGTGCCCCGGTTCAGTTGCCTCCTAGGGATTGCATCTGCAACAGAAACAGCATGTTGAGAAGCAAAAGCAGCATATAGACTCAGGATGGCCTGACTGTGGTGCTAAAAGTAAGTTACATCGCACACACCCCAGCACACACTTGCTTAACATGCTTGTTCAAAAGAAATGCCAGCTCCATTCAGTACATTGCAAAGGTTTATTTGTTTGTTTGTTTATTCATAATTCATTTTTATACCACTGCCTTACATCCCAGGCAAGTGTGCAAACTTATCTCCTTAAGGCCAGTACAGTAAAACCAGAAAATGCAAATTATCCACAGTAGATGAACAGTGGCATCAAATACTTGAGTAAATAAGTATTGAACAAGCATCTAAACCACAGATGGGGAACCTGCACTACTCTGGATGCTGTTGAACTCCAACTCCCATCAGTCCCAGCCTGCCTGGCCAGTAGTTGGGAATGATGGGACTTGGAGTCTGGAGAGGCACATGTTCCCCATCCTGAGTCGAAGCCCAAGCAAGGTCGCCTTGGGACTTTATTCCAAAAGGTGGGTGTCAACATGGGGGGGGGACCTTTCTCCTAGTTATCTCCAGATGGATCTGCACAGGCTGCAGGACAGTTAGAAGGCCTGATCTAACAATTGTAGTGAACCGAACATCTATACTGGGTTGTTACGGGAATTCGTTTACCTTCAACAGTATTGGAACTTGGCATGTTAGCAAACTGGCAGCCTGTGCAATGTTTTAAGCAACATGCTTATGACCAATTGTTCCAGTCGCCATTGTTCTTCTCCAGCTACAGCTTCTGGTTCAAACCCAAAGAACCATTAGTCATAGGTAAAGAGAAAGCTGCTCTATATTAGGGCTGTACATTGGACGCGGGTGGCGCTGTAGTCTAAACCACTGAGCCTTGGGCTTGCCGTTCAGAAGGTCGGTGGTTTGAATCCCCACGACGGGTTGATCTCCCGTTGCTCGGTCCCTGCTCCTGCCAACCTAGCAGTTCGAAAGCACGTCAAAGTGCAAGTAGATAAATAGGTACCGCTCTGGTGGGAAGAGAAACAGCGTTTCCGCGCACTGCTCTGGTTCACCAGAAGCAGCTTAGTCATGCTGGCCACAGGACCCGGAAGCTGTACACCGGCTCCCTCGGCCAATAAAGCGAGATGAGCGCCGCAACCCCAGAGTCAGCTACGAGTGGACCTAATGGTCAGGGGTCTCTTTACCTTTACCTTTATCTGTACATCTCAAAAAAAAATAAAATCAACTTGTTGTTTTAAAAGAAAAGATCAGGTTGCAGGTGATGTGGAAAACCGCCCTCTGCCTGCAGTCCTGGAGAGCTACTGCCAATCTCGGGGTACAACCTGAGCTACCTGCACAAAGAGCCTTACCTGGTCTGAGGCAGTTTCCAGTAAGCCAATATTGCCTTCTCTGTTTGTTTGGGGGGGGGTGCATCCTGAAGCTGTCACAGAGTTTGCAACTAATGGCCCAGTTCTTCCTGGCTTTCAACCTTAATCTACTGCACAACACCTGCTCTCAAAGCAGGTGGTTGTTTGAGTGAGGCAGCAGCAGCAGCATGCTTTGTCAGAAAAAAATGGCTTGCTTCTGCTGCTGATGCAACCCCCAGGAGGCTGTTGAACTGGGCCACATGCATCTTGCTTGTGTGCTGTGCTTCCTATAAGCAGTGGAGAGTGTTGCCCCGTTTTTGTCCTTGCAATCGCCACGTGCATAGGGTTATGCCTGCTATGCGGATCCATCCAAAGGCGTCACCAGCCTATCGGCACAGCCACCTACGCTTGCGTTAGTCATTTGTAGCAGATTGATGGCCTGTAATAGGGGGTGGGTTGGGGAGGGGTAGGAACCTGTCCTTTTCTAATGGACAAACTCTCTTCTATGCCTGGAAGCGATTGGTACCCACCACAGGCTGCCAGGCAAGTGTGCATTTGCAAGGCTGATGAGACTCACCCAGAGCATGAACCTTAATAAAGCAACCGTTTATCTCAGGTAACATACCGTAATGATCACAAATGCATTATACACATACATATGCACACGTACAGACACACCTGCTAGCGTCGCTTTTTGGCTTTGGGGGATACCTAGCTATGATATTTTACTCCGCGCTTTTGAAATTTTAATGAGCTTGCCTGTTGGTGTGAGGCCAGGATCTTAGAGTTTGCAGTTTGTTTTATATTGAATAGTGCCAAAGGGGATGTAGAAAGAATAATTTAGCTGGAAGCACTGTAGCTAGCTTTGAGTCACGGAGATTCCCTCCCCCCTTTGCTTTATGACTAATATTGCAGTTAGAAACTGTGTTTTTATCCGGTGAAAGGCAGTAATCCAGTAATCAGTGCAAATGCTTTCTGCCAAAATTCATACCCTTTATATTAATTTAGGATATTCAATTCTGGGACTTAAAGAAAATAACATCACATCTTTTAACTGTTCCCTCTGCACAATTTTTTCATTGATAAGTATGTTGTGTGAGACAGAGTCAGTGTCTAGGCCTGAGGTTGTGGGGGATACCGTTGGAATCCCATTATTTCTGAGCTTGCTTTCTGGGGGCTGACGGGAGTTGGAACCCAAAATCTGGAGGCTCATATTTTCCCCCACCTCTGGTTCTTGGATTGTTTTATTAATGTTTAATATGCTGCAAACTGCTTTGAGATTTTTCTTAAAAATATAAAGTGGTATAGAAATGAAAATAAAAGAAAGAAAGAAAGAAAGAAAGAAAGAAAGAAAGAAAGAAAGAAAGACGTTGACCGCCAGATCAGATGCTGTTGTGGGATGATGACAATGCCTCTCCTGGTTCCGGCTGTCATTCTGGAGGTGGGGGATTTCCCCCCCTCCCCCGGGCTTGGGTGAACCCTTTTCGGCTTCACCCGGGAAGTGGATCAAGGCTTGCATGCCTATTTGGCCAATGGCAGGTGGGAGTCTAGGGCTTGCCAATCAGAAGGTCAGCGGTTCAAATCCCCGCGACGGGGTGAGCTCCCGTTGCTCAGTCCCTGCTCCTGCCAACCTAGCAGTTCAAAAGCAGCACATCAAAGTGCAAGTAGATAAATAGGTACCGCTCTGGTGGGAAGGTAAACAGCGTTTCCATGCGCTGCTCTGGTTCGCCAGAAGCGGCTTAGTCATGCTGGCCACACGACGTGGAAAAACTGTCTGCACACAAACATCGGCTCCCTCGGCCTATAAAGCAAGATGAGTGCCGCAACCCCAGAGTCGTTCGCGACTGGACTTAACTGTCAGGGGTCCTTTACCTTTAGGTGGGCTGCAACACCAGCAGATCGTAATTTTTATTTTAATATTATCCTTTGTTACCTTAATTTTCTGTGTGCAATGCAAATGTTACTATGGTTAGATTTTAATTTTTTTAAAAAATGTATAATTTCAAGTTTCAAAGTGTCTTATTTACAACATCTTTCTCTACTAGGACATAGGTAGAAATATCGGTACATAAAAAGAACGCAAATTTGTCGCTGCATCTTTCTGTTTGTTTACTTAAAGAAGGTAGATTTCCAGGGGAGCACTGAGTAATTTCTTTCTTTCTTTCTGAAAAAGGGGCGGTAGACCAAATAAGATTGGGAGCCTCTGGGATAAACTAAAGAGTACAGGATAAACTATTGATTGATGTGGACAAGTTTGACCTCTGCGCCAGCAAATCAGGATAGATTGCTCAATGAACAGCTTGCCTGGCAAACCCACCACCATGCCATTTTCAATCATTCGTTGACCAGACAAACAGAAAAGTTTCTGTCAACTTTAATTGGTTTTCCTCCCTTTGCTGAAGCAGGCATGTGTGAGGGAAAGAGGCAGTGCATAAGTTTGCGAGGTAATTTGCAAGCCGCCTTTTCATGCTGACGAAATGTCGCCCCGCTTGACTTGATACGGAGCATGTTTTGATGTTTCAAGAACACTTCCTTTTCCAGAAGCCGTAAGAAGCTGCCTTTGGGAGTTCTGCATTCTGGGAAACGTGGACTAGTACCACTGCCCTGTAGTATGATCATTATGGGAACTGGGCAACGGGAATAGATTAGAAGGTGTTCTGATAAAAGAAGTCTCTGCGAAGATGGAGGCAGCTGCAAAACGCGCCTGGTGAGATGAATAATTCAGCAAGGAAGCGTTCTTCCAATGAATCTAGATGTAATCCGTAATGTCGCGGTTAAGGGCTCTGAAGTGGAGGGGAAGATTAGATTACACATGCAGGAAAAGCAATAGTTCTAGTTTTCGGACTGCAAGCGTTATCTCTCTCCCTCCCTGAAATGAAATTTAAATCTGGTTCTGTGCTTGAGGAGCACGTTCCTCTGATCCTGGGCCCCCTCACCTGCTGCTGGGCCCCCTCAGGTTTATCTGGCACTGACAGATTTGAGCAATGCAACAAGCCAAGCTAGTAGATTTCATTGGAGCCAGAGTTGGCACCTGGCTTTGCTGGGCAACCTCCAATGGCTCCTCCACCACCTACTGCTGATGAATACCTAGCATTCTGAGCAGTGCTGGGACGAATTTCCCCACAATCCCCTGGAGTGATGCTATGTCAGGTCACTTGGAGAGTCAGCTGGCTGGAGCCCTGGCAACCCCGTCTAGCGATACGAAGTTCTGACGCTGTCCCGGATGAGGTCTCTCTGCTTGACTCAACTTATTGATCCCTCTCTGTGGGTGTTTCATCCCTTATCAAACATTTAAGAGAGCCGCAGATTCGTTTTAGCAACTAATGGCTATTCTAAAATGTTAAGGAATTGATCTGTGGTTCCTGTGCGTCGTTGTGGGGTGAGGGGGTGGGGAGTTCATTTTGTAGCTCCCTCCTCTTAGCAAGCCAGTTTTGGGCTTCATTGTGTGCTGCGTGCATCTTGGCATGATTAGCAGGAACATGGTAAGTGGTGGGGGAGAGTCGGTTGAGAGAAGATGCTCCCACCCATAACCGCCTTGCACTAAGAGTCCGGGCTCATCCAGTGAACATGATCATTGGTTAGTTCAGGGTAGGCACAATGTTAGTGCTCCTTTCACAGAATTCTGCAGAATTCGATGCCACAAGGGTAGGTCACTCCAGATCTGTTAGTCATGTTGACTACATGCAACCTCCCTTTTCATTTTCTTTTTAAATTTTTTATTGATTTTAACATATAAATTATAAAATGTACCACAAAACTTATCACTTATACAATCTTTTTAGACTTCCATCAGCACCTCCGATGATCCACCGTTTTAACCACTTCTTATGCATTTCTTAACTTTATATTGCCTTTACATCTCTTAACAAATCATCCTTCCCCTTGTCCATTTTTACAATACTTCCAATAATACTCCTCACAAGACTTCTTGCACACCTACAAACGTCGTCTGATCTTCACAAATACTTTTCAAATAGTCCGTAGATTTACAGTGGTGCCCTGCAAGATGAATGCCTCGCAAGACGAAAAACCCGCTAGACGAAAGGGTTTTCCGTTTTTCGATGCGCTTCGCAAGACGAATTTCCCTATGGGCTTGCTTCGCAAGACGAAAACGTCTTATGAGTCTTGCGATTTTTTTTCGCTCCCCCCCTTTTTCTAAGCCGCTAAGCCTCTAATAGCCTTTTAGCCACTAAGCTGCTAAGCCTTTAATAGCCGCTAAACCGCTAATAGCGCTAATCCGCTAAGCCGCTAATAGGGTTGCTTCGCAAGACAAAAAAACCGCTAGACGAAGAGACTCGCGGAACGGATTATTTTCGTCTTGCGAGGCACCACTGTACTCCAGTCTTCTGTGAATTTCTGGTCCCGCCGGTTTCAAATCCTTCCTGTTAGTTTATCTAGTTCTGCATAGTCCATTAACTTCATCCTCAATTCTTCAATCAGCAACCTCCCTTTTCAGAGACGGACGGTGAACTTCTGCTTACTAGATGGTTAGGACTGAGTACGAGAAGCTAGTTGCTTATAGGCTTCCTAGAGGCACCTGGTTGGGAGCTGTTGGACAGGAACCATGGACTGAATAGACCTTTGATCCAGCACAGGAGGAGGGTTTTTTTTCCTTCTTCTTACGTTCCTGTGATCTGTAATTTGAAGGCCAACTATGTGGCAACAAAATGTAGGGAACAATCCATGCTGGCTGGTTAAGCAACAGTCGGTTCCTGATTTGCATTTCAGCAGACTCATGGTGTTGTCTAGTTGAACACTCGGGGTTTTAGGATTTCCTCTTGTGTAACACACCATGGAAGCTGGTCCATTAATAGGGTACTGCCCCACCAATCTCAGCCTGCTCTCAGCCAGACTCACTTGCCTTCTTTCTTACATCCAACCAGTAAGGGGGTGGCTCTGCCCATCATTTGCTATGGCTGTACCTAGGGTTGGTCTCCTTGCTTTCCACTCTAGAAGTCCTAATGGGCCCCTGCTGCCAGTGGTAGTTCAACACTGCTCTTGGTATCCAGAGAAACAATGGAGTGTGCCTCTGTGTGCTGGTCCCGGGGGGTAGGTTACCGTTATCGTAGTCAAAGATCAGTCCTGGGTCACTGGCCTGGAAACAGTTCACAAGGAGCGAGGCGAGGTCCGAAGCAGGAAGCCAGGCGGGGACAGGAACACTGGAAGGTTGGAAGCAGGAAGCCGGGCGGGGAACAGGAACACTGGAAGGTCAGGTCTGGGTCTGGGTAGGAGCAGGTACTCAACGACGACGTTGCTCCCGCAACCTGGGACCGGGCTGACTGGCCTTTATTTTCTCTGAGGCCAGGGGCGGTCCCGGCCCCCAGGAGACCCGCCTCCCCTGGCCTTAAGGCGAGCACTCCTCCTGGGAGAAACCAGCTCCCTTCGCCTCTCTGCCCTGAGCCTCTGCAGTTCAGGAGAGGCTGAAGGGTTACTGGGCCCAGGGGGAGACTCACTTGTAGGCACTGAGTCCTCAACCACCTCTGGAGCCAGATTGGATTCACCTGGTGCCTGCTACTGAGGATCCAGCACAGGTGCAGGCGCTTCAGAATCAAGGCCCTGCCCCAGTTCAGCCAGCCCTGGAGGCGGGGACTCCTGTGCAGGCTGGGATTCCTCCGATTCAGCCTCTGAATCCCAGGCCTCTGAATCCCAGGCCATCACACTCTGAGGGGTGAATTCAAATTGCTGCATTTGCAGCACCGAAATGACCCCTCTGGGACGCAAGCCTGGGCAGTGTGTGTGGACATCCTCGGCTGCCCAGACAACAAGACCCCCCCCCCCTTTTGGTCTCACTGATGTGGTCCAAAGGAAAGCAGAGCAAGGTGTTTGGCTGGAAGAGTTGCCAGAAGGAGGTGTACAAAGCACCATTGGTGATACACACATGGAATCATGCAATGCAATGCAATGCAATGTTGCCCATCCTGAAATGCTTGAATGCATTTTGGGAGAGTTGGTTGCAGGTGGTTTTTTGTGAATTTCACAAGTTGGAAAAATGGCAACATGGGGGGCAAAATGCCATTAACTTTTTTGTTTATGGACCCATTTTTAAAATGTAAACTATTCAGTAATCTCTGTGAAGGTGGCTACAAAAGGTGATATGACAACCTATGGCAGATAGGTGTGATTGCACACAGTAACCAAAATTGGTGGCTATGTTGCAACTTGGCCATCAAGATAATAAGAACAAAAAATGCAGCCCAATGTTTTGGGATTCAGCATACTTTTTTCCACTAGAAATGCCCACTTGCAACTTATTCTCCCTTCCCCTCTGGTAAAAAAAAAGTTTTCACCTTCTTCAATTTGGGGAGAACGGTACAGTCCAGTGTTTCCCAAACTTGGATCTCCAGCTGTTTTGGGACTACAACTCCCATCATCCCTAGCTAGCAGGACCCAGTGGTCAAGTATGATGGGGTTTGTAGTCCCCCAAAAGCCGGAGATCCAAGTTGTGGAAACCCTGTTCTACTCTATACTCCAGTCCTTGAAAGCCAGGGAATGCAAATACAGCCAGGACACCCGTGATTCCCCCTCTCCCTAGCTATAGCTATAGCTGTATATGTATCTATAGATAATACCTACCTTGCTGTTTAACCTTCTTCCAGTACCGTTGTTCCCTAGCCCAGTCCCAAAGCTGGCCCTATGTACCACTCAGCTGCCATCTTCCTTGCTCCAGAGTATACATCATTCTCTGGACCATATGGAAGGCAAAACCCGGCCAGACGCTGCATACCATACCTTGTACAGTGGTACCTCTGGTTGCAAACGGGATCTGTTCCGGAGGCCCGTTCGCAACATGAAAACCCCGCAACCTGAAGTGCCGTATCTGCGCAGGTGCGCGGTGCAATTTGGCGCTTGTGCGCATGCGCGAGTGGCAAAACCCGGAAGTAACCCTTTCTGGTACTTCCGGGTCGTCGCGGGACACAACCTGAAAAAACGTAACATGAAGCAAACGTAACATGAGGTACGACTGTATATATCGTGCTCTCAAGCTTTGTCCTATATCCCACAGGCATCCTGGTGGGGACCCTGGATGCAGTTTTGGACTCTACGTCAAAAGTTGCCCCTTTTCGCATCCTGCACCAGACACCAGATTCTCAAGTCTACTGGTCTATTGCATGTGGTGAGTACATACAATTCAGAACTGAGCCAAGATCAGGACGATGGCAGTGATAACTTGGGGTGCCTTGTCACTGTGGGGAAGAAATACTGCCTGATACAGAACAAAGACTTCACTTTTAGTTTAGCATGCGGGGGGTGGGGTGGGCGGAGGTAGGGGGACATCAAACCTTTGGGTCAGATCAGGGTTCCCATCACTTCCCCCCGGTTCTTTGGGAAGGAGGGTTGTTCAGTGGTAGAGAACACGCTTTGCATGCAGAAGGACCCAGGATCAGTCCCTGGCCTCACCAGTTAAAAGGGTCAGGAGGCAAATGATGTGGAAAGGCCTCTTCCTGAGACTGTGGAGAGCTACTGCCAGCCAGAACAGGCAGTATGGAGCTAGATGGACCAAATAATCTAAGGCTCTGTTTGTGCTATTATGCTTAAAGCACCACAATACCACTTTTTAAACAGTCGTAGCTTCCCCCCAAAGAATTCTGGGAACTGTAATTTGCTAAGGTAGGCTGAGAGTTGTGAGAAGACCCTCCCCCCCCCCAATTCACCTCACAGAGCTACAATTCCCAGGGAAGAAGGCTTGGCTCTTAAACCGCTCTGGGAATTGTAGCTCTGTGAGACATAGCTGTCAACGTTTCCCTTTTCTTGCCAGGAATCCTATTCAGAATAAGGGAATTTCCCTTTAAAAAAGGGAAAAGTTGACAGCTATGCTGTGCGGGGAATAGGAGATCTCCTCACAACTCTTAGCACCCTGGACAAACTACATCTGCATGGATTGTTTGTGGAACGCATGGCCGTTTGAAGCGATATCATGGCGCTTTAAATCTGTAGTGCAAATGGGGCTAAAGGCAGCTTCCTATGTTCCCTTTACAACTGTTTGCATGTGCTTCTCTTGGATTCAGTGTGAAGCTATGGATAGGGTCCTCCAAGCCATCCATGCCCCCCCCATGTATCCCCTCCATAACAAAACCAGGTGCTATTATATTAAGTGCAATGCTTGCCTTGCTAACACTTGAATCTTGTGCGCTCTGGAACCTCATGCAGATAATTGTTCAGTGACTCCAAGAAAGCGCACACAAAGGAGAGAGAGAGAGAAATCCTCCTTATTGTTTTTTTGTTCAGAAGCACGGCGAGGATCATGTTTGTCTTCCTGCACTACCGGGGAGCTGTTTGCCAAAGGACGTGTCACCCTAAAGCCAATGAGAAATTGTTTTCTGAAGCTCATCCTCAAGTCCTCTTAATAGGTTCTCCATCCCTGATGTAAGGCCCACTTGCACTATACATTTAAAGCAGCGTCATACCAGTTTTAGCAGTCATGGCTTCTGCTAAAGAATTATGGGAGCTGTAGTGCTGAGAGGTGTTAAGAGACCCACCCCAAATTCATCTCTCAGAGTTCCAATCCCCAGAGTTCCTTGGGAAGAGGGAATGACTGTGAAACCACTTTGGGAATTGTCACTCTGTGAGGGGTATAGGTGGTCTCCTAACAACTCTCAGCACCCTTAGGAAACTATAGCTCCCAGAATTTAGGGAAGCCATGACTGCTGAAAGTTATATGATACTGCTTTAAATGCATAGTACAGATGGGGCCCTCGATGGTACTCAGCAAGACAAACAAAATATTTGATTTGCTGTAAGGCAGCCCCCTGTGATCATAAGCCTATTTTCAACTCAATTTCAATTACTTCTGATTCTCCCCCAAGTCCCTTTTCTTGGGGCAACTGCACTAAAAAAGACAGAGAAGGGCTAACAGAGAATAATATCAGCAGAATACTCAGTGCTCTTTTTTTCTGACTTTGCAACAAGATAGGAGATGGTCGCTGGGGGGGGGGGAAGGGGGAACTCTTGTTTACCCAGCTGGTGTAGGAACTTCTAGTGTACCCAGTGAAGTTTATTTAATACTAGTTAATGTTTCCTATCAGGAGCCAGCAGAGAAGAAATAACAGCGCACTGGGACTGGCTAGAGCAGAATGTGATGATGACTCTCTCTGTGTTCGATTCCAGTGAGGACATCACCAGCTTTGTGCATGGGAAGATCAGAGTACGTTAGAAGCTGGTTCGAAGCAACTTTGGGACTCTTGCACCCAGTATTAGGGCTGGGCGATATATTGCCCAAAACCACTTTAAAATCCACATCGTGATAACAGTTTCATAATTTTTGACCGGGCAATATATTTCAAAGCACGATGTGTGTGCGTTTGTGCTATGCAAAAATCACAGTGTGGGGAAAACCATGAAGCCAGCCAGTGCTTCTCTTGAGTCCTGCAACACCTGTTAACTCTGCTGGCTTAGCTCTCCCCTGCCTCATGGAGGGGGCAGCGGCACCAGCAAAAATCACAATATGGGGGCGGGGACAGTGAAGCCAAACAGTGCCTCTACATAGCTCCCTCCTTATTCCAGACATTGTAATATATTGGTACATCACGATGTTTTGTTGGTGATATATCAAGATGTTGAAAACTAGATGTCTACCCAGCATCCAGGGGCCATGGCGGAATGCAGAAATGTTGCAGAGGGGAGGGTGTTGAAAGGCTCTGGGGCTGAATGTGGACCTCTAGGCCTCGCTACCTGGCCCTCAAAAACCTCCCTAGGCTGCACCCCTAACTGGACCTGAGCTTTTCTGCTCTGACAACACTTCTGGGTACAGGATACAGCAGCTATACAAGGAGGGTGCTGAAATCAGCCTACTGCCCATACTTGTTGCTCTGCCTGCTGTTGCCTCTGGCCCCACCCCAAAGCAGTGGCCCGAGGCTCTTGGCTTCAGGGGGGTAACCTGGGTAGATTACCTGGCGTTCAGCACCTCATTCACCTTTTTTTTTCTAGGGTTTGATTGCCGAAGAAGGAAAAGGGTCCTTAATAAGAGAGGAGGATCCTGAGAAGTTCCGTGAGGCTCACCTGAAGTTCGGGAAGTGTTTCGGGCTACCGGAACAAGAGAAGCTGGTGACGTACTACTCATGCAGCTACTGGAGAGGCCGGGTGCCCTGCCAAGGATGGCTGTATCTCAGCACCAACTTTCTGAGCTTTTATTCCTTCCTACTGGGAGCTGAAAGTAAGTGGAGTCCTGCCGTTCGCCGTGATTCCCTTGCACAGTGGTGGGTTTCGAAATGAGCTTTATGTCTAAAGCTACAAGTGGATTAATTAAAAGACAATTGTCTATCAAAAAACATAACATAAAGATAAAGGGAAGTACAGTGGTACCTTGGTTCTCAAACTTAATCTGTTCCAAAACCAAAGCGTTCCAAAAACATGGAAAGTAATGCAAAATGGATTAATCTGTTCCAGGCTTTTAAAAACAACCCCTAAAACAGCAATTTAACATGGATTTTACTATCTAACAAGACCATTGATCCATAAAATGAAAGCAATAATCAATGTTCTGTACTATAAAATAAATAAGACAGCATTATAGATGATAAAAATTAAAATTAATTTTTTTCTTACCTGCACTGATTATAGTCATTGTTTGGATGGGGGGCTTTTATCCATTTCCACAGTCACTCAAGCAAGCAAGCAAGCAAGCAATCATAAAATGAAGAACAAGCCACAGACACAAAAATGAAAAGGCCACACAAACAAAAACGCAAAAAATAGCAAAAAGAAAAGCACCAAATATCACCTCAGAACACTGCAATCAGAAATGGAATGCTTTAATTACTATGGGAGATGGGATTAAAATTTGCTGCTTAAGGGTAAAACGGGAGCAAAAAAAGCCTTAATTACGATGAGGGGGGAGACACTCAAATTTGCTGCTTAAGGGTAAAACGGGAGTAAAAAAGCCTTAATTTTTATGCGGGGGACTCAAATTTGCTGCGCAACAGTAAAAACGGAAGCTCAGGAGCACATTTGGCTTCCAGGGCAAAGTTCGAAAACCAGAACACCTACTTCTGGATTTTCAGCTTTCGGGTTCTGAGTTGTTCGGGAACTAAGCTGTTTGAAAACCGAGTTACCACTTACAGATAGATAGCCGTGTTGGTCTGCCATAGTCAAAATAAAAAATTCCTTCCAGTAGCACCTTAAAGACCAACTAAGTTAGTTCTTGGTATGAGCTTTCGTGTGCATGCACACTTCTTCAGATACACTGGATCTGAAGAAGTGTGCATGCACACGAAAGCTCATACCAAGAACTAACTTAGTTGGTCTTTAAGGTGCTACTGGAAGGAATTTTTTATTTCGAGTTACCACTGTAACTGCTTTCTTAAGCAGAAGCGCAGCTTGTAAACCTTGTACCACAAAACAGATCAGTATAAATACAACATAAACAATAAAAAAGAATGAGCACATTCCATTTTGGAATTCTAATCTGTACCAAGATCCTCTCTGCATTAGCATCTGAGCACATGCAGAAACCACCTTCTTGACCATGGGACCCGCTATTGTCGAGGGTTTGAGACCCATTGGATACCCTCATCTGGGTTAGCCAACCAGTCAAAGCTGTTTCCATATGCCCATTAGGTCTCTGCATTTGGAGCAGAGCTTTTTATTGTGGTTGCCCCTTCTTGTGGGACAGCCTCCCTGTTGAGATACAACAGGTACCCCCCCCTCCTTGTAGTTTCTGGAAACATATAGAGACATATTTGTCCTGACAACCTTCTCCAGCTGCTGAATCTATGTCCTGGCTATTTGTGCTGTCCTTAAATCTGTTTTCTAGAAGCTATTTTGAAATCTCTTCAACGATGAGAGTGAATGCTTTCCATAGAAAACCATGGAGAAATCAAAATTTGAGAAATCAGTATGTCCACCCCCCCAAACACCCCTCCTAAAAACAGCCCAATGAGGATTGGGCATTTTCAGTGAGACTGGAATGCCGAAGGAACATTGATGAGGAAGAGGGATTGATCTGTGAATTGTAGCTTTGGGAAGGGAATAGAGGGTTTCCTGACAACTCAGCACCCTTGAGAAACTACAGCTTCCAGAATTCTTTGGGAGAAACTATGACTGTTCAAAGTGGCATCATCGTCCTTCAAATGTACAGTCCGAATGTGGCCAGAAACACCAGGTTGTCAAAGCTGGACGTGTAGCGCTTAAAAGAGGAAATTTAATGCTGTTATGTTTTAAGGTTAATGCAAAGCAGTGGTATCTTTCTGTGGAAATGCAAAATATTTCATGGGATGCTCCCTTTAGGGTCAAAGGAAAATAGCTGGCCACCGTGAAGCCGAAAGGCATGAACATATTTCTTTTGTTCCCACCTGCAGTAAAACTTGTCATATCCTGGGATGAAATCTCAGTGCTCGAAAAGTCGTCCAACGTCATCCTGACAGAGAGCATCCACGTCTGCTCCCGGGGGGAGGATCACTATTTTTCCATGTTCCTGCACATCACTGAAACGTTCCTTCTCATGGAGCAGCTGGCCCTGTATGCTGTTCGAAGACTCTTTGACAAGGAGACGTTCGATAATGACCCCGTCCTCCATGATCCCCTGCAAATCACTAAGAGGTAGTGTGTGTGTGTGTGTGTGTGTGTGTGTGTGTATTATAATAATGAAAAAGACCTGCTTCTTCTCGCTTCTAAAGCTGAGCTGGGGATGATATCCTAGTAAGGGGCTGCAACTCATTGGCAGAGCATCTGCTTCGTGAGCAGAAGGTGTTGGGTTCAATTCCCAGCATCTTCAGGTAGGTCTGGGATAGACGCCCTGCCTGAAACCCTACACTGCCAGCCTGTGTAGACCATATCAGCTAGATCAGTGCTTCCCAAACTTGGGTCTCCAGCTGTTTTTGGACTACAACTCCCATCATCCCTATCTAACAGCACCAGTGGTCAAGGATGGTGGGAATTGTAGTCCAAAAAACAGACCCAAGTTTGGGAAATACTGAGCTGTCTGACACTGTATAAAACAGCGTCCTGTGATCTTCCTATGATGGTGATTTTATATTATTTTTGTACACGACCTAGAGATTTACAGGCATTACACACACACACACACACACACACACACACACACTTGTGTGAGTTCTATTCAAGTGCAAGCACGTATGTGTGGCGGGGGTAATAAATGGAAAAATACCAGGGAATGGCAGGAGAGCTAGAGAGCCCTTGTGGCTCACGGGAAGACCCTACCTGAGCCTGGCCTTGGCTGGGGAGGGCGGGGTATAAATAAAAATTATTATTATTATTATTATATTGAGGGCGAAGGAAGGCCCAAAGAGCCCAGAGGCTCAGTGGGGCTTTGTTTAGGCCGCTCAGCCTCCCCACCTAACTTAATTCTGTCCAGATGTGTAATTTTATTATGTAGGGACGTTAGTTGTTAAAAACCTGGCCGCCTGCCCTTGTTTTTATTATTATTATTATTTTATTTTATTTTATTATTATCATTTTATTAGGCCTATTGTTTTTGTATAGCCTGTTTTTGGTGTTTCTTTTTTTAAATGAATATTTTACAGCATTTTAAAATGCAAACCGCTCATAAGTTTGTTTATATTTTTGATTGAACGGTGCATAAATCTCACTAAACAAAAGCAAAATAAACACAGGTAACTTGCAAAGAACCGTGGTTTCTTCCTGCCTCTGTTTTGCAAGACAAACATAATTAACCCACCACACTTCTTTCTTTACCCCCCCCTTGTTTTTCCCCCTCCCCAGAGGGCTTGAAAGCAGAGCCCACAGTGAGCAGTTTAATGCCTTCTTCAGGCTGCCGAAGGAGGAGTGTCTGCGGGAAGTGCACGAGTGTTTCTTATGGGTGCCTTTCAGCCACTACAATACTCTGGGGAAAATGTGCATCTCGGAGAACTATGTCTGCTTTGCCAGCCAGGATGGTTGCCTGTGCTGCATAATCATCCCTCTGAGAGAGGTGAGTCAGGTGGGAGCCAAGGCTAAGACGCCGCCACCTGCCTCTCAGTCGTTAAGTCTGCCTCCTCTTCTAGAATCAAAGCAACTGCAGTCTAGCGAACATCCAAGTCGAGGGACTTGTTACTGGGTTTAACTGCTTTTTTTCATCTTATTGTTTTACCAGAAGTTGTGATAGTATTATTATTTTAATGCTAGGATCTTAACAACACTTTTGCAGTCCTTTTGAAATCATTGACAGGGCAGACTGGTACTTTCTGGCTCTGGGTGCATTAACCAGCTAGCCCCATCCTGGTGCCCCTCCAAAAGACAAAAGAATAGTAGAATTGTAAGTGACTACAAGAGCCATCTAGTCTAACCCCTTACAGTGCAGGACTCTTTTGCCCAACGTGGGGCTTGAACCCACAATCTTGGGATTAAGAGTCTCATGCTCTACTGACTGAGCTATGTTCAAGCAGCAAGCCAGCAACTTACATGAGGGTTATGTTCCGGGGATCGTGTCTAAAGCCAAATCCACGTATTATCAAAACATTGGATTCAATGGCGGGTGGGATTGCCAAAGTCTTCCCCCCCATCTCCTTTCTGTTCCCTATTTATTTTATTTTAATATTTTTGCCAAGCACGTAAAGCTGAATGTGCACAAGTCAAATGTGCTTGTGAGTTGTGGGTTTAGACTCTATACATTTAAAGCATATCTTGCCCCTGGCAAAGACTCCTGGGAAGTGCAGTTCACTCCACAGAGAGAGAGCTACAGCAACTTAACAAACTACATCTCCCAGGATTCATTGGGGGAAGCCATGGTTGTTTAAAGCGGTATGATTCTGCTTTGAAAGTAAAATTAAAAGAGGGCGAACCTCCTGGCCTCAGCTGTAGTGTAAGCCCTAGCTGTCCTCGGAGTGAATCAGACTTTTGAAGCCTTAACCTCTTGACCAAATTTAGTGAGAACGAGCCTTGTAAGAGTGGAATCTTACTGCCATCTTTGTGCATGCAAACACTTGCAGGTTGTATCAGTCGAGGTGTCTGATCCTGGTAGCAAAGCTGTCAGCATTGCTACCAGAGGGAAGAGAGCCTTCCGTTTCTCCGAAGTTCGGGATTTTGAACAACTGGTGGCGACGCTGAAGAGGAAATGTGATACCACAGCAAGCCAACAGCATAGCATGAGCACAGAGGTAAAGGCTCTGTTTGTCTAATTCATTGCAGGACTCTAGGGTGGGGAGGGCAGTCTTTTATGACAGCTGTGTTCATTGGAGACACTATGCTTTTGAACTCCAGCTGCTGGAAAATGAAGGGGAGGAGAGTTTCTCAGGCCTTGCTTGTGGGCCTCCCAAAAATGGGCACCTGGGTTGGCCACTGTGAGAAGAAGACTCTGGGCTAGTTGGGCCATTGAGCTGATCCAACAGAGTTCTCCTTATGTTCCTTTGAGTCAGGGGTGATCAGAAGGTCGGTGGTTCGAATCCCTGCGACGGGGTGAGCTCCTGTTGCTTGGTCCCTGCTCCTGCCAACCTAGCAGTTCGAAAGCACGTCAAAGTGCAAGTAGATAAATAGGTACCACTCCGGCAGGAAGATAAACAGCGTTTCTGTGCGCTGCTGTGGTTCGCCAGAAGCAACTTAGTCATGCTGGCCACATGACCCAGAAGCTGTACGCTGGCTCCCTCAGCCAATAAAGCAAGATGAGCGCCGCAACCCCAGAGTCGGTCACGACTGGACCTAACAGTCGGGGTCTCTTTACCTTTAGCAAACTTTTGGGGACCAGGCACATGTTTGCAAACTGAAAGAGCTTGTGGTTAGTTCATATACCACCTAACACCAGAACAGGGGGACTTTTCAGAAGGTCTAGGAGGTCACTCGGAAGTGCGCCTGCTTTTTCTACTTCCGTTAAAACACAGCTCCTGTCGTAAATGCGTTTTTTGCAGGTTGCTGCTGGCTCGAACGCTGAGCCTCTCGCGGACTATTTTGAGGGGCAGCCGATGGCAAGCCACAAAGACAACAGCAAGATGGTTAGTACCGAAGCCCTCATGACTGTCTTTCACCCTCAGGATGCGGAGAATCTGGACGCTAAAATGGTAAGAAGGAAAAGCAGCTCCTGTTGTGGGAAATACATCTATTCTATCCCCCTGCACCCCAACTTGTCATCTTTGCTTACTTCGCATTTGGTTTTGTTTTATGCACCTAGAGTTCATCGTTCTTGTGCACATTCCACCCCCTCCCCCCAAATGGGATCTGCAACAAAATGTTGCAGTTGTGGTGTGTTCCTGTTCAGGGAGGCAGCCAGGCAACATCTTCCTGGACACTCCATTCCATCCCACCAAGTTTCCCATCCCTTTCTCCGCCCAAGCCGTTCTGTTCCCCCTGAATGTGCTCATGACAGAACGTGCTCTGGGACCGATGGCCATCCAACCTCTGCTTACAAACCTCTAAGGAAGGAGAGTCCACCACCTCTTGTGGGAGTCTGTTCCACTGCCCAACAGCTCTGACTGTCAGAAAGTTTTTCTGAATGTTTAGTCAGAATCTCCTTTCCTGCGACTTGAAGCCATTGGTCCAAAGCAGGAGAAAACAAGCATTCTCCCTCCTCCTACATATGACAGCCTTTAAGATATTTGAAGATAGCTCTCATATTTCCTCTCAGTCTCCTCTTTTCCAGGCTAAACATACCCAGCTCCTTCAAGCGCTCCTCATAAGGCTTAGTTTTCGGACCCTTGATCATCTTGGTTGCCTTCCTCTGCACACATTCCAGCTTGTCAACATCCTTCTTAAATTGTGGTGCCCAGAATTGGACACAGTATTCCAAGTGTGGTCTGACTAAGGCAGAATAAAGTGGGACTATTACTTCCCTTGATCTGGACGCTATACTTCTGTTGATGCAGCCTAGAATAGCATTAGCCTTTTTTGCTGCTTCATCACACTGTTGACTCAACGTTAACCTTGTGGTCCGCTAAGACCCCTAGATCTTTTTCACATGCACTGCTAGTATATGATGCCTTGCTTTTCTAGTTGAAAGAAAAAATGAAGGAGCAGTCCTGGAACATCCTTTTCGTAGAATGTGGGCGTGGTGTAAGTATGTTTCGGACGAGGAGGACGAGGGACCTGATTGTCAAAGGGATACCCGAGGTGTTACGAGGAGACCTTTGGCTTCTTTTCTCAGGTACTATCGGTTATGTTCTCATGGCAATGCGTTGTTGTTGTTATATTGCAGTGTTATTTTATTTATTCAGGTCGTATTCCACCCTTCCTCCCAAAGGAGCCCAGGAAGGCAGACATCAAAATGTTAAAACAATACAATTAAAAATAAAACAAGGCAATTAAAACTATCTAAAACCTTTTAAAAGCAACCCCGTACCATAATTTCAAGGTTGCCATCTATGGGCCCATCAAAAGTCTGGAGTTTATGGGGTTGCCCTTTCAATTTCCCCCGAAAGTCAGTAGTGAGGGAGACAGGCTTGCCTCGCCGGGGCGGGGGGGGGGCATCCCACAAATGGGGAACCTACATCAATATCAATAAATATTTCCTGGGCAGCTAACAAACAAAATAGTATTGAAAATACAACATACAAGGTTGCCTCCAAAGTTAAGGAATCAAGCGTTCTTAATACAGTTGTACCTTGGATCCCTTGGTACTCGAACGTTTTGGCTCCCGAATGCTGCAAACCCGAAAGTGAGTGTTCCGGTTTGCGAACGTTCTTTGGCACCCAAACGTCCGACGGGGCTTCCAAGGCTTCCGATTGGCTGCAGGAGCTTCCTGCAGCCAATTGGAAGCCACGCGTTGGTTTCTGAACGTTTTGGAAGTCGAACGGACTTCCAGAACAGATTCTGTTCGACTTCCAAGGTACTACTGTAATGGAATTTTTCTTGCTTTTCGGAAGGTTTTCAGTTATGTTTATTTATCTACATACAGTATTCATTTAAAAAAAAACCCCACAATGCAGCGAGATTCAGGTAGCTGTTTTGGTCTGACACAGTCAAAATAAAATAAAAAAATTAAAAATTGTCCAGTTGCAGTTTGCAACAATTGTCTGTAAAACTGTCCAATAAAAACTATGTAACATACTAAACATTAAGGTGTATGTGTGTGTATATATATATATAGGCAATACGTATTTAGACAGAATTTAAGCTTGGCATGGGAGAGAATGATGCTGTCTTCTAAAGGCAGTGGAGGGGGTCGAGGTGGGGGCACAGA
This sequence comes from Podarcis vaucheri, assembly GCF_965113315.1. Lineage (NCBI taxonomy): Eukaryota > Metazoa > Chordata > Lepidosauria > Squamata > Lacertidae > Podarcis > Podarcis vaucheri. The sequence continues at coordinate 10,147,575 of NC_138758.1, read as the reverse complement.
ACGGGCAAAGTATATTTTTAGCATATGCTGATGACAGGAATCCAGGAATTGAGGGGCGGGGCAAATAGAGGACGAGCCCCTTGTTTTGGAGGGATGCTCCCCCCCCCAGGTACACCAGCCCCCTGGCGCTGCCTGTGTCTCGAGGGACTGCAGAGCAGCTAATAGTTTGGTGCTAGCCCAGTTAAAGAGGAAGGTTGGAATGATGGGGAAAGAAAAATTGTGTGACCCACGCAGGAGCACTGCATGTCAGGATCCCAGTTTGAGTAGCACTGGCCTGGGTGGTTTATTCCTACTTAAAATGGTCCCTGCTGGTGAGCTTTTGCCAACCTAGTGCTGGCCTGTGCTGGCTGGAGCTGATGGGAGTTGTAGTTTGGAACGCCTGGAAGGCTTTCCAGGTAGGCAAAGGCTGCATCAAAGGTGAGGAGCAAATCTGTGGGTGCAAATCAGCCTTGAGCCCTTATTCAGACATGGTGGCCAGAATAAGCACACTCGCGGCTTGTTGCAGGGGAAATGCAAATGTCCTCTTCCTGGTTGTTCTGTAACAGTGTGACCCTAAACACCTTGGCAGGCGCTGTAAATGACATGGCTACCAACCCTGGCTATTACACCGACATGGTGGAGAGGTCCTTCGGCACGTGTACTTTGGCAACGGATGAAATCGAACGTGATCTGCGCCGCTCTTTGCCCGAGCATCCAGCTTTCCAGAGTGACACGGGCATTTCAGCCCTGAGGAGGGTTCTCACGGCATACGCCTACAGGAACCCCAAGATTGGATATTGCCAGGTGAGACTTGCCTGTGGCCCCGGCCGTCCTTGTATAGTCTGCAAACAGCTAACTTTTCTTCTTCTTCTTTTTAAATTGTTTTGTTTCTTCATAGTCTATGTACACGTGGGACCTGGAGAAAAAAGGCTGGCAGCAGAGGTTTTGTTTTGTTTAACAAAAAAAGTATATATTATTTGATTGTGCGGTTTTTTAAAAAACGTTCTAAGGGGGTTGCAAAAATATAAAACAGAGCATTAAAATTCCTGGGTGGGGAGGGGAGAAACAGTAGAAAGGTGTATTTGAAGCATTCTAAAGATTATTAAAATCAGCTTAAAAAATAAAACACATGTAACTTCTATATGTCTGGGTAGACTTGCCTAAACAAAAATGTTTCAAGTAGGTGCAGAAAAGACTACAGAGAATGCACCTGCCTGGAATCAAATCGGCAGGGAGTTCCAGGGTGTGGGCGCCACCACACAAAGGAAAGGTCAATCTCTTGCAAGTGCAGAAGGAGTATTTTGTGGCGCTTGTAATGGTACCAGTTCCACACTGGTTGCACCTGTCCAGGGATGCTATGCCCCTTTCCATTTCATCCTCCTTCCCCCTCGTTTTCTGTTCTCTCTTAACCAGTTACTTAGCATTCTGTGCCAAAAAAGCATGCTCAGTCCCCACCAAGCTGTTTGGGGTACAAAGCACTTTTTTATTTTTATTTTTTGCAAACCTTAGAGTTCCCTTAATCCTGTTAGGGATTGTGCTTAGGTTCTTGCTGCTTTTGGCCACATAAGGAGAATGATTTTTGACACACCCACCTGTCAATCATCCGACATCGCAGTGATGTCGGAATGTAGACACCTGTCAAAGTTGGCCAATGGTGGGTTGTTGGGAGATAACCTGCTCAGCCCTGCGCACAGTGGGAGGCAGTTGGGACTGTGGTCTAAACCACAGAGCCTCTTGGGCTTGCAGATCATAAGGTCAGCAGTTTGAATCCCTGTGACAGGGTGAGTTTCCGTTGCTCTGTTCCAGCTCCTGCCTACCTAGCAGTTCAAAAGCATACCAACACAAGTAGATAAATAGGTACCGCTGCGGTGGGAAGGTAAACGGCGTTTCCATGCACTCTGACACTCGTCACAGTGTCCCGTTGTGCCAGAAGTGGCTTAGTCTTGCTGGCCACATGACCTGGAAAGCTGTCTGTGGACAAACGCCGGCTCCCTCAGCCTGAAAACGAGATGAGCACCACAAACCCAGAGTGGCCTTTGACTGGACTTAACCGTCCAGGGGTCCCTTTACCTTTACCTACCTTTACAGTGCTTCCCAAATGCTCAAGAATCAGGTGGTTGTTGTGCATTCTGGAAGTACCACACTCAGGACTAAGCAGACTTTGCAAGGAGCAGAACGAGTCCTCGATGTCCTTTTTGCAAAATGATGTACATCTCTCTCCCTCCTAACACTGCTTACTGTGCTCGATAGGCAATGAACATTCTGACATCAGTGCTGCTCCTTTACGCCAAGGAGGAAGAAGCTTTCTGGCTCCTGGTTGCTGTGTGCGAAAGGATGCTGCCCGATTATTTCAACCGCCGAATCATTGGTACTGCTTCACTTTAATGATCGCTTTCGCACATGAAAGGAATAGGCAGGAGAACCTGCTGTGCAGTAAGAGTAGATGCCAGCACTTGATTCCCAGTGCATAAGTCCCAAGGGCAAAAGAGCCTTCCTCTTGGAACGGGCGGTGCTGAAGGCAGTTCATATGGAACAGGTCGCAGAGATGGCAGGGGTGCCTGCTTAGGGAAGGGGACCCATGGAGCGCTCCTTGTCCAAGGGGCCTCTCAACATCTGGAGCCAGAACTTCATGTTTGGGTTCTAGGAATATGCCCTATATTGAGCTAAGGCCACTGGCCCCATCCAGATAAGTGCTGCTTCCATAGAGTAGCAGTGACTCTCTGGGCATTCGGACAGTCCCAGTCCTTCCCACCCACCCACCCTCCCTTTCTTCCTTTCTCCCTCCCTTCTTTCCTTCCATTTATAGTGATGCCTTAATTCAAGGGCATCCCAGGCAGTTCACAAATAAATAAGTACGGTTGGTCCTGTGTTTTGATGGGGAAGAGGACATTCAAACCGGGGCTGGGGCTGTTGTTGAGTTTACCTGCCTGCCTCCAATGCTTCTTCCTTCTTACAGGGAAGATTGCGTAGGCTGGCTGTGTGCGTGAGGGGAAAAGATCAGCTGAAGCAGGCCCTGATGTCGATTCTGCTTTCTTCTCTTGCAGGGCTATCATTTTATTGTAGGGCGTTTCCAAAGAAAATTTAAGTTGATCTTTCAGTCACCTTAAGTACACTTTCCTGAACACAACCCAGTCATTCCCCTTCTCTTAGAATCATAGAATTGGATGGGACCCAAAGGGTCATCTAGTCCGACCCCCTGCAATGCAGGAATCTCAGCTAAAACATCCCTGACAGATGGCCATCCAACCTCTGCTTAAGAACCTCCAAGGAAGGAGAGTCCACTACCTTCTGAGGAACTTGCTGTCAAGCAGCTTTTATTGTGAGAAAGTTCTTCCTGATGTTCAGTCAGAATCTGCTTCCTTCTAATTTGAATCCATTGCAGGGGAGAAATTTCATAATATGGTTCCCTGTGCAAGGCCAAAATTTGATGCCCCACCAACCCAGCCCTCACACCACTTTCCCAAAGCCAGCTAAGTGAGGCACCGGGCTTTGGGAAGAAGGTGTGAGGCCCTGGCGGGGTCCTTCCTAAAGCTGGACAAGTGCTAACTAGGCTTTGGCAAAAAGGCAGGAAGGCCCCCTCTTGTCTCAGTGCTCTGTGCAGGTGTCTTGCCCAGTGCAAGGTGGTTCTTTTAGAATGAGATTCAGAAGTCATACAAAACAGAAGTGCGTGAGAAGATTAAAGATTTTATTCTAAACAGCAAGCAATATATACATACCAAAAAAGCACCTCAATCTGCCACTTGATCTGCCACTCAAGAAGCGGCGAAGTGGCTTCCCCAGGTAGCCTCAGTTTGCATGGCCCCATAGCCATCAGTCCATGCACGAGCTTCTCCAAAACTCTGCCCACAACCATCCGATTTATAGCTAGCTAGCTAAACCACAGAGCCTAGGGCTTGCTGATCAGAAGGTTGGCAGTTCGAACCCCCGCGACGGGGTGAGCTCCCGTTGCTTGGTCCCTGCTCCTGCCAACCTAGCAGTTCGAAAGCACGTCAAAGTGCAAGTAGATAAATAGGTACCACTCTGGCGGGAAGGTGAACGGCGTTTCCGTGCGCTGCTCTGGTTCGCCAGAAGCAGCTTAGTCATGCTGGCCACATGACCTGGAAGCTGAATGCCGGTTCCCTCGGCCAATAAAGCGAGATGAGCGCTGCAACCCCAGAGTCGTCCGCGACTGGACCTAATGGTCAGGGGTCCCTTTACCTTTTTATCATATCTTGCAGGTGCCTTGGTAGACCAAGCAGTGTTTGAGGAGCTGATCAGGAACTATCTGCCGCAGCTGACGGAGCACATGACAGACATGACGTTCTTCTCCTCCGTCTCCCTGTCCTGGTTCCTCACTCTGTTCATCAGTGTGCTGCCCATCGAGAGCGCGGTCAATGTGGTTGACTGCTTCTTCTACGACGGGATCAAGGCCGTTCTGCAGCTGGGCCTGGCTGTGCTAGATTACAACATGGACAGGCTGCTGACTTGTAAGGATGATGCAGAAGCTGTGACTGTCCTCAACAGGTAACAGAGCCTTTTTTTTAAAAAAAAAAAAAACCTAAGATGCTTCACCTGACAGTGCAGTTCTGTTCATATTGACTCAGAAATAAGTGCTGTTTGGTTCAACTTGTTGCTATTACTACCAATAATAATTTATTTATATGCTGCTCATCTGATTGGGTTACCCAAGCCACTCTGAGCAGCTTCCAACAAATTAAACACAATACATCAAACATTAAAAACTTCCCAATACAGTGGTACATTGGTTCTCAAACTTAATCCATTCCAGGAGTCCTTTCAAATCCCGAAACTGTTTGAAAACCAAGGCACGGCTTCCAATTGGCTGCAGGAGCTTCCTGCACTAAAGTGGAAGCCGCAGAAGCCTCATCGGATGTTCAGCATCCAAAGACGTTTGCAAACTGGAACACTTACTTTCAGGTTTGCGGCATTCGGGAGCCGATTTGTTCGGCAACTAAGCCATTCGGGAACCAAGGTACCACTGTTCGGGGCTGCCTTCAGATGTCTTCTAAAAGTCTGGTAGTTGTTCATCTCTTTGACATCTGATGGGAGGGCGTTCCACAGGGAGGGCGCCACTACCGAGAAGGCCCTCTGCCTGGTTCCCTGTAACTTGGCTTCTCGCAGTGAGGGAACTGCCAGAAGGCCCTCGGAGCTGGACCTCAGTGTCTGGGCTGAATTTATTTACGATTACATTCATAGTCCACCTTCTTCCAAAGTGTTCAGGGTAGCATAGAGGTTCCCTGCTCACCATTTTATCCTTGTGAGGTTAAGCTAGGCTGAGAGATGGTGACTGGTCCAAGGTCATCCAGTGAGTTTGTGGCTGAGTGAGGATTCAAACCTTTGACTTCCAGGTCCTAGTCCAACATTCTTACCCCCAAAACAACAACAATTGCTATTATTATTATTTTTGAAATTTGTAAACCACCCTTCATCTGAAGATCACAGAGTGGCTCACTGCCACCTTAGAAACAACACCACAGTGGAATCCAGTGATATAGGATTGTAACTTGAATACAACTGGAGTAATGTGAATATTTTTCTCCTTTACAGATTAGGCCTCTGTCTAGGATCCCCACCCACACCCCCTCCAGAATTTATAATAACCTTTTGCTTTCTGTTTTAATTGATGAGCAGCACAATGCAGCTTCCAGTCAAAAGCAGCAAAACACAATAAAAACAGGGTGAAATACACTGTGAAAAAAATGTAGCTCCAGCAGCAGCAAGGCAGTGGAGTTTTGGGGAAATGCTGTGGGCGCCAGTCACAAAATGGCTGACACAAGACACATTATGTGTTGTGCTTGGGGTATTTGTGTGTGTGGTGTAACACAAAATGGCTGCCATATCTAAAAAGAACAGAAAGAGAGATTGGACTAAAAAATGTGCTTTGTGGTGGGGCTTGGGGGGAAGGGCACCTACAGTCACAATTATCATTGTTAAAATTTGTGTACCACCCTTCATCCAAAGATCGCAGGGTGGTTCACAACATAAAAATGCAGAATAAAGAGACAAAAATCACTCGCTTACGGGCAAAAACTCTTTACTCCTCTGTTCTGAACAAAAGCATGGGTGAGTTTTCCCTCCTGGCGTCCAGTGGAAAAGTGGCCAAACAGGAACTGTGGGAAGGAAGAACAAACCGTCTTTCAGGCACTATCCATTTTTGAGGAGGTGCTTACTGAGGAATTTCATGGGCGCTATAGGCAGTATTGGCTTGCCCACCCTCAGGCGCTGTGCTGATGGCCCCTCCTCAACAAAAAATATAAAATAGCCACAGCTGCACTACTCAACACTAATAAATAAAATAGCAGGTTGGCACATTTATAGTATTATTATTATTTTTCATGCACAACAAGGTTTTTCTTTGCGGTCTTTTTTTTAAATAAAAAAATACTCATTTCTACTCACTTTTAATTCACTATGTTTCGTACATCCTCCCCCCTTTTTTATTTCAATTGAAGGTTTTTTGACAGTGTTACCAACAAGGATAGTCCTCTGCCTCCAGCAGTGCAGCAGGCCTCGGGTGCGAATGAAGCCAAGAGCCATCACCCCAAAGTGGACGTCACGGACTTGATTCTAGAGTCAAACGAGGTTTGTAAAGCCAATTGGCTTCAGAGGGGTGGGTGCTGTTTTTTCCTCTTTCCTGCATTGCCACTGCCTGTTCAACAAGCCACCTCTTGTGGGTAAAATTGTTTTCTCCTTCAAGATATCTAATAATAGAATGAAAGGGGCCTTAGAGATCTGCATTGGCTCCCAGTAAGTTTCCGAGCACAATTCAAAGTGTTGGTGCTAACCTTTAAAGCCCTAAACGGCCTCGGTCCAGTATACCTGAAGGAGCGTCTCCACCCCCATCGTTCTGCCCAGACACTGAGATCCAGCGCCGAGGGCCTTCTGGAGGTTGCCTCATTGCGAGAAGCCAAGTTACAGGGAACCAGGCAGAGGGCCTTCTTGGTAGTGGCGCCCACCCTGTGGAACGCCCTCCCAGCAGAAATAAGCAGCTATCCTATATTTACAAGTCATCTGAAGGCAGCCCTGTTTAGGGAAGTTTTTAATATTTAATGCCGTACTGTTTTTAACACTTGATTGGGAGCCACCCAGAGTGGCTGGGGAAACTCAGCCAGATGGGCGGGGGATAAATAATAAATTAGTAGTAGTAGTAGTAGTAGTAGTAGTAGTAGTAGTAGTAGCAGTAGTAATCTAGCTCCACTGCTCAGTACAGGCTCTAGGATGCATTCCTGATGGGAAAGCCTTCCAGATTCTGCTTAAATACCTCCAGAGAAAGACTCTTCTACCTCCTGGGGCAGAACCTCAGGACTATTTTATTTTACTGCATTTATATCCCAACTTTCCCCCCAAGAAACTCAGGGTGGAACACGTGGTCCTGCCCCTTATTTAATCCCCACAAGAAACCTGTGGTGGAGCAATGTATGGAACATTTGCTTTATCTGAACATCTGTTCAGATCAGCCTTTCTCAACCTGGGGGGTCCCCAGATGTTGTTGGACTACAACTCCCATCACCCCTAGCTAGCAAGGCCAGAGCTCAGGAATGATGGGAGTTGTAGTCCAACAACAGCTGGGGACCCACAGGTTGAGAACCGCTGGTTCAGATGTAGATGGGTAGTCTGGGGGTGAAGCCAAAAGGGTCTTCATTTTTGGATTATATAAATAGGGAGAATCAAATATGTATTCATCCCATGACTCCTCGTTGTGGTTGGGCTATATAGACCAGTGTTTCCCAACCGGTGTTCCGCGGCACACGAGTGTGCCGTGAGACATCGGCTGGTGTGCCGCGAGATACCTGGAGGGAGGCGAGTCGGGCGGCGAGAGGCGGGGCGGCGGCGGCGAGGAGAGGTCGCGCCTCCTGCTGCTGCCTGGCGCTCCTCCTCGCAGCCGGCAGCGCTGCCTGGGCGCCTCCGCGCGACTCTGCCTCGCTGGGTTTGGTCTCCCAGCAGAGACGGGTCACACGCGCCCCTCCCTCCCTCCCTCAGCCTGCGCGGAGGGAGAGCCAGAGAGAGGCATCGCTCCTGCGCTCCGAGGCGGATTGAGCGCAGCTGAGAGGAGCTGCCGAGGGAAAAAACTTTCACTTTTGTGCGTCCCTCCCGGCGTGACGCTGCGTGCTGACGTCACGGGGCGGGGCTTTAATGGTGGTGTGCCGCGAGATTTTTTTTCAGTAAACAGGTGTGCCGTTGCCCAAAAACGTTTGGGAAACACTGATATAGACACATCTTTAAAACTTGGCAATGTATTTAACTGCATTTCAATAATTTGCTTTTTATGCTGAATATGCTATGTATATGGCTCTGTTGTTGTTTGTATGGCTATCTGTCAGTTTGTACATATGTTTTATGATAAATCAATTAAAAAACAACCCTGTGAGGTACGATAGGCTGAGAGGCGGTGACTGATCCAGTGAGCTTCATAGTTGAGTAGGGATTTGAACCCTGGTCTCTCAAGTCCTAGGGACCCGGGTGGCACTGTGGGTTAAACCACAGAGCCTAAAGCTTGCCAATCAGAAGGTTGGCGGTTCGAATCCCCACGACGGGGTGAGCTCCCGTTGCTCGGTCCCTGCTCCTGCCAACCTAGCAGTTTGAAAGCACAAAGTGCAAGTAGATAAATAGGTACCGCTCTGGCGGGAAGGTAAACGGCGTTTCCGTGCGCTGCTCTGGTTCGCCAGAAGCGGCTCAGTCATGCTGGCCACATGACCTGGAAGCTGTACGCCGGCTCCCTTGGCCAATAAAGCGAGATGAGCGCCGCAACCCCAGAGTCGGCCAGGGGTCCCTTTACCTCTCAAGTCCTAGTTAGACACTCTAGCCCCAAAAGCAAACCAGGCTTTATGAGAGCTGGGGGTTCCCTCCCATCTTAGAAACTGCTTCCTGATAGTACAGTTGCTTAAATAACGCAGACATAATCCGGAGAGAAAAGAAATTCTGAGAGCATTTTACTGAGGAAAACTGAACAAAACCTTTACATAATTTGAGGGGAAAGGAACAGAGTGGTTTTGTCTTTCTGACATTAGGACATTAGGCAGTGTACAAAGCTGGGAGACATTTAACCAAACATACAGAGGAAAAGCTCCTGCAGAACTGCACAGCCATTCAGGGCACCTACCTCAGTAAACATCAAGGCACTTTGTCTGGTTGCTAAGCAACACCCCCGCGCGCCCCCTGGTTAGCCTTCTTACAGATAACGGAATTAACCCTTTAGTTCCAAACAGAATGATCCCTGCTATTGCACTTCGAATGCTTCCCTGGTAGGAGAGGCTTACCAGTAGGAGAGGCTTACTATTGCGGGTCTTGCATCCTGCTGTTCAGGTAGCCAGAATCTTACAGCATCCCAATCCAGTTAGCTCTGCCCCTGGAAGCAGCCTGATGGATTCCTGCTCTTCTCCTAGAAATATGGTGACATCCGGTTTGAGGAAGTAGAAAGCATGCGGCGCCGTAACAGGCTGTATGTCATTCAGACCCTGGAGGTCACTACGAAGCAAAATGTGGTGAGTGAACTGCATGCTCAGATACCTTGAGCTGTGTGGAACAAGAACATTAGCCATCCTGTTCATTGTATGGTAACTTCACAATGTGTTTGTCGTAGTTGTCGTCATTTTATTTGCTGGCTGTGCATTATTGCTATAATAATTTGCTTTTTTATTTTAAGAGTGCAAGTGGATAGATCTCTGCCTCAAGGGGCTTACAGTCAGAAATCCAAGAAGAGAAGCAGAGGCCAATTATGTGGTTATTTCAGCTGCACATGCTTAGACTTAAATCTCATCCGCACTATACATTTAAAGCAGTATCGTACCAGTTTAAACAGTCATGGCCTCCTCCAAAGAAGGCTGGGAACTGTAGCTTGTTAAGGTGCAGAGAATTGTTAGGACACCTCCTGTTCCCTCACAGAGCCACGGTTCCCTGGGAAGAGGGGTTGACTGTGAAACCACTGTGGGAATTGCAGCTCTGTGAGAGGAACAGGGGTCTCCTAATAACTCTCAGCACCTTTAACACCCTAGGATTCTTTGGGGAAGCCTATTCTTTGGGGGTGGCTATTTAAAGTGGCTTGGCACTGCTTTAAATGACTCAGGGCTGCAATACCTCAAGGACCGCCTCTCTCCATATGAACCGAACCAGACCCTGAGACTCTGAGATCATCATCTGAGGCCCTTCTTTGTGTGCCTCTTCCACATGAGGTCCACAAGGTGGCAACGCAAGAACGGGGCCTTCTCTGCAGCGGCTCCCCGTCTGTGGAATGCTCTCCCCAGGGAGGTTCGCCTGGCGCCTTCATTATACACCTTTAGGCACCAGGCAAAAATATTCCTCTTCTCCCAGACCTCTGGCTGATTAAGCTATTGCCTTTTAAACTGTGTGTGGTGGAAGGTTATTGGTTTGTTTCTGTTCTTAAGGGAGTAGGAAACCTTTTTCAAGTTGAGGGGCACATTCCCAATTGCTACAGGCCACAAAGGAGAATTTTCCTTTTCTACAGAGACTGTGAAGCAGGGTCTGCGAGGGACATTGCCTGAAGACAGGTGTAGTGATATACAGGGCCAGACAGAGAGGCATGGGAACTTGGGGTTCCTAATGAACACAGATGCACCTTGTCTTCGCCCTAAAATGGCTTTGCTCAGAAATTTGAGGCAGTTGCATTCAGTGCTTGAAGGGGACATGGAAGAGTTAAGTTAAAAGTGTTTTGACCCAAGTGCACAAGAGGTTCTCAGCTTTTTGCTTCTGTGCCTGATGAAATCAGCCTCTTCTTTTACAAGCTGGAAATAAGCTAATGTCAAAGCACAAAGAACTGAGGGGGAAACGAGATTTACATCCTCCTAACTTGGTTGCTCTCATTCTGTCCTCTGTAGCTTCGTGTTATCTCCCAGGATGTGAAAATAAGTCCTAGCAACCTGGAAGAGCTGTATGAATTATTCAAGGTGAGAAGCTGTTTTCGCCTAATGCACTTGTTTCCCAAAATTTCTTTGTTTCCCCCTTGAGTATCCTACTGTGACACACCTCCGACAGAACAGAGGAGAATTGATTAACTCCTAGAAACTGGCTAGCTCTTCTTGATCTTCTTTTTAAAATAATAATAATAATAATAAATATCATTTATTTATTTGTACAGTATTGCCCCCAAAGCAGTTATTAGTTTACATCCAATACAGTGCTACGTAAGCAATCTGTCAGTGAAAGTATTTGTGCTTGTACAGAAGGACTCCTCCCCCCCCCCCGCAAAAACACTCTTCTCGTCCCTCATGCACTCCATGTTCTCCCCAAATCTCTGGGCAGTTTGGGAAACCCTAGAACAAGTTTGGGGTGTGTGCAGAAGGGAGGAGAGGCAACAGAAGTCCAGTTGTGCAAGTGTAAATCCTTGCATCGACCAGTTGGTGACATAGTGCTACATTGGATACAAACCGCAAACCATAGTTTCCCAAAGGGGCTGATATCAATACAGTGGTACCTTGGTAGTTGAACGGATTGGCTCCCAAAAAAATTTGCTCCCAAACGCCGCAAACCTGGAAGTGAGTGCTCCGGTTTGCGAACATTTTTTGGAAGCTGAACGTCCAACATGGCTTCCGTGGCTTCCGTTTGAGTGCAGGAAGCTCCTGCAGCCAATCAGAAGCTGCGCCTTGGTTTTCGAACCGTCAAACAGACTCCCAGAACGGATTAAATACAAGAACCAAGGTATTACTGTGTGAAGACACTGAGAGCGGATGATACAGGCCCTGTCAAGGGCTTGGAAACTGAAAAGACAAGGGACACAAGAAGAAGTAGAGAAGTGGAATTAGTTCTTCAAGGCTGGAACAAAGTGAGGAGCTGTAAATGCACATTTATTTCCAGTTTGCTTGAATAGCAACCAGCAACTTTTTGTTCTTTCCCCTTTTGCTTCTGCAGTCCCTGAGTAATAGGCAATGCTACTTATTTTAAAGCATTTATCAAGTCACTTCATATTTTTATAATTTCTAGGCGATGTACTCTCTCTCCTCCCCCCCCCCCCAGTTTAGGCACTAGGCATTCAGCTGGTAGCATGCCACCTGAAATCACAGGTCAGGGTTTGTGGGGAGTGCATCTTTAAAATGATATTTTGTGTGTGTGTGTGTGTGTGTGTGTGTGTGTGTGTATACGTGCAATATCATTTTAAAGATGCACTCCCCACAAACTACAACCTGTAATTTCAGGCAGAACGCTACTAGTGGAATGCATAGCTAGTGTTTCTACTGACCATCAGACATTTTCAGCGTTATCTCTCATCCTTTACTATTGAGCATGGTTCACAAATGTCTGGAACATCGGTTTGCCAGGGTGCTTGACCTGAACACAGATGGATGCTGGAGAAAGACTCAATCTGACAATTTCAAGGCATATTTGTTTTCCTCCTTTGACTATATTAACAGGGCAGGATACCCCCATATCCCACAAGCTTCTCATTCTTCATTATGGTTAATAAATACCACCAGATATTCAGTGAAGTAAGATTGTAATTTTGTATGCTGGCTTTCAGTTGTAAAAATAAATTTAAAAAGTCATTCCTGTGTTCCTTTTCTTTCTTTCTCTCTGCTTTATTTTTTAAAAAAATATATATTTAATTTTCAAATTTACAAACAATCATCAAGCAACCAAAACAAATAAAAATGAATTCCAAAAATTCCCATGAACTTCCTTCCTCCCCTTTGTGGGTCCTTATGTTAACTTTTTCCCCCTCCTTCATCTTCTCTGTTGATCCAGTTCTATTAAATCTCCATTGCAACCATAGTCCAACGTTCAAGTCCTACTAATAATTTTAATTGCTTACAACAATTTTCAATATAAATTACATATGTCCCCCATTCCTTATTAAAATTTTGGTCTTCCTGATTCCTAATTCTTCCACGTGTTTTTTGCCATTTCTTCATAGTCATCATCATCATCACCATAATTATTTATTTATACCCCGCCCATCTGGCTGGGTTTCCCCAGCCACTCTGGGCGGCTTCCAACAGAATATTAAAATACAATAGTCTATTAAACATTAAAAGCTTCCCGAAACAGGGCTGCCTTCAGATGTCTTCTAAAAATCTGGTAGTTGTTTTTCTCTTTGACATCTGGTGGGAGGGCGTTCCACAGGGCGGGCGCCACCACCGAGAATCAGTACAATCTGCCATTCTTCTCTGGTAGGGGCTGTGTCTTCTCTCCATCTCTCTGCTTTGTGTGGAGCAGGGGGATGGGAATGGCTACATGTTTTTGTATGCAGCAAAGACATCAACAAAAAGTTGTAGGTATGGGAAATGTTACCTCTGAGCGACAACACGGAAGCAATGTGTTCTTATCCTTGTTCTTTCTCCTCCGCAGGTATTGCTCTTATTTAACACATGGGCTTTTGTGCATATTTTGCAGAAGGAGCATTTTCTCTCTTGCTACTGGAGCATGGACAGCCCGGCCCTGAAGCACCATGACCCCAGTCTCCCCTACCTGGACCAGTATCGCATCGACTGCCAGCAGTTCCGCGTCCTCTACCACCTCCTGAGCCCTTGGGCCCATTGTGCAAACAGGGACTCCCTCGCTCTGTGGACATTCCGGTTGCTAGATGAGAACCTAGATGGGCTTATAAACTTCAAAGAATTTGCCTCTGCTCTGGGTACACTACTGAATGCATGCCATAGGGTCATGTGCTCCTCAGTCTTGGGCTGGGTTGATTATATTTGCCAATGGACTCGCTGTCCATTTGGGGTGGCAAGAAGGGCAGTGGAAGCAGCCTCAACAGGTTATGTTTGGTACTATTTTTGCCATTCAATCCACTAAAATGCCAGTGATTTAATTTTATTTGCATTTTAATGAGCTAGGCCTGTATGATTCTGGATTTTTACCTGGTTTTAGTATCACAACAGTTGTAGACTCTTTCCATGACTTAGGCACTATCTTGCCAGCTAATACGCTGTTAAACAATCTTTGCATATGGGGCAATAACATCTCAGATCATTTTTTAATAGAAATATCTAGGTATACCATCCATGCCTGGCCCTTTACGTGGCTTAAATTTCTTTATTGCTTTAGTTATATCTTATTGGTGCTCCTAAGGATGGTTTTTGTTCATCTGTAATTTTCTCTGACCTTTTAGTTTCTAAGTATTGTCAGCTTGAATTCTCCTAGGTTTAAGTTTTACTTTGTATAAATATTTTTGTAAAATGATTTGAATTTATTTTTATTCTATTTGGAACCAAATATTTGTGACCCACTGTTTGTTTTTAGAGAACTGGTTCTATATACACTAATAATCTTAGCAGTCTATACTATTTGTCCATAATGCCCATTATTGTCCACTTAAGAACCTGGGAAACTGCCTTATCCTGAGCCAGACTCATAAGCCCATGTACCTAGTACTGTCCGCACTGACTGGCAGCAGCTCTTCGGGGTCTTGGACAGTGGCCAGTTCCCAGGGCTCCCTGGAGATGCGGGGATTGAACCTTCTACATGCAAAGCAGATGCTTACCATCAGTTTCATTACACCCAGGCAGCAAGAGTTGGGGATGATGCTCCCCTGCACACCTGAGACTTCTGAATATGAATAATCTTTCTCTCCCCCCCCCCTTCTCTGTTTGTTAGATGTCATGTACCATGGGAGCTTTACCCAAAAGCTGAAGCTGCTTTTCAAATTGCACATACCTCCGGGTGAGTCACTTTCGGGAGATCATGTATTAGTTGTTCCATTGCCTGCCTGGGATTGTGAAAGATCTCGCTTGCATTTTCTGTGTTTATTAAATGCAGTTTTATTAGCTTCATTGCTTTCCTCCAAGGAGCTCAGAGTGGCATACGTGGTTCCCCTTCTCTCTCATTTTATCTGCTCAGCAACCTTGCAAGGTAGACTTGTAGCCTTATTGGAGTTCACTGATTGGGTCTGCGTTGCTCTGGGACAGGAGGAAGGAAGTCAAATGACACCGAGTTGGTTCAAAGAAAGAGTTTATTCTGCTCTCTGGATAGCAGAAGGCACTTGCGTGGTGAGTCCACAGCAAGTCCAAAGAAATGACAAGTTTCATGCAGTATTTATATCCTCCAGGCACCCTCTCCCTCCTTCCAACCACGTCAGCCTATGTATGCAGGTTGACATCACATATGTTCCTGCTCTGGTATTCTCAACCATAAAAGGGATTTCCTTCCTGCACTCCTGACCATAAAAGGATATTCCTGTTCCCACTCCTGTCTTGCAGCAAGAGGTCACTACTTCCGAGAACATGCTCTAGCGTTAGTCCCAGACTTGGGTCTCCCCGTCATTTGTGGCCAGGACATAAGATATGTCTGTGTCTGTTCTACTGGTAAAGTCAAGGCTAGTCTTGCTGTCAAACTGATAAGGGAGAGAGCTGTGTTCTTGTTTTGCATTTGCTCAACGGCTAAAGTTTATGCATTTTAGCTAAGGAGAAATGGGGATTTTGGTGCAGTTTAAAAATGCCTGCACACTCAGTTTTGGGTTTGGGAAACCCATTCCTTCAGACTGAGAGACAGTGGCAGGCCGAAGATCAGCTTGTGAACTTCATGGCTGAATCTGGATTTGAAACTTGGTCCTGTCCCCTCCCCCCAGCCCCAGGTCCTAGCCTATCACCGCTGGCTATCATGCTGTTTTAATATTTCAGTTATTTTATTGTTTTATGTTTATACATAAACCCAATGGTTGCCATCAATTTGATTTGAATTAATTTTAGAATGAAATTATTTTAGAATGTTGTATTATTTTATTGTTGTTAGCCGCCCTGAGCCTGGCTGGGGAGGGCGGGATATAAATAAATTAATATTGTTGTTGTTATTATTATTATTATTATTATTATTATTATTATTATTATTACTACTACTACTACTATTATATCTTATTAGCTGCTTTGACTATTTTGTGTAGAAAAGTAGGTTGCTTTCATTAAGAAATTACCTCTCAGGGCTGTTGTGAAAATGAGAGTGGCGGGGGGGGGGGAGATATATCCCCGGGCTCTTTCGAGAAAGAACAGGATAACAATTTTGCTGCTTACTATATGGCGGGATGGCCTGAGGCAGGAATGATCTTTTTCAGGCACAGTTCTCCATCTGTATAATGGGAATAATGGGCTGCAAGCATAAACTAAACAAAAAATTTGTGTGTGGAACACCCTTTGCAAATGCAAAGTTCTAGCGACAGTGCTTCTCTGCTATCCTCAAAATTCTGTTTCCTTTTTTGCAGCTTTCACTGAAGTGGAATCCCTAAGCCCTTCCAAAGGGACTCAGCTATCTAAAGAAGAGTTGATCCACTTTAGCCAATTAAATGGTAAGCCTCAAGCATGCTCTGTTTATAGAACCAGGCGGAGATTAATCCCCCCCACCCATTCTGCTGGGAAGAGGACGGGCAGTAGAACTCCAACTTGAAGTGCCAATAAATGAATTTTAGGTTCCAACTTCTGAGAGACAAATGAAGCAGGAATTTCAGGTCTGTAGTTTCATACAGAAGCTGCCCTCCACACTGCACCCCGCCATTTAAAGATACCGAAACCAGAATTGACTGAAGTGAGACTGTTAGAGCTGCACCAGACTGCCTGATGAGCATTTGTCATGATCTACTTGTGCGGGAAGCGGGTGGCGCTATGGGTTAAACCACTGAGCCTCTTGGGCTTGCCGATCAGAAGGTTGGCGGTTCAAATCCCTTCAACGGGGTAAGCTCCCGTTGTTCGGTCCCTGCTGCTGCCCACCTAGCAGTTCAAAAGCATGCAGTGCAAGTAGATAAATAGGTACTGCTCGAGTGGGAAGGTAAACGGCATTTCCTTGCGCTGCTCTGGTTTGCCAGAAGCGCCTTAGTCATGGTGGCCACATGACCAGCTGTCTGCAGACAAATGCTGGCTCCCTCAGTCAGTAAAGCCAGATGAGCGCCGCAACTCCAGAGTCGTCCGCAACTGGACTTAATGATCAGGGGTCCCTTTACCTTTACCTTACTTGTGCAAAGCTCACATAGTGTTTAGACTTTGGGACCCTCCAGGTGTCCTTATTTAAAATTCATTATGATTTGTGTTCATGACAGTATCAGGGTGGGTTTATATGATCCTGCTTCAATACCGTTTATTCTCTTTTATCAGGACTTGTTATATCCTGCTCTCTCTCTCTCTCTCTCTCTCTCTCTCTCCTCGCTCCCTCTGTTCTTTTAAGCAGAATTGGGAGAAAGGGGTAATCTAAAGTGCCAAGGGTGCTCCATTTTTGAAAACGTGGCTCAGAACCACTAATAAACTTTACGTTTTTTTAAAAAATGCAGCAAATCTTATTTGCCAATAGCTAAACTATTTGCAACCTTTTTCCTGTCCACTGAGGGAGGAAATGAGAATTTTTAAAGTGTGCATCTCATATCTTTCTAAGCAATAGACAGCTGAGGATATGAAAAAGACACCAGAAAAATAGAGTGGACTGCAACTGAGACCCCTTTTCTTTAGCTGCCTTTCAGAACTTAAAGGCATTTGAAGCATCACAGCTGGGGGGGGGCTATAGTTTTCCTGTGCTTCTCTTTTCTATAAAAAATTCAGGTTGCTAAAAATTCAGACATTACAGCGAAAGTTCATTGGGCAGACCGTATGCTCTCCATGCAGTGGGTCCCTGGTTCAAAAGCTGGCATCTCTTGTTTAAAAAGATTTAAGGAGCACCTGCTATGAAATAACTCTGGCTGAGGCTTTGAAGAACCCTGTCAGCACAGGCAGTGCTGAGCTAGGTGGATGAATAGAAGTTATTCACACATAACACTAAACCATGGCTTGAGAAGGAGCTTGAAAGCTTCCACTTCAATTTAAGTTAAGTGTAACATCTGAACTCCAAACTGTAGTTCATCTTAAGCCAGTGGTTTTCAACCAGTGTGCTTTAGCACCCTGGGGGTGCCTTGAGGGATGGTCAGGGGTGCCGTGGGCAACACTGGCCTCTGTTCCTCTTTGCTTCCCTCCCTTCCTCCAATGGCCTCTTGCATCTCTGCCTCCGAAAGGCTTGCACAACCGTTTGTTGCAGCAGCTCTGGCTACAAGCTCCCCAGGTGAATGATGCCTCTGGGGCTGGCCAGGGGGTGCTTCCTAGGCCCCTGTGGGGCAGTGTGAGGAGGCACCTCTGTTTGGGGCAGAGGGGGCAACTCAGAGACCAGGGGTGGCAGCAGCAGCTGCCCAAAGGACTCCCAAGGAGAGGGGAGAGGAGAGGAGGCTGAGGGAACCCTCCCCAAGGGAGGGTGTTTGAGAAAGGGTGAGAGGCTGCCAGCTCTGCAGGCAAGGGGTGACATAACTGGGCTCCTGAGCCCCACGGGGGGGGGGGGCGAAGAAAGAATGTAGTTGGTCAAGGGGTCTGTGGACCCAAAAATGTTGAAAACCTCTGTCTTAACCAAGTGGTTTGTTGAAACAAGCCAGCTTCTTAAACTATGGTTTGATATTGGCCTGTTTCAGCAAACCATTGTCAAAATTAAGAACAGATTTATTATCAGGTAAGGGAAAAAATGAATAACAATAAATAAAATATTTATGAAAAAATACTGTAATTAAAAGATGGAAGCAAAAGTGGCCAGGTTGCAGGGAGGGGTGGGAAAGTTATAAGCCCAGTGTTCATTGCAGCTCTTTTTTGTATGATTTAGCATTCTGTCCAAACCAACCCATAAACTCTCTGGTTTGAGGCAGCTTCCTATGTCCAATTTTATCCTCCTCTTCTATCCTAGTTTCTTCTCCTGAGGACCGTGAAGGTGCTGATGCTTTAAACAGGAGCCCAGAAAAAGGTTGGTGAACTTGTTTAATATCCAGAGAACTTGTGTCAGTCTATACATATCATGCAGGGAAGATGCTGTAATATTTAAATTAGGATAATATATATATTCAAGTTGGAAGGGTCCCAAGGATCCTCTAGTCTATCCCCTCTGCAATGCAGGAATCTCACCTAGTGCACACATTAGAAATGGCCATCCAACCTCTGCTTTAAACCTCCAAGGAAGGAGAGTCCACAGCCACCTTCCAAGGGAGTTTTGTCAGCTCTTACTGATGCGGGTGGCGCTGTGGGTTAAACCACAGAGCCTAGGACTTGCTGATCAGAAGGTTGGCAGTTCGAATCCCCGTGACGGGGTGAGCTCCCGTTGCTCGGTCCCTGCTCCTGCCAACCTAGCAGTTCAAAAGCACGTCAAAGTGCAAGTAGATAAATAGGTACCGCTCTGGCGGGAAGGTAAACGGCGTTTCCGTGCGCTGCTCTGGTTTGCCAGAAGCAGCTTAGTCATGCTGGCCACATGACCCGGAAGCTGTACGCCGGCTCCCTCGGCCAATAAAGCGAGATGAGCGCCGCAACCCCAGAGTTGTCCGCGACTGGACCTAATGGTCAGGGGTCCCTTTACCTTACTGACAGAATGTTCTTCCTCCTATTGAGTTAGAATCTTCTCTCAACCGTTCCTCATAAGACTTCGTTTCCAGACCCTTGATCTTGGGAGCAGCTAACATGCTGCACTCCAGTTTTGGGAAACTCAGCTTCCATTGCCCTCCAGCCAGCTGTTGTGAAATTTGAACGCCCTCCTGAACCACCAAATTCCTCTTCCAGATGTTGCAGCTGACAATATAGAAAGCGTGGGAGAGCAGAGAAATTGGGTTGTTTTATTGATCTACCTAGCCTTCTTCCTCTGTTTGAGTCCTGCCTGTCCTCTGGAGATCTCAGGGTAGCATGTATGATGGAGGCAGTCCATATGCAGCCCACCAAAGGTCAAGCTCTCCAGGTGGCAAAGGCAGCGAGGGTGGGGAAGTTCTGGACCTCCCGGGGGGGGGGGGGAGACAGAAATCTCACTTTGGAAGACCAAGGTCTGTACAGTAGCAGCAATCAGGCAGTGGTTCTCAACCTGTGGGTCCCCAGGTGTTGTTGGACTACAACTCCCATCATCCCTGAGCTTTGGCCTTGCTAGCTAGGGGTGATGGGAGTTGTAGTTCAGCAACATCTGGGGACCCAGATGCTGAGAATTCTAGGCACTCCATGGAGTGATTTTACCTGCATGCAGAGGGTCCCAGGTTCAATCCCTGTTATCGTCAGGTGGGGCTGGGAGCATCCCCTGCCTGAATCCTGGAGACCGGCTACCAGTCGGTGTGGACAGTATTGTGCTTGGTGGACCAATAGGCAGGTTCCTATGTTCCATTGAGTTCCATTGTGTTCCATTCCCTTATTCCCCTTTTTGCCTGTGGCAAAACAGCATTTCATAGCCACCGACCATACTCAGTCTTCATTGGGACGCTTTTGTCTCTTCCCCACCCCAGAATTTTAAACCTAAACATTTTATTTTTGCACTTCTGTAAAACCTTGGGTCTCCCTCGAAGCTGTTGGATAACCTCTGAGTGGTGCTGCTTTGGCTATGTAAACGATGGCACCCAGAGAACTATGTTCATGACAACATGATGTCCTCCAGATATCTTTGAACTGCAGCTCCCACCATTCCTGATGAGGGTTTTGGGAGTCCTCATCCCTGCTGTGATCCCGCAAGAGCAACATAGAGACTGCTGTGGATAGAGTGAGGATTTCACTATTCATTTGTGTCTTGTTGCCTTCCAATTAGGTAAAGGAAAGGTTGACATCCAGGCCTATTTGAAGCAGTGGCAGGATGAATTGCTAAAAAAAGAAGAAAGCATTAAGGATTTGCCCCGCATGGACCAGGTAAAACTCACCTACGGGAGAACTTGCAAAGGGGGGGGGTGTTATCTGGGGTTTGGTTCCTTGGTAGCAGCAAACAATGACCCCTGAGCCTGACACATGCTAACAGGGTAACAGGTCATTCAAATAAAGAAGGAATTATAGAGTAGGAAGGTGGGGGCATCTAGTCTAATTCCTTTCTTAATGCAGGAAATTCAGAGTTCAGGCATCCCTGGCAGACGGCTGTGGCCAGCCACTGCTCGAAGGTGTCCAGGAAAGCCCAGTACAGTTGTACTTCTCCCCCTCCCGGCTACACCCATCTGTGTGCTTGTACATACGTGTGTATGTGGGGCTTGGGCATGAATCCTTGGAATATGATTGGGTGCAATTCTCTACTCACCTGGGAAGGTGGAATTCATTGGGGCATATTTCTGGATAAACATGGATTGTGCTGCTTGGCCATTTCCCTGTTTTCATATATCTGTACAGTGGTACCTCAGGTTAAGTACTTAATTCGTTCCGGAGGTCTGTTCTTAACCTGAAACAGTTCTTAACCCGAAGCACCACTTTAGCTAATGGGGCCTCCTGCTGCTGCCATGCCACCAGAGCATGATTTCTGTTCACATCCTGAAGCAAAGTTCTTAACCCGAGGTACTATTTCTGGGTTAGCAGAGTCTGTAACCTGAAGCATATGCAACCTGAAGCGTATGTAACCCGAGGTACCACTGTATTTCCTCCTAATAGGGAAATGCACCCTAATTTTCATATATTGTACTGTTGGCCAAACTAGTCCTAGTCAAGGCATTCCAAGACTGTGGCAAATGGACCACCAGTAGTCCGTGAGCTTTGTTCATGCAGTCCACCTTAAATATCCATATCAATTTTTAATTGTACTTGTATTGCTTCTTTTAATCCATCCTATTTTATTGTACAGTTGTACCTTGGTTCTCAAACGGAATCCGTTCTGGAAGTCCCTTCGACTTCTGAAAACGTTCAAAAACCAAGGCTTCCAAAAAATATTTGCAAACCGGAACACTCACTTCTGGGTTTGTGGCTTTTGGGAGCCAAAACGCTCGAGTCGCAAGGCATTCGACAGCCAAGGCATGACTGTCTCTTTTAAAGAAATCAGTTCATTGTCAAACTGCCCTACTGTCAGGAAGCCTCTCCTCATGTTCTGCAGAAATCTACCATCCTACAACTTTAGCTCTAGATCAGGAGAGAGAACACGTCCTCATTGTGAAAGCCATTCAGTTATTGGCACTCTATTTATTTTACAGCTCCATTTTAAAAGTATTTTTTATGCCGTGGCAAAAAAATCTTTGCAAGGCAGTTTGCAAAATAAAAACATGAAAAATGGTTTAAGTGTTTGTGCAATATGTACAAACATAGAGACACTCGAACGCCCACAGAGACGCACAGTTAACTAAAACTGCATTAGCATAACCTTCCGAATCAAGTAAAAGCATCAGTAGCTGGTAAAAGAAAAAAGTAACTGTAAAATATAAAACCAGCAGCAATTTAAAGCAGCTTGAAACATCTAGACCAGGGTGGTCCAACACTTGGCTCAAGGGCTGCATGTGGTCCTTAAGGCCTTGTTTGGCAGCCACACTTAGCTGAATATGGCTACACTTGTGGTACCTGCCAACTTGTCAGATCGTGCTAGCATGTCCCTCTTAGAAGCACTCTTTGTAAATGTGTTAAGAGGCTTTTAGAAAAAGAAACAGGAGGTTGTAAAATATACCTTCTTATTTCTCCCTTCTCCACCCACCCCAGTCCCAGTTTATCCAGTTTTCAAAGACTTTGTATAACTTGTTTCACGGAGACCCAGAAGAGGAGCTGCTCTATCGCGCCATTGCCACCGTCACCAGCCTCTTGCTGAAGATGGAGGAGGTTGGCCGAAGACTCCAGAGCCCTACTTTGCCAGCCAAGAACATGGCCCCTTCCACCTCCAACTTGGGCGCAGAAGATGCCCGGCAGCCCCCAGAGACTCAGCCTACCCCACAGATTGAAAGAGGTGGACCTCAGAGCCCACGCAGACCTGACGAATGGTCGTTCGCCTTTGAGCAGCTGCTGGCGTCTTTACTAAATGAACCTGCTTTGGTGAGATTTTTCGAGAAGCCAGTAGATGTCACAGCCAAGTTGGAAAACGCTAAAGTTTCTCAGTTGAAAGCAAAGGCCAGAGTATAGCACCTGCCTGATGCTCCGCACAGAGGCACTTGGAAGGATGGAGGGCTGTTTGTGAGCTCAGCACCTTGAGTTTGTCAGGAGTTGGGGGGAGGGTTAAAGATTCAGCTCGACCCCCCTCTACGCCATAGGCAGGGTTGTTTGTGTTTTTGCAAAGTTAAAATAAGCATAGCTTGAAGGACAATTTGCACCTAAATTTTGCATTTTTAGTACACTCGGGAGACTTAAACCACATCAGCCAACACAAGCCAACTTGGAAGGGAATAGCAAGCTGGCCTGTCAGGGGCAAAGTTGGGAGTGGTTCGTGGTTGTTGTTTTCCCAAACCACTGTTTCGTGTTAATAGTTCTCATGCTGAATGTAATGTCTGCCACTTTTGCTGCAGAGTGGTGTTGGCCTTTACCTATTCTGTTGTAACTGTTGGTTGGATTTCCAAAGAATTGCTTCTTAAGCTCTGAATGTAGAATTTGTTTCCTGCTTTGGGAGAGATATTTTTTGATGGTCAGTTGAGCGTGGCTGTTTAAAAGGGCGGGGGGGGGAAGCTGTGTTGTTTCTGTGAATGGGACCAAGTGCTGCTTTTGATCATTACTGTTGTTGTTTTTTTAAAAAGTGGCTAGTTGATACAATCTTGGGGAGCTTCCAAACCCAGTTCACCTCCCCACTGTTTTAATTTCTGGCCCCTTTTACTTGTGGGAGGTCCTGTGGTTCCCTGACCATGCTTACCCTAGATTAGCCCAGTTCACAGCGGCATGGAGACCACATTGCGATGGCGGCTTCCTTCCCAAATCCACTCTGGTAAAGGGAAGATGTCATGGCTTCTTTCCATGTCAACATCATTTAGTGAAGGTGGCGCTAGAATAGACATGAACTGCAGCCTGGTGTCTCCACTCAGGTGCCCCAGGAAGAACGAAGGAGACTTGCTCCTGTGATGCAGTGCTAGTGTGTGGATTTGGCTTTAGATCGGGGGCGTTTAACATTTTAGTTTATCTTTTTACTCAGGGGCCACATTCACCCTTGGACAGTGCTCCAGGGGCCAAATCCCACTGCGTAGCCCAAAGTGTAGGCACCCCACACTCTAAAATGTTCACACACACAGCCTCTCCTTTTTGTTGATCAGTTGAGGGTGGGAGGGTGGGGTGGGGGTTACTGTCCACTCAGCAAATGATGCATCTCATGACCAGTTGGGTGATTTGCATCCACATCAGGGTGCTGGACCATATGGAGGGGTTTAAACGTCTCTGCCCACCCTGGCTAACATGTCTGCAGTGTGTATATCTTTTTGCTGCCACTGCCACTGCTGTGGTCTTGGCGTGTGCCACTGGTGTGCCACTGGTGTGGTCTTGGCGTGGGGAGTGGGGGGTGCTATGCTTGGGACAGAGATTGCATCAGGTCCCTGGGGCTGCAGCCTTCCTTTAAATCATCTGCTTCCTTCTTGAGGTAGAAATAAGGCCAGCATAAAGCAGTTTCGTAATACAGATTGCATGATACTTGAAGGATTGTTGTGAAGTTAAGGTGAACACTGTTGTGGAGAACTGTTCCCTGCTGGTGTCTTGTATATCTCTGTAGGCTTTTAGGACTAAGCCAGTTTCTAGTACCTGTTTAATTGAAACACACATGCACGTGCGCACACATGGGGCTTATGGTCTCTTTCTTCACTTGTCTTCACTTTTGTTGACATTGCTGATGTCATAATGGTTATAGGAAGCACTAATATTTCAACATGCGCCTTCTTCCCAAATAATCTTCAGTGTCCCTGCAGGGTTTTTCTCAGCCAAAAGGAGCTAGCTGATGCTAGAAGAAGAATTGGCAGTTCCAGTTCAGAACTATGTTCATAGTGCAGGTTGAGTGATGAGAAAGCCTGGCAAATCCATAACTCTCCATGGCTCAGGTGAACCAATTTCTTTTGATTTCCAAAGCATGTCATCCAATAGATCTGTTTACAAATTATAAGGAAATTATCTTCCAGAACCTTGTAGGTACAATCTTTTATATGCAGAATGACCAGCATACATATTATAGGTACTAATCAGATTTTGATTACCAGTGACAGAGGTACTGTGTTTAGGGTTCTTTCTCTCTGTGTGTTTGTGTCTCCCCTCAGGTCTTTTTTTTTAAAAAAGCATTTGAAATGTGCAGACTTCTTATCTAACCAAACAGCCTCTGGTGATATGTGCAAAGTAGATATTTGCTAGCAATGGGCATATTTGCTCAAGACAAGGAAGAATGAGCTTTCCGGCTCTGAAGGAAAAAGCTTTAACAATTGGCAAGGCAGAGGAGGAGAAATCAGTCCACTTACTCTTAGCCTCTTTGGACCTTTCTATCCGCATCCCCGACAAGGCTTAATCTTAATTATGAGTATTTTGAAACAGGTCCAAAGTTTTCCGCTAAAAGAACCTTCGGTCTAAATTCTATGCAGATAAACCAGCACTGTGGAAGGCGTATGTTGCCTTTTAAAAGGGACTGATTTCTGTTTGTCTCTGTTGCCCAGGGAGGTGGGTCTTTAGATCACAACCCACACACCTTGCCAATGAATGCAGCTTGGATTTTGGGAGCAGATGATTCTTTACAAACTTGTTTTCCACGCTTACGTGTCTTCCCCTTATCTCTTTCCCATTCTTTAAGGATGGAATCTTGAGTTCTCATCCACAGGGATGAGAACAAAACAGAAAGATCCATTTTCTTAATATTATTCTGGATTTATTTTTCCAAACAGTTGCTCAGTTCAATATGGGCAAACCATGCAGCCTGATTCCTCCCTACACCCCTTTCAAAATACTCCATTTTTAAGTTCCTACAGGAAACTCTTATTTACCGAAATCCAGTTGTTTTCCTCTTGGCTGCCTGAAATGAAACCTTCAGTCAATGTTTTCCAGGAAGCAACAGAAGTCCTGACCTGGGAATTAACCAGGACCTCACAGCTGTTGTTTACCAGGCAGCATAATACCTATGCATATCTATTTCAGCTTTATGCATGCAAGCTGGGAAGTGACATTTTTGGATGCTTATCTTTATGAAAGACTCCTTATTAACGTGAAGCTTAGCAGGAAAGAAAATTAAAAAGCTTCACTCTGATGCATTAGTTTTCTACTTGCAGGTTTTCCTTTTTTTCCCTAAAAACAGAAAGTGGGAGAACTTGCAGAAATGATATCACCCTGTTGCCATCTTAAGTGAGGAAGTCTATTCTACTGCCACAGTCTGTTTCATGCACCTAGCCTTGGAGAGACTGTTTCTAACATAGGGACTCCAGTCCCTTTACTCTGGTAAAAAAAAACAAGCATTTTGGCTTTGTGTTGGATGGGATTGCTGTAGTCTCTCCTTCACCACATAAAAAGAAGTTTATTAAGACAGAACTTTAAAGCAATCCCTAGGGCTCTGAATGGGCAAGTTGGGATCAACACCTTCCATGAAAAGCATTTTTATTTTCTTTTAAACCTTCCCTAGGGATTGAATTCCTTGGCACTAGTTTTGATCGAAGCCTACTATCCATTTCTTAGTGTGCTTAGATGGTGGAAGATCACTGGGTCTGGGTTTCATGTTTGTGCCATTCTGTTGTTGTTTTTTCCAGTGGTACTTGCTGCAATCCAAATATCTGAATGATATCTTCCTGAGAGTCGCCTCTGCAGTTACCAGAGCATGCATGCACTCTCTTTTTCTCATCACACACAGGTGCTCTAGGCATTCTATGCAGCTGAATATAGAACATTTGTAGCTGAGGGGCAGCAGAACAGAGCAATGAAGCTTTAGATCCATGGTGGCTAAGTTGCAAAATAATGAGGTCATTTGGCACATAACACTAGGGATGATGGGATGCATAGAGGGTTAGATTATCAGCTGCCATTTACTGTTCAGAGCAGGTTACTGAGCAAATACCTGTCAAAGCGAAGACTTCTCACACTATTGCAAACTCCAGCAAAGTTTTCGGGAGTGGGGGGATTCTACCTGTTGCGCAGGTAGAAAAGTCTGGTGGGCAGAGAGGCTTTTTAGTAAGATCTGATTGCACAGGGACTTCACTAAAGGGTGGGGGTAGCATCAGGTGACTTCACTGTAGGTCACCTGATCAAATTTTCACTAACAACTGCAATGATTGTTCATTGCTGTAGTGTGTAGCCATGCTGTTGCCTCGCAAGTTGCAACTTTTATAATACAGTTTGCCAAAGATGCAGCTGTAATTTCTTAGGGAGAACAACAACAACAACAAAAAGATGTATTTATCTGCCTTCTTCAAAGTTCCTCATCTTATTGGCTGTCTAACAAACAACTAATGGAGAGAAATATTGACATAAGCTTACAAAAAAATATGCGTGTAATTGTCTTTAAGAATAAATTTCTAAATAAGATGAATATGGTATGTTTTCCAGAGGAACTGGATTGTTTTATCCTTTTTGCTACCAAGGAAATAAAATATGTTTATGTGCTGGCGTTTTGTATTTTGATGACCATGTTCTGTACACAGCAAATTCACTGTATCTTTAATGAGAGGAGATGAATAAATGATCATTTCATGGAAGTAGCGCAGGTGGAAACCTGGCTCACAATATGCCTCTGACTGTCCATGGTTAAAATGTTGATGGTAGGATTTTCAAGTGTTTTCTTGGGGAGGGAGGCAGAGGGGAGATGTTCAGAGTAGACCCTCTTCACATTATAAAAGGAGTAGGTGCTGGGACTGTGAGAGAACTGGGTGGTGGTTAGGGGGCAGATGTTGTTAGAGAAAAGGGAGATGGCCCATCTCCTCTCTCCCACAAGCCTTTTTATTTTTTAAAAAACCTAGTGCCCTAGTGTTCCTGGGCTACAACTCCCATAATCCCTGACTACTGGCCATGTTAGCTGGGGCTGATGGGATTTGGAGTCCAGAAACAACTCTCAAAATGCTGCTCTGGACTTGCAGCACAGCGCCTCCAGTTCCCATTCCACAGATGTGGTCCTGGAAAAGGGATATGGTCAATGGTACTGGAAGCCACAGAGAGGTCAAGAAGCAGAGGCAAGGTTGTGTGTCCCCCCCCCCACCTTTACCACTCCCTGTTAAGGTAATCAGGGGTCCCGGATCCCAGCCAAGGCCGTGGGAGGCTGGGACACGGGAGAGGCAGCAGTGCCAACGGAAGGAAGAGCCCGAGGAACATTCTACCATATGTGGTGGATATGTAGGAAAATACAGGTATTCTGGGAGAGTACACATGCAGAACTGCAAAAAATGCTAAAGATCTCTTTCAATAAAAAACCAGAGGCCTACCTCCTGGGAATAACAGATTTGGATATTCCACAAAAGAGGAAGGGTATCTTTTTATATGTGACGGCGGCAGCAAGAGTTTTGATCGCAGCAAAATGGAAGAGTAATGAAATCCCCTCTATACAAGATTGGATCCAAAAGCTGACAGAATATGCCGAATTAGATGGCTTATCAGAAAAGATAAAGAATAAATCAAAACAGGAATTTGTTTCTAAATGGGAGGTTTTTAAAGAATATCTGAAAAATAAATATAGTAGTTTAAATTCTGTTGCAGCATTCGAAGAACTTCAGTAATAGTTGCTAGGTAGATAGAAGAAATTAGATTTATTGAGAATAAGTTTAATTATGAAAATGTGTATTGGCAATAAGTAATATGAATTTGAAATATGGAATAGACGGGAAGTTGGGTCTTTAGTGTTAAGACCAATAGATGTTTTATTGTTTGCCAAGAAAATTATGTGTCTATGGTTATTTTTGTAATTTGTGTGTAATTTTGTATTTGTGTTTCTTTGTGTGTGTTTTTGTTGTTGTATAAAGATTAAAAAAAAAAAGGAAGAGCCCGAGAGAGACGCCACTGAGAGGCCACTTGGGGGGTTGGGGAGGCCAGGGTGGACAGCGATAAAAGGGGTGCCCGCACTCCAACAGCACCGAAGAGGTTGAACTGCAAGGATGGCGCTGAGCGGAGTCAACCAGAGCCACATGCAGCCCGTTTGGGCTGAGATCCTGTCCCATTCTGCTGACATCGGTGTCCAGGCTGTGCCCAGGCTGTTCGCGGCCAGCCCCACCAACAACATCGCCAGCGCCATTCTGAGTGCCCTGCCCACCCAGAACCTGCTTGCAGACCCCGTCAATCTCAGGCTGCCGAACCAATACCTATGGACGTCAATGGTCCGGGTGTCAGCGTCTCCATCGACAGCCACTGCATCGGCATTGTGCTGACCTCCAAGTACTGCTAGGCCAGAGAAGCAGTCGGTGCCAGCGTGGTGTAGTGGTTAAGAGCGGTGGACTCATAACCTGGTGAACTGGGTTCGCGTCTCCGCTCCTCTGCATGCAGCTGCTGGGTGATCTTGGACCAGTCACACTTCTCTGAAGTCTCTCAGCCCCACTCACTTCACAGAGTGTTTGTTGTGGGAGAGGAAGGGAAAGGAGAATGTTAGCCACTTTGAGACTCCTGAAGGGGAGTGAAAAAGCGGGATATCAAATCCTAACTCATCTCTTCTTCTCCGCAGAGGTGCTGCCTGGACATGGCAGCCTCGACCACGTCCGTCCCCCAATAAACCTGCTTTTAACTCTCTCTGTCTCTCAAAAAAAAAAAAAAAAGTAATCAGGGCAACCATCACTGAGCTAAGCGCAAGTAACAAACTCTGAAAACTGATGAGAATGTAAGCAGAATGGGGTAGAAATAATCTGTCAATAGTACCGTAATATGCTAGAAATCCTGAATTGGCCTTTTTTGTTGACTTCTGTTCAGCGGTCAGCCGGCTTCCTCTGTTTTCATGAATGGGGGAAACTCTGGGCATTTCACCAAGTACAAAAGAGTAGACACCCAGTAAGAGTTCATAAAAGTACATTTTTATTTTTCTTTCAAAATACTATGTACAAATCTGTTAAAGCACATGGGAGACATGTTGATTCTTGGCCAATGGACCTTCACAACAGCGTGAGTATTCCCGGCTAGAATTCTTAAATGCCCCCATAAGACACTTCCTCACCCCCTCCCTGCCCATTTTACAAAATACTTTTATGAATAGGAACATTTATAAATGTATCTATCTTTGACATCATATAAAATAAACTAAATATTCAATTCTAAGGCTTTTGCTGCTTTTTAAAAATCTTTTCATTTCTGTCCTTTCTTGTGGTTTTTTTTTTTTTTTTTTACATAGTTAATATGCCACGATATAGACAATGTACGTTAGAAGAATCTGTATCTGTCAAACCAAACCTGGCCAGATCAACCAGCCGTTAGCTTATATATATTTATATCTATGTACAAAATGCATTTAAAAGTGCAAGGCTTCAGAAATGTGCCTGTGTTTTCTGAAGCCTGTAATTGCGTTAACAAATCCTCTTTATACATCAAAATGAGGCTATAGCCTTCTCACATTTGTATTTCGAGGCGCCATGGGAAACTCTTGAGCCAGAGTTGTAAATAAACACCAGCGAAGAGTCCATGGGCCCATTATATCTAATATGGAACTGTTAACCAGTAGAACTGTCCCCTTGGATTCTCCAGGCTAATTAACTCTATCCAATTCCAAATTCTTCTCTCCCATAACACAGAGGTAAACCATTGGATAGCATCAGTTTCTTAAAAAATATATCTGTTTTGGGATGGGGAGAAAGAAAACAAGCTTGAAGGTGGGTGGCAACTAAATCTAAAGTCCCCAATGCAGAGCTGACCTAGGCAATTGCCTAAGCAAGGCACTGCAGAAACACTGAAGGGGAGGTGCCGGATCATGGCCCCTCTCTCTCTTGTCAGGGGATGGGGAGAACTGGTTCAAACTTCACAATAAAATGGAACATGCATTTTGGCATAACGTTTCTTCCTCCCCTGAACAGTGCATGCGATGAATCAACACCAGGCAGCGACCTTCCCACCTCGTGCAACGTTTTATGAAGGAAGAAGTTCCTTACTAATAAAGTGCATGGTTTTACCTTTCCCCCAGTGTAAAACAATATCTCTTCCCCAGTGCACGTGGTTGCCATACTAAGGGCTTGATTTCTAAAGCACAGCCCATCACAAACTGTAGTCTCATATAGGTCTGTATAGCTGTGGGGAAATGGGCATAACTCAGGCTCAAAAAGAGGGGGGAAATCCAAATGCCCTGCAAGACTGTAAGATGATCCATGAATTATCCCTCCTTAGACATGCCAAACCATGTTGGTTCTGTTTGACTGGGGTGTTTTCCAAAACTAATTTTGTTCACCAACACGCCAGGTTTCCTCCACAAAATCCGTATTTAAAGTTTTGAGTGCAGATAGCTAAAATAAGACAGCCAAGCTCTCCCACTTACTGGGTTTGCATGAGGAGCTCCCTCTTGTCCCTCAAATTCCTTGCGAGAGAGACAAAGAGCCAGCTCCAGATGCCAGAGAGGGCATACAGCACTCTTCTCCACAGCCTCTGCTGAGTCTGTCACATAAAAAAACAATGGAAATGGGGAAGGATGTCACGTTGACAACTTGCTGCAAAAACTTAAGGTTGACCCCCCCAAGTGTTCTAAAGTGCATGAAGATAGGGGGATGGGAGGGGGAGAAAGGTAACATTGGTGTGTTTCTATGAAAGAGGCTGTGCACCCCCAACTATTGGCTGTGTTGACTAGGGATGATGGGAGCTAGAGTCAACAACCTCTGCAGGGTTTCCCAAAGGATTGCTATCCCTGTGCTCAAAGTGACAACTGAACAAAGGACCTAAGAGTGACAGAGCATGTTCCTTCACTTGCACCAAAAGTGTTGATACCACTACAATTGGGAGTGGATTCATCCTGCTGGGGGACTAGACGATTGCTGTGGCCTTGACATCACTGTTGATACAAGTAGACAGCAGAACTGGGTGTGCAGCTAATGTGCACCCCTCCCCCCTTAAAAGCGGTCCTACTGATGTCTCCTGTCTCAGCTGGATAGCTAAGTTGGTTAGAGCAGGGTGCTGATAATGCTAAGGCTGCAGGTTTGACCCAGCTGCAAATTCCTAGATGACCCTCAAGGTCGCTTCCACCTCTATGATTCAGTGATTCAAGCAGATGCCCACTGCCTTGTGCCTGGCACCAGAAACTTTCTCCCCTGCATAAGATGATTTCAGTAGCATTTTCTGAAGGAAGAGCTAGCACTACCAAAAGCCACTTACTTACAGGAGCAAAGTGACCCTGTTCCAGGTTAGAGAGGGGAGAGAACCCTCAACTTGAAATGGCAGTGGTGCCCATTTAGAACTAGACACAGCTTTACATAATGGGTGGCTAACCTTTGACTCCCAACTGCAACTCCCTTCATGCATGATCGTTGGCTGGGGCTAATGAGAGCTGGAATCAGACATCAGCTGGAGGGCCACTGTGTTCCAAACCATGGCCTAATAATGCCTTAGTTCCATTGCATCTGTAGTTGTAACAAATGAGCATCAGTGCTGAGCTCGTTGGCAGAGACCGGCACAACATTACAGCGCCCACATGTGAAACCCTTTTCAGACAGCTGCTGTTGTTTAATAATGCCTTCCTACGCCTTTTTTCCAAGAAATGGCAGACAAGCTGACATTGTTGGTGCTTAGTGTGTTTTCATTTGGGTTTCTTGCATTTGGTTAATACATTTATTATTTCAAAAAAATAAAAGCCACAAATCCGAACATTTGAAACAAGCTCTCTGTAAGCCTCAACATTTTGCTGGGGTGGCGGAGCAGCTATCAGTGAAATACAGACATGCCTAGAGTTGCTCCAGCTTTTCGCCCTGCAGTTACCAAGGGGATAAAGAAAACCATATTCTACATTCTTTGAAATGCTGTTTGTTTTCTAAACTGGCATTTTGGCCCAGGTGTCTACTGTGCCCTGGGCCTGCCAAGGACTAAATAGAGGAGCTGGTTCCAGATTTATTGTGTTTTCCGTTCTCACACATACACCTTGGTGGAGAAGAGAGGGCCAGTAAAAACTGGGAAGTACCAGCCAGAGGAAGGTCCGGCAACTGCTCTGCCTTTCCTTCCTTAGACTGACTGGGGGAAATGAACTGGAGAGAGATATAAGCTCTCCTTTATGTACCCACCCATCTTTTCCTAATGCAAAGCAATACATTGTGCATTACACTTGAAAGCAAGATGGTTCCAAGCTCCTCTTAAATGCCTTACATTCTCCTCTTAAAAGACACGGGACAAGCTGAGAAGGCCACTGCCCCCCAGTAGACTCTCTGCAGGTTTGGACTATGTATTGCAATTAAAGCAAGCAAAGTACACCTGTACACTTTCGAAGGGCCTGTGAAATTTTTGTAGAGAATTAACAATACAGTGGTACCTCAGGTTAAGAACTTAATTCGTTCCGGAGGTCTGTTCTTAACCTGAAGCACCACTTTAGCGAAGGGGGCCTCCCACTGCTGCTGTGCTGCCGCCATGCGATTTTTGTTCTCATCCTGAAGCGAAGTTCTTAACCCGAGGTACTATTTATGGCTTAGCGGAGTCTGTAACTTGAAGCATCTGTAACCTGAAGTGTCTGTAACCCGAGGTACCACTGTATAGTCGTACCTCATGTTACGTTTGCTTCATGTTACATTTTTTCAGGTTGCGACCCGTGGCAACCCGGAAGTACCGGAAAGGGTTACTTCTCGGTTTCGCCACTCGCACATGCGCATAAACTCTAAATTGTGCTTCATGCATGCGTACAAGTGCCAAATTGCACCATGCACCTGCGCAGATACGGCGCTTCAGGTTGCGGGTTTTTCATGTTGCGAACGAGCCTCCGGAACGGATCCTGTTCGCAACCAGAGGTACCACTATACTGGTAAGTAAAGGGGGAAAAGAAGACCCTTTGTACACAGTGATTGATCTCTAGTGCTGCCTGAGAATCTTCAGAATACAGAGCTACTATGCTTCAAACGATTGTACAGTGGTACCTCGCAAGATGAATGCCTCGCAAGACGAAAGGGTTTTTGTTTTTTTGAGTTGCTTCGCAAGACGATTTTCCCTATGGGCTTGCTTTGCAAGACGGAGACGTCTTGCAAGTTTGTTTCCTTTTTCTTAAAACCGTTAATACAGTTGCGACTTGACTTCGAGGAGCAACTCACAGCACGCGGTGTGGTAGCCTTTTTTGAGGTTTTTGAAGACTTTGGTGATTTTTGAAGCTTTTCCAAAACTTTTCCGAAACCGTGCTTCGCAAGACGAAAAAAACCGCAAGACGAAAAAACTCGCAGAACGAATTAATTTCGTCTTGCGAGGCACCACTGTAGCTTTGTTTTTCATTGAAGTTATGGCCCTGAACTTTTACTAAATGAATCTACTCTGATGTTGCAGGTAGAAAACCCTCTTTCTAACAGCCAGCAACAGGTGGATGTTGTTGTTGTTAACCAGATCCCCAAATGCAACCTCATTTCTTCTTTTCTTTAAAGAAGTTTTAGTGAAAGTTGCCTTCTGCACCCAGCATATAAAAAATGTACAAGTCGAGCACACTTACATTTGCAAAAACAAAACAAAACAAAAAATGCCCCTAACAATTAATTAAGTATTAATTTTCCTTTGGAAACACACAAAACAGTAGGGGACACTTTGGTATACACACCCACTGAAGAATATATTCTTTTTTTAAGAAAACGTTCATAAATATATAAACACACTTAAAGTGACCATTTAAAAAAATACAATTTATTGCTAACGCTACTGACTTGTAACATCGTAGGTATCCTTGTTTAGGTAGAAACTCCACTTTGCCAAATTCTACCTACTAAGTAGCAAAACCACAAAGTTTGCTTTTGTCTTTGGGCATCAGGATACCTCCCCCACAGAAAGGTTCACTGGATAGACACAGAGAGAAAGAAAGGGAAGGATCTCTTTCTTGTACCTCCTGAAAAATATATATATTTGGCTAAATGGGCAGTAGAAATAGGTAGGTTTATATATCTGGACTTTGCAACAAAATAGGAGAAACTCTTAGACATATCATGACTCTCATAACTCTTTAACAGTGAAAGGGGCTGGTGCAAAAAGAAGAAATTCAGGCAAGAGTGGTGTCATAAACAGCAGCAGCAGCATTACCCAATTATCCAAAGAAACTATGGGATTCACATATAGGGAAATGGTTGGGTAATGGGATAGAGTGCTGGCGAATATGTTCAGTAATCCAAACATGAACTACTACACAAAAATGAAATCTGTATATACACAAATACATCCACAAAAGAAAAAAAGTTATATGGTCGTGGGTTGATGCTTACAGTTCCATCTGTGTTCACAGTGATTCACAGTGAATTTCAGCAACGATTGTTTTAGAAAAAGGAAAAAATAAGACTTGGCTGCCTCCTGCACAGGTGTGTGGTTTTCTG
Source organism: Podarcis vaucheri (assembly GCF_965113315.1). Taxonomy (NCBI): domain Eukaryota; kingdom Metazoa; phylum Chordata; class Lepidosauria; order Squamata; family Lacertidae; genus Podarcis; species Podarcis vaucheri. Next base: position 10,112,633 of record NC_138758.1, on the reverse strand, counting down.
CCGCATAACGCATCAGCGTGTAAACTTTACTATTTTTTTAAAAAAAAAAAACCAAAAAAAACCCTGCAGGCTAGAATTCCATCTACCATATTTATAAATATAACTAATATTCATATATATGGCTTTGCAGCACACAAAGGCGGCTGCTCTCCTGAAAAATAATCCTCTCCCCTTCACTTGGGCAAGTTAAGTTCATTTTTGTTTTAATTATTGCAGGTGAGCAATGAACCCTATCTGCCAGCGAACCTTTCCTGGCAGACAGAAGCATCCAAAAATGAATCAGCCTTGCCCCTGGGCTCCATTCACCCCCCCCCCAATCTCTAGCCAAAGGATGTACAGACGAGATGCTCTAGCTGCACACAGTTTAAGCGGTTAAGAAATGCCAAGCTTGGCTTTTGATCCCACTTTGCTGGAGTACTGTTGCTCCTGGGTGGTTCCTTTGTTTGTTTTCCTTCCAAGTAAGTGGAAGAAACTCCCAACCTACTCTCCACTCCAGCCAGGGCCCTTCCCCGGCTCTGGCATGTTCCTCACCTTCCAGGCGTACCAGGAAGGAAGGACCTTCATCTCCTCTGTGCTTTGCCCCTCCTCCACTCACTTCTGCTCAGCACAGCCGCTACCCCCAAGACTGCCGCCGCCACCACCAAGGCTTCAAGGCAGCTGCATTTCAGGCAGGTCTTGTAAACTGCAAGGCTGGCCTTGCAGGTGCTGGCTCTGTGGCTGCGGGTGGTGAAAATATCCCATGGTGGCATTCTGCGGCGGTACATGAGGTTGCTGGAACAGGCGCTGGTTCTGGCCCGGCTCAGCCGCACCTTGCATCTGCGGGATAACGCAACAGCCTTTAGCACTGGGAACGCCCAGCCCTCCCACATATGTACCCCTCCTCTTGTAATACTGGAAGACAGTGTCACCCAGTAAAGCCAAGCCTTGAGGACTAGCAAAAGGAAGCAATCTTTCACACAGTGCATAGTTAAAGCTATAGACCTTGCCTCCCACCTTGGCATTCCTATCAGTCATCACGCCTTCCACAATCTCTAGTAGCTTGTTACCTGAAGGTAGAGGTGATGCTGTTGAACTGGCTGCGGTTGCCACTGGTGGAGAGTGTTGGGAGGAGGGTGGCTCTGCTGCGGGGCGATGTTGGCGCGTGGAATCATCACAGAGGAGGTGAAGACGGGTGACGGAGCGGCGGCGCATGTGATTGGCTGCATCTGTATTGCAGCAGGCAGCCCTTGCTGCTCCGGAGCAAATCTGCAACACAGTTAGCAGGTAACAGATCAAAAAGCACAGCAGTGGTGGCTGACCGGTGCCCAGTCCAGATGTCCTGAACTAGATCTGGTGCTGATGGAGCCAGGAGCCTGGGAACATCTGGGTGCCCACTGGTTAACCACCCCCTGATGCAACATTTTCCAGCTCTCACTGCTGTGACAATCTGCTTGAAAGATGTGGCAATGCTCTCTGAACCCTCGGAAGCAGGGGTGATGGCAGGACAAGGGTTTAATGTGGCTAGCAAGCAAAGGCTCAGTGCACTTCCCCTTTTTTCCTTCCCCTTTTTTTGTAGTCACCAAACCACAGAATAAAATCAGCTGTAGCCATTCTAAAAATGCAGAATACTTTAGGCAAAGTCAGAAATGGGAGCTCTCCTGCATAATGTATGCTGCTGGCAGAACCCAGCTTTTCATGGCAGAGAGTTTAGGTTGCCTGGGTGCATAATCTTTTGTTCAGCATGCAGGGCACAGAGCCCAGGCTGCATTCATATCTTAACTACTATGGAAGTTGAAAATGGGAGTCTAGGATCAGCTTTGCCCATTTAGAGGTATTAGCCTGCCTTTTTGTGTTGTACTTCTGACAGGAAGGCAGCCCAGCCTATGCGTCCTCTACATGCTTCCCATGATATCCGCTCTTTGCTTTGGTTTTGTTCAAGAGTTGAACAGAGCAGAGCGATCTTGGGAGCTGGTGGAAGTAGCTATGAAGATGCTGTGCAGCCACATATCAGGGAATCCTAGTTTAAAAGCTTCCTGTGCCAGGCAGGGAAAAGGACTAGACAGCCTCTAATATGGAGGCTTCTTACCCTGAAATTGTTTGGTTTTAATTGTGGGAAGGCTTTTTTTGCCTGCTGTCTGCCAGTATTGATCTGTGAAGACTTATTGCTCCCATGCACCCCAGATGTTGCAGGCTGCACAGGCTGACCTAACAACGTGGCAATGAGCAGGTTCGATAGCCTCTTGCCAGCACGGTTTCAGAGCCGTTGCTTGCCTCTTCAGAGACCAGGGACCAAACACTGGTGGCTGGTGCACACTGGGACTGATAGGGAGGAAGACAGGAAGACCAACACCAGGTGGCACCAGAGCCAATTGATGGGCAGAGCCAACTCACTCTAATTTTGCCTGCATCCTCCTCCCTTGTAAGTTCTTCAAGGCTGCAGCACTGAGGCAGGGAAGGAGGGAGCTGGCAGCCAGAGTCACTCTACCAGACCAGTTGTAAGTAAGAAGGCAGGCAAATTGGGGCTAGCTCAGGACAGGCTGAAGTTGATGGGGCAGGGCCCCATTTGCCCTCCACTGGGACCAAACCAGCACTGAAGTGCTTCTTGTTGTTGTTTTGCATTACACCCTTCCTCCCCTGCTGAGGCTGAACAGGAGAATCCCTGCTAAAATAAAAAATAAAAAATGGTGCTAGGTAAAGGTAAAGGGACTCCTTACCATTAGGTCCAGTCGTGACCAACTCTGGGGTTGCGGCGCTCATCTCACTTTATTGGCCGAGGGAGCCGGCGTACAGCTTCCGGGTCATGTGGCCAGCAGGACTAAGCCGCTTCTGGCAAACCAGAGCAGCACACGGAAAGGCCGTTTACCTTCCCGCTGGAGCGGTACCTATTTATCTACTTGCATTTTGACGTGCTTTCGAACTGCTAGGTTGGCAGGAGCAGGGACTGAGCAACAGGAGCTCACCCCGTTGTGGGGATTAGAACCGCTGACCTTCTGATCAGCAAGTCCTAGGCTCTGTGGTTTAACCCACAGTGCCACCCAAAAAATGGTGCTGCATGGTGTCAAAAAGGGATTTCCTCCCAATGCAAATACCAGCTTCCAGGAGGGATTTTCATCTGGGCTTCTGCAGGGGCAGAAACGGTTGCCCCTTCCCCACAATCACACCTCACTGTTGATATTATATGCCTTGGGTGAGGGCAGGGAAACAGTGCAGGACGTACCTAACACATCACAATCTGGCTTGGAAAATTGGCTATTGGAAGGACCACTCATACAAATGAGGAGAAGTAAAGCAATGGAGCCTTCTCCATCCTGTGGCCCTCTAGATGTCAACTCCCATCAACACCACAGCCAAGGGAAGATGGGAGTTGTAGTCAAGCAACATGTGGAGAGCCACAGTAGGGGAAGGCTGCCAGAACGAACTGTGAAGGGAAGTGGAATCAGATCATCGCCAGGAGAGAGCAAAAACAATAATAATACCATCAGTAACGTCCCCTACTTGCACTTCTCAGCATACATATACCTGCATCCGTACCTTAGAGTCCGATCTTGGGTGTAATTGGACTGCTGTTGCCTTTCACCAATTTCAGCTGACATTGGAGTAGAGGCAGTGATAGGGTGCGCTTGAGAGAACACCATTGGGTTGTTGTACAGCGGCATCGCAATGCTCATCTGCATTGGCAAGCAGGCCTGCTGGACCGGCTTTCCTCTCATGGCCTGCTTTTGCTGCTGCTGCTGCTGCTGCTGCTGCTGCTGTTGTTGTTGTTGTTGTTGTTGCTGCTGCTGCTGCTGCTGCTGTACCTGATACATAAATGCACACACCCCTTTGTCAGAATGAGCACATTGTTTGTTTGGCATGTTCACATCCTTCTCTTCCGCTACACAGAGGGTTCAGAGTAGCTTGCAACCATGCAAATTGGTATACAAATAGGAAAACCATTCTCCTGAGTGTTGTGCCTGATGCAGCCAAAATACCATCTCCAATGCAGGGGCGCACCCAGGCTCCCTTGCACCCTTGGCAAGGAATAGTATTGACTGTCCATCCCCACCCCCCAATCCCTTGGATCCCTGGCAAGGAGCTGTATTGGTATGCCTCCCACGCCAATCATGGATCAGAAACTCAAAAAGTTTCACACACTGCCAGTGACTTCCTCCATGGCCCAGAGTAGTAGAGGAAAGACCCAGGGAGGGTGTGGGTGGATGAGCAGGCTCCCAGCCACTCTGAGCCACACACCAGGCCTGTGCCATTGGCAGGGGCTAGCCTGGCCAACTCCCAGCACAAGGTATTGACAGATTTGGGGGAATACCAAAGTTTATAAAAGTACAAAGAGCAAAAGAGCAAAAACCAACAGCCCAGTGAGGACTGTGCATGCAAGGTGTACACAGAATGCTGATTGACAGTTGGGGGCATGGAACAGGGAAATGGAATTATTATTATTATTATTATTATTATTATTATTATTATTATTTTATTTGTACCCAAGGAAGGCATGTTTTCCTGCATGGAACACTGAACAGCTGCACTTTCACACTGCAACATTACCTGTGCCTAGAACCCCCTGGAATCTTACAGAGCTCAGAAATTGGGGTGGCATGCAACAATATAATAATCATTACAAAAACCAACTTGCAGAAGTAAGTCTCAATGGGGCTTACTTCCACATATGTGGATATAGAATAGCGGCCTTAAGGCTGCATCAAGTCTGGATCCAACTACACAATCCTAACCACGCCTACTCAAAAAATAGATTCAGGTAGGTAGCCGTGTTGGTCTGATGTAGTCGAAATAAAAAAATTTGTCCAGTAGCACCTTATAGACAACTAAGTTTGTTCTGGTATAAGAAGTGTGCATGAACACAAAAACTTATACCAGAACAGTTGGTCTATAAGGTGCTACTGGACAATTATTATTTTTTACTCAAAAAATAATTCCTATCAAACTCAATGGGGCTTAAGAAGGGTTTGGATTGCACCCTAAATTGGCTCATTGACTTAATTGTGAACTAAGTTCAACTATCAGCTTCTAAACCCTGTAATCAGCTAGAATCAAAAGCACCATCAAATACAGCAATCAATATAATATCCAGAACTGCCTAATTACAAAGGCTGCTAGAATAAAAACACTTTAAACTTTTTATCTAAGAGACAGGAACAAGGATCGCCACAATGGGGGTGGATTCCAGAGCTGCAGTATCGCCCCTGAGAAGACCCTGCAAGTCTTGTGAAGACCCTGCAAAGTCAGGGTAGTAGGTGTATAAGGGAGCAGGCAGTAATCAGGGACTCAGCTATATTAGTAAAAAAAATCAGTGTTTTGAATGTGTTATGAACATGCAAAACCAGATGGTGTTGGAGAGCAAGACAGATAAATAAAATTCTAAGCAGTTTCCCATAGCGTTTTTTTCTGTTATTATAACTATTTAATTTCTGACTTATTCATAGCGTTCCCCACCCCTGTGTGTAGATCCACCCCAGGTTATATAGCTTTAAAATGGTGATGCATTTAGCACGACGCTGAACAAAAGCCACCACCTGGGATGATGTGACACAAGGGTCCCTGAGGAATTGCTGAGGCGATGCCAGGTGTGTGCCGCAGTACTGCTTTGATCCCATAAGGCCTTGCTGCTGGGATTTCTTTGATGCGGCTGGTCTGCTCGCAACTGCTGCTGCTTGCTGCTGGGAAGGCCTCCTCGGGTTCTGGTGTTGCACCCCACTGAAGACCATGGGCATAGGCTGTTGCATCAGCATCTGTCGGAAAAGTGGGAGTGGGGAGAGACATTGGGGGTTGTCACTAGCAATGCACACATGGGAACGCCTACAAAGATGATGGCTTGAAATTTGGCGTGCACAAAATAAAGAGGGCCCACAGAAGTTGATAAAGTAATCTCTGTAGATGGTGGCCAACCAGACATCATTTTTATTGTGCACTTGCGATGATTCATGCTCCTGATGCTACTGCGGCAGTCACATTCAATTCTGCTTTCAATACTGTTGTTTCGGGGCTGTCACACTGTTTCATTTCCAAGCAGTGCACATCCCGTAACTTCCAGCTGGATTCCTGTAACATTCTATGCAACAAATGTTTTGGTTTAGTTTTGTCCAACTCTTGCCCCTCTGGCAGAATAAACCCACCCCTACTGCACTATTTTTGTGCCTATGTTGCAGAAAACACCTTAGGGGCTGTTAAGCTTGTAGCAAGCACAGTGCTGTGAAAAGAATTCGCCAAGTTGCAGCAACATCCAGAACAGCCATTAGATGTCACCCAAGCATCAAACATATCCTCATGTTAACCTATCAGTGATTAAAACTGAGAGTTGGCACGCCAGGGGAAAAAATGGTTATATTTTAACACAAATATGCATTTTTAAACTTCTTTTAAAAACACATCCAGAACTGTTGCTTTTAAGGAAATTCCCTTTTCTCTACTTGTCAAGCAATAACCACTTTTCCTCGACGCTCATGTGGCGTTGGGCATCTATATAAGCAGGATGCTGCTTGTATCAGCAGAGGTTGGTGGAAAAAAGGTCTCTGGTAGTTTCAGTCTAACAGACAGCGAGTCTTGCTCATGCTGAAATGAAAGGGCTAAAGCAAACTGTAGCTCCTACATGACATATGATGAATAAGGAAGGCTTATGCCACATTAAATTCATCAGTCTTTAAGGTGTCATGGGACTCTATTCTTATAACCCCTAATTTCCAAATGGTTGCAGGTCGTTGTTTTCCCTACACCAACACACTCTGAATAGAAAATGTAAGGCTTTTTGGGAAGAAATAACTTGAGCAATCAGAGGTTATTTTGCACATAATTAGCAACACTGCAAGGTCAGGTGAATGAATTGCTGTGTAGCCTTATGCAACAAACGTATGCACAGTGACTCCTGCTTAGGCAAAGAAGGATCCGGCATACCTGATTGCAGAGCGTTGCCAGTATATTTATTTACTTGTTTGAAATACTTGTATACAGTGCTGCTTTTCCATTAAAATTCTTTAAAACTTTTTTTATGATATTACAGTCTGGTTTGATTGTTTTTATATTGTAAACTTTTATATCACTGTGATATATTGTTGTGACGCAGAAGTACATAAATATTTTAATAAAGAAATAAAAGGCAGATTTCTATATTCCAACATGGAAAAGGCCCTCTCTCTTGGCTGTGTGACCCAAGCAATTTATAAAAGAGGGGTGCAACTCTATGTGATTTAAGCATGTTTATTCAGTACACTCAGGTTTGTAATGTGGGCCATTCAGCAGTTACACCTATAGCAAGTAATAATCACCTGCAGTCAGGGAAGCTTTATAAAAGTTGATATCCCCACCACTTTTTTTTTTTTACAATAAATGACTGGCATGAACACATGTGGACAGATGGACTCGCAAAATATCTGTGGACCACATTCCCCCCCCCCCCCCGTGCCTGAGGTTCCCTATATAGGAAATACCTGCAAATTGGAGTCCTGCACCAGCTGAAGCTGCTCTTTGATCACATGCAGTTCCTCTTGTTGCGTCTTGATGTCAGCCTGCAATATGCGCGTTCTCTCCTCAAGCTGTTCCTTCAAATGATGCATCATCCCTACCTGAGTTGGGAAGTGATACACTGGCTGGAAGCATAGAGGAGAAAGGAGCATTACCCAATCTGCAACTTTTACATGCAGTTATTGTTTCTGCCTTCAGTTCTCTGGGCTATATGGATCGATGTAGTGTAAAGGGAGCTTCCTATGTTCCTAAAAATCTGCAATGCAACAGGTAACTACAGCATCGCTGACCCAGGCAGCCTCAGCCTAAATAACGCCAGTGAAGAGGAAACCACCAGTCTGTTCCATCATCAAGCAGCTCTTACACCTAACGACATTCAGCCGAAATCTGCTTCTCCTGCAATTTTCAACCCACTGGGTTCTGGTCCTGCTTTCTGCAGTAATGAAGTCTGCTTCATCGTTTGTGTGTCCACAGCTCTTCAGATATTAAGACGACCACTATCCTGTCTCCCTTTAACCTCCTCTTCTCCATGCTAAAAACGTAACTTATTGTTCCAGACATTCCTCAAAGGACCTGTGGTCTCCTCTATAAGACACTGCAGATCTGTCACCTGCTGAGCTTTAGCAACTTTGGAGTGTCAGGTGATCCCAGACCACTCATTGGGCTCATTGTGATTGTTTTTAAAACTTTGCTTTAAGGATTTGTTTTCCAGTTCTGTTGAACAACAAACCAGTAACCAACATTTTACTGGGCTATAAATAATACCAAAGACAAAAAAAAACCACAAAATGGTCCCCGAACTAATCGTTGCAACATTCAAAATCAATTGCAAAAACATGTCAAGGTCAGAATCTTCTGTCTGCAGCAGGCAGGATTAAGCAATCTCTATCACACCATGATCACTGTAGCCCTCCAGTCGCCTATGGGGCTCACCTGGTATTGCTGGGTTGTTGGTGTTTTGTTTCTTTTTAAGTACACTTTTATTGCATTTTTGTTTTATTTTAAGCAATGCAAACCTAACAACAGCAGAGAGCTAAGATATGAAGAGAGCAAATTACAGATCAGAAGGAAAATGGGACTGCTGTGAGGAGATGAATGGAGATACATGCAAATTGATTGGTGTTTAAGGAATATATGTCAACCTATGCAGCCGTATGTCGGGGGGGGGAATGCTTGGGAACTGTTTCAGATAGTAAGCTGTACATTCATATGTAGAAAAGACAATATAATCTCTTGCAGATCATCTATTTATTGAGCATTCGTCTTCATTTACTTGCACAAGCCTCATGCAGAGGTCGAGCATGCATTCGGATTTGCTTGTGGGGAAGTTAAATTACAACAAGCATTCATCCCGAATCACTTCTATGGTGTAACATGCCTTCCTGTCAATCATTCATCCAAGCTATGCTTATATTATATTATATTATTATATTATATATTATTATATTATTATATTATTATATTTCTTTTTATATACAGTGGTACCTCGGGTTACATACGCTTCAGGTTACATACACTTCAGGTTACATACGCTTCAGGTTACAGACTCTGCTAACCCAGGAATAGTACCTCAGGTTAAGAACTTTGCTTCAGGATGAGAACAGAAATCGTGCTCTGGCGGCGCAGCAGCAGCAGGGGGCCCCATTAGCTAAAGTGGTGCTTCAGTTTAAGAACAGTTTCAGGTTAAGAACAGACCTCCAGAACGAATTAAGTTCTTAACCCGAGGTACCACTGTATATAAAAAAGTGGATATGTTACACTAGGCAAGCCGACTCCCTTTAATCCACAGTTGGGCAAACCTGAAGTTTTGGTATGCACCTGAATCCCTCTTACAAAATACTGACACTCTGAAGGGAACATGACACTATGTGTGTGGCAGGTGAAGTCCTAGTTCATCTAAAAGGAGATGCTGACTGGAAGCACCTACAAAGAACTCCCAAAGACCCAGATTATTTTTGCACGCATTGGTTGGAGAAAATGTGAACTGCAAAGGATAGCTGCATTTCAGTTAGCACATTGTTCTGCAAAGTGTGAATTAGGTAGGGCTTCCATTAAATTGCGAACCAAATTGCGGAGTTTCTCCCCCATCCCAACATACCATAACCGCTTGCTGGGCCGGGACACTTGTCTGTACCATATGGTGCTGTACGAGATGTTCAGTGGGCGTCTGAGGAGTTATAATACCCTGCAGGAGGGGAGGAAATAGGGGACCATAATGCACCCAGTGCAAGGATGAATCTGATTATCTAGCCACAACATTTGCCACAGTATTTCCTTGTTAATCAAAGCTCTGGTTCTTACTAAGGCAATAAAGATGCGCATGACTGGACAGTCCTCCATGCAAAGGTTGAGTCAGCATGTCAGGAAGAAGTTTCAATCCTAGGCTTCTATACACAGGGAAATTGTTTTATGGAACAGCATTCAATTATGGAAGCAGAAACCTGCAGCCGACCATTGTTCAGTCCACAGCTTCACAGCTTCACCATGTTAGTTGAGAACTAAGCAAAAGATTCCCTTCTTACTTGGCATCTGATAAGCAAAATAGATGCCCAGCAACTGCCCTGACCCATCTCCTTCCTAACCTGTTAAAAGTGTTGACTAAACTTCTGCACCCAGCCCTGGCCAGTATTCATTACAGAACTTGTGGTGGCTGCAGCTTAGTGGTATAACATCTGTCCCAAGCTTGATCTCCAGCATCTTGCAGTACAGCTTGAAGAAACCCCAAGACAACTACTGCCAGCCAGAGATAGATTGACCAATTCATGCTAATTTTTTTAATCTTTATTTACTCACTCACTCACTCAGCATAAGGCAATCCTCAATGCTCCTATGAATCCCCCCCCTTCAGTCCCTTTATATAGCCCTTAAAACTCCCAAAACCTACCTGTGTGAGAGACTTCTCAGGTCAGCTGACCACTAAAAGGTAAAGGTACCCCTGCCCGTACGGGCCAGTCTTGACAGACTCTAGGGTTGTGCGCCCATCTCACTCAAGAGGCCAGGGGCCAGCGCTGTCCGGAGACACTTCCGAGTCATGTGGCCAGCGTGACAAAGCTGCATCTGGCAAGCCAGAGCCGCACACGGAAACGCCGTTTACCTTCCCGCCAGTAAGCGGTCCCTATTTATCTACTTGCACCCGGGGTGCTTTCAAACTGCTAGGTTGGCAGGCGCTGGGACCGAGCAACGGGAGCGCACCCCACCACGGGGATTCAAACCGCCGACCTTTCGATCGGCAAGCCCTAGGCGCTGAGGCTTTTACCCACAGCGCCACCCGCGTCCCAACCACTAGGCCAGGTCAAAAAGAGTACTGTAGCCAATACTTGACAGTTATTATTATTTCTTACCAGCCTCTCTCTCTCTCTCTCCTCGTGTGCTTTTCAACAGCAGCTTATTCTACAGGCAATAATGCCTGCTTTAACTTTGTCAGAAATGCTGGTGCTGATTTCTGAATATCAAGCTGCTTGTTAAAGGCACATATTCAGACTAGAGTAATAGAATAACAGAAGAGATGGATGGGACTGTGAGGGTCATTTAGTCCAACCCCCTGCAATACAGGAATATTTTGCCCAGAGTGGGGTTCAAACCTACAACCCTAAGAGTCTTGTGTACTACTGATTGAGCAATCCCAACTCCTGGGATATAGGTCATTTCCCCCTCACTCTCTGGATAACCTGTAGGTAACCTGCCCACTAACTACCTGAATGCCAGGATAGGTACTGTAGCCGACTGCTCAGATACACTGTACCAATTCAGATTAGAAGTTTTGAAAACCTTGATGCTTTCCTCCTCGTGTTCTAAAGATCCGCACTCTTGTTCTTTGGGTGAATCCCCTCCCTGGCTTCCTTTCTCGGGAGCAATGCTGCTGCTGCTTCCTTACCTGTGTGCTGCTACTTGAGGCAAGTCTTAGAGGTGCTTTGTCTGACTGGCCCATCGGTAACGACTGCCTAGTAGGGGTGCTGGCATCCGTGTGCCGCACAGATGACGTGGCTGGAAAAAAGAAGCATCTTTCAAGGATGCATGGAAGGCAGCATCCGAAAACCCCTTCCCGAGGAACTAAGGAATTAGCCTCTCCGTCCAGTGTAGGTGGGAAACATGGGAGAGAGCTGTTGCCAGTGTCTCTCCTTCCAACCTAGCAGGGGGAGAGCGGATGTGCAAATGAGCCCAAGGCGCAAAGCTATCATGCTGCCAAGGGATACTCTGAAGTGGTTGGGAGAAACAACTGACCCATCTGCTCCAGACCCAATTGCCAGCCTCCATCCTGTTATAGAGGATGGAGAGTGGCAAAGGAAAACAGAATCAGGGAAGGATGGGCTGACTCCAGTGCTGCTCTTGAACACTGGCCAGTTGCATCAGAACCACAACCACCCCTTGGTATCACAGCTGTCCCACGTGATACCTACATGCAGAGTCAGAGAGCGCCGTGTGAGAAGATCGGCGAGAGCTATGAGACGACACCGACACCCTTTCCCGGCTGGCTTCTTGGTTGGTTACACATTGCTGGATATCAATGTAGCTGCCGTGACTCTGGAAAGAGGCAAGCCCAGGAGGAAAAAAAGCATCGTATCATTAGCAGTGGAGATCAGCACATGCTTAACAAACAACAACAGCAAAAGCAGCAAAGCACTGCTCTTCCAAGACGGAGGTAGATAGCCCTCTTTGGAGCAAATGATTTTTCAATTCCTCTTTCCACCTTCTCCCAAGTGTGTCTCTGGGATACAGCTCCCATCATTCCCAACCTCTGCCATACTGGGTGGTGGTGATGGGAGTTGGGAATCTAACAACATCTGGAGGGCCACAGGTTCCTCACTCCTGTCTTAGGTTTATCTAAGTGCTATTTTTCTAGGAAATTAAAGAGGTGCCGGAACTATGAAGGCCTTCCTTGTTCTCTTATAATGGCAATGGTGTGCACCTGAGAGCTGCCGGAACTGAGCTGCAGTGAGTTCCAGCTTGGGGTGGGGGAGTGCCCTGGGTTTATGTTTTACTTGACACATAGGCATCTCTCGGAAATATAACCCCCATGGTAAAGCGACAAAGCTCTCTGTGAATCCATGGCAATGCAGTATATCTGCAAGAATAGAAACCTGCTACATGCAGGTGAACTGGTTCATATCACTGCTTTGGGAAATAGGTGGAAAGGCTGTCTGTTGCCAAGCACTAGGTGCTTTTTCCATGCTACAACATTGTGGCTTTTCTGTCCTTCTGCTCCCCTATCGCTTTTACCCATCACTGCCGTATGACGACAGAGTCGTGCATAAAAATAGAAACACTCTTTTATAATTAGCTCCCTTCTGCCCACTTTCTATCAACATGTCACAGGCTTTCAACAGTATATGGAGAATTAATGAATAAATGGCCAAATTAGGGAGGCTGACTAGAAAAGTAGGGTTGCTGAGGACTCATATTACGGAGAATGGAATGAGTACGGAAGGTGAAAAAGGAATCGGTCAGTTTACTGGCAATATCCTTCGTGAGCTTCATTAGCCCCTTAATTGGTAGCTCCCATCAGACGTAGCAGCAAAATGGCCTCGCTGCATTTAGGCCAATTCTAGTTAGCCCTCCATTTAAGTTAATGTATAGGATTCGAACATCATGTTGCCCGTACAATCACATTCAACAACCTCCCACGTAGCAAACACAATATTGATTCCACTACCTTGGGGAAATGCAATTACCTCGCAAGTACAAAACATTTAAGTCTGCTCTCCACAACAAAAGTACAACTTTGAGGGGTTCTGTAGACAACACAGGGGTGGGTGGTGTCTGTGTTTAACCACTGAACAAAACAGAATAAAAGATTAATGATCCTGATCACACAGAGACCTGTGATGGTGCCAGCCGGCAGTGTGAATTCTGTGGGTCGGCTGTATGTTAGTGTGACGCAGCGCAGGAACTGCCATGACTGTGAAGGTCCCCCTACCCTAATGTATGCCTCTGTGATGATATGGCAAAGGGGCAGCCACAGAACCAATTCGAACAGGCAAGCACATCACCTGACAACTTTTTAGTTGGATGCGTGGATCCATTTCGCTGGATTTTATTTCTGGTGCTGCTTCGGCATCTCATTATGAAAACCCTGGCGAGGTTTATTTTTAAAATGTTAACTGAGTTGACCCTATTAACTGGGCAGGCTATGACGATGCCCAATTGATTTCTTTTCTTTTTTTAAAAAATGGCAATGGAAACTGTTGTCATGACCACAGCTCTGCCCACCCTCTGGACAGCATTCTGCCTAGCCTTTAAATACACAGCAGCAATCCAGAGAGAAAACAGATCAATAAATCATTCCTTCGCTTCCAATCTTTGTCTGGCTAGAACAGGTGATTCAGCATAAAAGTCCTACAGATGTAGCTTCTGGAAATGCTGCCAACTGGCCTCCAGTCGTCTCATTCCACGTATGGGTAGCATGGGATTGTACTCAGAGGCAGAAAACAGATCCTGTTTGTGGGTTTCCTCCAGGCATGTGGCTGGCCACCGAGAGAACAGGATGCTAGACTGGGTGAGGCATGGATCTGACCCAGAGGGGCTTTTCCTGTGCCCTTAAAACATTCCCGGCACAAAGGTCCCCGTCCCACCTTCAACAAATCTTTCTTTTCAACAGTAGGAGTAGGAAAAACAGCAACATTCACGTGGGTGAAGGAGGGGAGAAAGTTTCCTTCTTCTTCTGTTTTGTTTTTTTTTAAATAGTATTAAACAGACTTCCGGGAGATGATGGCGCCTGGTCAAGTCTCCACTGAGTCTCTGCTGTGTGAGTAGGAGCTCTAATTATCAAATTACTCTGATAAAAAGGCTCAACCTATGAAAGTAACTGCCACCTTTTATCAGTAACAGACCCCAGGAGCTGTCAGGTAGACTTTAAAATCTCCCCTCCCTTTTGAAGCTACTTAAATCAACTTTGAACTCCCCCCTTGCAAAGCCCTTAAAACTGTGGGCTGGATAAAGTAGCCCTATTGATTTCCGATTCAGAGTATGGTACTTACAAGACAATGTTGCAAAGAACTGGCGATTTCACCCACACAACCTTTAACAACTCCCCCAATGAGGAAACAGGCCAAAATTTCAACCTACTTTCAACCCAAGGCTGATGAAGCAAATAATCCAGGAAACCTCCATTCTCATGAGTGGTCTGTTGACCACACCTGGATTGGAAGGGAGGAAAAAACTAACGACGGAAGTGAGGGAGTGGACCTAAAGACTAATTGCATCCTAACAAAACCTGGAAGAGCTGCTGCCAAGATGGGAAGCCTGTCACCCTCCAGAAGTTGCTAGTCTACAACTCCCAGCATCCTTGACTGGGTGGGAGCGATGGAGTCCAAGAACACCTGGAGGAACTAATGATGTTGATGCTGATGATGGTTCTCATGTCCCCAAAATGCCATCTTGCCACCAGGAGCAAAAACACATTTCTAACAGCTCTTACTTGATCATCCCAGCACACAATACCTTCAAAGACGAAGATGCTAGTTCAATGGATGACTCTTCAAGGCCAAGATCTCTTCTTCTTTCAGCTCGAACCTCAGCATAACTATATATGTGTGTGTGTGATATATATGTATATATCGCATAGGAAAGGAAAAGAATAGAGAAGTTGGGTTAGGGTTTCCACAATTGGGGCACCATCTCAGAGACAAACCTCTTGCATGATGCCAACCATATCTTGGAATGCAATGGCACACTCAAGATCTGGTCATTAAGGCTGAATGGATCCACACAGGAGGAGTGGTTGTCATGAACCTGTGGCACTCCAGATGTTGCTGGCTACAATTCTCATTTTCCCTGACCACTGGGGATGCAAGGAACTATGATGGGAACTGTAGTCCATAATATCTAGGGGGCAGCAGGTTTGGAAATGATGTTCTAGAGTGCACACTCAGTTCGTCATATAGGATTCTCACCAAAACTCACCCATCACCCTCAGTGACTATACATTTCAGCTGAAGATCAGACAAAGAGGTAGGCAAAGTTGCCTTTTGCAGAAGCTCGTATGCCATTAATGATTCCACCCAGTTTCACCACTAACACAGTACTTTCCTATGGCGAACGCTGACTTTGGATCAGAGCAATGGGACTATGTGACAGCTGTCTCATAAGAAGTCAGATCGATGGTCCATCAAGCCCAGCAGTTTGACTGGCAGCGGCTCTCTTAGGTAATCTAAAATCTTTAACCGGAGTGACTTACAGGGCTTTAAGAAACCCCCCTTGTTTATATATCCCACGCATTCACTGTAAGAACATTGCTCAGGGTGACTTAAAACAATCTGCAATTATAAAACCAATGCTATAAAAGCAAATGTAAGAGAAAAGGGAGATCAGGCAAAATCTACCCAAAACTCATCAAATGCCTGCTGTAACAACATCATAGTTTGGTAGCAGAAGGGAAGTGGGAGATGGGTTAGGTGGGTTCCCTGTTAGGTGTTCCTGAACATAGGCTCAAACACAATTTGAAAACTACAGTTGAAGAGCTGGGCTGCTAATTATTGCCCCAATTTGCACATAACGCTAAACCATGGTTTACCATAGCCAGTTTGTCCTGTGGCAAGCACTGGCCTTACACAGTTTCCCATTCTGGTGAAGTCACGAGGAAGATATCAGAAGCTTCCACTTCCATTATAGATTGTGTCTAAATCCTAAACTATAGTGAATCTTAACAATGGTTACAGGGCGGGAGGGAGCCTGCTTTGTAAACTATGGTTGAAGCCAGTTTGTTTCCACTTATCACAGCTAAGCCTAACCACAGTCTGCATGGCTTCAGGCATCAGAATAAATTGTGACTAGCCTAAACTGGAAGCAAAAGCATCAGGTCTCCTCCTCACTCATGAATGAGGAGGAGAGTATATGAGCTGCTGCCGTTCATTGTCATAATGTTTATTACATTTATAACTCCTTATAACTCTTCAAGCAGCACAACACTAAATCACATTCTACCTTTGCATTTGAATACAGCCATCATTAATATATAATACGATGACAGACAGGGAGAAATGATTTTATTCTAAAGAACAATTTGCTTTAAAAGTCGCTAATTATGCTGCTGCCTGTTACCAGTTTTCCTCATTTACCCATTAAATTGCTTGGGAGAGGGGACCCTCTAGAACAGAGTAGAACTGGCAGCTGATACTGTTTCTAGGCTTCTCTCTCGGCTGCCAAAAATAAAAGAGTAATAAAAGTACAGTGACATTCTCCCCCACTTCCCAACCCTAATCATTTTATATAACAGAGCGCCTTATCGAGCCAATACACATAGCCAAATATTTGAACAGACATAGCTGGAGACGCAGATAAATGGCAGCAGAAATTATGTGCCGTTTCTTACCTAACAACCGTGTGGGTGCACACGATAAACTCAGGCTTGGAGTTCCACTGATGATAAGTGACGTAGTACTGTGTTTGTAACCATATCCATTGCTGGCCTTTGGTTAAGAACCTGTAGTAGCAGGACTTGCCTTTTCCAAACTGCATCACTGCATATGAAAACAACCACTTAGTTAACATCACCAACGTATTAGGCATTTTGTAATCTTTGATCTAGAGAAACATTAATGCTCTTCCGGGCATGTGCATAAAAAGCTGTGCATAATCCCTGTGTATGTCAAAATAACACCCATTGTAAAAGCCAAAATTCATATAGAGTGAATAAAAGGCCTGTCTAAAAGGGTTTGAGCATGTCAGGTGGGATTCTGACTCCTCCGTACCTTCAAATATCTCCTGGCTCCACTTCTATTCCTGCCCTGCCATATCTGGGGCCACTTTTGCACTCTGCTCTGACTTTTAAGCTTGTTTTTCAGCCGGGGGCGGGGGCGGGCTGTTCTGTCAGAAATTCACTGCCTCCTTTTCAAACCATCTAAGTACACCTCTGTCTATTTTCAGAGCTGGAAAATGGAAAGAGGCAGAAATTTGATCTGAAAAGCAAAAGCATAGCTGCTAATTCAAAATGTTCACAGCTTTTGCACTTCGAAAATTGTAAACAGGCCTGCCCCCCTCACCTCCCACACCAGCTAAAAGACAGGAGCACAGTTGCTAGACTGCACACTGGCAAGTTGCTCTGTCCTTCCATAAGGGGCTTGTACATTTTGTGACCCACCAAACTCAAATAATTCCAAGGTTTCAAGAAAAATCAAGTCTGGTGTATGCTTGTTTGTTTGTTTGAAAAAACAAGGGTAGTAGGACTTCTCAAGAACCTGAAAAACAAATAGCTGTTTGGTGCTTCTTCCCTGAGCACTGCAACATTTTATTGTCCCTGTGTTGTACACTCTTTTTCCCCTTTTACTGCCGGGCAGGGTTGGGGATTCCAAGTCCCATCACCTGTGATCATTGGCAACGCTGATGGGAGTTGGAGTCCAACACACATGGAAAGCCATAGGTTCCACTTCTTTGAAACGATGGGGGCCCAACTCACTCCAGCAGTCCTAATTAACTAGCACAGTGGTACCTCGGGTTAAGAACCTAATTCGTTCTAGAGGTCTGTTCTTAACCTGAAACTGTTCTTAACCTGAGGTACCACTTCAGCTAATGGGGCCTCCCACTGCTGCCGTGCAATTTCTGTTCTCATCCTGAAGCAAAGTTCTTAACCCGAGGTACTATTTCTGGGTTAGCAGAGTCTGTAACCTGAAGCATCTGTACCCTGAAGCATCTGTAACCCGAGGCACCACTGTAATTCTATAGCTTCAGCACGAATCTTTGTGTTGCAACCAGGCAACTATACATAGAGTTGATCAGGAAGAATCATGTGTTAGCACTGTAGGGATTTGCACTTGAGGAAACAATTCCCCAATACACTGGCAAAGCGAAGAACCCTGAAAGAAGCAGCTGAAATCTGAAGCTCCTAAATGCTGCAATTACCCCACATGCTGATCAAAACAAACAAACATATCAAAAAGCTTCCTGACAACGACAAGTAACAAAATGCTAGATGTTCATGTATTTCTATCTCCTCCAGCTTCAACCCCAAAGTGAGAGCTGCCCCTTTTTCCTACAGGCTCTCCTCTTATATGTTAATAGCAGCTTGGCATAGACAAAAGTCTGGCATCCTGGGGTCTGGGTGGCATCTAGTTCCACCTGTTAAATTTACGTGCATTGGGCTGCTTTTAGAGGCATGGTAGCAGCACTAATGGGGGGGGGATCAGCCACTGCACCCCAAAGTATTAGCAAGCAGCCCTGAACCTCTGCAGTTACAGAGAGACAGCCAGGGTCTGCGAAGGCCTGAGGAGACCTAAAAGAGAAGCGAACAACACAACTTGGCAGGGAGTTAAGTACGCCTCTTAATCTGGTTAACGAGAACATCCAGCACACTCTGTAACAGGTCATGCAATCCAGACACTGCCAGGAGTTAGGGTGAGCACTGCGGCAGAGATCAGTTTAATTTTTCTCCCTTCAGTCCCTGCAGCAAAAATACATCTATTGGTCTGCTGGAGATTTCATGTGGAAGCCAAATGCTGCCATGGCTTGGTGGGGCTTTTTGGGTCCATCGTTACAAGATCCAAGAGAAATCATCCTATGTATGAAGAGTGTGTATATATATATATATATATATATATATATATATATATATACACACACACATACATGCTTTCGTAGATTTTCACGGGTACAGGAATGCAGGTTTTGGTGTCTTCGGGTGTCTTCCCGTGTAAGAGTCGGGGTGTCTGTGCGACGTTTCGACGAGGTCTCACTCGTCATCTTCAGGCTGGTGCTTTCGGCTTCTTGTTACTGTAGAATTGCAAGGCCTGGTCTGAAGCCTGGGACTCTCTCCTTCATTTCTGCCACTTGGCTCTTGAGGCAGAAGCTCAAGAGCCAAGTGGCAGAAATGAAGGAGAGAGTCCCAGGCTTCAGACCAGGCCTTGCAATTCTACAGTAACAAGAAGCCGAAAGCACCAGCCTGAAGATGACGAGTGAGACCTCGTCGAAACGTCGCACAGACACCCCGACTCTTACACGGGAAGACACCCGAAGACACCAAAACCCACACACATACATATATATATATGAGCCTGTGCCTTGCAAACCACTGAGCAAAGTAAGGTATTATTAATAAAGGCTATGTCTCTTCAATTTAGTCCTCTGAAACAGCTTCAAAAGCACAGGTGGTAGAGAGGTAACATAAGAAGCCTGAGTCCCAAACTAGATTTGACGTTAAATACATCTTTGCTTTTAGCATGCACGCTTTAAAAAATGCAAATATTAATTTGTTTGTATGTTTTCATTTTCTTTCTTCTTCTTTTTTTTGCATGATTTCTTTCTTGCTTCTCACAATTTCGTACACACCCCTCACCGTAAGGTCCCAGGGCAGGTTACAACAGAATAGGCAATTTTAAAACAAATATACCCATTACAATTATAATAGCAGCTCCAGCTGGGGGTTTAGGCTGATAATGATATGGATTTCCATCCCTCCTTTGAAACTGCTATTTCTGTTTGAGTCAGTGAGAGGATTTCTCCCAATTCCAGAAAAACCCAATGGCGGCAAGGGAGGGATATTTCCTCCCAGTGAAGATACTAACTTCAAATAAGGCATTTTACTTGGGATCACAGCAGAGTAAATTCCCTTTCTGCCTGTTCTAATTCCATTCATTATCAGTACTCCCAGCTAATACAATCTGCATTTTAAAAAAACAACAACAGCCAAACAACCCTGCATGCTAAATGCAAATATAGGTTTAATGTCCAGTCTAATTTGGCTCTGGGTTGACATCATTTTACAGTTAAGTTTTCCATCACAAATGGTTTTCGTATGGCTGCAGTGATTTGCACTGGTGTTCTAAGCGAGAGAACAAGAAATGCAATTAAAATACACACATCTGCCAGTCCATTACATGTAGTGAACAGAGACACTTACAGTGTTCGTGGCACCGAGCAAGAAGTTCCAGGTCGTCTGCATGGTAATAGTCGTAACCTGAAGTCCCAAGCACCTCAAAGGGTAAATAACCTATAATAGGTGGGGCCCTGGAACAAGAGGGGAGGAAAGCTGTGAGTACAAAGTTTGCCGTTTTGAGAGCTCTTTAGCGAGGGGGGGGGGAGCATTATCCTGAAATTATTTTTTCTTGTCATGCAAGAAAGATATGTTGGTTGCAATCTTATCTGCAATATGCTTGGAAACAAGTCCTACTGAATTCAATGGAGCTTACTCCTGGATAGACAGCATAGGATTGCACCATATCTTAGCTAGCGCTAAAGAGAGATTGCTTAAGAGGATGAATGGCAATGTAAATAATTATTGTTGTTAAAAGTAACCCGCCTTAAGCCTTGAGAGAGCCAATCAGAACTCACCCTTCTGGTCTAAATGGACCAATGGCCTGAGCCGATGTTAAGTCAGCTTCCTACGTATGTCGTTAAGGAGTTTACTCACTTCTTGGGATTTAAGCAGCAAATGGGGAGAGGGAAGTGAGTCATTCGTTACCAAATGCCTGGGAAGTTTTATAAGTTGACAGACGCTCAGGGTATCCAGATAGGGAACCAAAAAATTTGTGCGCTATGGTTAGTGCTGTGTGTACATGCCATGATTATAGAAGCTGCTTCCTAAGACTCCCAACCCTTTTGTTTAAACAAAGAATCATATTTCTACCCATTATGAGCACATAGTCTTGAAAGCACATGGCCAAAACCAGGAGATTTGCTGTGGTCAGAAGTCTGGGGCTTCCATTTCCTCCCTAGCTCCTCGTCCGCCAGTCCCCCATGAAAAGCAGAGAAGGAACAATTTATGTGAAGTTGTTTTTTAATAATAATAATAATAATAATAATAATAATAATAATAATAATAATAATGGAAGAAACCATGCAAAGTAAGGGTAAATCATGATAACAGGTGATATTTGTTTTTAACCATCTTTTAATTTTTAAGTTTCATTTTAATAAATTAAATTAATTATGATTACTGTTTCTGAATTTAAATGTCCCTTACAGTCATCATGGCTGGCAGCCATTTATAGAGGTTCCCTCCATCAATTAATCTAACCATCATCTTTTAACACAGCAGTGGGGGTACAATGGCCCTCCAAATGCTGTTGGACTACAATTCCCAGAAGCCCCAGCTGTTCATAGAATCTTGTAATTGTAGAGTTGGAAGGGACCCTGAGGGTCATCTGGTCCAACTCCCTGCATATGCAGGGATATGCAGTTGGCCCATATGGGGATGGAACCAGCGCTAGTGGAGCTTTAGCCATGGATTTGTCCCTGCCTGGAGAAGCTTCATCTATGGCTACCTATCAAATCAACCTGCTGTTAAGGGCATACTAGACTAGTAGGCTGGGTTGTTTATCCACTTCCCACACCAACCCCAATCTCAACAAACCACAGCAAACTTGTCTGTGAGCACAGCCACCACCACTGGGGAAAGCTTGCCATTAAGCCAAGTCTCCTATGTTCAGGGAATAATCTTCGAACAGCTGTGTGACAAAATGTATACAATGACTCCTGCATAATTGTTCTGATTACATCTAAGAACAGGCCAATATATAAGTCGCAAGCAGAACAACATATCCTTCCCTTCCACATAAGGCATAATTTGGCAATCTACACATTCATGCCCTCAGTCCTGCCTTTCAGCACAAGCCGAAACTTGTTTACTAAAACCTGAGTCTTGCTTTGCACTCCCAGGTAAGTAAAAACATGCACAGGACTGCAAACACTCTTTCAACAAAGAGCTTGTGTTGGCTCTCAGAAGAAACAGTTGATAGCAAATTCTGCACAATTTTGGGCAAACAATTCAGGGTAGAGATGTGTGCGCATGCACTGAGGAAATAGTTAATGCTCTTAGAAATTACGGCATTCACAAGAACAAGCTGGAGGCTTTTTTATTGCATAACAGAATAACATCTTCCTTCCTTTTAGTCACTCTCAGTATGCTTTTTGCAAGAGGAAAGGCAAGTGTCACAAAGCAACCTACAAATAGGTTATAAAAACCAGCGAGATTGAATTCAGCTGGGGGGGGGGGCGGTGCGTTGCAAAATGTGCTACGTATTGGGGCAACAGGAATCAACCCAAAGTGAATACTTCCCTCCCTTGCAAAAATGGTACAAGAAATATGAAGGCATATTATGTGTGCTTCTTAGGTTTATGCCTAATATTTTCAAAGATTTCACACAGATATGCTCATTGGAGACCTACGATTGGCTGAGTGGGTTGTCTTTGAATAACAGGACTGCCTAACCTGTGGCCCTCCAGATTTTCCCAGCATGGCCAACTGTGAGGAATGATGGAAATTGTGTCTCACAACATGTGAGCCATCCTATTGTATGTGTGAAACAGAGCTTCACACAGGAAAGAAAGGTCTATCAGTAGCTGCTAGACATTGACAAGCAAAATCTGAACAAAACATTGCAGTATAAACTGTTCCTGCTCAGGTTTCCAGCCATCCATGCCCTTTTCCAGGTTGTTCCATTCCACCTGCCTTACTTTCCCATCTTCAGCATTCAGCTAGACATTCCATGGCTATTTAGCATGGTCAGTCCTCACTGGGCTGACGTTAAGATTTCCCTACATTAGGGCCCTTAAACTTTTTATTTTTACTTCTGAAAGTCTTGGGGCTCCCTTGTGTGTGGATGGTGCTGTTTCAGCTACAGAAGGGATCCACTCATGGGACAATAAGTTCACTACCAGAATACATGCGTAAATTGACTAAATGGAATATTCAGGTTGAGAGGTAGCATGACCTCCACCTCAATGAGTATTAGTTGCTTGTCTCCATCCTGATTTTGGGCTTCACAAATCTAGCAGGGCTCTTCTTATGTTGGCAATGGAATGCATACCGATAGATGTTTGTGGCACACCAGAGCAAAACTATTGAGTGCTTCCATAATTGCCTGAGGGACTATCACACTAACCGTGCAATCCTATGCATCTTTGCATAAAGAGGCACTGTGTTATAGTGGCTTGCGTTGGATTAAAACCTGGGAGATGTGGGTTCAGACCCCCACTCAGTCACAAAGCTTTGAATGGTGTGGTGTGTACATAGCTGTAGTCTAACAAACCAGGAAGGCAACAGGTTGCAGAAAATTGCTCTGATGCAAAGCCAATTATTTCCCATAGAGAAGTTTATCAAGGCTGCAGTCCTAACAAAACTCAGAGAGGTTTCCGAGTATGCATGCATAGGATCACGAATTACAAGTTTCTTTGATTACACTTTGTTTAGGTAATATTATCAGGTTCCCAAAGCCTAATTCACTGCAAAAGTCAAACTTTTTTTTTTTGCTCCAGCACTTATAAATACAAGGGCCATGTTGTTAATAAATTGCCAGAAAATGCTGTGGAGAGATCGTAAAGTGATTTCAGAACTGTCTGTACTGTTGAAGGAGAACAGATCCTTCAAATAATAACAAAAGTATTAACAGTTACCTAGCTGTGATCTGCTAATGAGTTGGCATATTAGCAGTACAAGCTGAAAAGCATACCCCCTCATTTTTAGGTTATTCATTGCTTAGGATATTTGTAACTTCCTGTGCTGCTTGGAATTTGGACATTCTTCTTAGGATTTCCGAATAGGAAACTGGTGACTCAGCATGGTATGAAATGCAAGAATAAGTAACACAGAAATTGCAGTGTCCTATTGTACTATTGGGAAAATGGAGCATAAGGACAAGTAATACAAATAAAACAGCAAAAGGAGGATATTGCACATCCATGCAAACACATGCACAAGTCTGCAAAGACACTGTATTAACCTGCCCCATCCCATGCAAAACGCATGTTCACCCAATCAAATCTAGCTTTATAAGTCAGGCTGTACGTCTGCATGCAGTTCCTTTGCTGACACATTGCTCCTTCTTCCACATGAGTTATCAAAACAAACCAGGAACCACAGTGAACCATAACTTCCCATTGCACATGAACTGGAAACTATGGCTTCAAATTGAGCTTTAAAGAGCCACAGCCCTTGTCAGTATCTTCTAGTCTGGAGGATCAGGTTTGGTATATGTCCGGAATTTCCTGGACATAACCGGAATATGGCAGTTGGAAGCAGTGTTGGAAATCGCTGAAATGCCCAGGAAGTCTATTATTTTGCCGAATTTCCTTAAAAAGCTCATCAACTTTTGTGTCTAGATTTTCATTTTTTGGAAATATGGCAATCCTATTTCTGAATGTTTTGGAAGTTGAATGGAATTCTGGAATGGATTCTGTTTGACTTCCAAGGTACAACTGTACTTTGAAATATACACGACTTTTTTCTGTGGATTCTGAAAGCTAGGATAGCCATGCCTAGACAGCATGAATAATATGCATCCAATTGGGAGAGGCTGAGTACAGTGGTACCTCGGGTTAAGAACTTAATTCGTTCTGGAGGTCTGTTCTTAACCTGAAACTGTTCTTAACCTGAAGCACCACTTTAGCTAATGGGGCCTCCTGCTGCCGCTGCTGCACGATTTCTGTTCTCATCCTGAAGCAAAGTTCTTAACCCGAGATAATATTTCTGGGTTAGTGGAGTCTGTAACCTGAAGCGTATGTAACCTGAGCTACCACTGTATATGAGTGGTTTCACACCGCTGCCTCAAGGTAGGATTTCCTGTGACTTTTTTTGTTTAAAATATTAACACAGTTTCCCATAATACTCCCCCCCAGAGCACTGTATACAATCCATATCTTGTCTTTGTAATTCTCCCCTTTCCATGTAAATTATTTAAGGTTGCTCGTGTCTGGTTTATTACTTTATTGCAAATTAATTGCATGTATTGTCTTGGCAGATTTGACCTTTTAATAGAAAAACATACTAAGAGGTCTATAAATCGACTAGGTCTTTTTAATAAGAATATAAAAAAATTCTGGCCCAGTTTCATACCACATCAATTTCATTAGCTAAGAATCTCCAGTCTCCACTCTCCTCATCCCATGTGGTCAAGAGGAAGATTTTAGTAGGTTTTTCTCATTTTCCCTTGACTTGTTTTGCACAGAGACAGGATGCAGTTAGTAACAAACCCTGGACACCTTCAACAGAAGCTAACTTCAAAACATGGTTTCTTCAGCTTGTTTTAAACAGAAGCCAAAACCCATGTTCTACTTCTGGCTGTGTGGGAGGCAGAACTATGCACTCTCAAGACTCTCATTTTCTCTTTTCCTGCTCCGGCATGTCTCATCAAACCATGGTTTAGTGGGTGTGAAGTACAAGTGCAGCCGCGAGTGGTAACTACACTTGCTTTCCCACATATTGTAGAATGATGGTTGTGCAATTCATCTGCCACAGCTGCAACAAAACATGTCTCTCCCATATTGGTCTACAGTAGGTGCTGTAGCTCTCCAATGGTCTGGCTTCACCCCAAAGGCACATTCATTAGTCAAACAACAGGTTGTGCATATAAACCACAAGGTGAAACCTGAACCAGAGTTGTCTTCAAATGCTTTGCCAGAATACACAAGCGTTAAAAATGTGTAGAGGAGCAAGGAGGCATATTTCTACTGCATGCACAGGGCTTCTCTCAGGCCTTTGTGCATTAGGCACAAATCCTGAAAAGTCAGAGTTCTCAAGTGCATGGAAATTTCTAAGTGTGTTCAGTTAAATGTGCTCCAGAAGCCCCACCCCCCTTCAGACCTTTCTGCCGAACTTGGTCATTGTTTGTCTTGCCGAACTTGGTCATTGCTTCCTTTACAAAAACGGGTACATTTATTTACTGAGCGTGCAATTTACCTATGGAACTCATAGCCACAAGATCCTGCAAAGGTCATGCACACATTCACACAGTGTTTTTAAAATGCTAAGATAAGCATGTGAAGCATAGCTCTGTGTTTGCTAGGCTGTGAGCAATGGTAGTCACAAATGCAACCTCCATACTCTGCGGCAAAATAAGGCAGATTTTAAACAAATACATTCCTTGGGTTACGGAAGCTCTTCTATTATAAAAAGGGAATCTTTGGAACCAACTCTTAACATCTGAGTATTATAACTTGGGGTTCAATAGCAGATGTTGTGAAAGGAGAGAATGCTGAACTAATAAACATTTGACCCAATGTGTCAATTTTAATGCTCTCAAATTTACTTAATTCGACTATGAATCCAAATCCTAGTTAGGAATTAAGATGAGTTTGTCTTCTCCAACTCTCCCCCCCCCACTTCCACCTTGAGGTGGTTTCTCCCCTCCCCTTAAAAATGCATTAATTTAAAACAAACATATCCATCTCACCTGTGGTCTAAAAACAAAAATTTCCATTCCAGGCTGTGCCTCGATGTGAATTCTTCACACGGTTCTTCCACATTGCAAAGTTCCTGCAGAAACAGATGGTAGGACAAGGTTTTTTCCTCCTCTTTCCTCCCCCCCTTTTTTTTTATAAATGCAGCTCTTGGAAAACAAATATGTCTTTCTGACAAACACATGGGCCATATGGTGAATGAAGCTGCTGGGTTTGCAGGACTTTGAAAAAACCTGATGAAAATTGCTCTCAACTACATTCCTCTACGTTCCTTGCTTATTTTATTTTTCTATGGGTGCAGACCAAAAGGCTGCATTAACTTAGCCAAGGCTGTTAAATGAGTCAGTGTCAGAGAGAGCATTACAACCTATTGGCCCAAAGCTGCTGAACAACAAGGATGAGAAATCTCAAGTGAACATGATAATGGAGAAGGTTTGCAGGCTCACTTGGCAAAGGACATGGCTATTCTGTCACAAACATCATGCAACCTGATGCTTCTGCGCCAGCATTGGAAATCCCACATTCACTGTGTAGCCATGTGTTGGCCCTTACCCACCGCCTTGCAAATAAGCCTACAAATTCCACTAGCCTGCCAAAACCTTTACTAGCTAGATGAGCAAGGGATGGAGAACTATGTCTTTTCTGCAACAGTCTGCTGTATTCCTGTGCTGGCCATTTAGGAGAGATAGAGTGCTCTCTCTCTCTCTCTCTCTCCTACCTGCATGGAATTCCTTCTCACCTCTTGCTACCAGGCTTGAGCCTAAATACCAGGCTGCTGTATATAGCTAAGGAAAGCGCATAGCATGGCCCTATGAGTGAACTCTAGCTGACAGAAGGGCATGTCTGATAATCCTGGGAAGGGGGGGTCTCAGTTACACAGCAGGCCTTGCACTGAGCAATTTTATACTTTTTCATAACTAAGCCCCAGTTTCTAGTGTGGGGATTGAATCCATGACGTATGAAAATTCAGTCAAGTTCCCATGATTCTACAGTCAAAACCAACTTTCAGCAGATAAGGTATCTGGTATCTGGACTATTCCATTGCAAGCTACAGGTGTGGCTCATATGAAGTGGGGTTCAATAATCCCCCCCCAAAGTAAAATAGCAGATCAGGCAGATGGCTAGGATAGAGCTCTTCTCGTTTACATGTATGTTTTCTATGTATAGGGGATTTTGCTTGTGTGCCTGTTTATTTAGATGAGCATTCAGTCATGCAAGTCCAGAAGTGCTAATGGTTTTGCTCATCTGCTGCTTGTGAGAATTGGCTTCAAGTGTTAAGTACCTTCTTTGGGCTTATAACTGGACTATGCATTCATAAAAAGTCATATGTAAGAGTCATTCTGGGATGCTACCACTTCTGAAGTACTGCCCCATGCTAAAAAAAAAAGCAAAACCCTCCTGCTCATGTGGAAAACCAGGATATCAGGGGAAGTTTGGTTTTTGCCAGTTGTTATATGAAAAATGCATGTGCATTCTGAAGCGGCAGAGTTCCACAGCTTCTCATATGACTTTTGAGATGTTTCAGTAATTTTTTTATGTACACTGGGTTAGGAGCCTTGGTAATTAAGCAGTATAAAAGGTAAAGGGACCCCTGACCATTAGGTCTAGTCGTGGCCAACTCTGGGGTTGTGGTGCTCATCTCGCTTTATTGGCCGAGGGAGCCGGTGTACAGCTTCCGGGTCACGTGGCCAGCATGACTAAGCATGGCGAACCAGAGCAGTGCACGGAAATGCCGTTTACCTTCCCACTGGAGCGGTACCTATTTATCTACTTGCACTTTGATGTGATTTTGAGCTGCTAGGTTGGCAGGAGCAAATAGCTTAAATAAAATTAACAAACAGATGCTGATCTCGTGAAACTCATTAGAAGCTCTCTTCTTCTGCCCCCCTCACCCACTGAGCCTGCCCCTTTAAGACAGTGGTGGGGGTCCTCAGGCTCCAGCAGGCCAATGTGGCCCTCTGGGGCTCCCTGTCAGGCCCTCAGAAGCCTCCCCTGGCTATGCTGCTAACTTCCCCTGATTCACACCTTGAGTGACTTTGCCTGGCTGGAATAGTGCCTACTGCTTTGCCAGCATGGAGGGCAGAGAGGAGTGTGCAACTGTGTGAAGAAACCAGCCTAAAAATGCGAAGGTATAACTCACATTTGTTGCCCCAACCCACTTTTCCCATTGGCCCTGCCCACCACTAGGTGGCGCAGGAAAGAAATGCAGCCCCCCCACCCCAACCAGTTCCTTACCCTGGTTTATGACAACACTGCACTAATCAGAGAGACTGCATACCTTCAAGAACTGTGGAGTGACGAGACGAACTGTTGCTACTAGGCAGATCTGCTCTTCGTTGGCCGATCGGAACGCTCGTGCGATGGCAGACTCAAAGCCATTGTAAGAAGATGTAGGCACTGAAGCAAAAGCACAAAACGATAATTCAGAAGCTGAGTTTTCATTGCTGTTTGTAAAGAGGATGAGACAAATTCATGGAGGGTAAGGCTTGCCATGATTGCTATGTTCCACCTCCACTGTCAGACAGTAGTGGGTGCTAGGAATCAGAGCTGAGGGGAGTGCTGTTGGGCTTACCATAGACTACAGAGGGGCAGTTGGGGAAGGCAGAAGACATGGGAAACTCTGACGCTATAGCTTCGCTGCCTTGCAGGACATCTTCGGGAGAAGAAAAGGCTAAGGAGTAAACCCTACACAAATCCAGAGTGGAGTCCCTAAGACGGCAGCTTGTACGCCTCCTTCCAGCAACTCCTGCAACACAGCTGGTGCCAAACACCTTGCTCTGCTTTCCATCAGCGAGGTCGAGAGGAGGATCTTGTCATCTGGGCAGCCCAGGACCTCCATGCACACTGCTGGCCAGGCTTGCGCCCCAGAGAGGTCTACTTTGATTCTGCTAATGCAGTCATTTGACTTCACCTTGGGAGGCACACTCCATTGTCTCTCGAGACAGAAGGGTGCCAAACATCTGGTTGGCCCCTGTGAGAACAGAACACTCAACTATTTGCACCTTTGATGTTATTCACTGGGACTCTTGTTAGGTTCTTAAGTAAAGACAGCATTTCCAAAACTTTCTTGTCTACTTTTGGTTGTCATCCCCCTCAATATTCACCCAGTGCCAATAAAACCAAGCCAGCTAAACTTTCTTCTTTATGAACATCCAGCATAACAAGACTTCTTTTATTTGAGAGATTATTTCAGAAATGTTGGCGTAGCATTGTTATACTGGAAAAGATTGTAAAACGGAGCTGCAAAAAGGTCACGAAGACCTTGGACAGGGAAAAGAAAACAACTCTATTCAGTACTGAAATAGGGACCTCCCCCCACCCCGACTGGATTCTTTGGGGCAGGGGCAAGGGCTGTATGTCCCTGATGCAATCATAGAGCATTAGTAGCTAATTTACTTTGGATTCTCCACACATCATTCTGCTTTATTAGTTGTTTTGCAATGCTTTTCCAAAATTACTCCATTATTACTCCCTTAAAATTATTACCGTCTGAAAGGGAACTCTTGCCTTACACAGTGCAACACAACCTCCCACAAAAGCAAAAATTTGACCTTTTGCTGCTAGGCAAAGATCAGAAGAAGACCTGGATGGTTGCCAGATTCTGTGTACAAATCTGTAGGCGCAGACCATCGCCCAACTCAAAATAGTCCGGCCTGAAAATCCCCAAACTCGGTTCCATGGGTGACTCTGAGTCAACCCCCTGGGATAGTTTATTGTTGTACATTGTTTTAATTGTCTGTTTTAACCATATTTGCACATCAGTTTCTAATGCTGTGAGTGTCATCTATTTCAGAGGCTTCTACTCTGCAGCCTCTTATAGTTGTTTTAACTGCGAGTCTTTTAGTTCTTACGCTCTTACAGTTGTTTTAACTGCATGTTTTTATTTGTTTTTAGTTCTTATCTGTTTTAATTATCAGTTTTTATCCATCCATTATCCGTGTTTAATCCTGTATTTTATTCAGATTATTTATATGTTGTTGTTTTTTTATCCTGGTCTGTGACCGTAATAAAGTTAATTCATTCAGTGCAACACAAGTTGGGGGCAATAAACTAGAACATCAGTGATACAGAATGTTAATAGATTTCAGCAGGAAACCATGAAGCATAAACTGATTGCGAATGAAGCGGTAGGTCCACTGGGAAACCTCTAAAGGTGCAAACAGTATTGATACCATCATCATGAGCACAAACCATCATGAATACTCAATAATAATAATAAACATTTGGAAGACCTAAAATGATCTGGTAGAAAACAGAAGGAAAGTGGGGAAAGATTTTGTGAAGTCCATAACTGGATGTCCACTGTGATGCCATGCCCTGGCATTATTCCACAAAGCAAAAATGATGACCCCCACATGCACTAAAAATAATAATATCCCGATTAACATACTGTCAGCACCAGAAACTTTAGAGGTTCAACAGGTTTAAGGCAACTCTATGAGCATATGGCAGGGGGGAAGGGACAATGATAATACAAAGTGATAATACAATGGCTTACCATTAGTAAAATATTTAAATTCCACTACAAATTTCACATATTCATATGTAATGGGTTCATTTGGATCTAAATTTCCTCGGGCTAAATGACAACAAAATTCTATCTGTTTTTCAGCTGAAAGAGAAAGAGAGAGAAAATGTCTTAAAATTTTCAATAGTAACTTCATCCTTTCAGAAAACTCTGGATATCCAACCCCAAAATAAAATATTTTAGAAGAAATGTAAGGACATGGGCCCAAAATGACAGCACTCTGTGGCAAGAAAAAGCCACTTCTTTGCAACAAACTTTAATTGTGTAAACTGCTCTTGAACCAATTTTGGGAAAGAGCACTGCAGAAACGTTTTAAGTAAAAAAAATAAAAATACAATAAATTTCCTATTAGCATTAATAACAACAGCAGCAATTAATGTAGCTTGGCACTGTACAAACTAGAACCCAAATGCCCTCCAGTCACTACAACCAGTTTCTTCTATTCAGATGTTTTGCACTATGGAAAAAACTTCAACCGTGCTTTTGCCTTTGGGTTTAGAGCCCATCCTGAACTCTGACTTCTGACAATTGGATGCAATGCTTAATAACGGCCAACAAAAACAAACCATGGTTAAGTGACACATCTCCACAAGTTTAAAATCTGATCATTTTGCCTGTGTAGCTTCTTCCTTTGATTGCCATAGGACTAAAAGTTGTGTTGATAAGAAAGCTTACTGATCTGCTCTCGACAACACCTTTGTCCAAAGCACATTCACATTAATAACAGCACGCTGCAGGAATTAAATAAGACTTCTAGATTAACCCTGCACCTGAATCATTCAATCATGCAACCTTCTTCAAGGCTGAAATAGGGCAGAGGGCACAAGATATAAGAAGCCCTGTGTGCCTCTTAAGTCCCAGTGAAGGCTTATTTTGCCAGCTTAATCAGTACTTACATGACAATTAAGCTGTCTGTAGAATCACTGGACAGAGATTCGGTTCTTTCAGCAAGGATAGGAAAACCTAATAGAGGTTCTTACATTGCCCTGGCAGAATTAAAGCCATTGCATAGTGTTCTGTCTTACTTACGGGGCTAGGGTAACACAAGAAGTGATGGCCACAAACTTGGATGGCTTTAAAAGAGGATTAGACAAATTCATGGCAGATGAAAACTACTGATCTTGCAGATATGATCTGTCCATTTTATTTTATTTCAGTTTCCCGTTTTTTCCAATTTTAAATTCAGTTCTTCACATGTCCACATCAATTTGTGATTATTTATTTTTAAAGAGAAATAGTCATCATGAAAATTCAACAGGATTTTAATATTCATTCATCCTAACATACATATGTTTCTGGGAAATTTTGCCCAATGTATGCACTTTTGCAAAGCAAATTTCCCTAAAAGAATGGATTTTTGCATGTTGTTTTGGCTCTTATGTGTATTCGTACGCAAATTTTACACCATTATCTCTGTAGTTTTGTATTCTTTTCTTGCAGTGCAAAATTGCAAGAACTGCACTGCAAAATTCAGAGACCTGTGAATTTCAGAGGCTGGCTGTTAAAATGGTATCACAGTGCTTAACATTTATGCTGTGGATGCGCCCTTGCTGTGGAGGTCTTCTCTTCCCTATCAAAGAGACAATAAACAAAATGCTACTTACCATTCAGGAAATCTGTCGCCACAGCGTTCGTCATGAGCATGTGTGGAGAAAGCAGCTTGTACACATCACTCTGTTCACGTTCAGGCAGAAAGTTTAATATATTTTGGTCCACCAAATCTGACTGATACAAAAGAACACTTTGTCATGTTCGATGGCAGAGTGTTTAAATGATCACAACAGATGAAAGGGCTGGTTCACACTTAAAAACAGCACTGAATAGTCACTCAACACTTGAAGACCCTCAGCCAAATATGGGAACTGCTTCTGTTGTAAGCAATTTGGATTCATGTTGACATCAAGTGACATAAATGATTTGCTGGTGTTGTTAGATCTCTGGTGTGTGTTCACATACGCAAGCCATCCAATGACGCTGCAGGAAGATGATGGGCACACACACACACACACACACACACACACACACACACGTTGGTTCAGAGACATGTACACACAAGTTTTTTGAAAAAAGATTTAGAAGACAGATAAGATTATTAATTACTACAGTAACAGTTTTGGGATGCTATAACCTCTGTGCCAATAAATCTTGTTTGCGTACGTTGCGAGTACGTAGGGAAAGGGTTTTAACCCTAATAACATGCCAACAACCATATTGTATTCTTTTTTCCTATCATTCTCACAACAACTTACTCAGGGTACTACTATTGCTGAATTACATACGGAAAACTGAGGCCGAATGCTCATGAACAGCACCTGAGGTGGTAAACCATTGTCCAGGTGATATTATTTGATGTCATCTTGCACGCCTCCTTCCAGCAACTCCTGAAGCCAAGCTGGTGCCAAATATATTTCTCTGATTTCCTTTGGACCACATCAAGGGGTCCAAGGAGGCCATGGGGAGGGAATCTTGTCTTCAGGATAGACTAGGACCTCCATGAGCACTGCCCAGGCTTGTGCCCAGGGGAGGTCACTTCAGTGCTGCTAACACAGCAAAAACAGCATCAGAGGCAGCGGTTATGAGTTAACTGGTCTCTGCAGCCACAGGGGGTGCTGTGATTCTCCAACAGCTTGACTTCAACCCCAGAGGTACACTCCATTTTTCTAGAGACAGACCGATGCCAACAAAGTGCATGACGGAATGTCTCTCCCATTAGGGGGGGAAACATTCAAGCATTTAGAAAACAAGATGTCAGGGAAAAGGCTACGCAATACATCCCAATTTCTATCTTTCGTTCTTGGGGGAATTGTTTGTATGGAGCAGCATTCAGTCACTTGAGACACAGTCAGTACTGTCATCCTTCCATGCAAGGCTTATGACCTGTTAATTATAACCTTGGGAAAGGGTAACCTGCCCAAGAATATCTAGGAAAAGGCTGGAGAAAAAGTAAGCAGAACTATTCAACTGGCTCTTCAGAGACCAGGTGCCTTTGGCTCTCACTCAGCTATCCACCATAGTTGCCCCATTCCATCAGGCTGCAAAGCGGAAGGGGAGAAATAAAGCAGAGGAAAAGCTATCCACTCTGCTGAGAGACCTAGTTTCTTTGGCTGTTCCTCAGTTGTCACCTAGCAGCAGCTATTCCATCAGGCTGCCAGACCAGTTTCCATCCCTGTATAATAGCTGCAACTTTAAGTAGTGCCTCCACAGCCCTTTTTCCCCTTTGGTGTTGTGAATTTTAGACTGTTAAGCTGGAGAAGAGAGTCTGTCTTGTTTTTACTGATCTATAATCCTCTCTTGGAGCCTTTTTTGACTAAAGAGTGAAGTGATAACGCTTTAAATAGGGGGGGGGGACACCTTTGAAAAAATTGCGTCTCCCAGCCAAGAACCCAGATCTATTTCAAGCCAATGTGCTGTCAACTGAACCACAGTAGAAAACGCTTCAGCACAGGGCAGAACAGAACACAAGAAGTGTGGAAGTTGGTAGGCCAGAGGTGAAAAGGGCAAGTTGGAATGTGCCGACTGCATTTTGACTCTGCATTTACCCTGGGTCTCTGCCGATAGTGAGGGAAAGCTGTTCTAAAGCAAAGAGAACAAGGAGGCAAAGAACCCAACTGAATATCACCAGCAAAAAAAAAAAAAAAAGGTGGGCCTTCGGCTGCACAACGTTAATGATAATGATGGTGATGATGATGATGGTGGTGTTAACGTGATGGCCTTAAAAAGCACCCATAGAAAACAGACAGTTGTGCCCAAAGCCGCAAAAGATAGCCAAGCCATCTGCACTCCTTATGGAAAAGAGAATAGTCTACAGCACAGTTAATTAGAGAAATGTCTCCCATACACTCATGGAAAGAGAGAAACAAACAAAACGCCTACTTAAGAGAGGTGGCGTCAAACACATGAGCACTCTCTCTAAGGAGTATCTAGCATTACTATCTGGTGGGCATTTTAGACACTAACATCTGGTATCTGGACTACAGTGCCTTTTGGCAGGTTTAAACAATTAACAGAGACTGTAGCTAGATTTCTCTTTCTGGCAGCAAAAACACAAAAGGAAGCCTCTCCTGGTTAAACCTACCCTGTCTAGCTGCTGTTCTCTCATATATTACAATTCTTAATCTGGTTAGTTTTCTTCAACTCCCTCTTAACTTCCACATTTTAAAGTATCATGTTGTATTTCTTATTATAGGCATAGTTTACATGTTCCAGATATTTTATATCATTTATGTATTACAACCCACGTTATGAGCTTGTGGGTACCAGACTCCCCTAAATTCCTGGATCCAGTGGGAGTCAGGTTTTAGTCAAGGCAAATGTTAAAATATAAGCCAGGCCAGTTTCCTGAGGGGTTGGTTAATCGCCTGGGAAATGAACCATTAAGAAAATAAAGGAAAGGCAATGGCTTATTAAGAAAGCCATGGAGAGGGGCTGTGTGCCTAATGGCAAGTGGGTGGGGGCCCCCCTCTGGCTCTGAGAAGGAAAAGGTCAGTTGGCTGGGATGTGACCTGGAGTGAAAAGGTTGCAGTTTGGAAAAGGCGGCAAGCTGGAGAGAGGGTCAGAGCCATGGCTGATTTCTGCTGGCTATGGGAGAAACGAGACCATCTTGGGGCGTCAATGCTATGAACTCTTCTACCGTAGGGTCAGGTTGTATATATGTGTAATAAACCGTATGTCCTAAAAGATACCAATTTTGCCTAATGTACCCATATGAGGGAATGTACCTGAAAATGCACACAAACTGTCAGGTGGGCTTTTAAGAAAAAACAATGCACACTCCTCACGAGGAATTCAGGCAAAGTGTACTTAAGAATGGGAAAATGAGAGACCAAGAGAGACCAAAATTAATCGATTTGTCTATTCCCTAGACCACACTATGGCAGTTCTACGTGCAGAATCTCAGAACATCACTGTACGTATTGGGATGAGGATGACAGTATTTCCACAGACTTAAAGACAGCATGCAGTAAGAACCCATTATTATCCCCTGCAATTTCTGACCAAACAAGTTTTTGTCTGCAAGTTTTTGCCATGCTTCTAGAAAGCCATGGGTTAGAAAAGACAGCAACATCCAAATATATCTACTTAGGGACAACAACAGTTGTATTAAACTTAATCCAAGTCTCTGAAAAATTACTTTGCATACATGATTGTCGCATTTCATCCATACTGACATTCCTAAGGAAAACAGTAAGATTTTCAGACATTATGTTGTGAGAACTTACCGGTAAATGCCCAAGAAGAGAAGAGACACTATCAGATACATAAATAATAATCCCATCAGTGGTAAGTGCAATGAGAAAACCATCTAATGCCTATATGGAAAAAGAAGAAATAATTTAGATTAAAAACCTTGCTTCCGTCCTGTGTGTGAGAGAAATAATATTATTGAGTGACATTCAACGTTAGTTTTATTCAAAGTAGACTAATTGGAATCAATGAACATAAGCAGTTTAAATCCATTTATTTAAATGGGTCTACTCTGAATATTATTTATTTGGGTACGCATTTTTAAAATAATAATATAATAATCAAAATATATAAATTAGAAACAAATGCAATTGTTATTTTTATTCTGAAATTATTTTCCCAAGTTGTCTGCTGCTGCCACGAACATTTTCTATTTTTATATATGTTGCTTTATTAATGGATTCCGCCGCCCCCGCCCCCCCGGGTCTTCTAAGTACTTCAAGATCTTTTTCAAAAGCTATTTTTGATTTATTGTGAGATTGTTGGGATTTCAGTCATTTCTACATATACATACTGTCAGTGTTCTTCTGGTTTCTGCCTTATTTCCATTAAAAATAATAGTTATACCATACTTCAGAAAGGATGTCTTATTTGTCCTTTATCTAACTGTCGTTTTTGGGTTACCTTTTCTGTTAGTTCAATAAACTGTAATTTAGAATACCATTTATATATGCTTATAGATAAATGTCATTAGGAGTCAGTAATATATAACTAATATAATCTTTAATCTGGGTTTATCATGCTGTTCTTAGTATATATAATAAAGCTAAAGATGCAATTAAAACACTTTGATCTGTGATCCTCACCCCCCATTACATGAAAAGAATTGTTCCAGAAAGGTAAAACTGTGGGCAACTCCACCATATGTTACAATATGTACCTTTTATAAAGAGGCCCTGCTAGCAATTAAATGGTTCTGTTCCTTTAACATGAGGTATTTTAAATGTCATGCAAAACCATCTGTGCATTGATTTCAAAAAGTTTTGTGAGCACATTTATTTAAAAGTAAGTCTTCAATGGAAGACTAGCAAGTACATATAATACTGCAGCTATGCAGCTTGATCCTATGTACATTTACTCAGAGGTAAATCCTTGCGATAATAGCTGCAATCTTATTTACACGTTCTTGGGAGTAAAGGCTATTGTGTGCATGTTAAGTCTAGTTGCGAACAACTCTGGGGTTGCATCACTCATCTCGCTTTACAGGCCGAGGGAGCCAGCGCTTGTCTGCTCCGCAGACAGTTTTTCCGGGCATGTGGCCACTGGCAGAGGAAGAGGGGGACGGGGGGAGGGACCCGCTCCCGGCAGTGTGATCCTGGCGGAGTTCCATCGTGGCTGTCCCCCCACCCCCAGGATGCACACCACGCCCCTTTGAGCGGCGTGTCCCATCCTCGGGACGCATGCCAGCCCGGCCCCCGCCTGCTCTCTGCCCCCGGTGCTGAAGCATGAAGCTCCGCCACTGAATGTGGCCAGCATGGCTAAGCCGCTTCTGGCGAACCAGAGCAGCGCACTGAAACGCCATTTACGTTCCGGCCGGAGTGGTACCTATTAATCTACTTGCACTTTTGGCGTGCTTTCGAACTGCAAGGTTGGCAGGAGCTAGGACCGAGCAATGGGAGCTCACCCAGTTGAAGGGATTCGAACCGCTGACCTTCTGATCGGCAAGCCCAAGAGGCTCAGTGGTTTAGACCACAGCGCCACCCACGTCCCTCATTGTGTGCAAACAACTGCACAGTTAGAGTACATATTATTTCAAGCACACTTAAGAGTACAATCCTAAACAGATCTATTCAGACATAATTCCCAATGAAATCTATGGGGCTTAGTTGACTGCATATCTATTTTTTTTAAAAAATATGGTTTAAAATGAAAATAAACAACTTCCTTAAATGACACCAAATTCTGAGCTTTTAAGTATTTTTTTTTTAAATTCCATGTAACGTTTGGATAATTATAACATTGAGTGAACTTCTGTAATATGAATTAATAAATTATTGTTAGGTTTCCCTAACTCAGCGTTCCACAATAATTACCCAACCTAATGCACACTATACACTGCATGACATCATGTGTCCCCCACACCTTAGGGAAATGAGTATAATTAGATTTTTTGAGAAACATACACTGTGTACATAACATTACAGTCTATGCTAGCATTCCCCAATGGCTGCCCATCCGGCATGGTCAATGGGCAGGGGTGATGGGAGTTGTAGTTCAGATTCAACATCTAGAGAGCACCAGGTTGAGGGAGACTGGTGATGCAATGCCATTTTTGAACAATTATTTGGGAGGGCAGTACAAACTCCAAACTCAGAAGGCTTCGGCATATTTCGAAGCAAGTCCCATTGAGCTCAGGGGTTAATCTCAGGTAAGTCTTGCCATTAGGAAAGGGAGTTCATGATGGCTGGGAGTTTGTTAAGAGGGAGATAGTAAAAGCACAACGCCAGGCAATACCAATGAGACGGAAACATGGAAGGTGCCTAAAGAAGCCAGGGTGGCTATCTAAAGAACTTTTAACTGAATTAAGATTAAAAAAGGATGTGTACAAAAAATGGAAAAGGGGGGAAACCACCAAAGAGGAATTCAAACAAATAGCCAGCACGTGTAGACACAAAGTCAGAAAAGCTAAAGCACAGAATGAACTCAGGCTTGCTAGAGAGGTTAAAAGCAACAAAAAAGGCTTTTATGGGTATGTTCGTAGCAAAAGGAAGAACAAAGAAACAGTGGGGTCACTCAGAGGAGAAGATGGTGAAATGCAAACAGGGGACACAGAAAGGGCTGAACTCCTCAATGCCTTCTTTGCCTCAGTCTTCTCCGATAAAGAAAACAATGCCCGACCTGAAGAATTTGGAGCAAATGATTCAGCAAAGGAAACACAGCCCAGAATAACTAAGGAGATAGTACAAGAATATTTGGCTAGTTTAGATGTATTCAAGTCTCCAGGGCCAGATGAACTGCATCCAAGAGTATTAAAAGAACTGGCAGATGTGATCTCAGAACCACTGGCAGTCATCTTTGAGAATTCCTGGAGAACAGGCGAAGTCCCGGCAGACTGGAGGAGGGCAAATGTTGTCCCTATTTTCAAAAAGGGGGAAAGAGAGGACCCAAATAATTACCGCCCAGTCAGTCTGACATCAATACCAGGGAAGATTCTGGAGCAGATCATTAAGCAAACAGTCTATGAGCACCTAGAAAGGAATGCTGTGATCACCAATAGTCAGCATGGATTTCTGAAAAATAGGTCATGTCAGACTAACCTGATCTCGTTTTTTGACAGAATTACAAGCCTGGTAGATGAAGGGAACGCAGTGGATGTAGCCTACCTTGATTTCAGCAAGGCATTTGACAAGGTGCCCCATGATATTCTTGTAAAGAAGCTGGTAAAATGCGGTCTTGACTATGCTACCACTCAGTGGATTTGTAACTGGCTGACTGACCGAACCCAAAGGGTGCTCATCAATGGTTCCTCTTCATCCTGGAGAAGAGTGACTAGTGGGGTGCCACAGGGTTCTGTCTTGGGCCCGGTCTTATTCAACATCTTTATCAACGACTTGGATGATGGACTCAAGGGCATCCTGATCAAATTTGCAGATGACACCAAACTGGGAGGGGTGGCTAACACCCCAGAGGACAGGATCACACTTCAAAACGACCTTGACAGATTAGAGAACTGGGCAAAAACAAACAAGATGAATTTTAACAGGGAGAAATGTAAAGTATTGCACTTGGGCAAAAAAAATGAGAGGCACAAGTACAAGATGGGGGACACCTGGCTTGAGAGCAGTACATGTGAAAAGGATCTAGGAGTCTTGGTTGACCACAAACTTGACATGAGCCAACAGTGTGACGCGGCAGCTAAAAAAGCCAATGCAATTCTGGGCTGCATCAATAGGAGTATAGCATCTAGATCAAGGGAAGTAATAGTGCCACTGTATTCTGCTCTGGTCAGACCTCACCTGGAGTACTGTGTCCAGTTCTGGGCACCACAATTCAAGAAGGACACTGACAAACTGGAACGTGTCCAGAGGAGGGCAACCAAAATGGTCAAAGGCCTGGAAACGATGCCTTATGAGGAACGGCTAAGGGAGCTGGGCATGTTTAGCCTGGAGAAGAGGAGGTTAAGGGGTGATATGATAGCCATGTTCAAATATATAAAAGGATGTCACATAGAGGAGGGAGAAAGGTTGTTTTCTGCTGCTCTGGAGAAGCGGACACGGAGCAATGGATCCAAACTACAAGAAAGAAGATTCCACCTAAACATTAGGAAGAACTTCCTGACAGTAAGAGCTGTTCGACAGTGGAATTTGCTGCCAAGGAGTGTGGTGGAGTCTCCTACTTTGGAGGTCTTTAAGCAGAGGCTTGACAATCATATGTCAGGAGTGCTCTGATGGTGTTTCCTGCTTGGCAGGGGGTTGGACTCGATGGCCCTTGTGGTCTCTTCCAACTCTATGATTCTATGATTCTATGATTAAGAAGGATTCTTCAATGCCACTTGTCATTTTAGAATCAAAACCATGAAGGCAAATAAAGAGTTCAGGTGGGATAATAACTACCTTTCAGCAGTTTATTCCTGAACTACTTCAGAGGCTATTTGGTGAGAACTTTAGTGAACTCAATACCTTGTTCCTTTTTACCTTCATCCATGTATCTGTTTTCTCCAGAACATCACTGTATTTTAAAAATTAAAAAACGCCAGGTTTTCACAAGCCACATGGAAAAGTCCCAGCTATATTATTTGAAACAGCAACACAGAGACCTGGGAGTCCACAGCAGCAAAAATTTTCTGTTCCCTTTATTCTGACTTAATTCATTCCATTTCATTATTTCTCTCCCTAGTCAATGTTTCTTATTTATGTCAGTGCGGTAAAAGGCTTGGAGTTTTGATGAGTGCTGCACACATGGCAACATGCTCTTGAGATCACAACTGTGTTGTTGTTGTCAGGTCAGCAGGGAGCCAAGATGAGCAGCTTGGACGGGGGGGGGGTCCAGTACCCTTCCTTCCCACTCCCCAAATTATTCTGCTCCCTCACATTCATGGGGAAATCATTAAAATAATGTCAAAAATAAAGAACCTTCAGCACAGAGAAGGTTCATTAAATAGTCCTCTATCTGCAAATGAAGCCTGCGAAGAGCTTGTCTCGTCTCAGGCAGGAGCCTGTTTTGATTGAACTGCAATGGACTGACTCGCTCATCAAGAGGCATTTGCAGATGGAGATAAACATATCTTCTTTTCCAAAGAAGGTGAGTCATCACATCTCTATGAGAAGGAAATAATCAAGACACTGCAATTCCAGGGCAGTGCACACCCTTAAACATTGGCAGGGGAAACAAAAGCAGAGAACTGTCTGAAAACAACGGGAAACCTTGCTTTAACAAACAATTAAAAGCAAGACGGGTTGGTAAGTT
The DNA here is from genome assembly GCF_965113315.1 of Podarcis vaucheri. NCBI lineage: Eukaryota > Metazoa > Chordata > Lepidosauria > Squamata > Lacertidae > Podarcis > Podarcis vaucheri. The sequence goes on along the minus strand of NC_138758.1, from coordinate 10,070,908 downwards.
GGTAGGCAGATAGATGGACTCTTTTATATATAAAAATGTGCAGAATGCTTATTTCCCACTAAGCCTGATTGAGAATGGAAACCCAAATAGGATGATTCACAGAACACGTAAAAAAATCATTTGGCGAATGTCCAAATATACCCGTAGTTAGGGTGGCTCAAGTGTAAGGTTTATGAACTTCCCAATTCCCACAGTAAACATGGGAAATAGTTGGGAATATATGATTAAACAAACTGCAGAAGGGCTGTTAGGCATTTTATTCACTGCCAAAACAACTGGATGTCAGGCTTTGGAAACCAGAAAGATGCTTCAAATCTTAATTCTTCATATCGCCAGCCAAGTTGTTTGTGAAAAGTGAAATTCACAGCCAGACTGTCACATGTATAAAGCTGTTGGCAGATGACATTCCATATTACGCTGGGTGTGGTTTTTCTAGCACCTTTCAGAAGGACAGCAGGTTAATGACCTGGTGACAAAGAGAACTGAACATCAGACCTCCACCCCCATATTCTGTACAATTTGAATTCTATCCTACCTCTAACATCAACTGAGTGAACTCCTCGTTGCTAAGAAATGAAGGTTTCCAGTCTTGCCTAATCTCACAGGCCTCAGTCTGTGCTGTGATTTCTAAAAGAGAAAACAAGGAGGGCATGCAAGTTATGATTTTGAGCAGCACAGGAGTATCAAACACTGTGAAACATGAAGCCCATTTAAAGGGAGCAATATCAGAAAATTAGACATATTATATATCACCCCTTCAGCCCTGTACTAGAAGATAATCTAACTAGAGACAAAATAGTGAGGAAAAACCTGACAATCATCTCTAATGACTAGAAATAATTATTGATCTGATAAGGAAACAGGAGAATGCAGATAATACCACAGCCCAAATCCAGTTTTAGTTGGCATGGGACCAAATGCATAAGACCACTGAGGCAAACATGCATTTGAACACACATCCCATAAATATACTCAATCCTCAATCGTGTTCATGTCTTACTGGTGTCCATGATTCCCAGTCCAGAAACCTCTTTAGTTGCATGCAGTGCTTTTTTTCTGGGGGGGACGCAGGGGTACGCATACCCCTAAACATTTTTTTAGAAGAAAAGCACTGGTTGCATGACATTTTTGACAATGAAATAATCTCCCTCTCTTCAGCGCCCTTATAGTTTTGGAACAGTTTCTAAGGAGTTGCATGCAGAAGGTCCCAGGTTCAGTCCTGGACATTTCCAGTAAAGAAAGACCACGTAACAGATGTTCTGTAAGACCTCTGACTCAGGCTCTGTAGGCTCTGTCTGAGGCTTCCCCAATCTGAAGCCTGCCAAATGTTCTGGACTACAGCTCCTATCAGCCCCAGACAGCATAGCCAATTGTCAGAAATGATGGGAGTGGAAGTCCAAACATATGGAGGGCAACATGTTTTGGAGTACTACAGTTCCATCTTTGCCAAACAGAATAGGCACAAAGGGCTAGGAATCAGCATAAGGCAGCTCCATGTGTTCATACAAGGGTTTTACAAAGTTTGTAAGGGGGAAAATGCAAAAGGTTGAGTGTTAATTTGCATAAGTACTCATGCAGCTCTTTTTAAAGTATTTATTTTAAAAGCTCAAGGCTCTCCCTTTTTTATGCCTTACCATGTTAAGAGCCACATCCTTGTCATTTCAAAAGCTTCTTATAAAATATATTTGCCTTGGGAATACATGCCCTCTTCCCTCTTTCCCCAAACTAGAGATTACATATCCTGTTTGTTTGTGCTCTTTAAAGAGAGGCTAACTGGGTGGGGTGGGTTATCGCAAGGCATTGCACACCTTTTAAAGCTTGTGATATGCATTTTAAGATGTCTGTAGTGCAATATACTTCAGTAACAGTAAAAATAGCAATGGCACTACTAAGAAGGGAGGCAGAGAAAAGGAGCCTGCAGGCAGTTCAGGTACCTTTCTGTTTCTGTAAGAAGTCGATGGTCCTCTGCAGTATTGTGGATTTGTCCATCTTGAGTGGATGCCCATGGCCTTGCAGCATGGTACATAGTTCCTTAATAAGGACATTGAATTGGTCTCTTCTTTTCTTTTCTGACTTGTTGCGCGATGCCCTAGTCAATCGAAACACAAAAGTGCGTTGAAAATAATGAAGGGATAATGAAAGAACTGTGAAATCGAGGTTTAGGTCGTGATCATTTCAACATTTTTAAAACAGCCACAAAGACCTGTTTTCTTACCATAGCCTTTCACAGCTAGATTCCAGACTATGGTTATTTTTAGGTGGGATTCAATTAGATACTGGCATATTGAGGTGGTTGAATTAAAGTTGATTCAGCATTCTTCTGCACAAACCCACTCCCCCCCCCCCAACACAAAAGCGAGTTTCTTGCAATAAGGAAACAGATGGGAAAATGAAGTAACAATTGCTTGATGCAACATTATATGACCTCCCTTAAAATAAGTAACAATAAGTAATTGGTGTCATCGAACCTCTCTGCAAACTTTGCAAAAAACAAATCAGGGTAAGTGCTCAAGAAACAGGTCATCTGGAAGCAACCTGTGATTGGGTTACATATATACGATACAGTACTGTTCTCTGGCTCTGGAATATTAGATCTATGCTGGTAAGTATTATTGTATGGTTTATGTTGGCTTTTAACACTGTTTTGATGTTTGAAATGGTTTTAATATTATATTACATTGTGTATGTGCTGGTGTGTGGTTTGTAAACCACTTTGGGAGGCAACTCCCTGCATTTGGGATGAAGTCTACAGGTGCAATCTCCAGGAAACCTAATATGAAATAAGTGCTAAACAGTGCCTCCTTTTTTAAACTGATAAGAATAGATACTACACTTGACCTTAGGCACTGCACAGCTGGATACTAAATGTTAGGGGGAAGCCTACTGCAGTCATTTGGCTTTGCCCCTGTTGGAAACACAATGTTGACCAATTGTGCTTGCATGAACCCAACAGGATTGTGAAGATCTTACATCCTTAGGAAAGAGTTATTTCCAGCCCAGTGTCCTGACTCCAGCAGCACCAAATTCTAGGGGAAAGTGTGGGTGGAATAATTATGACATGGATCCACATTTCAGTTATTCACCCACAGTTTCTAAAACATCAAAAAGATGCATGTAGCAACTTTTGGGGCTAATGAACTTTGACAGTTTTATCCTTTAGTAAACTTTGATAATTTTGATAATTTCACCCTTGTTAGCCATGATGAAAACGGATGCCATCTTGCATGGTACACAAATCTGTACTACTACAGAATAAGAAACAAGAGTGAGAAACGACCCTCCATTTTGGGTCTTTGGGCTTTGAGTCATTGTTATCAGAAGTGGCATAGTTAACTGTTTTTGCATTTTCAGATAAGGACAGGTGAGCTTGGAGAATGACATGCGCCTATATCCATACCTCTTTGCCCTGTCCTTCTCATCTTCGTCCATCAGCTCGTTTACACAATACAGAGTTCTGGAACACAAGGAGAATATGAGAGGCATGAGAAACATTGCCCAATGCTATGAAGGTGGCAATTGCCCAATGCTATGAAGGTGGCAGCTTCATCAACCAATAATTGTTGATGCTACTGTATTTGATTCATTTAGATAAATAACCTGTCTGACCCAAGCTCAGGATAGATAAAAACAAAACAAAACACCCAACTACACCATTTTCAATATTTTATCTACTTATATACATCTGCATATAACTTACCATACATTTTAAAATACTAAAGCAGTAAACAATATGACACCATAAATCATAAAATAACAAGCATATAATAAAACATCAGAGTAACTACCTCAGAATGGTTGGGTCACCTTTCAATGAAGCCCTTGAAAACAAAGAAGTTTTACTTCAGTGTTGAAAACTCTGGACAGCTGATGAGGATTACAGAGATAATAAGATGGCCCTCAGGTGTATAAAAAGGTAAAGGTAAAGGACCCCTGACAGTTAAGGTCAGCAAGCCCTAAGCTCAGTGATTTAGACCACAGCCCCACCCACGGCCCATCATTAGGTGGATAAAAGGTCCAGTCGTGACCGACTCTAGGGTTGCAGCTTTGCTTATTGCGGCACCACATTGATTTAAAGCACAGGGGAGAGCAAAGCAGATGAGATCTCTTACTCAGCAGCTGGTACATTTACACTAGTCATTGGTTTGGTTTAGTATGGCGTGTGAGTTCAACCCATGTCAGATAGAGAGAAGTTTGCTTTTCTATATCAGAAAGCTAAATCTTTGTGCAAATCTCGAACATGCTTTACGTGTTCAAAACCACAGGAAAAAATGGGGGTGAAATCACATCTTCAACGCAATGGAACTCGCTGAAAACAGCTATGGAACAAATTGTTTCTCGGCTGACGACTTGCATTAAATCCACTGGTTCAGAGTGATTATGAGGAATCACATCCCAGTTTTGACAGATGGGCTGTGGCAGGCAAATCAAGCCACAATCTGTCTCCACACCCTTTTGATTTCACCAGCATTTACACTGCTGGGAATGATCCTCCCTTTTGAAAAAATCCCAACCAGAACTAATCACAGCCATGCCATCAGAATCATCCTCCATCAGTGACTGTAATGAACCAATCACAACCCCAGGAACTCACAAGCCACTTTCAGCGGTGTGTCCAGAGGACCACACCTAGTGCCCCAGGAAATTTTTTTGGTGGGTACAACAAAATATTTTTTGCTGCATGGCAACCGTCACCTCAAGTGATTTAACAGCTACATAAGTTTTAAAACTTCAGGAGAACAATATGGAAGAAAAGCAGGTCTCTTTTTCCCCCAAGCCAGAACTTGCCAGAACTCAGTTCCGGCACCTCTCAGGTAGGCATTGTTGCCATTTTAAGAGAACATGGTGAGTTCCAGCATTCCTTTTTTTAATTTTTTTTTAGAAAAATAGCAGTGAAGAAAAGGCTCCGCTGTTGTTTATTATGACTTTAGAAATACTGCTTCAGAATGTAAGGGAAAACAGGGAAATTAAAGGTATTGAGGTGGGACCTAGAGTCTATAATTTGCTGACGATGTGCTGTTGACTCTAGAACAAACTTTGGAGAGTGTTCCCAAAGCATGAGAAGAAATTAAAAGGTTTGGAGAAGTGGCAGGTTTCAAAATAAATTTAGATAAAACCAAAATGTTGGTTAAAAACATGGATGAGCAGTCAAAATTTTTTTTAGAAAGGATGTCTGGTTTAAAAATAGGCAAAAAAAAAAAGGTAAATATTTGAGAATGGCTGACAGTAAGAAATCTCAACCTATTTGAATATAATTATTTTTAAAAAAAAATTGCATGCAAACGCTGCATTAGATTAGGTTAGCATAGACAGGGCTGACATTAGCACCTGGCATTCTTAAGCAACTTCCAGGGTTCTAGCAAGAAGCTCAGGCAACTAGCCTCCATTTCAGTCCCCCCCCCCCCGGGAGGATAAAAATCAATGATTTTTTTATTTTAAAAATGTGGATTTTTAAAATATAAATTGGATTTTTTGATTTAAATCATTTTTTTATTTAAATTGGATTTTTTAAAATAAAATGTTTTTGGAGGAAAAAACCTTTCTAAAGATAGTTTTCTATTTATCTTTGGCCTACATAAAGATAGTTTTCTATTTATCTTTGGCCTACATTATAGGCCAAAGGCTATAAGGTTACATTATAGTCCATAAAGAAGGCTGATCGCCGAAGAATTGATGCTTTTGAATTATGGTGCTGGAGGAGACTCTTGAGAGGCTCATGGACTGCAAGAAGATCAAACCTCTCCATTCTGAAGGAAATCAGCCCTGAGTGCCAGTGGTGTAGCGTGGGTTCTCAGCACCTGGGGCAAGGCAAGTAATTTGCGCCCCCTAACCCGTGGATTTTAGCACTCGAGTCTCTTCCGCGCCCCCCCCAGATGTTGCGCCAGGTGCGGCAGGCCCCCCTGCACCCCCCACGCTACGCCACTGCTCCCACCACAAATCTTCAGGACAGCCTTCCGAAGCCTGGCGGCGGGAGGAGGTCTCTCTGCCCCACCGCCAGGCTTCGGAGGAGGTCCGAGGACAGTGGGGAAGACGCACTGCGCTTCCCCGCTGTCCCGGAGATTTCCCTATGGACTTTTGTCTTGCGAAGGGCTGGCCAAACGCGCCCCCCCCCCAATGTTGCGCCCGGTGCGGCCGGCACCCCTGGCATCCCCCACGCTACGCCACTGCTGAGTGCTCACTGGAAGGATAGATCCTGAAGCTGAGGCTCCAATACTTTGGCCACCTCATGAAAAGAGAAGACTCCCAGGAAAAGACCCTGATGCTGGGAAAGATGGAGGGCACAAGGAGAAGGGGACGACAGAGGATGAGATGGTGGGACAGTGTTCTTGAAGCTACCAGCATGAGTTTGACCAAACTGCGGGAGGCAGTGGAAGACAGGAGTGCCTGGCGTGCTCTGGTCCATGGGGTCACGAAGAGTCGGACATGACTAAACGACTAAACAACAACAACATAGTCCAAAGGCAATAAGAATTTGTTTTTAATTATGTAGCATGAGGCTTTATATGCCATGTTTAAATTTTTTGGTAAATGAATTCCATTAATCCATTCACAATGTCATGCTCTTCCAGAGGTTTCTGTAAGATTATTTAAGGCAGTTTTTCTAAGAAGAAGATATTTCACAGATGCTTGTTTTTACAGTTCTCAAAAGTGTGAAACAGTGTCTGCAGAGGTAACATGACTTTTCTTCACAGGAAAAATGTTATAAAATAAACATACAGAGTTGTGGGGGGAAACCTTAATCCCATTTTGTTCCTTTGCAAATTTATATACACAGAATCGACCCCTTACCTCTTAACTGCTAAGTTCCAAGAGGTTCAATGCATAGATAGTTTGGAGTGGAATAGATCTGCGCAAGTAGCTAAGTGAGAAGCAGTAAAAATGAAAGTGCAGCCTTGTGAGCAGAATACTCCACAAGTCTTGGGATTTTTGTGTAATAATTGTGCAAGTCAGTTGAATGTCTGTGCAACTCAGACTTGAGGCAAGTGCAACCTTTTCCCAATCCCACTGGGTTCCAACAACTGTACTAACACTTAACTGTACAGAATAGGCACCTGAATGTAGAAGCAAATCCAAAGGGGTGTGTATGTGGAAATAGTAACTGGGATCTGTAAGTCCCTGGTGAGACCTTGAAGTGCTTGCCAGTCAACTAATAAAAGAGTTCACTGCTTCCAGGCCCTTCTTCCCAGGGCTCGCCTGGCATTGTCCAAACAATAAAGTCTCTACCCAATAAAGTCTCTGCAGCAGGAATCCCTGAAGTTCTCTGCTCCAGTCCCTGGTTCCCATTTTACAGCTTTCCACCAGCCTGTTTCTCCTCCTCCTTGTTCTTTCTGCAAGCCTGTGGCAGCCCAGGCCTACCAACTGTATCTCTCCTCGCCGCTAGAAAAAGGATGGCCAGCCTCTCCAAACTCAGTCTAAGTTTTTTTAAAAATAATAATAATAATTGTTTAACCACATCAGTTAACAAACATGGATACATATGCCCAGTGGTTTTTTCCTAAAAAATATTTAGGGGTACTCTCATTTTCCTACTCATATTGAAATACCGCCCCCCTTAATGAAGCCAAACTTGGATTCACAAAATGTTTAAGGGTATGTGTACCCCCAGGAAAAAAGGACTGCATACGATATAATGTTACTGTTTTAGTTAATTGTTTAAATTGTTATTAAGGAAATGGTTATTTTTCTCCTTCCAATAAAGTACAGCAGAAAAGTTGTCCAAATATAAAGAGTTAACTTATTAAACCTCACAATAATTTCATAATTATCTATGTATTTCTAATAGTGGAACCAAATCAGTAATTTTTGATAGAACTGTAAAAACTACTCTGAAAATTTATTATTCCAAAAATGAAACCTTCCTCCGATTATCAATACTAAGAGGATGCCAGCAAGATTGAACCTTTCTGTAAAAAAAGGAATTTAAATTGAATTGATTTAAATCAAATCCACCCTGCCCCCCCCACTTCTATGATGTAATGTTCCTCTCAGGCACTATGGCAGCTATACTCTGCCATCCAGTGATGCTTACAATGCTACTTTTGGTGCCCCCCCCCCCGACTGCTAGGTTGCAGCCATAAAAAAGCATTATTCAGAATAGCGGTTTGTGCAACCCTCTAAGGAACATAACAGCACAGTAGAATTCAAAACCATAACAACTAATTGCACATGTATTCAATGTCCAATTAAAACTATTTAGCTGAATTAATTCAACAAAACTGATTAACTTGTTTCCATGTCACCAGCTTTTCAAAGCCTGGTAGTCACTTACACCCCCAGTCCCCACCTCCCACCGCCTCCTTGCCCCCCAGCTAATCCCACTGCCCCCCAGGGGGCAGTACCACCCACTGATCTATAAGATTCTCCATGTTACATCAAATCTTTAATTGCTTTAATTTGCCAGGACCTTTCTTTGCCCCGAATCATTTTATTGTCTATCTGTAAGACGTATCATTTCTCTGAAGCAGTTGCTTAATTAGCCAATTTTGTTGCATCCTCTACATGTTGAAAACGCCCACACTTTAAAATTACTGAGACGGGAGTGGGGGGGGTTTGGGGGGGTTGCGGGAAAAGCAGAGGACAGGGACCTATAGGCACATCTGGAGTCTTAATGATTTAGCTAGGTATCACTGAGGTCAGTGTCAATCTTGATCGCCGCGAAAATAATTAGGATTTGCATGCTCCTGAGAGGAACATCCTCTCTGACCCATTGAGCAGATTGTGGAGGGAACAAATTCCATAATTTAATGGCACTGCCAACATTTAGCTTCATTGGATGTCTCAGAGCTCCACTGCGATACAAGGGAGATAAACTGTTCTCTATCCACTTGTGTACACTTAGGCTGGAAGAGGTAATAGGTAAAGGTAAAGGACCCCTGGACGGTTAAGTCCAACCAAAGGCAACCATGGGGTTGCGGCGCTCATCTTGCTTTCAGGCTGAGGGAGACTGCATTTGTCCACAGACAGCTTTCTGGAGAGCCAGTGTGGTGTAGTGGTTAAGAGCAGTTGTCTCGTAATCTGGTGAACCGGGTTCGAGTCTCCATGCAGCTGCTGGGTGACCTTGGGCCAGTCACACTTCTTTGAAGTCTCTCAGCCCCACTCACCTTACAGAGTGTTTGTTGTGGAGGAGGAAGGGAAAGGAGAATGTTAGCCGCTTTGAGACTCCTTAGGGTAGTGATAAAGCAGGATATCAAATCCAAACTCTTCTTCTTCTTCTGGTTCATGTGGCCAGCAGGACTAAACCACTTCTGGCACAACAGAACACCGTGACGGAAACCAGAGCGCATGGAAGCACTGTTTACCTTCCCACCACAGTGGTACCTGTTTATCTACTTGCACTTTGATGTGCTTTCAAACTGCTAGGTTGGCAGGAGCTGGGACAGAGCAACGGCAGCTCACTCCGTCACGGGGATTCACACTGCTGACCTTCTGATCAGCAACCCCAAGAGGCTCAGTGGTTCAGACCTCAGCGCCACCCGCGTCCCCTTTGGCTGGAAGAACCAGCTGCACAAATATAAGTTGGGGGATACTTAGCTTGCTAGTAGTACATGTGACAAGGATCTAGAGGTCATAGTAGACCGCAGTCTTAACACGGGTCAACAATGTGAGTCAACAGAGGGTAGGACCTGAACCAATGGTTTCAAGTCACAAGAAAGATGATTCTGACTCAACATCAGGAAGAACTTTCTGACAGTAAGAGTTGTTCGGCAATGGAATGGACTCCCTCAGGAGATTGTGGACTTTCCTTCGCTGGATGTTTTAGTTGAGATACCTAAATTGCAGGGGGTTGGACTAGATGTCCCTCAGTGTCCCATCCAACTCTACAATTCTTTGTTTCTGCTCCACACAATGTATGATTTTACACATGCCTGTGATGTCATCTTTACTCTAAACTAAAAAGCCACATATGTTATATGTTTCTATACCACCCTTCATTCCAGGATCACAGGGCGGTTTACAATATAAAAGCACAAAAATACATAGAATTATCACACACACCCCAGTTTAAAAGGCCATAAAAGATAGAGGTAAAGGTACCCCTGACTGTCAGGTCCAGTCACGGACGACTCTGGGGTTGCACGCGCATCTCACTCTATGGGCCAAGGGAGCCAATGTTTGTCTGCAAACAGTTTTTTCAGGTCATGTGGCCAACATGACTAAGCCGCTTCTGGTGAACCAGAGCAGCGCAAAGAAATGCCATTTACCTTCCTGCCAGAGCGGTACCTATTTATCTACTTGCACTTTGACATGCTTTCGAATTGCTAGGTGGGAGGAGCTGGGACCAAACAACGGGAGCTCACCCCGTTGCGGGGATTTGAACCGCCAACCTTCTGATCGGCAAGCCCTATGCTCTGTGGTTTAGACCACAGCGCCACCAGCGTCCCTTACAAGGCCATGGATCATTTAATTAGCCGATGGCTAACTGCAATTTTTACATGTTCGCAGAGGTACTTTTACACATAACAGAAAGTGGAGAAGACACTAAAGCAAGAAATGCAAGACCAAAATAGCATATCAAAAAAGCTGAATGAATATCTATTTATTTATTTATTGCATGTATTTATTGCTTTTCATCCAAAGAACTCACAGAAGTGTTTGTGGCCGTCGTCGTCCCCCCACCTCCAACCCACTTTCTCTTCACAACATCCCCATGAGGTAAGCTAGGCTGAGAGAGTGTAAGTGTCCCAAGGACCTATAGTAAGTTTTGCTGCAGTAGGGGAGGTTTAAGTAAGTTTGACGCTTTGACCACACTGACACTTTTTTTAATAAAACACTGGATCTCTGGGCATGCCTTATGTGAGCTCCAGCACAGCCTTCCTCAACCTTGTGCACCTCAGATGATGCCGGATTATGGAAGTTGTAGTCTAAAACATCTGGAGGGCCCAGGGTTTGAGAACGTCTCAGAGCAGGCCCCAGTGCAGGGATAGGGGAACCATGGCTCTCCAAGTGTGGGGCACCAAACTTGAGGGCTACAGGTTGATAGGGGCTTTTTATGGCAAAGAAATGCTCCTTGAGTCCATCAGCACCAGGGAGTTAGGACTGCATCCTTAATTTTTAAGGCTTCAGTGCTAACAACAATGATAATCAGCATATATATATATTAGAGCTCATTTCAAGTGTTCAAATTACTTTGCACTGTCTGAGTGCCAGAGCAGAACAGCTAAATAAACGAGAAAGCTGGAGTTAACATTTACTTGGCTAGAAGCACAAGTTGGGGGGAATAGCTTTGCATGTAAAAATGTTTGCCAAAACACACACAGCCTTTTCTGCCATGATGCAGCAGAATGTTGAGCTGTAAAAAGAATCGGCCTAGATGGTACAAATAAGGTCAAAATATTCTTAACTGGATTAAACAGTTTAGGGCTACATTGAGTGCAAAGTGTTCGCCGTCTTGTTTTAAGCTGGATCTTTAAATAGAATTGATTCAAGATACGTCAGAAAAGTTTCATAAGATGTGGTCAAACTTGTAACTGTGTGATTCTATCCACCTGCCCATCTACCTGTGCTGTGCCCATTTAAAGTCCAAGTGAAAGGATTAGATCAAAGATAAGCTACCCTTGCCATTGGGGGGGGGGGCGATAATCTCAATGAATGACATGTCTGTCCTCCCATTGACTTTACTCTTGGGTTACTGTGGCTAAAATTGCACGTTAAGTTATACCTCTGAGCAGTGCTTTTTTCTGGGGGGATGCAGGGGGACGCATACACCTATACATTTTGTGAATCTAAGTTTGGCGCTAATTATTATTTTTAAAAGCAATCAGTGAAATTCAAATGATTAGTTTTCTTTTCGTATTACCTATCTTGGTCATAATTTCTTTATGGCTTGACTGTAATTAGAACCTCCAACTGAATAGCAGATATGAAACAAATATTTAAAATGTCAAATAATAGGCAATTAAAAACCAATACAGTGGTACCTTGGTTTACAAACGTAATCCGTTCCGGAAGTCCATTCTTAAACCGAAACCGTTCTTAAACCAAAATTCACTTTCCCTAATGAGGCCTCCTGCCGCCAATGCCCTTTCACCGTTTGGATTCCGTTCATAGACCGAGGTAAAGTTCTCAAACCGCGACACTATTTCCAGTTTTGCAGAGTTTGTAAACCGGACTGTTCTTAAACCAGACTGTTCTTAAACAGAGGTACCACTGTATATTTTTAATTTGAACTACCTTTAAAAGCAGCAGATTTGAGCAGGTTTTTGACAACAGGCTGACATATAGGTCAATACAGTGGTACCTCGGGTTACATATGCTTCAGGTTACATACGCTTCAGGTTACAGACTCTGCTAACCCAGAAATAGTACCTCGGGTTAAGAACTTTGCTTCAGAATGAGAGCAAAAATCGTGCTCCGGCGGCGCGGCAGCAGCAGGAGGCCCCATTAGCTAAAGTGGTGCTTCAGGTTAAGAACAGTTTCAGGTTAAGAACGGACCTCCAGAACGAATTAATTACTTAACCTGAGGTACCACTGTACTTGGTTTTCCTTGAAAGGGCTGAGGCCAATAGGCAGGAGGGGAATATTTGAGAAAGAAGAGGGGGCAAAAGCACCCACAGATTCCCAGTGTCCCAGGGCTCCCCGAAATCTGGGGATGCTCCTGCACCCTAACCCTCCAATATTTCTCCAATGAAAATAGGGATGTCCTGCACAACAACAACAACAACAACAACACTTTTGTTATTTATATCCCTCCCCATCACACTGGGTTGCCCCAGCCATTCTAGGCAGCTTACAACAAATATAAAAACACAATGAAAATTAAACATTAAAAAATACTTTCTGATACAGGGCTGCCTTCCGGTCTTCTATAGGTTGTATCGTTACTTATCTCCTTGGCTTGGGGGTCACATAACTGCATACCCTCCAACGTTTCTCAGGTGAAAACAGGGATGTCCGAAGGAACAGCAGGACATTCCAGGATCAAATTAGAAACCAGTAGTTTCTGTAAATCTGGGACTGCCCCTGAGAAACAGGGATAACCTCTCAGGTGGGCACCATTGCCATTACAGTGGTACCTCTGGTTGTGAATGGGATCCGTTCTGGAGGCCCATTCGCAACCTGAAGAGAACGCAACCTGCGCCTGCACGAGACACGATTCACCACTTGTGCGCATGCGTGTGGCGTCTTTTTGCACATCTGCGCATGCGCAAGCAGCAAAACCCGGAAGTAACCCTTTCCGGTACTTCCAGGTTGCCGTGGGATGCAAACTGAAAAGGGGCAACCTGAAGCAAACGTAACATGAGGTATGACTGTATAAGAAAACAAGGGACCTCTTTTTCTAGAAAAATAGTGCTGCTTTTATTGCTCTGCATAATCAACAGAAGTCAAACAATCAACAATCCCAGTCAAAGTTAAGCCCTTGAAAAGGAAGTGTCTTCATAGTTGTGGCTACGATTCTCTGGAGTGCCCTTCCTACAGAGAGGCTTTTCAATGCTCCTTCCTGCTTGCTTTTCAGAAAGTGGGAAAAGGCGCTTTAATTTAGGAAAGCTTTCGGTCCTCCCAGCCTTATTTTTCCATTCTTGTTGCTACTGGCTTTTGTTGGGATTGCTTCCATCTTGCCGTGCTGATTTACTCAGGATGCTTCATAAATTAACAAATTAATTAAAACTATATTGCAAACCCCATTGTTGCAACTTCTGGATATAAAGCAGTATACAAATTCTGCAAATTAACAAATAAGAGCATGTTGACTGGCTACTGCAATTCTGCAAAATATTGCAGTGTAAGATCTGTAATATGCATTCCCTGCATTTTGTCCTAAAGTCACAGGCTTACTAATGACTGCTTGGAATTTGGCTAATTAACATTCTATGGCTTTTTAAATGTGTTTGATGGTCATTGTTTTGGCTTGGTTTTGTTATGTATTTTGTATTTTAATTTTGTATTTTTCTGTTGTGAACTGCCCTGGGGTTTTCAGACGAAGGGCAGTATACAAATTAATAATAAAAAAGAATACTAATTACCAAATTATTCAGATAAGCATTTCCATGTAGATATTAGCATTTTTACCTAGTTCCAGGAGAATTAACATGTTCCGTGCACATAGGTCATAGGGTGATAGCCTCTCTGTTTGTAAACTGCAGATTGCAGGTGTAACAAAAGTTTACTATGTGCAAAATGAGAAACTACTTTGGCAACCATTAGCATGCTTGCAGAATTGCAACATGCTGCAATTAGTAATGAAAGACCCACCCACATCCAGTTTGGAATGGGGCTCTTTAAATGGAAAACAATTTGGATGGCATTGTCTGGATAACTTAAATGCCTCTGGTTTCAAAACTGGACTTCTGCTGAATCAGCCACGACATGCACCACTGATGATGTCATCATGGGCACAAGGGAGCCTAATGCCCTCCCTTTGCTGTCCCCTAACCTTTCCAAACTTGCCAAAGGGAGCAACTGCAACAGACATTTTAACAGAAGCAAAGTGCAGTAATATACCGTATTTTTCGCTCTATAAGACGCACCAGACCACAAGACGCACCTAGTTTTTGGAGGAGGAAAACAAGAAAAAAAATATTCTGTATCTCAGAAGCCAGAACAGCAAGAGGGATAGCTGTGCAGCCTGCATTCGCTCCATAAGACGCACACACATTTCCCCTTACTTTTTAGGAGGGAAAAAGTGAGTCTTATAGAGCAAAAAATACGGTAATTTCCCTCTTACCAAGAGAAGTTGGGTAGGGTTCTGAATATTTCTGTGAACTGCCTCCCTTTAAAGTTGCTGTATAAACTAATTTAGGAGCGTCAAACTATGCCAACAACTAAGCTCAGTGGCATAGCTTCCTAGCTCTTGGCAAGTCTCTGCCAACGAGGGCGGGATGTTCTAATTTCACAGCAAAAGCTGATCTTTGTGCCCTTTGGATGAACCTGAGAAAACCTCATGCTTCCCCCAAAACAATGTTTCATGGTTAAATGCAACATCCGACAAAAATCTGACTCAGTCCTATATATCATTAGCCCTTGACCTTTTGCCCCCTGACTGCAAAGTGGAAGCAGCATCAACCAGATTAGAGGGTTACTGTGATGGCAAATATATGATAAAAAGATTGTGGTGCACTTTGTAAATTGTCAGCAGCATGTATGCGCTAAATAGTAGAAGCAATGTTTGCTTCTCAATCTAATTCACACCATCCATCAAAGCGATGTGCAGAGGAAGACGGTACTCATCCTAGCCCTATAAAAACATACACGAGCAGAGGGGAGGGCGTGAATACTCAGGAAAGTGTTCATACCTTAGTAACAGCTAGGAAGAGACCTCTGAACGAAGGTTATTTCCTGAGCAAAGTACTATATTTTTCCCAGATAGCTCTTTCCAATCCACAGAATTTTAGGCAAAGCTTAACTCTCATTCTGTTGGGTCCTTAACAAAAGCCCATTTTCATGACTTTCTTTCAAAGCACTTTGAGGTTTCCTAGTCTTTGGGTGGCTTCCAGTGATGGAACCTCTACCATAAAGCTGAGTACGAGCTTATGCAACAGAGCACATATGGGATTGCCAAAACTCCTTTACAATAAGCATATCATTACAGCTACATTTGGGGAGGGAGGACAGCTCTCTGAACCACTATGGCTGCACACATCTATAGTATCAATCAGGGTCTGCCATTCAAGCTCAACTATAGGCAGAAAGAAACAGCTTGTGTCTGACATCTGAATGCACAATGACTTTAAAAGAAAAGTGTGAGTTTAACCTTTCCAGTAAAGTGTTACTGATTCAATTATGCCTCATTTTTATAGATGACATTTCAACAGCAGGCAGGGCTTCTATATTCCTTATGGCTGGTTTAAGCACTGAGAATGCGGTAATTAAGGAGTCTATACATGCAGCATTAAAATTTGCCTAAATTTGCCTCCTGCTGTTGGCAGACTGTTGCAAACTCAGAATGACATTTAGCTAGCCAAAGTAAAGCATGCACACTCACAGACACTTTTGGAGGGTGGCCAAAGTTGCCATGTCTCCATGTCAAAGAGGAATGAAGATGTACAGTTTTGCTTCTTCTCTCCGGGGACGGAGAGGTAGACAGGAATTCTCCTGCCCCAGTAACACATTTCCTTAACTTATTGCATGCACAAGCTTGTTTCATTAACCTAGATACAAGCAGCAGCAGTGTAAAGAACCTTCAAGAGAGTCTGCTGCACTTCAGTCCTCTCTTCCTTGCTCTAGAAAACTTGGAAGACTTTGCAGAAACATAACCATGTAAGAACTACTACATTACTGGATTGGAACATACTACATTTCCTGACTGTATGTAGTATAATGTCTTAAAATATATATCTCAGGCAACCAGAGCAATAGATAAGGGTATGCATTGGATCAGTATTTGCTAGGTAAACTCAAAAGAAAGCAATACAGTTCCACAACAATATGCAAACTGAACACAGCCATCTTTCAAAACTCACACAGCTGCAAAATCTGCAGTGCAGTTCTCCAGCCAAATGCACAAAAATGCACAAACCTGGGTAAAGTGTGTGTAGTAAAACATGTTAGTAAAAACAACAGACAAAAATGCATTTTACTAGGGAAAATTTTCTCTCCCAAAAAAGTGTGCATTGGGTGAAATTGCAAAGAAAAATAATTCTGTTCTGCGCTGACAGCTGTACATGTGTACCGAATACAAGTAACTTAATTTAAGGGCTTACTTTTACTGATTGCTTTTATTTGACATTTCTCGGCCTGCAGGCTCCTTTAATTGTTCTGTTGTTTTCTTTCACTGGCGCTGGTTGTTCAGTGCTACTCTGAATGGCCGTTTGGGTTATTTCCCACCCCTACTCAGCGGGTTGGAGCAGTGTCAATGATGCCGAGGTTGAAGGTTTCACTCCTATATGGGTCATTTGATCCTCAGAGTCACAAGTTCTATATTTACAATTTATCCAGTATGGTAAAGTGCTTTGTTTGCTGCAACATCACTCCTGGGTGCACACTGCTATCGGAATAGGCACCGGCGTCTGCTTGCCTGTGCAGACAATATTTGAGCCAAGTGAGAGGGCAGTGGAGGTGCCTGGTGGGGAACATTCCTGTCACTTTAAGTGGCAATTTCCCTTTGGGTGGTTTACCCTTACAGACTTCCTGCAAAGCGGGCAGGAGTCAGATACAGTCTTGCCAATTCCTAAGCCAATACCGCTCTCATTCCTGTAATCAATAAAGTTGTGGCCAAAATTTTGCCCAAAACCTTAAACAAAATATCCGTGTCTGTGTGAATTTCTTTATTCTAATGGGGGGTCGGCTTGGAGGTCTTGCAAAAATGGGAAACTGAATAAAACTGAAATGGACAGATTCACCCATCCCTACAATGGGCTCTGTCCATTCAAAGGCAGTGCCCATGCGCTGATAAATCCTATAGGGCTCAGCCGGGCCTTGTTTTTCCCCCATTTCCCCATTAACACAAGCACACGATCAATCACTCGCACAGAGACAGCGTCATGGGTATTGCAAATAATGGAAAGCTTGGATATGCCTGCCATATCCTCACCAAGCAGGCTGGAGAATTCTTGCCACACCAATGTTGAAGCAATTATTTATGAAGAAGGTTTCTGGAGTTACATAACAGAAGAAATATTTATGAAATTAATTCTTCCGCTGATTTGTTTTGATAGAATTCTGGGGTGCAACAAAAATGAAGACGTCAAGATTATTAACTGATCTAAAAGGAGCAGTAGTAATTTCAGGGTTGTTCTTTTGTTTGGGTATTTTCACACGATAAGGGTGGGGGTGGGGAATCAGAATTGGACTAATAAATATAAATAGTACCCGCAGCAAAATGTTGCAGTATTGTCCCACCCCAGAGTGAGTGATTTCCAGAAATGTCGCTGTGCAAATTAGACTTGTTTTCACAGGAGAATTTGCATCAGAAAATGTTCTGATGCCCTAGAAAGTGATCTAATTTAGCATGTTTACTCTTCTCCTGTATTTAGTAAACAGAGCTAAAAACTCTGAAACAGCCAAGCTTGCGTAATACAGCAATTGTGTTTGCAAATAGCATACATTCATTGCTACTTAATGAACTTATGGAATGGAAAAAAAGTGCTTCCTTGGAAATATTTTCCATCTCACAGCACTGTTCCTAGTTCATGACTCCAGACATGAGAAATGAGAAACTGGAACAGGACTCTTAAGAGTGCTATTGTTCAGACACCAGAGAAAGAGTGAAGGACATAATTTCCGCCCTGCTGTCCCCTGAGGCCTTTTCCCCCTGCAGTTCTGTCTCCACTACTGGACTCCTGTATCAGATTGTTTAATAGGTAGAAAGTGGTTTAGAGATAGGAAATGCATCCTTGGAAGTCCCAATTCTAACTGTCCCTCCTGAGGGAAACTCAGTACAGTCATACCTCGGGATAAATACGCTTCAGAATAAGTATTTTCGGGTTGCGCTCCACGGCGACCCGGAAGTAACAGAGCGTTTTACTTCCGGGCATAGCTGTCAAATTTCAGATTTGAAAATAAGAGATCAGCAACCTCACGTGTCCCGGGGACAGTCTACGGGATATCTAACAATCCGGGATAGCAGCGGGAAGCAGCAGGAAACGGTGATGGAATAAGGGAATTTCCCACAAAAAAGGGGAAGGTTGACAGCTATGCTTCCAGGTTTCACCGCTTGCACATGCGCAGATGCTCAAAATGACGTCATGCGTGGAAGCTGTTCAGGATGCGAACGGGGCTCGAGAACAGATCCTGTTCATATCCCGAGGTACCACTGTATAAGCTGGCACTGAGCAGATCTAGTCTGTCTCTTCCAATACCCTGATATTCTTTGCAGTGGAGTTTCCTTTCCACTTACAGATGCAAAGCATTTTGTTTGCGTTCCAATATGGCATACCCTCTCTAAACAAATGCTCGGCTCTCAGAGTT
Source organism: Podarcis vaucheri (assembly GCF_965113315.1). Taxonomy (NCBI): domain Eukaryota; kingdom Metazoa; phylum Chordata; class Lepidosauria; order Squamata; family Lacertidae; genus Podarcis; species Podarcis vaucheri. The sequence continues at coordinate 10,052,068 of NC_138758.1, read as the reverse complement.
TCAAAGCACTTCATATGCCTTGTTTCAGCAATCTTTTCAAACCTGTAGGTAGGTCAGTATTATTATTCTATTTGTTTTAATTTAAAGCAGTTTCACTTTATTACTGCTCTCCATCCCTCCAGAATTCAGAATAGTCTACTGCATAAAACAGATACAAGAAACATTGACTGCATATGCACCACACAATAAAAGCACATTTAAAGCCCATATGCCAGTTGCTGGAAACCACAGGCGAGAGTGAGTACTCCTGCCTGTGGGCTACAATTCCCACAGCACCTTTAGCAAACTACAGTTCCTAGGATTCTTTGAGGGTAAATGTTATTGAGTGTACACAACCACTAGTAAAAGTGGGCCATTAGCAAGGAACAAAGACCGAAATACCTGTTGGTTGTTTTCAGATGGACTTGGCCACCCTTCCAGTCAAAAGAAAATTTGCCTGTAACAATACCAAGTGGAAGAAATGGCTATATCTCTTTTCACAGGGGAAACCATATATAATAGTTTGCCACAAGGATAACTTTAAGCAGTGTGTTTTCCTTTATAACCATATTGAACAGGTTTGTTTGCTTACAAATAATAATGAAATCCATATCCCAATTTCCCCCTCCAATTGGAGATTCCCTAAGCAGTCAGAACATAAAAACCACAGCAAACACAAATCAGACAGCAGCAACACCAAAATATTGTTATGGATTTGTGGGTTCCCTGTCTCCTCTGGATTTCTAGGTGACCTGACCTGCCTCCCCCTAAATGCTAGGGTTTAATCAATGTTACGATAATTATGGTGAGCTGACATGTGTTGGGTTCAGCAGCGTGAAAATACAGACTATACCGATTTTTCTATTCAGGAGATTGGCTGATAGAGGTGCCATTAAGAAACCACAGAGCACCAGGCCATTAAGAGTCATTGGCAATGCAAATACAGTGGTGCAAGACGAAAAGAATTTGTTCCGCGAGTCTTTTCATCTTGCGATGTTTTTCGTCTTGCGAAGCACGGTCCGTCGCAACTGCGCCTCTTCAAGTGGCTTTAAAAAAAAAAGCGCAATACGTTTTCGTCTTGCGAAGCAAGCCCATAGGGAAATTCGACTAGCGAAGCAACGCAAAACCGAAAAACCCTTTCGTCTAGCGAGTTTTTTGTCTTGCGAGGCATTCGTCTTGCGGGGCACCACTGTACTGTTCTTTTCTCCTGGCCCTGAGTAGTAGGTAGCAACAAAAGAGTGGGGAGGGGAGGGGGAGGTTGCCTGGTTTAGGGAGTGTGATGTCACTACAGGAAAAAGTGTCCTTTGGCAAGAGGTTTTTGAAAAGAGCAAGAAGGAAGCGAGGGCAGAATCCATGTGGGCTGGCTGTAAGAAGCTGAACCCAGAGACTGGCTGGCTTCTGCTCTGGACCCAAGCTTGCGGAAGCTATGGGAGAAGCAACAAATAACATCCTGGCGGTGTAATGATCCACAATCCCTCTATCAAGGCTCAGGTGTGTGTGTGTGTGTGTGTGTGTGTGTGTGTGTGTGTAAATAAAACTATATATCTTAAAGACATTACAGTCTCAGACCCTCCAAGTGTCCCTATTTTCCAGGGACAGTCCCAGATTTACATAAGAGATCCCGGTTTCTGAACTAATCCTGAAATGTCCCACTTTTTCTTAGGACGTCCCTATTTTGGTTGGAGGGTATGGAGTTATGCGACCCCTGAAGCCAAGGAGATAACTATAGAACCTTCATAAGACATCTGAAGGCAGTTTAATGTTTTATTATGTTTTTCTATATGTTAGTAGCCACCCGCAGTGCCTGTGGAAGGCCAGTCAGATGGGCGGTGTATAAGTAATAAAATTATCATTATTATGGAATAGGATGTCGCCGTTTTTACTGGATAACTGTTATAGGGTATGCAGTCTCTGTTATGCCTCATTCCAAAGGAAATATGCAGCAAGAGGCATTGTTCATCAAAGATTGTGGTGGCCCGTAGCAATATTAACCAACAGAGAGCCAGACTAAAATAATTGTGTATACACTGTTTATATGTAACTGGTTTTTTGTCCTATGGTCAGTATAATAAATATATTTTTATTTTGGACAGAATAAGATACTTGGGGAAGAGGGAAACAATTCTAATGCCTTAGTAATCTCCAAAAGCTGAACTACTTACTCAACAATTACTTTTTTGCTATCCGATCTTCATGTGCATGTATTAGCGGTGGAATGCCTGGAACTCCTGACAACCAGGAAGTCATTCACTGACTTCTAAGCTTATCTTAAATAATATTTAAAGCCTGGCAAGTAGCCATACAGAGAAAGCGGGGGGGGGAGAGAGAGAGAATGAACTTAGTGCAAACATGCATCTGGATCCTTACACTAGCGAAGCAAGCAGAAGGAGGTTATCAGAAGAAGGAGCTGCCACAAAACCATAAAAACTCAAAAGGATTAAAGTTTAGATACTCCCCACAGATTTTCAGCAGCTTGCCTGTTGAAATGAGTATCAAAAGAAGTCACAGCAGGGATGAATTAACTGGCTTCATCTTCTATTTTTAAGCTCTGTGCTTATTAATTCAAGCCAAATAAAAGCACACATAGCACTGCATTATCCTGACCCAGGTACAACAAATGAGCCCAGAAGCCTGAAAGAATATAAAGCCTTACAGCTCACAATTCTTTGTTAACCTCATTTGGCTCAGAGATCCTGAAATGATCCGGTTCACATCTGTTCTGCAGCTGAGCTCCCCATTCATGGCCCAGCGACCTTACTGATGCCACAGAAATAATCTTAAAGCTGATGGTGAGATGGCAGGGATGGAGTGTCAGAAGGCAGAGGAAGGAAATGGATAGCTTAAGGACACTGCCATGCCATCCTTTCTATAGGCGTGCCATTCTTAGCTTGTGGAGTCATTCCATGATGCTCCTGAGAAAGTATTTAGCATGGAAAGGATGAGAGAGAGAGAGAAAGGGACACATGCAGCCCTGAGTGGTGAAAAAGCCAGCAAAGCAGATCCAAGATATTATAAACACAGAGGGAAACTAGTATTATGCTTTTGCTACAAACTTTTATCAGACCCTCCAAGTGTCCCTATTTTCCAGCGACAGTCTTGGATTTACAGAAGCTGTCCTGGTTTCTGATTTGATCCTGAAATGTCCCACTTTTCCTTAGGATGCCCTGATTTTCATCAGAGAAATGTCATGTGAACACCGAGCCAAGGAGATAAGTAACTATGCAACCTTTAGAAGGCAGCCCTGAATAGAGAAGCTTTAATTTTAAATTATTGTTTTTTTATATGTTGGAAGTCCCCCAGAGTGGCTGGGGCAACCAAGTTAGATGGATGAGGTATTAATTAAATAATAATAATAGACATCTCTATTTTCACTAGAGAAATGTTGGAGGGTATATCTTAAATGGTTTCATCGTATCACTTTCCAAGCTTATCTTAACTATAAGAATCCCAGCAGATAACCACAAATGAAGAATCAACAGCGCAAGTGTGCAGCTGGACCCTGGCACATGTTTAACTGTCATGGATCCTCCAAAGAATCATTTGTTCATTTTATTTCAGCCGCTGATTGACTGTAAACCTCAAAGTGGTTTACAAATGTGGTAAGTACAGTGTGATGAGGTGCCAAGTGTTTTCTGTTAAAGGCTCCTCTGCAGCAGGGGTTAAATGTGGCACTCCAAGCATCGCTACCTGGCCACAACCACTCTTACTAAGCCACATCCCTCGCCAGCCTTGCTCTGTATTTTTGCCTGCCTGGAATGTGTCTTGGACGGCAGTGATGCCTTTGCTTGCCTGGAGGACCATGGAGAGATGTGTGTGCGTGCGTATGCACGCATGTAGGGACACCTGACTTGTGTGTGGCTGGAATGCAGCCTACTCCACAAAAAGTAAGGGCCAGCTCCATTTGCCTCTGGCAGATGTGGCCCCTGAAAAGCTGCACATGAGGCAATGTGGCCCTCAGGATGGAAAGGTTTTCCCACCTATGCTATGGACGGCTACCCTTCCCCAGGGGGAGTGGAGGCCATGGCATGAATGCGCTCTGTCACTCACAAGCTTCAAAAACATACACACATCCTAGAAGGAAATCAAAACACTTGCACTGAGAAGAAGCTCACCCACGTATGTTGCTTTGGGTTCTGCAGGGATGCATGCAGCAATTTGCCTGGAGGATTCGACGCTGTATTCCTCAGGCACGCTTGCATGCAAGAACTTGTTCCCAACCGCTGTTCTCTTGCCACATTTGCTCTGCCACGGTGGGAAAGGGGAAGGTACATACTGGTGGGAGAGAAGCCACGAGGTGGCCACCAAAGCTGGATCAGAAATATTGGCATGGGATCGGTAAACAGCCAAAGCTGTTTCCAGCGAAGTCTTGAGGGTATAAGGAGGCCAAACCATCAACAACTCTTATCGGCTGTTGGCTGTGCAAACAGGCATGCACCAGAGTTAAAGAGTTAATAACCGTACAAGGGGCTGGTTGTTTCAGAGGCAGCATGGGAAATGCTGGATGTTCATTTGGTAACATGGCTGGCTGCTGTTAGAGGTTCTGGGCTTCGAGTCTCACGGTTAGAGGATCTAAGCCTTGACTGATTGATATCCAGATAAAAGGATGTGTTGTTCTTGTTTTGTGTCTGTGCTTATTGGAAGCCTGAGGACATCTCTGGTTGTCTATCGCAGCTGCGGCCAGATGCAAAAAAATGGACAGAGTTTATACTCCTTTAAGAGTTGTTGCAAAAGGGATAATTTCAATAGGTGTTGCTTGCTATGCAAGCTACACATGTTGATATTCTCTCTACTGTGTAACTATTAAAAGTGCAAGAGGCCCAGAGCATCTTCTTGCCTCCTTTTACAAAGGCTGCTGAGAAGTTGAAATGATAGCAGAAAAATCAGCTGGCCTTGGTTCCCAGGTAGTGCGGGGCTGAAGAACAAATCCCAACCACAGCTGGACTGTTTTGAGAGACAGGCCCTCTGCTACACCATTGAAGATCCAAACCCTGTAGCTGTCAGTCCTCCTAGTCTGGAATATATTGAACACATTTACTTGATTCTACTTAGTGCTATTTTTATTCAGCCCTGACTAATCTGATCAAGCCTCTTCTTGGCTTACGATTTAAATCTCAATAAGTAATTTCACTCCCCCCCCCCCGACATTTTGGGCCCACTTATTTGAAGTGTAATGATTGAGTGCTGGCGGCTAATGCTATTATTAGAAAGCTCATTGCTCAGAATTGTTTCAGCAATCGAATACACATCTTCGATGACAGCAAGACCCCTCATATCAGCCTGGTGGGGGAAACTGCTGTCCTTTGGCTCCTCCCCTCCCAAATCTCCTTCCATTGGCACTTTTCCACCTGGGACCAAGAGCTATTTGGCTCCTCTCCTCCTAAAACTAGCTCTCATCAGCTGTCATTTCCACCTGGGTGCCTCAGAGAGGTGATAGCAAGGCCCCACTCCCTTGGCTTGTGGCTAGAACCAGTTGCTATTTGAATTCCCCTCTCCTGAAAACATCCCCTGTACTGCTTATCAGTGGTGTGGATTTTGCAGAAATTTTTGATTTGGAAAACTGTACTATGAAAACTAGGCCATGCCACTCCAGATGCAAACTGATAATATCGTGATTCACATTACCCTATGCAAACTAGCTGTGCGCATGCATCACAAAAAATTCAGATTGCGTCAGGAATGTTTCTAATGCTTTAGAGAGTGATCTAAGGTAGAATGTTTATTTTACTTGCTTTGATCAAACAAAGGTAAAAGCGTTGCAACAGCCAAGCTTGCCTAATACTTATTTGCGATTGGCATTGAATTGTTGTCGCTAATGAATTTGTGAGACAGAAGTTTTCCTGCAGAAAAATTAAGCACTGAGGGGAAACGGGGTGGTGGTGGGTGAATTCTTCAAGACTCCTGTCCATTCCACCTGGACATTTTGCAACTGGATTACATGGCAGAATGCAATTCCCTTCCGCACTGCCTTTCCTCAGCTTTTATATCATGCCTCTTTAATTGTAAATCATTATGATAAATGTAAGAACTGTACGGAGTGTTTTGAAAGAAAGTATGCGCATGTGGCCAGCTCAAATAGCCACACTTAACCTTTATTCCGCTCTTTCCAGGCTTGGTTCATGTTTTAAATCTGTGGGTCCAAGTGTATTTTCTTTTCTTTTTTGCTCCTCGTGAAAACCTGCCCTTTAGTGCTCAATCACATAAGTGGAAAACTCCAATTGAGCGCTAAAGAGCAGCTTTTCATGGAGGCAGACACAGAGCTTTTAAGTATGAATCTATGCCTGGAAAGAGAGGAGCAGAGGGCGTTCTTAACAGTGCCACCCTCCCTCTGGAACGCCCTCCCATCAGATGCCAAAGGGTTAAACAATTATATGACCTTTAAGAGAGATCTGAAGGCAGGCTTGTTTCAGGAAGCTTTTAATGTTTAATGTGTTTCTATATGTGTTGGAAGCCACATGGGTCAACCCAGCCAGATGGGTGGGGTGTAAATTAAGGTTACCAGACGTCCGCATTTCCCCGGGACAGTTCCCGGATTTACAAATCAGTCCCCATACAAAATCAGTTTCAATTGATTTTGAAAAGTGTCCCCGGATTCATTGAAAAAAATCTGGTAACCCTAGTGTACATAATAAAATTATTATTAAGTGTGGATATGCCCTAAGTCCTTTGGTGATGAAATGTCAAGTGATGCCTCCAGGGGCAAGACCATAGCTCAGTGGCAGAACATGTGGTCTTGTGTGCAAAAGGTGCCAAGTACAGTTTCTGGCATGTCCAGGTATAGATGGGGAAGACTCCTGCCTGGAACCCTGGAGAACCACTGCCAGCCAGTGCAGACATCATCAAGGGAGGCGAACCAATGTTCTGACAAGGCATAACACAGCTTCCTATGTTGTGAACCAACTTTCCTAAGTGGTGTGGCACACGTTGTCTCCCCTCGGTGTTTCAAGTATAAGCTTGGAAATGTAAAATGTGAATGACACACATGGATAAACTTCCACACTTGCAATTATGCATGCATCATAAACCCCGAGATGCAGTTGATTCTCACCTTATGCATGGTGTTGGGTCCCAGGGATAGCCCGTAAAGCTGAAATATTAAAAAGTCAAGACAACCCCTTGGAACCACTCTCCACGTAAGCAATCTTTACCTTCCAGAGCCGGTGCACCAAATGGTTCTTACCTTCCAAGCAAAGCAGAAACACTTTTTCAACTCTCCACCGTTCTTACCAGGCACTGGGATATTCTTGCCAGATCTCACAGGCCTAGCCAGTATCTCACAAGAGCCTTTCAGAGCCCAGTAAACAAGGGAGCTTAAAAGCTCTTTCTGTATTGGGAAAACTCTGCACAAAAAGAGCTTTTAAGCTCTCTGCCTTCTCAGCATTTACGGTAATTTGTGTAGTTCAACTGGCCAGCCTTCAACCAGGTAATGTTGATATCACATATGTTAAACACACGTAAGTCGTAAATCAACTTTATCATGATCTCCGTGAGTTTCTGGACTCCAGCTTTCATCTGCCCCAGTCAGCATGGCCAATAGTTAGGGATAATGGGAGCTGCTCTTCAATCACACTTGGAGGACCACTGATTTCCTACCCTTGATCTACAATAAGAAATAGTGTTTTCCCCCCGTTGGTTTTCCTGTGGCCACCAGGTCCTGGAAGATTCATTTTCTTATTTACCAGGAACAAGACTTGACAAATGCATGTGACAAATATAGCAAATGAAAATGTCACAGTCAAAATAAACCATATCTGTAATATGTGGGTCATATAAGTGGAGCAGCCTCAAAAAGCTGAATAAGACATTAGCCCAGGGCTTAATCCAAGAACTGAGCTTTAGCTCAACAAGCCCTAAAACATGTTAAGTAATAGTTAAGAATTGAGCCTTTTTGTCCCGCAAGCCTGCAAAGGATATAGTGATTTTACCTTTCCCCTTAATTAGCGATCTTGCTGGATTGTCATGCAGCATTCTTCTTGTTTGTTCTTATAATGTTATTTTTTTAGTTTTTAATGGTGAGATTTTATTTTGAAATAGGATTAAAGGCACACAGAGAGCAATACAATAAAGTCACTAAAGGAGTAAATACAGTGGTACCTCGGTTTACGCACTTAATCTGCACCGGAAGTCCATTCTTTTCTTTTCTTTTCTTTTCTTTTCTTTTCTTTTCTTTTCTTTTCTTAATTAAAGATTTTCTTGTTTTACAGAAGTATGTGTAATGTCTCTCGTATTTTTTCCAGGTAATATTTTTACAAATCAGTTTCATTTGTTGAGACATTGGGGGGGGGAGATGGGGGGGTCAGGTGGCGATGTTTCTATTTTGCTTCATGTATGTAGGGTTTGGTGTCAGTGTTGCTCGTGCAGGTTCTCTGCTGTTCATTTGTGGTTTTTTGGTGGTGAAAGAGGTTGAAAGCCGAAGCCATTATTAAACTGAGGCGTGCTTTCCCTAGTGAGGTCTCCCATCGCCAGTGCCCTTCCACCATTCGGATTCCATTCTTAGACCGAGGTAAAGTTCATAGACTTCTGGTTTTGCGGAAGTTCATAACCCGAATAGTTCATAAACAGGGCTGTTCATAAACCGAGGTACCACTGTATGACAATCCTTAATATACCATGCTTGTGGTACAACAAGTTTACTGACTAGGCCATATATAAATTATAGATGACATATGCCACAAACTCAGAAAAATATATAGTTAACTGTACTTGACTAGAATTTGATTGGAAGCTCAACTGGACTCCATACAGGAAATAAACAGAAACCACGGTGTATATATATGTGTGTGTGTGTTGATTTTTTTACTTACTGCATTTGCTAATTAATTAGGTTTGATCATAAGTTAGGTTGTGTTTTTTGTTTTAATGCATATACATTTGCTTTTTGATACACTGCTTAGATACTTTTTGAAATATTAAATGGGATTTAAATGCAGATGATAGATAGATAGATAGAGAGAGAGAGAGAGAGAGAGAGAGAGAGAGAGAGCTTTTTCTGGGGGGTACGCAGGGGAGATGCATACCCCTAAACATTTTATGAATCTAAGTTTGGCTTCATTGAGGGGCAGTATCTCAATATGAGTAGGAAAATGAAAGTACCCCTAAACATGTTTTTTTAGAAAAAAAACACTGGAAAGAAAGAAAGAAAGAAAGAAAGAAAGAAAGAAAGAAAGAAAGAAAACAGTTGCCTGCATTTTTAATAGTATTTCAAAAATAAGATTCCATGGCAATGAATGTAAGGAGCAGGATAACACATGCATGTTCACTATGGTGTCTCAAAAGGCACCCCTGCCTCACTTTTCAAACACAATTCAAATAATTCTGCAAAGGATAATGTTTTGCAAAAGCAAATAATGCTTTTTGCTCACTGCTGATTAATGACAACCAGCCATCATGTCTTACATGGGGTAAGCGTTCGGGCCTTCAAAGACACAAAGACCACTGATTTACTTGTCCCCTGATGCCTCTAGCTTTAATTGTAACCCAATTAAATTCAGAGGCACACATACACACACACGTTTACAGTAATTAAGTTTTAGGCTGCAGTTTTAAGGATAACTATAAGGTCCCACTGAACCCAGAGGGATTTACTTCTGAGTAAACATGCGCAGGACTGCATGGTTAAAAGTGTGTGAGAAATAAAAGAATTCCCCTCCTCTGAGCTCATGCACCCATTAATCTCTGCTCATGAGGTGGATTTATTTGAAGTTACTTCAAAAACTCCTGTGTGTAGGCTATTCAATTATATATAAAGTATTTGCTTTATTAACAATGCCTGTCTCTACCTATATAGAGCTATACAAATAAAAAAATATTAAACTTATTTATTACAAAGATTCCTCACCATTCTATACGTCTTGATATTCAAGGTGGTAACCATTATCATCTCTTTAGATAATCAAACAAAACAAATGATAAAACAAGTATATGAAAGAAAACATGAGATATAAATGGAGATTCTGGAAGCGTTTCAATCATATCCCCAAATAAGGCTTGTCTACCTAAGAGGCAGGTGGCGCTGGGGGTTAAACCACAGAGCCTAGGGCTTGCCAATCAGAAGGTTGGCGGTTCGAATACCCGTGATGGGGTGAGCTCCCATTGTTTGGTCCCTGCTCCTGCCAACCTAGCAGTTCGAAAGCACATCAAAGTGCAAGTAGATAAATAGGTACCGCTCTGGTGGGAAGGTAAACGGGGTTTCTGTGCCCTGCTCTGGTTCACCAGAAGCGGCTTGGTCATGCTGGCCACATGACCCGGAAGCTGTACACCGGCTCCCTCGGCCAATAAAGCTAGATGAGCACTGCAACCCCAGAGTCGGTCACGACTGGATCTAATGGTTAGGGGTCCCTTTAGCTTTACCTAAGAGGCAAGGCAGGGACGCGGGTGGCGCTGTGGGTTAAAGCCTCAGCGCCTAGGGCTTGCCGATCGAAAGGTCGGCAGTTCGAATCCCCGCGGCGGGGTGCGCTCCCGCTGCTCGGTCCCAGCGCCTGCCAACCTAGCAGTTCGAAAGCACCCCCGGGTGCAAGTAGATAAATAGGTACCGCTTACCAGCGGGAAGGTAAACGGCGTTCCGTGTGCTGCGCTGGCTCGCCAGATGCAGCTTTGTCACGCTGGCCACGTCTCCGGACAGCGCTGGCCCCCGGCCTCTTGAGTGAGATGGGCGCACAAACCCCAGAGTCTGTCAAGACTGGCCCGTTCGGGCAGGGGTACCTTTACCTTTGCAAGGCAAGGTGGCAGCCTTGAATTTATTTAGGGGTGGCTTGGGGACCTCGACACACAAAATATAGATAGTGTGTGGAGCAGCTGTACTAGCTTAGCAGTAAAGCTACTGTTTTCCATGCAAAATTAAATCTATGCCTGTGTTGCTGCCTGTCAGATTATGCAGTGCTGAGCTGGATGGCAGTTTACTGCACTTCTAAACAAGGCAGATTCGGCCATCTTGGGATTGGGGAGTGAATGGAAGTTTTCTGAACATAAAATATACAACTGAGTGATTGAGAAAGCCTTGTCTTATGTGCTGAATCTCATATTGCAAAAGGAAATGGCCTCCAAAGCTGAAAGGTGCATGCAGGTAATAGTCAATTGGTCAAGCATTAGACTTTGAATCTCCTGGGCATGGGTTTGAGTCCCATGTTGGATGAAAGATTCCTTCATGGTAGGGGGTTGGTGCGCGTGCGCACACACACACACACACACACACAAAAGCTATTTAGAATTTTAAAGGTAAGAACCTGAATTTTGAATTAGGCTTGGAAATGAATCAATAACCAGTTTAAATAATATGTGAGTTCTAAGCTCCACCTGCCTGTATGATTAACGTATGTCAGATCAAAGGCAGAACAGTTTTATCTCAAAATTTGTAAAAAAAACAACCCAAAAAAACATCTATATTGAAAAGCTGCATTGTCTTAAAAGCATCTGTAAACTCAACTTAAGCTAACCTTTTGGAATAATGACCACTCATTATGGCTAATTGTTATCATAAATACTATATAAGAAAGACCTTGGGCTTTGATGAGCCTTATTTAAATTATACATGTCTTTCTTCCTACAGCTCTTTTGCATGGCTGGGTGGTTAATCAGACCATTGAACTAACAAAATGTATGACTCAGCATGGGAGCAGCATCAACAGGAACTTCTGATTTATTTATTTTTTTAAAGACTATTTTTGAAATGTTTTTAATGTTTGATTTTTTATTATGTTTTTATATGTGCTGGAAGCCACCCAAAGTGGCTGGGGCACCCCAGCCAGATGGGCAGGGTATAAATAATGTTGTTGTTGTTGTTGTTAACCATAATTGGCATGCATTTATGGTTTATAACCATATCCCCCAAAGTACAAAACTGCAGCTTTTAACAAGGAGCCCATAAAGGGAGAAGAAAGAAATAGGGTACCATAATCATGGATGGCTCCAAAGTTAACAAGCATATCTTGACATTACATTTGTTCATTGAAAAACATTTCAAATTTCAAGCTGGAAATTTTTAAAAAATAATGATGTAAATTAAGCACATGTTTTGTAAAGCACAACTCATGTTTTATAAACCAGTGCGCTCCCTTGGTTAGGACTTAGAAAATGCTTGGGGAGGTAAGAATTGTGTCAGCCACAACCTAATGATATGGCCACACCCTAGCTTGTGCCATGCAAAAGTTTACCAGGTCCTCCTCCTTAAATGAATATACTTTTTTTGTGAAAGTGCCTTTTACTGATTAAACTTCTCTAGTCCATCACTCCCTCTATTTGCTTCCAAAGCTAAGTCAAAAATAAGCAGGAACATATACACAAGCTGTGTTCAGATACTCAAGAACTCCTTCACAGCCACTTGACTGCTTCCTTTGCATGAGTGGCTGAACAAGCCAGAAATCAGTACTTAACCATAGCTTCCCAGTGTCCCCGTTTGCATGTCATGATTAACCATAATTAATGGTTTACACTGAATGCAGAGATTGCTCCTGCTTCTTTCTTCCCTTCATGAACAAGCATGAAACCACAATCCCTGGCTCAGAGTTGTATCTCCAAGTTGGGATTCCTGCTTAGCTTCACTCCAGCAAACCATGTTTGGTAAACCTTGGCTTCACATCATGGTTCATTTTAGAGCAAAACAAACGTTGATCTCCATTTTGGAAATCATGCTAAGTCAGGGGTCATGGCCTGTTGCTCCTGCTCCTGCTCCTGCTTGGGAGAGAGCCATCCACATATTCTTGGGATCTGCAAATGCAGCCATTATATGTGAGCCCGGGAACTATAGTTAGAGACTGAAAACAACCTAGGATAATGGGTCATCTCTAAACCATGGCTTGCTTCAAAGCCATTGACCATGGTTTCTGGGTTCCCAGAAGATAGGACCCTAGGATCTCAGCTTATTAGCCACTAACTTATTGGAGGCACATAGCAGCTACAGAGGCCCTGTGTGCCATGGCACACTGCTTGTGCATGTGTGTTCCGTGCAAACACAACCAGTGTCTAATTCAGGAGTATTTCTCCAAGGTCTTAGGGCAGGGTGTTCCCCAGCCCTGCTCCCCAAGAGGTTGAACCTGGGATCTTCTGCATGCTGAGCATGCAGTTGCGACGGAGCTATGGCCCTTTTTCATGCAATGAATGCATGCGGCTTGAGAAACGGTTCAGAAAGAGTTCATTTGTGTGAAAATATAACCGCATAGCACTGTCAAGGTCAATGAGATAGTGGACAATCATATGCATAGCAAGGAGCCAGAAGCAGTAGTTAAAAATGTCTGTGACCTTTAACTAAAGAGTCCTGGTTTCTACAAGATTCCACAGTGCCAGGGAAGAGAATGTAACTTAGAACCTTCTCCTCCACCCCTCTAAATCATCTCTCCCTAAATTGTATGTGTTTATTTATTGCCTTTGCAAAGAAAAAGAAAAGAAACCTGTGCAAAGTTCAGAGTATAAAAAGAATCATAGAATCGTAGAGTTGGAAGGGGCACCAAGGGTCATCTAGTCCAACCCCCTGCAATGCAGGAATCTCAGCTAAAGCATCCATGACAGATGGCCATCCAATCTCTGCTTACAAACCTCCAAGGAAGGAGAGTCCACCACCTCTTGTGGGAGTCTGTTCCACTGCCAAACAGCTCTGACTATCAGAAAGTTTTTCCAAATGTTTAGTCAGAATCTCCTTTCTTGCAACTGGTTCACGTCCTAACCTCCAAAATAGGAGAAAACAAGTGTGCTCCCTCTTCCATGTGACAGCCCTTAAGATATTTGAAAATGGCTATCATATCTCCTCTCAGTCTCCTCTTTTCCAGGCTAAACACACCCAGCTCCTTCAAGTCCTCCTTTAAGGTACTGCCTTTACCAAAGAAACCTAGGAGACTTGCACATTGCTCTCAAAATATGCATAGCCCTTGAAACCTAGCTAGAGGAGAAGGAACAGTTAAAATGTCCAGAGAGTATGTATTCGTCAGTGTGCAGTCACAAATTCCTGAAGATCCAGTTCACGTCACTGACCAATGTGGCCACATAGTTTGCTGTGGATCTTTAGGGGCCAGACAGAACTTGGCAGGTTGGTTGACTGAACCCCATTCATCATGATCACAAGTTGGGAATCAATAACTCATAGGAAGCTGCCTTCACAAGTTTGGATCATTAGTGCATTTGGTTTAGTATTGTCTGCACTGACTGGCAGCAATCCTCCAAACATCTGACAGAGGTTTTTTCCTCAGTCCTGCCAGAAGATGCATAGGATAGAATTTGGACTTTCTATGAGCAGAACATGAGCTCTGCCTCTAAGCTGAAGTCCCTCCCTAGTCTTTAGGAACATAGGATGGCATTATATTCAGTGAGAGCTTCCTCCATCCAGCTTAAGTCCATAAATATATGTCCTGATAGCCAAATATGAAATGAAATAACAGAAAGTGCACAACTTTGTTGAAAGTGAACCATTATAACTCGATTTCAACCAAACCATTTCAATAGTACTACATTACTTCAAAATCGGGACGCAGGTGGCACTGTGGGTTAAACCACAGAGCCTAGGACTTGCTGATCAGAATCCCCGCAACGGGGTGAGCTCCCATTGCTCGGTCCCTGCTCCTGCCAACCTAGCAGTTCAAAAGCACGTCAAAGTGCAAGTAGATAAATAGGTACCGCTCTGGCAGGAAGGTAAACGCCATTTCCGTGCGCTGCTCTGGTTCGCCAGAAGCAGCTTAGTCATGCTGGCCACATGACCCGGAAGCTGTACGCCGGCTCCCTTGGCCAATAAAGCGAGATGAGCGCTGCAACCCCAGAGTCGGCCACGACTGGACCTAATGGTCAGGGGTCCCTTTACCTTTTACTTCAAAATCACACATAGATCCTGACCTTTCAGTGATGCCAAAGAAGAGGTTTATTATGAGGGAGGTGTAAACAGCCCTGTTTAGGGAAGTTTTTAATGTTTGAAGTTTTGTTCTGTTTTTAGTGTTCTGTTGGGGGCTGCCCAGTGTGGCTGGGGAAACCCAGCCAGATGGGTGTGGTATAAATATCATCATCATCATCATCTCAATGCCCAAAAAGCATTCTTCTTGTCTGGCCCTGAAATGTTTCCCATACACTAATCCTCAAGTAACCTCTGGGATGGGGCAGGACTCAGAACATACAAAGATTATCCGATTCATCTCAACAAAGCAGAGCAAAATTTATAGAGATGATGGTGTGATTAATTACAATTGTTCATTTATACCAAGCTGATTGTTAAACCAACAAGAAAGCCATATGAATTATAATGAGATAAATTAAACAACAACATTAAACCACCCATGAAGTGTGAGGCAAAACAAAAAAATATCGGCCAGCATGTGAACAGCATTTCAATTTGTTAAACGTATGTCAGGAAAATATATCTATAATCGTTTGCAGTTCCTAGCAGCTGTCATTCAGAGGTGCATTGCCCCCAGCAATGCAGGTACAGAGCAGCTATCATGGCAAAAGATTAGATGGCCCTGCAGCTGAGGATTCAGGATAAAAAGTCATATTGGGCACAGAAAATCAAACAGTGGAAATAATGCGGAGAAATAAAACAATCCTGGGTAGCCTTTGGAAAACACAGCTTTATAATGAAAACTAAAAATATTTCATTAGACTTGAAAGCTAAAGTGGTCAATACGTGTGCATTACCTGTGATGCATTATGGAGCAGAAAACAAGATCATGATGCAGAGAAACACGACAGAGTACCAGCATATGCCATGGGACGTGCAGTGTTAGGAATAACATTAAAGGATAGAAAAACAAATAACTGGATATGACAGAGAACGAAAGTTACGGATACAGTGGGAAAGGCCATGAAAAGTTAAAATGGGCATATGAAGACAGGGGCTTAGTATGGGGGTGCCGGGGGGGGCGTGGCACTGGGCGCGAACCAAGCACCCCCAGCACAGCCTAGCCCGGTGCTCCTCTTCATCCATCAAGGGCCATTTTGGCAAAGTTGGGCTCCCCTCTGCGCGGGTGGGCAGGCTAGCTCAATGTGGCCCTGCTTTGCTCTAGTGGGGGTGAGGTCACTTTGGCAGCATTGATGGTGAGGGCTGGGCTCTCACACACCCCACCTGGCACATACCCACCTGTCCCGGGCACCTGCAACCAATGCTACGCTGCTGTATGAAGCACGTGTGACAAGAGACAGTTCAGACCAATGGAATAAAGCAGTGTCAGTATGGAGACCCTAAAATTGCAAAAGACTAAGGGGGTGGAGACCTATGTGATGGGTGGATGATCTAAAACTGACAGCAAGGCTTATGTGGATGCAGGAAGCAAACAACAGAGAATGGACAATTGGACATGGTAACTGAGACTGATGGGACTTCCAACAACATTTGGAAGTTCACCTATTGTCTACTCCTGCTTTAACACGTGAGATTTTTAAAAATATTGTATTTGATTTCTACTTGCACTGTTTTTGATGTTTAAGGGGGTATTCTATTTTGCTGCTAAGACGCCAGTGGCACTGTGGGTTAAACCACAGAGTCTAGGACTTGCTGATCAGAAGGTTGGCGGTTTGAATCTCTGCGATGGGGTGAGCTCTCGTTTCTCGGTCCCTGCTCTTGCCAACCTAGCAGTTTGAAAGCACGTCAAAGTGCAAGTAGATAAATAGGTACCGCTCCGGTGGGAAGGTAAACGGCGTTTCCGTGTGCTGCTTTGGTTCGCCAGAAGCGGCTTAGTCATGCTGGCCACATGACCCGGAAACTGTACGCCGGCTCCCTCAGCCAATAAAGCAAGATGAACGCCGCAACCCCAGAGTCGGTCATGACTGGACCTAATGGTCAGGGGTCCCTTTACCTTTACATGCTGCATTAAATGTGATGGTGGGGTTTTGGACTTGATTTTCATTTGTAATGTTCTGATATTTTATGATGTTCTATTTGTAGTGTTTTAAGACATGTTATAAGCTGCTTACAGGGTCCCCCAACCCCCGAAAGTGTAAAACGGAATAGAATTGAACTAAACTAACTAAATAAAGATGAATGGATGATTAAAAGCATTTACAGACAGCTAAAAATCCCAAAGTGTTACACCGCTGTACAGTAAAAGGCATACACTGAAATAAAGCAGCATAAAATACAAGTTATACGTCACACCGCAGTGCCATCCTGGTACAGGTACATTACCTAAATAGAGTTGCCAACTTCTGGCGTGAAATGAGAATTCTTGCATCAGGGTGGAGCTCACAAAATGTTCTCTGCATGCCCTTACAAGTGTATGGTTCATTGCATGTTCTTCCCATCTTTGGGAACATTATTTTTTAAAAAAGAAGAAGCAGCAAACACACAAACCTACTTGCCTTGCATGAAGGCCCAGAAGGCATTCAACAAACCTTTCCTATTTCCTTCCTGCCTGCAAGTGGAAAGCTAGGAAGGTTCTCGGGTTCCTGGCAGTGTTTTGAGAATGGCAAAATAATCTGAACACCATGGTGCGTAACAAAGAACAATTTGTTGTTACAAAGTGTCTGGAAAATTGACGGCAAAACTGAAGAGTGATACAATCAGCTAATTAAAGCACTTAACTGCATTCCAACTTGTCTTTGGGCAAATCTTACATGTCCCTGAGATGGCGAAGATACTGGCATTGACAACTGCCTGGTAGCAATATGTATAAATCATAGTGCCGCAAAACTGCCTGAACCCAATACCAATGGCATCACGCATTATGCTCTAATAACATACTACAGCTGCTGGGGAAAAAAATGCATTAAGACATGGTGCCTGGCAAACCACTGTATGTAAATTGTGACTCTGGAAGTTGAGCAGAGCTTTTCTAATAGCTTGAGTGGAGCCCCATGGTGATGACACAAGCTTGAAATCTGCCATCCTCAAGGAGCTTACTCCCAGGGCTTACAGTGCTTACGCATGCACACACACAGTTAAAGAAAAGCAGACTGACTTCAAAGAATGCACATGTGTCTTTTCAGCTTCAGAAGAAGCAAGAATTGTCTCCTGGGGTGATAAGGAAGCCTGCCCTATGTAGTCATCAATAAAATCCAGCCACACTCCATTATTGTGGAACATCATTCCCAGTGTTTTACATGTGAAATTGGAAAACAGTAATGAAACATGTACTTTATTTATGTTATCTCCTTGCATTAGCACTTGCATTGCATTTATGTTATCTCCTTGCATTACATTAAGACTTGGCAGTAAAAATAAAAATAAAAAGATTTGCACAGGGATCAGTATATCTGAATGACACCCATGTTTTAAATGTTTATTTTGCAAGGGCTTTGCACCTTTCTCTCTGCTTAATTGCAGAAAGTGGAATTTGGTTAGATATTCGCTATTCAAACAGAACTGGGCAGCAAGCCACCCCCAGAATCACTAAGACAAAACTAGATGGCCTTCTTAACAGTTAGCAACATCTGCATGGAAAGAAAATATGTGGACTAAAGCATCAATTTTGGTAGTGGCTCGGGGGCCTCTTGTCTTTGCTAACGACTTTAAAAAGGCAAAGGACCCCTGACAGTTAAGTCCAGTTGCGAACAACTTGGGGGTTGCAGCGCTCATCTCGTTTTAATGGCCAAGGGAGCCAATGTTTGTCCACAGACAGTTTTTCCAGCTCATATGTCAGCATGACTAAGCCGCTTCTGGCAAACCAGAACAGCGCACGGAAACGCCGTTTACCTTCCCGCCAGAGCGGTACCTATTTATCTACTTGCACTTTGACGTGCTTTTGAACTGCTAGGTTGGCAGGAACTGGGACCGAGCAATGGGAGCTCACCCCGTCACAGGGATTCGAACCGCTGACCTTTTGATCGGCAAGCCCTAGACTCAGTGGTTTAGACCACAGCGCCACCCGCATCCCCTAACAACATTACATCTGGCAAAAGGCTGCTAAGCCACATAGCACAACAAGGATTTTGACAACTGGCCACTTTATGGAGGGGCTAATGGGTGGTTGGCCAAAGCGTTCTTAACCTCCTCTTCCTCCTTCTCTGAGTTGTCAAGGTTAGGACAAGGTGGCACCTTTGTTGTCTGTTGTTCCCCATTAAGTAAATATAATGGGTTTATTTAAAGGGTTATGCACAGTTCCCTGGCAGGTCTGAAGCAAGGTTTATTCTACTCAACAGAATGTAGCTCAGTGCTAGAGCACCTGCTTGGTGTTCAGAAAGACCCTCATTCAATTCCTAGCATTTCCAGGTAAGACAGTCTGAAACCCAGGAGAGCTACTTTCAGGCACCAAAGACCCATGGCTCTCAAAGGTTGTGTCACGCCACACTGGTTGGCAGGAGGGGATTGCAAGTGTGGCAGGAAGATTCAGGGACAAACAAAGAAACATTTCAGTGTAGCGTGGTATCGCATCAAAATGTTATTTTATTTGCATAATATGGATAGATACCTTTTCAAAATCAAGCACTGCTAGAAGTTGTTTCTTTTTTTGCTTTCCAATGTACTTCTTATCAATAAGAAATGCAGTGTGGCATGAGCAAATTTTTATTCTGAAAATGTGAGCCGGGGGGGGGCAGTCTGAGAACCAATGCTGTAGGCAGTGCGGAGCTATTTGGACCATTGGTGTGACTTGTTATAAGGCAGCTTTCTAAGGGAAGAAAAATAAGTGGGGAATGGGGGTTGCTTTTAAAGGGACATTGTACATACAAAAAAGAAAGCTGTGTTATACAGTATCAGGTCACTGGTGTAGTACCACAAGTAAAATCTCCCCCAAATAAGATCTCTAGCAATCTTGCAGGTGTGTACAGGGGCAGCCGGTCCTTCAGGCAACATTATTGTTGTTCAGAGCTTTGTATGTTAGTAACAAGATCTTGAGCATTGCTGGGTAGCTAATTGGCTGCCAACCCAGTTCTCTTAGCACAGATGAAAAATGTGGCACTCCAGGTTCACCACTGAATAACCTGGCTGAAGTATTCTGCACCAGCCTTCAAGGTGCAGGGAAGACCCACAGAGTGCTTTACTGCAGACTAATTGCAAGTTTACAAATGCATAACTCACAGTGGTCAAGCTATTCCTGTCCAGGAAGAAATCACAGTTGGTGTACCAACTTATATTGATAATTGGCATTCCTCACCATTGAGGTTAATGAGCACCCAGTGATGAAGGCAGATCTAGGACTACTCCCAAACTACCTATCTGTTCTTTCAGAGGGAGTGCTCCAGAACTGAAAAACTCCCCAACTTCTGGTCCTGAGAACTGCTCACACACATGAAGTCTTACCAGGATTCAGTCTCAGTTTATTGATTCTCATCCAGTCACCACTGCATCCAGGTACCAGCTCAGAACAGTTGCAGCGTCTCCTGAATGAGATCTAACAGAGAAACAGAGTTGGGTGTCATCAGCATACTGATGACACCATGCCCCAAATCTCATAATGACCATTGTCACCCAGCTTTATTTATTTTATATTGGGTACAAAATAATGCCCTGCTACATCCCACAGCACAACTGCCAGGGGGCAAACCAATAATCGCCCATCACTATTTTCTGAGTCAGCCCCTTAAGTAGAAGTGAAGCCATTGAAAACAGTGCCACCAACTCCAAGCTTCAAGAGGATACCATGGTCAACAGTACTGAAAGTCACTGAGATGCAAAGCAAGAGCAACAAGATTGCAGTCCCCATGTCCCTCTCCCGAAGAGTCATCTATCATGAGGACCAAGGACAATTCAGTATAAAAACTGGTCCTGAACCATTGTACTCACTCACCCACAAACTTTTTGCCTCTGGTTAAACCCAGTTTCTGCCTCTGCCCACCACTGGCATGCGGCCTCCAAAAGGTTGAACTTGTCCATAGAAGAATGCAGCTCTCAGAATGACGGGGGTTCCCTACCCCTGCCTTAAGGAATTGGACACATGGTAAAAATACAAACAAAACAAAACAGATGGGGGAACCTGTCAAGAACACGGAGAAAGAGCTGTGAAGGAGATAAATAAATGCAAACACAAGGTGTAGTCAGGTAACCAAAGAAGAAAGTACAGTATATCTGCCCTCCATAGGTGTGCTATTTTGTCCACTAAGTGATGGCACCAACTTGAGCTCTACTGAGAATTCTAGAAGATGCACTAAATATTTTTGACCCAACTAGCTAAAGAACCACCTTCACTCATATGATCCTGTTTATTAATTGCAATCAACTACATTCCTGAAGTACTGTACAAAGTTAAGTTGGCAAGCTTATACCACAGGCTTGAATTCAAAGATCCCGTTGCATATATATTTGCCTATCCCATAGCAGAAATCCCTTGGTCAGTTCACAAAGCAAAATCAAATCAATGTCAAGACACACACACACATCAGAAAAATATAATATAAGCAAATAAGAACTATAACAGATTAATTAAAAAACAAACCACAATTTAAAATTCAATTTAAATTTCATAGAATCATAGATGTGTAGAGTTGGAAGGGACGCTGAGGGTCATCTAGTCCAACCCCCTGTCTTGCACAGTTTCAACCGTTTGGTTTTCCAAATTTCAGCAGCACTCTGTGCAAGGCCAAAATTTGGTGCTCCCCATCCCACCTCTTGCCTTCCGTTCTGCACTTACCACTACATCATAGTTGCAAAGCCCTGCAGCACCTCCCTTGGCGAGACACCCACTGTGGGGGAACCAGTCGTGCTGCCTCTGATAATGCGGTTGAGGATGGGCTGGTTGAATTTGTGCAAGTCATATGCTAAGCAAGGCAGAGAGCTTAAAGGCTATTTTCATGGGGTCCACTTGGGTTACCCAGCACAAATGCAAGCCCCCCCCCCTCGGTGTACTGGCTCTGGGATGCTCTCGTGAGATTTTGCAGGGCAATCCAGGTGAGACCTCTCATGAGCATCCCTAGCCTTCCAAGAGCCAGCATGCTGTGCGGACGAGGCAAAGTGTTTAAAAGCTCTTTTTGCACTGGGTAACACCAAGCGAGAACTTTTAAGCTCTCCACCTTGCCTGCTGGACAAGGCTGGCTCAGCACACTGGCTGGGAGTGTTAAAGACGTTCTGTTTCTTCCCCTCAACAGATAGCCATGGGGCAGCTCCAAAAGTTTCAGTATACTATACATGATTTTTGTGTATACTGTATGTGGAACTCTTGGAACAAAACCCCTGCCGAAGAAGAAAGATTACTGTATCAAAACAATCACTTGTAATAATAATAGCCTTGTGGTTTTTGCAAAATTAAGTGCCTCATTATTCAGTTAGTAGAGAACTCCTAAATTAAGATGTCCAGCAATCTTCCAGTATTAACAAATGTGACTTGTTCAATATAAACATCAATCAGCAGCCAGCAGCCATAAATTACTATTTTTGGCAAGTCTCTTTGCCCATTGACTCCCTGTCATTAAATCAATATAGAAAACAGGAAAAAATCTACCACAGTCTCTAAACTGCTGTCTGCTGCTAAAGAGAAGATCAGATTTACTGCTTTAAAAAAAATGCTGACTCATGCAAGTTGCCGTGGTAACTGAAGAGTTAATAACACATGTTGCATCTGCTGAGAGAGGCACTTGGTAAAAATGTAAACTTGGAAGCCATGCCCCTGACTTCAAGAGTAAGAGAAGCAAAATAAGATCAGATAACTTACCAGAGGGAGGTAAATCAGACTTCCTCTTTTATTACTTTCTGAGAGTGCACTGCTATTTCAAATTCTAGGAAGAGGACAGCTTATCAGCTGTCAAATCTATGCTTCAGGCTAAGAATCTTAAATTGTTTTCAGTTCCTAGCAGAAAGAGGAGGCGTGTCTATTTTGCATCCACAATTCCTTTGAAAAAACAGTTGTTCCTCTGCAGGGAGAACATCCAAGACTTCACGCCCTAGTGCAGTTTTATGTGCTGTGTGCTTCCCTTTGCCCATTTTTTAAAGGACCTGATGTGCACTAGAAGAGGAGTAACACATTCACCTCTAGTCTGACAGAAGCATCTCTCACACAGGCAAAACAAGCCCAAACAATTAACATGCACCCCCACCTTTACTTTCTGCAAATATTTACAGCCTTGTTATGGGGGTCAGAAGATGCATCGGTACATGGTGGACTGCGATGGAGGGGGTGTATTAAACACCTCCCTTATGCAAATGGAAATAACAAGTCTGTGCAGCTGGTTCATGATCAGAAATAAGTGGACGAGAGCCATCTCTGGGCAAACTGCACACGAGTTGCAGAGGGCAGGAAGAACCAGCCATTAAATGAGTCTAACATGCAGGGTTTTCTTTAAAACAAAAAAGAAGAAATTGCATCAGCTGGGTATGTGTGTGATGATTTATGGCTGAGGTCCTGTAGAAACCCCTCTCTTGAAGATGGAATTTGCTTTAAGGGAATGGGGGGGGGGGAGTCTGATGGGACTACAAAAACTGGGGTGGCAACTGCAAATTACATTTTTTTATTTACTCCCACGCAGTCTACAGAACTGGCTTCCAGGATATGCATGCCTGGCTCCAGATCCTTTGGGTTTTAGACACCAATGCAAAACAATTTCATTTGCCTTTAATGAACGGTGATTTCTGCATTTTTATTACCGCCAATGCTATTTTATGGACTGTATTTTCACAACATTCTTTCCTGTGTTTTTAATTGCAATCTATGTGTGGTTTTAATGTTGGAAGGTAACTTGAACATCTTAAAACTGATAGGATGGATAGAAATACGTGAAATGAATGAATGAGCACTCAAGTGATCGCTTACGGTGAATAAGCCTTCTTCTTCTTCAGCAAATGAAAGCAATGAAGCTTATCTAAACCAGAACAGAGTTGGTTCCAGGCCACTGATATGCTATAATGACACATGTGGGCATGCAAATAAGAAAAGGGGGCTGTAGATTTTCATTATTAGTAATTTATGTATACACATTGACAAGGATATAGGCTGTGTACACATTATCATTAACTTTGGCTCCAGTGTGCTGCTACTGCTGGTGTCTTCGAGTACGCATGATGTTAGCTACAATCCATATGCAGTTTCTTGAGAAACACTCTTGTTTGCTATGCTTTCCCTCAAACCAGCTTCCATCTGATTCAAAAATGTAAGCTGTGGTTAGGCTGAGGTGTGTAGATAGCAGCTTCTATGAAAAGGAGTTCAGGAGGGCTGCAAGCATGGGGAAACCAAAGAAGTAATGTGCGCCTGTTGAAGACTTCCCTACCCCCCCCCCCCGGTGTGTGCAAAAACATAAAAATGTGTCTTGAAACACAGTGGGAGGAAACAACCCCACTGCATTTTAATGTGTACAATAGCCTTACTATTCAGATCCTTAAGACACACATGCATATATATACACATGCACACACAATGATTGGCCACAGCACTAAATTAAAAAAGAATAGTAGAGCCACTTGAATCCAAGTCCAGTCCCATACGGAACTGGAAATGAGGCAAAGGTGGTGGTGAGCAGGGGGGCAGCCAACCAATAAGACAGAGTAATAGATCAGTGGTATGAAAAGGTTCGCTTGCATGCAGAAAGTTCTATATTTAACCCCAGGAATCTCAGAGATTGTCAACCTTTTTGAGTCCACGGCTCCCTTGACCAACTTCAGGAGCCCAGCTAAGTCACCCCTTGCCTGCAGAGCTGGTAACCCCTTACCCCATTTTGAGCACCCTCCCATGTGGAGTGTTCCTTCAGCCTTCTCTCCTCTCCCCTCTCCTTGGGAGTCCTCTGGGCAGTCGCTGCTGCCGCCCCTAGTCTCTAAGCTGGCCCCAGCCCAGCCCCAAAGAGAGGTGTCTCCTCACTTCCCCACAGGGGCTTGGGAAGCACCCCCTGGTCAGCCCCAGAGGCACCATTCACTTGTAGCGAGGGATGCTGCAACAAACAACTGAGGCAGAGACACAAGAGGGCATCAGAGGAGGGAGAGAAGGGAGGAAAGAGGGACAGAGGCCAGTGTTGCCTGCGGCACCCCTGACCATCATTCAAGGCATCCACTGGGTTAGCACATGATGGGGAGGATCTCTTTCTGAAACCCAGCAGAGCAGACACAGTCTGATCAGATAAAAGGTCACTCTCCATGTTCTTAAAAGTACAAAATTTTGCACATCTAAGAAGAAGTAAGTTCCAGTGATTCAGATTGTAATCTTGGCTGCAGACGCTTACTTAAACATGATCAGAATTCATTTGGCATTAGATTTGGGGTTGTGCTTAACTAAATTAGAGTAGACCCCTTGAAACTGATATGTCCATGTAAATTATGTTCATTAGTTTCAGTGGGTTTTACTCTGACTAGACTACAACCCACTGAGTGTAAAAAACGGGAGGAAACACAGCTATAGCAATAGAACAGAGGTAAATGTTCTTTAGTTCCATGTCCCTAACAGCATCCTGAACATATCAACAGTTGTAAGAGAGCTGATGGGTTTAGGATACGGTTCAGGACATTATTAGTCACTGAAGTAAACAAGAAAACTTTGTTATATTCAGTGAACTTTCATTTCCTCCTTAAAGTGCTTTTGCAAAGAGCAATACTTGTAACAGCATGCTTCTGTCTCAGAGGCTGGCAGTACAGCTGTGATACGGAATGGTGAGTCTTCTCCAACATCGATGGTACAAGCCTGGATGTTACTGGCAAGCTGAAATCCATTGGGGCAGATCCTGCTGGTGTTTACACCACCATAAATACATACAAATGGCAGTAAATTAAGAGCAATGCATATGGGGAGAAGATTTTTGGTTCAATAACACTTCAATATTTGCCGGCACTTGTCAGGTGAAAAAAGGGGGGGGGCTTAAAGTAGAAAGCTACCACTGAAAACCATATATTGTTATTACTACACAGTAGAAGAAGGGAAAAAATCACTGTGCAACTTCCGACTGCAACTAGAACCAAGATGCCCAAATGCTCCCACATGGAAGGATGGAAAAGTCCTCCAAGGCAGAAAACTGGCTAGTTAGGGAGAAAGCTAAAATAGTGTTGCATACCACTGCAATCTCCTAGTGGTACAATATTCCAGGTTTAAAAGGTAAAGGTAAAGGGACCCCTGACCATTAGGTCCGGTTGTAACTGACTCTGGGGCTGCGGCGCTCATCTCACTTTATTGGCCGAGGGAGCCGGCGTACAGCTTCTGGGTCTTGTGGCCAGCATGACTAAGCCGCTTCTGGCGAACCAGAGCAGCGCACAGAAATGCTGTTTACCTTCCCGCCGGAGCGGTACCTATTTATCTACTTGCACTTTGATGTGCTTTCGAACTGCTAGGTTGGCAGGAGCAGGGACCGAGCAACGGGAGCTCACCCCATCACGGGGATTCGAACCGCCGACCTTCTGATCGGCAAGTCCTAGGCTCTGTGGTTTAACCCACAGTGCCACCCGCGTCCCCTATTCCAGGTTTAGGATGAGTATAATAACAATCTTGTAAGTTTATAAGTTTTCTTTCCCCCTTTTCTTCTTCTTTCGTCTTATGATTCTTTTTTATTTTTAATAAAGAATATAAATAAAGAATATAAAAGACACCGCAGTGGTCATCAGGCCTACTTGCTATGACAACTCCTAGAGGCTGAGGTCCTTTCATCCTAACCCACTCCCCAAAAGAAAACCCCAAAGTCGATAGGCATGGCTATTCAAATGGTGTGAATGCCACATCTTGTGATCAATTATGTGGGGTGGGGCTTACCTGCCCCCCTCCTGTATTTTATTTATGTTGACATCCCTGCCTCCAACACCACCCAAAAGACTTTCTGATTCAAGCTGTCTTCACCAAAATAAAAATAAAAATGGCTGCAATCTTAGTCCCACTTATCTGGGAGTAAGACCCATTGAATTCAATAGGTTTCACATCTGAGTACATATGGTTAGGATTGCTCCCCAAACTGCCGTAATGTACTTTAAATGGAGTGGTCTGGATCAGGAAGGGTAACATTTATTTACTTTATTTTAATTATTCATTCATTCATTCATTCATTCATTCATTCCTCTAGGAACCCACCCCATAGTGGGCAGAGACAGAGCTAATGATGGATGGAGCGAGAAGCAACCCTGCTTTAGTTTTCTCTATGACTAACTGAGAATCTCAATCCTACGTAGTTCTACTCAGAGGTAAGCCCCACTGGGGTTGAAGCAGTTACTCTCAAATATGTATACTGCTTTTCAAGTGAAAGTAGTATCTCACACATGTATGGTAGAAGCCTATGTACTTTTTTTCCTCAGACAGCTGGTGAATAAAACATATACAAGCCACACAAGCAATAATTTAATCAACAACCGTCTATTTTCATTATGCGAAAAACTGCCCCTTCCAACTGATCTAAAACTGCACAGAAAGAGTGAGGGAAAGCTTTTAAAAGTCCAGGAAAATAAGGAGGCAAACGGGAAGGAAGCTGCCCTGATGGAATGGTAGGAATAGGAAAAGATCAGAACATCTACTATTCCTGCAAAAGGTACAAAGTTCAGTCCCTGGCATCTTCAGGTATAGCTGGGAATGCCTCCTGCCTAAAACACAGTGTACAGTGCACAAAGACGAATGTTCTTTTTTCCATTTTTTTATTTGCATTTTCCAAAACAGAAATAAGATTTTTTTGCCCTCTCCCTTCCCCCTGTCCCACTTACATCTTCGTACCAAATACAGTATGTATACATATACCGTATGACTTCCCTTCCACACTTTTCCTGGTTCCTTTGCTTTTCTGCTACTCCGTGTAATCCACACCTTTTTAATCATCCAATTTGTTATCTGTTAAAAATATATATTTCAACTCTGCTGGATTTACTCGAGACCTGCTAAGCTGTGTATTTGTCTATACTGGTGCTTGAAATAGTCAATAAACATTATCTATTCCTCCTTGTATTCGTTATCTTCATTTTCTCTTATCCTGTTCATCAGACCAGACCATTCAGCATACTCGAGCATTTTACACTGCCATTCTTCCTTAGTGGGTACTAGAGTTGTTCTCCACCTTTGTGCCAATAAGGTTCTAGCTGTGGCAATGGCGTATAGTAATAAACTCTTTCGTGTTTATTTTTTTTGGGGGGGAGACATCCGTTGTTACCACTCCCAAGAGGAATATCTCAGGTGTCTTTGGGGAAAGTTTTTTAAAAAAATACATTTTTAAATTCATTATATATAGTTTTCCAATATTCTTTAATTACTTTACAGGACCACCAAATGTGGCAAAGGGATCCTTCATTTTCTTTGCACTTCCAACATAATACCTCTTTTTACTTTTTAAAGACATTTTCGCCAATCTGGCGGGTCTTAAATACCATCTGTGGACGAATGTTCTAACTTGGTATATGACAAGCCTTCTATGATCCTAAGAAGACCACATAAAATGACATCAGGGATGCATGCAGCCTTTGGGTGACAAAGTTGCCCACCTGTGCTTTTTTATATTTATTTTTTATACACCGGTACCTCGGGTTAAGTACTTAATTCATTCTGGAGGTCCGTTCTTAACCTGAAACTGTTCTTAACCTGAAGCACCACTTTAGCTAATGGGGCCTCCTGCTGCTGCCATGCCACCAGAGCACGATTTCTGTTCCCATCCTGAACTTCTTCACCCGAGGTACTATTTCTGGGTTAGCGGAGTCTGTAACCTGAAGCGTATGTAACCTGAAGCATATGTAACCCGAGGTACCACTGTATCCCACTTTTTTCTCTCCAATGAGCCCAATGTGGTGCACATGATTCACCTACTCATTTGATTCCCACAACAACCCTGGGAGGTAAGTTAAGCTGGGAGGTATTGACTAGCCCAAAGCCCCCTTCTGAACTTGAAGCACTAATCCAACACTCTAACCACTACCCCACAAAGGCCACAGCCTCTGATGAACATAATAGCTCAAATCCTTATGGCTGTTGGTCTCTGGGACCATACTGCACCAGTGTCCAAGCATCTGAACATGCCAACACCTTCATTTTCTATCTATAAATCACTTATGAGCCTTTGAAATGCACAGGAAGGGGTGGAGGAAGGGGTGGGTGGTGGGTGCGGGTCACCCCAGGTGGGGTGACAAAATGCCGGGTGGCACTTGCAGGGCCTACAGCGTGCCCGAGCCACGCGTCTCTCCTGCCCAAACGGTCCACTTGCTGCCGCCCTCCCAGTGGTAGGGCGGCTGAGTGGGAGGAGGCAGGCAGACTCCAGAGGCCCCGTGGTTTGCCCTGCCCCTATGGGTGGCTCACCCCACCCTTACCCCACCCCTATGGGCAACTCGCCCTGCCCCTATGGATGGCTCCCCCAAGCGGGTTCCTCCGCCGCTGTGCACAGGTTGAGAATCTAAGGAAACAAGGATGTTCATAGCTCATGGGCTGTATAGTCAGAGGGGTTGGTTTTTTTTTTACACCACACACATCTTTTCATAGTCTCCCTTAGAGTCACACTGTTTTTCTATCTAGGCAAGCAAGAGGCATTATTACATTTCACTGATACACTCCAGACCAGGCTTCCTCAACCTCAGCCCTCCAGATGCTTTTGGCCTACAACTCCCATGATCCCTAGCTAGCAGGACCAGTGGTCAGGGGTGATGGGAATTGTAGTCTCAAAACATCTGGAGGGCCGAGGTTGAGGAAGCCTGCTCCAGTCAGTCAAAATGACTTGAGAGTGCAGGGCGGGGCTAGTTGAGAGATGGATGTGGCCTGACATGACAAGGGCATGACCTTGTAAAACGGGGTGGCCTGGAGCAAATCTCAAGGGCCAAATAGAGTGACTTTGGGGGGCTGAATTTGGCGCCTCAGATTTCCCCACACCTATTATACTGTACAAGTGCTTTTCCTCCCCCCCCCCATAAGATGGTACACTGTTTGCATCAAACTTGTCCATACCAATTTTGATATTGGATCTTAAAAGCTGCTTAGTAGTCCAAAACTAGAACTGTAACATTTGTAAGTAAATTACACTGAGTTCAATGGACTTTACTTTTGAGAAACTCAGCATGCCTTTACTTTGAGTATAGATGTGCACTATTAGGCCATTAAATGGTTTAACATTAATCAGTGTTTTTTTTTTCCTTAAAAAAACCCACTTGATTTACTAAAAATATGTTAACGCTGATTAACAGCAGACTTTTTTGAGAAAAAAGTGTTACAAGGGCTTACAAAAAACTATGTATTGCAAAACACTCTATGCACAGTTTTTGTATTAAAATATCTATTTTTTAAAAAATCTGCTATTAGATACCACATTATTCTGCTTCATACAGGAGCTAATCCCTCTTTTTAAGTAAATCATTTTACTTACTTTCTTTGCAGCGGTATTGATTTCCTTGCATGTGCATTTTTGCAGATTCGTCTGCCTTTAATTAATTGGTGAATCAATTAAACTTCATACAACCAATCAGCTAAGATATATTTCATCAGGTGATGGACCTATCCAAAGCCCCAGGTATTAGCAGAAAAGGATCCCATAAATTAGGGTAGGCAACTACAGGTGAATTAGCAGTATGGGTTTTGGTTGTTGTTTTTAAGAAACAGAATGACTCCTGACATTTCAGAGTCTGAACAAATGGAACATTTTGTCTCACTAATTAGATCAACACTGCTTTTACTGGGCAAGGTAAAATAATCTCCCTGTAATAAATCTCTTCCCTCTTAGCATATTCCTACTGCACCCTTTTTAAGGATGTCTGAGGATAATGATGTCTGTTTTAAAGTGCACCTTGCTAAAAAGGTTTGCTAATACCAACCCCATCCCCCTAAAATCTCTCCTGAAACAGGAGGATGTTTGTTCAATTGTTTAAAGTTGTAGTTTTCAGTCCACTTGTTCTTGACTATTCCCACTAAACTCATGGCACTATTCCCAAGTATGTTTTGAAGATCACAGCCCAACTAATTATCATGTCATCTCAACTGCCCCTCTCCTCCTCCTCCTCCTCCTCCTCCTCCTCCTTCTCCAATTCATTGCAGGGCTGCCTCTCTAAATCTACTTACCGTGGATCTAAGGTAGACTGGTAAAACGGGATATCTGGTGGCTCACATCTGACATTTGGGATTGTGTAATTTTACAAAGGCCAGGCATTCTGTAAGATGGTTATGACACTGCCTGAGTCACCTGGGCACGGCTTAGCCATACATTTCTAATACAAACCACTCACAAGAGCAATCAATTTACAGTTTTTGTCGGCTGATAAGCAGTTTTCTACAATTCCCTGTTTATAAGCAGTCTGCAAAGTCAGACAGGGAGTAACTTTTTGACCTAGCATCAAACATCTATATACCATAATATGACTTAGCTTTCCCCCTTTGCTGTTGGACCATTCTAATAGACTTCTGCAATGAAAGACTGAGAAAGCTGGCAACATCCATCACAAACACATTCATCTGTACCTAGGATAAATCACTCTCTTTTACAGCAAACTGGGCACACTATGGAACAGCCTTCTTCCTTATATGATACCTTATATGATACCTTTGTAACTCAAACTATGCATAGAATTTTTAATTCATTATGCTATTTGTTCACCAAAATCTACTCAGACACAGGTAAGCCTTGATGACTTTAAATTAAAGATGCTTCTCCATTTGTTTCCATGGTTCTGATTTGATTCAAAGTTATAATACACACCTAGCAAGACCATTTCAATCTGCCCTGGTCTAGCTAAAGATTCCCTGGATGTCAAAACCTATCACATTCCACTGGTTTATGAAAGAAAGAAGGAAGGAAGGAAGGAAGGAAGGAAGGAAGGAAGGAAGGAAGGAAGGAAAATTACTTTTCAGGCTGAAACACATTGCTGCGAGTTTTAAAAAGGTCCTACCAACAGGACTTTAGCGCGATTTGGGAGATCAGGAAACGAGGACGGACCGGGAATCTTCCAACACATCCATTTCCTTCACCTTGCAGGCATCTTCATTAAAGGGAAAGGCAGTTGCAAAACAAAGCAATTGCCTTGCAACCAAGGGGAGCAAATAAACCCCGACAACCCCCAGAACCCAAAACTTTTATGCCGCACAGAGTAAGTTGCCACCCACATCGGGTACCTAGACTGCCTGCACATGCCAGGCAAATATGCAAAACAAACATACCGCGCTGTGGTGGTGGGGGGGGGGGTTGGGGGAGAACCCCGGTTTGAAAGAAAGTCGAACTGCCACCAGTGCAAGAACTTACCCAGCTTCTCTTCTAAGAAGATGCCCGACCAACAGCAGCGAGGGTCCTCGGTTCTGGTGCCAGCCTCCAGGAAAAGGAACCACATATCATCTTTTCGATTCTCGCCTTCCCAAGCAGAATAACAACAACAGTCGCAATAAAAACGAAAACTGTTTAAGGGAGGGCGGAGGGAAACGTCTCCAGAAAGTGGTAACAGTGAGGGCACTTGAAGTGGCGCCCCCCAAAAATTAAAAATAAAAACAAGAAGACGGGGTTGGTCCAAGTAAGAGGTGTAGAAAGATAGACGGGAGCTTTGGCTTACTTGGGGAAAACTCACATTTGCAGCACGCAATCTGCCCTGACTGGTTGTGTAACTCCCCAACACACTCACACACACACATACATGCACGGCTTGCTGGGGTTAGCCCGTCCTCCCTTGGCATCATCGCCCGGGCTGCGGGCGCGCTCCCGCCGCTCCTCCTGGGTCAGTAGGACCCGGGAGCGCGTGCGCGCGCCTCTAGCTCGCGGAGAAGTCCAGTCAGTTTAGTCAGCCAGCCACATCTTTTGAAGGGAGGGCCGAGGCGGAGGACGGGACTGGAGGAAAGGAAGGAAGAGGCAGAGAGAGCGCGCTTTGCCAAGAGCTGTGTCAAAAGCTAGAAGCGCTGAGTAGGGCGGCGGCGGCGGCGCGCTTCGGGGAAGCGAACCTCTGCTGTGTGTGCTGTGGGACGCGCATAACGAAGAGCTCCTTTAGTTTAGAGGAGGGGAGATTTAGGTAGATAGGCTGAGAGACCAACTCGGGCACGTGAAGGAGAGGAGGAGCGCATCCTCAGGCACCGGCAAAAGGAACTCGCTGGGCATGAGGGGGAAATGTTCCCACGGAGCGCGCCTTGATGGGAATCTCTGACAGAAGAGAGCCGGACAACCACCCCACCACCCCGTCCAGATACTGGATAGTAATGGAAGCTGGGTTGCTATGTGTGGGGGGGGGTAGAAGAGGGGAAGGGTTCAACTGAAGCCATCCCAATCATGCCCAGCCAGGCGGAGGTGGCTAGAGAGCAGTGGCGTAGCGTGGGTTGTCAGCACCCGGGGCAAGGCAAGTAATTTGCGCCCCCTAACCCTAACCCCCAGATGTTGCGGCCGGGGCCCCCCCCTGCACCCCCCACGCTACGCCACTGCTAGAGAGTGCCACCCACGCTGAAAGAGAGCCTTGGTATAAGTGTGGGTGCACGCGCGCTATTTATTTATTTATTTATTTATTTATCTGTCTCGCTTGGCACAGCCAAGGAGGAGGGAGAAGACATTTCAGGAACATCCCTCCTGAAGTGGTGATGGCAGCCAAACTCCAAAGGACCGAGGAGCGGCGGTGGCGGCAGCATCAAGCAGGCAGCGCAGCGTAGCGAGGCGTCCCATCCGAGGATGAGCTGCCGCCACGGAGAGTTGACAAGCAAGGGCTCCCAGTGCTCTCTCTGTCGCGCTCCTGCGCGCTCCTGTGCTGCGCGCTCCCCAGGTTGGCACGCTGGGAATCTGGCGTGGAAAGTAGGTCAGCCCGAGAGCTGAGCGTCGGTGGCAACAGCTACATGGGCAGAGAGGAAGAGAGAGACCAAGCGCTCCAGGGCCGCTCGGGAAGGGAGCGCGCGCGCGAACGAGGCGAACAAACGGGCTGCTCCTTTCCCGCCGTTTTGAATCTCTCTCTCTCTCTCTCTCTCTCTCTGTGTGTGTGTGTGTGTGTGTGTGTGTGTGTGTGTATTTGTGATGGCTTCATTAGAACCCACACAGAATTTGTTTCTCATTCTCTTGCTTTTTGGCACACCCAGGAGGAGGGAAAACTGATTTTATTCAGCTTAATATACTGAGCCCCAACTAAGCAGGTGCCAAGGATTGAACCTGAGGCCTTCTGCATGCCAAACGGGTGCTTCGCCACTGAGCTACGAAGCCTTCCCTTCAAACTGCACAGCTCCACAACCTTGCTGGGCTAACAGTTCCTCCAAGCATGTACAAAGTGTGTCCAGGCTTCACTTGTATATATGCAGTACAATTATATATACGTAATATATATAGTTTGCATCTTTTCTGTTTAAAAGCAGCTTGCAAACATTAAAGCACTGAAATGGGCGAATTAGCAAAATAACAAAATAGGAGAATAATATCACAAAAATAAGCAAATAACTTAAGCAGAGGCACACACCATTTTATTGAGGGAGTGGTTTAACACTCCCATTCTAAGCAAGGGGGGGGGAAGAACAACAGTATTTTTTCGCCTTGACATTCCAGTAAGATGTAAATCATTTTCAGTTTCATTCAGACATGTTCCAGTTTTGTGACCCACTCCTTTAATGCTGGATTACTTTTTCTTTGAAGTTGTTTGCTCATTTCCAGTACTTTGCATATATTAGCCTAGCAGACACAATCACATGAAATCTTTTTGAAATTAAATATTGTTAAAAGGTAAATATTAGGATAAGTTGTTAATGCCACTTCTCAAACCTGGAACACGATACAAGAACTGGGGGGGGGGGGGGGGAATGCCCTGCAGTGGATGGAAAGTGCCATTTCTCTTTAACAAACAGTCCCTCTTTCACAGGAAGAAAAGATTCCAGAGCAGGGAAAGACTGAGTTAAGCCCCATCTATTTTTGTGAACATTCAGAGACAGCAATTTCCCCTTTCCTTCATTGCTAGGGATGCCACCTTAATTTATTTTTCTTTCTAACACTGGCTTTAAAACTCCCAACAGAAAGAAATTTGACCAGTGAGGTATTGCTCTGCGTGTAGGCATGGTAAATAATCGTAATTAACTCATTCAAGGTGTTCAAACCATTTCAAATACACTCCATTATAATCTATACTGTACAACAAACCCTGAAGGTCAGTAAGTTATTTATTTATTTATTTAAAATGTTTCTAGTATACAAGGAAAATTAAAATATTAGTATACAAGGCAGCTAACACCCCGTTTGATTTGCATTATTAATAATACAACAACACATTAAACAATGCAACCAAAGAATGCAGTAATTAAGAAGATACATCAGCGCATAACTTCAAAAAGGATTAGAATGAAGCCTTGAGAAAAAAGAGAGAGCTTGAAATAGCTATGCTTTAGCAATTAGCAGAAAAGCGAGGGAAGGTGGAACCAGGTAGGCTTCCGTAGGGAGGTCATAAAAAAATATTTAAAGTGGTTTCCCTCTGAAACTGAGGCATCATTCAGTATTCTGCCAAGGCTATATAATAACTTTATTTTTCACCAAAACTTTGAGGAGGGAGAGGGAGGTGTATTGGGATGCCACAGGTGCAGGCCAATAGGTGCTTTCCCTCAGATTCAAACTGAGCCACTCTGAAAACTAGCAGAACTGGTATTTCAGAGTTTGAACCAAGACAGAAAGAGGTGTGTTCTTACTGAATGTGGAGGAAGTCACCCAAGAAACAGCATTTTATGTCTGTCATCTATGCTCTAAGATCAGTGTTTTGCGTGTTCAGACCCAGAAACCTCCCCCCTAAATAAATTCACACATGGCTCAAATTTTTGGTTTGGTTTTTGGCAGAATTTAGGCCACAACTTTATTGATTACAGAAAGCAACTGGTTGCATAGGCTCTGGTTCGACTAGTTCCCTGCCATGCCATGCAGGTAGCGCTGACCCAGGGTTCTAGCATAGGTCAGCCAAGGGTGAACACCTGGATAAGAGGAAAGCCGGAAACAGAAGAATGCAAAAGAAGCAAGCATTCCTCCGAATTGGCTGCAGAATTTAATAAAAAATTATCGAGGTAATGGGTCACGCCCCTAAAACCTGTTTTGGTACACAAAGCCCAGTCCCAAAAATGTACTGAAGGCCTCAAAAGCTGCACAGGATATAGAGCAGCCCATAGGCATAGCCTTATCCACATAATAAGCTCCATCCAATTGGAACCCCAGCAACTTAAAATCGTGGATGAACAGGAAGTAAGCGGAAGGCAGCTTCTACGTCGCACTTTGCCAGAACTGCACCCTTCCCGAAACTCCTGATCAACTTGACCACTTGGTCAAAGACGGCAGACTTAACAGAACACAACTCAGGAGGGATAGCATCATTTACTGATGAACCCTGTGGGTAAGATAAGTTGGGAATTAAGCGAAAATCACCTGGGGCCTTTTGAGGTACTACACCCAAAGGAGAAAGATGCAAATCTGGGTAGGGAGGGCACGCAAATGGGCCAGCCATCCTACCCAAAGCCAGTTCTTTCCTGATATTTCCTGATATTTCTCCTAGAGACAACAGATTTTTGATTTTCAACTTTGGTAGCCCTAGGCGGGAACACCACTGGGATATGAAAGCCTTGAGAAAATCCAAGCCACATATAGGAAGCAGCAGCTGTATCAGGTTACCTGCCCCCATAAGGCGGGCAACTTAATGGGAGTATGAGCTAGGGTCAATAAGACCTCACTTAACATCGTGGACTGCTGGAGAAGAGGATCCTTTCTGATCCCACTGAGAACCTCTACTTGCCCCACGAAAGGGCTGCTTGACTCCACAGGAAGCGGCAGAATGGCTCCCAAAACATTTATCACAAATGTGGGAAAACCTGCAACCTTGACGCTAGCAGGATCCTTTACTACCGTATTTTTCGCCCTATAGGACGCACCGTCCCATAAGACGCACCTAGTTTTTTGGGGGGGAAATAAAGGGGGGGAATTATTTTTTTTCCCCAAGCGTGGGGCTGGGGCGGGGGAAGCCCAAGCTTCTCCTGACCCCAGCCCCCAGAACAGGCAACTCTCTGCAAGCCGTGGGAGCCCGATGCCGGGCTCCCATGGCTTGCGGAGATCTGCGCGAAGCCTGGAGAGCGAGAGGGGTCGGTGTGCACCGACCCCTCTCGCTCTCCAGTCTTCAGCGAAAGCCTGCATTCGCCCCATAGGACGCACACATTTCCCCTTCATTTTTGGAGGGGAAAAAGTGCGTCCTATGGAGAGAAAAATACAAATAAGGCAACTTTCTGGCTCCTTAACCTCTTGCTTGGATTTTGATTGCTCAGTGGACTTGCTCTCAAAATTCGGAGAGACATAAGTAGTCCACACATCGAGATCTTTTTGATCCCATCGAGCAGAAGGGATCCTGGTGGCACGACATCTAAAACTCTTCTTATGGCTGCCGCCTGACCAGCCAATGCAAAATCCTTACTCTCCAACGACTGGTAAATCCACAGGTGCAAACTTTTTTTGGGATACGCTGCAGAAATAACTCCAGCATCAAGCCATTCCTCAAAAGACATCTCAGCCTTAAGGAAGCCGGCCTTACCTTTCCCTACCACCTGCTCATCCTTATCCGGACATTCCTCAGGGGGAAGGAGTTTGAAAATGTCAACATACTGGCCATTGAGAATCCTTTTCCGGATCCTAGATGGCAAGTGCACACCAGGAATAATATCCCTGACTGCTTTGGTTGAGACTTTAACATCCTTGAGTGGTTGGCCATCTAAACATTCGAGGGGAAGGCTGTACCTAGCCCTGTGGGAATTGGCTCTATGCTGCCACGCCCACCTGGGAAGGCCCGAAGCCCCTTCGCTGTGGCCCCAATAAAGATCAAGGAACACATCTGACTCATCGTCAGATGTCTCAGAAGACGTACCTGTAGAAGAGGAGGTAACAGCATCTTTGCACCTCTTGGCCCTGCGCTTGGAGTGACGTCTCTTCCGCCGCTTGCCACTGGATGAAGGGACCCTGGGCACTGGAAGATCCTCCTCAGAAGAGTGGATGCTGAGCACCTCCCTCGAATGAACCGGCTGCACCTGAACAGAAGTAAAAACATGTGCGGTGCTTGGCTGAGAAGAAGTTCCTCTCCCCATAAGCTGCGCTGCTGGAAGCCCTGAACTCCCAGAACCCGGGGGTGCCAACTGCGAACGTGGCAGTCCAGACCGAAAGGCCTGCTGAACCGTGGCACCCATACTCCTGGGACGACCCCTGGGATTAGCTGGGACTGGAATCCCGGAAAACTGCAATTGGGAAAACAGCCCCAGAGGCATCAAAAGCTTCTCTCCCTTCACTCGCATCAGAGGGACCATGGGCTTCATAAACAGTAGAAGAAGAGGAGGGGCCAGGCTGGGAATCAGGCTGCCTCCCAAACTGCTGAGCCAATGACTCAAGCTCCGAATTCAACCTTGTCATGGCTGCAGGGTCCGAGCCAATATTGGCCATGATAGCACCCAGATGATCCAGCTGAGGCACTGCTGGGGCTTGCACTGAATGCAGCGACTGAGACAGGCCTTTTCAAAGGGAGAGCAGGACTAGGGTTCCTTTTAACAGGCATCTCAATAAGCTGTCCCAAAATACAAAATATATAAATAAAGTCTTAAGCCGTTAAAATGGCGCTACCGCCAAAACAAGATGGCGGCACAAGATGGCGCTCGCGCCAAAATAAGCTGGGGGAAATGGTTGCTGGCCCCAGGAATTTCCCCAACCATCCTTAAGCCAATTGGGAGGGGGGTACAGAGTTCACCAAGCTTACAGAGAGGGAACTCTCAAAAGCCGGAACAGCAAACAAAACAATCACTATAACTCAAAATCTTTGCCCCACTAAAAGTAAAGTCAAGGCTCTTTAAAAGAGACGCAGCTATAACTGTTCAAAATTGCTGCTCCCAGAGCCCAGGGAAATGGAGGAAACTCCACAGCCAGAAGCGCTAAAGGCCAAAACCCTGAGGGCGAAATCTCCTCCGAAAACAAATAAGAGGTGCTGCTGAGCAGAGGTTTTTTCCGTGCTGCAGCAACACTGCACACCGGGAGCCCCCAGATCAACCAGCTGGAGAGCTAAAGCCCTTTAAGATAATAGCAATTGCTACACAAGCCACAAATACAGAATTGGAAAAGGGAGCACTCAGGGGACACCCCAAAGACAAACGTAGAAAAATTAAAGGAACGAAAAGCTCTGAAACGGAGTGCTAAGGGGCCACAAGGCCCGTGGGGCGAAAGCCCCTCTTAGTAAGGGAAGTGCACGGATGGGGAAGATTAAATCAAAATCAAAATAAGGGAAAAGGAAGAGGGTGAAAGGAATTAAAAGAAGAGATAATGGAAAGCTATCACCAGGACGGTCCGTCGAAGGTAAATCGCTCTCTCTCTCTCTAGGCTCGCAGAGGGCATGCTGTTGGTGTTCCGAATGCACGCGCCAAAAGAGGAAGCTCTGGATCATGTGCATGGGTATAAATAGGTCCCTCGAACCATTTGGACTCCTTCCCATTGGCCAGATTGCAGCTAGCTACGAGGGACCTACCAATCGGGTGTTGTGGCTGACCAATCGTACCCACCCACAACACAGAGTGTCGGTTTTCCAGGTCTCACTGCAATATGTGCCCTCTTTAAGGGAGGACCCGATTTCCCACTATTAAGGCCTTGTTTTAGAAACAACAACAACCCTTATGAGAGCTAGGAGAGTTCAAAAAGAGGTTGGTTGTGTGGTTTTATCTATTTTATTATTTATTTAAGGCTGCAATTCAGTCCACACTTAACTTGGGAGCAAGACTCCCTACTGAGGTCAATTAGGCCTTATCCCTGGTTGAACTTACAGCGCTTGGTGAAGACTGTATTATCATTATCTTCATCATAATTATTTCAGCAAGAATTTCAAGTGAGCCTTTCTGGTTCATTTTATGGTGTTCCACTATTGCGACCCCCCCCCCCCCATTGTACACTGCTTTGAAACTATGGCACTAAGCAGTATATAAATTAGTTAACTAATCAGCTAACTAAAACTAACTGAAGAAGGGTATCTGAAGAAGGGTATCTGAAGAAGCATGCATGCACACGAAAGCTCATACCAAGAACTAACTTAGTTGGTCTTTAAGGTGCTACTGGAAGGAATTTTTTTATTTTGACTATGACAGACCAACACAGCTACCTATCTGTAACTAAAACTAACTTAGTAGCAGTTACTTCTGAGTAGGCATGCCTAGGTTAGTTCTGTAGAGGATTTATATCTTACTTCCTCAAGAGGTTCCCAGGGCAGAAATGACCAATAAAACAAATCAAAACGAAAATGTTTCAGCACCACAATGGGAAATAATAAAAAAAATGTCTCCTGTCATTGAAATTACATCAAGGTAGGTGACTATCCCACAGGAAAGTAATTCATAATCAGTGTATCCTTTCCCTTGTAAGCCACACACCTGAACTGGGCAGGAGACCTAAAGATTGCATTCTTGGGTTGCAGTCCTAAACATTTAAAAAAAATAAATAATTTCCAGTAGACTTTATAGACCAACTAAGTTTGTTCTGGCATAAGCTTTCCTGTGCATGCACAATTCTTCAGATACACTGAAACAGAAGTCACCAGACCCTTATATATAGTGGGAGGATGGGGTGGGGTATTTCTCAGAAGGGTAGTAGGAGATGGGTGATTGACTCAAAGTGTATGTTAAACCTGTTGATGACTGTTAACGACTGCAATTAGTCCAACAGGAAAAAGCAAGGGATAGTATGCAGATGAGCAAAAATAGCTTTAGCATATCACCCTCCCACTATACATAAGGGTCTGGTGACTTCTGTTTCAGACTATCTGAAGAAGTGTGCATGCACACGAAAGCTTATACCAGAACAAACTTTAGTTGGTCTATAAGGTGCTACTGGACATTTTTTTTAAAAAAAATAATTTTTTATTTTGACTACGTCAGACCAACACGGCTACCTACCTGAGTCCTAAACATGTAACCTACTATGAAGTAAACTCCCACTAAACTCAATGGGTCTCACCTCCAACTAAACACAAACAGGATGGAACTGCACATCAATTTAGCAACATTATTCTAAGCATTTCTTTGTTTCCCTTCTGGCTGGAAAACTGCATCCCCCAAAGATTTTGTGTGTGTGATGTCATTACTGAAAAATCTGCTCAAATGAACCCAGGAGGACTCTGGCATAGAAAAGGAAGCAGTGTCCTTCACGGTCAATGGCGCATGGGGACTCTTTGCCCAAGCTGAACCCACACATCAGTTCCTATAACCTCTCAGCTTCTTCAGCAAGATATTTTCTACAGATCCCACCCTTGAAACAAGCTGTTCTGGGTTATTAGTCACACAACGTTATGAGTCACTAACTTAACATTTTCTCCTTCCTTCTTCATAGCGCCCTTTTTTACTCTCTCCCCCTCCCATTGTCATGATTTCTCCCCCTGCAGCACATACATTCCTCTGTGCATCTTTCTGCTATGCATAATGTTAGCCTTTGTTGTTTAGAGAGCTCTGTTTCTCAAATAGATGAGTAGATGGACAAACAGGTGGAATAAAGAAGAATGTGGCAGCTTGATTTTGATTCTTTTCAACTAGGAAGTACTTCGGGAAGGAAAATGGACAGCCAACCTATCCCTCCACAAAATGATGGCACCATCCTTTACAAAAATAAATACATTTTATACTATGAACAAATAACATATTTATCAGTTTGTTTTATTTTGAATTCTTTCCCTTAGGCAAAAAGATTACCAGGCAAAAACTGGTTCAGAATCATGGTGCCTCAATCCTGACCTCAGTTGTAATTGTGGGAGGAAGCCCCACTGATTTCAATGCAACTTACGTACTTCTGAGCAGACATGGTTAGATTTGTGCTGCATGGTTGCGACATCAAGCACATGGACATGGGAGTAAGTCCCATTGAAACATGGTTGGGACAGTGCTATATGGGAAGTCTCAACTGTGAACTCTCTTGGCTGCTTCTCTGTGAGTGTTTACTGTGGGGTCCGTGTTCTTCATACATACAAGTTTTTCAAACCATCCCTTAGCGATCAGAATGCCAGCTCATATTCCCTACAACCACCATGTAATCTTTTCCCACAGGAAAATCTAATAAGTGTTGCGGCACTGCTGCCAATTACTACCTCGTAATATCTGACGGATCTGTTTGCAGTATGAAGCCCCAATTTTTAAGAACCTTTGCTGGCAAAGTGCTATCTCTCAATTTGTTTTCTTGCATCTTCAATGCAGTGATAAGTGCGATGAAATTTTGAAGCATGGAGTGCTCCTGTTAAAAGTTCCAGCCATCCTGTCTCCCAAAATGCTTTATTCTCTCCCCTCTAATTCCACCCCATTTCCCCATCCCCCATCCATAAACAGGCATTGTGCATGTTCGCTCCTCATCTGACTGTTTCAGAAGGGGTTCCTCTCTTATTTATTATTTTCTGCAGTTTTGTTTTTTCAGCTTCATATCTTGGGGCTCTTCAAGCCTGATGATACTTCTCTTTTGTGTATTGATGGTAGCATTTTGGCTACGTAATGATCCACACGTGAATAATGAGTTTACTATGAGCATATATCTGCTAACAAGGATGAAGTGGGGAGGAGGAGAACCATGTACCCCACCTTGAGATCTTTGGGAGATAAAGGTGGTCAAAAATTGGCTCAGTGCAGATCCTGCTCTGGAGGGTAGGACTCAAACCAGTGGCTTCAACTTGCACGAAAGGAGATTCTGACTAAACATTCGGGAAAACTCTCTGACAGTCAGAGCTGTTCAGCAGTGGAACAGACTCTCCTTCCTTGGAGGTTGGATGGCCATCTGTCATGGATGCTTTAGCTGAGATTCCTGCGTTGCAGGGGGTTGGACTACAGGACCCTTGGGGTCCCTTCAAATTCTATGATTCTATGGCAAGCAGATTCATTGTGAAACAGGAAATGAAGGTTTTGATACCAGAATATAGTATCAGGTTTGGGGGGGGGGGGATATTTTCATCACTGTGCACTGCAATCTTAATAGAATTCAGCTCTCCAACTTGTATTTTTTATTTTAAAAAAAGTCTGAGATGAATGCAGGTGACACTTTTAGCATAATTTCTAGTTTGCCCCTTAGATAATCTGGAACAGCCATTGTCAAATTGGTGCTGTTCAGATACTATGGACTGCTATGTCTATCTGCCCCAGCCAGCACATCTGAGAAGGCTGGTCCTAACTGTTTTAAACTAGCAAACACGGTTGTCACTTCTTCTCCGGTGACTTAATATTTCTTGTGTTCTATTTGCTAGAATAACCTCTCCAACCCCCCACATCTTCATTTAGTGTACAAATAGCTGTTGAACAAATAGCTTTATCTCCTTTGCTTGCAACTTGCATGCAATGAGTCAGCTCCAATTTGAATTGCCACTTCTATTTACTTTGGTCTTCAAAAGCAAAGTTTTATACATGATGACAGATCCATCTGGTGATGCATCCAATTGCAGGCAATTTCCCCTCCCTGGGGAAGTCGAGGTCTGAAGGGATGCTGCCCAAGCACTGGGATTTGGCGTAACATTGAGTTCCAAAATCACAAAGCTCTTTTTCAAATCACAGCAGCAAGCTGCAGTATATACAGTCCAGTCCACTCTTATGCCATTGTCTCAGTATGAATGTGCCATACAGTGGTACCTCTGGTTACGTACTTAATTCATTCCAGAGGTCCGTTCTTAACCTGAAGCACCACTTTAGCTAATGGGGCCTCCCGCTGCCACTGCCTCGTGATTTATGTTCTCATCCTGAAGCAAAGTTCTTAACCCGAGGTACTATTTCTGGGTTAGCAGAGTCTGTAACCTGAAGCGTATGTAACCCGAGGTACCACTGTATTATTCAGCTAAGCATACATCTCCTCCGGGGGGGGGGGGGGAGTTCTACAGTCATAACATTTAGATCAGTTATGGGGAACCTGTGACACTCCTGATTTTGTTGTTCTCTGAGTTCTATCTTCTCCAGCCATTCTGGCCCATGGTCAGGGATGATGGGAATTACAATCCAGCAACACCTGAAGGACTGCAGGCTTCCCAGCTTTATGTTTCAGATGGAGGAACTGCTTGGATGTGGTGAATTATCTGGTTTCTCACATGATCTGGAAGAAGGAAAACAGCCAATGCAAAAAAGAACCACATGGTTGTGACAATTGATTTTGTTAATTTCTCCTCCAATGTTTTTCAACCAGATGACAAGGCTGCCTTGTTTTCTCCACCTAACTCAGGCGTTATTACTGGAGTGTTATGAAACCTGCCCATAAGGGAGTGTCTTCCATGATGCAACTACAGAATATGGGCTGGGACTGTCCTAATGAAACCAATGGACACAAGGCCTTGACTATAAACTTGCAGGTGCTGTAGAGATGTTGCCCGAGTAGACAGTACTTGACTAGATGACCTTGTTGCTTGACTCAGCATGCTTCCAGACAACCTGCTTACTGAGAATTCATACTGATTTATTTGTGGGGAGACTAGACGGCATTGCATCAAAGCAAGCATTACCTCACATTTTACAATGCAGTTCCCTGTTATTTGCCTAATCACCAAAAGCCTGATCTTCTGGGGAAGTGGCTTTGTTAAAAGACACTCCCCCCCATCAACTATAATTGCAAGATCTGAATTTACTGGCATGCTGTTGAATTCCAACCTGAAAATATTGAGAGGTTGGAAGCTTTCTCTGTACAGAACAGCTTTCCTCATTTGGCATTGCCTATGCAGGTATTTTAGCCAACACAAGCTAGGTAAGGTATGGTAAGGTAAGGTAACAAAAACAAGAGGCAAATGTACCGGTACCTTTGGCTTCTTTAAAAATGAGAGTGTGCTTCCTCAGAAACAATGACTGCAAATGCAAAGTTCAAATGCGTACACCCATGAAAGGGAATCCATAGTGGATCTTCTAGAACTTACATGCAAGTGTTTTGTAAGTTGAGCATGGGAACAGCTGCTGGAAATCAACTCTGTCATTGCTGTGGAACCAAAATACTAAAGCCTTGACATTAAGTTGTGTAAACTATGTGTTATGGTATTCTCTTCCTGTTTTTGCATCCCCTCCTGCTGATATATTGCAGAACATTTGCCCTGCTTTTTTAAGGTCTAAGTTTTTGCTCCATTCCTCAGCTAAATCTCATGAGATACTGCATTTTAGGGGTGGTCAGACTTTGGTTCCTACTGGAGCTCTGTGGTCTGCCAACCAGAGCAAGAGGCATTCAGTTAGAATTAAAGAACATGGTGCCTCTGAACCAATGCCTCTGAACCAGAACTGAACTGAGTTCACAACCTTTCTACATAAAATTCTACTCCTGGTTCTACCTTTCTGC
Organism: Podarcis vaucheri; assembly: GCF_965113315.1. NCBI lineage: Eukaryota > Metazoa > Chordata > Lepidosauria > Squamata > Lacertidae > Podarcis > Podarcis vaucheri. The sequence continues at coordinate 10,007,191 of NC_138758.1, read as the reverse complement.
ATTTCACGGCAGCCTAATTTGGGTGGAAAACATAATTTTGTAGTTCAGCAATTCAAGAACTAGAAACCTTTGTTCATCTTCTGCAAATCGCCCAGTAGATCCCAAACTATGTTTTGGGCACTCCTGCTGTAATTCATATCTCCCTACCCACAATGTTATTTATTTATTTATTTATTTAGTTAGTTAGTTAGTACATGCAATTTATTATTAATGGGTTTTTACTGCGGAAATGTATGCTTCTAGTACAGTAACATTTTTTTAAAAAAAAAAAACATTAACAAGGTTTCTGTCCCACCTTTCTGAGGCCTGTTGAAGACAATGTACATAAATTCAAAAAGCCATCACAATAAAACATCTCGGTAAAGCACAAAAATAAAAAGACAAGCGTGGCAGGTAACAATCCTACATGCAAAGCTTTACCTAAGTGGTGGCGGACATTGGGCTCTCAAATTTCAGCAGCACCCTGTTTGATGCTAAAATTAGGTGTGTGTGCCGCCCCCACTACATTCCACAGCATTGTTATGGTGCCCTTGCAGCTAATGCCCAGTGCCACAGCACCAGCTGTGCCACCCTAAAACCACTTCTTATGTAAGGCAATGAAGCAAAAATCCACTAGCACAGAAAAGTATTTGATGACTGGTGGGAAATGGCAAGGGCGTGTGCTTATTTTTAGATGACATCATGAGTAGATCACAAGTGTGGAGACACCAGGAACATTTTATATGGCGTTTGCTTAGCAATTTATACCCTGCTTCACCAGTTTGTTCAAATAAGTCTTTCACATTTCAGCAACCACAGTCCACACAGTGCATGCCTCTCTAGCAAAAGTGCTTGCCGGAAGAGGGTGGGATGGCTATAGAGACATTTCACAAGTAGCCCAATGTTATGTTGTTTGTTTGTTTATTTATTTATTTATTGCATTAATGCAGGGATGGGAGCCTTCAGGCCCATTAGGCCCCAGGCTTCCCTATCTGGCTCCTGGATCTGTCCCCAAACCACATCCCTTATTGGCTCTACTTCACACCCTAAATGTTATTTCCTGGCTGGAATGTGTCATTGAATTCTGATAAAGCCTCATGCTTGTCTAGCAAAGAAGCAAGCCTACTGTAGAAAAGCCCTAACTGCCATTGACATGTTCCTCTTGAAAGCATGCCCAGAAGGGAATGTGGCCTTTGGAATGAAGAAAGGTTTCCTACCCTTGTATTAAGGAAAAGCCTTTCTGGGTGTCACACAAAATAAAAACAAAGCAACAAACATAAGAAAGGACCAGTGCAGGAAGCCCTCTGTGTCCAGGGCTGCATGTGGTGGAGGGGGGATTGTGCAGCCATTCAGAAACACAAAAGAGCACGTCATTCCCATGTGATCGGAGGAGGTAAGAACAAAAGAGCCCTTCTGGATTAGGCCAGTGGTCCATCTAGCCTATCAGCCTCTTCTCAAATGCCTGTAGGAAACCCACATTCAATAAACCTACAAGACGTAACCGGCTGTACATTTGAAAAAATAATATATACTATTCATTGTATTGAATTGTAGATTTCAACAGAAGTAGCTCATAAAGTTCAACAAAAAAAGTAGAAGACCCAATGGATCAGTACATTAGTTTATGCATAAGGTCCATATATGTGAAAGTGTCTATTCCACCTGTCTGTTCATAGAGTCCAACAATCCACACGAAAGGTTGCTGCAGTTCCACAGAATCCTTTCACAGAGTCTAAGGCAAGGATTTCTGGAATATTAGCCTTGTTTCGCCGTCTTGGGCTTCATCAGCAGTACAAGCTCATATATGATATCACAGGGCAGTGGATCTTATAGCATAGTAGTAGCTGCTGTTCTGTTGAAATCTACAGTTCAATACAATGAATCGTATATATTATTTTTTCAAACGTACAGCCGGTTACGTCTTGTGCGTTTATTGAATATGTTTCACATAACCAGAGGTTTGTTGTTGTTTTGCGCATGTAGGAAGCCCACAAGCAAGACTCGAGCACAAGAGACCTCTACCCTCCTGAGGTTTCCAGCAAATCGTGTCCTCCAAATTATGGAGAGCCACATGTTGTGGTGAGATCACCCAACTGCCTTCTTGTTGCTGGGGCGGGCCCGTTTGGATGACCTCTGCACCTCATTGGTTGCCTCTTTGTTGCTGGGAAAAATTTTCTGTAGGCTGGGGTTTGATTGGCAACTAAGGGCCTATTTAAGGGGCTGCACGAGGTGAAGTATTTGCTCTTTCGCATCGTGCAGCGGATCTCCCTCCCTCCCTGTAATTTAAGGTTGTGGTTTTGACCTTGCTATGCCTGTCTAGGGGTTGTCTGTTTTGGAGCAGGGGCCTGGTAGGAATTTTGCCGCTTGGCTGATGCCATTTGTTTTTTTGCCTACCGTGTAGCAGATAGTCACAAATTTGTAAGTTTGGTGGTTAGGCATGGGTTCATTCTTTGGTGGAGGGGATTATGGATTGGCTGTGCCTGTCCCTCATTTTTGTTGCTGCTGCTAGGGAATTTTGTTAAAGGAATCCAGCGGCTCCATTTGCTCTGTCCAATCCCCTCTCAGGGGTAGGGCCAGGCCAGAGTTCCTGGGAGCATCTGGGGTGAACTAAGAGGCGGAAATCTGCCTCTGTGCACGCAACTGATATTCAGAAGCATCAGTCCCTCCAACCTTGGAGGCAGAGCTAGCATAAAGCCATTAGTAACTTCATCCTCTGTGAATTTCTCCAATTCTCCAATATGTGAGCGAGTTCCATAGTTTAGCTATGTGCTACATGAAGTACTTTTCCTTATCTGTTTTGAAACTTTCAGCTTCATTGAATGCCCACAAGTCCTAGTCTTATAAGAGACGGAGAAAAACCTTTCTCTATCCATATTCTCCATGCCAGGCATAATTTTATAAACTTCTATCTTGTCAAGTGGTGCTTCAGGTTAAGAACAGTTTCAGGTTAAGAACGGACCTCCAGAATTAATTTCTTAACCCAAGGTACCACTGTACTGTGTTCATAAGAATTAGCAGATTCGCACCAAAACATTGGCACAATTAGTCCACTTTGTGCTGTGCAAACATAGAGTCCTTACATTTCTATGAATATTTATTTTGTTTCTAACCAAGCAGGGAATTTCTGAGAAAGTTTTATAGGCATATCCCCACCTAAACAGGAATTTCAGGATCAGCAGTGTTGGTCAAGAGCTAATTAAGGCAGGGCTAGGGTTGAAATAGGATTGTGGTTAATTTGCATGGTTATAATTACGTGCTCTTATAACCTCATTGCACACACACAAAAACCAAAGGTAAATAGATTCAGGGTTTATTTTTTCCTCTGCTTCAAAACTTAGAAATATATTAGAGTTGGTTCTATTTTAGCGCATGTATTTTGGTGCAGTGTTCCTTTCCTTCATTTGTTCTTTGTCCCAGCTGCTTTATTGGTCCTAAATAAAAACTGTCTATCTACATACTTCTGGGTGCCACCAGCTACAGGAATTTACTCCACCCTTCGACACAAGTGGCACAGAGGAACAAGCAGGAAACTGTGGCAAATACTTGTGCACTGAATGAGTCTTTGCCAACCTGGCAGTCTCCAAATGCTTTGGGCAACAACTCCCATCTGCCCCCGGCCAACACTGGAGCTGTTGGGAGTCGTAATTCAAAATGTCAGGAGGTCACTAGGTTTATGAAGGTTGTACTGGACAACTAACTTCCTTGGACCTCTTGCAATGGACAGTGGTGGTAGTGTCTATTGGAACTGGTGAGGCAGAAGGTTAGGAAGGCAACAAAAGCCAGAGCCAAAGCCAATGGCAGCTAATTCCAGTTTTGCCCCCATCCTCTTTTTAGACAAGTTCTGAAAGGGCACCACTAAGGCTGTGTACACATTGCAGCTTACTGCAGCTCCAGCACACTCCCACCTCTTGCATTTGAAGCCAAGCACACATAATGTTACTGGCTATGGGGAAGCCCATGCAGAACACCCACACACTTACACACCCACACCCACATCACAATTATAGCGGCAGCAGCAAGGTGTTTTGCCTCAGGTGCCAAAACATCTTGGGCTGCCCTTGGTCACCTGTTCAACAGTCCTCTCTATATAAGCACACAGTGATCAACAGGAGAATGGAAAAGGGGCGGCACCCTTTGTTCGTTTCGTCCTCCTTCCCCATTGGCTGCCACAAGGATTGGTCCCAGAGGAAGAAAGTGAATGAAAGGAGCAGTGATGTCAGTGGTGAGGAGGAGATGGACCCTGCTTGTGGAGGGGACCCAATAAGGCTGGGTGGGGAACTGCAGGAGGGCAAATGTGGCCCTCCAGGTCATTCTGTCTGGTGCTCAGAACTGTCCCCAGGTTGCGCCACTCCCTGGCTCTGCGTTGCAACCTGAGCGTTTTTGATTGGCTGGTAAAAGTCATTGAGCCCCCCAATATGCCTCTTGCTTCTCTGGAGAAATAGAGTGTGTGTGTAGAAAGTAGTGCTTTGCAGTAAGGTACAAATTTACATTTGTTGTCCTGTCCATTTTAGCCTTTGGTTCCACCCACCACTAGCTTGTGGCCCTTAGCAGCTTGCCAGAAAGGGAATGTGGCCCTCAGGTTCTAAAAGCTTCTCCATCCTGCAATAAGGGTATCTAGTCCAAGGTCCTTCAGCAGCAGCACCCATTAAAACGGAAACAAAAGAATCCAGCATAAAAATGGAGCATGGGTCTTTGGATCACAGGAATCAGAGTTGGAGGCAACTATTTCATGCATCCATGCACACATGGCACAAGCACACAAACCCTAGTGGATGCCCAGGGGAAAAAGAAAGAGTGGGGGGAACACAACATTTACAAAAGTGTGTGCTTTGGTGGGGCAGGGGGGGTGTTGAGCAGCAATTGTAGAGCAATGGCAGCTCCATGTGGCAACCTCTCTAGGCTTGGCTGCCACTTTATGAATTATACTGGAAATGTAAAACAACAGTTTTGCAGCACAATATCGAGAAAAGATGAATTTCTTTTAGAAAAGCAAAGTTGTAAAAATGCCAAGGGATGTCCTGTGAGAATTGGCTGGAGCACTTTTCTCCTGCTGTGTAGCACCGCAGTTGCTAAGGGAAATTCAAATGCTTGCCATGACAACTGCATTATTCTGGGGACTGTGCAGTGTGGAGTTCGAGTACGTCAAACAGGTTGCCCTCTGACGGTTGCATCTCCACTGATCGCAGTGCCCTTTCCCCATTGCTCTCGTCTCTGCAGACCACAGTTTCATGCTTCCCAGTGCTGAAACTGTGTGAGAGTTCCCAGGATTCTTTTGGGAAAGCTTAAATGTGCCTTAAATGTACAGTGTGGATGTGACCACTGGATCAGGATGCTGAACAAAGATGGTTCTCATCTAAAGGGGCTCTTGTGCTATTTTCATCTACAGCTCTCAAAAAAACCAACATCTCCAAGAAGGAGAGAGTGATGGCTGAGGGGGTTTGGGGATGGTTGAAAGTGTCATGCATAACCATCCCTTAATAAACAGGGACTACAAAAAATTGGGGCTCATCAATATCCTGATAGGTCACAATTGATAGCTGGTGGCTTCTTTTGGATGGCTTAGTTGCATGTTGCAAAAGCAGCCTTAGAAAATTTGGGTTGGACAGGTTGAAGCAGTCCTGGAATACATGAGGGAATAAGAAGGAAGAGTATCCTCTTTTCCCTTGCTGCAGCTGGTTCATGCTCTTAGGACAGCTAGGAGATATTACAAGGAAGAGGCATCAGGATTCCAAGTACAGTTGTGCTCTGTCACACAAGTGTAATGTCAACATTTTACCCAGCAATCTTGGTAATACAGGGCTTTGGAATAATAATAATAATAATTTATTTGTACCCCGCCCATCTGGCTGGGTTTCCCCAGCCACTCTGGGTGGCTTCCAACAAAGATTAAAAATACATCAAAATGTCACACATTAAAAACTTCCCTGAACAGGGCTGCCTTCAGATGTCTTCTAAATGTCAGGTAGTTGTTTATCTCTTTGACATCTGATGGGAGGGCGTTCCACAGGGCGGGCACCACTACTGAGAAGGCCCTCTGCCTGTTTCCCTGTAGCTTTGCTTCTCACAGTGAGGAAACCACCAGAAGGCCCTTGGCGCTGGACCTCAGTGTCAGGAAAGAATGATGGGGGTGGAGACGCTCCTTCAGGTATACTGGGCCGAGGCTGTTTAGGGCTTTAAAGGTCAACACCAACACTTTGAATTGTGCTCAGAAACGTACTGGGAGCCAATGTAGGTCTTTCAAGACAGGTGTTATGTGGTCTCGGCAGCCGCTCCTAGTCACCAATCTAGCTGCTGCATTCTGGATTAGTTGTAGTTTCCGGGTCACCTAAGCAGGTTATATTGAATCAGAGAATCATAGTTGGAAGGGATCCCTTAGGATCATCTAGTCCAACCCTCTGCAATGCAGGAATATATGGCTGTCACATATGGGGATTGAACCCACAACCTTGGCATTATCAGCACCACTCTCTAATCAACTGAGCTGTCTGAGGTCAGTGTGCATGCTGCAAAACCACCAGTGCAGGGGAAAAGAAAATGCAGAATGCAATAACCAGTGCAGAACTGATCTCCTGGAGAATCTCAGCTTTCATTTAAAACAAATGTTTTAAATGAAAACAAGCCCCTTGTGCTTGCTGAGATACACCTGAAGAGATGTGCAGACTATTTTTGGTACTATCACAGAAGCCATGTGAGAGGTGACCAAAGATGAACCTGATCAACACATGCAGAAGAATGAAGTAGTCAGAAGCTGAGGTGGTAGAATGGATTACTTCAGACAGCTAATGTTCTGAATGGTTCCTTTTTTAATGCCCCTATGTGTGTGTTAGCAACTCCCTTCTGTTAGAAGGCCAGCAGAGCAGGCAAAGGGACGGTCAAGAACCTTTCTCTCTGACATGCTAGTTTGCAGGGGGTTCTTTAAAATGATGCGCAAGAGTTAAAAATGGCACTTCACACCTGTAGTCTGATGTAGTGAGTCTATTCTACCACCTTGTCCTGCTCCATCATGTGTACACCCCATCAATTTTCCTAGGCTCTGCATAGGCTCTAACATTGATGTCCCATGACCTGCAAAAGCAACATTTATTCAAAGTTACGGAAGCATATCTTAGTAGCATTATCTATCCTGATAGCAGAAATTGGCTTTTCTTGGCACAGAACCTCTTTGTTTATTACCTGGATCAATCCACTGTCTGGAGTATATATATATAATCTCATCACAACTACCTCCAGCCAGTTCAGCAACAGTGCAAGAGCCATTGACTTCAATCCTCTGTGGAGTACACAGTGGAGTCAAAACGGTACTTTTCTCTTAATGAAAGCTACAAGCAGACTGCTTTGTTCCCCAGAGCAATGCCTCTGTTTATTGCGAGAGATGCAGCTAGCAAGTCTCTTCTGACTCAGAATGAGATGTCAGGTCATTAACCTAGCCCACTGACAAGCTTATTCATCTCCAGAAACACAATTCAGCCTCTGGTGAAGAAAGTAGGAACCGCTGTGATTAACCACAGCTAATATTAAAACCAAAAGTTGATGTTGATTTGATATAGGCCTATTAGCCAGAAATGACTGACTGTGTTGGGTGGTATTCAACGTTAGTCCTAATCAGAGTAGGTCCAACAAAGTTAATGGGCATGACTAAGGTTCAGTGCTCCCAGTGGGTCTACTCTGAGTAGGACTTAGTTAAATACAACCCAACAATAATGGTAATAATACCACTTACATGCCAAGATGCCATGCAAGGATCAACTGTAAAATATCCACATATAATTAAAACACAGAATAAAGCAGTTGAATCAAAAGATGAAAAACATCCATAATTAAAATATACAATGAAACAAGCCTGTCATAACAACTAAAACAGTTTTAAAAAGCAATTAAGACAATTCAGAATGGTCGTGATTGGGACTTTTTTAGGTGGATTTGAAAAATGAGAGTATGGGTCTCCTTCAGATACACAGCAGGTATTCTATATGGCAAACTTTTACATCCTGGTACCTCCCCAGTCCACCTCCTATCCTGGGACATTCAGTGTTCCATGGCCACTGAGCATGCTCAGCCTTCACCTGGTGGTCTGGGGTTGCCCCAAGACTGAGTGCTGACACTTCCCTCTCTCTTGTGTGTGTAGCCAGTGCTGCTTTTGCTACATAAGGTAAAGGTAAAGGGACCCCTGACCATTAGGTCCAGTCATGGCCGACTCTGGGGTTGCGGCACTCATCTCGCTTTACTGGCCGAGGGAGCTGGCGTACAGCTTCCGGGTCATGTGGCCAGTATGACTAAGCTGCTTCTGGAGAACCAAAGCAGCGCACGGACACGCCGTTTACCTTCCCGCCGGAGCGGTACCTATTTATCTACTTGCACTTTGACGTGCTTTCGAACTGCTAGGTTGGCAGTTCCATTACCTTCCGTTACCTACAACTAATTGTATTTCTTTTGGCCTCAAAAATGTTTTCCTAATTTTAACAAGTAATAATTACATCTCTCTCTCTCTCATTGTGAATCTTCCAGGTACCATTTGTAATGCTATTTATTTATTTTAACACGCGCATGCGCACACACACACATACAGATACAGACTATTTAAATTATTTTTTCTCAATGGTTTACACCGTCTTAGTAAATAGAAATGTTTCACTGCACTATTAAAATATCATCCATATTTATGTGCATTTTGTAACTTCTTTTTTTCATAACTACATTTTTCTGACGAATGGAATGCAATCAAATGTTTACTGTGTGTAAAAAATATGGCCAAAGTCTGCCCAAAGGAAAGTGCTATTCAGTCCAACTAAATATGATGATAGAAAGAGAGTGAAGCACATAGAATAATGCTTAACTTTGGCTGCATTCAGACAGCACTTTATTCAGTCTTCCTAGTTCCTTATCTGTTATTTTTTGTGTTTTAAGTGATTTTTCATGTATAAGCAGTTCTGGAATCTAGTGGAATCTAGCAGAAGTTTAGTGCTCATATTGGAAACCGCCCTATGAACATTGGATGAAGGGAGGTATAGAAAATAAATATAATATAAATAAATTTCCATGTTAATTGTTTCAAGAGAGAGAAAATGGTTAACTCAGAAAATTGTAGGAGTTCTGCACTGTAATTTTCCCACAGTTTTCATGATCACACCACTGCTGCTCCCATAAGGAAATTTGCAGCACTATTCTGGCATATAGTGATTTGTCACAATTTAAAATTTAGCATGGCATGGTGGTATATGAATAAAAAAAGCCACAGTTCCATAACACAACAGTGTAAAAGAAATGCTAGAATACAAGACAGAAGTACTAGAATTATAACCAGTAAAACTAACACAGGGATACTAATACATTGAAAGCAATGGGATTTCAAAGTTTTACAATCTTGTCCTAAACAGATTGACTGAAAGACCACTCTAGAAATGGCCTCAAACCAGGATTATCTGCCTTTTGGGGGGAGCTCTCCAAGGTTCTGCAGAATCTGTCCCAGGAATTCATTCACACAGAAGAGGCCCAATACAGGCATCATTCTGCTTAACCATGGTTCTGCAGTTTAAAAACACCCAATGTGTTTGCAGAGTCCTTCCTCCTCCCTTCTTGAGGGGCCATTCCTGCATCACTTTCAGTATTGCAGCCAATTACTGTGAGTGTAACACTGTCATCAGTGTTTTTGCTAACCTTAGTTAGCTGAAAGTATGACTTGTGGATTTGCACCTAATCAAACAGTTTGGAGGTAACCATGGTTAACAAAACCCACCCAACCCAAAAGGAAATGTGCTTATAAGCCAAAGCTAGCCCTGAAGCTAAAAGGAAGTAGGGATTTCTATGAGAAAGGAAAGGAAAGGAAAGGAAAGGAAAGGAAAGGAAAGGAAAGGAAAGGGGAGGAGCACATGAATCACTCCTACTTAGCTAACCATGGTTAGGCAAGCAAGGTGTGTTGCACCTGCACTGGGCTGTTATGAGAAAGACAGCCCCTTTTCTGTTACTTCCCCAAGCTAACCACATGCAAATCACTTCCAGGAGCTCACGATGCAAAGTTTAGTTTCTTAAAACCATGTGATTAGCTACCAGTTGATTAGCTACCGGGCCATAGATTATGATTAGTATTGTGTAGTAGGTTGAAGACTTGACTTTCTAGAATTTCAAGACTGACACAGAAAGTGAAATGAGCAGGTTTCATCCCTTACTAGAACACACCTATTTAACTTTTGGCATATGCAACTGTGAGGCATGCACAAGTCAAAGACTCCAGCAATTCACAGAGAAGAGGCATTTGTCCTCCTGATCTCTCAAAGAAAACAAATCCAAGAAGCAACAGTCACAATCCAACAAAGACTTAAGGATACTTAATTCTCCATTGGATTGTGGCCATTTTAATTTTATAAGATTTGCCATGACTTCTAAACACGTAACTTGTACTTTTCCTTTTTTTCTCATAAACTTTGAGAGTAAACACACAACTTTGTGAACAAAGTCTAATCAGATAACACAGTCCTTCTCAGAGGCATCTGATGTGTGAGAACTGGAACCCCAAATGCAAACATTGGAACACTTTTATAGCTACAAACTAAACCCATAAATTCATATATGACCTTGTGGTAAAATGATTTCAGTTTCATTTGCTTCTGGATAACTTGTGAGCAGCCATTTTGCTTCCTGAAGCAAAGGACAAGATGGTGCCCCCTGTATTTCCCAAGTACAGAAGCCACCTGGGCTGGAAGGTTATTCTTTCTTTAATGCAAACAGTAGCAGGATACCTAAGTGGGTGCAAAACAGGATCTGTGATACACACACACACCTCTTCCCTCCAACAGCGGTGAATAGCTAGGGAGTTCAGGAAGAATGCTGCTACCTCCCCAAGCATCTATAATCAGAGGCGCTATTATGCCTGATTGTCCTGATCCACTAAGCCCAAAGAAGGGCTTGTGGGAGTGTTTGGTTGCAGGGATACTAAAAAAGGATGTCAAAAGCACCGGAGCAATCAGTTCTAGTGCTTTATTAAAAGAAAAAATGTAGGCTTACTGTAAAGCAGCCTGCCAGGTCTCACAGCTTTTACAAATGTGGGATGGATACCGCAGCAAGGAGATGGCTTGTTTGCACTGAAGCAAACATGTGCACATCCTTTATGCATAAAGCAACAAGTGTCAGTTTGGCCTGGACTCCCATCGCACCTGGCCAGTGAGGCCATAGGTGGCAACTGTCCAGAGCTTCTCCCCTCTCTGGGCCTAGAGCCCAGCATCCCAAGGTCCAGAACATTCCTATTCTCCTCAGATCTAGGCTGAGGGAACCATAGGTTAAGGGTGTTGAGAGTTGTTAGAAGATGCTCTGTTCTCCTCAGAGAGCTACAGTTCCCAGAGTTCCCTGAGAAGAGGGATTGACCATTAAACCACTCTGGGAATTGTAGATCTGAATAACAACAACTCCAACAACTCTCAGCGCATTTAACAAAACACCGTTCTCGGGATTCTTTGGGGGAAGCCATGACTGTCTAAAGTGGTAGGATACTGCATGAAAAGTATGGTGTGGATTTGGCCTCAGTGTTAGCACCCTGACACTAGCAGGCATCAGCCCTGCCTTTCTTTTAGACTATCTGGATAGGGAAGCCACCATTTTAATTTTCCACAACACTCCTGGCTTAGCATTGTTCAGGCCCAGAGGCCAAATGCAACCCTCCAGGCCTCTCTGCTTGGTTCTTGGGATTCCATCAGGCCACACAGCTTCTTGGAATGTGTCATTAAACTGGGATAATGCCTCTTGCTTGCTCAAAAGGTGCATGGAGGCATGTGTGAGTGTAGAAATCTCTGCCTTTTGGATGGCTGAATGTAACCTTCTGTATAAAGGGAAGAGTCGCATACAGTGTTCTGCCTACCATTCCAGGCAGCACCTTCCCCCTCACCCCACTGGTTTGTAGGCCCTGGAAGGGAACGCAGTCCTTGGGCCGAAAAATACCTCCCACCCCTACTCTAGAGCAGTGGTCCTCAACTGATCCAGACCCAAGACCACCCACTTAACTCAATGCTGAAATATGGGACCTATTTCCACATTTCATTCACATTTAATAGTGTTAATAAGGCACACTATTAACCCTAAAATGGATATTAACATAGCAATATCCATAGTGTTGATTCAACATTACTACTGAATTATATATATTGAATATACTGAGTTTTATATATACGGCTTGTGCCTTTCTTTCTGCCATTGAAACTGGTAAAATAAACATCTCACCAGAATAACATGTCCTAGTCCAGGCATGCACGCAATGTTCCTTTGGTCTGGGTCAGTCTAAGTGTGGCCTTGCAAACCACCTGGGGGCCCTGACTTACTGGCTGAAGACCTATGGCCTAGGGCATGTGGGTAATTTAAATGGTTTCCAGCTGCCTGGTACTGTTTCAGAGCACTGCTGCTGTCCCTGGCAGCTGGGAAGTTTGTCAGGATCCATCAAGGTAGGAGGGGACCCAAAGGAAAGGAATGGGCCCACGATCCTGCTCCAAACCTGCATACAGCCTGTTCCAAACAACTTCAATTACTCTTGCCTTCATTTGCTTGGGGAGGCAGCTGCCCCTTCTTCATCCCAATGCTTATTCAGCACAGCTGCCAAGTCCAGACCTGGATTAAGTTCCAGTGCCTTTAAGTGTTGCATAGGCATGAGAAGGTTGTTGGGCGTTTTAAATGCTTAAGTGGTGTAGTGGGTGGAGAAGCCACACCCTGTGGAATTTTCCATTCTGTACCATTCTTAAAGTTGCAGGAGGCACCTCCAGATCTGGACCTCAGTTCTATTTATGCACACAATATATATTCACCAATTGCCTCATGACACTGTAGGGCAACCCTAGCATTAAAAGTAGGGCTACAGTGTTCATTCACTTAAAATGGTGAGATTCATTGATGGAAAGTTTTCAGTTGATTAAGCAGGCACTCCTTAGGCAGGAGACAAAGAGATGGAGGTGTTGAAAGACTTGCAGAAGGCCCCAGGTCTAATTTCTAGCATCCCCAGACACTGGAAGATGGTACATGCTTTGAATGTGGAAAGTCCAAGGCTCAAACCCAAGAATCTTCAGGTAGGGTGGGAGAGACTCCTGAATGAAACTGTGGTGAGCCATTGCAAGTCAATTTGTACAGTAGTGAGATGGACCATTGGTGGGACTCACTTTAAGGCAGCTTCCTATGTCCGTATGGACTGTTACTACCAGTCAGCGTAGACAACAGTGGGCTAGGTGGACAAATCGTCTTTGGTGGAACCTCTCTCCCCATCCTCCCAGCTACTTCCATTTGGCGTCCAAAACAGAGGGGCTCCCATCACTATGACCTCCTCTATCTAGTCTCCATTGGCCAGATTATTGACATATAGAATTTGGAACCAATAACTAATAATCTTACAGGGTCATTATTTAATCTTTTCCATTTTTTAAAAAAGTTAAATGCCTGTATACTCCAATTTCCTTTTAACATCAGAATATGGGCCCAGGGTGAGTACATACTCAGCCATACTAAGCATTATGTACATGAAGCAAATGGGTTTGAAATATTCCCAACCAACAAGTAAGGTGTTATTCTAAGTGTTTTGGGTTCTCTATAAGTAATGGGATCTCCTTATACTAGGATTTCCCAAACTTGAAACTCCAGCTGGTTTTGGACTACAACCCCCATCATCCCTAGCTAGCAGGACCAGTGGTCAGGGATGATGGGAATTGTAGCTGGATACCCAAGTTTTGGAAAGCCTTTCCAATGAGAGGCACCTCAGCAGCCTGAAATGTTATGCAGTGGAGGGTAATAACACTTTATTATTTTTTAGAGACATCTAACCAAGTCATTCTCAGAGCTGATCCACTGAAATTAATTATTTAAGTTATTGCAGCCCATTGTTTCTCATCTAGTCTGAGTATAGCTAACATTGGATATCATCCTTTGTTTTGTGCCCTTAAAAGATAACTTGGGATTCCTTTAACTCTAAGTAACCCAACCCCTCTGCATGATTTGGTGCCGGGGCTGGGCAGCAAAGTAAAAAACTGAAAGGTGGAACAGGCCAGTTTCTCACAAAAGAAGGAGAAGAATAGTAGATGTACATTTTTCCTGATACCTCAGGTGGCCCCTTCATGGATCACTGCCTTGTCGTGGCGAAGGGGCTTGAATAACTCAGAGAAGCTATGAACTATGCCCAGCAGGGCACCCAAGATGGGCAGGTCATAGTGGAGAGTTTTGACCAAACGTGATCCACCTGGAGCAGGAACCAGCAAGCCACTCCAGTATCCCTGCCAAGAAAATTCCATGGACAAAGGCAACAGGCATATAAAAGTTATGATGCTGGAAGATGAGCCCCTCAGGTCGGAAGGCGTCCAACATGCTACTGAGGAAGAGCGGAGGACAAGTACAAGTAGATTCGGAGCTGATGAAGCGGCAGGGCCAAAGCCGAAAGGACGCTCAGTTGCGGAAATGCCTGGAAGCGAAAGGAAAGTCCAATGCTGTAAAGAAAAATATTGCATAGGATGAGTTTGACCAAACTGCGGGAGGCAGTGGAAGACAGGAGTGCCTGGCGTGCTCTGGTCCATTGGGTCACGAAGAGTCGGACACGACAAAACGACTAAACAACAACAACAACAACAACAACACATTTTTGGGACATACTCTTTGTAAAATGAAAGCTGGCAATTTGGGGATGTGGTTTGCTTGTGGGGGGCGGCTTTCCCCCACCACCACCAGTGGACTGGCTAGGGACCATCTTGTGTCTTTTAAGAAATTCTCGCAGTGTATGCAACAAGAGGGAATACGCTGAAGTGTGGCATTCCAAGGCTACCCCTTAAAATAAATCTCACAGGAAGAAAAAGTAAACAAAACGATAACGGCACCTGATTTTTGCAGCTTTAACAGTTTGAGAAGTGTGAATAAAGGTATTCGCCAAATGAGGTTAAGTTTTACAACAGTGCATACACACACACACACACACACACACACACACACACACGCATTTCAGATTGCCCCATTTCAACACACTTTACAAACAAATGAGCTCACACAACCATAAAAGAGGTAGCTGTGAGTTTTATTAAGCTCTGTTTAGAGAAATTAGAAAGTGTGACTGGGAAAATATAGGCAATAGAAATAAAGAAAAAGATAAAAGGACACTTTGAGTGACTCTTGCTGTTTTAGTTCTTTATTTAGATTTGGAGGTTTTTTGCTCCATGTCCACATATTGGGAAGTGAAACCCTGCCGTGGCCTCCTATTGAGTGTGCCCTGGATGGAAGAAGAAACTTGTCCAGCTATTCATAGATTAGAATGGAATTGCGAGTGCTCCAATTGGAGAACAGCCTTTACCGAAGGTGGTCATTGACTTTGAAGACGCTCAAACTCAGGATGAAAGGGAGAAACATGCTAAGAGGAAAGCACATTTGGCAAGCCCTCACTATGATCAACTCCTGCCCAGAAACCTACGTCCCCACTGTGGAAGGACGTGTGGATCCAGAATTGGCCTCCACAGTCACTTACGGACTCATCGTTAAAACCATGTTCATGGAAGACAATCTTACTCAGCTATGAGTGATCACCTAAGAAGAAGATACACAGACATTACAGGCTTGCCCTTGCTTGTTCCTTGCTGCTGCTGTGAGTGCTGGAAGAAAGACCTACTCCCTGCTGCAAGACCCATTTCCACCTGGCCTAGGGGGTGGGGCCCAGACTCACCCTGGACAGCTAAAAGAGGCCCCCGGAAGGCCACGGGGACATTGCTGGAACAACTCTTGGGCTGGGGCAACTGGCTGTTTTAAAATGTTTTAAACAATGCTATTTTAGGTTCCTCTGTTTCATTTTCGTTGGGTTGTTGTTGGTTGAATATTTAGTTGGGGTTGGTGATTAATTTGGGTATAACTGTTTGTTATTGTTGTTGTTATTGTTATTTCTTGATTTATTGGTTTGTTTGTTGCTTGTATAGGATATTTTATTTTTTAATGTTTGATGTTTCGTTGTGTTTTATATGTTGTAAGCCGCCCAGATTGGCTGGGGAAATCCAGCCAGATGGGCGGTATATAAATTTATAACAACAACAACAACAACAACAACAACAACTCCACTTGGCAACTCCCTTCTCATCCCCCCCCACTAACCCCTTAGAGCAGAGCCTTCCAAGCTTTTCATGTTGGTGACACACTTTTTAGACATGCATCATTTCGTGAAACAGTAATTCAGCTTTACTTGCAAACAGGAGGTTAAACTAACCCCTTTACAGCCCCGGGAGGAGCACGGGGAGCGTTCGTACAATACACCTACACACTGCAGCCGACACACTAATGTGTTGTGACACAGAGTTTGGAAAGTTCTGCCTTAGAACTTTTACTTCCTACTCTGTGCAACTCCTTGCCACCTTCCCAACCACATTTCTGAAGCTGCCTCTCTAGTCTGTTCAGCGGCCTCACTTGCCACTCTTGTTTCCACTTTCACCCCAGTGTCTGTGCCTCCTTTTTCTTTCTTCTGTGCAACCCTCCATTCACTACAAAGCACCCCTATGGTAACCTCCTGCATCCTCCTCCTCCCACACATCACAACTGCTAAACTCATTTTTCATATTTTGTCCAGTTATGAAGCCACAGTCCCTTCCTATTCTCCAGACCCTCTTATGCCCTTGCTTTCATTTTTCACCCCAAACTATTTAGTCCTTTTTGTAACCCACTTTGCACCTCTTGTTTTCACCTTCACCCCCTTTACCTTGTCCCCTACTCTTTACCTTTCTCAGCTGTCCTTTGCACACAGGGTACCCCGATTTTCCATGCCTCGCCCTCTCTTCTATTCTGCAGTTTTCTTTAACACCCCATGCTGATATATGTTGCTGCATCTTTAAGATGAATAGAATCTTTAACAGCAAGCCTGTCAGCTTGTTCAGTTGATGGATGTTACACATATATGGGTGTTGCTTGTTAGTAAAATATCTCTTCTGAATCACTACACTGAATCTGGAACTCCATATTGAAAACAACACATGGTGCCAGGAGTGAAATACATTCTGTGAAGGTACTGTATAATATTTGAGGCTTCAGCATCCTTTATCTCTCTCATACAAGGCAACTGAGGAATGGAAGAGGGAGACATATGAGTGCAGCAAGAAAGGAGAAACACTGAGAGGACAGAAGTGTTTGGTTTGTATGGGCTTTATTAGGTAGGTGAGGAAATATAATTAACTATGTTTTATTCCTTCACAGACGCACATGTGTGGGTGAACAGACAAAAGGACCAGTTTTTAAAACGTGGGGCCAAGCAGAGTTTAAATTCCATCTTCTGCAGTTTAATTTCGGGAAGCTTTTAATGTTTAATAGACGATTGTATTTTAATATTCTGTTGGAAGCTGTCCAGAGTGGCTGGGGAAACCCAGCCAGATGGGCGGGGTATAAATAAATTATTATTATTATTATTATTTACTACTACTACTACTACTACTACTACTACTACTATCAATTGAAGGCATAGGAATTAGCCATTAAGGCTGATCTCCCCCTTTTTTTAGCCTGTTTATCAAAGAAACAGGCTACAGACTGAAAAGTAAGTTCAAACATATAGTTTGCTTACAGCCAAGTATTTGTCCTTAGCAGCAACAGCAGTACAAATAAGTGCAGGAAAAATACTTGCATTTACAGCAAAAACCATTTCAGGCATGTGCCTGATGTTACTGGAGCAAGTGGACAGACATTCGTTTCTATGGCTGGTTGAAAAGAGAGAGATAAAAGGAAGGAACAGGAAATACTTCTTTTGCTTCTTCCCTCTCAGAAGCAGAGGGGAAAGGACATCACACAGAGCCTTCTCTACCAATTTCATTTCTATGGTCTGAATTTGCCTATCAGCGATACATCTCTATGGTGTTAACCCTTCCACATGTAACTAGCAAGAACATGCATTGTTAGATTGGACTGCTTATCTCCCACAGTTTTTAACAGCAGCAGAGGTTTGAGTAAAGCAGGGGTGAAGAAACACTAAGGTTTTGACAAATGGGCTACCAAAAACACGTGAGGTAAACAGTGGAAGTCTTTTAAAAATATTTTAATTAAGATAGATAAGGATATGATGAAAATACATAACTGAACATAAATATAGATTGGAAATGGCTGTGTATAGTGAATACTTATCTACTTTTAAAATTCACATTCTTGATCTTATTTCTTCCTTTTCTTTATCTTCTTCTTCTTTTCTTTTATATTTTACCTTTCATTTCTTTTCTTTATTGTGAATATTGTTTTGTAGAGGTGCAAATAATTGTAAATATCAGAAGAGGTAAAATGTTTTCTAGTTTTTTATTGGTTACATGTATTTTCCTTTTTTTCTATATTTGTATTTTTTTCTAATTTGTACTCAATAAAATTAATAAGAAAGAAAGAAAGAAAGCTCATCCCGTGTCCATCTCCTTGTCCCACTTGGCGGCGTCAGGCAAGTTCATGTTTTGTCACATGAAATCAAGGAACATGGAGGCCTGCAGTAACCGGCCCAGCCTCTGGAAGTGCCGTGTACGGTAGGAGAGACTCCACAGCTGCTTTGATCCCTTCGTATTGCAAGAGGCTCTCTGGCGTCTCATGCTTGAGGAGGGTTTCCACCACTGCCTGAGCCTCGAGGTAGTTCCACGAGTTTGTGTTCCACGTGATGGAAAACTTTAACACAGCCTCTGGAAGAAGGGGTTTGGGGAAGACACGTCAGGAAGGAGTGCAAGTTGCAGGCAGCGTGGCCACCTTGAACCAACACACCTCTCTTGCGAAGCGTGGCCAGGTCTGGGCACACATCTGACCTGCGCCTTTCTTCAAGGCAGGGAAGCAGATCCAGCACCCCTCCCCACCTAGTAGAAACAATTAATGATGGGAGGGGTGACTGAGTTTATTCCAGACTACATGGCTTGCAGGAATGGGTTTTACAGTGGTGCCTCGCAAGACGAAAATAATCCGTTCTGCGAGTCTCTTCGTCTTGCGGTTTTTTTGTCTTGCGAAGCAAGCCCATTAGCGG
Organism: Podarcis vaucheri; assembly: GCF_965113315.1. Taxonomy (NCBI): domain Eukaryota; kingdom Metazoa; phylum Chordata; class Lepidosauria; order Squamata; family Lacertidae; genus Podarcis; species Podarcis vaucheri. The sequence goes on along the minus strand of NC_138758.1, from coordinate 9,988,269 downwards.
ATTAGCGGATTAGCGCTATTAGCGGCTTAGCGGATCAGATGATAAGCAGCTTAGCGGCTTAGCGCATCAGCTGTTAAGCGGCTTAGGGGATCAGCTGATAAGCGGCTTAGGGGATCAGCTGTTAAGAGGCTTAGCAGTTTAGGATCAGCTGATAAGCGGCTTAGCGGCTCGGGAAAAAGGAAAAAAACCCCGCAGGAACTCGCAAGACATTTTCGTCTTGAGAAGCAAGCCCATAGGAAATTCGTTTTGCGAAGCACCTCCAAAACAGAAAACCCTTTCGTCTAGCGGGTTTTCCGTCTTGCGAGGCATTCGTCTTGCGGGGCACCACTGTATAATATTTATAAAAGTACAACAACAACAATATGCATTATAATCTTTGCTCTAGTATTACAGAGCTGGTGGAGCTAATTTGTGGCTGTGTACCCACCATACATTAAAAGCATTATTGCTTCTCTCCTGTAAGAATCCTAGGAACTGTGGATTACCCTTCTACCGCATAGCTACAATTTGTAGCACCCTTTACAAACTGCAATTCCCAGGATTCTTTGGGAGAAATGTGCTTTTAATGCCTGTTTTTCCTGCAGCAGGCATGCTCAGCTACCCCTCTGGAAGCTCAATCCCACAGAAAGCTGTGACGGCCACCAACTTGGATGGTTTTATGCAGGAAAGGCTATCAATGGCCACTAGGAACGATGGCTATGCTCTACCTCCACAGTCAGTGGCAGTAACGTTTGTGAACAGTAGTTGCTGGAAGATGCAGGAAGGGAATACAGAATGCTCTTGTTTCCACAGGCCTCCGGTTGGCCACTGTGAGAACAGGATGCTGGACTAGACAGGCCAATGTGGCCTCATCCAGCAGGGACTTCTTATGTCCTTACGTGGTTCAAGGGTAGAGATGGTGAGAAGGCATCTTCCAAAGCAATCCCACCCCGCAAATAGCTTGGGAGCCTTCTTGCCTCTAGCCTAGCCCTCACCCCTTTTCCTGTTCCCGCTGGAGTCTTCTTTTGCTTGCCACGCCTGCGGGCTCTCTTCTGGCCAACGCTGCCAATGACAGATCTTAAAAACTTGGGGTCGGTGAGATTCTGCAATCGCAGCACCTTGTGCCTGCTGGACCTCCTGAGCGGAGCGGGTTGTGTCTTGCTCCTCGTGAAGTAGGGTGAAATGTGAGGAGTGTTGCAAGCCAGTGCAGAGGCAGAAGGTCTGGCCGAGATGGTGGAGCACGGCTTCTCTGTCAGGGGCTTCTTCCTAACCCAGTAGAACACCAGTATCATATGCCTCTTAGATGGGTTGGACATGCTGAAGAAGGTGCTGGAGGCCCAAAGACCAGGGTAACTTCAAAGTGGAGGACGCAGCAGGCAGTTCCCTAGCAATGGTGCCAAATCCAAGCAAATGTTAGCTCCAGTCCTGTTAAATCGATCCAGCAATTATGAACGTTAAATAAGGGATTAATTCCTCAGGCAGTATGAAAAGACTTTCTGTGGCTTTTTAATAGATGGGAGCCCCCAACTACTGCCACTGTTGACAACCTGTTGCCCCTTCACTCTGCTTGAACAGGTTATGTCACAATGGTTCCTTCATCAGGTGTTTGTGAGCATGAAAATGCTGTTGGGAGTTTCAGCAGTGAAGGCTCAGGCATAACATACCGTTTGAAAGTCTGAACATTTCCTCTTTTTTATTTAACAAAATTTATATACCACTTTTATAATTTATATACAAATTGTTAGGAGAGTAAGTTAAAAATATACTGTAGTTTATTCACTTATAGGCTAGTTTAGACACTTTATTCCTTCTTATGCTTCTATCCCACCTTTCCTCCACAGAGCATACACACTTCAGCCTCCACCTTCTCCATTTTATCCTGACAGCAATATTGTGAGCTAGGGCCATAGCTCAGTGGTAGAACAACTGCTTAGCAGGCAGAAGGCATCAGGTTCAGTCCCCAGCAGCTCCTGGTGGGACTGGGAGCGCTCCCTCTGCGCTTCGGAGGCATTCGCTCCAGAGGACGCACACACATTTCCCCTTAATTTTTGGAGGGGGAAAGGTGCATCCTATAGAGTGAAAAATACAGTAAGTTTGTTATTGGTATGAGCTTTCGTGTGCATACACACTTCATCCCATACCAATAACAAACTTAGTTGGTCTCTAAGGTGCTACTGGAAGGATTTTTTTTATTTTGTTTCGACTATGGCAGACCAACATGGCTACCTACCTGTAACTAGAACTAAGGGATTGCTAGTAAAGGATGACATCACAGAAACTAACACCAGAAAGCCATCACAACAGTTTTTTCCAAACTCCCTTCTCACTGTACTCAAACCTGCCACTTCCTTCCTCCACCAATGTTCCTTCCTGCTCACTCTACTCAAACGTCTGCCAATGTTTAAAATCACCACTGTTTTCCTCTCAGCTTTTTGAATGGGAAATATAGACTACAACCCAAACTTAATATTGTTCATGATTGTGCAGTGGAGGACCTATTGGTGTTTTGGTACAATGCATTTTCCCTGATCAAAATAGGATGCCTGCTATATTTTCCCTACTTCTAAGCATGCCTTATTTTGTGTCAGGGGTGAACTCTGTTTCCACTTCCATTTTGTTGTGAATGGGTGGGGGGCATGTTCCTCCCATTGTTGGTTCTACTGGTTTTAGAAAGGCAGGTCTATAACACAGGTCTATAAAAAAATGTTGCAGTGTGAAGCACCAAGTGTCCAAGATACCAGCCACTCCATTCCTCTTCACCCATTTTTCTATTCCAGCCCCACTCTTGATAGTCACTCAGCATTCCATAGCTTCTCCATTGGGCTGTGTTATGGCCATGGGTGGGAACGTTTGAAATATTTGTTTGTACTTCTGCAAACCTTGAAGCTTCCACGAGGTAGCTGATACCTTCTCCTACTATGTGGGTGGTGCCACTTTGGCGATATAATCATTGGAATTTATCAATTGAATATCAAAAATAGAGAAAATTGTATCCTCTCTCTCTCTCTCTCTCTCTCTCTCTCTCTCTCTCTCTCTTTCTTTTATGAACTTGAGGGCAGCATCCATAGGAGTTATCCAGCGATCTACCTTCCAGACAGAACCAGAACCAAACCTGCTTTGGTTCAGCAAACTTTCTACATCATCTGCCTCAGGCCAGATCTTGGGATAGATACTGTGTCTGTGTAAGAAGGGGGAACCCCTTCTTTTCTGGATGGAAATTGGTTTAAAATGGAATGCTGTTGAATGGAAAATTCAGTCCAGTACTGTGGTGAAGAGTGAAACAAGCGAATATACTTTTGTATTTCACAGGCTCTCTATTTTATATAACCTGGTAATACACAAATAGACTTTTCATTAACTGATAATAGGTCCAGATGTAGAACAGCATTCAGTCTGTTCTACATCTGTAACTGTGAGTAACGCCCCAGAAGAGCATTGACATATGTAGGTCAGGAAGGCCACAATGACCTACATCATTATCACCTCTGCATTTTGGCAGTGAGAGGAGGTGGCAACCCAACTACAGAACACTTGAAAGCTCTTTCACAGCAGATGCAGGAGGAGAAATTGCACATGCTGTTTTTGAAAAGGATGTGCTAAGCTCCTCCAAAATGAGAGATTTGCAAGTAATCATAAAGCTGACAGAACCAAAGGGTGGGGGGCTGCTTTGGGTGCAGAAGGTTCAATCCCCAGCATCTCCAGGTAGAGCTTGGGAAAATACTTTCTGTCTGAAACCCTGGAAAGCTACTGCCAGTCAGGGCATGCAGTACTGAGCTAGATGTAGCAATGGTCTGACTCTGTGTAAAGCAGCTTCCTAAACGTTCAAATGGTGTTCATAAAAGTTAAAGATGTTTTCAGTGTGCGATATAAGCCAGTCTGGTTTATGTAGGTTGCAGTTTTGGCATTAGACATTTTGGCCCCTGAAGATCAAAGGCAAAGAGCTCCAGGGATAGGAACGTTTGATCCCTAGAGCTTACTAAACAATGGATGATATGCAGTCCAAGGGCTGATTCACACAACATTTTTGCTTTGAATCTCTGTCTCTCATGTTTTGAGCCTGACACTCTTAAGCACTTTCACCACACTGCCTGTGGTTTTATTCACATTTTCCCCCCGTTGCTCAGATATTTTCATTATTTAACCGCATTATTTTATTTTGGTCATTTTCTGTTATTGTAATTTTAAATTTTGTTGTATGCTACTTTGACATTCTTCTATTTTGGTGGAGAAAGCAGCAGATTCATTTTAACATGAACCAAACATCAAAGCAATAAATAGCAGTTTGAAGAGGAGAGGGCTCTAAAAGTTATTTTATTTAATTGTTTGGTTTATGTCATTTGTATAATGCACTTTCTACATGCACATTTGTACATGTGTTTTTTTGTTATGGATTACTTGACTGGAAAACTGCACTGCAACATTCGCAGAAGAGCGGATTTTGAAGGATGGCTGTGTTTCAGGTCTCAGATGTTTTCATAATGTGTGAATTAGGTAAGCACAGCACTAAATGGGAATCACTTTCTAAGCCATTCCTAATCAAGCAGTGCATAATCTAACCTAAACAAATCATAATGAATACTCAATAAACAAGTCATATGGTGGAGCCCAAGGAATATCCATACATAAAAACTTATCTTACGGTAAAGGTCAAGGGACCCGTGACCGTTAGGTCCAGTTGCAGACAACTCTGGGGTTGCGGTGCTCATCTGGCTTTACTGGCTGAGGGAGGTGGCATACAGCTTCTGGGTCATGTGGCCAGCATGACTAAGCCACTTCTGGCAAACCAGAGCAGCGCATGGAAACGCCGTTTACCTTCCCGCTGGAGCAGTACCTATTTATCTACTTGCACTTTTTGGGGTGCTTTTGAACTGCTAGGTTGGCAGGAGCAGGGACCGAGCAACGGGAGCTCACCCCGTTGCAGGGATTCAAACTGCTGACCTTCTGATCGGCAAGCCCAAGAGGCTCAGTGGTTTACACCACAGTGCCACCCATGTCCATTTCAATTCCACATGCCACTTACAACAGAAGAGCAGTGATTGGTCAGTGGTAGAATTGGACAGCCTGGAAGCTGCTCTTTTCTAAAGCAGATCCACATTAAGAAAAGACCCCAAACTTATTGAACTGTATAAAACTTGAATGGTTTCACATCAGTGCACCCAAATCCCTATATGTGGATCATGACTAGATTCCAAGAAAACACAGCCCACACGCAGATCAAAGCAGTAATTCATGCACATAACTATATTGATGAAGAAAGCACTGCCCCACTTCTAAACACTGACAGCAGAGCACAGTTAAACTCCAGGGTGCTCTAATAGGCTGCTAGAGAGAATTAACAGGAAGCAGTCTTTAATTAAGATCTTTGGAGGGGAAAGAAAGAAAAAGCTAACGACCCACTGGGATTGTGGAGAGCGTAGCAAATGTTCCCGATTCACAGTCATTCAGTTTTACAGCACTGACGTTGAGGCAACTAAACATGGTGTCAGGCTTATTAGGAGGAAGCAGACGCCCCAGGCAAGCTGGTCTAAATGGCTGAGAAGTCTATCACACCTACAGAAAGTGGCCGAGTTGCTTGCTTATAAAATCACAACAACACCTCTATCAGTCGCAACTTTGCTAGGGATGAACATAAGGGAGAGGCCTGAACTTTGCATGCAGACAGTCCCAGAATCAAAATCTTGGGTGTCATCCACACAAAATACATTTAGCATGCTCTCATACCACTAAGAGTCAAGGCTTCTGCAAAAGAATCCAGAGATCTGTTGCTTGTTAACGAAAGTAATGTGGTGGCAAATTCAGAAGCACATGTCCCTTCGTGGTAGTTATAGCCATGCCCCTTTCTAAGGTTTTAATCTTATATAGTAATAGTAGTAGTAGTAATTGTATTACAATGATGAATGCAGGTCTCAATGTGCTGCCTTTCAGTTAGATCTACTGTTTTCTGTGCATGTATATAGGCTAATGATTTGGAGAGCTCCAATATCTTATTTTTGAATGACTTCAGTTGTGTTTTCCTTGATGTTCCATTGTACATAAGAAAATGTACATACTATTCTCTGGTAACTGAAGCACCTTGTGTTTTCAATGTTCCTAAATTCTTAGTTTTGGGGGATGCAGGAAAATTGTCCCTTGATGTAAGGTAAGGGACCCCTGGCAGTTAAGTCCAGTCGCAGACAATTCTGGGGTTGTGGCGCTCATCTCACTTTACAGGCCGAGGGAGTTGGCATTTGTCCACAGACAGTTTTTTCCGGGTCATGTGGCCAGCATGCCTAAGCCGCTTCTGGCAAACCAGAGCAGCGCACGGAAACGCTGTTTACCTTCCCGCCGGAGCGGTACCTATTTATAGATTTGCACTGGTGTGCTTTCAAACTGCTAGGTTGGCTGGAGTTGGGACCAAACAACGGGAGCTCACCCCATCACAGGGATTTGGACCACCAACCTTCTGATCAGCAAGCCCAAAAGGCTCAGAGCTCAGAGGCCAAACCAGGGAGAAGAGTCGGTGGAAGAAGACTGGAGGAAATTTAAAATTTATTTGCAGAAACATTGTAAAATTTTTGAATGTTGATGACATTGAAATGAACTGAAGGGGCTCTAGCAACAAGGCAAAAAGTATGAGGGGATTAATAATAGATAAACTAATAGAATATGAATTTGCTGAACCAAATTTAAAAGGGATACAAAAATGGGAGACGTGAGGAAGTCAGGAAAATAAGTTAACTAAAGTGGAGAGATTAAGAAAGAGGGAAATTTTGTTTTTCTTTTATATGTGTTTTCTTTTTTGTGTTTAATGTTTGTATTTTTGTATTTTGTATTTTTGTACTCTTGTATTTTGTATCTGTTTTGCTCTTGTTTTTTGTTTTTTCTAAATTTTTCTACTGTTAAAACCTATTAAAATATTATTTAGAGAGAGAGAGAGAGAGAGAGAGAGAGAGAGAGAGAGAGAGAGCTCAGAGGCCACAGCACCACCTGCGTCCCTTGATGTAGGGTTGCCATATTTCAAACAATGGAAATACAGAATGAAAAGTTGTTGAATTTTTTGGGGGGCAAAATCACAAAAAGGGCGTTTTTAAGTTGTTGTTTTTTATGGGAGATTGGCAAAAACAGCACTGCCAACATGGGCTAGGAGCCAATCCCAAGGGGATGAGTCACCTTATTTCACTGTGAATAGCTCCAATCGGCACAAAGGGAGAGAAGACTCAGTAGCCATAAATTTCCCTTTCATGCTGACTGGGTGGTTCCACATACTGTACCCTCTTCTCCCCAGGACATTCCCCTCACTTTGCACTCTCCTTGAGTGCTTTTGCCTGGCTGGAATATGTCACTGGGTGAAACATGGGAGCAAGGTGAGAGAGTATGTGCAGAAAACAGCCTACTGTGCAAAGGTTTTAAAAAGTGCAGACTTTGCTCCGCCCTGTTTTTTAACCTCTGTCCCTGCCCACCGGTGGCATGTGGCTGCTGGAAGGTTGCTCACAATGGAATGTGCCCCTCAGGCTCTATGCTTCCATGACAAGCTCGAACAGCACAGAAGGATTATTCGTCACGTATGCAAAGTTTATGTTCTGTATCTTGTAGAATTCTGCATGTTTTGGCACAAAATACCAACTTGGTTTATTCATTGGGAACCCTGTGGTCTTAGCTCAGTCAGTAGAGCATGGGACTCTTAATCTCAAGGTTGTGGGTTCAAGCCCCGAGTTGGGCAAAAATATTACTGCCTTGAAGAGGGTTGAACCAGATGACTGCCGTGGTCCCATCCAACTCTACAGTTCTATGATTCTAACTCCCATTTTCCCTAACCATTTGGCTGAAGCTGGTGAGAACTGGAGTCCAGCAACATATGGGGTGCCACAGGATCCCCAGTCCTGGTCCAGCCATCCCCACACAAAATCATCAGAACAATTCTGTTCCACCAACATACTGGGGTGGGGTATGCCATCACTTCCTGGCTCAATCATTGGTCCTCTGAGATGCCCTAGGTTAGTTTTATGGAATTATGCGAGCAACATTTCCTCAGCTATTCTGCTTCCTTTGCTCTCTTGCTTTCCTATTTAAATGACACGCTTTTACTCTAGTCACACTGACCTCTTTTTTATTTTATTCTTCCTTAAGGGAGCAACACATTTTCTTCTCCCTCCCTGCCTAGACTAAAGCCTCTTACGCTTAGTAACCTGACACATTTCCTATGTGGGAGCCTAGTTAGAATGTGGAATTCTTTTCTTTAGAACCGACATAAATGTTAGCAAGAAAACCTCATCACAGAAGGGGGGTGGGAGGGAGGGAGAAAGAGAGAGCAATATTCCGCAGTGCCTAATGCAACTTGAGAAAACTGGTATCAGTAGATGCTCCAGGCAGGAATCCTGCTGACCTCTCTCTCTTTTGCATGAAAAAATGTGTGAGCATATTGCAGGAGCATTTAAAAGCATCCAGTCTCAGTGGTGAGCTGTAATCTTCAAGAGGCTTGTCTCATACAGACTTCTGCACCTTTGTGGTAATGTAATTAAAAATGCACTTGAGTCTGGTGGAATTGGAATTAGGCTATCGCCTTTCTAATAAACCTGTGTATCTGCTGATTCCCAAGCAGAGTTGCAGGTCCAATGTTCTGAGGCTCAGGGGACCCCGTTTCCCTGGGAGAAGTGAGGCAAAGCAAGAAAACAGTCACACTACATTATTATTAGCAAGTATCCAGTGCTAACCCTACTTGGAACAGACCCATTGAAATTAGTAGACATGACTTAAAAGGTAAAGGTAAAGGTAAAGGTACCCGTGACGTTAGGTCTAGTCGCGGACGACTCTGGGGTTGCGGCACTCATCTCGCATTATTGGCCGAGGGAGCCAGTGTACAGCTTCCGGGTCTTGTGACCAGCATGACTAAGCTGCTTCTGGCGAACCAGAGCAGCGCACGGAAACACCGTTTACCTTCCCGCCGGAGTGGTACCTATTTATCTACTTGCACTTTGACATGCTTCTGAACTACTAGGTTGGCAGGAGCTGGGACCGAGCAACGGGAGCTCACCCCATCACGGGGACTCGAACCGCCAACCTTCTGATCAGCAAGTCCTAGGCTCTGTGGTTTAACCCACAGCGCCACCCGCATCCCAATCCTAAACCAGTTAATTACTGCTGTGTGAATAAGTGGCTCCTTTCAATGTCAAACTAGTGCATTTTTAATTTTTTTTTATCTTTATTGAGTTTATAAACAAAAATAATAATAAGAAGAAAGAATATACAAATAGCAAAGAATTTCCCATAAAGGAAAAAGGTAGCATTTAAGTTTACAAACTACTCAAATCTATGTTCGAGTTCAATTAATCGTAGCTGCCTAAATATAATTTAATATGCCTATATACAATGTAACAAACAGAAATAAAAAGAAATGTGAATAATTTTGATTAAGTCCATCATACTCTTCCTGCTGTAACCATTAGATCCAAACATCGCCTTCCTACTTACCGTATATCCAGTATTTAATTTCGTCATTATTGTTTTTTGTATTAATACCATATGTTGTTATTCTGTAATGTCAGAATCAAACTAGTGCATTAAATGACCTTGTAGTTCTGGTGTTCAGGGATTGTAGCACATCAGTGCCCAATTATCCAAGGGACATCCTCGATGACTAGGTAATCAGTAGAATGCAAAAATTGGAGTGATATTTCCATATAGTTACACAGATACACCTGGGTAATGATCAGGCTATGTTTGAAGAGGAAATAGGAAGTTTTGAGTATTCGAGTTAGCACAGCACATACATTCCTGGCAAAATTTTGGTATGGAAAGAAGGGAGGAGACAAATTCTTCCTGATTTTGTAACATGCAAATTGTCTTCAAAGTATATAACAATGGCCTCAACTGGATCCATTTAACCCCCACCATTTTGCTGCAAGTGTTTGTGCCTTAAAAAACCCCCACAATTCCCCATTGCGTTAAAAAACTGTCCGTCACTTAAGCTCTGCCCCTCTTGCTGCGTAGGAGGTGAACGTTTCTCTGAAGGGGATTTAACACAGTTATATAAAATAACAGAAAGCCATCCCAAATTGCTGAAGATAGATTATAGCTGCAGCTTTTGAGCTTCTGCTAGTGTCAGTGGAATATTCCTGAAAATGATTATAATTATGAGACACATAAATAAATGTAAATACTGGCAGTTATTAAGTCAGCATACAGAAACATAAGCAAACCCTGAAACAAAATAACAGCAGGAAGCAGCAAGCAATGGAGTGAAAGTGTTCTAGTTAGACCATCCAACCTAAGCAATGGAAGATGTCAAGAAATCCTTGAAGTATGGATCCTCAGGACTGAATCTTGAGGGCTCAATCACATGAGAGCTCACTCCCGCCGCCTCCACAGATCCTGCAAGACGAACCAATAAATATATGTGAAGACGTCACCTCGTGCCCTCTCCCAAAGCCTTTGAAATGCTGGGGTCAGCTGTAAGGCCAAAGTCCATGTTGCTTGGTAAACCAGACGAAGCAGAACAATTTTGACTAAAAATCTGATGCAGCCCTAGTGCCTCTTGCAGATTATGCATCAGATTGCGTGTCAGTTTCTTTTCCAGCCACAGTGATCTGCCTAAGTCCAGCACACCAATTCTCTAATATAATCAGGACTCTCCCCCCAGCTGGAACTTGCTGGAACTCAGTTCCTGCACCGCTCAGGAGGGTGCCATTGCCATTCTAAGAGAACAAGGGAGGTGTTCATGGCGAGTTCCGGCACCTCTTTTTTCTAGAAAAATTGCACTGAATATAATGATGATAATTATTTGCTAGTGCTAATGATTCTGCCCACTCCCTGCTTGTGCAAGAGATTGCCCCCAGCCATCTGGAGCAGACTGGAGGTGGGGGCAGCAGAGACTGAAGCAGGGCAAGCAAGGAGAAGCCCTGCTAGGTGAGCAGACATCGCCTCATGCAGTGGCAGAGCTTCATGCTATGGCAACGGGGGTTGGGGAGAGGCGTGATGGAGAGCAGGCGTGGGCGTGGCATGCTGCCTGCAGGGGTGTGGCAACCAGCGCAGGCAGGGGGGGACAGCTGTGATGGCACCCCACCGGGATCGCGCTGCCAGGGGTGGGGTGCTCCCACCCCCCTTCCTCTGCCAGTGGCCTCATGTTACATTGGCTCCCTCTCATTATTTGTTGGTGTTTTAATTGTGGTGTTTTGTATTTTAAACATTTGCTTGCTTTGTAAGCTATGTAGATTATTTTTAGTGTGTGTGTGTGTGTGTGTGTGTGTGTGTGATCCAAATAAGTTCTGATCTAAGTAGAGCCACTGAAATTAATGTGCTCTAAGTAAGTCATGTCTGGACACGGGTGGCGCTGTGGTTTAAGGCTTGCCGATCAGAAGGTCAGCGGTTCGAATCCCCGTGGGGGGTGAGCTCCCGTTGCTCGGTCCCTGCTCCTGCTCACCTATCAGTTTGAAAGCACGTCAAAGTGCAAGTAGATAAATAGGTACCGCTCTGGCGGTACCTGAAGGATGGCCAGCTCCTGCATGAACCTGCCCAGAAGCCAAGAGCATGGTTGGAAGGCCTTCTCCAGATGCCCTCATCAGTGGCCAGGAGATGCCAGGGCTCTAATTCACAGCTGTTGGGTTTGCATGCAGCTGAACTGCGTGTTACAGTATCTGCCCAGCCACATTGTGGGTGGGTGTATACCAATATCTCCACTTCCTTGTTCACTCACCTGGGGCATGTGTGGGGAGGAGACCTAACTAAGGGGAGGGTTTTCAAGAGGGTTATCAAGTACCCACACCCAGCAGCCTCTAGAATCAATCTGGATAAAAACAGCATCCTGAGGACAACCGTGCACAATTCTATACTGGGAGACCTGCTTTGTGCTACCAACGGTAAAGTGTGAACACAGCCTCAGTCACAACAAACACTCCAGCACACACAGTCAATGTATGTCAACCCAAAGGGAAATTAACAGTCCTAATTACAGGAGAAGGAGATTGCACTCTCCTGCTGGCAGGGTATCTGGAGTACCTTCCTTGAGTGCCAAGTGGGTTATTCCCCCCTCCTTTTTTAAATTCTAAAACACAAACACAGGTAATTTACATTTGAAAGGACATCATGTCCTTTTTCATTTAAAGCCTGCTGCTGCCCTGGAGGATAGAGTTACCTAAGGAGAAAACAAGCAGCTTTGCAGCTCAAACGCCCATAGAAAGTTCCTTGCCCATCTATATGAAGCAGGCCTTTGGTGTTCTGTAACACATAATGGAGCAGGTATTGTTATCTATTGTAGCAAAAAAATAATAGAGCCTGGGGACATACAAGGCAACTGAAGAAGAAAGGTGTGAAAGGAAATGTCCAGAAGGCATCTTTTTAAAAATCTAATTATAGTGTGTGTGTGTGTGTGTGTGTGTGTGTGTTTAAAAAAAGCGAAAGGCTGCTCTCCCTGAAATAAACCACTAATTCTGAAAGCAAAGCCACACAAGCACACTTTGGCTGCAAATCAGGAATTCTTCCAAAACAAGATTTCAGAAACTTTCCAAACATCAGGTCAAGGTCAATGAGCAGATTTTAAGTTGGCCAACTTTTATGCCAAAGATTTATGAGCTCAGAGAATCTAGCTGCAGGAACAAAATAACACCCTTTGACTCAAGAGGAACGCTTTTGTTTTGATTTCAGTTAAATTAAAACAAAAAAGACTCCCGGGAAAAATAAAACCAATCTCATTGACTGAGTGCTAAAACCCAAACTTCCAGATGAGTTGTACCTTTCTAAATCTAGTTGAGTGCATTGTGGGAATGCCATGGACATACCGGTAATTTATCTTGATTTCAGAAAAGCATTTGACAAAGCTACAGATTTTGGTTTGAAAATTGATTAAATGTGGGCTTAATCATACTACCAGGTAGGTTCACAACTTAAGGGAAAACCATATTCAAAGAGTGCTTATCAGTCGTTCCTCATAATGAGTAGCACTGTTCAAATAGAATAGGGTTTGTTCTCTGCTACTCACAGAGCTAGGACTATGGAGACAGCCATAGTTCAATGGCACAGCACATGATCTCCATGCAGAATGTCACAAATTCAATCCTTTGTGTCTCCAGACTAGGTAACAAAGGGCTCATATATGCAACCCTGGAGTGTTGCAGCCAGTCAGTAAAGACCAGGGATGAGGGTTGAGAATTGTGCTCAGTACAATATTGTGGATGGGGAACTTGTGGCCCTCCAAACCTGTGGGATGGCAACTCCCATTGCCCCTTACCATTGGTTGAACTTGAGCTGCCTTTGACTAGTGGGAGTTGGACTCTTAACAACATCTGGAGGGACATGGCTCCCCATTGATGATGCTGAGCTACTTAGAACAGTGTAGTCTGATTTGGCATAAAGGAGTTGCTTCCTTATGTTAAAGTGCATGGACACAAAGAGAAAAGATGTCCCAAGTATGGTGGAAAGCATTTTACTTCTAAAACTGACATGGAGGAGGTCTTACATGGACCTAATTAGGTTTGACTTTGCCAGATGCAAACTCCCCCCTTACACACACACCAAAAAATAATAATAAATAAAATAACACCAAGGTTGCACCAGAGGCTAATAGGATAGATATATACACTCTCCCTTTGATTCTATAAAGGTAAAGGTAAAGGGACCCCTAACCATTAGGTCCAGTTGTGGCTGACTCTGGGGTTGCGGTGCTCATCTTGCTTTGTTGGCCGAGGGAGCCGGAGTACAGCTTCTGGGTCATGTGGCCAGCATGACTAAGCCGCTTCTGGCAAACCAGAGCAGCGCATGGAAACACCGTTTACCTTCCCGCTGGAGCGGTACCTGTTTATCTACTTGCACTTTGACGTGCTTTCAAACTGCTAGGTTGGCAGGAGCAGGGACTGAGCAATGGGAGTTCACCCCGTCGCGGGGATTTGAACCGCCAACCTTCTGATCAGCAAGTCCTAGACTCTGTGGTTTAAACCTTGCCATTATTTGGATCTCTCACTAGTAAGGAAAAGCAGTCATTTTCACTTACTGAACACTGATGCTCAGCTCCCCGTTATCAGATTCCAAACTACTTTTGCAAGGCAGCCGCGCAGAAACACATCCTGCACTTATTTTGGCACGAGTTTCAAAAGAAAGGGCAAGTTCAATCAGATATGCCTCGGCTTTCTTCATCTTCTTTTCACAGCACTGCCCAAAATCATTTATGGGGGTGTGTGTTTTTTGTGTTGTGTTGTTGTTGTTTTTTAAAAAAAGACCCATTTCAGCCCGACAGGTCACAGTAGCATAAACATGATCAAGGGAGGAGGGAGAGGAAGGAGAGGAATGGCAGCCTGGCAAACAGTCAGAACTTGTTGTTCCTGACCCAGTAACCTACTTTCCAGAGCACCACGTAACCGCAAAAGCAACTCCAGCTCCCAACAGAGATGTATCAACTCTTATTTAACTTCTGCATGGGCAGAGGCGGGAGTAGATGGGAGGGAGGGGAGACCCTGGGCAGCGAAGAGACGGGAAGGGGGGGGGCAGCTTGCTGGGATGCGGTCATCGTCACTGACTTCACTCTGGCCACAAAAGCCATTTCGAAGACTAGACAGGAACAGCAGAGGACTTTTCCAATCTGACATCATTCAGAACTACTGTCTGGCTCTGCAGTTCCAACTGTCAGCAAATGGTCATTCTTGCAACAGGCAGAAGCGGTTAGGATTCTTATCCCTTCAAGTCACCATGAATTCCTTGCCAGATTTTATTCCTTGGCTTTGTTCTAGGCAAGCAGCAGGGATCTTTGGGGTGTGGGGAGGTGAGAGAGAGAGAGAGAGAGAGAGAGAGAGAGAGAGAGAGAGAGAGAGAGAGAAAGAAAGAAAGAAAGAAAGAAAGAAAGAAAGAAAGAAAGAAAGAAAGAAAGAAAGAAAGAAAAGGCTTTGCAGTGCTCAAGCTATGGGGGGTGGGAGTGGAAGAGGGTTGTTGTAAGTTCAGTGCACAGGCCTCATCCCCTGATGCCTGCTTCCTCCTACTCCTCAGAGCTGGGCTATTAGGACAATTGGGCCACTATCCCCAACAACTTCAGTCTGCTTTATATGCCAGGACCCACATGCCTGCCTTCTTCCTTACACCCAGTCCAAGGGTTGGCACTTAGAATCATATAACTGTACAGCTGGAAGGGACCCTGAGGGTCATCTAGTCCAACCCCCTGCAATGAAGGAATCCTGCCCATAGCTGTCCCTAGGTAGGCTCGAATCACCAACCTTCTGGATAACAGCCGGACGCACTGACCCATTGTGCCACACGTGAATTCTCCTTCTTTGTCTCTGTGTTGCCCCTTGTACAACTCAGCAGGGGGCTGAACTAGAATTAGTTGGCTCTGCCTGTCAATGGCTCTTATTGGTGCCAGCTCCACCTACCATTGATCTTTTGCCTCTGGCCCTGTCCAGTACTGGCACGTGGCCCCTGGAAAGTTGTCCTTGTTCCAACTGTCCCCCCTGCACTAATTTCCTTATTGAAATCCTAGCTTAGTCAGTACAACATGATATTTTTTAATCTCAAGGTAATGGGTTCAAGCCCCATGTTGGGCAAAAGATTCCTGCGTTGTTTCATTGCTTGTTTTATTTATTGCATTTATATAATGCCTTTATCTTCCAAGGAGGTCACGGAGCAGCACGTGGTTCTCCTCTTCTCCATTTCATGCCCACCACAACCCTGAGAGGTGGGCTAGGCTAAGAGATGTCCCAAGGTTACCCAGGGAGCTTCATAACCGAGTGGGGATTTGAACCCTGGTCTCTCACAGGTCATAGCCCAACCCTCTTAACCACATTGTCATAGGTTGGACTAGTTGACACTCGTGGTCCCTTCCAACTCTACAATTCTTTGATTCCATACCAACTGTTAATGCGGGTGGAGTGTGGGAGAGAAGCAGCAATCTGGTATCCATACAGTGCCTGTTCTCCTCCCTAGAGAGGAGACCTTTTGATAAAGGTAATCAGGAAAACAACACATAGCAAATTGACAGGAGAGGAACCTCCAACTTGGGCAAGGGAGCAAATGTGGCCCTCCATCTCTATTGGGCCCTTGGAGCTTTCCCAGGGCAACACATCCTTTTATTCAGGCCACACCGCTCAATGGCCCTGCTTCAGATCTGCACTGTTTTTGCCTGGGTGGAATGTGCCTTTGAATGGGTGTGTTCATACTGCTGCGGGAAAACACTTCAGCCTTTCAAATTTCAACGGCGCCCTCCGCAAGGCCAAAATTTGGCACCCTCCACCATCACCTCTTGCCTTCTGTTCTGCTCGATTCACAATGTCATAGTTGCGTCTGCCCTGCGATGTCCCCTTAGGCTTCCTGCTGCCACCGCCACCCCCGCTTGCCGTTCACATCAGCACAGCTTCATTAGTGTCAGATTGGTTTCAGTGTGCGTGTACACATCAGGGGGGCGTTGGCAGCGCAAGAATGTCTTTACCCCCAACGATGAACGGCTTAAGG
Source organism: Podarcis vaucheri (assembly GCF_965113315.1). Classification (NCBI taxonomy): domain Eukaryota; kingdom Metazoa; phylum Chordata; class Lepidosauria; order Squamata; family Lacertidae; genus Podarcis; species Podarcis vaucheri. Next base: position 9,971,892 of record NC_138758.1, on the reverse strand, counting down.
ACTTCAACTGGAGCGGAGCTGAGTTAAGGAAAAATGCATCCAACGGTAGTAACTTATAGCAAAAGTACAGGATGCTTATTGCATTGTGGGTAATGTTGCATGATCCTGGATTAAAAACCCAGCACTGGAAATGCAGCAAGTTCACAGTAAACAGTGGTGCAAACACAGCTAGTGTTTCTTGCTTGCTTGGATGAATGGAGGAATGGACATAGCCGGGGGGGGGCAATAAAAATCAACAAAAATACATAGCAAACTGAGGTTCTGCCCCCCACAACAAAAGGCCTCTCTCCCCCTAATAAAAGCCAACCCCCCCAAAAAAAAACAACCTGGCTACGCCCATGGATGGAGGATGCAGTGGGTTGAGCGAGTGTGTGTAGAAACTCGCCTACTGCACAAAGGTAGAATTAGTCACTCATTGCTCTCCCCACTTCTGCTTCTAGTCCTGCCCACCTCTGGGGTAAAGGATTAAACAGCCCCTTTCCCAGTGCCATTGCTACAATAAAAATAATGGTGTTAATTAAAACCCCTCAACAGTCCCACACACTCTTGAAAAGTAATGTCAACAAAGCCATGACAGGGGTCCTGTGCCATCCGGGTGTCTGTTTTGGCTCTTATCTTGGAAACAATTGCTCTTTTTTTAAACAAAACAAAGTAAAAAGTTGCCCCTTTGGTTCATTTCCTCTCTTCCTCCTGCTTAGGAAAAACAAACAGCTTGAATTATCTGGTGGCAAGAAAAAGGCAATAAAACTGAACTGGAGCATGTTTGCAGGGCAAAAGTTTCAATGAATCATTCCAGAAAGATACGGGCGTGCTTTTTATCTGCCTCCTCCTCCGCTGCCGACTGCATACCACTCTGCAGCGCCCTTCCATAAATTTCCAGCGGTTTGGATCTAGGCACAGAGAATGAAAGGCAAAGAAATAACAGCAGCTAAATATAGGCTTCTTTTTCTTAAGTTTCCAAGTGGTACAGCTAGCACTGTTTTTTTGCTCCTGCAGTACACTTATCTCTTGTGCCGGGCCTTAGCTCTACAAATTGATTTTCCGTTTGCTGGGAGCCAGCCCTGATGAGGTCATCGGTTTCAGTTTTTGAAGCTAAACCCAAACTACCATGTACTGAATAATTGTTCGATGATCAAACACTACTTTGTGGTTAAACCAGAATGCCAGCTCTGCCTTTCGCTTGCAGCTTCATCTAGCTGTGGTGGAGACAACATGAAACATTGCAAACTGGTTTCCAGGAAAGTCATGGGGAAGGCCCTAGGAAGATGCACCTACTCTGAGCCCAATTCCCCAGCCCTTTCTGCTGCAAAGGACTGGACTCCCTCACTGCAAATAAGCAGCTTTCTCCATGACAATGCTGTCTGTTACATTTAGTGCCTGCCTTTGCTCCAAGGAAAGTACAGTATAGGGAAGCCTGGGGCCATCCAGACATCACTTGCTAGGACTGATGGGAGTTGTAGTTCAACAACATCCGGAGAGCCAAAAGCTTCCCATTTCTGCTCTATGGATAAGGGGTCACTTGTGTGCCAAAAAATTTGAAAAATATATATATTTCCCCCTGCAAGAAACAAAACAAAAACCAGGACAGATTTGCATGAAATTCATATGCACTAAGTCAGAGGTTTTCAACCTTTTTGAATCCATGGCTCCTTTGACCAACTATCTTCTTTCTGTGGCATGCCTGTGGGACTCAGGAGCCCAGTTATGTCACCCCTTGCCTGCAGAGCTAGCAGCTTCTCACCCTTTCTCAAACACCCTCCCTTGGGGAGGGTTCCCTCAGCCTCCTCTCCTTGGGAGTTCTCTGGGCAGTCTCTGAGATGCCTCCCACCCTCCACCCCCCAGACCCAAACAGAGGTGCCTCCTCACACTACCCAAAAGGAGCCTGGAAAGCACCCACTGGCCAGCCCCAGAGGCACTATTCACCTGGGGAGCTTGTAGCCAGGGCTGCTGCACCAAACAGCTGTGCAAACCTTGGGGAGGCAGAGATGCAAGAGGGCATCAGAGGAGGGAGGGAGGGAAAGAGGGACAGAGGCCAGTGTTGCCCGCGGCACCCATGACCATCATTCAAGGTACCCCAAAGTGCCACAGCACACTGGTTGAAAACCACTGGGTTAAAGCATCGTGCTGATAATGCCAAGCTTGCAAGTTAGATCCCTGTATGGAACAACTGCATTGCAGTTGGTACGACTAGATCAGCCTTTCTCAACCTGGGGGGTCCCCAGATGTTGTTGAACTACAACTCCCATCACCCCTAGCTAGCAAGGCCAGAGCTCAGGGATGATGGGAGTTGTAGTCCAACAACATCTGGACTAGATGGTGCTCAAAGTCCCTTCCAACTCTACAATTCTTTGATTCTATGACCAGGCAGCCATTCAAGTAGAGAACTGTCCTATGCAAAGCAGGACACATGGCCACCCTTTCTACAGAGACAAAGGTGCAATACATTAGTCCCCCTTTCCTAATTTTTCCTTGCAACAACCCTGTGGAGTAGGTTTGGTTCCATCACTCTTAACTGCTGAAGCCCTCAGTCTTTCACACAGACTAGCTGCAGTGCCCAAACATACAAGGATCTCCACCGGCACCCAAACAACCCTTGACATCCGCTCATTTTAGGATTTGGGGAGAGGAGACAAGGTGTGGTTCAAACCCTCCACATTTGCTGTTATTCGGCAAGGGTATAAGAGCTCTACCATTGGTTGATTGGGACATCACTCCTTCTCAGCCTCTTCCTCCACTTTGGCAATACAGTGGTACCTCGGTTACATGCGCTTCAGGTTACATACGCTTCAGGTTACAGACTCCGCTAACCCAGAATAATAATAATAATAATTTATTATTTGTACCCCGCCCATCTGGCTGGGTTTCCCCAGCTACTCTGGGCGGCTTCCATAGAAACCAAAAAAACACTAAAATATCATACATTAAAAACTTCCCTGAACAGGGCTGCCTTAAGATGTCTTCTGAATGTCAGGTAGTTGTTTATCGTTTTGACATCTGATGGGAGGGCATTCCACAGGGCGGGCACCACTACCGAAAAGGCCCTCTGCCTGGTTCCCTGTAGCTTTGCTTCTCGCAATGAGGGAACCGCCAGAAGGCCCTCGGCGCTGGATCTCAGTGTCCGGGCAGAATGATGGGGGAGGAGACACTCCTTCAGGTATACTGGGCCGAAGCCATTTAGGGCTTTAAAGGTCAACAGCAGCACTTTGAATTGTGCTCAGAAACGTACTGGGAGCCAATGTAGGTCTTTCAAGACCGGTGTTATGTGGTCTCGGCGGCCGCCCCCAGTCACCAGTCTATAGTGAAATAGTACCTCAGGTTAAGAACTTTGCTTTAGGATGAGAACAGAAAACGTGTTCCGGCGGCGCAGCAGGCCCCATTAGCTAAAGTGGTGCTTCAGGTTAAGAACGGTTTCAGTTTAAGAACGGACCTCCGGAACGAATTAAGTACTTAACCCGAGGTACCGCTGTATTGGAAATTTTTGTTCCATAAACCTAAATATACACATTTGGAATAGGGAATGTACCAAGTGGGTTGCTGGTAAATAAAAGCCCCCGCCCCTGCTCTCAAAGGAGCTAAATGCCCCCCCCCCATTTTAAATCATATTTATTTTATTTAAATAAAGTGGTATGTATGTATGAGTTCCAGTCATGTTAACCCAGCTCTCAGAGGGGCTTCCAAAAACCAGTTATAAGGCAGACCAGGCCCTTAGGCTAAGAATCTGAGACACACACCACAGAAGGAAGAAGTACTGAGAGTGGGGAGGAAGAAGCAAACTTGGGTCCTAGTTCTTGAAGTTCTTTCAACAACAGCTAGAGTGGAAACTGTTCTGGGAAAGGATGAGTTGCTAAATCTCTCAGCAAAGCCAGTGGAGCAGCCCTGCTTCCCTTCTCTTCCTCTGCTTGCATTAAAAAAATTAGCCCGGGACATTTTGGAATAAAAATATTTTTATTCCAAAATGTCCCAGTAATTAGAGGAAGTGCAATATTTAAAAATTGGCAAAAAAATCTATCTAAATTTATATGGCAAGGTGAAAGACCGAGAATTAGATTTAAATTGTTAACAGACAGAAAAGACAGAGGAGGTTTCTTGGTCCCAAATCTAAGACTGTACTATGAAGCCTCGTGCCTGTGCTGGCTTAGAGAATGGGTCACTTTAAAAAACACAGATCTGCTAGATTTAGAAGGCTTCGACCTAAGATTTGGGTGGCATGCTTATCTCTGGCAGAATAACGAAAAGGTACATAAAGGCTTCTCAAACCACATGATTAGAGGCGCACTGTTAGAAGTGCGGGAAAAGAACAAAAAACTATTGGAAAAAAATACCCCCTGGTGGCTATCGCCTATTGACATATTAACTATTAAAAAAACAAACATGGAAGGTGAGAGATTGACCTATGAAGATCTCCTGGAAAGATCGGATAGAGGATGGAAAATTAGACCCTATGAAGAATTGAAAAGCAAATTGACAGGTTGGCTGCAGTACCATCAGATTAATGCCCTATGGAAGGAATACAGAAAAATTGGAATGAATGAGAAAAAAATCTAAATTTCAGGTAGATATAATAGAAAGTAAAACTAAATTGCTATCTAAAATGTATAATCAACTGTTAGATTGGGACACCAAAGATGAAGAGGTTAAAGAAGTTATGGTAAAATGGGCCATAGATATTGGATATATTTTGGATTTTGAAAAATGGACGAAGTTGTGGTCTAAAGGAATGAAATTTACTGCCTGTACTGCCCTCAGAGAAAATATGGAAAAGATGATGTATCGTTGGTACATCACCCCTGTGAAATTACAAAAAATGTATAAGATCGGGGACAGAAGGTGTTGGAAATGTAAATCTAAAGAGAGAAGCGCCTACCACATGTGGTGGAAATGCGAAGAAGTTAAAAAATTTTGGGATTCCATCTACAATGAACTAAAGAAAATACTTAAATACACCTTTGTCAAAAAGCCTGAAGCCTTCCTTCTGGGAATGATCGGAGAGGAGATTAAGAAAGAAGATTACGTAATGTTTCAGTATGCGACTGTAGCTGCCAGGATTCTATTAGCACAAAATTGGAAAACCCCAAATATCCCGACTATCAAAGATTGGCAAATTAAATTATTTGAGTATATGGATTTAGCAAAAATGACGCAGAACATTAGACAGCAAAAAGGTAGAAAGTTTATTGATGAATGGTCTAAATTTATAACATATGCAGAAACAAATTCTAGAGATATAAAAATCACAGTAGGCGCAATATAACTCTTGCGATGTGCAGATGTTATATAATGAAAAACTGCAGATTGGATTTAACATTCACATAACCCAAGACCGAGATGGAGGGAAGTCAACTGTTATTTATTGTAATGTTTGGTTTTTTTGGTTGGTTAAGGTGTTTCTAATTTGGCTGATGTTTTCTTTTGTTTTTGGTATGTGTTTGTTATTGTTCCTTTTTTCGTTGTTGTTGTTTGGTAATAGAAAATGAATAAAAAGAAGTTTTTTTAAAAAAATTGGCCCGGGGTAGGCAAGGCAGTGCCCTGCAGAAACAGAGGGGAAAGGAGATAAAAGAGAGAAAATAAAGAAATGTGAGACCAATTACACAGACCTGCTCTGCATAAACATGCTCTTTTGTGTATTGTTCAAACAAGGTAGGTAACACTTAGGTGTGTTAATTCCTGCAGCAACAGGCACCCACAAGGTATAGCCAGAGTGTGCCATGCTCATGAACAAAACACAAAACTGGCTTGTTTTCAAAACATTAATCAGTCCAGTATTTATTTCAACATTTCTGAGAACTAGCTTTAGCTTTAGTTTCATCAGGCATCTTGATCCACCTTCATTGTTCAGCTAGGTTTACATTTCTCAGCTCCCACAACACATTTGAGACAAGTTTCTAAACTATAAACGTTTCTTTGTTTCATTTAGGGACCTTTTGAGAATGAAATGGAGTCTCTTCTCTAGGAGGAGGGAGATGCTGATCTCTTCCTCTTAGAGATCACATCCATTCTTCAAAAACTAGAGCACGGGTTGACAAACTAAGGTCTGCGGGCTAGATCAGGCCCAATTGCCTTCTGGATCCAGCCCACGGATGGTCCAGGAATCACCACATGGATCACCAGCGCACGCATTCTTTCCCTTTCCCTCACATGGCGGTGGTGGCAGAAACGTCTCCCCCCTCCTAGCTTCTCCCTGCCCTGCCTAGAGGAGGAAGGGTAAGTAGTAACCAAATAAACCCGTGTTGCAAAGAGAACGTCAGCAATGTCTAGGCAACACGATGACCATGGGCATATGCAATAGACAATCTTTCTAGAATTCCTTCAAACCATAACAAGTACAAAATGAAATCTTTAGTCTCAAAGTCTCTGAAAATCTTTTAATGAAGTGAGGTACCAGACTGTGTATGATGAAAGACAAGATGTGAAGCTTTGTGTATTCAGCAAATATGATGTCCAACATTGAACAGTGATTCTGGATATTCACTACTGTTTCGTAGAATTCTTTGTAAGCGTGGTGGGAGGATATAGAATTGCTTCATAAACCCAACTTATTTCGAATTAATGTATGTAAATGAAAATATCAAATGCTGTGGAACAGTGCTCATGTTCCCCATGACTACATTATTACATGAGCACTGTTCCACAGCATTTGATATTTTCATTTACATACATTCATTCAAAATAAGATGGGTTTATGAAGCAATTCCATATTCTCCCACCATGCTGACAAAGAATTCTACGAAACAGTAGTCAATAACCAGAATCACTGTTCAGTGTTGGACGTCATATTTGCTGAATACACAAAGATTCACACCTTCTTTCATTGTACACAGTCTCGTACCTCGCTTCATTTAAAGATTTTCAGAGACTTTGAGACTAAAGATTTCATTTTGTACTAGTTATGGTTTGAAGGAATTCTATAAAGATTGTCTATTGCGTATGTACCTGGTCATCGTGTTGCCTAGAGAAGGAAGGGGGCTGGGCTTTGTTGGTGCCAACAGCAGCAAGTGCTCAAGCGGCCGCCATTTTAAGCAGCCACTCTCTGGAGCCCTTTCGCGCTCTGCTCATCGTTCCTCCGTTGCCGCCAGCCCCTGATACTCGCAAGGCACAGGTAAGCAGCCACCGGGGCTTGTGTTGCTCTTGCACCCCCCCCCAAATATAGTCTGTCCCCCCCAAAGGTCTGAGGGACAGTGGACCGGCCCCCTGCTAAAAAAGTTTGCTGACCCCTGAACTAGAATATTCATTGCTTGGTCATACTAGGATGTACAACAAAGGTGAAACCCATTTGATTCAACTTTTATTTAGATGCTCTCAAAGTACTATCATTTTAGAATCATTGGCACTATACACCTATGGAATGACAAGAACAATACTATAAATGAAGAGTCTCAGGCTGAGGATCAAATGCTGACCTCCAGGACTCTCTCTCCAGCCCTTAGGACTCCTAACCCAGACCTCTCACCAGTCCTAACCTGTGGGATGTTCCCTTCTTTAAGATGCAACCTCCACCATTCCTGACCATAGGGCATGTTGCCTAGGGCTGAGAGAAACTGTAGTCCAACACATCTGGAAGGTGCTATGCTGCAGAAGGCTGTTTTAGGATTTCTTACTGAGAATTAACCTGCTGAGGAACGGCTGCTGCTGGGTTCTCAGCACACCTCTTGGAAGCCACGCAGAAGTGGAGACAGAGCCTTTTATTTGAAAGCATCCATCTTCTGAACCACTTTTGAAATTAGGTAGCGGGTGCTTCAGATGGATTGGTCAAAGTTGGAATATTGGCACATCAAGCTCAATATTGCCCATTCCAATCGGTACCCTGGCACCTCAGCTCTCTATCCTAAAGTTTTCGAGACCTGGATAGGGCTGACAAAAGTTGGAGTCCGATGACATCTGGAGGGACACATATTCCCCATCCCTGGTTTACTGAAACAAGTCATTGCCAATGTCCACGGTTTATGAAGCTGCTCTGTTTCAACAAAGAAATAAAGCATAAGAATAACCACAGTTTAGGGTTCAGATGCAACACTAGGCTGTGGTGCATGGAGGCAAAAGCTTGCCATTTCTTCCTTGCAGCCACACCAGAGTGGAGATGAAGAGAGTGCCAGAGCTTTCTCTAGACTTATCCTAGAGTTGGTTTCCTCCAACTTGGGTGTGTGACCCAAGACCAGAAAACCACAGGCCTTCTGCATACAGTGCACCTGTCCCTGAGCTATGCTTTACCTCTGACATGGTTAACTGTTGTCTTTGATAAACTGATGCACACGAGAGCAAGGATTTTAAAAACCAAGCACCACATAGGGCAAAGCTCAGTGTGAACTTGTTTATCAATGCTTCCAAAAAAAGTATGTTTTCTTTGATGTCAGCTGCTTGCTTGGGTGTCAAAAAGGAAATGAGACAAGGGGAGGTGGAGGCAGGGGGGCTGGGCTGTGGAAGTGTTTTCATTCTATATTCTGGCTTCTGCCCCCCCCCCACAAAGAGATCTCCTGGGGAAGAGCACAGAACAAAGAGAAACACACAGTCAAATGTTTAATTCATACCCAAGATCATCGGAAGACACCTATGTATCAAAATAAGCTATGTTGGTGATACTCATATGTGCCTTCCCTGCTCCTGCCAACCTAGCAGTTTGAAAACACGTCAAAGTGCAAGTAGATAAATAGGTACCACTCCAGTGGGAAGGTAAACGGCGTTTCCATGTACTGCTCTGGTTCGCCACATGACCCAGAAGCTGTACGCTGGCTCCCTTGGCCAATAAAGCAAGATGAGAGCCACAACCCCAGAGTCGGTCACGACTGGACCTAATGGTCAGGGGTCCCTTTACCTTTAGTTATATCTGAGCATGAGGCTGGGCCAGTGGGTTATAATCAGGCCCTTTTTTCAGGCAGAACTCACTGGAACTCAATTCTGGCACCTCTCAGGTGGGCACCACTGCCATAATAAGAGAACAAGGGAGTCGTTTATGGTGAGTTTCAGCACCTCTTTTTCTAGCAATGTAGCATTGGTTATACCTTGTTTGGGATGAGATGATCTTCTAGCTGTGCTGTTTGGCGGAAGAACGTTGGACTGACTGTTTGAAGCTGCTTTTGCCAAGAAAGCTCATTGAGATGTGGGGCAAGGTGGTGGTGGGGACAGGGAGAGAAGAAAACTACTTTATACATTTGGAAGACATTTATTAGTACTACTAAATTAGCTGGTGGGAAGAGAGGCATAAAACACAGCAAATTGTTTCAGTTTGAGATGAAATGTGCAAAAAATGCCTCAAAGCTCTAAATTTTTGCAGACCTGCAATTTTTTAATTTATTTTTTAAATTTGCAGATGGTTTTGGTAAGTATTTTTTTCCGTGCTCCTTTAGGGCATATTAGTAGCTTCCTGAATAATGAGTCATTGCAGTTCAGTTAAATCATAGTGGGCTGTAAAATTGTAAGGGATCCATCACTTTTTATAGCACTCTGGTTCTTAAAATAAAAAACAAGAGCAGGCCAGAAATTATATTTCTCTACTTTTACCTTTGGATAGCCTTGTGCCCCATATTCAGTGAAACATTTAAATTGAGTAAGAAGATCTGTGGAAAGTTAGCAATGAGAGAGAGAGAGAGAGAGAGAGAGAGAGAGAGAGAGAGAGCTGTTAGGATTTTTCAGCTCCAAACACACTATACAGACTATACACACCATAGATTTAAAGACATTTAACCACCCACAAAGAATCCTGGGAACTGTAGTTTCTTAAGGGTGCTGGGAATTGTAGCTATGTAAAGCATAAGGATTTTTTTTGGGGGGGTGGAGTGCTTAAATTTATTATATATACAGTATGCTAAGCACGCAACTGCTGTAAATTATGGTTGAATAGTTTAGCTCTCTCCTCCATAGCTAACACTCCTGCTTTTTCCAAACTGGTATTCCCCAGCTGTTTTGGACCATAAGTTCTCTAAGCACCACCCATTGTGCTGCTATACAAAATAAATGACCACAAATCTGGCATCAATAATGGCAATGGTGAAAGACAAGTGGGAAAACATTTTAGCCTCCTGGAACACTCTAGAAGCACACTTATACCACTTGGAACAGTCATGGATAATCCTGGGAACTGTAGTTTGCTAAGGGTGCTGGGAATTGTAGCTCTGTGAGCTAGGCACCCTTAACAAACTGCAGTTCCCAGGATTGGGGAAGCCATGATTCCCAGCCCACCCACCCCCTGCTTTCAAAGACCCCCCAAATGTGTTCTCTTTCAAGTGAATGTTAACAACTTTAATATTCCAGTTACCTTTCTAAAAACAATAATTTTAGATGCTGCTGTTTCAACTGCCAACTTGCTGATCTTGTTTTTAATGTTTTATTGCTCGCTGTTTTGCTGTGAGCCACCTTACAATGGGTTTGCTCTACAAGGCAGGGTATAAATACTACATTGGGTGCACAAACCTATACATGTGTACTCAGGAGTAAGTAAATCCCATTGAGTTTGGGGATTTACTCCCAGGTAAGTGGGTGTAGGATTGCACCCTAAATAAAGAACTGATCTTTTAAAAATGTCCAGATATGAACTATAGCTGCTCATCTGTATACAAACACACCTGCTACTTAATACACTCCCTTAACTGAGAGCAGCTGCCTAAGAATACATCAAAGCCCTCCCTCAAAATAACACCTGGATCAAATAGTTTTTTATTCCTAACTGTCCAGCGAAAGTTTATAACTCTGGCGGTTATAGTGGAGGGTGGCAGAGGGCAGGGGAAATAAAGGGGTGCATTTAATTGCATGACACCAAATAGAAATCCAATCTAACACCCTCACTCTCTCCGTGATGGTCTTATGAACTTGTTGCTTACTGAAATGAACTGAAAGTCAGCCCCAGCAAATTCTTGTTTTCACTCTTGGTGGGTGGAGGCGGGGGGAGGAAAGGAATCCATAAGTGTTGCAAACAATTTGTTTCAGTTCCTGCCCGAGTCCAATGCCAATTTGCGAGACGTAGTACAAATGAATCCTGAACCTTCAGCATAGACATTAAAACTCTTATGCAAGGCGTAATCCTCTCACTGACTCCTTTATTCGCTGATTTTAAGGTCTGTGGCACAGCAACCAGTCTCAGTTTGCACATGAATGTGTGTGTTTTAAAGACAGAAATAAGATTCTATCTACCAGGTAATTTTCTCATTGACACCTGTGGTTGTCTTTGTGAAGAAAGTCTGGTACCTGGCCGATTAGCAACAACAGAGAAGTGCTTCTGGGTACTAATATTTTGTTGCAGCTTCTGAGTCTCTTGCTGTCTTCATCTACTGCCAACTAAATCACTGCCCTTAAGTCGTCTGCCGAGGCAAAGGATAATCATGTTAAATTTACACTGCACAGCCGCAGTTTAATTAGACACCGTTATACAACTCACATTAACCATCCTGTAAATGCCCTTTACGAAATGAGGATTGTTTTTGGAGGGGTTACTCTTTGTTCTTTTCTCTCTCTTTTTGACATCACAAAAGGAAATTAAAGCCATAAATCTCATAAAAAGGAGGACTAGAGCTCTTAACAAAAAACACCAAGACTGTGTTGACTTTAAAAAATGCTCCTGCATGTGGTCACTTTGCAACAGAGGCAGAGAAAACAAACATGACGTGAAGAAATAAGATGTTCTGCAAATAAAAAAGTGCAAAATGTTTTATTAAAAAGGTATTTCCTTGTTACCAAAACATGTAGCGGTAACATATAATAATATGATCCAGCCAAAGTTGAGCATTTTGAAGTCCAAAGGATACTGAAGAGAGACTTAAGACACAAAGCTGATGCCAGGTGACCAGGGCAGGAAGTTTTTGCAAAAAGGAAGCATGTTGGATTCCACATGCCCCTCCCCTTTGGGGTATTGATGTGGCACAAATGACTTACCTGATGTGTCTGGCCAAGTGAGCTAGTAACTCTGTAGGCTTACAAAGCTGCGTGAAGCAGATACTTAAATATCTTACATTTAAATCAATGGGACTTTGAAGGACCTAACTCCCTCATTCAAAAACCTTCAGGCGTGGTAAGATAGGGAGGGAACAAGGGATAAAAATCATTTCATAATAAATGGCTGGCCAGGTACCTAAGAGATGCAGCTGAAGCAATGCAAGTTAATTTGGATAATTAATCCTTTGCAATTTAGCAAATGAAAAACAAGCTAATACGGAGGCATCTCCTCCACACTCCGCCCCCCCCTCCCCGGATTTCTTGTATGTACTTGTTGGGTAGGACCATAGCTCAGTGGTAGAGCAGCTGGCCTTTTCATGCAGAAGGTGTCAGGTTCAAGCCCTGGAGACCTGCAGTGGGGATGGTCAGAGGTCCTGCCTGAAAACCTGAAGAGCTTCTGCCAGTACTGCATTTGTCCAAGACAAATTCCTATGTTCCTAGGGTTCACTTTCCCCTCATTTCGGTCTCCTACGGAGCTTGTATGAGGATGGCCTGAATGCTTTTCTCGTCTTTGCTGCCCTTCAGAAAGCAAATAGCCAGTGCAGGATTCACGGGCCAGGCTGCTCATTGGGGCAAGAATGTTTGAGCATGTTGCACTGATCTGGGCCCAACTGCACTGGCTGCCCATCAGTTTCTGGGCCCAATTCAAAGTGCTGGTTTTAACCTGTAAAGCCTTAAACGGTTTAGGCAGGGGTCAGCAAACTTTTTCAGCAGGGGGCTGGTCCACTGACCCTCAGACCTTGTGGGGGCTGGACTATATTTGGAGGGGGGGGGGGTGAACAAATTCCTATGCCCCTCCAAGTGTCCCGATTTTCCAGGGACAGTCCCAGAATTACAGAAGCTGTCCCTGTTTCTGATTTGATCCAGGAATTTGATCCCACTTTTCCTTAGGACATCCCTATTTTCATCAGAGAAATGTTGGAGGGTGTGGAGTTATCTGACCCCTGAGCCATGTGAAGGCAGCCCTGCATAGGGAAGTTTTTTTTTTTTAAAAAAATGTTTATTATGTTTTTATATATGTTGGAAGCCTCCCAGAGTGGCTGGGGCAACCCAGTCAGATAGGAGGGGTATTATTATTATTGTTATTGTTATTGTTATTGTTATTATTATTATTAAATAGGACATCCCTATTTTCATCAGATAAATGTTGGAAGATAAGCTCCTCCACAAGAGGTCTGGAAGGTGGCAACACAAGAAACGGACCTTTTCTGTAGTGGCTTCAGATTTGTGAAATGCTCTCCCCAAGGAGATTCACCTTGTGCCTTCATTACGTATAATTAGGCACCAGGCAAAAACGTTTCTCTGTAACCAGGCCCTGGGCTGATTAAACAATCTATAGCCTTTGAAATGTGTTTGTAGGAGGGGGTTATTGGTTTTGCTTTGGTTTTTGTTTATTATGTATTTTGTATTCTCATTGGCAAAATATAAATAAATAAATAAATAAATATTATTTTATTTATACCCTGCCCTCCCCCACCAAGACCGGGCTCAGGGCAGCTAACACCAAATATAAAACAGATTGCTTGAAATACAACTTAAAAACAAGATTAAAATACAACATCAAAATGCAGCCTCATTTCAGCAGAAACTCAAAAACTTTTTTGGGGGATGAAAACGTCAAGTCTTCAACAAGGCCAGCTATCCAGACTGGTCCTACGTGGCCCAGAAAAAAGCCAGGGAAGTCCCCAAGTAGGAGTTCTATCACAGAAGGGAAAAGGAAAAAAGAAAGAGGGGGAGGGAATCAAATTGGCTCCAAGCCAAAGGCCAGGTGGAACAACTCTGTCTTACAGGCCCTGCGGAAAGAAATCAGATCCTGCAGGGCCCTGGTCTCGTGAGGCAGAGCGTTCCACCAGACCGGAGCCAGAGTTGAAAAGGCCCTGGCTCTGGTTGAAGCCAATCTGACTTCCTTAGGACCCGGGACCTCTAGGGTGTTGCTATTTATGGACCTTGAGGCTCTCCGTGGGGTATACCGGGAGAGGCGGTCCCGAAGGTACGAGGGTCCTAGGCCGTGAAGGGCTTTAATGGTCAAAACTAGCACCTTAAACCTGACCCTGTACTCCACCAGGAGCCAGTGCAGCTTGAAAAGCACTGGGTGAATATGCTCCCATGGCAGAGACCCCGTGAGGAGCCTCGCTGCAGCATTCTGTACCCGCTGGAGTTTCTGGGACAGCTTCAAGGGCAGCCCCATGTAGAGCGAATTACAGTAGTCAAGCCTGGAGGTGACCGTCGCATGGATCACTGTGGCCAGGTCGGGGAGGGAAAGGTAAGGGAAGGGAAGGGAAGGGAAGGGAAAGGTAATATTATTATAAAATAATAATAATATAATTAGTCTATTGCGATGTGAAGCAATCTTGTGAGCTTCATTCACAAGAAAAAAGAGCATATTCGAACCTCTTTGGCAAGCCAAAAAAAAGAAGCAGGCTGAGCTAGTTCCCTTCTTGCTCAAGAGACGAGCTTCATTGCTTCATGACGTGCACAGATTGCAGGTCACTGTGCCTTTGCAAATTGTCAGGAAAGTGGATTGGAAAACGTTGTCGTGACCTGCCAATCAAATCTGTAGCCTGCATCACTCCCGTGTCTACTTTGGAAGGTTCACATCACAACCCAGAAGGGGACAAAGCAAATATAGCCAAACGAATGTAGTTTATACAGACTATATTCCTCACCCTGCTTCTTTATGGGAGTGGATAGCACATTGACATGCTATGTCCATTTAAAATGTGGGCTTGGTTTTTTTGTGGTGGTGGGGTTATTGGGTTGTTTTTATTTTGATTAGGTATTTTGTGGTTTTATATTTTGATTTTATTCTGTGAACCATCCTGAGACCTCCAGGTATAGGGTGGTATATAAATAAATAAATAAATAAATAAATAATAATAATCCCTTGCAAAGCCATCCTAAAAATTAAGCATCACAGAACTGAGTGGGGTTTTGGGGAAGGGCTGTAACAGCGCCTGAGGTCCCAGGTTCAATCCTTGGTGTCTCTAGGTAGGGCTGGGAATGGCCCCTGAAACCCTGGAGAACTGCTGCCAGTCAGTGTAAGCAAAACTGAACTAGAGGGATCTTGCATGCTGGTGTGCTGTGCCCAGCCAGAATCCAGGTGCACTTCTCTTGCAGCAAGGTTCATTTCCCCCTCCCTCTTAAATTTAAAATAAATTTTAAAAAGACTGTGTGGGTGGTAGATTGCTGCAATTGACGAGCACTTTTATAGCCTCTGCAACCAAAACCATATGCAGCCTTTTAATCATTTGTATCCTCACCATCCCTTTGTGAAAACAAAAGAACCTTACCTTTTATTTGTACTCATTTGCCTTTGCAGCCATGGGCTGACACACGCAACCGGGAGGCAATATAGCATAATAATTATATTGCAACATTTCTCCTCTCTGTGCCCAGAGATTGTTGTTTTATACAGCATTGTGCTGGAAAATAATTGCTGGTTTCCTATTGCTCTCATCGTCACCCGCCACCCTGCTCCATAGCAACTTAAATTTGCAATCAGAATCACTGGGCACTTTCAGGGTGAGCTCATGATGAGATAAGATGTGGGTGATAGTGACACATCAGACATGGAACCATATATATATATAACCCGCTGATGCATTTGCCATTGGTTGCATTAGAATACTAAAGCCTTTTCACAACTTCTTTTCCTCCAGGAGGGTGGAATGCTGGTTGGCGAGACCTTTCTGTGCATCTCTCCCCCTTCAGAGCACAGACAGGTGAAAGGGTCTTTTCTGTTGGGGACCCAGGATGTGGAACTCCCTGCTGCAGGAGATTCACATGCACACGTTGCTCTGATGGCTTTAAAAGAGGATGGAACAAGTTCACGGAAGATAAAGTTATATCAGTGGCTACGGAGCCTGATGGCTAGGTTCTAATCTCCACTTGAAGAGGCAGTGTGAATACCAGTGGTTGCTGGAAACCACAGGTGAGAACCCTTTTGTGCTCAGCTCCTGCTTTTGGGTTTCCCACACACATCTGGTTGGCCACTGTGAGATGCTGGACTAGGTAGGCCACAGTTCCAGGCAAGGTCTAAAAGAAGGCAAGGGTGATTCCTGCTGAACCTCTACTGGTAGGTAAATGCACAGGGCTGGGCCTTCCACACTAAAGGCGGACCAAACATGAGGGTATGGGGAGCCACCAGAAGTGCCCCATCAGAGAATCTTAGTGATCAAGTTGTTTAGGGCTTTGTGAATTAACACAAGAACCCTCATTTTGGCTTAGGGGCCAAGTGTAGCCCTCCCAGTCTACCAGTTTATACCTCTCACCAACCTTACTTCTCACTTGCTCTTGAGCATTTCTGCCCCTCTGGAATGTGCCTTTGAACTTGTATAATGCCTCTTGCCTGCCTGCCTGAAGCACAGAGAGTGGTGGTTGAGTGTGTGCAGACACTAGCCTACTGTACAATGGTAGAGCTAATATGCTTTGCTCCACCCGCTTTGCCTCTAGCCCTACCCACCACCGGCATGTGACCCTCAGAAGGTGGCCCATGGGTTGAGAAAGGCTCAACATCCCTGTGACAGGAGTGAGCCAGGAGTAATTCACACTGAGCAACCTGGAGTTAACTCTTTATTAGCAAAACAGGATCTGCACAGCAACTCAGGTCTTGCCCCCATGAAGCAATTGGTCCCTGCCTCCCCATAGCTGGCTATGTCTCCTCTTCTCCAGGGTGTTTTCCAAGCGCCTGAGTGTCTGCTTTTGCTCCTCCTGCTTCATGCCTCTCCTGGTTCTTGGAGACCCGGGGGAAGGGAAGCTTGCTGCAGCAGGAGGGACAGACACCTGTGACTCTTTCACCAGCCAGACTCCTCTCTGCCTCTTGGCCTTCCTCCTCCCACTCGCCTTCTTCTGCCTCTGATTCTGGACTTCTCTCTGCCACAGACTCTCCTTTCTCACTAAGCCCCATTACCTCTTCAGTTTCTGCACCTCCTCTTCCTCACCTTCTCCCCCTTCTCCTTCTGACCACTCATCTTTGCCCCACCACCACTCCTGGCTCTGAGCTTTCTTCCCTTGGGGGTTCCCCAGCTGGTTCCTCCCACCATTCCTCTGGGTCCAACCAGTCCATGACACCTTACTGCAGAATAGCCCTCCCCAACTTAGAACCCTTCAGGTGCTTTGGGCTACAGCTCTCATTAACCCCAGACAGGGAGTTGTAGCTCAAAACATTTGGAGGGCCCCAGAGAGAGGCTCTGAGGCCCTGTAGCTCCAGGTGCTCTAGACTATGCATCTACAAGCCAATGCTGATGCCAACCTAGTGACACATCTGCCACATCAAAGCTACTCTCAGTACTGAATCCTATGCAGCCCTAGTGCCTTGTATCACTGGGTCGGCCAGTTCAGTTTGGTTCCTCCCACACTGGGTTCCTCACCATGGTGGCTGATGATAGCTTAGGAAGTACAGCATAATGGCAAAGAGCATTAGCTAGAATTTCCTACCACCAGCCCCCCGAAAACTAGAGCTTCTCCTAAATCACTCTGGTTCATACTTTCCCCTAGTGACAAATTTCCAAGGCAAGCTGCTATCATCACAGCTGCCCACAGGATAAGAAAGATCGTGTGTTGCTCACCATACCAGGTGTTGTAAGTCTTGCCAAGATCTCAAATGCATAGCCCTCCTAAGTGCCCCCAAACTGCTAGGAACGTATTATTCATTACTGTTTATCTGATTTCTTTACTGGCCCTTCACCATCAGGTTCCAAGGTGAGTGACAGAAATTTAAAGTTCGCTGTTAAAAACAGTTTATAACAAATTACAGTCACAGGAATAGGAGTGGCAATGGAGCTTGTGTCATAGTGCTAGAAAATGTTCTTTGAGAGAAATGGCAGTGAGCTAGATGTGAAAATGGCCTGACATAGGACATGGCAGTTTCACTGATTATTGTCACAAGCCATCTTCAGAGGCAGCCCCACATTTAATGTGTTGCAGTAATCTAGCCTACGGGTCACCAGAGCATAGACTACAGAAGTTAGGCTATCCCTGTCCAGACAGGGGAGCAGCTGCAGCTGATGGAAGGGACTCTGTGCCACTGAGGCCACCTGGACCACAAGTGACAGCAAAGGATCCCCCAAACTGCATACCCTCTCCTTGAGAAGGAGTGTATCTCCCCCCACATCCATCCATCCATCCATCCATCCATCCAGAGGAAGCGCCTGCTAGCAGTATTCTCTGTCTTTTCTGGATTGAGCCTCAGTTTGTTGGCCCGCATCCAGTCCATTACTAAGGCAAGGCAGGGTCCAGCACATTCCCTGCCCACCTGTAAAGGAGAAGTAGAGTTGTGTGCCAACAGCATATTGCTGACAATGTACTCCAAAACTCCAGATAACCCCACTCAGTGGTTTCATGCAGATGTTAAACAGTGTAGGGCATAAAATCAAACCCTGAGGAACCCCACAATGAAGTCTCCATGGGGCTGAAGAGCACTCCCCAAGCATCACCTTCTGGAAATGACCATCCAAGTAGGACCAGAACCACCACAAAGTGGTGCCACCCACCATGAGCTCAGACAGCTGTTGCTACAGGATACCATAGTCCAGGCATAGGCAAACTTGGCCCTCCAGATGTTTTGAAACTACAATTCTCATCATCCCTGACCACTGGTCCTGTTAGCTAGGGATGATGGGAGTTGTAGTCCTAAAAAACATCTGAAGGGTCGAGTTTGCCTATGCCTGCCACAGTTGATAGCACTGAAGTCCATTGAGAGCTTGAGGAGAATTAACAGGGATACATTTCACCTGCATCTCTCCTGACAGAGGTCATCATACAGGGTGGACAAAGCAGTTTCCATGCCAACACTGGGCCTAAACCCCAATTTTAATTGATCTAGAAAATCAGTTTCCTCCAAGAGTCCTTGGATCTGGCATGACCTCCCACACAAGAACCTTGCCCAAAAAAGGGAGATTGGCAGCTGGCTGGTAGTTACTTAGATTAGAATTCATTGCATCTTCCTGTCGCTGAATCTGGCTCTGCCTCCTCTTGACCTCGCTGCCTTCTGCGCTGCCAGTCCCAGTGGGCACCAGCCACTGATGCCCTTTCCTGAGCTGGAATTGGCACCACCCCAGTGGCTGCACTACAACGGATGCTGTGCTCTGATCCAGGAGGACAGCTTATATTTTCTTCCTCTTGCTGGTGTAGTGACCTGGTTTTGTCAAGTTTATTTTCCTCCCTTCATCTCTGATGTCTTTTCATGAAGAAGATTTCCATGGCCTTCTCCAAGGCTCAAAGTCTGATTAAAACAAAGCCAAACACATAACAATAATGAACAAAGCAGAGAAGAAGAATCTCCCCTTTACAGATTACATCCACAGGATTCAGCAGGTATATACTGTGCCCTATTTAATTTCGTTTGTGATCCAGTTGTTCAAAGTGTCTTGCTCCTATATAAGACGTGCATATCCCCAGGGAATTGTAGTTCTGCATATCCTCAAGGTAACGTATTCTGCTGATGAACACAATTTACATAGCAGTGATGAACCAGGCAAAACGCAGCTCCTGGATATATATTTTTCCAGAGCAAGAATGGTGATGTGAACTCTCCTTGCTCAGGCAAGTGAATGAGGTAATAGTGACGGATTCCAGGTTCCTTTGTAGCGGATTAGCATAGAGCAGGTGTGGGGAACTTTGGGAATGTTACTGAACTACAACTCCCATCATCCCTAGTCATGGGCCATGCTTGCTGGAGCTAATGGGAGTTGTAGTCCAGCAATCCCTGGAGGGCCAAAAGTTCGTCAATCCCTGCGTTATATGAAACTATTTACCTGCTTGGTATCCATTATTTGAGAAGTGACAACAAATTGACAATCTTAGACTTCAGACTTAATGGTCATTGGGGGCAGCATTAGATGACCATGTGCGTTATGTCAGTTGTGAAGCACACAATTAACATTTCTCTTTTTCTCTCTCTCTCATGCTCCCCAACCATTCTGTTTCATCCCATGCTTTGGCATACCCCTCAACTGCCCCAGTAAAACCAGGCCTCTCCTTCCTTGGGGGTTTGTAAGCAGAGGTTGGATGGCCACCTGTCAGGGATGCTTTAGTTAAGATTCCTGCATTGCAGGGGGTTGGAATAGATGACCCTTGGGGGTCCCTTCCAACTCTACAATGCTATGATTCTATGATGTGTGGGAGGGGAGAGGATTAAACACCTCCACTACAGCATTGTGATCCCAATTCATATGGCCCATAAGCCATAGCTTAATAGTGGAGCACATGCTGTCCATGCAAAAAAAAAATAAAAAAAAAAAATCCCAGGTTCAGCCCCCAACATCTCCATTTAAGGTTTCAGGAATAGGACCTGCCTGAAACTATAAAGCACCACTTCCAGTCTTGCATAGTTAATATTGTCTTGGGTGGGGCCAACCATCTGGCTCCTTAAAAGGCAGCTTCTTAAGTTCATTAAAAAGGTGTGGGCAATCACAGTCATAGATCTCCCATCATGTCATGCTTCATGGTGCCAGAAGGGAATGCTCCCTAAAGGAAAAGCTTTTTTTTTTTATGATGACGCTTTGAATCTGCTGCGGGTGAGCTTCTTATGTGACACCTAGTGGCCAGAAGGAGAATAGGAAGAAACAACATCTGTCCCTTAGGTTGCATACACCTGTACAACTGCATCTTGCACAGGGTTTACTTTCTGGAGATGGCATGCTTGCACAAAAACATGTATGCCTGAACCGCACCCTTGGAACCACCCCTGCACAACAATCCGTACCTTTCAGAGCTGGCATGCCAAGCGGCCCTTACAGGGCTCTGGTATGCTCTCTTGCCAGATCTCATGGAGCTGTCCAAGTTCTCCTTGAGATTTCCTCAGAGCATCCAAGAGCCTGGTAAGCAAGGTAAAGGGACCCCTGACAATTAAGTCCAGTTGCAAATGACTGGGGTTGCGGCGCTCATCTTGCTTTACTGGCCAAGGGAGCCAGTGTTTGTCAACAGTTTTTCCAGGTCATGTGGCCAACATGACTAAGCCACTTCTGGCGAACCAGAGCAGCGCACGGAAACGCCATTTACCTTCCCGCCAGAGCGGTACCTATTTATCTACTTGCACTTTAACGTGCTTTTGAACTGCTAGGTTGGCAGGAGCAAGGACTGAACAATGGGAGCTCACCCCGTCGCGGGGATTTGAACTGCCGACCTGATCAGCAAACCCTAGGCTCAGTGGTTTAGACCACAGTGCCACCTGCGTCCCGGTAAGCAAGGAGGAGAGTTTAAAAGCCAAGAGAACCCAATGCAAAAGGAGCTTTTAATCTTCCCACTTTGCATGCAATTAATTTGTGCCATTCCAACTGGCTAGCTTTCAACCATGCAAGGTTGAAATTGTGCAAGTTAACTGCAAGTGAAATGCATATTTAAAGCACAAAGAATCTTGGAAACTGTAGTTTATCCCTTGCTGAGCTGCAATTCCCAGAGTTCCTTGGTAAGAGGGATTTATTGTTAAAGCACTCTGGGAAGTGTAGCTTAGTGCAGGGAATAGGAATATCTGAACAGCTCTCGTCACCCTTAACAACTACATCTCCCAGGATTCTTTTGAGAAAGCCGTGATGGTTTGAAGTGGAATGATACTGCTTTAAATGTCTAGAGCAGGTAGGGCAAGTTGGTCTGATCTAGCAGGACTCTTCTTAAGAAGACTAAACCTCTGCTGATTCACCTTTCAAGAGAAGAAGAGTTAAAAGAACAGATTCAGCTCTTTTCTAGGCACACCATAGCACAGGAGTGGGGAATGTTTCTCTGCATGAGGGCCGCATAAACTTCTGCGAACTGAATGCTAGTTGTGGATTTGACTAGAGGGAAAATAGGTGGAGCAATGAATTATTATTTTTTAACCTTTATACAGGTGGATAGTTTTCACACACGCTCACACACAGCAGTCTGTCTTCCACATCCAGGCAAAAACAGTCAAGGAGGGTGAGAAGCAGGCTCTGGTAAGAGTCCTGAAGGCCAGATACAGAGGCCTGGAAAGCCACTCCCCATCCCCAGTTTTGGGATTCCCCCGCAGAACCATAGGGACACCGATGTACATACTGAGCTCTGAAAACAAGGGGTACTTGCTGCTCCTTAAGTCAGAAATTGTCAAGATAGACACAAGAGCACTGAAGTAGCATTACTGGATCAGGAGAAAGTCCATATAGCCTGCTCTGTGTTTGCAAGACTCCAAAGTACCACCACAGCAAGGTTGATTCCTCCCCCCCCCCCGTCATGTTAGGGCAGGGATAGTCCTAGACATTTTGCTGCCTGAGGCAAATTGACAAGATGGTGCCCTCCCCTCGTGGTGTGTCCAGAAGCTGATTAGATTATTGGTTGTTGACTCTTTGCCCTGAGGGAGAGCAGGCAAGTTTAAGACTTGCATGACAAGGCACTGCGGAACACGTAGCTTTGACTTCCATCAGAAATGGATTGGTCAAGGGGGTCAAGGGAACAGCTAGGGCTATATGTATCTGCTATCCAAGGTGATTGCCTCAATCTGCCTACTATTGGTAGGGCTGGCTCTGTGCATTGGTAATATTACTGGCAGACTAGAAATGAACGAGACAAAAGCTATGGTGAACTGTGCATGCAGCGTGCACTGTACACGATCTGGAAATAAATAAAAATGGGGGATTCCTAATGCATTGGTTCCACTTCTGAATGGAAGCCATGGTGATTTGGAACTTCAAAAACTAAGAAATCTGGATGAAAAATATTTCGGAAGCATCATCACAAATCCAGTAACTAGATCCTTCTCTCTCCTCCCCCAGCTTTATCATTCCCTCTATTTCCAGTGTTCAGGCTGTGAGTGCTATTGATGACGCAGGCAAAATGGTGCCACCTGCACGCATAAGACAGAGGGATGCATTAGCAGACTTGGAGAAAGTCCAAGCTTTTTGCAGCAACACTATACAGGGGGGGGGGCTGGAGAGACCCCAACCCCCCCCAAATAACAACAGTGAGGGCAGAGTATGATTAGTGGCTACAGAAGGTTCATCATTTGGGAAGGGGGCTGGAAAATGAAAGGGATGTAAATGGAATATTCTATAAAACGGCAGAGTTGTCCTGAAGCCTCAACAAGAACACTCCACACCACAGCTCTCTGTAGCTGTGTAAGAAACTAAAGTGCACTTTACTTACCGCAAATAGCGAAGTGGTTGTCTTCCTCTGACACGGGCACAAACGCATATCGATTTCCACTGAGATAGGAAATTCTGAATTTTCTTATCCTGAGAACTCAGTATGCCAAGAACCTCAATGACTGGGCAAGTCAGCTTTTATTTTTTTTAAAGAAGACGTCACATCTCACTTCTAACTTGTTAGCTGGGGGTGGAATAGAGATAAGTTTTGGCTTTAACATGTGAGTCACTGCTGTAAGAGGATATGAAGTTCAGGCTTGTGTCTCAGAATCAATTGATTGCTTCTGCTGTACATTTCAGAGAGGTTCTTGAGGATGAAAGAGACTGGAGGGGGTGGCAGACTGTTCCACCAGTTGTTCAGCGAAAACTGGACAGTGGAGAGGATAATCTTTATTTAATAATCTTTATTATTAAAGAACATAGGGGGAAACATCCCAATATAATGAAGAAAATATCAGCAGAATGTGAGCCTGTTTGGGGATTTATTTCTTTTCAAAGAGGGTTTTTGGGAACAACTGCCTCATCGGGTGCACACTGAGGAGTAGCTGAGAGACGTAAGACTGATGGACATGTCTTTTCCCGTACTTTTGACAACAGCACCGTTGCCTTGGGATAGATATGGGATCAGGAAGCTTCAGCTCTCCAGCTGTTGTTGAGCTCCAGCTATCACAGCCAACACACAGGGATGGTGTGAGTTGGGCCTATGTGGAAGGTCAAAGGTTCTCCACACCCCGCTCTCTAGGACACTCAACCTCTTAATTCCTATTCCCTACTGCAGGGATGGGGAAATTCTGGCCCTCTAGATCAGGGGTTGGCAAGGTTTACCTCGCCTGGGCTGGTTCACTCCAGCAGAAATCTCTCTGTGGGCCGGATTGCGCGCATGTGAGCCAGTGCACGATTTCTGGCACCAGAGTCCCCACGCACTGCCAGTTTAGCGCAGTGCGCAGCAACTCACCGAGTAGGCGGCTCAGCTTGGGGGCAGCTCGTGGGTTTGTTAAATGACCCTGTGGGCCGCTTGTGGCCCATGGGCCTTACGTTGCCTACCCCTGCTCTATATGCTTTTGGGGCTCAAACTCTCATTAGTCTCAAGTTAGCATAGCCAGTGGGCAAGGATGATAGGAGCTGTGGTCCAACAATGTCTGGAAGACCACTAGTTTCTCATCCCTGCACTAGAAACTCCCCACCCTCCACCAAATCTCATTTTCAAGACACAGCCTTCTGGTATAGGCACCTGATTGGACCACAAACAAGCATACAAAGCCCATTTGTCTTTAGAATGCACAAGGCATACATGTCCTCCAGGAGAATTGCCCTCAGTTGAGGAGCCTGTATTCCCACTGTTGTTCTGCTGGAACATGATGAAGAGAAAGGTCGCCGCTCTCATTCATGACGTCTTCCTTTTAGAAAAGTCTAAGAGCTGCTTAATGAAAATCGTGCTTAAACATCTGCTCTCCCTTCCTGCTGAGCGTCGCTGCTGCCAAGCATGCTTGGAACAGTGGTGGAGCACTTCAGTACAGCAGCTCCACTCATTTCTTTCCTTGTACAAGCTGCTGCTCTCCCATTGAAAACATGGAGAGAGGATAAATTCAGAGCTCAATCAGCAGCCATTGACCAGAAGTCACAAAATAGGAAAAAGTGAATGCAGGCAGGAATTTATCATATATCCAGGCTTGTTTTTTAACAGAAGGTGCCAGGTGCCGGTCTTTATCACTAATCAGTCCCTATGTTCACTGGGCGATAGTCTGAGTCAATTAGGTTCTCTGCGGTTCCATACTTTTTGTCCCTACCGTTGCCTTTGTACCTCTTTAAATTCTGCACTTTTAACTTTTGTTTTACTTGTAAGCTGCTGTGTACAGAAATTTGCCCATAAGAGAGACGTCAACAAGTCATAAATGAATACATAAATAAAAGTAACAATTAAAGAGAGAAAATGGTAGAGAAAAGGAAGCATTTTTACAGAAAATGTTTTGGTAGGGGGAACAGGTGGGTGAGCTCTCACCACCTCAGGCCAAGATGCATTGGAGGAAGTTGCTTGCACGACTAAAAAAATGTTGTGAACATACGAAGCTACTTGATACAGAGTCAGACCACTGATCTATCTAGCTCAGTATTGTCCACACCAACTGTTTCCCAGCCCTACAAGGAAATGCTGGGCATTGAACCTGGGACCTTCAGTACGCAAGAAGGAATATAGGAAGCTGCCCTATACCAAGTGATAAATTTGGCCCATTTAGCTCAGTAGTATTGGACTGGCAGCAGCTCTCCAGGCTTCCAAGTGGGGTTCTCTCGCAGCCCTACCAGGAGATGCCAGGGATTGAACATGGGACCTTCTGCATGTAAAGCAAGTGCTCCAGCACTGAGCTATGACTGTCTAGTCACACATAAGAGACTGCTGCGTAAAGTATTAAAAATGGAATCGAGCTTCAAGGGTTTCTATTCCACTTAATTCCTCTGCCTCCATTTGAGTGACTCTTTTAACAGACAAGCATGGCATTCCTGATCTAGTGGCAGGAAGCAAAGTGTTAAAAGATGCATTACATCCTTTGCTACCTAGCAGGTAAAGTATGTGTCGTAAAATTTCCTATTTCAAAAAAAGAACAAGAGGAGCCATCATTCAAGCTTATTACTGGAGTGGGTTAAGCAGAGGAAGAACACAGCACGTTGTCTACCCAAGGTTTCAAGAGTTTTGTAATTGTATCCCAGAAATAGGTACTTTAAGAACTGCGTCTGGACCCCAGTTAGTGCCCAACACTGTCAGCACCAGCCACTGTTAGATTATCATAACATACTGTAGGCAGCAATAGGCACATTTATAAAGCAAAGGGTTGCGGTTCTTCCAAGTTCATTTGGAAGCTGGCTAAAAGTTTAGGCAAATCCCCTTCCTGCTCCTTCATCTGCAAGAATACACTACTTGTATTTTTCCAGTGTTAAATAAAAGGTCTTCCCTGTGACTTCTGAAGAATGAAATAATATAGAACAACTGTTTTGATATGATTCAAAGTTTCAGTTTCCAATATAAGGATACTTCCAAGAACATCTAAGTGTACCTCCTTGCTGCTTGTCATTCCATTGTCCCAAACACATACACAGATCAGAAGAAACCAGAATATAAGCAAACATGTATGCCATATTATCTATTCCACATTATTAAGAGTGTGTTGGAACAGGACGGAATGACAAGCAGCAAGCAGAAATCTTTGTCTATGGAAAGGAGTACGGGAGCCAATTAC